>NC_134207.1:173989709-175314709 GCF_965140235.1 Caretta caretta
TAGTCGGGATGTAGCATACTGCTGCCAAACCATTTTCTAAGTACGTGCACAAAATTTATAAAAGTATACAAAACTTTGTTTAAAAATGTTAGCAATAAAGAGTTAGCTGCCTCTCAGCAGTAGCAGACTTTCCAGTTCCATCACTCAGGAAAAAGCTTGACAAAACTGAGGGTTTTAATTAGTTATTTATGGTCAACAAACTTGCACTCTGTCAGTGAAGTGAATTCTAGTGCCATAGGCCCTTATCAAGAATACCCAGACTTCAGTTGTTCCAATCTAGAAACCATGCACTAGAGTCCTTCATCTGATCTCAACCACCTTAACTTGTATGCAGAGAGAAAGAAGGTATCTTTGGAATGTAGGTCCCAAATCATAGGAGAGATTATCATTCAAAATCAATATCTCACTTGCATCCTAATGGGAAATGGAGGCCAGTATAGTTTTCATACATATAAACTCAAAGAAATGCTAGTTAAATTTAACTCTTGAAATGAACAGTTAAGAGAAGGTAGATAAATATTCAAAATTTTCACAGTTCATACAGTCAAATAACGCATGTGTCTTCATCTTACTGATCTTTCAGCACAACCCATATTCTTTCCTACTCCAGAGATACCATGTACCCAGCTGTTGTCTCTCATACCCATTTCTTCTATTTATTTTCATGGTCCCTTCTGGCCACTTATTTATTACTCTTTCAGTAGAATAATGTCCTGCCTGAATTTTCCATTTACTCCTAAAGAAAGAAAAGGAGGACTTGTGGCACCTTCAACTAACAAATTTATTTGAGCATAAGCTTTCGTGAGCTAAAGCTCACTTCATCGAATGCATTCAGTGCATTTACTCCTAATGTCTTAACTGTCTATTATGTCCCCTAGTTTGTGAAGCATACACCATAATAAAAACTTACTTTGAACCTCTTTATTGATTGTCTTACAAATTTTGAAGAACGATTAGCTCACATCAAAGTCTCCTTGTTTCCAAGAGAATAAACACATTTTGTAACAGGCAGAGATCTATATCAAGTCAGCTACAAAGTAAGGGGACTAAACTAAATCCTTTATGCTTCCTTAACAAAAAAATGTGGCAAACCTCGCTGTTTTGCCTGTATATCTTAAGCCATGAAAGTCCTTTTATTTCTATTCAGAAATAAAAACAACATGTTCTAAAAGCAGAAGTAAAAAAGCCATTTTAATAATTCTCTAATATTAATTTACAGAGTGCCTCTTCTGCTTGCCGATTCTGTTAAACAAGAGCAGTGCTGCCCGTTACACGTACAGTTACTTGTCACATCTCTCTCTTAAACACGGTGATGGGAAGATAATGAGTAACTTTAATGCAAAACTGTTGTCAAGGCTTATTTTCATAGTGGTCGTGTATGAATTCTCTCACTTTAGAGATCAGCTTACTGGAAATGTATAATGTTTCTGCACAATATAATTTCTTCACTTCTTGGCAGGGCTTTATCCTGGAGGCAATCCCTGACAGCTTTGGGAGCAGATCCTCAGCTTGTGTAAATCTGCTCCTTTTACCTCAGTGAAGTTAGATCAGTTTACACCATCTGAGAGTCTTACCCATTGTGCTTCTCGTTTCTTCCAGCTTAAAAAAATGACTATAACAGGTGACAATCAAGTAGTTTTTATTATCCATTGTGGAAAGATGGCATGTCACAAGGGACATAAATGTCTCACACTCAGATGGGTGGAAGTACTCACAACCAAATGTGTGCATATATCTTTCACAAATTGGGCATGATTTATTTCTGTGGTTATGAGAGACAGGGATGGATAAACCATTGGATTCTCTTCTTGCATGTTTCCAAGTCCTTGTTTGGATGCATCCACCTTAACTATTACCTCTTTTAAATATCATCCTGTACCAATATACCTCCCCTTGACAACTAGTTTCATTTTGGTGAAGTCAGAATAATGATGACCATCCCGTGGAAACTGAATATTTTCTCAGGAGATCTCTTATCTATGTCAACATTTCTACAAGGTGTAGTATAAACACGACAAGGCAAATTGCTATTCCTTATATATTTTCTAACTCAGCACAATACTCTGGTGGTCCCATCAGAGTGATTGCTGCCACTTTTCCAGCATCAGCTTTTATTTCTGTCCCTTAGAGAATATGAAGAAAATACTTCAGTTGCTTGGAATAGGCATTTGTCCAGATTTAATCTGACTCCCTTTTCCACATGCTTTGGGAGCATGACATGTAGATTGGTTCATGGGTGATGGGGGTGTTGCTGCCCCCTCCCCCCCCGGGCATGAAGTGATTTCCATTATATACAGAGTTTACCCTTTGGAAAAATGGCTTTCAGCACCCCACTATATAATTATTACAGCACCACTGGATTGGCTTCATATTCTTGAACAGTAGCACTGACACCAACATATTTTCCACAATGGCTGGAACCTCATGAAACCTGTCATAGGTGTTGTCCACTTTCTTCTGAAACACTAATTGGGCTGACTGAACACCATAGAGTAAGTGGATGAATCTTTATCTCCTTTGGGTGTACTAAACCTGTTTAGCATTGAATTTTCTATAAGCATTTTTATCTACCAGATCTGGTATCCAGGACACTAAAAGTTTGGGCATTAACTAATTTAATAATTGCATCCGCACACAGGTGATGCTCTCATTACATTGCCGTGTTCAGATATCATGGACCTAAGCACAGTCCCAGCGCTGTTGTGTGTGGTTTCCCAAATTGCGCCAAATAGCTTACCCACTCCATAGGACCTCTGCATTTTCCAAGTTCAATACTTGTTTAGTCAATTAGTCTTACTGTGCAATTGAGATGTTCATGGAGAATGTATTATGAGATCTATAGTGGTACCCACTTTAATCTTGTATTTCCCAGGAAATGGCTGTAAGACACACAATGCATCCTTGTGCATTTTTCTTAGGTCATATGTCTTTGTGGCAGTAGAATGGGGATGATGTGACTGACCCGATACATTTAAGCAGACTTTGATACCAAACACTGGTACTTATTTATTTACAATGTCCATTTTTTGTCCACTGTTTCGCATCCTCATTGTGCTTATACAAAACTGTGTATGTATCCTGCACAATTTATGCGGTGGGTGTGAGACCTTTAGCTCTTCATGTGAAGTGTTTTGTGCACCAGTGTGAAATTTAAATTTGACCTAGTAATATTTCTCCTCCCTGGTAATCTCTCAGACACCTGTTGCTATTCCCACCCTTCCATGGGTGACTGCTTCCATTGAAATATCATCTGTACTGTATTGTGGAAGCTCATTCACCTAAAGTATTCTTTTGGATTTGTACATTTTGCATAAGAATAGAGAAATCATCATATTTATGACAAATTGTTCCTATTTCTAGACACACCTCAGGCATTTGTCTTCTCCCACATTTCCCATGGGCTCTCTCCTTGTTTACAAATTTGTAGCTTGCCTGCTTCTGTGATTGCAAAGTATTGGTGAGGCTTTGCTTCCTCTTCAGAATAATTACCAAAGTGATCTAAGGGAGCCGATAGAAGCAGCAGCCGGCTGCACCTGCTCCAGTTGTGTGTGCCAGAGGCTGGTTATGCAGGAGCTGTGGAATGCTGTATTACTTCCTGTAGCCCATGATCACAAGGAGCTTAAGCCAGCTACACACATCCAGACTCCAGTCAAAATGTAAGGCTTTGGAGCAGTTAAAGGTAAGGACCTAATAGAAGAAAGGAAGCTTTTAATACTGGGATGAGGGCAGAGGAGACAGAAAGTGTATTCAAAACTCAAAGTTATTGAGGGATCCTTTGATTTTATAGAGAAGCACCTGATTCGTTGGAGACTCTGGTTGGATCTAGGCTCTGTTTAATCATAATTTGCTCATGGAGGAAAATGAGCTGTGTGAGCACACTTTCCTATTGTAGTCACCACTACAACCCCTCCACATGCCTATAAAACACTGCATATCTCCATAAAAATATCATGCAATGGTGCACAAGTATTCACATCACCATTGTGACTGAACAAGACTAAGTGCCATGGCATTCAACACTGTGTCATTCTCTGCCATTGCAGTGCCAGTGAAGATAGCAACCACAGACATAGAATCTGCATTGGTCCTCCCAGTGCCGTCTCATAATTCCTCTTCCCAAGCTTCCAGGGCGGTTGCAATGGCTCTGCCACCTGTCAAGCAACTCGCCTACTAACTGCATGCAGACTTGAGAGCACCCAAGACAATACTCCCCTAGTCTTCACCTTGCCTGCGTCCCACTCCAAATCAGGGGGATGCAAAGGTGTCTTACAGCCATCTCTGGACTTGCTTTAAGTGCTTCGTCAGTGGATAATCAGGGCCACAGTCTGCCCAAAGATTGATTGGGTTAAAAGAGGATGCTAGTTGCTTTGTAAATCAGCAGAATAATTAAGGCACCCTCTTTTCAGACTGTGATATATGAGGCTAGAAGCTGAGAGAAGTTTCTTCTGCTTAACCCTGATAACTTTTGCATTTTCAGTGTTTATAAGCAGCCATGTAGGCTCTCCAGTTTCTGAAGGAAAATGATTTCATACAACAGAAGAAGATCTTCCACACAGCAAGCCCATCCGACAAGTCAGGGCCTAGTATTTGATCAAATTGTAGCTTTCTCCATTGCACAGTAACAGAAGTCATGGGGGTGTTGATACAGTTTTTATCATTTTAATGTCCGTGAGCATTATGTTGGCAATAGCTACCCTATTTTGAACAGCATGTGGGGTTTTAGAGTTGACAGTTTGGACTCTGGTGATATTAATTGCTTCAGAAAGTATTGCTCTTTTAAACATAGCACTGGGCCCAAAAAGCACTTTAAAAAAAGTGAATATAGTTCTCTCACCAGGTGGTGGAATAATAACTTTGAAGGCTCAAGTCCCCTCAAGTAAATATAACATATGCCTATAGCAAATGCTCCAAACCTATGGGTATGTCTACACTACGGAATAAGGTCGAATTTATAGAAATCGGTTTTTTAGAAATCGGTTTTATATATTCGAGTGTGTGTGTCCCCACAGAAAATGCTCTAAGTGCATTAACTCGGCGGAGCGCTTCCACAGTACCGAGGCTAGAGTCGACTTCCGGAGCGTTGCACTGTGGGTAGCTATCCCACAGTTCCCGCAGTCTCCGCTCCCCATTGGAATTCTGGGTTGAGATCCCAATGCCTGATGGGGCTAAAACATTGTCACGGGTGGTTCTGGGTACATATCGTCAGGCCCCCGTTCCCTCCCTCCCTCCGTGAAAGCAAGGGCAGACAATCGTTTCACACCTTTTTTCCTGAGTTACCTGTGCAGACGCCATACCACGGCAAGCATGGAGCCCGCTCAGGTAACCGTCACCCTATGTCTCCTGGGTCCTGGCAGACGCGGTATGGCTTTGCTACACAGTAGCAGCAACCCATTGCCTTCTGGCAGCAGACGGTGCAATACGACTGGTAGTCGTCCTCGTCGTGTCCGAGGTGCTCCTGGCCACGTTGGCTGGGAGCGCCTGGGCAGACATGGGCGCAGGGACTAAATTTGGAATGACTTGACCAGGTCATTCTCTTTAGTCCTGCAGTCAGTCCTATTGAACCGTCTTATGGTGAGCGGGCAGGCGATACGGACTGCTAGCAGTCGTACTGTACCATCTTCTGCCAGGCAGGCAAGAGATGAGGATTGCTAGTAGTCGTATTGTACCATCTTCTGCCGGGCAGGCAAGAGATGAGGATGGCTAGCAGTCGTACTGTACCATCTTCTGCCAAGCAGCCATGAGATGTGGATGGCATGCAGTCCTTCTGCACCGTCTGCTGCCAGCCAAAGATGTAAAAGATAGATGGAGTGGGTCAAAACAAGAAATAGACCAGATTTGTTTTGTACTCATTTGCCTCCTCCCCTGTCTAGGGGACTCATTCCTCTAGGTCACACTGCAGTCACTCACAGAGAAGGTGCAGCGAGGTAAATCTAGCCATGTATCAATCAGAGGCCAGGCTAACCTCCTTGTTCCAATAAGAACGATAACTTAGGTGCACCATTTCTTATTGGAACCCTCCGTGAAGTCCTGCCTGAATTACTCCTTGATGTAAAGACACCCCCTTTGTTGATTTTAGCTCCCTGAAGCCAACCCTGTAAGCCGTGTCGTCAGTCAGAGCAACGGCAGACAATCGTTCCGCGCCTTTTTTCTGTGCGGACGCCATACCAAGGCAAGCATGGAGGCCGCTCAGCTCACTTTGGCAATTAGGAGCACATTAAACACCACACGCATTATCCAGCAGTATATGCAGCACCGGAACCTGGCAAAGCGATACCGGGCGAGGAGGCGACGTCAGCGCGGTCACGTGAGTGATCAGGACATGGACACAGATTTCTCTGAAAGCATGGGCCCTGCCAATGCTTGCATCATGGTGCTAATGGGGCAGATTCATGCTGTGGAACGCCGATTCTGGGCTCGGGAAACAAGCACAGACTGGTGGGACCGCATAGTGTTGCAGGTCTGGGACGATTCCCAGTGGCTGCGAAACTTTCGCATGCGTAAGGGCACTTTCATGGAACTTTGTGACTTGCTTTCCCCTGCCCTGAGGCGCATGAATACCAAGATGAGAGCAGCCCTCACAGTTGAGAAGCGAGTGGCGATAGCCGTGTGGAAGCTTACAACGCCAGACAGCTACCGGTCAGTTGGGAATCAATTTGGAGTGGGCAAATCTACTGTGGGGGCTGCTGTGATGCAAGTAGCCCACGCAATCAAAGATCTGCTGATATCAAGGGTAGTAACCCTGGGAAATGTGCAGGTCATAGTGGATGGCTTTGCTGCAATGGGATTCCCTAACTGTGGTGGGGCCATAGACGGAACCCATATCCCTATCTTGGCACCAGAGCACCAAGCCGCCGAGTACATAAACCGCAAAGGGTACTTTTCGATAGTGCTGCAAGCTCTGGTGGATCACAAGGGACGTTTCACCAACATCAACGTGGGATGGCCGGGAAAGGTGCATGATGCTCGCATCTTCAGGAACTCTGGTCTGTTTCAAAAGCTGCAGGAAGGGACTTTATTCCCAGACCAGAAAATAACTGTTGGGGATGTTGAAATGCCTATATGTATCCTTGGGGACCCAGCCTACCCCTTAATGCCATGGCTCATGAAGCCGTACACAGGCAGCCTGGACAGTAGTCAGGAGCTGTTCAACTACAGGCTGAGCAAGTGCAGAATGCTGGTAGAATGTGCATTTGGACATTTAAAGGCGCGCTGGCGCAGTTTACTGACTCGCTTAGACCTCAGCGAAACCAATATTCCCACTGTTATTACTGCTTGCTGTGTGCTCCACAATATCTGTGAGAGTAAGAGGGAGACGTTTATGGCGGGGTGGGAGGTTGAGGCAAATCGCCTGGCTGCTGGTTACGCGCAGCCAGACACCAGGGCGGTTAGAAGAGCACAGGAGGGCGCGGTACGCATCAGAGAAGCTTTGAAAACCAGTTTCATGACTGGCCAGGCTACGGTGTGAAAGTTCTCTTTGTTTCTCCTTGATGAAACCCCCCGCCCCTTGGTTCACTCTACTTCCCGGTAAGCTAACCACCCGCCCCTCCTCCCTTCAATCACCGCTTGCAGAGGCAATAAAGTCATTGTTGCTTCACATTCATGCATTCTTTATTCATTCATCACACAAATAGGGGGATGACTACCAAGGTAGCCCAGGAGGGGTGGTGGAGGAGGGAAGGAAAATGCCACACAGCACTTTAAGCACAGCACTTTAAAAGTTTACAACTTTAAAATTTATTGAATGACAGCCTTCTTTTTTTGGAGCAATCCTCTGTGGTGGAGTGGCTGGTTGGCCGGAGGCCCCCCCACCGCGTTCTTGGGCGTCTGGGTGTGGAGGCTATGGAACTTGGGGAGGAGGGCGGTTGGTTACAGAGGGGCTGCAGTGGCAGTCTGTGCTCCAGATGCCTTTGCTGCAGCTCAACCATACACTGGAGCATACTGGTTTGGTCCTGCAGCAGCCTCAGCATTGAATCCTGCCTCCTCTCATCACGCTGCCGCCACATTTGAACTTCAGCCCTCTCTTCAGCCGGCCACTTACTCTCTTCAGCCCGCCACCTCTCCTCCCGGTCATTTTGTGCTTTCCTGCACTCTGACATTATTTCCCTCCACGCATTCGTCTGTGCTCTGTCAGTGTGGGAGGACAGCATGAGCTCGGAGAACATTTCATCACGAGTGCGTTTTTTTTTCTTTCTAAGCTTCACTAGCCTCTGGGAAGGAGAAGATCCTGTGATCATTGAAACACATGCAGCTGGTGGAGAAAAAAAAGGGACAGCGGTATTTAAAAAGACACATTTTATAAAACAGTGGCTACACTCTTTCAGGGTAAACCTTGCTGTTAACATTACATACATAGCACATGTGCTTTCGTTACAAGGTCGCATTTTGCTTCCCCCCACCGCGTGACTACCCCCTCAATCTTCCCCCCTCCCTGTGGCTAACAGCGGGGAACATTTCTGTTTAGCCACAGGCAAACAGCCCAGCAGGAATGGGCTCCTCTGAGTGTCCCCTGAAGAAAAGCACTCTATTTCAACCAGGTGACCGTGAATTATATCTCACTCTCCTGAGGATAACACAGAGAGATAAAGAATGGATGTTGTTTGAATGCCAGCAAACATACACTGCAATGCTTTGTTCTACAATGATTCCCGAGTACGTGTTACTGGCCTGGAGTGGTAAAGTGTCCTACCATGAAGGACGCAATAAGGCTGCCCTCCCCAGAAACCTTTTGCAAAGGCTTTAGGACTACATCTAGGAGAACCGCAAATGCCAGGGCAAAGTAATCCTTTCACATGCTTGCTTTTAAACCATGTATAGTATTTTAAAAGGTACACTCACCAGAGGTCCCTTCTCCGCCTGCTGGGTCCAGGAGGCAGCCTTGGGTGGGTTCGGGGGGTACTGGCTCCAGGTCCAGGGTGAAAAACAGTTCCTGGCTGTCGGGAAAACCGGTTTCTCCACTTGCTTGCTGTGAGCTATCTACAACCTCATCATCATCATCATCTTCTTCGTCCCCAAAACCTGCTTCCATATTGCCTCCATCTCTATTGAAGGAGTCAAACAACACGGCTGGGGTAGTGGTGGCTGAACCCCCTAAAATGGCATGCAGCTCATCATAGAAGCGGCATGTTTGGGGCTCTGAACCGGAGCGGCCGTTCGCCTCTCTGGTTTTCTGGTAGGCTTGCCTCAGCTCCTTAAGTTTCACGCGGCACTGCTTCGGGTCCCTGTTATGGCCTCTGTCCTTCATGCCCTGGGAGATTTTCACAAAGGTTTTGGCATTTCGAAAACTGGAATGGAGTTCTGATAGCACGGATTCCTCTCCCCAAACAGCGATCAGATCCCGTACCTCCTGTTCGGTCCATGCTGGAGCTCTTTTGCGATTCTGGGACTCCATCATGGTCACCTGTGCTGATGAGCTCTGCATGGTCACCTGCAGCTTGCCACGCTGGCCAAACAGGAAATGAGATTCAAAAGTTCGCGGTTCTTTTCCTGTCTACCTGGCCAGTGCATCTGAGTTGAGAGTGCTGTCCAGAGCGGTCACAATGGAGCACTCTGGGATAGCTCCCGGAGGCCAATACCATCGAATTGTGTCCACAGTACCCCAAATTCGAGCCGGCAATGTCGATTTAAGCGCTAATCCACTTGTCAGGGGTGGAGTAAGGAAATCGATTTTAAGAGCCCTTTAAGTTGAAATAAAGGGCTTCATTGTGTGGACGGGTGCAGGTTTACATCGATTTAACACTGCTAAATTCGACCTAAAGTCCTAGTGTAGACCAGGGCTCTGTGAAAAGGACATTAAGGTTGCAAAATCAAGCACTCAGGATATGCGAGTACTGTGTTACCAGTCCTGCCTATAATTAAAAAGGATAGCTGAGAGTCAGCTAACAATTTGCTAGGTGCTAATTAGCATTAGCTGAAACCTGAGCATTCCCCTTTAACTAATTTAAATATGTTGAGGGTTAAGCTCCTTAGCCAAGCAGCTGATCAGTGGTAGAATGTTCTCAAAGGCAGATGAGGGTTAGCTGAGGATTGTTACAGGTGGACTCCTAGCTGCTTGTTCTTGCTGTGGTACAGCCTTGTGTAGCACCCAAAATTTGCTAAGTAAGAGCTTTCCAACTACAGAGGAAGACATAGGGCTAGATTCACAAGGTGGGTGGAGGATTAGGAGCTTGCTTGTCTGTTTAGGTGCCTAAATTCAATGTTTATGTGCTAATGGTATTCACAAAACCACTGCTCAGCTGCCGCTTAACCTTGAAGGCACCTAAGTTTCAAGTAGTAAAGTCCCTCAGGTGCCTAAATTGTGACACTGCCAAGCTGCTTCGTGTTTCACTCATGACTGAGCCCTGGTGGGATCCACTAATTAGGTGTTCCCCCGCCTGTCTTGCTTGAGGTGTCCGATTGGGGCTACCCTCTGACAGCAGCAGAAGGATCCAAACTTTGTAGGTGGTTCTTATCTCTAAAATGAGCCAGGATGAAAACTCAAGATCTGAATGTTCCTGAACTGTGCGAGAGTTTGGATCTGGACCTGGATTTAACTTTACAGCACCTTGGTCTTTGACCTGTCTGTTAATACTGCCAAATAAGGTACAATTAACACTAATTATAGCAATAAGGAAGTCGTCCTTAAGGATCTGGAATGAGATGACCAGTTGTTGGTAACAACATCGAAAGTGTGGACCAGATTTTCTGGCCAACTCTGCATCCTTTATGCCATTCTGGGTACATTTCACCTGCTGCAGACTCCCTTGGTTTAGAGGAGTCCCTTGCAGGTACAGAGTAGAGCCAATTCATCCACCATTGTCTCTAGCTCTGTGTGTGTAGGGGCCTCTCAGGTGCAGCCTGAGTGTGCGGTGCTGTGACTGCCCCCAGCTGGTGGTTTAAAACAACTCTAAACTCCACTGGGGCTGGGGTTGACATGTAGTTGGCTTAGAAATTAGAAAGTCATAACTGGCTATATGACAGTCCCTCCTATATCTAGCCCCTGGACTTACCAAGGAAGTGAATAGACCGGATCTGCTTTAAGTGCTGCTCATTTTTTTGCTACCAAATGCACAAAATATTGTTTGTGATCAGTGTTGCTGTTTTGTGACTATGCAAGTGACTTTCTTCTAGCTATTTTTGACTTCTGAAAGTCTGCATGGGCGGGGAGGAAGTTGACAGTACAAATGATGTTTATATCCCATGCTGATAACACACCCACGCTGCTGCCTCATAAAGCCACCTCTACAGTAAATGCATTTTTATTGAAGAAGTTCCCTAGTCTTAGTCACACTGCCCTCTTTTTTTTATTATTATTATTACATTACTAAGGCTGCATTGGGTTTTTCTCACCTTGCAGAGCCTGCAGCTCAGTGTCCTTGCTGATATCAGTGCTGACTGTCTAAGACTCTTCATTAGAAAGACTGAGCTTCAAAGCACAATACATAGAGCAGCTCCAATTCCATGTTTTTATTTCTGCACAAGATGGATTATTTTTCTGAATACAGACCCATATGCTCCCCTCATCTCCCAACTGTTATAGCAGAGAAATATACAGTAACTGTGAGCACTGGAAAGCTATCGATAGGATAAACTGGGAAGCAAAATAGGGAAAACTTTTTTCCCCATTGAAATATACAGGAGTAAGAAATTTCTGAAGACAGCATGGAAGGAAAAACTGGGTAAGTTTTTGCTGAAAATAACAAATTTGGTCTCTTTTAAATAAGGGTGGCTGGCATATATTCAATAGTATAATATGTTAATGGTGACGTAACAAACCATAGTGCTTCTTTCAAAGGCTCCGATGCTGGTAACTTTTACCCAGGAGCACTGATTGGGACTACATGCATACATTAAGAAGGGATCTGATTCTCTGAAGTGCTGAACATTTGCACTCCTATTGGAACAAATAGGAGCTGTGAGTGTGTAACCCACTGATGAGCATGTGTTCTCCTCTGTGCCCAGTCCACAGGGGATGTGAGCCTGTTGAAGCTCTCAGCTGTAGCCTGGCTCTTTAGCTCAAGCTGAAAAGACTTGTACTTATCAATCCCTGGTGCGGAGTAAGACAGCTTCTGATGTATGTGCTCAGTAGCTCTGAAATCTAGCTATTTATTTAGGTACCTAACTTTAGGCACATTAAGTTTGAAAATGTCGAACCTATGGGTACATCTACACAGCAAAAGAAAAACTTGTGGCTGGCCTGTGCCAGCCAACTTGGGCTCATATGACTTGGGCTGTAGGGCTGTTTCATTGCTGTGTAGACTTCTGGGCTGGGGCCCAGGATCAAGGACCCTAGCAGCCCAAGCCCTGTGAGCTAAAGTTGGCTGGCACAGACCAGCTATGGGTTTTTCTTTGCTGTGTAGACATCACTATCTAGACATGTAAAATGAATATATTTTTGTATTTGACAGTGTTGTGTAGCTAAATTTTCCTTTTAAACTGTTTTGATACAATCTACAGAAGGCACAGTAGAAGTACAAATTTATTTTTGAAAGTATTTATTGAGTTAACATCAGACCTGCTTAGTTTGTTTTTTCTTTTAATATTGCTTGATTGCATAGTGGTTTGGCTTATAAGATAAGAATATTACAGATGTTACAAAACAGAAGTTTTTTCCTTCAACGAGCCTATACAATACATATTTAAGTGCTCGTCTCTAATGAATATTGTGAAGATGTGTGTACTGCTCCTTTAAACATTAGAATAAGAAATCAAGCATCAGAGTCTGGGGAAGGTTTGAGGCAATGAGGGAGATCCCTGCTCTGACCCTTTTACACCATGTAAAAGGTCCAGACAAGCATAAATGGAGCCCTAGAGGTGCCAGTCTTGGCCATGGGAGGATTCTTTGATGCAGGCGCTGGAGGGAAAAAAAAATCCATGAGGCTCTCTTCCTCAGACACCTCCACAAGCACAGGGGTAGGGAGTATATTGGAAGTTGGAGGGGCACATGAGGGGCATGGCCACAGTACATAGCACTGTGTAGATTCTGGGCAACGTTGCAGCCCATAGGACTGCTCTAGAAGCCTGTCATAACAAGTCTCAAGAGGTCAAAGTTATTCCAGGGTCCCCAGAGCAATCCAGGATCAGGAGGATGCAAAGGTGATTTGCAGGTAACTTAACATCCCTCTCCCTGATATGCATGTTCTGTGCTACATGTCTTCCAAAAACTCATCCAGAATCTGTACAGCGAAGCAGAGAAGGATAATACTGTTTTCCTTACTTTGATAAAGCTCCATGTCCAGTGTTAGAAAACAGGTTTCAGAGTAGCAGCCGTGTTAGTCTGTATTCGCAAAAAGAAAAGGAGGACTTGTGGCACCTTCGAGACTAACCAATTTATTTGAGCATAAGCTTTCGTGAGCTACAGCTCACTTCATCAGATGCATAAAGTGTTAGAAAACAGTTACTCTTTCTGTGATTCTTTACCATTGTCACATGGCATTTTGTTAAGTGGGATCATTCTGAGCTGGTATAAAAAAGAGGAAAAGAAAATGCAAAATTTCAGTCATCCGCAAGGCTGTATAGTTTGGGATCTCCAGTTGCAGTTGACTCAATGTAAAAAGTGCAGTCGCTACAAAGGCATTTTGAATAAAGAAATATTCCAAACACGAAACTGCATAGCTAAGTTAAGACCAATAGGATTCATTCCTAAAATGTTTAACTTAAAACTAACCATTTTCTCCTTTATATAAAGGTGTGGCTGAGATTTACCCTTTGATCATTGGCTCAGTTGGAATTACCGTAGTTTAGCTCTTGGACTGGGTTCCTATGTTTAGACTCAGTGTATCGCAGCTATCCAACGAAGCTTTAGTGCACCTAGAAAACAAAACTCTGTGTCATTGGGCTTCCACTGCACGCTGTCTTCATTAAATAAAATGCTCTATGTTTTATTTGGCACAACTTAATAGTTTTCATGGTGAGGCTGTGTTTGGTATACATGCTTCCGCTGCCAGTGCTCTAACACACAATTCTTAAATTTTCCATTAGGCTTGACCGAAGCTGCTGCAGAATTGGTTCATCTTCAATATCTCATACATTTTGCTTGAATTATGGACAAAACTGACAAAAAGCCATCAGAGTGGGATGACCAGATAGCAAGTGAAAAAATTAGGACAGGGGGTGGGGGGACGGGGTAACAGGTGCCTATATAAGAAAAAGCCCCCAAAATCAGGACTGTCCCTTTAAAATCGGGACATCCGGTCACCCTACATCAGAGAATTTGGTCATCTACAATACTTAATACACGTCCGTCTTTTAAATTAATGTAATTTCTATAATTGCTTCAAAACTACTGTGATGAGTTAATTAGCACAACTCCTCAAAAAATGTCTCCTGTAGCTATTGAATATGTAATGGTGCACAGTTACAGGCCTCAGTCGTAATGTTCTCCCACTAATGACTTTACTTGTTAAATGGGCAGCCTTTCTGGCTAACAGAGAACACCAAGTCTATTATCCATCTGGGTAACCATCAATACATTTACAAAGTATCATGGAAAAAGCATCAAACACTGTCAGTAAATGTCAACCAATTGAATGTCAGTGAAATAGCATAATAATTCACAAAATTACTGCTGTCCAGTTGTTAAAGCAGGGAACTGGATGTCAGGACTGCTGGGTTTTATTGCTATATTTGCCACTGACTTGCTCTGTGACCATCAACAAATCATATCCCTTCATTGTAGTTCATTTTCCCCAGCTATATGATAATAGAGTACCTCGCATGGGGTATTGCAAACTTTCATCCTCCGCGTATACCAGAAAACAAACTTGCAAAATGATGAACTTGTATTTTGAAGGTTAGATGACTACCTGTATGTCTGCAGGAGCACAGGTTGGAGGAAGGAAGAGTTTTGGGAAAAGACACTACTAAGACAGTCTGTGTCCATGTGGCTAGAATTCAGTTGCACCTTGTTTGTAAATAGTTCCATTAATAAAAATCCATTTTAATTTTACAAATATGGAGTTCTCTCATGTTATTATGCAGAATGTGGACATAAAACAGCTCATATTCAGGTTACTTTGAATTCAATCTTCTAGAAGATATTCTCACTGAAACATTGATACTTCTATCTTAGGAAAATATGGCATTTCTCATAAAGTGTTTTCAGAAAATATTTGATAGTATACTAAGAAAAAGTTTGAAGCTTTTACAGATTATTGGGGGTATTGAACATGTTGCATAGAGCCTAAAGTACTAAAGTCAAATGGACTAGAAGAATGAACTGTTCAAACTCTTCAAACTGTTAAAATATAGATTCCTATTTATGCACAAATTTGGTGGCTGCATATAAAAACTGTTTGTGTGTATAACTAACTGATTTGCTTATTAGCATATGCAATTACATCTAGGCACTAGAGGTGGACCTTAACCATTCCCTTGGTCAGAATACCTCCGAAACTTTAAGGAAGTTTTGGCTTTGGATTCAACATTCCATCTCAGGTCCATTTTTAATTTGCCATTGTGTCCATCTATATTTTGTGGATAAAGCTTAGGGATATATCTAAAAATTTGACCCAGTAAGCCTATTTTACAAGAAACCAGGAGTGAAGCTTCTTGATCTTAGGAGGTTAAAACTGGCCTTTGATAAAAATAAGGCATTAACACTCCTATGCCCTAGCAAGCAGGTTTATGGCCCAGTCACACATTTTTAAAGACAAGGCTCCACTTATTCCTTGCCACTGCCCACCCACTTCCTCCACCACTTCTTTCTTTTCTGCAATGGATGTGCCATGTTTTCTTTCCTGCCTGAAACTGGACGAGACTTCCTGTGCATGAAGTGCAAGCAAGTGGCTCTGCTGGAGGAGAAGATTCTTAGATTGGAGGGGCAAGTAGAGATGCTACTGAGAAGTCAAGGAGTTCCTATACAGACAGGTTCAGGATACATCAGTATGCCAGGTTCAAGGAAGAAAAGGGTTGGCCACCCACGAACTGGAAATACATGAAGTCAAAGAGGAGTACTGGCAGCTCCTAAGCACCAAAGGAAAAAGGTCCTGATGGCATTTTACGTGGCTGGAGACAGAAAAGGATGACCAGTCTGTGGCTACCAGAGAGAAGAGGATTGGGAGGAATTCCACACAGCTAAACATTTCCAATTGATACCAGGTCCTCAATGTAAGAAAATCAAGCTGTCCACAAAGTTCTTCAAGAGTCCAAGAAGACAGATGCTTCTTATTGGGGATTCAATACTCAGAAGAATCAAAATGACATTTTTGCAAGAGACAGGAGGACAACAGGACAATGTGTTGTCTTTCCAGAACCAAGACCTGGGACATCTCTCTAAGATGAGATAGGCTTTTGAAGTGGACAGGAAAGGTTAATATCGGCACTAATGACGCTGCATCACAGGATATCTCAAAGATATTAGATGACCTTAGTGAACTTGGAAACATGCTTAAGAAGAAGAGCATCTCAAGCAGTCTGCTCTGAGATCCTTCCTGCACTTGAAATGAAGGAAATCAGAAGATTCTGGAAGTGAACGGCTGGCTAGGTAAGCGGTGTAAGGTGTAGGGCTCTGGTTTTCTGAACATTGGCTCAACTTCCAGGGGGAGACAGGGCTCTGTAGTTTGGTTCCCCTTCTACTGAAATGGAGGCCATCCGAACTCTTCAGGGACCAGATAGCTATAGTAGTCAGAAGGGCATTACACTAATGACAAAAAGGCAGGGTAAAAAGAGGGAAGATATGAGCACTCAGCATAAAATCAGACGAGAACCAAATTAATCAAAAAGCCAAAGGACATAAAAAGAAGACACTCTTCAAGTGCCTATACACTAATGCTAGGAGCCTAGGTAACAAACAAGAGGAATTGTAATTGCTTATTTAGGAACACATATTTGATCTAGTCGGTATTATGGAAACCTGATGGGATGATTGCCATGATTGGAATGTTAAAACGGATAGTTATAACCTATTTAGGAAGGATCAAGTTGGCAAAAGGGTAGGAAGAGTGGCACTCAATACCATTTTTGACATAACCTGTTTCAGAGTCGTTAATAATTTGGAAGAAAATGAAGCACAAGTTGGGGTATGAGTTGGTGTCTTCTACAGACCATCAAAACACACTAAGGAAGAGAATGATCAGTTTCTGGTGTACCTGTCTATAATATACAGGGGAAAAAATCATGTGATCATGTTTCAGAGTAGCAGCCATGCTAGTCTGTATTCACAAAAAGAACAGGAGTACTTGTGGCACCTTAGAGAAATTTGTTAGTCTCTAAAGGTGCCACAAGTACTCCTGTTCTTTTTGTGTGATCATGGGACACTTCAGTTTGAGTGATACAGGCTGGAGGTCTCATGCAGCCAGTACTAAAACCATACTTGAAATTTCTAACTATTCTAGTTGACAATTTCCTAACTCAAAAATTATTGCATCCAACATGGGACAATTCTATATGAGACCTCATCTTGATAGACAAAGAAAAACTGATCACAGATCTAAAAATTAATGGTAGTTTGGGTACAAACGATCAAGACTTTAATCACATTTATAATGTGCAAACAGAATAAATTCCAGACCAGTGGGGATGTGTGTGTGTAATATATATATACCTGATGCTTTAAAAGAGCTCATTTCACAAATCTGAAAACAGTTATGAGCCAAATCAGCTGGGAGGAAGAATTTAATCAGGAAAATGTGAATGATAATTGGGAATTGTTTAAGAACACTTTATTAGATGCCCCAAAAGCCACAGTTGAGGAAGACTGCTGTATTGGTTAAAAATCAACCTGGTTTAGAGGGAAAGTGAAGGCAGCTATTACTCTTTGGATTTTGGGTGGGAGAGGGTTTGGTAGGAAATGGAAGAAACAGGGAGTTGATAGCATGAATATAAATCAGAAGCTAAGTATTGTAAAACACTGGTAAAGGAAGGAAAGGGACACAAGAAGAAATCTTTTCTCTGCTGGTCATAGGTCAATAAGGAGTTTTTGAAGTATATTAGAACAAAAAGAATTCTAACATAGGTATTGGTCCATTACTAGAGGGAAATGGTAGAATTATCAATAATAATGCAGAAAAGGCAGAAGTGTTCAGTAAACATTTCTGGATTGCTTAGTAAAATGGGTGCAAGCAAACAAGGAGGTTTCTTTTAATACAGATAAATGTATTCTGTGATAGGTACAGATATATGCTGACTCGACCTTACTGAATTAAATGTAAGTATTTTAGAAGTCCCTTGTAGTAAACATTTGCATTTTTATGTACTACTGTGGGATTGTATGGAACTTCTTTAGGAGAAAAACAGGATCATGCAATCTCTGGGCAGTATTGTGAGTTTCAAAATACTATGTTGAACAATGTAGCAATATGTGTGAAGTAGTTTCTTGGAAGTACTTGGGAGGAGGAGATTACAAACCCCCACCTACAGATTCAGGGCTTGTCTACACTACAGGTTATGTTGGTATAACTTATGTCGCTCGGGGTGTGAAAAAGCTCCCCCCCCCCCACCGCCGCCCCCAAGCAACGTAAGTTACATAAGCACCAGTATGAACAGTGTTATGCCCTATGTCAGCGGGAGCTGTTACTGTAATATCTGAGTGCCCCACAATCATTAATGTGTGGTGAGGAGAAATAGCAATGTGAGATAGGGATAATAGTACTGTCCTATCTTACAACTGGGGAGCTGAGGCACAGAGAAGTTTAGTGATCTTCTCAAGGTCCTACAGAATGTCTGTGGTAGAACAGGGATTTGAACCGGGGTCCCAGGCAAGTTCCCTAACTACTGGACCATTCTTCCTCTCAACAAAATCAACATTCACTCATCTACAGCATCCACAGGGCCAGCATATTTGACAAGTAGAGGGCTATGTAACTAATTGGTGAGTGTGTGTTATGAGTCCCCTTCTCTGCCAATCCACAGAGGATATGAGTTATTACAGCCCCCCACAGCTAGAGAGGCTTGGCTCTTTAGCTCAAGCTGTAGCAGTCCATGCTTTCAGGTCTGGTGGTCTGATTCAGTTCTTGGTGCATTGACCAAGATGGTGGCCATCACCATCGGTGCAGAGAGTAGGTGGAAGTGGTGGGTGGGGCATCTGTGGGCCTCCTTGAAGCAGAAGGCAGGTTTGTTGAGTTCTGTGCTTATAGCATAGCATCTTGGCCTGTGCCCCAGCCAACATGGCTCTACAGCACAAAACATTTTTTGGGACAGCATAATTAAGGCCAATCAATATGGCTTTGTCAGACAAACCTGATATTGATTTTTTAAATGCAATTAGAAGCTTGGTTGGCAACGGTAACTTTGTTGACCTAATGTACTTGGAATTACATCTTTTGTGAGTAAGGCATTTGACTTAGTAAGGCAAAAAATTCTGATTTAAAAAAAGCTAGCACTATATACTATCAATGCAGCACATAGTTTTTCATCCATTTACTAACTGATAGATCCCAAAATAATTATACATGGGGACTTATTGACCATTGGGAGCAATTCTGTTGGAATCCCACAGGGCTCTGCCAATTCTGGGCCAATTCTATTGAATATTGGCATCAATAATTTGGAGAAAACACAAAAGGATTGTTGGTAAAGCTTACAGATGAGATAAAAACTTTGAATGGATCACATGATAAACTGGGTTCCATTGAACAACATATTTTAATATAGCTAAATAAAAGGTCCTACATCTAGGAGCCAAGAATGTAGGTCACACTTATGGGATGATGGACTGTGTCTTGTAAAGCAGTACTTTAGAAAAAGAACTTACGAGTCCTGAAGGACAATCGACTGAACCTCAGTTCCCAGTGCAAAGTTGTAGCTAAGAGAACAAATGCAATCTTTGGAGATATATACACACCTCTACCCCGATATAACACAGTCGTCGGGAGCCAAAAAATCTTACCGCGTTATAGGTGAAACTGCGTTATATCGAACTTGCTTTGGCCTCGAGCATTTCCATTATTAATAGTCACTTCCTGCCCCCTGGCTGCCCCCCCAAAACCCTCTGCCCCCTATCCAACCCCTTGGCCCCAGCCCAGCACCCTTAACGTGTGGCTCAGAGCAGTGTGTCAGAGCCAGACATGCTGATCTGCCGGAGCACACAGCCCCATCCCCCAGAGCGCTGCTTTATCGCCTTATATCCAAATTCGCGTTATATTGGGTTGCGCTATAGCGGGCTAAAGGTGTATAAGCAGGGGAATATCAGCAAGACTAGAGAGGTGATTTTACCTCTTTATACAGCATGAGTGAGACCATTATTAGAATTACTGGAATACTGTGTCCAGTTCAAGTGTCAAGACTTCAGAAAGGATGGATCTCTTTTTCTGAACCCTTTCCAGTTTTTCTACAAGAATAAACTGACAGCTGGAAAGTTTGCCTTATATCAAGAAACTTAAGAACTCAAACTACTTCGCTTAGAAAAGAGACATTAAGAGGTGACTTAATCGTGGTCTAGAAGCACCTACATGGGGATAAGATTGCTCATATAGAAAGCTCTTTAATTCAGCAGATGAAGGCATAAAAAATCCAGTAGCTGGAAACTGAAGCTATACAATTTTTTTACAATGAGGGTAATTAACTATTGTAAAAACTTACCTAGGGATGTGGTGGATTCTCCTTTGCTTGAAGCTTTTCAATCAAAATTGGATTTCTTACCAATAGCTGTGCTGTGGCTCAACCAGAAGGTATGGACTTGATGCAGGAACCACTATTGCCTGTGTTATGCAGAAGTTCACACTAGAAGATCAAAATGGTCCTTAAATCCATGAATCTGTGCACACTGAACAAGAGGATTGATAGAATGGAACTTTGCAGAACCCTCAGGGAAGATGAGCAATTGCACAATGACACTGTTGGGGATCTTTTGGAGTGAAAAAATTAAACCACAGGAGAATAGTTCTGTCCAATCCTGCCAGATTCTGCAGGTGCATAAACAATAGCTCAGGTTCAGTAGCAGCTGATTGAAAAACATGAGTATGGACAGCTCATAATGTAATCTGTGTGTATGGCTTCTTCACAAATGGAAAAATTGCAATCATTTGTGGACAACCTATGAACAGGAAGAGGTGAAAATCACTGGATACGTTATTTGCTCAGCTGTCACTGCAGATAAAAAAAGAGGGGCAAGAATGTTGAAGGGGTTATTTTTCTTTAAATCTTTTTACAGATTATTCCAAGTGGTTAAAGAGGAGATCTTTAATGTTTCAAAGGATTATTTTAAAGTTCAAAACCAGTATGACTACTTTCCCAAGTTCTGGGGGGAGGGGAAAAAACCCATATACCCTTTTCCTCTTTATGTGCCAAGGGCAAATAGCCTCTGAGAAAACAGAGCTGCTTTTGAACATTTAAAAATGGCATACTGTAAAGGATTGACAACACCTACTGTTGTGCAAAGGGGAAGGATGGGATGTATTTCTGAAGCCAAATGAAGATGCAGGAGCATTCATTACACAGAAAAAGTTCAGATGAGGGTTCGGGGGGGGGGGGGGGGGGCTGTGTGTGAATGAGAGGAAATGTCACAAGGATTGGCAAAAATCTCTAAAGATGCTGCAACATGAGTTGCACCAAACCAGAAAATATTTCTAATATTGGCTCACTAATGTAATGTCTTCTCCATTAAAATGTGAATGCTGTTTATGGTTAAAATCAGCAGGTTTCTAATGACCCTTTCTTCCAAATATCAATGTGTTGATGCAACTCCTGAAGACATTTTCTTTCTGAAGGCTGCATGAACTAGCTGGTCAGCAATAACATCGATCAGGCTGACTCATAGATGTTACCTCTGCTTATGTGCCTGTAGCATAGCTGCTTGACTAGTATTTACTCTTATTAATTTATCCTTTTAAAGAAAGGTCAGTAGTAATGTGTTCCCTTGAGTATTACATTCTGTACACAACTAGGGACCACAAAAGTGTCCATTTTGATGACAATGCACCATGGGCCTGATTAAAAGCCCATTCAGGTCAGTGGGAGGCTTTTCACTGACTTTTGTGGGCATTGGCTCAGTCTGCATGAGACTTTCAGAAGATGTTGGTGATATTTGTCGCTAATTCACAGAGCCATATACAAGTGTAATCTGTTTTGGAAAATAGTCCTGAATATTTATAGGACACAAAAGCCTCGAAGAACCTTAAAGTTGCCTAACAAAAATTTGTTTTTTAAATTCTCTTCTTATATTTGTAGTTTTTTACACAAGTTTTAATTAGTAGCCTCACACCATTAGAATGTGTGAACAATTTCCAAATGTTTAAATGTTGTGGTGCCCTTGAATTGCCATTCCTAACTGCAATTAATTTTTATGATGTGTTAAACAATAAAGCTGCAAAAGCTGGGAATCAAAGTGAAGCTATTATACTCTACAGTGTATTGCCATTCTTAATTTTAAGACAAGTACTTCACTCCTAAGACAGTCTTTTCTTATCCTTTGAGATTTTGTCTTTGCTGACTTCATCTGGAATTGGAAACAGATCCTCACTTTCCAAATGACCATCCAAGTTTGCTTCACATCTGAATTCTTCCCTGATATTCAGCTAGCCCTCCCAGCCATCTCTAACTCCTGTTAGTTCCTGCATTCATGGCCCTTACCCTACTTCTTTGCTGTAGTGAAATATTTTAGACACATTAATTACTTAGTATTTTTTATTTATATTTATACATACTAAAGCCAGAAGGTACTATTATGGTAATCAAATCTGATCTCCTGCATAACACAAGACAAAGAACCTCACCCAATCATTTCTGTATCAAGCACATAACTTCTGTTAGAGCTATAGGATATTTTTTTTAGAAAAAGACATTGAGTTTGGAGTTGAAGACTTCAAGTGATGGAGAATCTACCAAATCCCTACCTAAATTGTTCTGATAACTGACTATCCTCACTATTTAAAAAAATGCACCTTATTTCTAGTCTGAATTTGTCTATCTTCAAGCTCTAATCCTTAGACCTCATTATTCCTCTTTCTACTAGATTAAAGAGCCATCTGCCATTAGAAATATTTCCTGTATATAGATACCTGTAGATGGTGATCAAGTCACCTTTTAATTTTCTGTTTGGATAAATTAAATAAACTGGAAGTCTTCTGTTTCTAAATATAATATGTTTAGTGCCACTGTTGTTCATGGAAGTTTAAACAAATACTTAAAAAGTTAAGTTTCCTGCTCTGAGGATTTTATAATCTAAATTAAAAAGGTAACTAACCTAATATAATGAACAATTGCATCAGACTAAGAGGATCCAGGGAAAAGAAATCAAGCAGGGAAAAGAGAACAACTTGTGGGGTCCTTTGTTTAAAAAATGTCAGTTCATGTCATCTGATTCTGTTTTGTATTTTTCTCAGGTTATTTGTATGTTATGTTTAAAGTTTTATGTTTTGCTTCCCATTTTATTTTAGTATTAAATCAGTTTGGGCTGATAGTGACATAAAACAAGACAAAGGAAGTGAATTTTTAAGAAGGATTTGAAGGAATTGTCTATTCCTCTACTCTACACGTCTTTTATAGCCCTCACAGTTGCTCCTGATATCATACCATTTTGTTGTAGATTCCCAGTCTCAACAAAGAAACCTAGTATCTACCACACTAGATCAAACTGATCATTTATCTAGCACCAGGATACTCTCTCTAACAGTGGCCTGTACCAAAGCTTTAGAGGGAAGGCAAGAAATACCAAATGGTTAATTATGAAATAAAATGATGTTAGAAGAAGAGTCCAATGGAGCACTGGAGTGCTGAATCAAAGCCTTAACAATGTGTATTAAAAAAGCAGGCATTTTAGTCCCATTCTGTCATGCCCTAAAGTGCCTGCTATGCCTGATGGTCAGAGCAGGTGGTGTATAGTTGGCTATGCAGCAGGGGTGTAAAGAGGACTTACAGAAGGGCGGAGTTACGTCTACATGCACTTATGCTGTCCTTCATTGTGGCTGAACTATTTTTGCTTTTAAGCGTCTTGTGTTAATGTATGCCTGAAATACATGAAGGGTCCTCACCTTCTTTGACACACACTCTAATACTGCAACTTATTCCCCAGCTCAGCCATGCTCAATGCAGCCTAGGGTCTCACGGTTGCTATCCTTTTTTTCTTCTGAGATATTTCTTTCTCTCAAGAAGGTTTTGCTCATTTCTATCCCCTGATATATGGGTGGGAATGTCTGCAGTGACTGAACAACTAAAATGATTTGCCACAGACTGAATACATAACTCTTCTGAATTTAACTTTGAGATCACGAGATGGCATAACAGAGCCTTATTAGCAGCTAAGATCAATAGATGAAATCCAGAAACATGATATGTGGCATCACTGGATGACATAAGGCCAAGATTTTCAAAATTGATTAGTGATTTGGGTGTCCAGCCTGAGACATCTGGAAGGGGGCTGATTTTCAGGTAGCGCTGAACACTTACTTTCTGAAAATCACCCCTTTTAAATGTTTAGTTTGAGTAACTGAAATCTCAGGTACGCAAAATTACTTTTCATTTTTGAAAATCTTGGCCTAAGATTTTTATCTCCATTATTCTTTGGCATTTTCTAAATGTGAAGTCCTCTCTAAAACATATTTTCTCTCAAACAAATTTCTAAAATTCTTTTTTAGATGAGTTGACATTCTTGGACAGATCACATACAGGCACACATTAGTGGGGAATAAATAAAGGCTGACAGTGAATCACAGAGCTATTTTGCCACCAACAGCGTTTTCAGGACACAAGTATCAGTAGACTAATGTTTAAATTGTCATTCACCACAGGAAGCTAATTCACTGTAGATAAAAAATGCAAACACATGAAGTTTGATTACGTCTCCTTCACTGGTTGCATATTCTGGCAGGATCAAGCCTTGTAAACGTGTTTGCTTAGCATTCAGCCTACTTAAACAGCTCTTCAGAATCTTGTTGTGTTATATCAATGGTAACACAGTTGAGGTTTGGTTTAGTGGTTTTTTATTAGTGAATCTTAATTATTGAAATATTTGTGTGTAGTTGGCTACTGAGCCAGTCTACAGAACAAGTTGATGTAATTTCTCTCTGAACACTCTGTAGCAATTCAATAAAACTGAATTTTTCAAGTCTATCAGATGTTGACAAAAACAAGCAGACACTGCCGTGAAGCAAATATTGTTGCCAAGTGTTTTTCTCAATACGGTTCAATCTTTTTTTTTTTCTTGGCTATACAGACTTTAAAAAAAATCACAAAGTGGAAGGAACTAAATGGAGCCCTCCACTTCTACAATTTTAAGTAAAAATAATCCAAAAACTTTAAGTCCAGAAGTCCATTATCATTACCTTCTGTGGTGACATATGTAAAGTGAGTTGATGATGCAGAAATCCTATCTATCTTAGGTGACGCTAGGTACCCCTGTATTCACACCCTACACTCTACTGCAATAATATTTGTACAAAATATGCCCTATCAGGTATCGTATGAAAGTTAATAACATGCTGGTTATTAAGATAATTGTAAAATGCATGTGTTAACATTATATGTGAAGTCATGAATTTCCTTTGTATGGTGCTACAAGAAAATGTTTAAGACCAGACCACCTCACCTAGATAAACAGATGTGTCCTAGACAAAGGAATGTGTGGTTACTTCAGTTTACACAGTAGCCATAACTAAAGCTATCAATCTAACCCAGTAGGGCTTATCCTGCACCTGAACTCAAGAGACAGAAAACTAATCTGGCTCCTGTGCCCCAAAGAGACACAAGACACTGAGTCCCCAGGAGGCCTTCCTGACTTGTAAGCTAAAGGCAATCCCATTGGGGATAAATGGAACAGAGAGACTCCATCTTTATCTTGCATCTTAAGAGACACAGACACCAAGTGATTTGATCGCTGATGTGCCCTGGCCAGTAAAAGATGTGGGTCTAAGACTTGGTTGAAAAAAAAAACATTTTGAAAAAAGACTGTATCTTGCTAGATTAAGTTTTAGATTTTTAGATGTGTGTGTTCACTTTTATTTGCTTGTAACCATCTCTACCTTTCTCTCTCTTACTTGGTATCACTTAATACATGCTCTGTCATTAAGAAACTTGTTTTACTTTTACTATAAACCAGTTCAGTGCTGTGTTTGAAAGGAAGGCTGTATTTACCCCAGTTAAATTGATATGCTATCATGTACCGACTCTTTTTAACAGAGCAGTGAACTTAATATCTTCTGTGAATATTCAGTGGTCGGAGCTGGGCATTGTAGAGAAACATCTCTGAGGATCACTGGGGCTGGAGTTCACTGATTATTACCTGCTAGGCAAGGATTGGGCTGGGAGATCCTTGAGGGGTTTACTGGTGCGAAAGATTCTCTGTTGTATCAGGGAGTTGCCACACAATCTAATCACCAGCAAACTTACCCTTGCTTAGGCAGAGAGGCAACGCAATGGCTCACAGCTCTGGGTATCTCCAGCTGCATGTTACAGGTGCTTATAAGGTCTCCATTACATTTTCTAACCATTATCTCTGTGAGGTAGGTAAATATGAGGTAGGTAAATACTAGTATTCCCATTTTGAAGATGGAGAACTGAGGCAGAGAAAAGCTAACTGTGTTGCCAAAGGTCACACAGACTTCAACCCAATTTCTAGGCCAGTGCCCTGTCCAAGAGATCAGCCTTCCTCATACAGGGACTTAAGATGAAAATAAGGAATAATGTAGGAATAATGTGGAGGTCATGTAATTTTCAAGGCTCTTTTTGCTGCTTCCTACTGTGCAAAGTCTGAGTCTCAGAAATCTCATAACCATTAGCATCCCTCTCATATTAATAATGTTGTTGGTACAAAATGTTTCTGCTGTATTCCATCCCAGAAGGGGCTGCTGTTCAGTGGTCGATAAGTGATCTCTACAAAGAAAATATATCTACACAGTTGGTAAAAGCACTTTAATATCTTCCAGGAGGAAAGATGCTATCTACATATACGGTAGTTGGGGGATTTTTTTTTTCTCTTGAAGTCAGTATTAAATGCCCTTTCTGTTAGCTAGAAAAATCCTGTGGAAAACAGAATTAAACAAGCATTCTGCTGTTATCTTGTTTACAGTAAAAATATACACAGTCTACCATTATCTCATAACCATAGAGGTAAAGGACAGAAGGGACCACCCGATTATCTACTCTGACCTCCTAATGCCAGCACCTGCACACTAAATTCAACAACCAAAAATTAGAACTAAGTATTACAGACCACAGGAGACTAAATGATCACATGCCATAGGTGGAGAATAGGGGAAATCAAGGAGCACCAGTGTGCAAGGCACCTAAAATGGCAGGGAAATGATTCAGGGAGATATACCCAGATAAGCCTGGCAAGTGACCTGCACTCACATGTTCCAGAGGAAGGCAAAAAAAAGAACACAAGTCACCGCCAATCTGACCCAGAGGGAAATTCCTTCCCAGTCCCACACTGGGTGATCAGTTGGGCCCTGGGCATGTGAGCAAGAACCAGCCAGCCAAGCACCTGAGCGAGAGAATGCTTTATGCCAGCTTAGAGCCCTGGCCCTCCCTGTCCTATGTCCCATCTCCAGCTGTGCCCACCTCTGAATATTTCAGGAGAAGAAGATCAGCTACCCACAATACATTTGGAACAGGGAGGAAATCCTCTGTAGGTGATCAGCTGAAACCCTGAAGCTTTTAACAACATAAAACATAAACCAGGACTTAAGCCCTGTACCCCGTCACCACAAGCAACCCAGTCATCCATCTGCACCTATAAATTTGTCCAGTGAACTCCTACTGACAGGTTGTTGCAGACCTCACCCCTCTGATGTTTAGAAACCTTCTAATTTCAATCTTGCACTTCCATTTGCTGTTAGCCTTGAAATAGAAGTGAGTATTGTGTCACATGTAACCACTCAGAGGAATCTAGGAAGATGAATGTGTCATGAAAAGCACCAATCCCTTCAGAGAAGTTAAATTATGCCTTTGAAAATAAGATAAAGAGGGAGTATCAAATCTCCTTTCCAGGTTTGTTGGGTATGGGCTCGTGTACTGGACTTCAGTATCAAGTTGATTCTAAGTACGGTTGCTGTTACAGGGGCCTGCTCCAGTGTGAATTGAAGTTGATGAGACTCTTTCCATTTACTTTAATGGGCTTTGGATCAGGCCTACTGGGAGGAATCCAGACAGGTAAGAGCACTTGAGTTGGGAAGGGAATGGGCCAAAGGAAGCCACAGCAAGAATGAGTTGGTGGGAGACTGGGGGAGTGAGGGATAGACTAGATGAGGGAGCTGGTGCTAGAAGGAGTAAATGAGACACATGTCAGGGATGAGGAAAGGTGGCAGAATGCACTCAATGGAATGGATGGAGTTGTCTGGGACCAAGGATGGGCCGGCAGGAGGGAGCCACAATGAGCAGGAAACCAGTGCTAGGGTTAGGTAAAGTGGCAGTACGCAGACTGGGCAGAAGTAGGGACCAGGTTATAAAGCTGTGACAACTTCAAGTGACTGCTGCCATTTTAAAATGGTCACTGCCACATGGCAACATCCATGCTTTTTTGAGGTATCTGTTACCTGACCTTGTTTTCTAAAAGATTGTGTTATGAATACATGTTCTCCCAAATGGCCAGCTCAGCGTACAAACCAAAGCTCCTGCCAGCACCATTACATGACTGTACCTTGGCTGATAGTGGATAAGGTAATGCATAGGAAGTGAATACTGTGAAACTGCAAGCTGTAAGCATGTGCTTCATATTTCAGCACCAGTTCTACTTTACACACCTTTTCAAGACATGCTTTCTTTGAAATCACAACCAAACATGAATGTAATGCTCCTGAAAGGCATTGCATTGACTGCCCTGATGACCAAAGTCCTCTGTTTATCCAAGATGAAATTAGTTTCTTTGCAGAGGGCCTAGTCACCACTTATGTCCCACTTAAAGCCCTGTTTTAAGGATGTAAGAAGTGCTGCACAGGCCTTGCAGCATCATTCTGCGCAGCAGCGAATGTTAATACTGCCATCCAAGCAGCCCTTGTTTAGTTTAATTCATCTGTCACGGAATCCTTCAGTCTCCTTCAGGAGAGTGACCAGTGTTTCGAGCACTCATTTATGTCATTTGCTTCAATGACCTTACTCAACAACTTACTCCATGTGTTTACTGCTGTTTGAATAAAGTAGTTCAGCCTGAATTCCGGTGCAGTTAAGCGAGGCTAGTATTGCTGCTGTGTTTTATGAGGCAATAATCTGGTTCAACCTAGTTGTTTATCCCAATCAGGGAACTAGAATATAAAATGATGGCATTGATATAGCTCTTAGGTTAAAAACATACTTTGTACCCAAACAGTTTAAAGAATGTGTAGTTTATTGAAGGCTGTGATTTCAATGCAGTTCTGTGGTGGGGGTGTTATAAAGCCACCTCACCGCAGAGGGAGCACTGGGAGTGAGGATGCTTCAGTGAGCTCTCTGATACCAAGCAGGACTGTGCAGGATGCAGCGTCAGTTGGGACAGTGCAACCTGCTCTGCTTGATGTGTCAGATTATCTCGGAAAGCCTGTTCAGAAGAAGAACAGGGAGGTGGCGTCACCTCTCTGGAATGACACCTCTTGTGGATTGGGGGAGGCATGTGCAGGGGACTGTAATTGTGACTGGCCTCAGCTTGGAGCATGCAGGGGGAAGACAGCTCCATGCACATTCTCTTCACTACACTCCTATTTAAAGATCACAAGCAGGACAGGAGAGGAGTGAGGTGGAAGCAAATAAGCACTGTATAGCGTGTATCAGAACTCTAACTCAGTGTGCGGTGACTACTTATGAGCAGTTACTACTGATAGCCCACTCCGTATACATGGCTGATTATCAGAGGAAATATAATAGCTCTGAATTATAAGTGAAAAATATACCGCCTTATTTATATAGACTAAGACAGCTTTTTAAGGTTCTTTGTTTTAGAGGTCAAACAATTTTAACTTGTATGTTCCTCACAAAAGCATGTAAAAAAGAAGCCTTCAGTATGTTAGAAAACAGGAGGGGCAGAACAAATCTCAGTTACACCATGTAAATCTGGAGTAATTTAACTGAAATCAGAGATCATAATCTACCCAAGAAACAATGAAATGTAAGGCCGAAGTTCTTCTGAGCCACCCTGCAGTTGATCCCAGCACGATTGTCTCAAATGAAATTAGCAAGTTGTGCATAGGCTTTTTGCATGTCATTGAGAATAAAATGCAAACCATAGAGCATTGAGAGAAATTTCAATGCAAATATACTTGTTAATTCTGAAGAAACAGAGACCATGAGCCTAATACGAGTCCCACTGAAGCCAGTGGAAATTTTACCCCATAACCCTGGAAATCTATAATCACAGGACATTGTTTTTGTTTAGAAGTTTATACTGATAAATCTAGTTTGACACCAATAAGTATTTTACTAAACAGACGGGAAATAAAAATCAATAGCGATAACTCTAACACATCCTCTGTTTGTCATTTTTATTTAAACCCCAATTATTCTAACTATTATGGATTATGAACTTTTGAAATGTTTCAGTAACCATTTTAGTTCGTACAGTGTATTTAGTTAGAAAAGCAGCAGAGAAGAAGTTATAAAACTTTTGGTCATCTGCAAAACTTCATGGCAATTCATTATGGAATCCAAACCCACACAGAACTAACTTGGTTGTGTGTTTCATTATAAAATCAAAACCCAGACTATGCTCATAACTGTCATAAAACTTTTGAAGTAAACCTGGACTGACATATGGTTTTGCATTTGAGCCAGCAGCCATTCATCCAGTGCTACGACTGAAGGTGCCCAAAGGTAGATCCAATAGTGACACCTCAGAGTTCTGCCCTCTGTCAATGACCATAAGAAGATCGTCCACCAGTGCTTCTAGAGCCAAATCCATGCCATGTGCCAGACTGAAGGCTCAGTATTCAGGGTCCAGGATATCGGTAGAGATCAGTTTCTTAATACTAGTTTTTCAGTGACATTGCCCAAGAAAAGGACATTGAAGACAGATTGAGAGCCAAAGTCAACACTATCAGGTTTTGTTTTGGGGTTGTTTGGGTTTTTTTTTGTTTGTTTGTTTTTTTAAATGAATGAGCCAAATTCATTCATCCTGGTTGTAAATTTACTGAATATGGTCCCTTTCCCCTGTAATTTTCACAATGTATAGCTCTCCCTATATTGTTCCCGTTATTTTAAAAATATGGATTCAAATACATTATTTAAACTGTTCTTTATATTCTGTGTATAACTGTTGTACATCAGCATTGTTCTGTTGTATATGTAAATGTGATAATCTTTGATTTAAAAGAATATTGTCAAATAAACTCACAGAAGATATTAAACTGAGAGCTGCTGCAAACCTCAGGGAGGACAGAAAAATAATACAAAAGTATCTAAAGAAATTAAATATAGGCAGTAAATAAAAGAAATGAGATTTAACCTGGAAAATAAATGCTAATGCATCTGGGGTGGAAATAATTCAAACAGCAGATATTTATTTGATGGAGAAAGTAGTAATGCCATAAAACACCTATAGTCACAGCAGACAGCAAGTTCCATATGATCATTACAATGTATTATGCTGCGGGAAAAATAGCCACAGAGATTTTGAGCTGTTAATGCAGAGGCATCTGTTGATGGTCATTTTTTAATAAGAACATAGTGAGAATATGCCTGGAAGATTGAATGCAATTCTAGGGACTTCAAAAATAAGATGTTAACAAATTGGAGTGAGCACAAAGAGAAGAGTAACAGAAATGAGTAAAAAGAAAAGGAGTACTTGTGGCACCTTAGAGACTAACCAATTTATTTGAGCATGAGCTTTCGTGAGCTACAGCTCACTTCATCAGAGTGGCTTATCTATGTGGAAGCATTAAGGGAACAAATATGTAGGGCTATGCTAAATGACAATTAATGTTGGTATAAATTGATGTGTTTAAGCATAACACCAAGGAGGAATTAGGTGGTTTGGTACCAGAGTGCAAATCTAGGAAGAACTGAATATAATTACACAATGGAAAATGTAGGTTAAGTAGAGGGAATGTTTCCTAACACTGAAATCTACTAAGTGTAGGGGTCGTAGAAGGAGAAGTGCCATAGCCAAAACTAGATTGGACAAGCCTATTGAGAATATGCCGTGAGGGGCAATCAGTACTTGTAAGTAGATAGACGAGATGACCTACCACTCTCTTCTGTTCTGTCTCTAATTTCTACGCAGCATCCCTGTTCTCTGTGTGTGTGTGTGTGGTTGGTTGGTTGGTTGGTTGTTTTGCTGTGGAATGCATCCTTTATTTTAACTTAACCTCTAGTTCAAACAATCCCATCCATAAACCCTAAAATACTGTGTGCTTCCTTCCTATTTCCTTAGCCTTCTAATCCCCATGCAGCACTTTTAACAACTCAGAACTCATAGTTTTGCGATGCTCTTACTGTGCTGCATCAACATCCATCTCTTCACTTCTCTGATCTGTCCAGCACACAGTTGCAGATCCTCCCTTAGGACATATGGCTTATCAGCAGCTGTTTAATACATGCCGCCACCCTCCCTCCCCCCATCTGCCTAATTTTTTTTCTCCAAACAAATGTAACTTCACTGGTGTCAAAGGGACTGTTTGTGCATTAAGTGTATTGTGATCTGGCCGCCAGCTAGTAAGCCTTGGGAAGTCAACCCATTTGGTTAGTGTTATCAGTTTTCAGAAGCTACAACTTAAAGGTAAATAGCTGGAATTGAGAAAATGATTAGCTGTAATGCTGAAAAAAAGCAAATAGAGGCTACCTTCCTTCTCTTTTGAGGGTAGAAGAAAAGGGAAAAGGTTTTAAGATTTTGTAGGACCCTAAGATTGTACCCTTTAACCTAAACTACTGAATCATCCCTACTAAAGTCAATATGTCATTATTCTCAGCATTAAACTGGAATTGTAACAGCTCAGGAGCTCTAATTACTTGCTTTAATTCCATGATAAGCAAAGCTCAGTTGTGTTCGTTCAGACTAGAAGACTGAATTCATCAGCTTCATGTTAAAATGGCACAGTGCTATCAGCATATGACTAAAGAAACGCTAGTAGTGCAGTACAGACTTCCTGGTTTACGTGAAGGAACACGTCAATCAACTGGGAAATATGTTTCAGTTCTGCATAACTGTCTACATACCATGCTTTGTCTGTACTTTGGAATGGCAAAACATTCCAAACTGGAAAGGGTTGAAAGTGCTTTGGAGGATAGGATTAAAATTCAAAATGATCTAGAAAAACCTGGAGAAATGGTTTGAAGTAAATAGGATGAAATTCAATAAGGACAAATGCAAAGTATTCCTCTTAGGAAGGAACAATCAGTCGCACACATACAAAATGGGAAATGACTGCCTGGAAAGGAGTACTGTAGAATGGGATCTGGGGCTTATAGTGGATCACAAGCCAAATATGAGTCAACAGTGTAACACTGTTGCCATAAAAGTGAACAGAATTCTGGGATGTGTTAGCAGGAGTGTTGTAAGCAAGACATGAGAAGTAATTCCTCCAATTTACTCAGCACTGATAAGGTTTCAGCTGGAGTATTGTGTCCGGTTTTGGGTGCCACATTTCAGGAAAGATGTGGACTAATTGGAGAAAGTCCAGAAGAAAGCAACAAAAATGATTAAAGGTCTAGAAAATATGACCTATGAGGGAAGATTGAAAAAAATGAGTTTTAGTGTGGAGAAGGAGAGGAGACATGACAACAGTTTTCAGTACATAAAAGGTTGTTACAAGCAGGAGGGTAAAAAATTGTTCTCCTTAACCTCTCAAGATAGGACAAGAAGCAATGGGCTTAAATTTGCAGTAAGGGAGGTTTAGGTTGGACATTAGGAAAAACATCCTAATTGTCAGGGTAGGTAAGTACTGGAACAAATTGTCTAGGGAGGTTGTGGAATTTCTATCATTGGAAGTTTTTAAGAACAGGTTACTTACATCAGGAATAGTCTAATTATTATGTAGTCCTGCCTTAAATGAAAGCGACTGGACTAGATGACATATTGAGGTCCCTTCCAATCCTACACTTCTATGATTGCAGACTGTAGCAGTGCAGTCATATTTTTGTATGTAGTTTGAGTGTTACATTGCTTCATACATCAGTACGAGATTTCCCCTCTAATATGCCTTTATTTTTAAGTATATAGGAAATGCTATGAGTGTAGGTGGGTGGGTACCTCCAAGAAAGAAGTTTGTCAGTTGGCTACATATGATTCAATTCTAATTATGTCGGCTTTTTCCCTTTAGCAATTGAGTCTGTGTCCTTTCACACAGGTCTAGTGGACAGATGTGTATTTCTATTTTCTAAAGTCCTTAAATATTGAACAGGCCTTTTTTGCATAATTGAAAAGTTCTTGGAAACCTTTCCTGGCATAGTGATCTTTAGCAAGATTATAAAGAATGAATCCCATTTTTGTTAGACTGGTAAATGTATTCAAAGTTGCAGCATCTTCAAGGTAAAGTTCCCAGCTCTATCCTAGTATTTGACATCATTGGGCCATCAATTAACCAAGTAATTCTGGGGGTTGCCTCCTAAATTGAAATATGTTGTATGCATTAGGGATGTCAAAATATCCAGAACTGAATGATATTCAATTTGTAATTGGACTTCATATTACTTGGAGGATAATTAGAAACTTCTTGATTTAAGATTTGAAAAAAAACTATCAGGGAAATAACAGGTTCACAATGTGAACTCTGATAGCAAGAGACTATGAACAGCTTTAAAATCTCAAGTACAGAAAAAGAGAAAGGGTAATCCAATTATTTTTTAAATTTAAAGGATTATTTTTAAGTTCTAAGTGTCCGTAAGAAAGATGCAGGCAGCCTTGGGAAGCCAGGGCTCAGAGTCAGCAGCAAAAAAGTCTTGATGATGAAGTATTATTGGGTAGTTGGCAGAAGGAGTTCAGCACATGCAGTGGCAGAAGCAAATGGGGATGGCTAGAAGATGGGCAGCAGCATAACTAGAGGAAGCTATGATGAAAATAGCTATTCAAGGAAATATAGTAAGATTTGTTGTGTGGAAGTTTCAAAACAATGATATTTCAGGACTGAAAGACAGCACCAAAAAGAATGAGCAATAACCTCCAAATAGCTTAATTGTGTAGTTATGTGGCTACGAGACAAATTCTGCGCTCAGTTATGCTGCTACCCTATAGTAAGTCCAAAGGAACTTCATTGGCTGGAATGCTTTCATGACATTTGGGTATCTCAAGTCAACCCTCATTCCCTAAGTCAGCACAAAAATATCCAGCAGCCAAATATTTTTGGTTGGATAGTTGTAAACCCTAGTCTCATTAATAGGGTGGATGTCTGTGCTGTTTGGGAATTTACTATTCCTTTAAATTATCCATATTATCAACAGTGTCCATTTTCTAATTGGGTTCCTGGATGTTACTTTTTTCGCATCCCAGTCAGAAATTTCTGTCTCCATATATCACAATCACCAGCAAACGTACTGACACATTCAAAGGTCATATAGTCTCCTGCACCTGGTCTGAGTATTTTTCCATGTTTATTTAATTAATTTTTTAAAAAGTTAATTTAACATTTATGAAAGTTGTTAGGTTGACATGACAAGTTTCAAGGAGAATGTGACAATTTGTGTGGAGACCTAAATCTTCTAAGTAACCAGAGGCAAGGTAGAGTACTTGGAATAATTAAGAAGACACAACTGCTAACATCTTACTGATACTGATACTTGTTTTTAGCATCCCTATGCTTGTGCATTCCTTTGACTTCCAGCCTATGAACAATGAGACAGGATGGAAGGTTCTAGATTTCTATGCTCTGTTGTTCTTAGTGGGCTGAGTGAAATATTTGTCCCAAAAACATTTTCTGTTGAAACTTGCCTGCATTTGAATTTGCACCATTTCTGAAATTTACTTTACATTTTTCACATTTGCATCAAAAATTTCAACCAAGCTTTGTGGGAAAATGTCTCAGTATTAAGCTCACTCCAGAAGTCTTGGCAAATGCTGGCTGCATAGTTTGTTTGGACCATGACTGTTTGTGATCAATCACATAAATTAGATGGTATTGGTGCTAGATCCCTATTTAGCAGAAGACATTGGGAGTGTGTTTCTTTGGGCTATAGTTATCTTTTTTTCTTCAAGACAGTATACACACACAATTAGTCTGTGCTGGTTTTTTTTTTTTTTTTTGTATTAACCATCAAAATACCACTGTTTATAGGCTATTTGTTTGTTTTACAACATATATTTGGTTTTCATCTCCTTTATGTAGTACTCCATCTGCTTGTGGTCCTTCCTAGGCCATTATTTCAGGACCTTGTCTTGACCATATGAGACCAAACTGCTGGTGGTAGAATAATAATTAGTACCTTGCTCTCATAGTGCTTTTCCCCCTAATGCTCTCAAGACACCAAAAAAGGAGTTAAATATTATTATCCCCTTATTAGAGACAGGGAAACTATCTCTACACTCCGGGTACTACATCAGCACAGCCATAGCTTTGCTGCTGTAATCCCATAGTGTAGATGCAGATTATAGCAATGGAAGGATTTTATATTTCCATTATTGTATGAATGCCACTTCCCCAAGCAATGGTAGCAAGGTTGATTGATGCATTCTTCCATCAACCTAGTTGTATCTATACTGGGGTTAAGCTGGCATAGCATTTTTTGCACCCCTAGGCCCTGTAGCTATGTCGACCGAAGTTTTAAGTGTAAACAAGGCCTGAGACCCAGAAATCCTAAATTCCTAGGCTGGTGGTAGAGATCAGAATAGAATGCAGGTCTCCCGTCCCTCACTCCTGAGTTCACAATTGTTAGATCATTCTTTGTACTATTTACATTTAAGCCACTGTGCCTTTCTGTCTTTGACACTTATTTGCTGCACCCTTCATCTTTATTTTACATCGCATTTACAAAATACACTATCTGTGTGTGTATCCTTGTCCTAAGGGCAACTGCTCTCCTACTTTGATTCCTTTCCATTCCATTTTTCAGGCTGCACTCAGATACATGTTATTTTAAACCACCTAGCATTTTTTGTATCCCTCTGAACAAGCCATGGATCAGACAGGAGTCTCTTGTCTAGATTTCTATTGGTTGATTCCTCTGTTAGTCAACAAACTGACTGCATATTCCTATCTGATATTTATTTTCTGTAAACTTTATTTTTCGTCACATTTACAGAGTATATCATCCAGGAGCATATGGCCTTGTTCTAAGGCCAGCTGCACTCTACCTTTCATATGACACATTTATTGCTATTGAATTCATATTTATTTTTCTCTTTTCTGCATTAGGTGCAAAACACACTGTATTCTCAGGTGGTATAAATTCCATTGAAGTTAATGAGCTACATCCATTTACAGCAACTGAGAAGCTGATGCTGTATCCTTAGTGCAGCTGTCTTCTGAGGTCTATCTTGGTCATTTGAAACATCTGCACAAAACGAAGAGATGGGGGTAGCAGCATTAGCAATGGTCTTTGGCAATAACAAGAGGTGTGTCCTCAGAATAGGCACTAATATCAAGGATCAGCAGTTAACCACAACAAAGTAGGGTTTCCAGCAGTAACGTAGCCTTGTCATTGTTGGGCACCTTCCAATACAGAAACAACTGCAACAAACAGGCACTAAGAATTTGCCTGGGGGATGAGGCTTCACCCTCTTAAGATCAGAAATTAGGGGTCTGGTCGTCCACAGACAAGGTAATTGTGATGGCATAACTGTTGCCAAATACAAAGAGGAGGGTTCATCTGGGTGGAACAAAATAATTACTATAAAGTATAAAGGCTTTGTTGTATATGGAGAAGGACCAATTTCAATGTTACTGAATGAATTCTGGGCATCTCTGTAAATGGAAAATCATTGGTTTGAGGACTGAGAATAGTCATGGACCCTTTGCTGACCGGTGGGATGCTGCTAATAACAACGGATGTTGCACAAGTGCTTCCATGGGGACCTGCAGAGGGAGAAGGCAGGAGTCTGCAACTAAATCTACAGTAGAGAGTTAGAACCAAAAGTATCCACAGATGCCTCCTGTTCAATTACCATGGTGGGAGCCCATAGCACAGACTGATAACTTTTCATGTTTTTGACACCATATCAATTAAACCTGCTATAGAACAGAAATTCTCTTAAGAACAAAAGTAGATTGAAGCTACAAGGAATAGCAACCCAACTGCATCAGCATAACCTTCCCCTAAATATGTCTCAGCCCAGACTTGGAGGGGTTCCATTGGGCCAAAATAGTTAGGTGACTAAAAAAAGGTATATAAATACATATTTAGGCAACTAAATAAATGCCCACCCACAATTTTCACTGAAGTCAAGAGGACAAGAGGGTGCCCAGCACCTCTGAAGATTAGCCCACTTATTTTGGTGTCTTTGTAGTCATTTAGGTACATAACTTTTAGGGAACCAAGTTTGGACATTTTGGCCCTAGGTTTTAATTATGTGATATATTGTCACACCCAATTATCTTTTCAAAATTCCAATCAGTCTATTTTGGTTCTTTGAGTGAATGAGAAAGGGAGTGCAAATTCTTCCTCTACTGTGTACACTGTCCTGGAGCAATGGAGTTGTACAGTCAGGGGGTGTTTTTTCACACCCCCGACTGACATAGCTGTGCTGAAATTACTTTTCAGAGTAGACCAGGCCTCAGTTTCCACAGCTGTAAATTAAGATAATGAACTTATATCTTCTGTAAATGGCTTTGAGATCTATAGATACAAAGCATTAAATAAGAGCAAGGTAGTAGAATTAGTAGTAAAACTTCTCACCAATGAAATAACACAATTAAAAAAACCCTTTTTTAGAAAAAAAACATTTTTACAGGAGTCAACACAGCTATTTTTAACTGTCTCCATTTTATGTAGCAAGTAGAAATACAACTAGCAAGTCTGGTAGAAATATGGCTATCTTTAACGTCTCTCTTAAACAAACATTTTTGTTTCAAAACAACTTTAAAATAATTTTAAAAATAGAGACTACATCACTATTAGTTCTTGACCAGTTGACCAAAACTTGCAATGCCTTGTAAGGCATGAAAATGCATTTTTAACTTTCAATTTCTATAAATGTAATAAAACTCTTGTATTCTTTCATGTTCATTTTTAACAACAATTATCAAATCTCTGACCTATCAGATTAGTTTAGCTGCAGAACTTGCCAGGCTATTCTGAAAGTTATGGTGGCATTCAGTCGACATCACAAGTAGAACAGTATTGCGGAACGTGGGGAAGCCTTTAGAGTTGGATTTTCAAAAGCACTTGACATTGTCTTAACTCTGCTCTCATTGCATTCAATGGGTGATTTACGATGACTTCAATGGGAGGAACGTTGGGCCAACATTGCGTGCTTTTGAAAATCCCACCATTAAGCTTTACATTTCAGCAATACATATTGATGGACTGTGTGTATCATACTGGGATTGATAGATTGTTAGGCATGAATTCAAATGCTGAGTGTTGCAACCATGTGGGAAGTGGTAACATACGGGTTTAACATATACCTTGAAGTGACATATTAGGATTAGAAGACAGCCATGTGCAGATAGCTATAGTATTAAGTCTGTGGTCGGAGAGGGTGGGAGGGGAATAGAAAAATTGTAAAAGCCATTGTAATAATTACAGATGGGCAGGACCTGAAATACGAAATCTGACTTCTGGCCCATAGGACTTTGTGACATTTGTATTTGGATCAAGATCTAAAGTTTGCAACTTGAACCTGCCTCTCATATTTGTTTGTTAGACTAATAGTAAGCTATTGCACTTTCCCTTCATTTTGCAAATCCCTACATTTATGACAGTTTTTGTGTATCACCATGAGTTTCATAAAATCTGGATTTACCTTCAAGCACTCTTGTTAGAAAGGCCAAAAAGGCAAAGATAACTCTCAAGCTGCATCCTGGTGGCAACAATTTTGCTTTTTTAAAACTTCTTCTTTTCCTCGTCGAACTTTCCAGCTACATATTATATATCTCAGAGACTGTTCACATGGAATTCAACCTAAGTCCCCCAATGACTTTCCCGCGAGACAGCTGAATTAGAGGTAATGTACAACTCCCAATTCACCATTTATCTGAAATTAAATGAACAAAAAATAAAATCCTCTTATTGAAGAAGGCAGGAGAGGAAGGGCTAAGCTTGGCTGAGAAGGAGAGGAAAAAAAGATAAGGGAAACAGGGAGGGGTTCACAGGGAAATGAACTGAAGGCCCAGAGAAGAACAATAAAGGGAAAGTTAGTGCATATAGTTATATCTTAGTTTTACATTTTAAAACCCTACATTATGATTGATCAGTAGCCATCGAGTGTGGAGGTTCATTGATATTATTGGTGACATGATTCAGCAAACACAAAAGTAGCTCTGACCCATGCTGTAGTTATTAAGCTAGTGCTATGGTGAAAACCAGCTCATTGGAATACAGCATTTCCTACTGCAATTTTGTATTGAGGCCTTGCATTCTTCTTTATGTCTATGCTCATAAGTGTAATTGTGTTATCAGCAAAGCAACTAGACATAATAGCTATGGTGAACAATACACACCTTCACTGATGACCTAAGAAAGCAGGTGCTTAGCTTAAACCGACCAGGTTGAAATAGTCCTGGTAAAAACAGTAAGCTTCCATCTGAGCTTAGCCACGTCTCAACCTCAGTGCGCCTCAATTTCACCATCCCTAAAATGGGTATATGGATGCGGAAAACAAATAGCAACATCACAAGAATGTAAGAAGGTTTAATTAATGTTTCTAAAGCACTCTGAGATCTGAAGATGGAAGTGTAAAGCATTGTTATAAGAGGAGTCACCAGGTAGCGCTGTTTTAAAGTTCTTTTATTTGTTCAAAAGTTCTTGGCTTGTGAGCTGTGTTCAGTTTTTGAGAAACTATTATTAGTTTTGTGATGTTGTTTCTTTTGAGGGAGCTGTTGGAAGTACAGGAGAGTTCGCTTTCTGCCTTAATCTTTCTATCTATAGTAAAGTCTTTGGACAGAATTGTTCCCTGAGAATCAGGCATTATGTTGGGCTGAAATGCCTAAAAGAGGGGATTGTCTGCATGCTGTCTGTGATCACCTCTGTTCTAGAATTGGTGTGTGTGTGTTTCATACAATATAGAAATAAAACAAATTACACTAAGAAAATATCCAAGCTCCTTGTCTCTCTGATTATTCTTTCAATGGGAAACAGACCTCCAAGGCCTCAACATCTACTACCACAGCGAAGGAGCAATGCTGAAACTATTAAAGGCAAAAATTGTGTCTTTCTCTTGTGTAGGTGCAAGGCACCTTGTGTTTTTGTTCTCCATGCAGATTAAAAGACATACATGCAGTCTCTGCTCTCTCCTAAGAGCAAGTAGTGCTCCTTGCTAGTGCCCTCAGGGTTGTAAACATCTCAAAATAGTTGGGAATAGACAGGATGGATGTGGGGACAGCTCCCCAAGCTTCTCTCCAGATGGTCCTAAAGACCTGTCAACCTACACAGGGGAGTATATGCTCCATCCCTAAAAGGGTGTCATAGCAAGCACTCTCCCTACTTACGATCTGGAGCTCTGGGAAGAACGGTGCATTCCAGAGACACAATGCATCTGAGCACAGGAGTGATGGAACTCCAGATGTTCCCCCAACAGAGGATTATTGTGAACGCCACATTAGAGCCCTGAGCTCTCTAAGCCAACTTCTTACATGATGGGAGCTTTGCTTCCCTGATTAACATCAATGGAAGTGTTGCCTGAGTTAGGTCTTCACTGATCCTGAAGCACTTGCATGAGAGGAAAGTGATCAGGAACAGCCAGCATGGATTCACCAAGGGAAGGTCATGCCTGACTAATCTAATCGCCTTCTATGATGAGATTACTGGTTCTGTGGATGAAGGGAAAGCAGTGGATGTATTGTTTCTTGACTTTAGCAAAGCTTTTGACACGGTCTCCCACAGTATTCTTGTCAGCAAGTTAAGGAAGTATGGGCTGGATGAATGCACTACAAGGTGGGTAGAAAGCTGGCTAGATTGTCGGGCTCAACGGGTAGTGATCAATGGCTCCATGTCTAGTTGGCAGCCGGTATCAAGTGGAGTACCCCAAGGGTCGGTCCTGGGGCCGGTTTTGTTCAATATCTTCATAAATGATCTGGAGGATGTTGTGGATTGCACTCTCAGCAAATTTGCGGATGATACTAAACTGGGAGGAGTGGTAGATACGCTGGAGGGGAGGGATAGGATACAGAAAGACCTAGACAAATTGGAGGATTGGGCCAAAAGAAATCTGATGAGGTTCAATAAGGATAAGTGCAGGGTCCTTCACTTAGGACGGAAGAACCCAATGCACAGCTACAGACTAGGGACCGAATGGCTAGGCAGCAGTTCTGCGGAAAAGGACCTAGGGGTGACAGTGGACGAGAAGCTGGATATGAGTCAGCAGTGTGCCCTTGTTGCCAAGAAGGCCAATGGCATTTTGGGATGTATAAGTAGGGGCATAGCGAGCAGATCGAGGGACGTGATCGTTCCCCTCTATTCGACATTGGTGAGGCCTCATCTGGAGTACTGTGTCCAGTTTTGGGCCCCACACTTCAAGAAGGATGTGGATAAATTGGAGAGAGTCCAGCGAAGGGCAACAAAAATGATTAGGGGACTGGAACACATGAGTTATGAGGAGAGGCTGAGGGAGCTGGGATTGTTTAGCCTGCAGAAGAGAAGAATGAGGGGGGATTTGATAGCTGCTTTCAACTACCTGAAAGGGGGTTCCAAAGAGGATGGCTCTAGACTGTTCTCAATGGTAGCAGATGACAGAACGAGGAGTAATGGTCTCAAGTTGCAGTGGGGGAGGTTTAGATTGGATATTAGGAAAAACTTTTTCACTAAGAGGGTGGTGAAACACTGGAATGCGTTACCTAGGGAGGTGGTAGAATCTCCTTCCTTAGAGGTTTTTAAGGTCAGGCTTGACAAAGCCCTGGCTGGGATGATTTAACTGGGAATTGGTCCTGCTTTGAGCAGGGGGTTGGACTAGATGACATCCTGAGGTCCCTTCCAACCCTGATATTCTATGATTCTATGATTCTATGATCTGGATCACTGCTAGCAAGCAACAGCTATCAGGCGCTCCTGCATTGCACTTTGATTAATTTGTCTGTTAACTTCCCCTTAGGCTTTCCCAGAGCACAGCTTTAAAACCAATGAAAGATACACAGTGATAATTTCTCCTTTTTTGTGTGTCTTCATTTTATATTATATTTATATTTACTATTCATGTTTTCAGCTCTCTCTTTCAGAGTTTACCAGTCTTACAAGGATTTATAGCTAAGAACTTCATATCAGGAGAAATAATCTTCCTGAGAAATCAACTCTTCTCTTTTCTTGTTCTGTTCCATTCTTCATCACAGTTTAAATGTTGCATGGCTCTGATCAAGAAGGAATCTTTGGGGTTGCCAAGCGAATATACATTGAAAACATTTACGAGCTCTTACAAATGTGTGGGTTTTTTCGCTGATATTTTTAACGGGGCATGATTTCTGCCTCCCTTATCCTCCCCCACTCCCAGCCTCCCCACCACCTTTGCAGTGCATGTTTGAAGCTAATATTACAAGACTGTATGGGACCTGTGAACTTTTACAGCAAGCTTTTTGTTGGTCTGATTTCAAGGGAACAGAAGACTCACTCTGACTTGTAATCAGCCTATGAGTTTCTGTAGGGAATGATTGATCAGTTGGGCACTACATTCTGAAGGCTTCTGTAGACCTGGTATTTGGCAGCATTTGCATGTATGGCAGGCAGCTAAGTTTAGGAGCTTCTGATTTTGCAAATCAGCTCAGCAAGCTATAATTTCCCTAGCTCTAGGTGCAAACATAGACCTAACCTGCTGTTGTTCTCTAAGGACTGGATCCTGCTATCTGTATACACATGAGCAGTGCTCTGAATGTGTGTATGTCAAAGGTCAACAGGCCATAGAACAAATAGAAATATTAGCCTGCATTGTACGTTCAAAAAGAAAAGGAGTACTTGTGGCACCTTAGAGACTAACCAATTTATTTGAGCATAAGCTTTCGTGAGCTACAGCTCACTGTATGTTCAGTGTTTAAGCACAAAAGAAGAAAGACCCAAGAGAGTTAATCATTCCAACTTTAATTCTTCTTCCACGTATGCTATCCTCAAGCACTTCTCAAAAGTATTTCTATACATCATCATATTATAGCACCCCCTATTGGGAAGCTATGTTAACACTGCATTTGCACATTACATTAACTGAACTACAGAAGATGACATTACAAATAGGTATGTATTTTAACTGAGTCACCTGATGGAATCAATGGAAGGAAGTTTTACCAGTGAGTTCAGTGGAAAGAAGATTATGCCCGCCATCAGACCACAGCTGAGAAAATTCTGCCTTTAGAATGGGAGGGATACAATGGGAGGGTTGGTGGCATTTGATTTTTTTTAATTTCAATGGATGATATTGATGTTTACTTTTAGTTGTTTTTTATTAGATTGTTCTAGATTTATATTTTCACATTTTCAGGAAATTATGGGGAGGGTCAGACAACAGGGGAGTTGGCCAATTATTATTTAATGACAGTAGAAGTTCAGCTTCAAAAAGTTAGTTTTGAAACCAATGAAACACAAATGGCCAACTTCACATGTCAAAATATATAAAGTAAATACTCTTTATCTATTAACTCAAACTTTACTAAGTTCCCAAGCAGCGTTTTTCTTTCTTTACCCATCTATAAAGTTCGATTCTGATCAGGGAATTATTTTTTTCATCAGATTGTGTGTGTGTGTGTGTGGTGAAACTGACATTTACCGGTAAGTAATAATCTAATCCTTCCAAGACTAGATATATGTATTATAAGTAAGTGCAGCATTTCCATCTATCGTAGGTACTTATATGGCCCCACTTTATAATCTTTTTATGTATTTGTGATGCTGGTAGACTGGGTGCCAGCTTTTGCCTGGGCTGCAGGCGTTGGCGAAGAACTGACAACCTCATCACTAGAGCTGTATGTTAGTTTTGTTCAAACTAGGGTGATAGTCTGATGAGAATGTAGGTAGTGTTTTAGATGCTATGAAATGCTTGTAAATTGCTGCACATAGTAATCTCGCTTCTAATACCGATATCCTGTGCTAAAAGCAAACCTTGCCTATTTTCTTAATGATTCGGAAAATGTTTCCTCTGAACTTTTGTGAACCCAGGCAGAGGAATCGTTGTTCTCTATCTCGCCCATCCAGAAAGATGATCAAAATCAGATGGGCCATCAAGGAACATCGCAATACAAAGGCTTGGTTAATGGCCCTGTGGTGGCTTGGAAATGCTACATGCAAGGGAGCTTGTCCTGTGGACTTGGAAGCTGAATGAAGGAAATAAACAAAGACACAGGAAAATTTTCCAAATCTCCCTTCGCTCCTTGAACTATGACAGGGCCAGAGACTCTAAACTGAGGCCAAGTCTACACTACAAAGTTAAGTCAACATACATTACATTGACGTACAGCTACCACTGTAATTAAACCACGGTTACATGTTCACCCTGTGCAGCTTGCATCGGGAGAGCGCATCCACAATACAGGCTCTTGCATCAACACAGAGAACAGTGTACCGTGGTAGCTATCCCACTCTGCCACTGGCCACATGGTATTTTGGGAAGGCCTCCTGGAGGCAGGTTCAATGTCACATGATGTAGGTTTCTCAATACCATCATTCCATGGGCATCCTACTAGGTTTCCAGCCACTTTTCAACTGCCCTGGTAAACTGGGAGCCAACTATCCCTGTCAGAAAGCATGAATCCTACACTGCTCTTCAGTATTGTGCTGTGTGTTATGAACACAAGACTATAAGAGGAGATCAATGGGGGGAGGGGGCTATTCCCCTGAGCGAGGCGTTGAAGGTGCATTTTAACTCTGAGCCACAGTAATGTGTGCTGAGCCTGGCATTGTTTGTTTGCACCATGCTATGAACCTTGCAATGATTACTGTGTGTGCCCGAAAAATAACACCTCTTAAATCACTTTTCAGAGTAGCACTTAGTAATATAACCAAACTGACATTGCTGAACAGTTGCACAAGAAGTCCACAGGTGAGTGTGAGAGACAGACAGTATGTGTGTTGGGGGAGAGTGTGTGTGCTTGAGTGAGTTTGTCAGCTTGCAGTCTCTTTAAGTTCAGCTGCAGGGAAGTCAGCCACTCAGCCCACCCTACCTGCCTGCTGCTGCAATCCTAGTGGTGGGGAGAGCAGGATTCAGTGTAAATATTATGATTCCATGATTCCGTGTTATCATAAAAATACAGGGAAGGGTAACCACCTATCTGTATACAGTGCTATAAAATCCCTCCTGGCCAGAGGCAAAACCCTTTCACCTGTAAAGGGTTAAGAAGCTAAGGTAACCTTGCTGGCACCTGACCCAAAATGACCAATGAGGGGACAAGATATTTTCAAATCTGGAGAAGGGGGAACAAAGGATCTGTCTGTGTGATGCTTTTGTCGGGAACAGATCAGGAATGCAGCCTTACAACTCCTGTTAAGTTCGTAAGTAATCTAGCTACAAATGCGTCATTTTTCCTTTTGTTTCGTGGCAGGTAAAATAAGCTGTGCTGGAGGGAATGTATATTCCTGTTTTTGTGTCTTTTTGTAACTTAAGGTTTTGCCTAGAGGGATTCTCTATGTTTTGAATCTGGTTACCGTGTAAGGTATTTACCACCCTGATTTTACAGAGGTGATTCTATTACCTTTTCTTTAATTAAAATTCTTCTTTTAAGAACCTGATTGATTTTTCATTGTTCTTAAGATCCAAGGGTTTGGGTCTGTGTTCACCTGTACCAATTGGTGAGGATTCTTATCAAGCCTTCCCCAGGAAAGGGGGTGTAGGGCTGACTTGAGTTTGACTTGAAGGGTTGAATCGTCACTTGGATCTCTGGGTCGATTAAATTTGGGTCCACTAGGGAAGCATAGATAGCCAACATTTGTGCTCTGGTGTCCCTGCACGCGGTGACCTTCTCTCTCCCCCCCCCCCTCAGTTTTCCTCTGCTCCGAGGGTATCTGGGAGGTATCTGGGCCTGAGGCCCTCTGGTGTGATTCTGGTGCAATGAACTGTAATCTGTTGGGGTTCTTGGGGCATTTGACCTTTACATGCCCCGGCTTGTTACATTTAAAACATCATCCAGCTGACGGGTCACTCGGGCGAGGTGGGTTGTTGGAGAATGGTGTGGTGGGACGATAAGGTGTCTGGAGTGTTCCTTGGTGTGTAGTTTGGGCTTTGGGTGTAGGGTAGACCAGAAGTAGGGTGTGGTCTGAGGGTGTCCCTTCTGGTATCCGCTCCAACTACAACCAGGATTGTTCCTCTCTCCTCCCTCCACCCCTTTTGTTCCGGCTTGCCCCTCCTCTCTGGTGGACTGGGACTGCTTGTATTGATCAGCATAAGAAGCAAGACTTTCTGCTGAATCCATTTTTTTATCCAATAAGCACTGTTTTATATCCTCCTTGGACATATTCAGGAATCGTTCCTGAGTCATCAAATCATACACTCCTTCAAAGCTAGTTATACCCCTTCCTTTGACCCATTTATCTAACAGATCCTTCATCTGGTTTACATAAGCCACATTACTTAGTCCAGGCCCTCTCTAAGGGGCTCTAAATTTTACTCTGTAAGTTTCAGGTGTAACTTGAAATTGCTTTAAAACCAAATCCTTAAATTTACCATAGTCAGAAGCCTCCTCAATAGGCATCTTATTGAATATGTCCAGAGCTCTTCCAGTCAATTTTGCGACCAAGATGGTCATCTTATGAGCTTCAGGAATTTAATGGAGTGTGCACAGTCTCTCAAAGGTGAGAAAATATTCAGCAATATCACTGGCTTCATCATACTGTGGACATAGTCACTCCCATTTGTGAATTGTAGGGGAAGGATTGTTAGGATTATTCAGTATATTCTGTTGAGTCTTTGCCTTCTCCATCTCCAATGCATGCTTCCTCTCTTTTTCCTTTTCCTCCTCAGCATGCTTCCTCTCTTTTTCCCTTTCCTCTATTTCTTTAGCCTTTGCCTCCTCAGCATGCTTCCTCTCTTTTTCCTTTGCCTCCATTTCTCTCCTGTGGGCAGTCTCCCTTTCTTTTTCTTTGGCTGCCATTTCTTTTTCTTTTGCCTCCATTTCCATCTGTCTGAGTTCTACCCATATATCATGTTCCTTTTGTTTTTCCTCAGCGTCAAATCTGGCTAATTCCAGCTTCTGTTGAACAGTGCAGTCTATCATCATAACCTCTCTGTTTTTAACTAACTTTACACCCGAGAGTTAGAAAGAAAACAAAAAACTGGCTTGTAATATTTTGCTGTGCTGTAATCTGATACCTTTTTCTCTGATAGCTGTTTTCAGCCTACAGAAAAATCCTTTTGTTATGCCTGCTGCTCTGTCCCCCAGGCAGAGAGACAGAATCTACAGCTGCAATCACCTTTTACAAAACCCTTTAAAATCCTGCTGTGCTTCTGGTTTAAAATGATCTCTGGTTCAAAATGACCCCACCATTCTACCACTCTGTCAAGGTTCCTTCCCCACTTTGAACTCTAGGGTACAGATGTGGGGACCCGCATGAAATACCCCCTAAGCTTATTCTTACCAGCTTAGGTTAAAAACTTTCCCAAGGTACAAACTTTGCCTTGTCCTTGAACCATACGCTGACATCACCAAGCATTTTAAACAAAGAACAGGGAAAGAGCCCACTTGGAGATGTCTTCCCCCAAAATATCCCCCCAAGCCCTACACCTCCTTTCCTGGGGAAGGCTTGATAAGAATCCTCACCAATTGGTACAGGTGAACACAGACCCAAACCCTTGGATCTTAAGAACAATGAAAAATCAATCAGGTTCTTAAAAGAAGAATTTTAATTAAAGAAAAGGTAAAAGAATCACCTCTGTAAAATCAGGGTGGTAAATACCTTACACGGTAACCAGATTCAAAACATAGAGAATCCCTCTAGGCAAAACCTTAAGTTACAAAAAGACACAAAAACAGGAATATACATTCCCTCCAGAACAGCTTATTTTACCAGCCATTAAACAAAAGGAAATCTAACGCATTTGTAGCTAGATTACTTACGAACTTAACAGGAGTTGTAAGGCTGCATTCCTGATCTGTTCCCGGCAATAGCATCACACAGACAGATCCTTTGTTCCCCCTTCTCCAGATGTGAAAGTGTCTTGTCCCCTCATTGGTCATTTTGGGTCAGGTGCCAGCGAGGTTACCTTAGCTTCTTAACCCTTTACAGGTGAAAGGGTTTTGCCTCTGGCCAGGAGGGATTTTTTAGCACTGTATACAGAAAGGTGGTTACCCTTCCCTTTATTTTTATGACATGTGTTCTCATTAACATGGATTTCCTAGGGCCCTGTGTATCTGATGCTGTCATTATGTTCCATTTCCCATGGGGTGGAGTGCCTTGGGTCGTGCTGTGGCTCTGGAAAATACATGGAATCAAACGGGTGATGTAGGGAGGTTCTTGTGATTCTCTCCCCCTGTCTCCATACAGTGATTTCTCCCCACAAACCCAGGAGATATGCCCTCCCATGTTGTCCAGGCAGGAGTGTATTTGCTGCCTGGAGTGGGCCTGTTCCTCTGCACAGTTGCTATGTGAGCTCTTCAGCTGAGCAAACAGGATGAGCAATTTCAAAACTTCATGGGGCTTTGAAAGGGGAGGGGTGCATGGCTTTGTAACTGGCTTCAGGAGAGCAGAGTTTAAAACAGTGACCAGAGCAGTCACGGTGGGCATTGTGGGATACCTCCTGGGGGCAAGTTACAGTAATGTAAGCAATACAGTGTCTATACTGACATTGTGTCACTCTAACTATGTCACAAAAAGCTCTATGCCTCTCGTGGATGTGGTTGTATTATGTCTGCATAGCAGGTGAGTTAAATCGGTGGGAAGAGCACTGCAGTGAGTACACCTCCAGTGTTTTGTTGACGAAAGTGTGTAATGTAGACAAGGCCTGAGGCAGAGATCCCCTGGGTCCACCCAGAAAGACACTTTGAATTGGCAGATGACAACTCTGTCACTCTTAGGATTTAGACCAGGGGCAGGCAAACTATGGCACGCGTGTCAAAGGCGGCATGTGAGCTGATTTTCAGTGGCATTCACACTGCCCAGGTCCTGGCCACCGCTCGGGGGGGCTCTGCATTTTAATTTAATTTTAAATGAAGCTTCTTAAACATTTTAAAAACCTTATTTACTTTACATACAACAATAGTTTAGTTATATATTCTCGACTTATAGAAAGAGACCTTCTAAAAACGTTAAAATGTATTACTGGCATGCGAAACCTTAAATTAGAGTGAATAAATTGAAGAGTCAGCACACCACTTCTGAAAGGTTGCCGATCCCTGATGTAGATGATAACTCATTTGACTACATATGTTTGCTTGCTTTAACCTGTAAAAAATTCTTATTTCTTTTTCCTAATTAAGAAACCTTTATATAGTTTATTACAGGATTGACTCAGATGTTGTCTTTGGTGCAGGATTTAGGGTACCAATTGGTTCAGCGTAAGTGACTGGTTTCTCAGGACTGAAAGTAACCTGAACATTGTGTGATTTCTTTTTTCAGTGTACATGACCATTTGTCACAAAGTGCAGTTCGTCTAGTTGGCAAGATAAACTGAACAGTCTAAAGGGACTCTGTGATTCCATGGTAAGACTGGCATAGTGATCCAACAGTTCACATTTGTTACTGGCTTGGTGAAATCTAATTCTAGAACACACCACCAGTTTGCCCTGTTTTTGACAGTCTACCCTGAGTTAGGTACTTCAGACAGTGTGACAGCATTCTCACAACACCCTTTTGAAGTAGGGAAGTGCTATTATCCCTGTTTTACAGATAGGGAAGTCATGCACAGCGAGACTACAAATAACATTTCCAAAAGGACCTAAATTTCACTGAAAGTCTTTTGAAAATGGGATTATGGCACTTTTGAAAATATTACCCTATATGACTTGCCCATGGTCATGCAACAAGCCTTTGGCAGAGCTGGGAATTGAACCAAGTCTCTTAAGTCCTAGGCTAGCACCTGAACCACTGAGCCTTCCTTCCTCTATTACTTTAAACTCGCTAGTATTTAACTCGGTGAGCATATTTGGAACAATCTGGTCACTTTATAAAGATGTAGGGCCTGACTCTTAGTTATTTGGGGGCAGGGAGGGAGCCTTTACATGGGGTAAAGGTAGCTGTAGGCTACATTTGCTGTTCCCCAATTCTGGGGCTTTGCCAGACCCCCAAAAGGTTCAGGGAGCATCAGAGAGTAGGTGGTGCGAGGGATCTCCCTTCCTCACCCTGTGTCAGCCAGCAACACTGGTCCAGCCATGTTAGGACAATATACTGCACAGAGGTATAGCAATGTGCACTCTCCCTGTTGTACCAGGGATCTCTGGGAGGCATTCTGGCTCTTTGCAGCAGGATGCCTCTGGCGTTCCCCTATCTTGGTGCAAACACGCACCACTTCCAATGCAAGGCTGTGATTTTAAATGATGTAATCTAGCATGTGAGTCGTTTCTGACATTGGACCTAGGGCCAAATGCTCATCCATTACACAATGGGCCTTATACAGGGCAGTACACTAGTATGTGGATCTTGTTATGATGGACCCCTCTCTCAACACAATGGCAGCTCATGGTGAGATGAAAAAGAGATTTTGCACCCAATAGCAAGAACAGTGTGCTGCAGTGGGTTTCTACAGGGTTGAAGACACTGTGCTGTTTTTCCACAATACGGGGCTTTTGGTTCCTGAAGATACTAATTATACCCCTGTGCCTTCCCAATGGCCCATTGGAAATCCACTGAAAGAAACTGCTCTGTGACACAGGGTACTGAAACTCTGCCATCTCTCCATAACTACCTTGCCCCATGCAAGAGAAGCACACTTTCTGTGTTCCATTTGGGACTTGTACGACCATAGTGGTGGGAGAGTGGAGCAGCATTTGGCTTTCCTACTGGTTGCTTAGAAGGAAAGTATACAGTAAGTCTTAAAAGAAACAAGTTGATAAATTTTAAAACATTCTGACCAAGCCCATTTTTACTTTGCTCAGAGTTTAAATTCGGAATCATAAGAAATAGAGAAACTAAAGCTCCACCAAATGGAAGCTCATTTGTATTGGTAATTTCATAGTCAGTTATTAAAGACCCACAGGTAACTTTTGATGAATCCATAGAATCACATTGTAGATTCCCATTGCCTTTGCTTACAATCCTACTCCATGTTAATAATAAATATGAGCCTGAAAAGAAGCTCTGGACCTGAACCTCTGGTCTAGATCTCCCTTTGGATCTGAGTTCATAGCTTTAAAATCTCTATATTAGTCTCGCCAGATCATCAGTGGTGGACCACCCAAATTTAGGAAAGTTCAGATTCAGATATTTGTATTTATTTTGTGGAAGTGTTTTGAGCTGTATTTTATAAAGCGTTGCTTAATTTAAATGTATAAAACTATAATCTTTCAATATTTTGAATGAATATCAGATGACTAGAAGACCATAGAAGATAAAGCATTTGTGCCAAAAAAAAAAAGAAAGAGAAAGAGAAAGGAAAAAAAAATGAACCCAATAATGCATGACTGTGTGCAGATGATGGTCCCCAAATGTATCCATAAGGTCACCACATAGCTGGAGGAGTGGAAAATAAAGCAGAGTTTTAAAAGAAAAAACAAGCTTCCAGATTAGAAAATAATGATTCCTGCAATCCTTTGTTCTGAGTGCCATACTCTGTGTGCTGAAAGCACTGTCACTTTAATGAGTTTCAAGACTTTCAAATGGAGGTATTTAAAACTGAAGTCAACATATGGGGGAGGCAGGTGGTCATTTTCCTCAATAATGGGATATGATATGAGTTCATTTAGCGCACTAAATTGAATAGCAGTAGGTTCCAAAATACAGAAGCAAAACAAGCAAAGCCTTTTCCGTGTTTTCAATGATATTAGATGAGCTGTTTCATAGGCGTGGCTGTCAGTGGGTTGATATTAACTATATCACCAGAATTGAGGTTGGCAAAGCAAGGTCTTTGTTACCACATTTCAGAAGCAGATCCACGTGGAAAAACCCAAGTTCTGTATCCACTTTACTGATTGACAAGCAATAGGAGAAGAATTAATGATAATTTTCAGACACCCAGTCTCCATCTCAGGGTATGTATTCTCAGCAGGAAATGAACTACATTATCTAGAGAATTTTTTCATCCATTGTATCAGAAAAGTTAGGGTAATCTTGCTGAAAAGTTTAGAAAGATAGCAGAAACACTAAAATACTGCATGATTTACAGTCTTCTAAATTTCTGATATACTCCAGTATGGAGGGTGCTATAGTGAACACTAAAATAAAGATTCCATATGATACTAAATTCCATTGTAACCTTCGATCTAGCCATTCTTAACTTTCTGTCTCCGGGGATGGTTCCCATCATTTACCCCGGAAGACTATGCTACCCTATCATTGCACTCACTGAACCAAATGCTTCCCCCTTGTAGAAAACCCATGGAAAGAGAACAACTATTCCATTCAATGTGTCCAGTCCTCCATAGATGCACTACATGGTATAGGCCCCAATTCAGAAAAGCACCCCTATTCAGGATGAAGCTTAATAATAAGCACAGGACTTAAACACAATGTAATAGTCAACAGTATTGCAACTCATCACTACATGCAGGAAGCAAGAAGCATAGGCTTGTAACCACACAGGGATCATGGATCCATTGGCAAATCCAGGTCTAACCTCCCAGACCGTGGGGGATATGCACTGCCATCCTCCAAGGCTGTCTTCCTTGCTTTACATCTGCCCCCACCACCACCTGATTGGCTCACTTGTCAGTCATGCTACCACTGGTGTCTCAGCTGTGACTACATGATAACTTTTCTAAGGATGAGTGAGGGAGGAGTATAAACTGCTGAGCTGAAGCCATTATCACTTTGAAAAAATCCACCAATCTGCCACAAGGGCCCAAAGCAAACATCTGCTCCCTTGTCGCTTATACTCTCTGTCCAGCTCTGCCTCTCCAAAACTGCACTGACTGTATGGTGTTCTCATGGAAAGACTTCAAGGAATCAGGTTGTTTAGGTTTTTCTTTCTCTCTCTCCTCTCCTCAGTGAGATTTTCCTTATCTCCTGCAGTAACTTTTTGGTTGGATTGTTCGTTAGTTTAGTATGATTTTTTTTTTGCTCACCAGTAACTAAAAAATATACAGAGGCTCAGAGACAAAAGCCTTCAGACTTGGCATATAACATGACCTTTGCAAAATTATTTTTTTTAAATTTAAAGAGAGAAGGACAATTAATTAAATATGTTTCTGCAGTGCATGCTCAGTAGCTAATTGTAATAACTATCCGCCCACTTTCATCTTATCTGTTGAGATAACATCAAAGCCTGTGACGAAGTGGTCTCTGTCAGCATGCCCAGGTCAGGGGAGTGACGTTATCAGTGTGCAAACAGTCATCAGGAAAAGGACTGTGGTTGGGAGAGCATGCCCCAGCTATGGTAGCAGAGGAGGTTAAGTGGCCTAAGGAGACTCCTGACTTGGGACCACACCCGTGAGTGTGGAGGGAAGGAAATGGTGGCCTGAGAATCCCTCATTTTAGGAAAAGGTATGGGGCAGGGTGCTTACGCATTGTGCCTGCCCAGGAGGGTGCCCCCAAGCTTCCTCTGGTTTTCTTTAGCTCCAAAATTTCAGTCAGCAGAGAAGAAGATTCTCGGTTTTGTGTGAGGGAAGGGGTAAAGGTGGAGAGGGGGAAAAAGACCCAGCTGGAAAACTAGCGTGGATATTAAATCAAAATAATTATGTTAACCCATCAGGACTGGGTTGAGCTTTGGAGCCCCCAAATACTGAGGACAAAGCCCTGATTTGGGGGATTTATCAGTGCAAAGGGAATCATGGATTCAACATTCAGAAGGATTTTCTTTCTTACGTGTAGGTCCACCCGCAAGGAGTTTGCTGTGGCACTGAGGTCATAATGGCTAGAAACATAAGAATTGCCAGACTGGATCAGATCTGAGCTCCATCTAGTTTAATATCCTGTTTCTGACAGTGGTCAGCACCAGATGTGTCAGAGGAAGGTGTAAGACTCTAACAGTAGGCAGATGTGGATTAATCTTCCTCCCACATTAGGTCTCCTATTAATCCCTAATATTTAGAGATTGGTTTAAACCCTAAAGCACAATATATAATATTTCTGCCAGAATTTTTGTTCACAATAGTAATTCTGGATGTTCTTGCTAGAAACTTTATATTAAAATGAGTGTCCCTTCTACACAAATGGATGGAGTCATTATTGAAGTATCAGTGCAAAGTACTAATGAATATAGTATTTAATCCAATGCCTGGGATTAGCAGAGTAGAACATGATTTCAGTGGACTGTAATTTCTCAACAAGGAGTCACTATAAAAGGAATAAACTTACTCATAAATTCACAGTGTTTAAGGCCAGAAGGGACCATTATGATCCTCTACTCTGGCTTCCTGCATAACAGATGCCATGAAACCTCACCCAGTAATTTCTGCATTAAACTCATTACTCCTGATCGAGCTATATCTTTTAGAAAATGTCTAGTCTTGATATTAAAGACTTACATTATATGACATTAACTGGTTACCCTCACTATTAAAAATGTGCACCTTATGTAGTCTGATTAGTGATTTGTCTACGTTCAGAATCTACCCAGGGGACTTTGTCATGCCTACTTCTGTTAACATGCATGAACTATGCTGTGTTTCCATTAACCAGCACTGAAGAAATTCTAGCCTTTCACACCTCAGATTCAGAATCCTATTTTTAAACAAATGTCCTCCCCTATGTCAATAATAGCATCTTGAATTACTGAACTGGAAGGATTTTGAAAATCTTTTTTTTTCTCCTGTTCACCACTGACTCACTTTGTCAGTCGTGTAATGAGGGAGCAGCTTGCTGTTTCATTGCCATATGGGAGACGAAAATTTCAGGATGACCTAATTCCTTCACTTAGTGAGGGCTGGATGTACAGCAAAGTGAAGGGGAAGGCATGAAGACCATGTTGCATCCTGTCCTGCCTTCTGTTGGCATACAGATGCAGCATCTGGACAAACCAAAATAGAGAAAGAAATACTAATTAATATTTAATATAATAATATTAAAAAATAATAAAGATCAAACATTTATGATACTTGCTGTGTGGTTCCTACTCATTTAATGAACCTTTTTCCTAAGTATTGTTTTGAGCTTCTTCACTCCCTTTGGATTGTGCTTTAAGTTTCAGCTTCATTTGACCCTATAGAGTTAAAATGAGACTCAAAAAATACAAATCTTCATTGCATGTGGCTTTGTGATGGTTAGTGCCTGTTAAGATTCACTCCACTAAGGATACATCTACACTTCATCTGAGAGCATGCTTCCCAGCTCGGGGAACCAAACACGTCCAAACTCTGCTCAAGCTAGTGCGCTAAAAGTAGCAGTGTAGCTGAGGGTAGTACGGGCAGTCGTTCGGGTTAGCCACCCAAGTACATGCTCAGGGGTTCCAGGCATGTTGTACTCAGGTGGCCAGCCCGAGCTGGCCCTGACTACGCTGTTTTTAGCACCATAATTCAAGCAAAGCTAATGTGTCTTTCTATCCAAACTGGGAAGCACACACCCAGCTTCAGTGTAGACATATCCCAAGATTCACCATGTGACTGTCACACATCTCATTACAAAACCAAAATAAAAGTGTGATATTCAGTTTTGAAAAGTAAAAAAACAATCGCTTGGCATTTCAAAGTTTGTAAACCCCAAAAGTTTAGCACCCAACTTAGCAACTTTTGTTTCCATATTCAAACCCTGAGCCAGCCCTACGTTTCATGGCTTGGGGTTTTGTTGTGCAAAGTGTGCCTGGCTCAAACAGAGAACAGTTCTGCAGAAAGCTGAATTGCAACATGCTGGAAGGAAAGTCATGTTTTAAAACTATATTTCAGTTGGGTTTTTTTGATGAATAACTCTCCACAGTGCCCTGAGGAATAAGACTGCAGGCATGATCTTGCATGATGCATTCACTCCACATGTATAACAACTCTTGAAGGCAGCTGTCATTACATATATGAAATGTTTATAATTTATGGCTGAGAAGCCTAGATAAGGACTTGATCCTGCAAAGTGCTCGGCACTTTGACCCAATCCAGTGAAGCATTTAAGCATGTGCTTAACTTTAGCAGTCAAACAGACCCCCTTGACACTGTTCATCACCTTCCAGGATCAAGCCTTAGAAAAGTTCTACAAAAAATTTGCAGCAAGAGGAAAAACAGTAAACTGATCAGATTGTGCACTGTGATGCTGTAATAGCCATAAATGTGAGTAGTCCCACAGAGTATAAGGATCTTCCAGTGATGCAGAGCTAGTCTAGCAAGCCTCTGTGCTACACCTCCTTTCTCCTTCTAGCACAGCTGTTATGGCTGCGGGAAAGGGACAGGCACAAGATTTCCTCACAATCCCACAGTCCCTGGCTGCCATATCAATCCCTTGGGACTGTTGGCAGCCAGGTCCAGAGCCTCAAATCAGTGGAGTTAGGCACCTAAATATCTTTGAGGAGCTGAGCTCCAATCTAATTTAGAGCAGCCATCTGCTCTAAATCATGGGCAGGAACTAGCCTAGGGTACAACAAGCCAAGAACAAGGGAGCACACAGGCCACTTTTGAAACCCTTTCCTGATCCACACTGTACACTCCTTTAGGGGTTAGGTAAAGATCTGAGAGATTATGTTTGGGGCAATTTTGTGTGACGTGCAATATTTGTGGTTTCACTTGGGAAATTAATACACGAGGCAGTTTTTTGAAAGGAAAATGAGACCAAAGAGTTAGGGAGAAGAGTACCAAGGAAAAGAAGATCTTAGACTGTTTGGCTAACTGTGCGGACTAATCAAGCCTTTTCCACAGTAAAGATCAAACCATGCAAGCATTTATGCATGTGCCTAACTTTAAAGAGTGAGGTACTATCTTTTCTTGAACCAAACTTCTGTTGGTGAGAGAGATAAGCTTTCGACCTACACAGAGCTCTTATTCAGATCTGGGAAAGGTACTCCAACCACCACAGCTAAATGCAGGGTGGAACAGATTAAGCATAAGTAGTTAGCACATACCTTTCCTAGACCTGAAGAAATGCTCGGTGTGACTCAAAAGCTTCTCTCTCTTACCAACAGAAGTTGGTCCAATAAAAGATATTTCCTCACCACCTTGTCTCTCTAATATCCTGGGATCAACACGGCTACAACTGCACTGCATATACCTTTAAACATGAGTAGTCCCATTCAGTAGGACTGTTCATGCGGTGGGAATTAAATGTGTCTGCAGTGTTGGGACCTAAATCAGCAAGTTGTAAGGTTCATCCATCAGTGATTAATGCTGTACATAACAAAAGACAGTTGTTTGCTGTGTGTTATCCAGTAGATATTAAGTGACCATTTCACACAAGTCACGCTGCCTGGCAGCTACAATTCTCTATATTGGTTACCTACAGGTGCATTAGCTTTTAACTCTGACTTCAGTTTTCATTAAAGAGAGAGAGAGAGAGAGAGCAAAGTTAGCAGCATTACAAATTCCCAGTTGAGCTTTTATTAATAAAAAGAAGAAAATTAAGGGCTGCCACAGCTACAGGTGAGCATTATGGAAAGTCATGCCCAGGCATCAGTTACCATTTTCAAAGCAATTATAGGTCGGGAAAGAGTGGAATACAAAGGGGTTGCATCTGCTGATTATCATACTCTGGAAAATGCAAACTGTGCACAGTGACTGCACAAAGCATGGATTAAGTTGACATTGATGTACTAATGTTCTGGTGTGATGTAATGCTTCTGTTTCTGTGTGTTGGTATAATCTGTAGGAGGCAACTCTATTCTTGAAATTACTGAACTACACAGATTTTAAGGCAAAACAAACTTGACTGGTGACAAGCTCAGCATCTGAAAAGATGACAATTAGCATTTATCCAAGATCTAACTCCAAGCCACCCAGTTCAAACAAAACTAACAAGACCCTCTGCAACGGCTCCATCTAGTGGCTTCCCTTAGTGGTGCATAAATAAATTTAACATATTTTGCCATTGTCAATATCAATTGTAAACATCACCTTGTTAATTCAAGATGTTACTAAGAATTTCTTCTGCTAAGATTATGGTTCTCTCACAACATCTTTTGGATTTTACCCCAATGTGATTTTTATACTGTTTGTCTGGGTTCTTGCATCAAGGGAAAACTGATGATTTTCTTTAAAAACTTTTTAGAAAATCTCTCTTCTGTCATGCCTGGGAATGTAAATACTATTATTGCTCTATACTCCTTGTTATAATCCCAGTTCAGTGCTGATTAAGATGGACTCACTAGGGAAAGCCTAATTTGTTTGTCTTTCCCAATGTCCAACTTGTGTAGCTATCAGGTTTTCCTGCTGTGGACAGGAAGAGGAATCCACAAAGGAAGTAGAAAAGAATGCAGCATAGGGAGCCATCAGGGAAACTGAACATGGGCATGGAAATAGTAGAATATATAGGCTTTCTGTAACATGAATCTTTCATGGTAAGTTTGGTTTAGGAAAGATGAATTTTGTCTGGGTCTTGAAATTGTTTGAGTAATACACATCCATTATAAGTGGAACTGACTCTATCTGGAGTTTCTTTTCAGCAGCAACTGGAGATTACCACAAATGAGATCCTGGAACAATATCTGAAATCCTTGTTACAATTTTGGAAAGTAAATACAATTTTCTTCTCCCAGCATGTTTTCCTTCTGAATTTTTTTTTACATGTTGTAAGAGATTAGTTTGCAATAATATCTCTTCTGAATAGCAATAGTAGGGCTCATTATATTACTACAGGGACTAATCAGCCAAAGAACAGATATATGCAGTGTAAATAAATTAAATTTTAGAAAACAATGAGTTTTACTTGTTGAGTTCATCTTTGTAATTTAATAAAATTCTATCCAATATATAAAATATTGGATATTGTTTGCCTGTGTAAAGATCATTAATTGTATACCTTCTGACACCGTGGGCACAGGTGAAATCCAGTAAAGTTGTGTAATGCTGAGGAAAATTACATTCTGAAAAGCACATTGCAAGAGCTTCAACTCCTAAACTGAAATAGTTCTAGCAAAAGAGCACCTACTACATATCCTATTAATTTGCTAGTACATTAAGCTTGATGGAAACCACATGACATTTGAGTTCATAGATCACACTTTATAGCAAATGTAAGGGAAGTTACTTTTCCAAAGACGCTTACACCAGCACAACTTTCAACTCCCAGTGCTGTGTAAGAGAGAAAGATGAAGGGTTGTCAAGAAACCACACTACCTAGCTCCTTGTCTCCCCACTTCATGGGAGGGCTGGCTGCCTGGCTCTCTGAGCTGTTTGGCTCCCTGGATTCTGTAGCTGGCTGGCTTGCCGACTCCCTAGCTGCCTGCTTGGTAAAGGAGTAAGCTGGCAGTCTCTCTGGGCTGACTTGCTGGCCAATTTGCTGGCTCCCTGTTTGCCTGTTGGGTGGTTGGCCTGCCAGATAACCAGGGAGCTGGCAAGTCCACCAGCCAGCTCCCCAAAAGCTGGAAACCATTTCAACCTTATCAAAATGAAATAATCCAATAAAGTTGAAATGAGGTGTCGTTTTGACTTTTCTGACTCTTCCGTCCATAGCCAGTGTCCCACTAGAGCCATCGTGTCAGTATTCATCCAGACAAGAAGAAAATGCTTCGCCCACACACTGCCCTTAATAATGATCCAGGTGCAGCTGTTGTAGCACAACTTCGAGGAGCAGCCCTTGGAAAAGACCGCAATGGTTTACCTTTTTCTTTGTAGAGTTTCATATTGAATACCTTCACCACTGCTTCACAGCATGTATTACACTAACACCTGTGTATATTATTATTACCATTTGTTTTTTGCCCGACCAGCAGGCTCGATCCACCCCCCTGTAAATGTTTTAATTTTACTCAGCCACAGCATTTATTCTTCTTTGTCATTAGATTTCATATTAATAGACATACATTTTTAAAGACAGAAGGAATCATTATGATCATCTAGCCTAACCTCATTCATAATACGGGCCCTAGATTTCATCTAGTGATTTCTGCACCTACCCCTACAAACTCTGGTCGAGCTAGAGCCTATCTTTTAGAAAGACATCCAATCTTGAAAGACTCCAGCTGGTGGTGAATTCCACATCCCTTGGCAAACTATTCCAATGGTTAATTACCCTCATGGTTAAAAATATGCATATTGTAAGTTGAAACAGTTTATATAAAAATGGAGTTTTCCTGTAAGTGGCTTTAAGAATTTTTAAGAAGTCTAAAGTTCCTTGAGAATTTTCAGATATTTCTTCTCTTTGAAGAGTCAGTGAAAATATTTCTGCAAGTAAAGAACAGTTCAAAGTTGCCAATCTGAGGGGAGACAGGTGCCCTTTAAAATATTTAGAGATCTCTGGTGGCTGCCCATCTTCTAGGCAAATTTTTCTTTCTCCCTCCTGGATTTAATGCCGTTACTACACTCCAAACTCCATGAATAGATATGGGAAATGTAAGAGTAAAACTTTAACTAGTAGCAGAATAGAAAGTCTGATCTGGTTTAACAGATTGTCTGTGGCTTTGTCAGTGGCTACTATCATGGATTGTTAGTGCTTTATATATATATATATATATATATATATATATATATATATATATATATATATATATATATGTCAGAGCTCTTATTGATGTCCAAGTCTCTCTGTGACAACAACCAAGAACTGTTTTGGATGGCAGATCAGTTGCCTGAACCAGTTAAATGGCATTTTATATGCTCTTTGCGCCATCATTTGAAGAAAAAAAATTACTTTTTTATAAAAAAAACTCACTTGCTCACTAGACATCTTAATTAACTTTACCTTGTCATCCATTAGTGTTGGAAGTCATGAAACTACTTCACACTCACTTATTTTCTCTTTGTTTTAAAGCATGTATTTCAGTTGTCATTTCTGCTTTTCTTAAATAAAAACTGAGGCAGCTTATATATTTTGCATTCTAGTCTTTAGACTAGACTTTAAGCAAAAGTATATTTCAAAATCCCTTTTCTCTTTCTTCTTACTACATTCATTGTTTATCCTTCAGCTTTTTTGTCTGCTAAACCTCCATGCATTCAGTCAAAGAGATGGATTAACCTGCAATATAATAGGCACATGATTCAAAAAAACATCTGATGTCAAGTTTTAAACGAGAGTGAAGAAGTCAATTTATATTCAAAATATAGAAGCCCTTGAAAAGAGGAAATCTCAGTTGAGAAAGAGGATGATGTCATCTCTAGATAGCATTTAATCCAAATGCTGTGCACTCATGGGTATAAGTGAGAAGAAAAGACTTGTAAGAAAGAGGTTCTGTATAAGACCAAAATTTTGAAATAGCTAGATGAAATAAAAGTCTTAACTAATCTGTGTCAGCAGGATCCCTGATTTTGAACTACAGATGTTATGGTTCATGTTGATTTTAAATTAGCAATGAACCTCAAAATATTCAGGGGATGCAGAATTCCAGAGGATCAAGCTGTTGGTTCAGAAAAGCACTAGAAAAACTTGAATACTTAAGACTTGTGTCTGCAAAACTGGAAAGGGAATCTTGTGAGAACAAGCTTTCTCATGAGATGTCTGCCATAAGGAGAGACTGAGGCCAAAACTAGAGTAAGACAAGTTGTTCTTCCTCTATCGGCTATGTTTTCCCACTTATCAGCTTCCACACCTACCCAGAACCATTAGCAGAGATCTCTCTGCATCACAATGATCCTCCTGGGCTGGATCCACCAGCTGTCTGATCAGATTCTGTCAAGGGTACAGTGGAAAGCATCAGCACTTCACGCAGGAATCTGTCCCAGATCATTAATACCACTTAATGGTATTCCATGAAGATGTCATTAATTTTGCTTATCAGCCCCTCCCCCAGCCCCTCCCCCAGCCCAAAGGTGTATGCTCCTCTAACTTCTTGTTATGCATGAAGAGAAACCTTTCATCTTATTTGTACCTTAGCCTTGCTATACCATGTCAGCCTTCAGAATATATATCCTTCAAGAAGACAGTGGCTTTCCCATGCCGATATACAATAAATTCCTTCTGCTATCAACCCCATGGCTAGTGCTGTAGTGGATGTTTCATGTTTTTACTTTTATCTTAGCACTTCAAATCTCAGAATCCTGGCAGTGATTAAACTGAGTCCACATGCCATAAATCTCCACTGACCAGAGCTACAGCCTGTCCCCTCCACACTTTCTCCAAAATAATGTTAGTATATAGCTTTATGAGCAGTAGAGGGTATCTTTGGGATCCAATGCACAAGTTGGGGGGAAATTTTAAAACTATTTTTTTAAGTTAAAATAGTCTAAGGAGCAGTTCTATCATGAGCGAATGGAATAATTCAGAGGCTATTAGGACATGGCAGTAAGTGTAATTAGCAGGCCATCCTGATACTAAATCCTTTCTATTTTACACCATATGTATTTTAGATTTTTCTCAACAGCCTGTGTTATATATAAATGTTGTAAAGACCTTTTGACTCTTCCGTGCACTATTGCATTCAATCCTGTGAAGTATTTAAAACTGAGCTGTTAAAACTTTCAAAATTACCTATGTTCTCGGGCTTAAATCTTTTGAATAACTGAAGTGCCCAGCTCCTCTCTGATATGGTTATGGACTACAAAGTTCTCCTAGCTGCTAAGGCCAAATTTATTTAAATATAGCAAAACATGGTCTCGAGTTTGAGGCAATGGACTAAGATTCAATAAATCTGGGTCTGGCACAGGCTTCCTATATGGTTACAGTCAAGTCACTTAATATTTCTGTGCCTCAGTTTCTTCATGTGTAAAAATGGGACTAAAAGTGCTTCCTTTCTGCCATCTGTCATGTCTGCTTAGACTCTTAAACTCTTCAAGGCAAGGACTGTTTCTTACTGTATGTTTGTACAAATCCTAGCACAACTGGCCCCTGATCTCAAGGGGGAATTGTAGTCATTACTATCATAGAAATAATAATTAATACAGTCTCAGAAGCTACATGTTATCATGGCAAACAGTCAATGACTCAACAGTGTTTCTTGCTGGTATTGGGCCAGATTTCTAACTTTGGTTACATGGAATTGTGTGTATCTCTGGGATGCTATACAAACCCCACACTGGGCAACAAGGGGTTAAGGATGTGCTCTGGGCTCAGCCAGCCCCACCCTGCCACACTAGGAAGAGATGCACAGACTGGAGGAGGAGTTAAAAGGGAGCAGAACAACTCATCTGTGGGCAGGCCAGGGAAAGGACCTTTACCTTGCAGCTCCTGATAAAAGGACTGACTGAAGGTTTCTCCCTGAGGGAAGGGAGGACCCGCTTCTGTTCTACCTGGAGAAGGAGACATTTCCCCTCTCACCTACTCACCCAGTTTATTTGTGTTGTGTTTTGTTTATGGACTACCCCTGAATGGGGAAAGACTTGGAAATGATCTGGCTGAAGGGCCAAGACATAAGAGGAGGCAGCTGCTTCCCCAAGAGGCAGAGATCTGCCATGCCATGCCTGGCTATGAAGAGATGTCAAGTGGTGAGCTGATTCCTTTCACAGCCTACTGTGATAGACTGTGAACTTTGGATAATAGTGGGGTGGTAGGCAGTGGTCCAAGGAGGGAAGCCTTAAGGTGCTGCTGGGTATCAGACCCGTGTGTTGCCCTCACAGGGCCTTGGGCTGGAGCTAGGTAAAATGGGGTGGCTTGGACTCCCCTACCAAAACCCCCCTCTGTATGTTGAATGCCCTAAGCCCTGACCACCAGGCAATGCTCCTCGCAAGCAAAGATCATAACCACCTAATATATACTTATTAATACCCCATGTATACATTGAAGTCATCTATTTGTACTTAAATTAGTTACCTATCTGTGCACAAATACTTAATTTCCACCTGTTAATAGTGGTATCTGCTACACTGTGGTGTGCCTGAATGAAAATCTACTCTCATATATTAGATATTGTTTGATTTGCCTTTTCCTGGATACAATTATACATTGTCTAGTGGCTGGCTTTAAAAGGATGTCATACATGTTTCAGTAGTACACTAAAGGACATTTTTGACTTAGTTCAAGTGGTGGAGATGTATTTAGAAGCCAAATTAATGAGTTCAGCTGTGCAGAAATGTTGTTACAAAACCTGAAACTAGGTAAATTCATATTCAACACAGGGCAGGTTGTTCTAAAGGTTTTCTAAACTTCATGCACCTTTTGAAGGAATCTAGGTTGGTTTTATAGTTTCATGTAGACTCCTGTTAAAACTTGGCTGCTAGGCATAGAGTTTCAGTTTGAGTTTTGGGTTCACTCAACTCTAAAACTCAAAGTGGATTATGAAAGCAAAGGGAATGGTAAAACCATGCAAACTGAAACATTCATAGTTCCCATTATGAGTTCTACTCCCTATGTCAAGTGCAGCACCTATGACAGTGATTTCTCTGTGTATATCCTCTCATAGACTGAGACAATATGTCCTATAACTTTTAAACAGTGATGCTTTGATGTTACAAACTTGTAAAGATATTCTAGTCTCATCATGTCTCAGATTTTCCAGGGAAGCAGAGTTATTTTCCTCTTCTGGCTCTGAAGAGTCTAATTAGTTGGTGAAAAGAAAGTTTGTTCTTTTTCCTTCCTACGTCACTGACAAACAAAACCAACGAAAAACCGCAAACCTATAGTTCTCTTAAAATCAAAACAAGTTTCTTCTTATATGACTGATTTTTAGCTAAAGAAAGAAGACAACCTGATTTTCACAGCCCCCTTGAAGCTGGAGACTTTTAACTGGAGTTGTGACAGCCTGTTTCTAAACCAATTTAGACAGGAAAGCAATACAAACAAAAGATTTGTTTGCCAACATCCATGGCAATTAAGAATTTGTTTGGGTTCAATCTGAAGCATTCACTTCAACTTCAACTCCCATCATTACAATTTGTTACTGTATCTTTATGTTTTAATGGCAGAAGCACTGGTGACAAAAGTCTGGAAAATGCCACCCTTAGATTGATTATTATCTATGAACAATACAGGAATTGCAAATGACTGTCTGTTACAGAATCTTAAATCTTGTCTATGTTGGGATTAACTCCAGTGATAGCTATTGGTGGCCAGCCACTAGTGTAGCTATATTCATAAAAATGCCTGCTGTAAACAACATAAAGCTGCTATAAGGTGAGATTCACAGTCTTGCAGTTTTCCTTTTTCAAGGGAACCTAATGTGACTGGCTACCTGAGATGGACCACACTGAGAATTCCACACTCAGGGCAGACAGCAAGAAATAGGGCAATCCTCAAAAACTGGAGGTTTGCTCTATAATTAGATTCACCAAGCCAGTAACAGAAGTGTTTTTGCAGTAACACCCTGGTTAACCAGAAACCAAACATAGACCCCTTTAGGCACTCCAGCCCTTGGCTCCCATCCAGACAAACAGGTCTAATATAGTGAGAGTTTACTGAAAACCCAAATCACCATATGTGAGATTCTCACTAATCCCAAAGGATCAGACACATATCTTCAGGTCAATATGAATCTCGGATTTTACCCAAATATGTCAGCCAGTCCTTAGTAAACTACCTAAAGATTTGTTGTTAAAAGAAAAAAGAATAGAGTTATTAATGGATAATAGATAATATACCTACAAATGATTGCAAAGTCCTTATATCAGGTTTGTAGTAGTGATGGAATAAACAGCCGGCTTGTAAAGTCTCTCCGGTAATTTACAAAAGATTGGAAGATCCTCAGTCCATAGTTCTAAATATTCCTTTTAAAGGTAGATCCACAGTCCAGAGAATTAGAGCAGAAAAGAGACAAAATGGAAGTGTTTCTTATATCCTTTGCCACGTGTATGGAAATTTACTGTCTCAAACAATGCCCCCAGCCCCGGTGCATAGAAAGTTACTGGCCCAAGATGGAGTCCAGAGTCACATGTCTTTATCACACGTCCTTACATGCTTTGCTGACTCACAGGGACAGCCATTGCCCATATTCTTTCTGTGGCGTCCACAGGAAAGGTTTACTGGGTGGGATGAATTTCTTCAATGGCCCATTGTGAGTTGAGTATCCTTAATGGGTCAACAACATATAGCTGTCTGGCCCTAATGTAAATCTGTTTGGGGGGTGTCACCCAGGAATACAACACATGTTTAAGATACAAGTACATATCCAATATTTATAACTTCAGATACAAAGATGATATATGCATATAAACAGGATAATCCTACTTAGCAAATCATAACTTCTCCATCGATACCTTCCATGTCATACTTTGTACTAGACATTTGGAAATTGTAATAGTGATAACAACAGTGACATAAATGGCCATCTTCAATCACACAGCATCACACTGTTTTACTGGTGCAAAATGTAGCTGATAGCTGTTCTGCCTTGTCTTCAGTAAAGGTTTCCACCAATACAGCTATACCCCTGGCTGGACACCAGTGGCTGAATTCCCCAGTGTAAGCAAAGTCTTAGGCCCTCAATCCTCAGCTCTGACCAAGACGTGCTAACTGATCTGGCTACTCAGCTGCTTATAGGCTTCACTGGCAACGGAATTTAAAAATTGTTGTAGGTCTGTTCAAATGGGGTGAAAGTCAGGGCATGGATATATATGAATATATGTGAGAGCCAAAGGACATAAATATCATGATATATTCAGGAATTTGTTCTGAACTATTATGGGCAGATAGCTGAATCTAATCATTACTAGTGCTTTGCAAACCTGTAGTATTTTTATAACTTATGATTGACAGGAAATATTTCTCCTTTTATTTCACACCTGGAAATTTTGGTTATTCATACATGTTGAAAGAAAAGGAGTATTTTGTTAGTCTCCAAGGTGCCACAAGTCCTCCTTTTCTTTTTGCGGATACAGACTGACACGGCTGCTACTCTGAAACCTGTCATAAATGTTGATTCATCTGTTTTAAAAACCGTTCAGAATAATGGAATTTTGCCCTATTCTTGCAATCAAAATAACTAACTCTGTTCAGAGAAGATCTAAACAAAACTGATGTGTGCTTAAAAAAAAAAAAGCCAGCAGCTGCCAATGCCTAATCAACACTAGTCTTCCCATTGTTAATACTATCAGTGATAGCAAGAATGGGAATTTTTTCTTGGGCTGGGAGAAATGAGTGTCAGTAAGGATAAGGATTGGCTCTAAGGGCTGGGTCGGTCGGGCTGGGGCGCGAAGCGGGGCTGGGCGTGAGCCACAGCTGGACGAGGCGCCGCCCTCTCTCGGGAGGGGGCGGCGGCGCCTCTGGACGCGAGCCGGGCCCTTCCTGTGGATCGCCCCAGCTGCGGCGGGCGTCACTCGCCTCTCCCCCTCCGCGGGGATGGGGGGGCAGGCATTCCGCCTCAGCCGGCGCCTAGCAGCTGACTTAGAACTGGTGCGGACCAGGGGAATCCGACTGTTTAATTAAAACAAAGCATCGCAAAGGCCCGCGGTGGGTGTTGACGCGATGTGATTTCTGCCCAGTGCTCTGAATGTCAAAGTGAAGAAATTCCACCGAGACTCAATCCCCCACATCTGTGGGCTAAAAAGTGGGCTCTTTCTGATGTAACTGAGGCAAAATGCTGTTTTCAACTGCCCTAGTTAGCCTAATATTCATCTCTCCAGTCCCCTGCACTAGATTATTTTCATGGATTTTATGCCATTCTATTTCTAAATTCATATTATTCCTGAATGCTAATAACCAATGTCAGCACATCCCTAATGACTGTTAGCTAAGGCCTTAATATTGAAAACGGAAAGGAGAGAAACTGGGCAAAATCCACCTTGGCAAGTGAGCCTGTTTCAATTATTCAAACAAGTCCTCCAAACCTGCTAGGTCAGCAAAGCCTACAAAGAGATTAATTGAAAGGAAATTCAAAATTAAGTACTTGAAAGTAGTTTATCATGAGTTCATGAAATCCACTATCTATGATTATTCGTTTATTTTGGGAGCAGATTCTTTCAAAAGAGTCAGGGAATGTGAGTGCTCTGTTTTGGATGCTCTAGGTCTTTTCAAAGGAACAGTACAGGAGTTCTGAAAATCCAGGATGTCTGAACTGCCTGCATTCCCTAAGTTCACTCACTGAGATTTTCAAAAGACAGCTTTATCAGTAGTTGATGATACTGACATATTGCTCTGAGTGCAGGATGCTAGATTCTTATGAGATCCTCTGATGTTCTGGAACTCAAGCATTGAATAGGAAAGCGGATAGTCAATAGAAGGAATATTATATGAGGAATAGTAGGAAGAGCCCACACAGGTCCTGCAAATAAGCAGGACTTCAGAGGCAAATACTGATCAAATGCATAGAAAAAATATCTACCGCATTGCTCATACCATGTCTGCTCAGGCTAGCTACAAGAGAAAGGGTTCAGAAAAAGAACACAATCAAGATAAAGGGCAACACCAGCATATTTTCACCTCACAATTATATGTTTCTAATAATAAAAATTCCAGTTGTTCAATTCCATTCAGTGGTTCAAATATGGGAGAGTAGTGGAGGGATGACATGGATTTTTTTCCTTTTTTGTTAGTTTGGAGTACTCTGTGTCTCTGCAGATGTGGGCAGCAGCATCTAGACCATGGGTGTGGCAGTCACTAGCATGCTTGGCTATTTTGAGGCTATGTAGGAAGCTTTCATCATGGGCAAATCACCTGGCAGGATGCACCCAGAGTCACCATCTGAGGGCTGAGCCAATTGGTGCTCAGTAAGGAAGTGGAGATGGCCTGAGAGAGCTCAGCAGCAGAATCAGGTTGGGATGAGAAGTATCTGCTATGAGGTGGGTGTCTCAAAGACTGTCAAACTCCATTCAGATCCAGATGGTGTACTGAAAGGAAACTGGGTATGTCTACACTGGAAATGAAAACCTGCAGCAGTGAGTCTCAGGGCCTGGTTCAATTGACTTATGCTTGCAATACTTGGGCTGCAGGGTTAAAAATAGTAGTATCAATGTTTGGGCTCGGGTTGGAGCCTGAGTTCTGAGATCCTGCTAGGGGAGAAGGTCTTAGATCCTGGGCTCCCTCCTGAGCCTGAACATCAACACCTACCGTTAGCCCTGCAGCCTGACCTCCGTGAGCCCAAATCAATTGATCTGGGCTCTGAGACTCCCTGTCATAGGTCATTTATTGCAGTGTAGACATACCTTTAAACTAACTACTGGATGTTAGAATTTGACTGTTGTTACCAAAGAGATGTGAAGGTGTTAGGGGGAGACTATGGAACAGCCACCCTGCCATAGCTGTAAGAAACTCAAAGAACATACATGTATTATACTTTGAATTGCACATGCTGCAAGGAAAGGCTGAGGATTCACCCCCGAGAAAGTTGGAGGGAAGTGTATGCATATGTGTGAGTACAATGTATATGATTTTTTTAATAGCAACTAGTGTGGAACTCTGGATGAGAAACACCAGGGCTATAACAGCGGTTTTAAGAATGTATCACAATCAATTCAGATATTCGTCCTGGGGGTATTCTGTGCCTAAAACTTACATGCACAATATTTTAAAATTCTGCAAATTGTCAAAATAATGCTATATAATCATACCAGTTTCAATTATTTTGGTAACTTTATTTCAAAATACCTGTCAGCAAGTTTGTCTGTAACAATACAGATACACAAAAATTCCCTGGGGAGTAGAGAGAGTTAAAGAAACCCCTATGACAACCCAGTTACTGTGTCTCTGCCCCCTTACCCTCCAGAGCCCACCTGTGGGCCCCCCCCCCAAGCCAATACACCCGAACCCAACCACACACCCCCAGCCCAGATACCTACACCCCATCCCCCCCAGAGTTCAGCTGCAGCCCACCCCTTACCCAAGCATGCCCCCTCCCACAGAACCAGGGGTCCAGAGGGAGAAACGGCCTGACGCTTGGTCCCAGGCTTGAGCTGAGTTTCCTGTGTGCCGCCCTCTCCTTCCCTCAAGGTTTGCTGGGAACTGCAGCTGCCAAGAACTCTCTAGCTCCCCTTCCCTCCCCACAGCAGTGTTCTCTGTGTGCAAGCTGGGCTCTGCCAGTACAGTGGCCCTACTGGTGGCTAGCATCACTGCGGCCCTTTTCTGTGAGGAGAAGAACATTCTGTGTGCACAACGTTAATTTCTGCAAAATTCTGCGTTGAGCAGTGGTGCAGAATTCTCCCAGGAGTAAGATATTGCTAGTAGACTATTTATACTTATTAAATGTTGTTGTTCTTTAAGAAACTGTTGTACTCTTCCTCTCAAAGTCAATTCTGTGCAATGTTAAATCTCCATCCTATCCTTCCGCAGAGGAATGGGCTCAAGTGCAGGAAAGGGGAAGTAATCACATATAATGTTATATCTCAGTCGCTTTACACCTTAAGCTATACAAGGCCATTTTAGGAATCATCCATTGCGCAGAGCATCCTACTCAGAAAACACCATAGTGATCAGGAAACAGGCACCCACGTTAGGGTAAGCCCAGATCTGTGATCTGCATAAGGACATGAGACAGGAGGGGAAGCTTTCTGAAGTCAGCAGGTCCTCAAGACATCCACTGCCCTGAGTTGTTGCAGAAATAACAATCGGGGACACCACATGCAGAGATTTCTACTCAGCATTCCTCTGTCCAGTGTCTACTACACACCAGGTGGCTCTCAACCTTTCCAGACTACTGTACTCCTTTCAGGAGGCTGATTTGTCATGTGTACCCCAAGTTTCACCTCACTTAAAAACTACTTGCTTACAAAATCAGATATAAAAATACAAAAGTGTCACAGCACTCCATTACTGAAAAATTGCTTATGGTCTCATTTTCCCCATATAATTATAAAATTAATCAATTGAAATATAAAGATTGTACTTATATTTCAGTGTATAGTATATAGAGCGGTATAAACAAGTCATTGTGGCGGTTCAATACAAGACAGGACACGGCTTTAGGCAAGCAAGCAGGCTGGTCTGCTGACTGGATTGCCCCTGTCAGCTTTTCCACCCCTCTTTTATTTCTCTCCCCCCTGCGCATTACATACTCCGACCGCAAAAGGCATCAACAAAGGAAATAATATGACTTTGATTAATATTCTTATTTACCAGCCTCTATCTACTAGAATCTTTATTCTCAGGCCTTGAGCCTAGGCCGAGGAAGCTTCCCACGGTTGATGTCCTTATTTTGACTTCCCAGATGGTCCATGTTTCCATGGTCCATGTCCTTGGACAGAGCAGAGCAATGTGTGCATTGCTCCTACACAACAGTCAGGGTGTGCCCTGACTGTTTCCAGGTGCATGAACGCTACATGAACCCTTCAAGTCATTGTCTATATTTTAGTTTGTACTGATTTCGCTAGTGCTTTTCATGTAGTCTGTTATAAAACTAGGCAAATATCTATCTGAGTTGATGTACTCCCTGGAAGACGTCTGTGTACCCTCAGAGGTCTGTGTACCCCTGGTTGAGAACCACTGTTAGACAACTCACTAGCTAGCTTTGCCATTCAGTTGTTTAATAGGATGATACCCACCCACATCAGGGTATAATATTACAAGCAGCATTCAATCTTAAGCAGGGTCTGAGGAAGGAGGGCTCATCTTGATGCAGCAAAAGATTTGCTGGCCACATGGATATACCAGAAATGTGCTGCTCTCACCACTGAGTTCTGGGATAATACTTGAAAGATCAAAAGCTTCCTGAAAAATTGAATGCTCCAGTTAAACTCCTTCTGTTTAAGCAGTACCATACTCCCAGGCACAGAGTAGCACCAGCCAAGAGAATATGGTGCAGCAAAGCCACCACTGGTTTAATTCCTGTGGGGAATGGAAGTGAACCGCCTGATGTAACCTGATCAGCGTGCTCCTATTCCTGACCCAAGTCTCTTTTTGAGATGCCCAGGAGACCTGCATCTGTGTCACAACTGCATTTGTAAATATCTCCCTGCAACCATTGTCTAGTTAGTCAATTATATTTAAAGAATCCTTAAGGATAGGACCACCTTGGGGCTGGACTTTGCATTTGTGCAGGAGCCAAATGCACTGAACTTCATCGTAGGGCTTGCATGTTGTATTGCAATCCTAAGAAGCACTCCGCTTCTTGCTATCAAAGGGCCTTTGTAAGTTGTGTTAAAGATCTGATATACAATGTGTGCTAGGTGCAAGGTGTGCAAGGTACAAGATATATGCAAGATGTGTTAAAGATCTGATATATAAGCAGGTAAGAGACTGGTCTTTCTATCCATGTTCCAATCATATGGCATGGATCAGGGTTACTCCATTGCAAACTGTTACAGAAGGTTGCTTTATAGTGGAGCTGGACAGGACATTTCTGGCAAAATGAAATTTCATTCCAGTATGAAACAAAAACAAATTTCAAATCCTCAAAAATGGCTGTGAAATGAAATTGTTGTCCTCTGGTCAGCACTACTTTATAGGCACTTACCCATATAATTAACTGACAGTTCTTTCATTTTCTAAAAGCTTTTACAACATTTGTTCTGGTAGCTATTTTCCTGGCACTGCAAAGCAGCTTACACTTACCTTCCAGGACTAAAATAGCAAAGTTTGCTGTAGCCCACACACTCAGAGCAAACTTGGAAATGGTTCCCTGCTGCCCTTCTGCATAAACTGTTGGTTCTTTGTAAGGGAACATAGCATTTTGCTTTCAAACCTGTCCTCAGTAAATGGGATGAGGAATCACTTTGTGGAGGTATAATCAGTTTTGTGACACAGTGTTTATCTACTGTAGTCAATAACTCTTTAAAAAAAACCAACAGGGTCTGCAAAAGTAATTATTTCAATTCATATGTCAAACAAGGTCTTTATGCTTCTACTCTTTCTACAAATAGAGCCCAGAGGACAATGCAAAGTGCACAGTCAACTCTGTCCTGTAAAACTCAGTTAACAACATTAATGCAAAAGGAGGCACAAAATGGGCAATAAATCACCCAATTAATGTCTAAAACACTTGTTTATACATTCATTGATTTTCCCCCCTCTCTAATCTTGTCTAGCTCCTTCAGTCATCAGTCTCTTGACTGCCCCCTACAACCTAGCAACAAACTATCAGACTTCACCTAAACAATAGGTGCAATTTATAGGAGCGACAAGGAGTGCCTTTATCCCCCAAAGAGACTCCTTCCCACTTAAAGGGCAAACAGTTTGGATGGTTTTTAGACCCAACCCAAAAATCAGCACAAAGATAACATTTTTCTTCTAAACTGCTAATGAAGCAGTCAGAGTGCTAGCCAGAGATCTTTTATTTATTATTATTATTTATTATTTGCTAGTGCAATTAAATCCAGGGCAGAGTAGATGAGACAAAGGCCAGGAGGCTGTCTTCTTATCACAGACCACAGCAGATGTGTTCCTCAGATCACCCTGACTCAGGCAGACTGGCAGCCTACTCCTCCACCTCCACTTCACAATACAGAAAAATAACCGTATTCCTCTTTTCTTTTTACAATGCAGGAGTGTCAAGGGTAGGGTACAGATGTGGGGACCTGCATGAAAACCCCCTAACCAGCTTAGGTTAAAACTTCCCTAAGGTACAAACTATTTTCCTTTTTCCCTTGGACTTTATTGCTGCCACCACCAAGCGTCTAACAGATATGTAAGCGGGAAAGAGCCCGCTTGGAAACATCTTTCCCCCCAAAATCCTCCCCAAACCCTACACCCCCTTTCCTGGGGAAGACTTGATAAAAATCCTCACCAATTTCCAAAGGTGAACGCAGACCCAAACCCTTGGATTTTAAGAACAATGAAAAAGCAATCAGGTTCTTAAAAGAAGAATTTTAATAGAAGAAAAAGTAAAAGAATCACCTCTGTAAAATCAGGATGGTAAATACCTTACCGGGTAATTAGATTCAAAACATAGAGAATCCCACTAGGCAAAACCTTAAGTTACAAAAAGACACAAAAACAGAAATATCCATTCCATTCAGCACAGCTTATTTTATCAGCCATTTAAACAAAACAGGACCTGACACATATCTCGCTAGATTACTTACTAAGTTCTAAGACTCCATTCCTGTTCTCTTCCCGGCAAAAGCATCACACAGACAGAGAGAACCTTTGTTTCTCCCCCGCTCCAGCTTTGAAAGTATCTTGTCTCCTCATTGGTCATTTTGGTCAGGTGCCAGCGAGGTTATCCTAGCTTCTTAACCCTTTACAGGTGAAAGGGTTTTTCCTCTGGCCAGGAGGGATTTTAAATGTGTTTACCCTTCCCTTTATATTTATGACAAGGAGGTTGCCACTCTTAACCAGTCCTGGATACTAATGGGTGTTGGGAACTGTAAGTGCTGAACAGTGTTGGTGTTGATGAGCGGGTGAATGAGGCTGATGCTACCAAGCTTCCAGGACTGAACATTTTTTCTTCTGATCCTTGGGCCAAAGAGCAGGGTTTAGTCCTGATCCCATTTGTACTGCTTCTGCCAAAATGTTTCTTCACCCTAGCAAGCCACAAGCCTTACAGCAGAAGTGGCACCTAAATTATTACATTTTCTGCCCTCTGTTTTTATGATTGAATGTTAATTATGTAAAACTTTAGCAACTTCATAAAACTTGGAGTAATGTTAACATTTCTCTTAGCTCTTCCACCTAAAGCTGGTCTAGGGTTGCCAACCCTCCTGGTTTCGCCAGGAGTCTCCTGGAATCAGACCCTATTTCCTGGAGGTTACTGATGCCAAACCAGGAGACTTAAGGTGCTAAAAGTCCAGTGGCGCAGCAAAGCTAACGCAGGCTACCTGCACCATCTCGTACCTGCAGCCCCGCGGGAGCAGGGGGTCTCTGTGCGCTGTCCCCACCTCAAGTGCTGACTCCACAGCTCCCATTGGCTGGGAATTGCAGCCAATGGGAGTTGCGGATGCAAAGTCTACAGGCGGGGCAGCGAGCGGAGACCCCTGGCCCCCTGCCTAGGAGCCGCTGCTAGAGGGATGTGCCAGTCATTTTTGGGAGCCGCCTGAAGTAAGCCCCTCATCCCCTCCTTCCCCCTCACCTCTGCCCCGCCCACCCTGCCCCTAAACTCCCTCCCAGGGCCCAAACCTCATCCTGCACCCAAACTCCCTCCCAGAACCAGCACTCCCTCCTGCAACCCAACCCCTTGCCCAGCCCTCTCCCACACTCTGAAGCCCTTGGCCTCACCCCCCAGCCCAGAGCCTGCACCCTCTCCCACACCCCAATCCCGTTGCCCCAGCCTGGTGAAAGTGAGTGAGGGTAGGGAGAGCGAGTGACAGAGGGAGGGAGAGGGGCTGGAGTGAGCAGGGAGTGGGGCTTCGGAGAAGGGGCAGGGCAGGGGCATGGTCTTGGGGAAGGGGCGGAGCAGAGGCAGGGTAACGGTGTCTGGGTCTGTGTGGTTAGACAGTTGGCAGCCCTAAGCTGGTCTCCCAAAAAAGGCTGAAAATGTGGGGGGGGGGGGGTTTGGGGGGGTGTTTAACTTCCCATGTATCCAGATTCAAAATTTTGAAACTTGAAAAACTTTGACCAGCTTTATAGTAGACTGAAAAATTTTGGTGGTGAGAGAGACAGTTAAATCAAAATATTCTCTCCCCCCCCCAAAAAAAATTATAATTTCATCAAAATTTAAAAATTTCACCCAGTATTACTCCCAACAAAGTGTAGGGCTATTTAAGTCCCATGCTGCTGCTGTGAACTGTCCTCTCAAGCAGTCACTGTTTCCATCTTCTCAATAGCCCAGCAAAATGTAGTGGCCTTCATGTATTTTTTCTTAGTCTAATATTTCCTCCACAGGAAATATTCACAGGACAGTTGTAGCTCCTTTGGAATGTAGAAACCAGACATTTTTATCATGGTAGCAGCAGCATGAAACACAGATGTCCTGGTAAGAAAATGGTCTTGGTTTCTGTGACGTGGTGGAAGGAGCCCTGGGGCACTGTTCTATTCCAGAGCGGGGACAAACAGAGAGTGACATGACAGAGGGCACTGAGAAAGGCTTCTGTTGGACTTGTACCCCAGAAGGGGTTTTCTTTGTTTTATTTCACATACAGACTGTGTGATTCGTCCAGAGGGCTGAGTCGCCGAAGAGCCACAAACAAAGAGAGAGTGCAGACACACACACTTGGCCAGGGGGCACTCGCGAAAGCTGAGTACACCATGTTACAGTTTCTGATATGGGTCAGGGCTGCAGTATTTTATGGATGAGCAGACATGTTTGAAGAAAAGCCTTTTCTTATTAATAGAAACCATCTACAGCATTGAGGTAACTCTGTGCTCTGTGTAGTTGCGGCCTGTGAGTGCACTGTCCTGCGCTTCTGTTTCTGCTCCCTTCCTGTAGGACTCATTCTACAAAGTTAAACCCCTTTCTACTGACTCCAGTGGTTATGGCTACCCAGGAGTCCTTTGTCATTCTTATTAAGAATTATTACTTGGGGTAGTGCCTAGGAGCCTCAACATTGGGACCCAATTGTGCTAGGGGATATACAAACACAGAACAAAAAATGTCCCTGCCCCAAAAAGTTTACAAACGAAGGAGGAGACAACAATGAAATAATGAGGCAGCATGACAGGCAGTGGTCTCAGCATACTGGTTGCTTAACCACTATCAATTTTTTTTTTTTTTTTGCATAAGTGAAAAGGAATCACAGCTAAGGTACAGATATTAACGTTCACTTCCATTTTCTTGTAATCGCTATTTGGTTTAAACTCTGTCCAATGGATTAGCAGACCTACAGCCCACAGCTCCTGTAGTGCAGTGGGAAGCCTAAAGGCTCTGACACAACTGCCCAAGAGGTCCACTCTGAGGGAAGGGAGAGCCCACCTTGGAGAGGAAAGTATCCTGTGGACCTTGGAGACTGGTAACTCCCTCTTACTTATTTTGGTTTGGATTTCCCTACCAGGGGAAGGTCTTGGACTAAACTGACCCTGGGGGAGGGTGTGTGTGTTTGGGCCCAGGGGGGTGTGTGAATGAGAGGAAGAGGCCCAGAGAGGACAGCCTTAAGCAGCTTTGGTGCCAGGTAGCCCAAAGGGCCCTGGGTCAAAGCCCAGTGGAGTGAGAGGTCCCAGGTTTCCTTCACCACAACCCCCTTGGCAGTCAGGGATTGCAGCCGTGACCACTAGGCAACACTCCCTAACCAGACCCCAAGTGAGGAACATTACACCTTGGCATCACTTCTCTGCTCATTTCATTCTGAATCAGCTCTGGTGCTACTGTTTGGCTGTAACTGCCTAAGTAACCTTTGACCCATTCTCTCCTCCCTTCACAAACATACCCTAGTTCCAGCTTATACATCCTCATTTTGACAGCAGGGTCTACAGCTCATGTATTTCCACTGTTATAATTACTCCACTGCTCTTGACGATATGCACTACTACCAGCAACATAGAATGTATGGCCATAGCTTACTAGAAGCATCAGAATTGGCCAGATCAGGTTCATCAGTATGGACAGGATGTAGTGACATAGCTGAAGTGTGATGGATGAGTCAGGGCACCTAAAAGAGTTTGAGTGGCTCCAGAGCAGGATGATTGGAGGTCTGCGGCTACTGCCAATTTGAGGGTCCGGTCTGCTATTTGAAACAATGTAGTTTCAATCTACCGATCCTAGGGTTTACTGCCATGGCAAGCAAAGGTACAAGCAAAAATAACACTCAATCCTGCCATTTAATGGTGTGACTCTTGGTTTCATTGGATTCACACTGATATAAAACCAAAGTAACCCAGTTGTGAATCAGGCCCCAGGTATCCAAATGGGGAGAAAAGAGTGTGTAGTCCTCTTCTGGGGGTCATTTTAACTGAATAAATGTCAACATAAATTGATATTAAAGCATATAGTTTCTTATCAAAACAAAGAGCACCTTGTCCATATAGAAAAAATGGCACAGTGTAAATAACTAGCAGAATAGTCAGCATATGGAAAGCATAATTAAATATGGCTATCTTATAGAAAAACATACGGTGTGTTAGAAATAGGATGATCCAGGTTAAGCAAACTGAAAATAATTCAACATTTCTATATAACTACATTTTATTTACGCAAGGTCCAACAATGAAAATTATATTTGTATTTCTTAATAAGAAGAAGGAAAAGTGTGTGTAAGCTGGAAGGATAATACCTGCAATGATGGAAAGCTTGAAATCACATAATAACGGGGCCAAAGTTTGAAAGAAAGCTGAGAAAAGCTGCCAAACTTGCAGAGGGTATTAGTCAGTAGGCCTGGGTGGCATGGCGGCATCAATAGTGGGCTATAAAGTTTTTCACCAGCGCCACTGTTTCACATCCAGTCCATATCAGTAGTGCTCAAAAGTTGTCAACATCTGATGCCTGTTTAGTGGTCTGTGTGAAATGACTGGTGATCTCACTCCAGTTCTCAGCAGGTAGGAGCCCATAGCACAAGACTCATCACCAGAAATGGCAATCTTGTTGGCAATCTCAGTAGTGGAGTTAAGGACTGAACAGCACATGGAGACTAAAGCCTGGTCTACTCTACGCAGTTAGGTTGACAGTTAGGAAGGCAGCTTATGTTGACCTGATTATGTCAGTATACACACTACAGACTTGTCTCGCTGATGTAAGAGCCCTGCTACACCAACATCATAACTTCACCTTCACAAGAGACATAGGGCTTCTGTCGATGTAGTTAGGGTGAAGCAGTGTCTGTGTAGACACTGCATTCCTTGTATTGGCTGTTGGCTCTCTTGTCAACTGACTGCACCCAGGCTCCCAGCCAGGAGCCCAGCTGCCCCCTCCTCCCAGGCTCTCTGTTCCCCACCAGGAGCATGGCAGCTGAGGTGACTCTGGGTGCAGATCTCCCTGCCTGAGGTGACAAGCCCAGGTGACTTCCCCCTTGTTCCCAGCTGGAAATGGGAAGGTGAGAAGCCCCGGGCGGTAGCAGACTCCCAACAGGGAGCTGCGCAGAGTTGAGAGCTCTGTCTCTGTCCTCCACACTGCCCCTCTTCGGTTGGTATAAGCGCTCCTGGTGAGGACACACACCGCTGACCGAAGGAGGGTAGTGTGGACAACTGCGGTGACTGTAAGTCGACCTAACTTAAAATTGTAGTGTAGACATGCCCTAAGTCGTACGCTAATGATTCTCTTTCTAGATAGAGGACTATGAAAACAATCAGTCACACAAGATGTTACTGGGGAGCTCCATCTCTCTCTTTCTGATAACATAGACAGGGCCAAAGTTTGGTTATGTCCCCTATGAGGGTATAGATACTGTACCAGTGCCAGCCAATTAGAATGGCCCTGTGAAAGTCAGTAGATCTGCAAAGCTAAGTAGAATTTTCTTCTCTGTGTCTTAGGCTGGGGGATGCTGAATGCTAGCCAACTGTAGTGGGGCCAGCCAGTGTTGTCTTTCTGTACTGTGGGGTTCGGGACCCAGGGGGAAGTCTTTTCAATGTCCTCTGACCAACTACCCCTATTATCCAAAATTCAACTTTGTCCATGTATTTTGTGTCTCTCCTGCATCCTTTGGGTAAACAGGGTTGTAAAGTATGAGCCCAATCTGCATACCAGTTTGCACAGGTTCTGACTTTTGTTTTTGCCAGTAGATACTCCTTTCTGCTTTCTTCCCCCAACCCCCCATGCGAGTGGTGGGTGGGGCCACAGGAGGAAGAGGCTGAGCAGGGGCAGGGCCTCAGGTTAAGTGGGGGAAAGGGCAACGGTCGGGGTGCCGGGGCCACAAAAGATTAATCTGGCCCTGTGGGTGCAGAGCACCCCCTATTTTTTTCTGTGGGTGCTTGAGCCTTGGGGCGCACATGGAGTTGGTGCTTATGCTAGTTTGTACAGCAGTAAGATATGTAAGACCTAACAGGTCTCATAAACTGGCTATGCATTGGGCTAAGCAAATTTTACAGTGCTTAGGCATGGTGCAAGAAGGGGACCCATACCTGACCTACAGGCAGGATAATGCTTGGATGAGGGCAGGAACCTCAGAGAGATCTGTCTGGCAAGCACCTCTACATGAGTCCTTGACTCTTCTCTTGCTCAATTGTCTGGGGCCACAGATGGTAGGCATTAGAGGTTTCTGAATACCACTCTGCTCCTGTGGGGTCTTCTTCAAACTTAACAGAGCATATAGAATAGGCCTTTCCTCTCCACCGCCTAATTGCCATGGAAGGTAGAACTCTAGAAGTCCCCATCTCAAGACACTGGCTGGCAGCACCATTTCAGAGATCTGTTCAGCCATCTCCATTAGTTGTGAGGCCCATTCATATCTTCCCAGCTATCCTGTCGGAACCCAACCTGCGCTGGGGTATTGAAAAGATGCTCTGTGTGCTCAGCGACCATGTCATCCCAAGGACCTACCAGTCATAAATGGCATCCAGGCTAGGAAGAGTCTCAGACCTCATCTCCAGGAAGGGAGAAGACATAGATGGATGCACAGCAGTGAGACCCTTCCACCTGAAGAACCTCTCCATTGTCCACCGCTGGAGATGAAGCTCCTGCAGGCTCTGAGCTTGTGGATGCTGCTGTTTGAGCCCAGAATCTGACTCTACATTATGTGATTTAGTGGCTCCTGTAGGTGCTTATAATTGAATTCTGACGTGCCTCACAAACATATCTGCAGGTGCAGAGAGGATGTGAAGTGATGCTGTTTTTTCCTCTCCTCAGCTGGAACTCGAACAAGACGCTTTATGATCCAATTAGTGCCTCCAGGAGATCTCTAATTGCATTATAAAGCAGCTTAACAAAATAGAAAAACAGAGGTTGGTTTTAACATTGGAAAAAATAGTTGTGGTATTTAACTATTCATTCCCCTCACCGTAATTAAGTGGTGACAGGGCCCAGCAATCCATCTGTGTGGTTCATAAGGTGCAAAATGTGTTCCACCAACCTACAGATGAATGTTCTTTATTGCTCTATAATCCAAGCCTGAAGAATTCGGAATGTAGCTTGTGACGGAATGTAGCTTGTGGCATATGCCTCTTGCTCATTTAGGAAAAGCAAAACTGCTGCATTCTCTGTGGCCATTTTCAGCCTACTAACTATGCTTTCTCTTGAGTTTTGATACCATGCTCCTCTCCATCGTGTCAGAGATACATTAAATATAATGAGCTATGTGTTGCTTTCTACTTCAGAGCTCAACCACTGTATAATATTCATCACATACTTTATTGGTGAGTGGGCTGGAAGAAGACACTGAAATAATATTTAAACTTGTGCTTTTCATCTGTCGATCACAAAGTCTTTTATATTGGCAGTTAAGCATTACCATCCCATTTCACAGATGGAGAAACTGAAGCACAGAGTTTGTGTGATCTAGGGTAAATCATTTAGAACCAGGAATAGAACCCAGTCTTCTGCTTCCTAGTTCAATGTCCTTTTCATTGGATTATACTGCTTCCAAGTAGCACCTGCTGTTTTTCCTCCATTGGTTGTCAATAGTACTAGGGCTTGTTCCCTCTTTTCAAGCTAGGCGTTAAAGAGTGAAATGTTTAAAAGCTGATAAACACTTGAACAGATCGGACATATTCCATCCTTTAGATAGCAGTGGTGTGTGTGGGTGCGCACACACGCACACAAGAGAGGGGCTGCTGGAGATTGTAACTACAAAATCTGGACTTTCACCAACCCCCTTTTTAAGGGAGTTTGGATATCTGGCTTTGTTTCAAAAAGAAAAGGAGTACTTATGGCACCTTAGAGACTAACCAATTTATTTGAGCATGAGCTTTCGTGAGCTACAGCTCACTTCATCAGATGTTTACCGTGGAAACTGCAGCAGACTTTATATACACACAGAGAATATGAAACAATACTTCCTCCCACCCCAGACAGTGGGGTGGGAGGAGGTATTGTTTCATATTCTCTGTGTGTATATAAAGTCTGCTGCAGTTTCCACGGTAAACATCTGATGAAGTGAGCTGTAGCTCACGAAAGCTCATGCTCAAATAAATTGGTTAGTCTCTAAGGTGCCACAAGTACTCCTTTTCTTTTTGCGAATACAGACTAACACGGCTGTTCCTCTGAAACCTGGCTTTGTTTCAGTCATTACAGAGATAAGACACAATGGCAACATTCTGTGATAAGATTAGATTGTGTGCTAAGCCCCCAGGAGTTTCAGCACACACAGCCACCAGTAACAGCAGCAAATGTAGCTTTAAGCCACCTTTACATCCTTGGGATTCTGGGTTGGTCAGAGACTGAAACAGTCACTTTCATAATATAGGCCTTGTCTACATTGGCAAGTTGCTGTGCAATAAAGGAGCTTTCTGCGGTGTAACTACCGAGGTGTAAACACTGCCAGGCCACTTAGTGCGCAGAAACGCCTCATAATGACAAGTTTCAGAGTAGCAGCCGTGTTAGTCTGTATTTGCAAAAAGAAAAGGAGTATTTGTGGCACCTTAGAGACTAACCAATTTATTTGAGCATAAGCTTAAATAAATTGGTTAGTCTCTAAGGTGCTACAAATACTCCTTTTCTTTTTGAGAAACTCCTCAGTTGCAGCATTGCAAAAAAAAAACCCCACCTCACCGAGAGTCGTGAGACTTACAGTGCAGATGCTCCTGGGCTGCATTGCCTTGGCCTCCGGAAGTGTCCCATAATCCCTCAAGTGGCCCCTCTGCTCGTTGTTTTGAACCCCGCTGGCTTCCCTGAAAGCATGCGCCTCTCCCCTTTCAAAGCTCTGTTTCTGACAGCCCTTGCGTGCAGTGCTGATCTGCTCTGGGACACAAAGCAAACCATAATTGTGGAATGCTTGTGCTGTTGAACACAGAGAGGTGTGTGTGTGTGTGTGAGAGAGAGAGAGAGAGAGATTGTTGTGCAGAGAGCTGGGGAGGGAGCTGGGGGCTGATGTTGGGGTTTTCCACCTCCTCCTGCCCCAGGACTAGTTGCTTCCGGCCGCTGTCTAAACTTACAAGACTCTCTGACATACTCTCTGTCCCCCAAAACACACTGTCTCTCCCCACCCACCCCCATACACACAGTCCCTGTCACACATTTTCTCACTTCCACTTCAGTTGAAAAGCGGCTAGCAATGTAGTCGGATGCCCATGGAACAATGGGATTAGGAAACCTGCATCATGTGATGCTGTGCCTGCCCCATGAGGCATTGTGAACCCTTCCCAAAGCACCCTGCATCCAGTTGTGCAGAGAGATAGCTACCATAATGCATTGCTGTCTTTGCCATTGCAAGAGCTGCTAATGTGGATGCACTCCACCTTCACAAGGAGCATAGTGTGCACACGCAACATGCTTTAATAAAAATGGTATAACTTGTTGTGCAAAAACTTTGCAGTGTAGACATACCCTTAGAGTGGCCCAGGGAGCTGCTCAACATTATGGCAGCGCTCCCCCATCCCATCCCCTTCCTTCACCCACCCACCTACACTGTATACGTGGAGTTGTAAGGAGTCCTACATAGGTTAGTTTGTATCTTCCCTACTCACTGTCTGCACTAGGGGAATTCTTTTATAATTCTGTCAAGCGCTGCAGTGGTGTAGAGGAGTCATAGCACAAGGAAGAACCCCTCCCTGAATCCAGATTCAAGTTTGGATGCCAAACCCTCAAAAGGCTCAGGGGGATTGGTTTGGGTTCAGTTCTAGTTGTGACATTTTCCAAGCAGCAGAGGACATATGTCAAGGTTCCTCCCCCACTCTGAACTCTAGGGTACAGATGTGGGGACCTGCATGAAAAACCTCCTAAGCTTATCTTTACCAGCTTAGGTCAAAACTTCCCCAAGGTACAAAATATTCCACCCGTTGTCCTTGGACTGGCCGCTACCACCACCAAACTAATACTGGTTACTGGGGAAGAGCTGTTTGGACGCGTCCTTCCCCCCAAAATACTTCCCAAAACCTTGCACCCCACTTCCTGGACAAGGTTTGGTAAAAAGCCTCACCAATTTGCCTAGGTGACTACAGACCCAGACCCTTGGATCTTAAGAACAATGAACAATCCTCCCAACACTTGCACCCCCCTTTCCTGGGAAATGTTGGATAAAAAGCCTCACCAATTTGCATAGGTGACCACAGACCCAAACCCTTGGATCTGAGAACAATGAAAAAGCATTCAGTTTTTTACAAGAAGACTTTTAATAAAAAATAGAAGTAAATAGAAATAAAGAAATCCCCCCTGTAAAATCAGGATGGTAGATATCTTACAGGGTAATTAGATTCAAAAACATAGAGAACCCCTCTAGGCAAAACCTTAAGTTACAAAAAAGATACACAGACAGAAATAGTTATTCTATTCAGCACAATTCTTTTCTCAGCCATTTAAAGAAATCATAATCTAACACATACCTAGCTAGATTACTTACTAAAAGTTCTAAGACTCCATTCCTGGTCTCTCCCCGGCAAAGACCCAGCATACAGACAGACACAGACCCTTTGTTTCTCTCCCTCCTCCCAGCTTTTGAAAGTATCTTGTCTCCTCATTGGTCATTTTGGTCAGGTGCCAGCGAGGTTACCTTTAGCTTCTTAACCCTTTACAGGTGAGAGGAGCTTTCCCCTGGCCAGGAGGGGTTTCAAAGGGGTTTACCCTTCCCTTTATATTTATGACAACATACCTTTCTACAAACCGTTTGGATTAAAGCGTGAATTGGGCTTGTTTTTGGCTTAATTGTCTTCTGAGTTGCTTGTTGGCTAGTTTTTGGTTTGTAGCTTGTTGCTTTTTTTTTTTTTTTTTTTTAATCCGCTCTTGGCAAGCAGGGACAAGGGGAGAGAGAGTTAGGAGTGCACAGTGGGCCCACCACAGTCCCAGACTGCATGCCAGGGTGATCTAGTCACATACTGTGTTGGAGTTCTTAGTGATTGGCTTGTTTTGGCCTGGTTTTGAAATGGGATTAGCTTGATTTTTGGCTTATTGTGAAAGTCGGGCTGTTTATTTACCATGTGAAAGCTGGCAATTGTGCCATCAATCCTTGGTGGTTTCACTTCGTAGGACTTTATGGGAATATTCTCTTTGGTTTTATTCTGCTCAGTCTTGCATTGCCCTGTACTTTGCTCTGAGTTTTGGGTTCAGTCAAATTCAAAGGCCCAAATTAAAAATCAGTCACAACATGTTATACTCACACTAAATTATACACATATTGTCTCTCAAAACCGGATCCAGCTTCCACTGTAAAAATCAATAAACCTTACTCAATGTTCCAACAAATCTGGTTTGCATTTCAGGTTTGTTCTTTATTTTTTTATTTTTTTTTTTAAAAAAGCCTGACGTAGTGAACTTTGTTTAGTTCTGGGGTCTTCTTGGGAATACTTCCTGTAACTAACACCAATAAATGAAATGTGATGTTACCTAAATATGGGCATGAGTGTCATATCTCTTTCACCAATGTGACACCACTTATTTCAGTGAAATCTATCCCCATTTCCACCAGCATAACTGATATCAGAATGAAACTTTACTGAATGCATCATTCTCAGTGGTTTTTAAAAAATGCACTGTTTATTTTTTATATATATATATATATATATATATATATATATATATACACACACACACACCACTTTCAAAATATGTTCACTGTGTGGGACAAGGAGGAGACAATAGGAGGTTTATTGTTAGAAAAAAATCTTGCAGAGCATTTCTGGAAACAGTATGTGTGTGTGTGTGATTTTAAAAGGTCTTTTGGAGGCTTCCCTTTATGGTGGTGTATTCTATTCCAATAGCTGTAATAAGAAAAAAATCTGCCCTCTTTGTCAATCTGTCATGAAATGTATTTCAGCTCAATCATCATGCTTCAGGGGTTTATGGAAATCACAAAGCATCTCATTCAGATGAAGAGGCTGACGCTATAAGCAGTACAATTAATGTCTTCAATTTTTGCCTTCAGCACGAAAAGAGGCTCCTAAGCCTTTCTGAAGCTGAATCACTAATGCTGTCTAATAGTCTACATCTGGCTTGTGCTGTTTCTGTAAAAGTTGTGATCAGCAGTGCATTCAGTGACATACTAACCTTCTTGCCTATTAAGGCATGAGATTGGAAGTGACCAAAAGTCATTTTCATGAAGGTGGTTTGGCAGGTTATATTTAGCAAGTTGGCAGTCTCAATGCAGTTTTCACATCCACGTCCAAATGTAACCATCATGAATGTCTGAGTTGGAAAAATGTTGTTATACCATTTACTTCAGGCCCTACCAGTGTAGGATTGTTCCCCATAATATATTTTCCACAGCGTACAAGAATCATACCATAAATTGGCAACAATCTGAGCAGAGTGGCCAGTATCAGCCCTTATTTACTATGGATATAAAGATGCTGGCCTCCTTTGTAAAGTGTTTGAGATCTACTAATGAAACATGCCATATAAGCACTAGAATTATTATTATTATTATGTATTATGATGTGTATTATAATTGAGATTAGGGTCCCATTGTGCTGTACAAAGACATAGTAAGAGTTTACATTCTAAAGCTATAATGCTGTGACCCTAAAACTCCTCAATGCCAGATAGCAAGGGATTTACCCAAGCAATACCCTAATCTTGGTACATTCATGCTGGTTCAACAAAGACTGTCATGTAACATCTTAAATGAAAGCCAGGATCACACTGGTCATTAATATTGTTGTGAAATGTATGTACAGATACTATGTAAGTAGGTATATATGTACAGTGAAAATATGTTTCTAAAGTTTATATCAAGGCAAGGTTGACAAACCAGTTTCTGCCAGACAAAGGATGTATATTCACCTGTCTCTTAGTTCACATGTAAACTGAGTTTTTGAAGCCAACACAATGAAAGCCCCATTTACATACAAAATCAACAGGGGGATGGGATATCAGCAGGGAGACAGGGCACCAGAGAAGGAACCTCAGAGGGTTGTCCTGTCTCTGGGGAGAGAATGAAATTTGGGGAATATAAGAATGCGGCACAAAGATGTCCCTTTACCCTGCATCTACGAAGTAATCAGGCAGTGCCATTACATTCATGAAAACAGGATCACAGCCAGACTGGTTGAAACACTGCAGAAGATGATTTGGGATGAAATTAGTTTCTTTAGACAGAAGGTTAATCTGCTAAATTCAGTTTCTAGAAAGCATGTTATTACTTTTGTTTTATATGGAACCTGTTTGTTTTATCCTTACTCACCATCTCTTAAATCTTGGTCTTTGATGATAAATTTAAATTGTTTTCACTATAAAGATACCTCATGCTGTGATATTAAGTGGTGAGCCTGAGTTGAACTTAGTATCTGCCATCCTTTTGGAAACAGCAGACGTGGTATTCTGTGAGTGTTCAGGGGATAAGGGACTGGATACTCAAAGGGAGTATTGAAGGGACTCGGGGACTGGGGTACACCTATTGTTAACCTGCAAGGCAAAGGAAAGGTTGGCAGAACACCAAGGAGATTGTCTGGGTAGTGGTGCCAGGCTAGTGGTGCCAGGGAGCTGACACCCATTTGAGCACAAGCAACTTTCCCTCTCCCTGGAGACAGGGAGGTACCATGGTGACTCACAGTTCTGGGCACCCTGGGAACTCACAGATGCACCAACAACCAGGCCCATGTGTCTGCCCCTTTGGTTCTCAGTGCAGGGTCAGAGCCTATATAGATCAGACAGACACACAATAACAGCAAAGAAACGTTCTCCTCATTTGACATATGGAGAATGGAGGCACAAAGAGTAAATGACTTACCTATCAGAACTCAGTGGCAAAGCTGGGAATTGAATCTAGTTCTTCTGACTCCTAGTCCAGTGCCTTGACTATAAAATCATCCTTCCTCCATCCCACCCTATAGGATGTCTTCTGAGCCCTAGACATAATCCTCACAGGTTACTAATGATATACAATAGTCAGGATCCTATGTTGCATTTGTTCTGTTGATAAACAAAGGAATTCAGTTTACACGCCTCTGTCTCGCACTTTTGCTTAGTACAGTAACTCCTCACTTAACATTGTAGTTATGTTCCTGAAAAATGCAACTTTAAATGAAACGATGTTAAACGAATCCAGTTTTCCCATAAGATTTAATGTAAATGTGGGGGGTTAGGTTCCAAGGAAATTTTATGGGGACAGACAAAAGGCATTATATACTGTACAGTACTGTACTGTACTGTGGTTGGGAAGTGCTCCTGGCTTACCCCTCACAGGCACAGCCCACTGCAGGCAAGGACACTAGGAAGCACCTTTGCAGCGGCAGTGGCAGCTTACCCAGAGAAGAACAGGTGCCGACTTTACTGGGGGATGCTCCAAGCCCACCTCTTCCCACCCCCACTCCACCTCCTCTCCGGAGCATGCCGCATCCTCGCTCCTTCCTCCCTCCCCCCCACTGTGTGAAAGTCCTATGTGCCTTAGGACTTTCTGGGAGGGAGGGCGAGGAGTGGAGACCTGATGCTTCCCCACTCCTTTCCCCTCCCTTCCAGCGCTTCCCTGCCGCCAGACAGCTGTTTGACGGCGCTTAGGATTTTCTGGGAGGAGTGGAGACGCAGCGCTTCCCTGCTCCTCCCCCTCCCTCTCAGAAAGTCCTAAGCACTGCCAAACAGCTGTTTGGCAGTGGGAGAAGCACTGGGAGGGAGGGGGAGGAGGCAAAGAAGAGGAACTTGTGCAGTGCTCCCTGGTAAAGTCGCTGCTCTTCCACAAAATCTTACAAGCAGTGGACAGAACAGGCAGCCAAAAGACGTTATAAGGGAGCATTGCACAACTTTAAACGAGCCTGTTCCCTAATTGAGCAGCGACGCAACTTTGAAACAATGTTAAGCGGGAGGACTTTAAGTGAGGAGTTACTGTACTGAATTAAGCAAGCTTTTAAGAAAATCACTTTCCTTTCAATTGATGCGCATTTAAAGCTTTTGTGTCAAAATTAATTGTGTTGGGAGACAAATGACCACAACTGGCAGAAGATAACATTTTTGTGAGTCTGCTCAATAAATAAATAAAAAATGAAGGAAAACACTTATTTTTTTTTCTGTTTCCCTCCACCCCGCTCCCCCACCCCAGGATATGAAAAGTAGTGACCACAGGAGACAAATGGTTATTCCATTACCTGACTTGCTGAAAAATGGCAGAACTTCATCCTGTGCCAAATTTGGAAAAATTCATAACTGTCCCTGTCAGAATGTCACTGTGTTCCTGACAAAATCTGGGACCAACATTTTCAAATGGACGTGCCTAAATTTGTCAGCTGAATGTACGAGAGTCTGATACAATGTGTTGTGTATGAGTTGGCACTGCACCCACTTCTTTGACTTTAGTGAGGTTCCAGGCAGACACAACTCACTTAAGGATTGAGGCTATGACACCTAATAGATTCTACATAGATGCCCAAATATGAATTTAAGTACCTAGCAATGAGCACTTATTGTTGAATTTGGATCTGAGCGTGCTGACCTGGAAACAACCTGGAAACAACCATCTAAGACAAAACAATACATGAGCCCACCCAAAAATTAGCATCATGTGCGTGGAGGGTTCTGCTGGGTATTATTTGACCAGAGGTGTCTGTCAGAGAGAGACAAGTTGAAGACAAGAAACAGAGACACTGAATAGGCAGCTGGCAACTCAACTCTGAAAAAAGCCTAGAGAGAGAGCTGGCTGAAAAGAGAGTTTTGGGTGCTGCGGGCACCCCTGTTTGGCTTCTTCTGTGTTCAGGGAAGCAGGGCTTTGTACATTCCTTGTAAATAAAAAAGATTACATCAAAGAAAATACCAGACTCCACCATCAATTTCTTCTCCCACCTGGAACACCCACAGAGCCTCAAACTTTGACTAGCCGCTCAGGTCAAAAGGGGTAACAATTATTTTGCCAGAGATGTAAATGTATTTCCTTCAGAGACACCATGGGCTAGGTTCTGGGTGTGTATTGAGAGAGTCCAGTCACCCTTTGCATAGCCCACCTCTGGGATGGATAGTATTCCAGTTCCTGGGCTCCCATGGACTGCATTGCCTGCTCACTTACTGTTTCCCTCAGGACATACAGTCTCACAAAAGGGCCATGTAGGAGAACTGGCCAGACAAGCAAGGGGGGAGTATGGTGCCCAGCATGAAGGGATGTAACAGTGTAAAGTCCCCCTATGTATCAGGGAGCTGCTAGAGGCATTCTGAATTGGTTGGCTGGACTCACAGAACCCTTCCTATGTTCAGGCTGTGTGGAATTGGTACAGTCTAGCCAGTGTTTGCATCGGAAATGGCAACATATCATCCTAATGCAGATTGTAATTGTTCACAAATTTTCTCCAGGTGAAATATTGCTATTTTCTATAGTAAATTAGTCATTTTTATTATGAGGATGGTTCCCATCCCACCCCCACCTGCCACAAGGAAATGGTTGGTTCCTAACTCATAATAAGCTGCCTTTCAGATGAGTGAAAAACTGCAAAAGGCTGGAGGCAAGACTTTAAAATGTCTTTCTTTTTCACAAAAATAGAGCAAACATCTCTTTTCTTTTTTTCAGGTAGTTTTTCTGATATTGCAATTTTTTCCCCACCCTCATCTAGTCTTAAGTCACACTTGAGGTCAAATTCTGATGGCCCTTTGCTGGTTTTAAATCAAATTGAACCCAATTTCCTAAACTTTAACTATTAATGGGAAGCACAAAATAGTTCAGTGTTTAGCACAGAAAGGAGGCCATTTCCACATGCATTAGCCGCTACAATTCTGGCCACAAACAAGAAGCCTGACTAAATTAGCTCTTTGGTGGCTTTTAAGATTCTTTACCTACCTCTTTCACATTCTCTTTGATAAACTCAAAAAGATGTCCAGTCATTTTACCTTCTCTGTTGCAATTATCTTGACAATGTTGATTTGAGTGTATACATCAGGGTAGAGTATTTACCAGTCTTTTTATATTTGGATCAAATCATCTGTCCCCGTTTCTATATTTCTAATGGAGCTTTAGAAACCTATTCTTTAATTGTTTAAAAATCCTTTCTTTTCCCAGACAGCTGGGTGAAAATACAAACATTTCATAAACATGTCTTCGCTGTGATTTATTACATTGTCTTCATGGTGGAAAGTCCGATCAGTAACTGAATGGGATTGTCAGGTTCCATGGATCACTCTGTAGCAAATGCAACAGGATCAGTGGCAGGGAGTCTAAATGACAGAGAAAGAAAAGGAAAACAGAGGTGCTTGCGATAACATATGGGAAGAAAAATGCTGTAGGCCTGACCCAGCTTCTGTTGAAAGTCAATGGGAATTTGGCCAGTGACTTCAGTTAGGATCAGGGACTTGAATGTTCTGTGAGGCTTATATTTTAGCAAACCTTAGAACTGGGGAAGGATAGGAGAAAACATCCATTACATTGGAAAGGTATAAAATAGAGATATATGTGGGGAAATTAACTGTTATCACTGCAACTTCTCCCTCTTTGCATTTACGTAGGATGACCAGATGTCCCGATTTTATAGGGACAGTCCTGATTTTTGGGTCATTTTCTCCTATTACCTCCAACCCCCGTCCCAATTTTTCACACTTGCTGTCTGGTCACCCTATATTTATGTGACACCTATAATCTGAGGATCTCAAAGACTTTTACAAGTCTGATTAAATTATCATATATAAACAAATCTTACCATGAATTTACAGTCAGCTGATTGCCAACTCACGTGTAAGGAAAGGGCAATGAAATTAAGTGCTCCTGTTTCTCCACTTTCAAAATCAAGCATTTGACTAATTTAAATATTAAGGCTGAATTCCCAAAGTTTCTATTGCCAAATAATCCAATCCTTTTTACACGTATAAATGAGATCAAACCATGCCTGAATAAAAGATTTAGGGCTTGATCTAAAATCAGTGGAAAGACCCTAATGGGCTTTGGATCACATTAATAAAGAGCTCACATTTCCTCACATCCTATCCTACCCTGAATCTAATATAATTTCTCTTATGTTGCATATTATAATGAAGAGACTCATCTCAATTTTTTCAGTACTTTAACTTGTTTTCAGTCATTATTCATGTTATTTAATTCCCAGTAGTATTAACTCCTGGTTTCACTTTGGTACAATTTAATACACCAAGGCTGAAAAAGATGTAAGTGTGGTCCTATCATCTGCTTTATAACACTGAGTATTTTTCAACCGTCATTTTCAGGTTAAGCACCGGCCAAGCTGTGCTCTCAATCACACCTGTGTCGCTGTGAGATAATTCTATGAAAGGATTTACACCAGTGTAACTGAGAAAAAATTGGCTCTATATGTTTAAGAAAAACCATGATGTCCTTATCGGTGTTAACAACACCTGAGATCATTAACAAAGTGAAAGAGCTCTCAAAAACTCATTTTAATTTTTATTGATGCTGGTTATTTACATTTTGTATTTTGCTCAGGTTGGGCAATGACAATGGATAAGTCAATTTTACTTTCCGTTTCAGTGACCTTTAGATTCAGCCCATCATACATGAGCAGAAGGCAAGGAATGTTTAAATTCAAATACTTTTAGAATTTTTAAAAATGGGGTATATGAAAACATTTCTGTTGTCTTAAGGTTAATCCTAGTTTTAAAAAATATTACATTTTAGCTGAGCTCAACCTGGCAGTATCCTTTTAAGGTGTCAGGAAGAAATCTTGTTTATATTGTCTGGCATATTTTCAATGCATCTTAACATTTAACACTCATTACCACTTCATGTCCATTGGTTTATAGCTCCTCTTTGAAACTTATCGTTGAGTTCTGTTTGCTAATTACAAGGCTTCCTATACCTGCTCCACTAAGGGTCAGACTGTGATTTCCCCTGCCGCCCATCCACCCTATGCAAGGACCAGGCACAAGAGTGGTTCCTGTGTTCTCCCAGGGCTTGATTCATCCCCAAACAAGCCAGGATGAAGTGCAGATGAGCCATGGCTATATTCTTGATCTCCTGAGGAGATGATTAAGTAAGCAGGATATTTAAAGTCTGACTACAAGTCCTCTCTAGGACGAGGTGGTGTCATTTTCATCCAAAGCAATGGTACAGTGTGCATATTCCCCTGTGCTCTGGAAACACAGTCCCTTGCAGAGCTCTCCCCCGATGGTGGTGTGACTCTGTCCATATTTGGGTCATTGTCTAGGTTAAACAGTCTGGCCTGAAAGGTGATTGTGACGCATGACCAGAAAGGGTTAAGCATCCTGCAGAATAAATGACTTAAATTCAACCCTTAAAGACATATGGGGAGATAATTTTTGTGTTTTTATATATGAGTAGTGGTCAACAATGTAATCAACAGTCCCTTTCTATGCTGTATTCTGTTAATTTGAGATCAAAAGAACATCCGAGCATTTAAATGAATTGTAAACACGGAATATCTCTGTATTCATCTCTTTGACATGTATAGCAAATCATCTGTGAATGGTGGAGAAACAGGCAATTGCCTTATGTTAATTCATATAGCTAAGTACCAGTGATGGACCTACTTCAAAGTCTCCATAATTACCTATTGTAAGCCAAAGTACTCGGACTTGTCAAAGAAAGCTTGAAATTTTATAAAAGATCATTGGGTCCCAATCCTTTTTATCTCAGATCTGTCTGAGGTTTCATGCAGGGGAAGCCTAAGCCACAAGGACTAAGATCCCAATTCTGACTGGACCACCCTGAAATATAAACACTAGACTATAACCTATGGACTATTTCTGAAAGAACTTTTTGCAAAGCTCACCATCTCTGCTATGAATCTGAAGATTACTCATGTCTGTATGTATATTAATCTTTTAACCATACTCTCTCTCTCTTTTCTTTTTAAAGAAAATTTTAGTTTAATTAATAAGAATTGGCTGTATGCGTGTATTTGGGTAAGATCTGGAATATTCATTAACCTGGGAGGTAATGTGTCCGATCCTTTGGGAATGATAGAACCTTTTCTTTTATATGATGAAATAAGATTTTCCTTAATCCTCATCATATCTGACTTGGGTAACTAGGTGGAGACCTGAGCCTGACTTACTTTAAGGGAACTGTGTCGTGGACTTCTGAGTGACCAGTAAGGTATAACAGAAGCTGTTTTGTGCTGGCTGGATAAATCTAAGTATTAGAATATCTACCAGCTTTGGGGATTGTCTGCCCTCTTTGTTGCAGTTCACCCTGAGTGACCACAGCTGGCTCCCCTGGGATTCCGGTCACAACGATATTCATCCCTGAGCAGGCAGGGTTGGCAGGTGTGCAGTTTTTGACTGGAAAGTCCAATTGAAAGGGGCCCTGTGCAGTGTCTGGTCAGTACTGCTGACTGGACACAAAAACTCCGGTTTCCGCAGGAACGGGCCTCTGCTGCTGGGAGGGTGGGAAGAGCAGCTGCTGCTGGAGGAGTTCAGCTGATGGACTGGAGAGCTTAGGAACTGGCTCCCAGCTCTGTCAGAGAGGAGGTATAGATACCACCTTCTCAGACTCCTGGGACTCCAGCTCCGGGGACCAACACCCCCTGCCCCATACCCTGATTGCCCCTGGCCCCTTGCTCTGGGGACTGCTCCCCACTCCCTGCCACCATTCCCCAATTGCCCTGGCCCCTCACTCCAGGGACCGACCTGCCCCGCCATGCCCCAATTTCCCCTTACTTTGAGAACCGACACACACCCTTGCCATGTCCCAGTTGGGCAGGCAGGCTCTGCATCAGCTCCTCCTAGCCCGGCTCTGCAGGTGAGTCCTGGGGAAGGGGGAAGTGAGCAACGGGATGGAGGTAAGGTGGGATTGTAATGTTTGGTTTTGAATAATTGGAAAGTTGGCAACCCAGCATAGCCCTATGCACACTTAAAAGCCACTAAAATTGTCAATGTAAGGCTTAATTGGGGCTTAAGCAATGCATAGGCCATATGTTGGCTCTCTGCAGAGAGGACAATTTCACCTGTAGAGAGCATTTTGCAGGGATAGTTGAAGCGACCTTTCTCTTATCACCTATTAATACTTTCAAACAAAAGTTTTACTGTGCTCCATTTGGGAATTATGCAGATTAAGTGAGAATTGCCTGTGCCACAGTATATTTCTTCAGCAAACACGCCGTTACTGATAAGCAGTAAAGGTAAATGATATGACATGGAAACAAGAAAGCATTATAACCTGTATTGTATTATTACCTATCTGGAAGATTTATTTGGCCAATATACCAATGCTCAGGGGGCTTGAAATAGTGTAACAGGTTTCACACATAATTGTAGCATAGTGTGTATGCTTCATTAGCATTGGAGATGTTTCATTTTACTAAAGGTAAAGGAAAACTACAATAACTAAGGGAAAACTAAACTAATTATTTAAAGTGACAAATCTGGTTTTGAAGTAGGCCCATATTACCCTTGGGCTTTTTTCAGGTGTGAATGACTTTCAGCGTTGTCTATAATTGGTGATTAATGAACCTCAATAAATGTTTCGGAAGTTCCATTCAGATATGTTTATCTGGCCTTCTTGGCTCTGCCAAAATAGCTCTCTCATGAGATTTGCAGTGATTCCTGCTCTGTTCATGTTGGAAATGCTAGGATAACGTTTTTTTCTCATGGTATTGTGGTGCCTCCACTTCTGCTCAGAACATGTGAAAGTGAAAAATAAGTCAGAAAAAAATGAATCAAGCTTCTTCAAACCTCAGAAAAAGTTTTCTTCTGATTCCATTCCCATGGAAGTCAATCTAGGATTTGGTTTAAATTTGGGGATTAAGGTTCAAGTCCAGTTCTTAGTTTATTTATTTTTATTGAACCCATTCACCCATCCATTTAAGACACCCTCTTCCCTCCCTCCCCACCCCGTGTATACTGCCACATGTATGATCAATGGAGCTGCTTGAGCTAATGCCCCATTGATATAAGAGAGAGGGCACAGCTGGCATTCTCTATTAGGGCTCTGGATCTTTGGAATGCCCTATGTCCATGACATCCTGAGTTTTAATCTTCAAAACCCACCTTTTCTCTCTTGCTTGTGAAGAGGGAGGTGTCAGAGGAGGCTCATTAGTGGTGATATGGGACTCTGGTGGGGGACTGTGTATGCAGGTTGATTAGATCTCGGGGTGTTTACATTATTGCTAGGTTATTTGATTTCATCGTGGTAAAATTCAGGGTGAAATTTTCAAGATTACATCAGTACTCAGTAGGTTCCTAAATCCCATTTTCAAACAAAACTTAGGCAATTAGGAGCTAATTAGTGGTAAAGATAATGGCTAAGGCATTTACAGTGCAAGAAGAGCATGAAAGCGCCCTCAATTCTGGGTCAACTACATGTTGCACTAGTCCCCCGTGTCAGTTAGAGTGTCCTGAAGGTTGGTGCAATTTGCACCTGCAGCTAATTACCCAAAAAGCCTCTTATATGGCAGCTAGAATCACTAAGGCTTAGGGAAGTCCCACCCATCCTCCCTTTCCGCCACTTACACCCTGTATTCCAGCAGCTGCAAGAAGGAGGGCTTGAGCCAGGGTTAGGTTAGTAGCCTTTGACTTAGAAGACCAAGATTCAATTCCCTTCTCACCCCGAATCTCTGTGTGATCTTGGGCCAGTCACTTAGTTTATGTCTACACCGCAATTAGACACCTCCAGCTGGCCAGTGCCAGCTGACTCAGGCTAAGCCTAGACAGCTACACTGCAATTAAACAGCTCCACAGCACAAGCCCAAGTTGGGTTTTTAATTGCAGTGTAAACACACCCTTAGTTGTTCTGGCACATATCTTCACTGGGAGTTAGGTACCTAAATACCTTACAAAATCTAGGCCTTGAGGCCTCAGTTCCCCATCTGTAAACTGGAAATAATAGCACTCTGTGACACACCTGTGATGGGATCCATACATTTAGCATAACTAGTTAATACAGTTAGCAGAGCCCCAAACTACTAGATTGGGAGAAAGGGGGAAAACTGCCTCCCTCAACACTTCTGCTGGTGCAGGTATCATGTACTGAGATTCCTTTCCCATGGTCACTGTACCAGAATGGAAGAGTTATTTGGCCCATAAAATCTGAGCCCTAAAAAGAGAAGGACCTCACGCAATTTCTTGTGTTGTGTTTTGCTTAAGGCTGCCTAGACTAAGGCACTAGTCCTGCAATAGTTGTACATGAGCAGACCGCTGTGCTTGTGCAGAGACTTGTTGACTTCACTGAGGTGCCAGGCAGACACCTGGATCACCTGTGTGGCACTCCTTGCAGGACTGGGGCCCAACACACTACATTACAAATGCCTGTGGCAGGAAGTAGGGTGTTTAAACAAAAGTGATCCTTTTCCATTTTTATGTGTTTATTTAATCATTTGCCCATCAGACTGTCATATGGTAGAAATCCAATTTACAAATAGTTTTAGTAGTGTTTTCCAGTCCGAATTGTCATGCTCTTGGAGAATGCAGAAGTCAAGGACTGGAGCCCACTAATAGACTTCTTGTCTTTGCCTAGACTAGCGTTGTACTATCACTTGTGGTAGCAATGGTGAGAGACTAGTGTAGATTGGATTCAAGCATTTTGTGACCACCGTGCCATCCAGCCCCATGTCCAACTGGACTAGACAATACAGCAGTGAAAAAGCCAGTGACCAGTTTGTACCGACTCTCCCACTTTTGCTACCACTTATAGAGCTGTAGTGCAACGTTGAGATGATTTAAGAAAACTACCCGTGTAGAAAAGGCGCTTTTGGTTGAAGCTGTAATTTTACATTACACTTGCAGTCTCATTCAGGCAGCTCCTGGGTGGGTTAAGAAGAGGTTCAGATAATCTCAAGCATCACTGGTTTAAATTGCCTTAAATTATCCCAGACTATATTTTCTTACATTACCAAGAATGATGATGTGTGTCAAGTGTACTCAGAGTCTTAGTTTTTTACTAGTCTCCTCTAGATAAATTCACTTGAGGTGCATGAATGCCTGTGTAGCTTGAATAACATGCTCTGTCTGTATTATTGTTTTAAACTTTACCAACTTATTTTAATGTTCAGAAAACTGCCTTTTTCTTAAAATCTGAAATCAAAATGTCTCTGTTGAACCAATGTCAGTTCTCTTGGTAAAATTAAGGTATACGTTAGAATTTTAGTAATCATCAGAACAATGTAAAGGCAGCCCTGAACCAGCACTTTGAAAACTGGTTAGGGTTCACCATCAAAATGAAAGAAAAAAACTATTCCAATAATTAATCTTATCCATATTCTGCATTATGGATATAACAGTCTCTCATAAAGTCCCTGATCCTCCAGACTTGTGCATGTTCTTAACCTTAAGCATGTGAGTACACTTTAAGTGAGGCCCGTGCATAAGTGTTCTCATGATTGAAGCCAAATGCATGTGAATATTTGGCTGTTGAAGGATGCAGGTGAGCTTTTAGCTCAATGATAGATGCTCATCCTTTCTCTGTATCATACAGAGTGGCAGACTCTAAGGCCCTGATCTACAAAGCTACCTAGGTGCCTAAATCTGGGGATTAGGGCCTAAATCCCAGTTTTAGGATACACTGTGATCCACAGAACCCCTACCCAGCCCTATAGGTGCTAAACTCAGTGCCTAAGTTTTCAGGATAAAAGTTCCCTCTGTGCCCAAATTTCTGCCTCTGGGATACTCCCTGCTGCCTCACTCTAAGTGTCCGGACACCTATCTCCTGCGTAAGCCCCATAGTGATCCACAAACCAGGGGAAGATAGGCATTTGGCCACCAATCTCATGTGAGGGACCCAATCCAATAGGCATACTCAGAGGCCGCCTATCAGATCAGGTCCCATTCAAAATGTGGCTGCCGGAGGAGGTGGTGGTGATGCTGCCCACACTGTAACTTTTAGCCTCATGATTAAAGCACTCACTTAGGATGGGGGAGACTCAGATTCAATTCTCCCCTCTCTGCCAGATGGGGAGAAAGGATTTGTACACATCTCCCATCTCTCAGAGGAGTGCTCCAACAATTGAGCTATGGGATAGTCTGGTGTGGGGCTCCTTCATTGTCTCCTGTTGATGCTGTTCCACTGTGGATTACATAATGAAAGAGTGATTGGAGCAGTGGGACTTGACTGTGGATCTCCCACCTCCAAGATGGGTGCCCTACCCATTGGATTTCAGTCATTCTCTGTCTGGCCAAGTGACTGTTCCAGTGTGGATAAAAACTTAACTAGTCCCTCAACCATTGGTAAATCATGGGTGATGTATTGTCTCCCAGGGAAGCTGGCCCACAAAGAAGAACGGGGACATGAGGTACCAGAATTACAACTCCCATGAGACACCAGCAGTAGCATTTCCAAATAAAAATATTTAAGTTTTTAGGCATTTGTTCAGTTTCCCACAAAAAAAATTAATTTAGTCAAAATCTCAATTTTCCACTGAAAAACTGTTTCAACATAACATTTTCAACCAGCCCTACTTGCAGGGTCACACCCTGGGTGAAAGAGACCTTGGTGTAGAGTGCCAGTACAAAGCTTATGTGTTGCTTAAGTGAGATTTAAGTGGCACATTGGCTCTGTGCTGGCCCTTTGCATGGGGACGAATGAACAGGAATAAGATACTCTGTGAGCATTAGAATAACAACTGTCAGGGTTATTACCACTTGTGAGGTTTTCACTTTAAAGTGCTGTTTTACCTGGCTTGTAGGTAGCCTGGGAAGACTTAATAAGGCTATGCGCAGTCTCCCGAAACCGTGTGCACTAAATTGATCCTGATGAGCTGTAGTTGCAGCCCTAGTTTTACAGGCATTGTATGACCACTGGTCTTTAAATGCATACTTAGAAGGACAGAAAAAGTTTTTCACTTTCTCTGATGCTTCATAGTCCAGTGACCTTTATAAATGACAGCAAATCTCTGCTGAATGACAGATGAAGGAAAAGAGGAAAACATTAAGATATTTTGTCCTACTTCTTTGGTGGCATGTTGAAAACAATCACAGGCCCTATTTGTCATGCTCCAGCTTCGTCTCCTTTCCCCAGTAGCGTCTGACAGGCTGAATGAAGAAAGTGTAAGTGAAGATGAATCGGCAAAGGTATCGCTTCTGGTCTGTCTAATTTTTCCCTAGATGAAAAATATATATAATATCAGATCGGTTAAGTGAAAGAAATATTAAGATCAAGGAGGTGGGGTGGTTGAAATAGGAACTCTGTGAGCAATTTAAAAATCAAACGAATAAAGCTAAATAAATCTGTCTCTCTCATAATTTAAGTAGTTTCTGCCAGGTATTTATATAATTAAAATAATAACCAGCTTGTTTACGCTGAAATGGAACTCACAGAAAAAAAATAGTTCTCAGAGCAAAGGAAAATACTGGTAAAATTTCCCAAACAGTGAGGATTATTAGACTGTAGAATCATCTCCCAAGGGGAAAAACATTTCTTTGCTCTGATTCACTTAGTACTAGACTGGGAAAAACACTCAAAAGCAGCCTGTAGAGAAAAATCCTGCATTAAGTAGAGGGATTAATGAAATAACCTGCTAGGTCTTTTCTATTTCTAGGTTCTATGAGTTAGTGTGGAGCAGACATTTTAAGGACTAAAGTACAGATACTCCTGTGTTGGGATGCTAGACATGAGACAGCAGTCCATGGAGTCCTTTCCTTAGTTCAGTCATATGGGGTCAGGCTTAGTCTGTCTGTTTCAGGAATCAGGGTCTGCAGCTGTCCCTGGAATCAGCTAATTGACCTTCAGACGAACACCCTGATTGACCAGCCACCCTGAGTGGCTGAGAGTCATCCCAGGCCTGCTCTTAAACCCAGAAACCATAGTAGGCCAATGGCTTCTCAATACTTGTATCTGCAGCTGCAATCACTTCTATGCCTGCCTTGTTCCCAACCCTGCTCAGTTCCTGACTTAGGTTCTGGTTCCTGTTTCCCAGCTCTGGCTATGACCCTTTATTCTGACTCTGATTCTGACTCTCTATACCATTCCTGGCCTCTGGCTGCCACTGTGCTGCCCATTAGGCCTGAGCACACATGCCCCAGTTCAGGACAGTCTGCCAGCACTCTGTGGGAGTGTGATGGTTGGCGCTGCCTTCTTCCCATCTCAGTGGCTGTCTACATGAAAGTTTCAAGGTCCCATGGTGGTACTTAGAAAGAAGACTGGGCTAAGGTCAGCAACATTCCCTCTATCAGTAAAATAGATTCTAATATCTGGGCCTGTGTGTGTGCGCTATCTGAGTGTGTTATGGCTGCCGTGTTAGTGGTTGGAGTCCTTGTGCTGTCAATCCCTCATTATTAAGTACAGTTCTGTGGTATACCTTGAATAGGAAAGACACTAAAGCACACTTGTGCATACACATCCACCTCACGAGATTCAAGTGAAGAGAGAGAGGAGTTGCTGTTCCATAAAAAATAATTCAAAGTGGTGTCAGGTAATATTCGGCATGCAGATTGTGGGCAAGCTGAGGCATGATGTTGATAAAGAGTCTCCATACTCTTGAAGTATGTGTTTGTGGGAAGAAAATTCCATGGGTTCTGAAATACTGGCATCCAATCAGAATGCAACTTTCAACAAGCCATTTTATACACTTCGGGACTGTGATTCTTTCTGCAATGGGAGCTCTGCCAGTGACTAAAATGAGAGCAGGACTAGCTCCTTAGTTATCCCATCATTTATAAGTAGGTTTGGGAGAAAAAATGTCACTACATATATATATAAGTTCCTGCTCTGCCTTGGTGGATCTTGCGCTTATTGGTCGATTTGCTTGCCTTGGAGCTTCACGGCAGCCCTCAGCTTGGCCGTTTTTCTGAACCCACAGTCCAGGTCGACTCCTCCTGTGTCTGACCAGGAGTTGGGAGGATTTGGGGAGAACCCGGGCCCGCCCTCTACTCCGGGTTCCAGCCCAAGGCCCTGTGGAATGCAGCTGTCTAGAGTGCCTCCTGGAACAGCCTTGCGACAGCTACAACTCCCTGGGCTACTTCCCCATGGCCTCCTCCCAACACCTTCTTTATCCTCAGCCTGCCTTAATTGATTCTAGCAGCTTCTTGATTGGCTGCAGGTGTTCTAATCAGCCTGTCTTAATTGTCTCCAGAAGGTTCCTAATTGTTCTGGAACCTTCCCTGTTGGGAAACAGAACGTCTTTTGCTTGCTCCTCACCTATCTGCTTTCTATTCTTTCCTAAAGCCCCCTGGCCCGGATTTTTCTTACTTTTTGCACCTGCCTTAGTCCCCCCCCGACCGGGCTAGACGCTTTTTTGTTTTTTCTTTTCATTTTTTGTGTTTTTTTTCCGTCTACGTCCTTCGCCAGCATCCGCCCCCCCCACGCCTGCTTTCGGGCGCAGCTACTTGCCTTAGCTGAGCCCCCGGAGGAGGGGGGGGAAGATTGCCGATTTGCTGTCCGGGGGGGGGGAGTGGAAACCCCCAGACCCAGCCGTCTTGCCAGCAGCTCGGACTTTACAACATTCTTAACATGCCGAAGGCCTTGGAACACAGCCAACACAGCCGGAGAAGGAGATTTCAGCAGACAGAAGAAATAATTCAAGGGAGCTATAAATTATTGTGAAGAGGGCCGTAAGATTGAGTAACTTTCTGAATTATACTCTCGTGGGGGGGAGTTTGACTGTGATTACTTGCGTTTGTGGCGGCACAGGGGGTGTGGCGTGGAGACCCCCACCCCCGATCCATCGGTGCCCCTACCCCCCCATCGTTATTACAACTGTCATGGCCCCCCCGCCGTCTGTCCCTGCTGGCAATCTGCCATCTCCTTTCGGATCCAGCTGTTCGCTTTGAACTTTGCCTTCCGGACCAGACACAACAACTGACCAACCGAGACTCTTTGGACAAACGTGTGTGGGTCTGCACCCCCCCCCCCCGGATTGCTTATCCCACAGCTTGCCCCTATTACTGGACCCCGATTTTGTTCCCCCCCCTCCTCCCAGTGTCCCCCCCTCGGCATTCCTTCTCTTCCTGTCTGCAGCCTAGCGGAAGGAGGGGCTATTCCGTTTTCTCCCCTCCCCCCTCCTCCTTCCAGTGTCTCCCTGTCTTTCCCTGCTCACAATGGCGGGGAACGAGAGGGGTGAGATTGCTTCCACAAAATTAGTTGTCCCTTCCCCACCACCACCCCTGCCCGACCCCCAAGGTCCCCCCCCTGCCACAATTGCAAAGATACTTGCCACCCCCCCTGCTGGGGCACCGGTAGCAGGAGGCACCAGGGTGATTGCTGCTGCTGCTGCACCCACCGCCCACCCAGATTCTAGGAAACCCCCCCCGGTTCACCGGAAGGGCCAGGGCGGGTGGAAAGGAAAGGGCCCCGCTAAAATCACTGAGCCCTCCATGGCAGGGGCTGCCCCCACCGCTGCGGCCTCGTCATCAACCGTGGCGCCCCTCCCTGTGTTTCCCTCCACCAGCTCTGCGATTGCCCCTCCCCCGGCCCCCAGGACGTATGCTCGGGCGGCGGCGGGCTCTCCCCTACCTGCCGCCTCGTCATCTCGCCCCCCCCCGCCTCCGCCACCATCACCAGCGGCCGAGGCCCTTTCCCCACCTTGACCAGGAAGCACGGCGTCCGTTGCCTCCTGGTGCCCGCCTCGCCCCATGTGGAGACATACGTGCAGGCGTTGGCGAAGGTGGTAGGTCCCACGGCTATTGTGGCGGCCTCCAAGATGTATGGGAAGGTTGTTTTCTTCTTAGCCTCGGAGGATGCCGCCCAGGAGGCGGTAGAGAGGGGCCTGACGGTGGGGGGGGGGTTTGTCCCCCTAGAACCGTTAGAAGACCTGGGCGTCCGCCTCGTCCTTACCTCCGTTCCTCCCTTCTTACCCAATGCTGCCCTGTTACCCGCTCTTTCCACCCTGGGGAAACTTGTCTCTGTCATCAGCCCTCTCCCGTTGGGCTGCAAGGACCCCACCCTCCGTCACATTTTTTCGTTCCGCCGGCAAGTGCAGCTTCTACCACCGGCAGGGCCGTGTGACGAAGAGGCGCTTGAGGGGTCCTTTCTAGTCCCCTACCAGGGAGCCCGCTATCGGGTCTTTTATTCTACCGGAGAGGCCCGGTGCTACCTCTGCCGTTCAGCGGGGCATGTCCGCAGAGACTGCCCTTTGGCCCGGGGGGGAGGGGCCCCCGAAACCCCCGAGACCCGGCAGGACATCGGCCCCGTTGCTGCCGACGCCCCTGGCTGCCCGGCACCTGAAACCAACCCTCCTCCTACTCGACCCATTGCTGCTCCCGTCCGGGCCCAGGAGATACCTTCCCTACAACGCCCGGGCGAGCAAGGGAGTTCCACCCTTGCCAGTACCAACCCAACAGACCCCATGGAGGAGGGTGGGGCAAGGATATTATCGGGTATAGGAGAGGGCCCTCCCCAAGGAGAAGCCCCCGCCCCTCATGTTGCCCCACCGCTACCTCCCCGAACCCCTAAACCATCACCTCCGCCCCCCGGCACGACCCCTGCTAACCAGCCCCCAGATGACGCTATGGAGGGCTGGACCCTAGTCCAGGGGAAGCGAGGCAAGCGGAAGGCTCGAGCTCCGCTGCATCCACCCGACGCAGAAGCCCCCCGGAAGACCAGGAAAGGAGGCACTGCTATCGAGCCTCCCGCCACGGCCGTGAGCGAGATCCATCCGCTGGTGTCGGGAGGGGAAGACGGACTGGCATTGGAGGGCAGAATTCCCCCTCCACGGGAGACCCTCCCCTCCGAGACTTCTGAGGACGCCCCTTCTGCCTGGACGCTACCCGAACCCCCCGCGGACCCCGAGGCGGCCGCTGAGGCGGACCCTAGAGGAGAGGCCCCCGGGGTGGCAGGAGTTGGCCTCTCCCCCGTGTATGCGGAGATTGAGGCCCTAGATTTGACCCCGGTCACCCAGGGAGGGGATGATTTGCTGCCGGCTGATCTTGAGCTGGGTAGCCTTACCCCAGCCTCCCTTTCCCCATGCTCCCTCCCCCTAATTGTCTTCCCGGGTGAGCACTCTGCAGAAAGTGGTCCACCACCTGATGCCATGGCCGCCAAGACCACCATGGAGCCAGCATCTAGCATTATTGGGAGCCCCCTCCCTTACCCCTTAACCCTTGATTTTGCTCAGGAGGCACTTTCCTTTAGCTGCTTGCCTCCTGCACCCCAGAGCCTTACCCCTGCCCCTGCCCCCACCCCTGCCCCTGCCCAAGGTCCCTCCTCCTGTAATGTTAATGCCGCCCCTGGGGTTATTTCCTTTCCGCCTTTTGCAGATCCCCCCCAGGGAGCAGTCTTTGCACTTTCTAGCCGCGACCCATTAGGAGTGGCAATTTTTCCCCTGCCATCCCCCTCCACCCCAAGGCATGAAATGAATTTAATAACCCCAGCCTGTCAGACGCCCCGTCGGTGGTCCGCACCCTGTCTACCTGCCTTAGCGGACCACGAGGCTGTATTAAGAGGCCCATCAGGGAATACCCCGGGAATTGTAACCCCACCCCCCCATGAGCTGCGGCATGCGCTACGGAAGTTCCTAGAGCACACCCGTGGCGCCCGCGATAAGGCACAGCTGGCCCTTCGGCTATGGGGGGACTTTGATCAAATCCTCCAGGCCACAAGGGCCCTTATAAAGGAAAGCAGGGGGCAAGGAAAGCGCGGTGCTGCGGCCTACGAGCGAGCCCGCAACTTCCGACGCGATCTACTCACCCACGGGATGGGTCATGGGTTGCTGTGCAACCCGCCGGGGGCCCTGAATCCCCCCGCCAATACGAGGCCCCCACCCCCCCAGCCCTCCGCATGACGCCTCTTATTATTGCGACCCTGAATACCAGGGGCTGTAGGATGGCTCTCCGCAGGTCCCAGGTGCTCTCTTACCTTCGGGAAGGGAGGTATTCTATAGTTTTCCTGCAGGAGACTCATACGGACCCGACCGCCGAGGACAGGTGGCGGCTGGAGTGGGGGGACGGGGTATACTTTAGCCACTTCGCGACCTGGCAGGCTGGAGTGGCAACCCTGTTCTCCCCCAATCTACGGCCTGAGGTGCTAGGGGTTAATGAGGCCGTGCCGGGCCACGTGCTGCACCTTCGAGTCCGTATGGAGGGGCTCGTGGTTAATCTTGTCAATATTTATGCCCCGCAAATGAGCTCCAGGCGGCCACAATTTTATCAGCAGGTGTCCGACTTTCTCGGCACCCTGGATTCACACGAGTGCCTGGTCCTGGGAGGGGACTTTAACGCCACCCTCGAGGAACGGGATCGCTCAGGGGCCGAACCGAGTCCGGCCGCTGCAAATATTCTCCAAGGGATAGTTGACCATCACTCCCTAGTGGACGTCTGGCGTGACCATCACCCAGATGACACCTCCACGTTCACCTTTGTTCGGGTGGAGGCCCATCGGTCACACCACTCTCGGTTGGACCGTATTTATTTATCCCGTTTCCACCTTTCACAAGCCCACTCCTCCGCCGTTCGGCCGGCCCCATTCTCCGATCATCATTTAGTCACTGTAACTGTCTCCCTCCGTGCAGAGAGACCGGGACCGGCCTATTGGCACTTTAATAACAGCCTGTTGGAGGACGAGAGCTTTGTGATGTCCTTCCGGGAGTTTTGGCTGGCCTGGCGGGAGCAGTGGTGTGCCTTTCCCTCGGTGCGGCGATGGTGGGATCTCGGGAAGGTGCGCGCCAAGCTCTTCTGCCGTGACTACACTCGGGGCACCAGCCGACGGAGAAATGCGGCGATAGAGCAGTTGGAACGGGAGGTCTTAGAGATGGAGAGGCGCCTGGCAGCCAACCCCGAGGACCCGTCCCTCTGCGGAGCGTGCCGGGAGAAGCGGGAGGAGCTCCGGGCCCTCGAGGACCACCGGGCCCGAGGTGCCTTCGTTCGGTCCCGCATCCGCCTCCTTCGGGAGATGGACCGCGGCTCCCGCTTCTTCTATGCCCTGGAGAAAACGAGGGGGGCCAAGAAACACGTCACCTGCCTTCTTGCAGAAGACGGCACCCCCCTCACAGATCCAGAGGAGATGTGTGGGAGGGCCCGTGACTTCTACACAAGCCTTTTCTCCCCGGATCCGACCGATCCTGGCACTTGCGGGGTGCTCTGGGAGGAATTCCCCACGGTCAGCGTGGGCGACCGAGACCGACTAGAGCTGCCTCTCACCCTGGCCGAGTTCTCGGAAGCCCTCCGTCGCATGCCCACCAATAAATCTCCGGGCATGGATGGGCTGACCGTGGAGTTTTACCGTGCGTTCTGAGACATCCTCGGCCCAGACCTAGTCACTGTCTGGGCTGAGTCCTTGCAGAGCAGGGTCCTCCCTCTGTCGTGCAGGAGAGCGGTGCTCGCCTTGCTGCCGAAGAAGGGACACCTCCGCGATTTACGAAACTGGCGTCCCGTCTCACTCCTTAGCACGGATTACAAAATCATAGCTAAAGCAATCTCTCTGCGGCTAGGGTCCGTGATGGCGGACGTGATCCACCCAGACCAGACCTATAGTGTCCCGGGTCGCAGCATTTTTGACAACCTATTTCTAGTCCGAGACCTTTTGGAACTCGGGCGGAGAGATGGTCTGTCGTTCGCCCTCCTGTCTCTTGATCAGGAGAAGGCGTTCGATAGAGCAGACCATGGGTACCTCCTGAGCACTTTGCAGGCGTTTGGATTCGGACCTCAGTTTGTGAGTTTTCTCCGGGTGCTGTATGCCTCCGCGGAGTGTTTGGTTAGGCTCAACTGGACCCTGACTGAACCGGTCAGCTTCGGGCGAGGGGTGCAGCAGGGGTGCCCCCTCTCGGGCCAGTTGTACACTCTGGCGATCGAGCCCTTCCTCTGTCTCCTCCACAGGAGGATGACAGGGTTGGTGCTGCAGGAGCCAGAGCTGCGGCTGGTCCTGTCGGCGTACGCCGATGACGTACTCCTTGTGGTCCAGGACCTGGGCGACTTGGCGCAAGTGGAGGCTTGCCAGGCCATCTACTCGGCAGCCTCCTCCACCCGAGTCAACTGGGTCAAGAGCTCTGGCTTGGTGGTGGGGGACTGGCGGCAGGTAAGCTCCCTCCCACCCACGCTTCAGACCATCTGGTGGAACGCGGGTCCGCTGCTCTACCTCAGTGTTTACCTTTCTGCCACACATCCCTCTCCGCCGGAGAACTGGCAAAATTTAGAGGGCGGGGTGATAGAGCGGATCCGGAGATGGACGAGGCTACTCCGATGTCTCTCCCTTCAAGGGAGGGCGCTGGTGCTTAATCAACTCGTCCTGTCCAAGCTCTGGTACCAGCTCAACACCCTGGTCCCGGCCCCGGGTTTCCTGACCCACCTCCGGAGATTGATTCTAGAGTTCTTCTGGTCAGGAATGCACTGGGCCCCTGTTGGAGTTCTTCATTTACCCCTGAAGGAAGGAGGGCAGGGCCTGAAGTGTCTGTACACTCAGGTCCGCGTTTTCTGCCTCCAGGCCCTGGAGAGGCTCTTTTATAGTGCAAGTAGTTCGGCGTGGAGCATACTGGCGCACGCCTTCCTGCGCCGCTTCCAAGGGCTCCGATACGACCGGCAGCTCTTTTATCTTCGTCCGAGAGGTTTTCCGCGAGACCTCTCCGGGCTGCCGGTCTTCTACCAGGACCTCCTCCGAACCTGGAAATTGTTTCTAACGACCAGGTCCGTGGTGGCCACCGTGGGAGCAGATCTCCTCACAGAGCCCCTGCTACACAATCCCCAACTCCGTGTGCAGGTGGCAGAGTCCCGTTCGGTGCACCAGAGGTTGGTCCTGGCGGAAGTCACGAGGGTCGGAGACCTCCTGGACTACGACCGGAGAGACTGGCTGGATCCCCTGACGCTCGCTCGGCGCATGGGGCTCTCCAGCCCTCGTACTCCCCGGCGCATACTTCAGGAGGTGAAGGCCGACTTGACCCCCGCAGCTCGGGCTTATGTCAACCGAGCCTTGCGCGAGGGCGCACCCCGCCCATCTTCTACCCCAGGCCCACCGGACCTTTCCATTGGGCCCCTACCCTGCCGATCCCAACAAACCCCTCACCCTTTCACTGCAAGCCGGCTGCATGAACTGCAGCCGGTCAGTTTTCAAATCGCACCACGGAATTATTTATACACACTCACGCTTCACACCCTTCACGCCCACACCCTGGTGTCCCGCCCCGACACAAAGTGGCGGGACCTCCTACCACCCTTGGAGGGTGAGCAACCTCGGTGGGCCAGCCTGTATTCCACCTTGGTCCCGAGGCCCGTCGGGGACATCAGTTGGCGGCTCCTTCACGGAGCTGTGAGCACGGGCGTGTTTCTGACACGGTTTACCCCCATCCCGGATACTTGCCCTTTTTGTAATGTGAGGGAAACCCTGGCGCACGTATATTTAGAGTGTGCCAGATTGCAGCCCCTTTTCCGGCTCCTCACAAATATTCTATTGCGCTTTTGGCTTCATTTCTCCCCTCACCTTTTTATCTATACACTCCCCATCCATGGCCCCACAAAATCGCGAGACCTCCTGGTTAACCTCCTCCTAGCCTTGGCTAAAACAGTCATTTATAAAACCAGAGAGGGGAGGTTGGCCCATGAAGCGTCCTGTGATTGTAGGGCCTTTTTCCGATCCTCAGTACATTCACGTATCCGGGCGGAGTTCCTCTGGGTGGCGTCCACCGACTCCCTTGACGCCTTCGAGGAGCAGTGGGTGCTGTCCGGGGTTCCCTGCTCGGTGACCCCGTCCGGTTCCCTCCGTCTGACCCTTTAATTGAGGGGAAGAGCGAGAGACGCCAGCCCCAGCCGTTGCCGCTGTGGATAACATCATTACTGTCATCTAGGAGGGGTCCTATAACACATGGGTGTCTACCACCCCCACCCCTAAACCGCCCACCCCGCAGCCGTGCCCATCTTGCCGGGCACTCTCAGGAGAGGGATGATCGGTGACACTGGGCGCGTGTCATAAATATAAAGGGAAGGGTAAACCCCTTTGAAATCCCTCCTGGCCAGGGGAAAGCTCCTCTCACCTGTAAAGGGTTAAGAAGCTAAAGGTAACCTCGCTGGCACCTGACCAAAATGACCAATGAGGAGACAAGATACTTTCAAAAGCTGGGAGGAGGGAGAGAAACAAAGGGTCTGTGTCTGTCTGTATGCTGGTCTTTGCCAGGGACAGAACAGGAATGGAGTCTTAGAACTTTTAGTAAGTAATCTAGCTAGGTATGTGTTAGATTATGATTTCTTTAAATGGCTGAGAAAAGAATTGTGCTGAATAGAATAACTATTTCTGTCTGTGCATCTTTTTTGTAACTTAAGGTTTTGCCTAGAGGGGTTCTCTATGTTTTGGAATCTAATTACCCTGTAAGATATCTACCATCCTGATTTTACAGGGGGGATTTCTTTATTTCTATTTACTTCTATTTTTTATTAAAAGTCTTCTTGTAAAAAACTGAATGCTTTTTCATTGTTCTCAGATCCAAGGGTTTGGGTCTGTGGTCACCTATGCAAATTGGTGAGGCTTTTTATCCAACATTTCCCAGGAGAGGGGGGGGTGCAAGTGTTGGGAGGATTGTTCATTGTTCTTAAGATCCAAGGGTCTGGGTCTGTAGTCACCTAGACAAATTGGTGAGGCTTTTTACCAAACCTTGTCCAGGAAGTGGGGTGCAAGGTTTTGGGAAGTATTTTGGGGGGAAGGACGCGTCCAAACAGCTCTTCCCCAGTAACCAGTATTAGTTTGGTGGTGGTAGCGGCCATTCCAAGGATAACGGGTGTAATATTTTGTACCTTGGGGAAGTTTTGACCTAAGCTGGTAAAGATAAGCTTAGGAGGTTTTTCATGCAGGTCCCCACATCTGTACCCTAGAGTTCAGAGTGGGGGAGGAACCTTGACATGGTGGCATAGTGGTGGGATTAACCTGAAATCATTTGAGATCCAGTTGAGATTTTTTGAACTAGAAATACAGATTTTAAAAAGGAAATTTTTTTTTCTTTGGAAAGAAAGTCCAGAAAGCAGCTTTGAAACTGAAAGCAGCTTGGTTTCTCTCTGCTTTGTGGCCAAGCAGAGACAAAAGGGGATTATCTTTGTGAATTGCAGGTTTTCTTTGCCTGGAGGCAGGGTACTTAACTCCTGCAGGGAAATTCACAGTCTTCCAACCCAGAGTTTTTTTTTTTCTTTTCTTCCTAAAAGTAAATAGGGGGGTGTGTGTTCTACCCATTTGCCTGGAGACAAAAGTGGCAGGGTTTTTTTTTAGGATTTTGATTTTTTTTGTTTTACAAGGAGCACAGGTTTGAAAAGGAATTTTTTTTCTTCCTTTGGGTGCTGGTAAGCAGGTTTCCAAGTAGTTGGAGGTTTTTTGCTTTGATTTGGGCCCAGAGCAGAGACAAGGGAATTGTCTTTTTCTGTAGGCTGACAATCACTATCAGAGAATAGGTATTCTATTCCAGCACAGCAAAATTTTACAGCCAAGTTTTGTTTGTTTATTTCTAAACCTCGGGTGTAAAGTTAGTTAAAAACAGAGAGGTTAGAATGACCAAATCCTCAGCTCGACTACAGCTGGAATTAGCCAAATTTCAGGCTGAGGAAAAACAAAGGGAACATGAAAGACAGATAGAACTCATGCGGCTGAAAATGGAAGCAAGGGACAAAGAAATGGAAGCAAGGGCCAAAGAACTGGAGGAGAAGGAAAAAGAGAGGAAGCATGTGGAGGAGGTGGAGAAGATAAAGGCTCAGCGGAATATCCCAACAAACCCTAGCAATCCTTCTCCAAGTACCACTTCCCATCCCAGAAAGTTCCCCACCTACAAGGCAGGTGATGATACTGAGGCCTTCTTAGAAAACTTTGAAAGGGCCTGCCTTGGGTACAACATCTCTACTGACCAATACATGGTAGAGCTGAGGCCGCAGCTCAGTGGACCCTTAGCTGAGGTGGCAGCTGAAATGCCTAAAGAACACATGAACAAGTATGAACTGTTTAAATCCAAGGCGAGAGTCAGAATGGGGATAACACCCGAGCAGTCTCGTCGGAGGTTCAGAGCCCTAAGGTGGAAACCAGACATGTCATTTACCCGACATGCCTACCACATTGTGAAACATTGGGATGCCTGGATATCAGGAGCAAGTGTTGAATCTCCAGTAAATTTGCCCTTCCTAATGCAAATGGAACAATTCTTAGAGGGTGTTCCTGAGGAAATAGAAAGATACATCCTAGATGGGAAACCCAAAACTGTAATCGAGGCAGGAGAGATTGGAGCCAGATGGGTGGAGGTGGCAGAGAAGAAGAAAACTGGTCGCAGTTGGAGCGGAGACCAGAAGGGACCACCCCAGACCACACCCTATTACCGGGGGCCGCCCAAAGCCCCACCTACCTCCCAAAGAACCCTCCAGACCCCTTATCGTCCCACCACCCCGTTCTCCAGCAGCCCTCCTTGCCCCAGTGACCCGTCAGCTGGACGATGTTTTAAATGTAACGAGCTGGGGCATGTAAAGGCCAACTGCCCCAAGAACCCCAACAGATTACAGTTCATTGCACCGGAATCACACCAGAGGTCCACAGGCCCAGATACCTCCCAGATACCCTTGGAGCGGAGGGAAACTGTGAGTGTGGGCGGGAAGAAGGTCACTGCGTGGAGGGACACCGGAGCACAAGTGTCAGCTATCCATGCTTCCTTAGTGGACCCCAATTTAATCAACCCAGAGATCCAAGTGACGATTCAACCCTTCAAGTCCAACTCCTTCAATTTGCCTACAGCCAAGTTGCCTGTCCAGTACAAGGGCTGGTCAGGAATGTGGACTTTTGCAGTCTATGATGATTATCCCATCCCCATGCTGTTGGGGGAAGACTTGGCCAATCATGTGAAGCAGGCCAAGAGGGTGGGAATGGTCACCCGCAGCCAGGCTAAACAAGCCGTGAGGCCTAGCTCTGTTCCGGAAACTTCTATCAGGACCCAGTCAGAGGTGATGGACCCGGACCCCAGGCCAATGTCTGCAACAGCAGTAGTGGATCCAGTCCCAGAGACCCAGACGGAACCAGTCCCAGAACTGGAACCAGCCAAACAACCAACACCAGACCCCGTGCCAGCACTGAATCCAGTACTTGCAACCTCAACACCAGAGGGCCCCACTGAACCTGAACTGGCAGCAGCCGATAACCCTACACAAGAGGCTCAGCCGGAGCCTGAATCCCAACATAGTGCACCAGCGGAGAGCGGTTCACAGTCAACAGAAACAGCACCATCCCCTATATCGCTTCCAGAGGGACCAAGCCTAGGTCCACAATCCCATGAGGAACTGATGTCCCCAGCATCAAGGGAACAGTTCCAGACCGAACAGGAAGCAGATGAAAGCCTCCAGAGAGCTTGGACGGCGGCACGGAGCAACCCACCGCCTCTCAGCTCTTCTAATCGATCCAGGTTTGTTGTAGAAAGAGGACTTTTATACAAGGAAACTCTTTCTGGTGGACACCAGGAAGACTGGCATCCTCAGAGACAGTTGGTAGTTCCAACTAAATACCGGGCCAAGCTCTTGAGCTTAGCCCATGATCACCCTAGTGGCCATGCTGGGGTGAACAGGACCAAAGACCGTTTGGGGGGGTCATTCCACTGGGAGGGAATGGGCAAGGATGTTTCTACCTATGTCCAGTCTTGTGAGGTGTGCCAAAGAGTGGGAAAACCCCAAGACCAGGTCAAAGCCCCTCTCCAGCCACTCCCCATCATTGAAGTTCCATTTCAGCGAGTAGCTGTGGATATTCTGGGTCCTTTTCCGAAAAAGACACCCAGAGGAAAGCAGTACATACTGACTTTCATGGATTTTGCCACCCGATGGCCGGAAGCAGTAGCTCTAAGCAACACCAGGGCTAAAAGTGTGTGCCAGGCACTAGCAGACATTTTTGCCAGGGTAGGTTGGCCCTCCGACATCCTCACCGATGCAGGGACTAATTTCCTGGCAGGAACTATGAAAAACCTTTGGGAAGCTCATGGGGTAAGTCACTTGGTTGCCACTCCTTACCATCATCAAACAAATGGCATGGTGGAGAAGTTTAATGGAACTTTGGGGGCCATGATACGTAAATTTGTAAATGAGCACTCCAATGATTGGGACCTAGTGTTGCAGCAGTTGCTCTTTGCCTACAGAGCTGTACCACATCCCAGTTTAGGGTTTTCCCCATTTGAACTTGTATATGGCCGTGAGGTTAAGGGGCCATTGCAGTTGGTGAAGCAGCAATGGGAGGGATTTACACCTTCTCCAGGAACTAACATTCTGGACTTCGTAACCAACCTACAAAACACCCTCCGAACCTCTTTAGCCCTTGCTAGAGAAAACTTACAGGATGCTCAAAAAGAGCAAAAAGCCTGGTATGATAAACATGCCAGAGAGCGTTCCTTCAAAGTAGGAGACCAGGTCATGGTCTTAAAGGCGCTCCAGGCCCATAAAATGGAAGCATCGTGGGAAGGGCCATTCATGGTCCAGGAGCGCCTGGGAGCTGTTAATTATCTCATAGCATTCCCCACCTCCAACCGAAAGCCTAAGGTGTACCATATTAATTCTCTAAAGCCCTTTTATTCCAGAGAATTAAAGGTTTGTCAGTTTACAGCCCAGGGAGGAGACGACGCTGAGTGGCCTGAAGGTGTTTACTACGAAGGGAAATGTGCTGGTGGTGTGGAAGAGGTGAACCTCTCCATGACCCTTGGGCGTATGCAGCGACAGCAGATCCAGGAGCTGTGCACTAGCTACGTGCCAACGTTCTCAGCCACCCCAGGACTGACTGAACGGGCATACCACTCCATTGACACAGGTAATGCTCACCCAATTAGGGTTCAACCTTACCGGGTGTCTCCTCAAGCTAAAACTGCTATAGAACGGGAGATCCAGGATATGTTACAGATGGGTGTAATCCGCCCCTCTGAAAGTGCATGGGCATCTCCAGTGGTTCTAGTTCCCAAACCAGATGGGGAAATACGTTTTTGCATGGACTACCGTAAGCTAAATGCTGTAACTCGCCCAGACAACTATCCAATGCCACGCACAGATGAACTATTAGAGAAACTGGGACGGGCCCAGTTCATCTCTACCTTGGACTTAACCAAGGGGTACTGGCAGGTACCGCTAGATGAATCTGCCAAGGAAAGGTCAGCCTTCATCACACATCTCGGGCTGTATGAATTTAATGTACTCCCTTTTGGGCTACGAAATGCACCCGCCACTTTCCAAAGACTTGTAGATGGTCTCCTAGCGGGATTAGGAGAATATGCAGTCGCCTACCTTGACGACGTGGCCATATTTTCGGATTCCTGGGCAGACCACCTGGAACATCTACAAAAAGTCCTTGAGCGCACAAGGGAGGCAGGACTAACTGTTAAGGCTAAGAAGTGTCAAATAGGCCTAAACAGAGTGACTTACCTTGGACACCAGGTGGGTCAAGGAACTATCAGCCCCCTACAGGCCAAAGTGGCTGCTATCCAAAAGTGGCCTGTCCCAAAGTCAAAGAAACAGGTTCAATCCTTCTTAGGCTTGGCCGGTTATTACAGACGATTTGTACCGCACTACAGCCAAATCGCTGCCCCACTGACAGACCTAACCAAAAAGAAACAGCCAAATGCTGTTCAGTGGACCGGAAAGTGTCAGAAGGCCTTTAACAAGCTTAAAGCGACACTCATGTCTGACCCTGTACTAAGGGCCCCAGACTTTGACAAACCGTTCCTAGTAACCACAGATGCATCTGAGCGTGGTGTGGGAGCAGTTTTAATGCAGAAAGGCCCTGATCAAGAATTCCACCCTGTAGTGTTTCTCAGCAAAAAACTGTCTGAGAGGGAAAGCAACTGGTCAGTCACTGAAAAAGAATGTTACGCCATTGTCTACGCTCTGGAAAAGCTACGCCCATATGTTTGGGGACGGCGTTTCCACCTGCAAACCGACCATGTTGCACTGAAGTGGCTTCACACCGTCAAAGAAACTAACAAAAAACTTCTTCGGTGGAGTTTAGCTCTCCAAGATTTTGATTTCGACATCCAACACATCTCAGGAGCTTCTAACAAAGTGGCTGATGCACTCTCCCGTGAAAGTTTCCCAGAATCAACTGTTTAAAATCGTCCTTGAGATGTGGAAAATATTGTTAGTCTTTATGTACTTGGTAGTATATTTAGAGATGCATGTGTCTTATTAACTCTGTTTTTCCTAGAGCTCCAGGAAGAAATCCCAGCCAGTGTTTCACCCTAGCTGAGATTTGGGGGGCGTGTCATAAATATAAAGGAAAGGGTAAACCCCTTTGAAATCCCTCCTGGCCAGGGGAAAGCTCCTCTCACCTGTAAAGGGTTAAGAAGCTAAAGGTAACCTCGCTGGCACCTGACCAAAATGACCAATGAGGAGACAAGATACTTTCAAAAGCTGGGAGGAGGGAGAGAAACAAAGGGTCTGTGTCTGTCTGTATGCTGGTCTTTGCCAGGGACAGAACAGGAATGGAGTCTTAGAACTTTTAGTAAGTAATCTAGCTAGGTATGTGTTAGATTATGATTTCTTTAAATGGCTGAGAAAAGAATTGTGCTGAATAGAATAACTATTTCTGTCTGTGCATCTTTTTTGTAACTTAAGGTTTTGCCTAGAGGGGTTCTCTATGTTTTGGAATCTAATTACCCTGTAAGATATCTACCATCCTGATTTTACAGGGGGGATTTCTTTATTTCTATTTACTTCTATTTTTTATTAAAAGTCTTCTTGTAAAAAACTGAATGCTTTTTCATTGTTCTCAGATCCAAGGGTTTGGGTCTGTGGTCACCTATGCAAATTGGTGAGGCTTTTTATCCAACATTTCCCAGGAGGGGGGGGGGTGCAAGTGTTGGGAGGATTGTTCATTGTTCTTAAGATCCAAGGGTCTGGGTCTGTAGTCACCTAGACAAATTGGTGAGGCTTTTTACCAAACCTTGTCCAGGAAGTGGGGTGCAAGGTTTTGGGAAGTATTTTGGGGGGAAGGACGCGTCCAAACAGCTCTTCCCCAGTAACCAGTATTAGTTTGGTGGTGGTAGCGGCCATTCCAAGGATAACGGGTGTAATATTTTGTACCTTGGGGAAGTTTTGACCTAAGCTGGTAAAGATAAGCTTAGGAGGTTTTTCATGCAGGTCCCCACATCTGTACCCTAGAGTTCAGAGTGGGGGAGGAACCTTGACAGCGCGACACTAGGTAACTCGAGGGGGTGGAAGACCACGAGTGTCGAGGAAGCCCCCCGCTCTAGGCCACCAGGTAACTCAGGAGGGTGGAAGACCACGAGTGTCGAGGAAGCCCCCCCACTCTGGGTCCAGGCTAGCTTGAACACTTCTCCCTCCTGAAAGCTGCTGTGTTATACCTTCTGTTTGCGTTGTTTTGTTGCATAGTTTGTTTTGTTTCCTTTGGTAATTCTTGTAAGTGTTACAAATAAACCTCTTTTCTGTTTCAAAAAAAAAAAAAAAAAAACCAACCTTCCCTGTTACCTTACCCAGGGAAAAGGGATGTACTTAGCCTGTGGCTAATATAGCTCCTGCTTGCTACCCTCTGGCCTGGGCTTTCCTTGCTGTTTGCCCTTGCTTTCGGCTTCCCCCCCTGACCAGGCCAGACGCTCTCCCCCCTTCTCCTCCCTTTCTTTTCTTTTTATTGTTTTTTTTTCTTTTCTCTGCTGTTGCTAGAGTGCTGGCCGGCTGCTGGCCGGCTTTTAGCTCCCGCCTGCCAGCCCGCCTTCGGACGCTGCTGCTGCTCCAGCTGAAACCTCCCCCCCCCAAGAGAGGGGGGGCCTGCCAGCCCGTTCCCCAGAGGCGGGGAGTGGAAGGACCCAGCTCCCAGACCCAGCCGCTTGCTGTTTGTCTGTGGACCTGTCTCCGGTCGAGAGGACTCTTATCACTTGCTCCGGCATTTCTGGAATGCTGCTGCTGCAAAAAAGAAAGCCCGGAAGAGACAGAGAAAAAGCCATCCACTGGAGGAACACAGCCCAGGGAATCTACAAATCGCCGTGTAGGAGGCCTAAGACTGAGTAACTTTCGAACTGTGCTCCCATCTGGGGAGAGGCCTTGACTGTGTCTTAACGGTGTTTGTAGGGACACAGGGGGTGTGGCACAGAGCTGCCCCCCGATCCATCTGTGTCCTCCCAACCCCCACACTACGATCTTCACCCCCCCACTCCGCCATCTTTGCTGGCTACCTAACATCTGCCTCTGGACTCAGCTGCTCGCCCTGATTCCACCGCGTGGACCAGAAGCACCAGCCAACCAAACAGGACTCTCTGGACAAGCGTACGGTGGTTCATGTGCCCCCAGCCTGATTTGCCCACCCCACAGCTTGTCCCTTTCTACCTGACCCCAACTTCTGTTAACCACCTGCCACCGCCCCCGCTGGGGCATCGGCAATGAAGGGCACCAGGGTGACCTCTGCTGCTGCCATGCCCATCACCTCCCCAGACTCTAGGGAAGCCTCCCCCAGCCGGCCGGAAAGGCCAGGGCAAGAAGAAGGGGAAGGGCCCCGCTAAAACCACCGGGCCCTCCATGGCAAGGGCCACCCCCACTGCTGCAGCCCCGCCACCGACCACGGCGTCCTTCCCCGCTTCCCCCTCCACCAGCTCTGCGGGTGTCCCTTCCTCAGCCACCAGGATGTATGCCTGGGCGGCGGCAGCCCTCCCGCCTGCCGCCTCATCATCTCTCCCGCCCACCGCCTCCACCACCATCAATAGCAGCCAGGGCCCCTTTCTCACCATGACAAGGAAACACGGTGTCCAATGCCTCCTCGTGCCCGCCTCGCCCCACGTGGAGACCTACGTGTGGGCGTTGGCGAGGGTGGTGGGGCCCTCGGCCATTGTGGTGGCCTCCAAAATGTACAGGAAGGTCATTTTCTTCTTAGCATCGGAGGCTGCCGCCCAGGAAGCGGTGGAAAGGGGCCTGGCGGTGGGGGGGGTGTTTGTCCCCCTAGAGCCGCTAGAGGACCTGGGCGTCCGCCTGGTCCTGACCTCTGTCCCTCCTCTTCTCCCCAATGCTGCCCTGCTACCTGCCCTTTCCACCCTGGGGAAACCTGTTTCTGTTATCAGCCCTCTCCCATTGGGCTGCAAGGACACCACCCTCCATCACATCTTTTCCTTCCGCCAGCAAGTGCAGCTTTTACTGCGTGGCACTCGAAGGGTCCTTCCAAGTCCCTCACCAGGGGGCCCGTTACCGGGTGTACTTTTCCATGGGGGAAACCCGGTGCTACCTCTGCCGGGCGTTGGGGCATGTCCAGAGGGACTGCCCCTTAGCCCGGCAAGGAGGGGCACCTGGAATCCCCGAGACCCGGCAGGACATCGGCCCCGTCATTGCCGACGCCCCTGGCTGCCTGGTACCCCCTCCTCTTTGGAGCACCGCTACTCCCACTCAGGCCCAAGGGGCACCACCCCTACAACGCCCAGACGAGCGGGAGAGCCCCGCCCTCACTGCTGACAATCTAGCAGGGCGTATGGAGGAGGGTGTGGCAGAGATACCACCATGCATGGATAAGAGCCTGCCCCAGGGAGAATCCTCCCTCCCTTATGCTGCGCCACCGTTCCCCCAGCAAGTCCCTGAGCCATCGCCTTTACCCCCTGACACAACCCCGGCTAACCAGCCCCCAGATGATGCCATGGAGGGCTGGGCCCTAGTCCAGGGGAAGTGAGGCAAGCGGAAGGCTCGAGCTCCGCCTCATCTACCTGAGGCAGAGGCCCCCCGGAAGACCAGGAAGGGGGCATCAATGCCGAACCTTCCACTTTGCCCACGGGTGCGTCCCATCCACTGGTGTCAGCCGGGAAAGACGTGGCAGCACCGGAGGGTAGTGTCTCCCCTCCATGGGAGACCCTCCCCTCCGAGACCCTCGAGGAAGCCCCTTCTGTCCTGACGCTACCCGAAGCCCCTGTGAACTCCAAGGCAACCGTCGTGGCGGGTGCCAGCGGGGAGAACCCCGAGGAAGCAGAAAGTGTCCTCTCCTCCATGTTTGAGGAGATTGAAGCCTTAGATCTGACCCTGGTAGCCCAGGGGGAGGACGACCTCTTGCCAGCAAATCTCGATCTGGGCAACGTCACTCCACCCCTCTTTTCCCCATGCTCCCTCCTCTTAACTGCTTCTTCCGCTCCCACCTCCGAGGAGCCCCTGGACTCCTCCATCGACCTGGCTGCTGATGACACCCCGCTGACGACCACCGAGCCTGCTCAGGTGACAACCAGCGCCATGCGGCGGGGACACGAGTCGCCAGGGGCACCCCCATTGGTGCGGGGCAATTGACTTCCTTCCCGGGCGGGGGCCCTACAGAAGATAATTCACCTCCTGATGCTGTGGCCACTAAATCCACCACAGAGCATGCGCCCAGTGTCACTGAGAGCTCCCTCCCCACCCTTTTAATCCTTGAGTCTGATTGGGAGGCGCCACCATCCAGCTGCTTGCCTCCCGAAACCCAGAACCTCGCTTCTGCCCCTGCTCCTGCCCCTACTGCTATCCAATTTACCTCCTGCAATGTCATTGCCGCCCCCGGGGCTGTTTTCTTCCCTTTCACAACTGATGACCCCCAGGGAGCAGCCTTTGTGTTCTCCTGCCCCGACCCATTAGAAGCTGCTATTTTCCCTCCACTGACCCCTATCACCCCAGAGCTTGAGGTGGGCCTAGAAGCTCCAGCCCATCAGGCACCCCGTCGGGGGTCCGCACCTGCTTGTCCGTTTTAGTAGACCACAGGGCTGCACCAAGGGCCCCGCTGGGGAACAACCGGGAAACTGTAACCCCACCCCCCCATGAGCTGCGAGGAGAGCTGCGGAAGTTTTTAGAGGATGTCTGTGGCTCCCACAACAAGGTACAACTTGCTCTCCAGCAATGGGGGGACTTTTCTCAAATCCTCCGGGCCACAAGGGCCCTCATGGGGGAAGGTAAAGGGATGGGGAAGCAGGATGCCGCGGCCTACTGGTGGGTCCGCGTCTTCCGTGAACAATTACTCACCTATGGGATGGGTCACGGAATGTTGCGTGGCCCGCTGGGAGATGCGAGCATCCCTGCCAGTGAGGATCCCCCCCGACCCTCCCCATGACACCTCTCACCATCGCAACATTGAATACCCGGGGTTGTAGGATGGCTCTCCGCAGGTCCCAGGTGCTCTCCTTCCTTTGGGAGGGAGGGTACTCTGTGGTTTTCCTGCAGGAGACCCATACGGACCCGACCGTCGAAGACAGTTGACGGCTGGAGTGGGGAGACAGGGTCGACTTTAGCCATGCCACGGTTCGACAGGCTGGAGTGGCGACCATGTTCTCCCCCGACCTACGGCCCAAGGTGCTAGGGGTCACCGAGACCGTGCCGGGTCGCCTGCTGCATCTCCGTGTCTGTATGGAGGGGCTCGTGGTTAACCTCTTTAACGTCTATGCCCCGACATTGGGCCCGGAGTGGCTGCAATTCTACCAGCGGGCATCCGCCTTCCTTGGCACCTTAGTTTCTCACGAGTGCCTGGTCCTGGGAGGGGATTTTAATACCACCCTCAAGGAACAGGACCGCTCAGGGACTGAGCAGAGCCCAGCCGCCGCGGACACCCTCCGGGAGATAGTCGAACGTCACTCCCAAGTGGACATCTGGCGCTACCACCACCCGGATGACACTTCCATGTTCACCTTTGTCTGGGTGGAGGCCCATCGGCCGAGCCACTCCCGGTTGGACAGCATTTATTTATCACGCTTCCATCTCTCACGAGCCCACTCCTCCAGCTGGCCGCATTTTCTGACCATCATCTAGCCACCGTGACAGCCTCCCTCTGTGCAGAGAGGCCGGGGCTGGCCTATTGGCATTTTAACAACAGCCTGTTGGAGGATGAGGGCTTCATGACGTCCTTCCGGGAATTCTGGCTGGCCTGGCGAGGGCAGCAGCATGCCTTTCCCTCGGCACGGCGATGGTGGGACCTGGGGAAGGTGCGCACCCGGCTTTTCTGCCGCAAGTACATCCGGGGCACCAGCCGACAGAGAAATGCGGTGATAGAGCAGTTGGAACGGGAAGTCTTAGAGCTGGAGTGGCATCTGGCCGCCAGCCCTGAGGACCTGCTCCTCTGTGGAGCATGCCAGGAGAAGCGGGGGGAGCTCTGGGCCCTCGAGGACCATCGGGCCCGGGGCGCCTTTGTTCGATCCCGCATCCGCCTCTTTCGGGAGATGGATCGCGGCTCCCACTTCTTCTATGCCCTGGAGAAAACGAACGGGGCCAAGAAACAAGTCACCTGCCTCCTGGCAGAAGACAGCACCCCTCTCACGGAGCTGGTGGAGATGTGCAGGAGGGCCCGAGCCTTCTACGTAAGTCTTTTCTCTCCGACCCTGGCGCTTGCAGAGTGCTCTGGGAGGAGCTCCCTATGGTCAGCGCGAGCGACTGAGACTGGCTAGAGTCGCCTCTCACTCTGGCCGAGTTCTCAGAAGCCCTCCGTCATATGCCCACTAATAAGTCTCCAGGCATGGACGGGCTGACCGTGGAGTTCTACCGCATGTTTTGGGACGTCCTCAGCCCAGACCTAGTCACCGTCTGGGCCGAGTCTTTGCAGAGCCGGGTCCTCCCTCTTTCATGCAGGCGAGCCGTGCTCACCTTATTGCCGAAGAAGGGGGACCTCCACGATTTACGAAATTGGTGTCCCGTCTCGCTCCTCGGCACGTACTACAAATCGTAGCGAAAGCAATCTCGCTGTGGCTAGGGTCTGTGCTGGTGGACATGATCCACCCAGACCAGACCTACACCATCCCGGACCACAGTATCTTTGATAACCTATTTTTGGTTCGGGACCTTTTGGAACTCAGGCGTAGAGACAGTCTGTCGTTCGCCCTTCTGTCCCTAGATCAGGAGAAGGCGTTCGATAGGGTGGACCACGGGTACCTCCTGAGCACTCTGCGGGTGTTTGGCTTCGGACCCTAATTTGTGGGTTTTATCCAGGTGCTGTATGCCTCCACAGAGTGTCTGGTTAAGCTCAACTGGACCCTGACCGAACCGGTCAGCTCCGGGAGAGGAGTACGGCAGGGGTGTCCCCCTCAGGCCAGCTGTACACTCTGGCGATCGAGCCCTTCCTCTGCCTCCTCTGCAGGAGGTTGACAGGGTTGGTGCTGCGGGAGCCAGAGCTGCGGCTGGTCCTGTCGGCGTACGCTGATGACGTGCTCCTCATGGTCCAGGACCTGGGCGACTTGGCGCAGGTGGAGGCTTGCCAGACCATCTATTCGGCAGCCTCCTCTGCCCGGGTCAACTGGGTCAAGAGCTCTGGCTTGGTGGTAGGAGACTGGCGGCAGGCGAGCTCCCTCCCACCAGCGCTTCAGACAATCTGGTGGAACGCGGGTCCGCTGCTCTACCTCGGCGTTTACCTTTCTGCCACACATCCCTCTCCACCGGAGAACTGGCAAAATTTAGAGGGCGGGGTGATAGAGTGGCTCTGGAAATGTACGGGACTACTCCGATGTCTCTCCCTTCGAGGGAGAGCGCTGGTGCTTAATCAACTAGTCCTGTCCAAGCTATGGTACCAGCTCAACACCCTGGTCCCGGCCCCGGGTTTCCTGACCAACCTCTGGACATCGATTCTGGGGTTCTTTTAGTCAGGAATGCACTGGGCCCCTGTAGGGGTTCTTCATCTACCCCCTGAAGGAAGGAGGACAGGGCCTGAAGTGTCTGCATACTCAGGTCTGCGTCTTCCACCTCCAGGCCCTGCAGAGGCTCCTCTATGGTGCAGGCAGTTTGGCGTGGAGCTGGCGCACGCCATCCTGCGCTGCTTCCGAGGGCTCCGATATGACTGGCAACTCTTTTATCTCTTTCCAGGAGGTCTTCCGCGAGACCTCTCCAGGCTGCCGGTCTTCTACCAGGACCTCCTCCGGACTTGGAAACTGTTTTTAATGACCTGGTCCGTGGCGGCCACCGAGGGGACAGATGTCCTCGCGGAGCCCCTGCTACACAACCCCCAGCTCCGTGTGCAGGTGGCGGAGTCTCGCTTGGTGCACCAGAGCTTGATGCTGGCAGAAGTCATGAGAGTCGGAGACCTCCTGGACTAAGACTGGGGAGACTGGCTGGATCCCCTGACGCTCGCTCGGCGCATTGGGCTCTCCAGACCTCGTACCCCCGGCGCGTACTTCAGGAGGTGAAGGCCGCTTTGCTGCCCGCTGCTAGAGCTTACCTCGATCGGGTCCTGCTTGAGGGCACGCCCCGCCCACCCTCTACCTCAGGCCCGCCGGACCTTATAATTGGACCCCTGCCCCGTAGACCCAATCGACCCCCTCACCCCTTACGGCGAGCCAGCTGCATGAACTGCAGCCGGTATGCTTCCAAACCGTGCCAAGGAAACATCTATACACACTCATGCTGCACACCCTTCACGCCCTCACCCTAGTGTCTCACCCCGACACAAAATGGCAAGACCTTCTGCCACCTTTGGAGCGTGAGCAGCCCTGGTGGGCCAGCCTATATTCCACCTTGGTTCTGAGGCCCGTCAGGGACATCAGTTGGCGGCTCCTTCACGGAGCTCTGAGCACGGGCACGTACTTGGCGCGGTTCAACCCCATCCCAGATACTTGTCCCTTTTGCGGTGTGAGGGAAACCCTGGTGCACGTATATTTGGAGTGCGCCAGGCTGCAGCTCCTGTTCTGGCTCCTTACAAATCTTTTATTATGTTTTTGGTTGCATTTTTCCCCTCACCTTTTTATTTATGCACTCCCCATCCGTGGCCTCACAAAGTCGCGGGATCTCCTAGTTAACCTCCTCCTGACCCTGGCTAAAACGGCCATCTATAAAACCAGAGAGAGATGGAGTCTCCTGTGACTGTGGGGCCGTTTTCCGATCCTCGGTCCGTTCACGTATCTGGGCGGAGTTCCTCTGGGCGGCGTCCACCAAGTCCCTTGATGCTTTTGAGGACCGGTGGGCGCTGTCCGAGGCTCTCTGCTCGGTGTCCCCATCCAGCTCCCTTTGTTTTGACCCTTTGACTGGGGGAGAGAGTAAGGGACCCCCAGCCCCAGCCATTGCTGCTGCGGACACCACCACCTTAGAGGGGTCCTATCACACGTGGGTGCATGTGCCCCCCACCCCGGGTTGTCCACCCCACAGCCTGCCCCTTTTGTTGGGTGCTTTCAGAGGAGGGAATTGTTGGTGACACTCGAGCGTGGCGCCAGGTAACTCGAGGGGGTGGCAGACCTTAAGAGTTGATGAAGCCCCCTCGCTCTGGACCACCAGGTAACTCGGAAGGGTGGAAGACCACGAGAGTCGAGGAAGCCCCCCACTCTGGGCCCAGGCAAGCTTGAACACTTCCCTCCCCTGAAGCTAATGAGAAAACAATTGTGACTGGTTCCTGTGTTACACATTGCATATGCTGTTGTTTTGCTTTGTAAGTGTGTTATGCAAATTTTAAAAAACACCTTTTTACTTCAAAAATTACTCTCCTATAGCCATCTGGCCCGATCCTGTCACTATATATATATATATATTTATTGAGTTACCAATATATATATATTGTGATGGGGCAAGGCCAGATGGCTATAGAAAAGTAGTGGGAGATAGATATATTAGCTCCAGACTAAACAAATCCCTGGTACCAGGTTAAGTGAAATGGCAGCTGCTCCAGGTCAATTAAGACACCTGGGGCCAAGTTAGAACTTTCCAGAAGGCAGGGAGAATGCTAGGTTGATTGGGACACCTGAAGCCAATCAGGGGCTGGCTGGAACTAGTTAAAAGCCTCCCAGTCAGTCAGGTGGGTGTGCAAGTCAGGAGCTGTGGGAGGAAGTTGTGCTGTTGGAGAGGCTGAGTAGTACACACCATATCAGGCACAAGGAAGGAGGCCCTGAGGTAAGGGTGAAGTGGAGCTTGAGGAAGTGAGGGCTGCTGTGGGGGAAGTAGCCCAGGGAATTGTACATGTCATATTTCTAAAAGGTCTGATACTATTAGGATCCCTGGGCTGGAGCCCGGAGTAGAGGGTGGGCCCGGGCTCCCCTCCCCCAGCTTTGCCCCCTGTTTAATCACTGAGACTGGGAGACAACAGAGACTGTGCAAGGAAGGATAACTTCTCCTCACCTCCTTTGCTGGCTTATGATGAAAACGGCTTAGTAGACTGTGACCCTTGTCTCTAGAGAAAGAAGGGTTACGTGGAGGGTCACAGTGAGCCTCTGAGGCTAGCGAAATCCACCAGGAAGCGTGGGACCCACGGAGGCAAGGACAGAGCTTTGTCATTATATATATATATATATATATATATATATATATATATATATATATATATATATATATATATAAAATTATGATGCATAATATTGATGTTTATTTTAAGCATTTTTCTATTTTTATCAATTTTAAATTTTCACAGTTGCAGGAAATTATGGGGTGGGACAGACCATAATTTCAGGAAATTATAAAGAAGTTAAAGCTTTATAACTATAACTTTGTAACTAAACCACAAATGGCCAGCATCATAGGTCAAAATATATACAGCGTAAATATCCTTAACTCAAACTCGAATGAGTTCCTAGGCAACGAGGAAAACTGCTGTTTATCTGTAAATTTCAGTTATTATCGATGGAAATATTTGTTCATCATTTTCTGATAGTACGGTGAAATCAAGGTTTACAAACGTTTACTGATAAAACTGTAATCCTTCCAAGTCTATTTGTAATACAAAGCAGAAGAGCTGGTTGAAATGTTTCAAATCAAACTGTTTAGGTTTTTTTTAAAAAAGGAGGGGGAGGAACTTTTTTTTTTAAGTGTTGGAAAAAATTGACATTTGAAATTTCTCTCTTACTTAGTAAAATGTTTCATATCATGTTTGACCTTGTTTCAAATTTTTTATTAAAATATTTTCACCAAAAAAGTGGGAAAAAAACAAATATGGATCCATTTCCAACACTTCTAAATGCAAACAACTTCAACATTCTGAAGTATATTCAAACACTTTTTTTTTATTTCTTGATCAGCTGTATAGACTAGTTTTATAGTTTGTGAATTCTTTAAGAACTGAATTTCTGCCACAGACACTTTTATTTTAAACTTCCTGCCTGTACGTAAGAAGCAGTCATAAGAGAAAAAGGCATAACAGAATGTCTAGTTCAAATTGTACTCCCACTAAATTGATATGAGCCAGAGAGCGTGGGAGAAACAGAAAAATTGTCATCTGGATGTAGATTGATAGACTCCATATAACGTGACACCACAGGGCAGTGGTTGTGACAGTCACGTCATACACAAATGACTTGATGTAATCCACAGACCGATTACTTTGGATCCAGTTGTGCTGCATACATACAAATGCAAAATGATGTACCTGTTGTGTCCCTAGTTACTGGGGAGTTCCTGAAATTAAGGCATCGAGAGTCTAAAATGAGGTAATACCTGGGTTTTATTTATCATACCTGTGCTGCTTGAGTATCTACCAGTACTGAATTAACTTTCATAATGCTATAGGCTTAATGTAAAATGTGTTTGGGAAAGGATGCTCCAGTGATAAGTGCCTTAGCTTTGGATTTAGGAGATGCAGGTTCCAGCCCCTGCTCCACTAGAGGCATCCTGTATGATCTAGGGAAAGTCATTTAGTTTCTCTGTCCAGATCCTCAGAGGTAGTTAGATGCCTAACTTTTACAGAAATCAGTGGGAATTAGGCATCTAAATATCTTTGAGAATCTGTGCCTCAGGTCCGCATCTGTAAAATAGCACTTGCTTATCTCACAAGGATGCTGTAAGAATAAATATATAAAAATTGGTAGGTGCTCAGACACTACAGTAATTGGAGCCACATAAGTACCTAAAATAGAATCTCTGAGAGCAGTCACTTTGGATAGTCCAAAGTTCTGGTTAAGAATCTTGAAGGGATAATCCCAGGAAGTACAGAAACTATCTTGCAACAGCAAAGAAAGCAGGCCATGTCACGGTTACAAATACTCTCTATAGTTGTTCTTGAAAGAGGAGTTGAGGACCAGGATCCAGTTATTGTTCCATTGCCACATGATAACAGTGATTAAACAGCAAAATAATAGCCTTGCAGCTACTTTTCGGTCCATCTTATTTTCTCCCACACTTGAAACGCAAGTGATAAATGTTTTATTTGGAGGTAGATGTCACTTCAAAAAGCACTGAGTCACAAATTACAGTCATTTTGTTTTGTAGCATGTTTAGTTTCAGTTCTTCAGCCAATTCAAGTTTTCAGAAAATAATTGCTAGATTCAAGGTTGCGTAACTAGATATTTTGTGGTCTTTATGTAACAGTATTTTCATAGTGTTATACCCATATTAAAGTAATTTTAGCAAAACAATTGTCATCTCCAAATGTGGGTTTTTTATAGCAAGTTTAAAAACCCTATTCCCTTTTAGAGTGTGTTATAAAATATTTAAGGCATGTAAATTTAGAAACTTCTAAACAGAAAAACACTGCTATTTTAGAGATAGGATGGCCTTGCAATTAAAGCGCTGGCTTGGGACTTAGGACATCTGAGATCTTGTTCTTAGCTGTCTTACAGTGTTCCTTCATGGTCTTGGGCAAGTCATTTAATCTCCCTGTGCTCCATTTTCCCTCTTTATAATGGGGATAATATTTCCTTTGTCTGTCTTGTCTATTTAGACGGTAAGCTCTTTGGGATATGAACTCTCTCTTGCTATATGTACATGCAGTGTCTAGAACAATGGGGCCCTGATATTGGTTTGAGCCTCTAGAGTCTTATGAAATACATATAATTAAAAAGTAAAAAACTCTTAAAATAAAACTTCCTTGTGCTACTGTAACGCAGACAGACCCCGGTTGTCAGCGGGCGAGATCGAAACAGGGACTTCTTAAGCTTAGTGCGTGAGCCTCTACAGCATGAGCTTAAAGCCAACTGGCTGTTAGCTAAGACTGTAGAGCAGACTCATTTCCTCTCTCTCTCTCTCTCTCTTTAAGTGGTCTTGGTGCCACTAGATGCGACAGAACACCACACCCAGAAGCTGTGTGGGTTACACTACTTTAAGAGAAAGCTGTGTCTAATATTATGTGTAGTTAGCTTGAGTTCTGTGTCTGGCTTTGACACAGTCTCCCCCTATAGCCTCTCTATCACAAGTTCTTCACCTCTAAAAGGTTGTTTGCATCTGTAGCTTTGTTTTTACAGCTTCTTTCCTCCCTTATCTACAAAGTTTCCTTCACACAATTAATGTATTTATTTGCCTGTCAACTCATTATTTGCTGATACTGTATCATTTCCACTGCAATACTATTTTACACCTTGTGTAGTTAACTTGTGGATTTCATTGCCACAGAGTATTACTAGGAAAAAGTTTAGATTCATAGATTTTATGACCAGAAGTGATCGTCATGATTGTAGAGTATATGAATTGGGTCACATCCCTTTAAATAGTTTGGGAGCCCTCGAGTTGACCTCCTATCTTGTGTTGCAGAAGCGACTAGAAATTAACAGAGCAGCAGTGTAGCAGTGTATGTGTGAATATATATATATTGTAGCTGAGCCTTGCATGTTTATATAGATATATAGTTAGTAAACACAATTATTTGGAACACAACCATGTCCATATAATTTCCTCCCCCTTCATGTTGTGTAGAGGGCAAAGACACAACAAAAATAATTTGGTTTAATCTCCACACAGGCCATAGAATTTCACCCAGTAAATTCCTGCACCTAGCCTATATCTTGAGGTTGAGCTAGATCACAGTGGTATTAAAAAGCATTAGTCATATGAATAAGAAAATCTCACCCACTGGTATAGTATTACACTGTTTGATATTGTAAGGCTTTTTTACATCTTCTTATAAAGAATTCAGCATTATACCTGTTGGTGAAGGCTACAGGAGTTGATAGACAATTGATCCATTCTGAAGTGGCAATTCCTGTGTTTCTAAGCTTCATTTTGTGGTATGGCACAACTACAGGTTGAGGTTGTTTTACTGTGTTACCCTTTTCAGGATTAAACTTTTTTTCAAATGTATTTAAGAAACATTGATTTAAACCTCCTGATTAGCAGCCTGATATGAAACAGAGAGACCATAAATCAATGTGTAATATTTTAACAAAGAAATACTGAAGTTTCCAAACAACAGTACCTGTCTTTCTATAAAAAATGCTAGTACAGTAGCCTCAGCTTTTTATATGTAGGGACATGTTTCGAAAATGTTTTATCTTATATGTGATATATTGCACTTCACTTTGTTCTCTGGAATGTAATTCTGAAAGTTAGTGTTCAATTTATTGGTCTGACATGTCTAGCCAAATTCTGCTCAATTTACTCATTGAGTAGTCCCCTTGGACTCATACGCATAACTCTGGTATAAGGAGTCACTACGTGATAATTTGCCAGTAGTTACCGTATACAAAGGTGTCTGCAATACAGGGTTATTTCCTTACACTCTTTAAATAGAACATATGTGCAGTAACTCAGGTACCAGTGTATGGTCACTACTAGAAAAAAAATTGACTTTTTAGTGGTGGCAGGTTTAAAATGTTCATTCTCTTTGGATTCTACCACTTAATATTTTTAGAAATAAATTCAGGCAAAAGCTGAGATTATTGATTTATTCTTGACTTTTTTACTCAAACAAACTCCCATTAGGCCTAATATAGTTCACCACACTAGTGTTACGCTGGTATAACTCCATTACCTTCAGTGGAATTACTCCTGACTTCCAATAGTAGGAGAACATAAACAAGCCTACTGAGCTGAATGGGAGTTTGGCTGAGTAGAGCCAAATCCTGGGGCATCTAAGAATTCTTTCATGAAGGAAAGCATGAAATTAGGATCAAAAGAAAAGATGAAACTCTCTTGGTACTACATGACTCACAGGATAGTTGCAGACAAAAGCAAATTAATATAGTCAGAAGTGTAGTGTCGCTACATCTTGTTCTTCCACAGGTATATTTCATTCTGCTTCATGTGTCATGAAAAAATGGCCATCTTAATTCATATTCCAGTATCCTTGTTGGTCATGACGATGGGGAGAGACAGAGCACACAGTTTAACTGTTTTCCAACATCATGTTGAGCTTGCAGTTTTGACACTTGGGAAAATCTAGTTTTGACTTGTAAAACTGAATATATTTGATGTAAAAGTAATTGGAAGAGAATCAGTAGGGAACACCCAGATGTCATTTTTTTCTGAGTCATTTTTATGGCCTTACCCAAATTTAAATGCAAGCTAAGGATTCAACCCAGTGATTAACCCCAGGAACAAGATGCAACTCATATATTAATTGACCTAATAAAATATTCTACTTTAGGCAGCCTTTGTCTACATCCATTATATTACAGAACAGCCAGCCAGGCACAGTAGTTATAATTCACATACAAAAAAACTGCATTGAAGTAATAGACATAATGTGCCAGCCTGTATAAACTGCCCAGTGGGAACTTTAAAAAATCGGCTACTAAGCCAATAATACTAGGAAATGCAAGGGTGAAGGTTAAATATCCTTTTCTTAATTCAACGTTTTACCAACATTTTGGTATTTTTGCCATTTAAGATGAGAGATCTTTTTAGTTGAATTTTCATACAGTTTGTGTATTTGACTAGGTTTTCTCTTTTAATATTTGTGAAAACATTTTTTCAAAAATTATATAACGTTTTCCAGATTTTCACTGTGCAAGTACCTGATATGATCTCTTGATGATAGTCTCTTAGAATCAGAAAATATTAAATAAATCTATACATCTATGGGTCAGATATATCAGGCTTCTCTGAAAAGCCTTCCCACGGAGGGCATTGATAAGTAAAGCAGCAATATGCTTACCCTATAAGTCTAGCCTGAAGAATACTGAATTTGTAAGGTTACTGAAATCCATGAAAGACAAATCTTTGTTGTTATAGCAGCAAGAGACCATTACCTATAAGCTGTGCTACACTTCGGAAATGTAAAGTTTTCAGGACTACAGAGAAGCAGATTCAACATTAACTTCTGTGGTTAAAGTGGAGTGGAAGCTGTCAGTGCAGTAGGCCAAGGGAGCTGTGAGGGAGCATCGCTTACACAAGCCAGGGTGAGGTGGGGAACCTCTTCTGTTCTGAACAGAGCTCCTCTGTTCACTCCTGGCAGGGCCATCCTTACCCACATGCAAAGTACGCAGCTGCTTAGGGCACCAGGAAATTTGGGGCACCAAATTTCCTGGTGCCCTGCGCAGCTGTGTGCTGCTCCAGCCCCTGCTCCAGCTCTTCCCGCCCCGCCCCTTCCCTGTGCTAGCCCCGCCCCCGCTCCCCTGAGTTATGCAGCAGGGCAGGGCCTGCACTCACCGGCGGCGGGAAGTGTAGGGACCCAGCCCCATCCGTGCCTCCGGTGAGTGCTGGGGGATGGTTCCCCCCGCCCCACAAGCCAGCCCCTCCCTGCCGCGGAGGCCTGGTGCCAGCCCCACTGCTCCCCCCACACACAAAGTCCTGCCCCCCCCCTCCCGCAGGGGGGCTGCATAGGGCCCCAGAATTGCTAGGGACAGCCCTGACTCCTTGTCACTCTTTAACATCTCTGAATTGGAAGCCAGTCTTTCCCAGAGACACGGAATCTTTCTGAGTGAAATCCTGGCCCTATTGAACTCAACAGCAAAACTCCCAGTGATTTCAATAATTTGGGCCAGGTCTCGGGAAGCTGTCTGGCCTCCCAGCTGGAACACTGGGGGCTGGGTTATTTCTTTATCTGAAGCTTAATACATAACTTTTTTCAGCTTGCTGATCTGCACTTTTCCACAAGTCTTCTGTCCACCCCACACTGACACTAATATGTGATACCTTTTATTAAACCAATACAAGTATAAATTTGTAATGCACACAGTTTCAGACCTAAAGCACACCTACTTCATGTTACCCCCATCACCAATTTTTGTGATGATCAAGAATCAATTCAGTCACAAACACTCTTTGCAGGGGAACTGAGGATCAGGCTTGAAATATGCAGGTGGATAGCCCACCTGTACTGGAGCAGAAAATAGAGACTGGGAGTGGCTAAGTCATTATGCAAGGTAGCCTGTTTCCTCTTGTTTTTTCCTACCCCCCCCCCCAGATGTTCTGGTTTAACTTGGATTTAAACTTGGAGAGTGGTCAGTTTAGATGAGCTATTACCAGCAGGAGAGTGAGTTTGTGTGTGTATGGGGGTGGGGGGGATGTGAGAAAACCTGGATCTATGCAGGAAATAGCCCGACTTGATTATGTAAAGAGTTGTCACTTTGGATGGGCTAGCACCAGCAGGAGAGTGAATTTGTGTGGGGGGGTGGAGGGTGAGAAAACCTGGATTTGTGCTGGAAATGGCCCACCTGTTGATCACTTTAGATAAGCTATTACCAGCAGGACAGTGGGGTGGGAGGAGGTATTGTTTCATATTCTCTGTGTGTATACAAAGTCTGCTGCAGTTTCCACGGTATACATCTGATGAAGTGAGCTGTAGCTCACGAAAGCTCATGCTCAAATAAATTGGTTAGTCTCTAAGGTGCCACAAGTACTCCTTTTCTTTTTGCGAATACAGACTAACACGGCTGTTCCTCTGAAACCTTCTGTACTACTTCACTGTTCCCCATTTAAACATATAAATCTTGCTCTGATTGGGACACACTCCTGGTGAACTTAAGCTTTGCATTTTCCTAGGTACACCTGCTACTCCATCTCATGATAAATGTTTTATGAGGATTTTTTTCTTCTCCTCTCCAAAAACATAATAACCTCCATTCCCTTCCTTCCAAACTCTCTAAATTTTCTGCATTGTTATCTACATTGTCAGGGATTCTCATTAACTCAAGCTGTTAAGCATCAGCTGACTACAAGCAGCTCTGAGAGCAGATATCTCAGTAACCGGGAGCTTGCTTCATATTTTTGTTAGAGCAAACTGTTTTCCAGTAGAAATACTCCAAATCTTAGCCACTCTGACACCTCAGAAGTTTCTGAAAGGTCTGTCGGGCTCAGGAAGTTCTCTGATTTACAAATGGACCTAATCTCATTTGGGTGCAACAGTAATACAGGGGCACAAGTTACTTGCGTTTAAGATCCATTTTATCCTGAATCCAAGGAGAAATTTTTTACTGTGGCTTAGAGTAAGATTACTTTGTGATGACAATATCCAGTGAAGCTTTGGGAAGAAATAGTGATTGAGTTAGGGAGTGAAAATAGGGTTAGCTTCTATCTTTCATTTCACATTAGGTTTTCATAAAGTATCCAGCTAAAATGGAAATGCAGGCTCCTGAAGAACGACGGACAGCAAAAGGCGTACTGGGCTAGATTCTGTTCTCACTTCCACCCATATTGTATTGACTTCTGTGGAGTTATTCTTGATTTAAACTGGTGTGAGAGCAAAGTCAGGGCCACAGAAACATAATTTATGGGAGATGATTTAAAATCTGTCATCAAAAGTGTCTATATAGTTTAAGAACAAAGTCTTACATTTCCTGCAACCTCACTGATTTCAGTGAGTCCAGGATTTGGACCTTAATAAAGAGGTTATTATAGTATGAGTTGAGGTGGACAAAGATGATCAGGGAACCTAGTTTAATGTGACACCAGGGCAAGCTGGACTATGCTGCTCACAGACAAACAGGCATATCCGCATGTGGTAGTGATCTTTCTGCAAGCTCCGTAAAGATCCTTTTCTTTTCCCTTTATGCCAGTTCTCAAGGAGCAGGATATTGCCTGTATCCTGAGAACAATGCAACTTGCTATCACCCTTTCTTGTGCATCATACAGTTCTAAAGCATCCCAAGATTCACTATTTTATTTCTGTTGCATGGTTGGCTACTGTAACAGGCCAACAGATTCTAGGATCCTACAAAGGAATAGAGGATTCCTCTGAGTATTGTGATGTCAGGTGCTTGAGGATATAAGCTGGGCTGAAGAGTCTAAGAGACAAAGGAAAGTAGGGACAGAGCAGGGGAGAAATGTAGGTTAAGGCTTATGTTTCATTGTCATTTGAGTTATCAGTAAAGCCAGAAATCTTCAAGTTTGGACTCTGTATAGAGTCTACTCTCTGTTCAGACCAGTGTGAAAACTACACCTGCTTACAGTACACTAAATGACATGATATTGTTTCTGCTCTCTGATTTGATGATAGGCAAATAAATAGTAATGCAGGATTTTTAGAGGAATAATCATATATGTTAAAATTAATGTGTCTTTTGGGAATTACAAACAGTTGTTAAATATTAAATAATATGACCCCATGAATCATAGTGACCCTTGATAAAATAAAGTAATTTTGGAAACTACTCAAATTATTTACCTATTTCAGTGGCTTTAGAAAATAATTTGTAGGGAGGAAGCAGTGGTATCATACACGTTAAATGAATAGCAGTTGGGTTGTAGTATCATTTTTACAAAATTTTTCAAATATCATTAGAAAAGATAGCCAAGAAACTAATATGCAATTTATTTTTTCCCTTTTTTTCTCGTGTGTGTGTGTGTGTATGTGTGAAATGATACTTACTTTTATAATACAAAACCTCATGTGCACTGAAACTTTATGTAATTTTCTTTGGTTGCAGCACAAAGGCTGATCAATCTTTTTTAATTAAGAAGAAAATAATGTGATTGTTTGACAATATTTATATTTCCCAGGGCAAATCAAAAATCAATTTTAAAATTAGCCAATGACTTCTTTTTGTACATTCTTCCCCTCACTGGAAAGTCTGCTTATTCTGCTAGGAGACTTACACTGATGAATTATTAGGCAATATATTGATTTCAAAGTTTTGTTCATGGTCATTTTATTATTTAGCTGGTAAGGCACATCCTTTTTAAGAAAAGGTAATTCCATCTTAGATGCGTTTGGCTGTTAAGCAGTATCTTCTTCCACTTACTAACTTATCTTACTGCAAACTGCTATGAGCAACACCAAGTGAACTTAAAGTGCCATGAGCTGGACAGTGGAGAATTTCCACTGTGCAGGGGACCTCACTCAGTGGAAAGCTCGCAGAGACAGCTCAGCCACCTCTTATGCCAGCTGCCTCTGCACCAGCATAACAGAGTGGGGACATGGTGATGATGGGCTGAGGGTAGGGTTTGGCTTGGCAGAACATGGCTATCTTAGTGTAAGGTCCCTGAGCACCCTTGCAGCTCCAACTTGTACCAGGGCCAGGCATCTTGAGATCAGGGAGCTGCAGAGAGCTCCCTAGCTGTCCCTCTCTTTCAATGGGTCTGAATGAGAATCCAGCCTCCTGTCTTTTGCTATCTGTCTCTGCCTCGGGTATTTCTGTAGTTCTTAATATTGGGATTATGGTAGCACCTAGCTGAGATCAGGAGCCTATGTGCAAGGTACCATACAAACATGGTAAGAGCCAGTTCCAGGGCTAAAGAGCTGTCAGTACCTGTGGTTCTTTCTGGATTGCGGTGATATGTAGACGTATTTGAACCATTTTCCTTTCTGATGAAGCTCATTAAGGTGAAGCTTTTCACAAGACGTTTGGTGAGAAGTAAAGTAGTTTGCTAGCTTCTTATTTCAACCAGCATATACCATACTGTATAATTCCAGCATTAACAGAGGCAACTAACTGGCATTTCCATAGCTATCTCTACTCCAGAAAGCAGTTCACAAGATCTAAGTTTCAGATATGTCTACTTCAAATCACCAAAGAACTGTTTCGGGTTACTGAGTGCGACAAGATATTCCCATACTCTATACACAACCAAACTCTTATGGGAGTTTGGGAGTTTGAATTTCCTAAGGACTGGGCTAAAACCCACTTCATCGGATGCATTCAGTAGAAAATACAGTAGGAAGATATATATACACAGAGAACATGAAAAAATGGGTGTTGCCATACCAACTGTAACGAGACCAATTAATTAAGGTGGGCTATTATCAGCAGGAGAAAAAAAACTTTTTGTAGTGTGCTGATAATAGACCACCATAATTAATTGGTGTCGTTACAGCTGGTATGGTAACACCCATTTTTTCATGTTCTCTGTGTATATATATCTTCCTACTGTATTTTCCACTGCATGCATTCGATGAAGTGGGTTTTAGCCCATGAAAGTTTATGCCCAAATAAATTTGTTAGTCTTTAAGGTGCCACAAGTACTCCTCGGTTTTTTTGCTGATACAGACTAACATGGCTACCACTCTGAAACCTAAGGACTGGATCTTCCATTACAGAGATTGGGGAGATGGGGGGATGAGAGGTAGAGACAACATCCTCTGAGACCCATTCCTACAATTTCAAATGCTCTGTTTTACTCAACAATATCTCTGTGCCACTGCAATATTGAGGATAGGAGAAAGGGGGAGCATGCATTCATTCGATTCAGCAAGTTATTTAAAGTGTCTCATTTCAAGCATGTGAGTAGTGCCATTAAGGTCAGTGAGACTAGTCACATACTTAGTTAGATGCATGCTTTAGTAAATTGCTGAACTGGGGCCAAACTACTTATTTACACACGCACGCACACACACATCTTCTTCATCTGTATGTCAAGCAAACTTAACTTTAAAAAATTAATTAAAAGTGAGCTTTTTCTCTAGGCAGGCTTCCCAAAATGCTCTCAGTCCTAAGTCATAAGAAGTAAATTTACGATCCCATATATCACTGCTAGTTTATTACGGGAGGAGTAGTATTTCAGTCTTGGCAGCAGTGCTAAATTGGTTACTGTCTGCTTAAGCTTCCAGTTTCTGTCCAAACAATTGCAAGTAGTTCTTATAGGAACTGATCTTTGTTTGGGGCGGGGGGCAGGTTTTAAGCATACAATTTAGCTTATAGTTATCTTGTTTTATATTAGAGTTTAACTCAGACTGGAGCTTATGGAAATCAAGACCCAAACTGAGATCTGAATGTTGTCGTTTTGACCACCTCTAATTTATATGGCACCTGTCACTGCAAGGGAACCCAAAGTGCTCCAACAGCACTCCTAAACCCTTTTATGACAGAGAGCATCCAATAAGCACCACATACTACACTGCACAACAAATGAAGAAAGGAATTGTTAGCAAAGGACAGTGGGATAAACTTCTTACAAAAGTGCCAAGGGAACTTTAATGTCCATGCAGAGAGTTCAGGACTTGGATTTTCAACATCAAGATTCCCCTCCTTGTTCAAGAGAGTCATTGTGGCCAAAGGATGGCATGGAATTCATTCTCAAGGGAAAGCAAACCGTTTTTCTACCACCAGTGCCCCACAAAGCATTCAACTGGGAGCCAGGGATAGTTTTATTCCCCACCCGGGGTTCTATAGGAGGAACAGACTGAGTCAGTAGAACTCCTCCATGTCAGCTGTCCTGGCCAAAGCCTCTCCTTTGCTAGTGCTGCCCACTTTTGGCCAGGACAGAGGAAGTAGTGGTCACCTTCTTCAGTAGTAATCCTCCTGTGAGCAGATTTCCTGCCATCAAGGTCCCTCTGCCAGAGTCTGTGGCAGTGGAAACTAGTACAGACCTTATAGAGAATCTAGCCCACAATCTGAAAGACCCAAAGGAAGTAAACTGCATGGAAGTCAATTTATCTATCTTGGAAGAATGAAGGGCTTAGTTATTCCTGCTGGGATCTGAATTTTAGTACCAAGGAGTATGGAGCACAAATGCATCCCTGCTTTAACTCCATTAATTCCAGTGCAGTTAACACTACAGATGAATTAGGCCCTACATGTTTCAAACCTGAATTTGAAAACAATGAACCATCCCTCTGGCACATAGAGCAGCATTTTCCTCCCACACCTCTGTTGTTGTTCCTCTCTGTGCTTTCTCTTCAGTTTCACTTCTTTTTTTCAGTATTCTTAAGCTGCGGAAAGTTGATCTGATGATGATATACATTAAGGATGCTCCTCCTTTACATGGGTGAATGGGTAGCTGTAATCGCAGCCTGTTGTAATTAATTTTTCTCAAATATGTTTTTACTCTTTTTTCCAAATCTAATCATTTTGAAATAAAAGATTACCTATTTAAACTTAATACTAGCTTTGAATGTGCAAAAGTACTTACAATTTTTCATTTGAATTTCTTCCCACTGGAGGAGTCGGAGTTCTTTGTGAATTTGGTTTTCTTAGTCAACGCTAATACATGTCCCTATACCCTAGTTTTTTCTCTAGAAAAAAACTATTATAAGTTTACATTTGGACAATAGCTCTCATTAAGCTAAGTTGCTGGTGTCACAGTTCATTGCAACTTCATCTGTATTCCCCCTTTGTGATACACTAAGGGCGCCCGCTCTAGGCTCCTAGCTCCTCAGTTGTCACCTCTCTTGGGTACAGAACCATGTCTCTTTCCCTCTTGATCAGGGTTTTTCCAGGCTGCATGGTTCACTGATTACACTGTGATACTGACCACAAGCAAGACTGCCTAAACAGGCCAGTGTCTGAGCTTTGCTTTCTCTCCAGAAGTTATGGACAGCATAAGGGCCCACAGTTATAAGTTACCACACAATTCTCCATAAGCAAGCACATTTATTGTTAAGATGAGAGCATTACAGAGAAAACATATTAAAAACAACAAAAGAACCTACATACCTACTAAAAAGCTTACCAGAGGTTACTACAACTCCAACTTCAGGCTCTGGTAGGGGTCAGTTCTTCAAAACCCACAACTGGGTTTTCCTCATGGTTACAAGTTCATAACTGTCTCAGATTCAGAATCAACACTCACAGATAGTTCAGTCTTTCCTTTATATAACTTGGTCTCGGGTCACAGCTGTTCAGCAGACAATGACTCGCTCATAAGGATGTAACTTCAAAAGGCTGGGGTTTTGCACAACCAGAAGTGGGGAATTTGCATTCACCTCCTGTACATATTCTTTTTGCTTCACACTTCACACTTGTACACTTTTTGCTTCATATGTCCATTCTTGTCTGGCATTTGGTTCAATATAGTCTTCTGAACACCTAAGTCTTGCACCTGTCACATCTCCTCCCTCAAGAGGTTACATACAATCCTGTCCCACAATAATACATAAACCATTCATTTAATAGAATGGACTCCGGAGATACTTGAACTTAATTCAACAAGGTCTGCAAGGATATGGCAGGAAACTGCCATATCTATTCCAGTCAGGAGTTCTCAGAAATGTTTCACTGTTCAGTGATGGAAACATTCCCATTGACTTCTATGGATGTTGAATCAGGCAGTAAATCCGTTTTATAGTATTAGGATTTATTTGGTAATTCTCTTGAGGCAAAAAGTTGCCTAAATATCAGTATCTCAGGAAATGGGGAGGAAAAAGAGTTCTGTTGCATATTATAGTGGAATTAATTTGTCCATGTGAGAGAGAGAGAGAGAGAGAGAGAGAGAGAGAGAGAGAGAGAGAGCTATCACATGTGACTTCTTCTAGTGATAGTTTATGTAGTCAATATTAAAGATCATAGTGACCATAATAGCACTCAATGCAGTGAGTGGATATTGACTCCTGTCACATGACTTTTTGCAGTTCTCACAGCATTTTAATATTAATGTCAACTGACTGAGACCAGGATAAAGTTAGTTTGTTACACAGTCATTGCTGGCCTGATTCTCCTCTTTAAATGAGTATTTCAGTCATTCCCAAACTGTGGCCCATGGGCCACTTGCTTATTGTCTTCGGAGAGATGGCTGGTCATATGGTTCAGTTCTCCTCCTTGTTCCTGTGGTGTATTGAGGACTGTGTTGGATCTGCAAGCTATCACTTTGAGAGTGGAGGCAGGGGGAAGAGAGAGGGGATCCTGGTCCTACTTGCAGCCAGGAGGCTCTGTGGGAAACTGTTAGCAGTCAGTCAGTCTGGAAATAGCCAGGCTAAAGTAAGATGGGATGAGTTGTGCATCACTGCCTTAAGAGGAGCCTGTTATCTCTCTGTTTTGGGGTTCTTGGGTGTTCTGCATTCTAAGTAGTGTTACAATGCAACCTCCAGGAAAAATAGTTATGTTTTTTTATCTAATTTTTCTGAGTCTACGCTGTAAACATAAGAGTTTTTGACTGTGTGAAACAGAACAGATCCATAAGGATGGGGGATGAAATAAAGAGACAAAACAATGTGATTAACTCTATTTTCTCCAAAATGACACAACATAAGAAGGATGGCTAAAAATGCACGACTTTCCCAATATTCCTTTTTCCATGTAAGCAATTGCTGTAGTTCCCACAGAACTAACACAGTTGCAGATGGGTGAAAAGGTGGTCCATGGGATTGCAACTGGATGGGCGCTGACCAATCTTTCTACAATGTGGTCCAGACTATTTAAGACTGTAGGAACCTCTGGTCTATTTGATAGCATAGATAGTATTTCCATTCATTTACCATTCATGGGTTCGTTCACATGTCTGTACAAGACCTGAAGTATGTAATGGCTGTTGTACAGCACCTGGCATGGTTTGTGACACTTTGTATATTGTTAGAACTTTTGTTTAGCATCTTTCAGAAACTATAATGAGATATATAAATAAGTAGGTAATATAAGAAATCATAAGTGGTATTTAAATGTCTGATTTAATTACTCAAGTTAGGTGTATTTTCTTGTACAATACTTCAGACGGTCATGCATATATAATAGATCATTGCATTGTAGGGCAAATTCGTCCAACACCAACATAGCTTTGTCAGTTGTCCACCAGAAAGCAGTCACGTCTTAAGTGTCATTGTTTCTACTTCTGGTATTCTTGCTACAGTGCTTTTTACCAGGGACACCAGAGAGGTGCTGGTAAATAACAGAAAAAGACACGTGGTGCCAATATACAAAAATAGAAAGATCCTAGTGATTACTGGCTAGTAAGTCTAGCTTCAATCCCTGCTAATATCATATAACAAATGTTAACAGAATAGCCTCGAAGCTTTAGAGCATCAGAATAAGAGTGGCTTATAAAGAGAACATCTTGGTGATAGAACGGGTGATAGAATTACCAAATAAGAGGGTGAAAGGAATGTGGTAGGTGTAATAAGTTTTTTTAAGCATTTGATAATGTACCAGATAAAACCTTACACTCAAAATTAATTGACATTTTTTTGAACATGAACAGTGTCACAAAAATTAAAAACTGGCCTAAGGACCCTAATCTAAGAATAATAAGCAGGAGGTAGAGGGAGGGGTGAGTGCATAAGGTGGAACCACTGGGATTGTTGTTAGACTAGCCACATCTTATCAGGCATATTAATTAATAATCTAAAAAGGAGGTGTCATGGTTCAGGGCTATTTCTGACCCTTCTCTGGTCTCAGTGCACACCCTTAAGTGTCTGGCCTTGCCTTTAATCCTGTGATTCTCCCACTCTCAGACTGGGTCCCTGGCCTGCAGTCCACTGGGTATCAGCCCTGATTGTTCGGGTCTTGCCACTCATGCCTTTGGGAGCTGCACGCAGTGGTGAATACAGTGACCCAGAACAACCTTTGTTAAAAGAAAGTACTGTTTAATCACAATAATAAGAACAAAGCATAACAAGCAGAAAGGATTTTTAAGAAAATAAAAGGTATAGCCAAGTCTATAGGTTTAGGTAGGCCTAGTTTATCCCAAACACCCCAACTTCTGGGGGTTGCGGGTCCATTTTCTGCCTCCTTTTCCCTGTTCTTCAGAGGCTGTTTGTTTGTTTTTAATCCACCCAACATTTATTGTTCCCATTTTTCCTGCATGGATTCCCCCTCCTGTGTTCTCAACGGGACTCCCTCTCCCACCCATAGTCAGAAATAAAACTTCAACAAGAATGACACCTGCATTGTCCTCTAAGGCTACATCTACATTGTGATACAAAGACATGCAGCACGGCCCTAGCTGGCCCAGGTCAGCTAACTTGGGATCCGTCTGCAGAGCTATAAAATAACAGTGTAGATGTTTGGACTCCTGCAGGAGCCTGAGCTCTGAGACCCCATGATGGGGCGGGACGGTCTCAAAGCCCGGCTCCAGCTGGATCCCAAATTTCTACACTGCTATTTTTAGTCTGCAAGCCTGAGTTGGTTGACCTGGGCTCTGAGACTCGATGCTGTGGTTTTTTTATCATATAGATGTACCCTAAGTATGCATAAATGAGGTGCTATCTGAGGCTGCTGTCTGCTTTCCTGCATATGTACAGTCAGCTCTTGCTTGAATTAACCCTTTATTCTCATCCAGCTAACCGTTCAATAACAACCAAACAGATGAAACATAATATTCATAAAATATTACAGCATCTCCCAGGTCCTTCGGAGGGAGCAAAAAGCGTGGGAATTAAAGATTCAGATAATATTAGTTTGGGAGCAGTTAGTAACACCAATAATCCCAGAGAAATAAGTGACCTTGAGAGGGTAAGGATAGAAAACAGCACAAAGACTCAAGATGACAAATTCCAGCTAATAATTTGTCTGCACGGAGTCAGCAAATATTGAGAAGGAATTATGCAGGGTGGTTCAAGAAAGCAGGAATAGGAGAAAATAGATGAAATTAAGAAAGGAAAAATGTAGGGTGAATAGCAGGAAGATAGTGCGATCTATAGAATGTTCCAAAGGAATGGTATAAGCCCCATCACTAGAGATGTTTAAATCACTAAAAAATGTATTGTAGGAAATACTGGTAGGGGGAGAGATTAACCCAAAATTTCCCATGGGGAACGTAAGTAGGTTGCAGGGGATCACAACCATGCTCCCTTACCATATGGCTCAGTGGGAGAAGAGCACAAAACCCTTTTTCTGTTGTATCATGACATCAGAGCAAGGAAAAGGTTGAGAGCTATTGGTCTAGAATATCCTAACTGGTCTCTTTTATCTTTAATTTTTCATTGTATTGCATATTAACAACAAGCGGGGGAAGGAACAGGTTAAAGAATATTTAAAGTTAGATGGGTTCAAGTCAGCAGCACCTGATGAAATTCATGCTGAGCTACTCAAGGAACTACCTGAATGTGAACAGCCTTCCCCTTCAGCTCCTGCAAATGCAGGCTGATAAGCTCTCCTGGTGAATTATACTGTGTTGTTTTTGTTGTTGTTTCTTCCTCAAACTCAAAGTACAGCCTAGTATAGCATCAGGTGGATGGAAGCCCTGCCTGCTTGCTGGGTTAGCTTTTTATACTGCTTACTTTCTTCTTTGAGTTCCGTAGCTGGTGAGCTAATTACCTCATTAGCTCATCAGGCTCCCTACATGTATACGTGATCCCATCTACCCTTCCAACCCCAATCAAACTATCTAGCTCTCTCCTATTTTCATCATATTCAGTGCCCTGGGTGATCTAAGAGACCAGGATGCTGGCCTCCAAAGGGTTCTCTATATAGTTTCTAACGGCACCCTGACACACTGAAGCAATTATCTTTGAGAACTTATGGAAGATAGGTGAGTTCTCAGAGGTATGTTTGTGTCCTGGTTTATGCTGAAGTCAAGAAACTTTGAAGGTCGGGGCTCACCAAGGAACTCTCAGACCACTTGCTAGTTAAAGGATGTTGAGATTTTAATTCTTTTGGGTCTGCTTATATTTGTACCAGCTTCAACAGCTGCTTAGGAGCTATTCTGGCAGTAGGGATTGAAAAAGTACAGCAGCATTTCAGCCACAAATCCTTCTTTTGACCATGGCCCCTAAATCATTGTCTGTGAGGTAATGGATTCTCCCACATCAAGGTAATCCTCGATAGCAGGGTAAACCAGTTATACTTTGCATTGGGGTGAAAATGCAAATGAGCTGTAACAGAGGGTAGATGTGATCTGATATCTTCAAAATAAGTCAATGAGGGTCCCATGCTGGCAGGAATTTAGAGGGCCCAGTCCCATTCTCATTCCACACTAGTTTACACCAGTATAGCTCCACTGACATCAGTGAGAATCAGGAGCACCTCCACTGGTTGAGGTGAGATCAGAATCAGGCCCTGAGTGGGTCTTGGCCATGTCCTGTCTAGCTAAGTAAAAGCTAGCATTAACAGTTTCCAAAGGTCCTCATTTTTTTATGTCAAGGAGGTTGATGGGTGGGATTCCTAGGGGTCTTGTAGGAAGAGACATTCTCTCCACTGAGAGAAAACAACAATTAGTATTTGGATGCAAAAACTATGGGCCAGATGCTCAGCTAGTGTAAATCGGGGTATCTGCATTGACTTTAATAGAGCTTCACAGATTTATACCACGTTGGTGTCTGCTCCTCTATCCATTAACTGAAGATTGTCAAACTGTTGAATGTTTTTTCCACAAGCCTTGTTGAGTTGATTTCATGCCCTCAGATTTAATTTTCCATTGAAACTATTGAAACACTGAAACAAAATAGTGGGTTTTCCATTGAAAACATAGCAGAGTTCACATTTCAGTATTGGACTTTGGAATTAAGAAATATAGTTGCTCAGAATGGCCTCACTTTCACTCAAACATTTACACAGTTTTCTAGCAAAAACATCCACAAAATGTTTAAAAAAACTTCAGCCCAGTGGGTCTCTTGTCATATTTGTGAAGGAACTCAAAAATATTAATTAGTTTTGCCTGTTTGCAATGAATATTTTAGACACCTCTACTTTTATTGACTTTTAAGCCTCTGTATTTAATCTTTTAAAATAAAAAAGTGAGACACTGCAATCCAGCTAAATCAACCCTGAGCTTCTCCAAGGGAATAGGTCTGAAATACTGCTTATAAAGCAGCTTGCCTCAAAACTTGAAGCAACTACAATCATAAATAAGGATAAAATGCCAATGCCTATTTTAAGTTAATTGGTTATGCCACTTTTAAGGCAGTTTCAAGCTTTTGGGGCTTTAGGGCAAAAATATTCTTTCTTTTGTGGAATATGTTGGAGTGTTTGCAGCTTTCCTACTCCTGGTGGCATAAGTAGCTGGTGATTGGCTGTTAGAAAATGAAAGCCAGATATTAGGTATAGCTCCCCTGAAGTCACTGAAATCAATGTAGTTACAAGTGTATTCTATCTGAGGACCTACCTCTGAAATTACACACAGTTTAGAGCAGGATTGAGAAGCCAGTTAAATTCTGGCAGTTTTTTATTCATATTTGTTCTTCTCCTTTTTGGCTTGAAAGCAGAGGAGAAACTGGTAAGCCTACAGGGTCATAGCATGTAATGTGTTCATTTCAGAAGATCATTTGAAGTCTCTCTTTAGGGGCTATGACAGGTATGGCAATTTCCTGCGATGTTTTGGGGAGATTTTGCTGTATTCTGTTTATTGATCATTTTAGGCCAGGGATTATATGTAGTATCATGGGGGAGGGTAATAACAGCACTTCTAGGAATTAAGAACTATTGGGGTGATTAGGCAAATTCACTCAGGTTATAACACCTCCAGAGAGCTACCTCCCCCTGTAGAGGCTCACATATACTAGTTCAAACTGGATTCTCCAGAGACCAACAAAGAAAGGACTGTTGATTAAATAGCCTGAGTTTGAACTGACATAAGGCTTTCTTTCTGATCCAGCAAATAGACTGGACCTTCTGACAGAGGGGGGACCCCAATCCTTCCAGGGAATTGTTGGAAGGACTTTGGCCTACTGGAGTCCTATTAAACTGATAGTGATGTTTTGTAAGCTTTTAGGAACTTCTATTGTTTTTGTGGTTTTGCTGTAATGCTTTCTGCCCAAGAATAAATGTACTTGCTTATAAAAAGCTGTATAGTAATTTATATCTGCTGTCAATTATGTTGGTCATAAGCCTTTATAGAGAAATCAAAATGCAGATACTTGTCTTTTTAGGTACTATGTCTTTCTGGGAATATCACAGCATAGGCAGGGAACTATGAGGTTTGGGAAAAGTCCTTGTCAGGAGGAGAGAAATGCCCAAGAGAGGAGACAGCAGAAGAGCCAGAAGCCTACAGTGGGTGTTCTCCAGGGACCAAGGAGGGGGAACACAGGTGCAGTTGTCCTCAGCTGTGAAAGGGGCCATCCTCTGCATCCATGAAGCCTGCAGTCATGGGCTCATTAATATTTGTGATACCTCCAGTGATAGTGCTCTAACTGCTTTAATTTTTTAAGAAGACATTTATAACCCTTTCTCATGAGAGAAAAAAAGTCTTCAACTGCTAGGGCTGAAAGCCTGTCTCTGTGATGTTTCCCAAAAATCATTGGCTTTTCACAGATGCTCTCCTGAATGGAACAAAATTTTAGGGCATGCCATTTTGGAGACGTGACACGGAAGCATTAGAGGCCTTCTCAATCCTATTTTTAAGACCCATATCTCAGAAACAATTTCTCTAATTCACCTCAAATTTTGCTACAAGGAAATCTACTCCCTACACATGAAAAATGTAAAGTGAACAGGATTTCCTATTATGGAATTTGGGGCCACAGTGACAAAGGCAGCCTTATTATGGAAAGCTTTGTCGACACCTGAGTGAAAATATGCCCTCTCTCATTAAAATAACTTGTGGACAAAATACTATACACCAAATGGTTTTGAAGTAAAAAGTTCCAGATAGAAAAGGCCCTATAGTGGCTGGACTAAAAATAAGGCATATATTTTTAACAGTGAGCATAATTAACCACCAGAAAACCTTACGAAGGATTATGGCAGATTCTCTAGCACTGGAATTTTTTTAATCAAGATTGGATATTTTTTCTAAAAGATGTGCTGTGGTTCAAATAGAAATTAATGTGGGGAAGTCCTATGGCCTGTGTTATACAGAAGGTCAGACTAGATGGCCACTGTGGTCCTTTCTGGCTTTATAATCCATGAAATCTATGAATAAACTAACATGGGGTTCTTAGTCAAATTTAACTGTGGCCATATTGATCATGTTCAGTGGTGACACAAAGATACAGAGCACTATTCAGTCAACATAACCAGTAGTAAGCCCCAAAGGCAGCTTCATGGTTGATAATGGAATCAGCAATGGAATCAGCCAAAGCGCCCACAGCAGAATCAGATATGCTGCCAGAAATTGGAAAGATACATTCCAGAGAGCTTGGCCTAATGGTGCTCAATCTGCCAATGTACCTCATGTGTAGCCACAGCTGTTAATGCTGCTATTTAATAGGATACAACAGAAGGAGGAGGAAGCATCATCAAATAGATATTTCTGCTCACATTGTTATCATTTTTTTAAATTTTGCTTTGCTAGGCTGATAAAATCCAGGTTGTTAATAATGGAGGCCACAGCGTATAGCATATGAGGAAGTTTATTCTTTAATGGTGTTGGGTGTGATAGCGTATTTGTGGATTGGCCAGGCCTCAGGAGTGTTTAGACAAGGACCTAAACTACAGACCTAAGTAACTATACATACTTGTACAATGAAAGGCATGTGGCTGGATGCCTATTTTAGTAAAGCATCTGTTAGAAGATATTCCTCTAGAATAACAAAGATCTTAAATATAATATTTCTTAAATAGAACATGGTTTTTGCTTCAGTTGATACCGTGAGCTGATACATGTTGATAGAGTATTCTGATACTTTTTTCCCTAGATCTAGTCCTCCTAAATTTCAGTGTGGCTATGTGTAAACTACCAAAAACGTATGTTTTGCCACAGAATAAATAACATGTATTGCCTGTCCTGGTATAAAATCCTAGTGGGGGCAAGGCACTACCGGGACCTGCAGTTTTACCACAAGGTGAATTAGGCAAGGTCAGCCATGGGTGCAGGCATAGTGTTGACCTTATCTAGCTACCTTATGGTAAATACTAAAGGTGCCTTCTCTCCACTATTTTACATTAGTTTGGCAGTGAATACGCATCATAAGAATTGAAAGTGGAGTTGAATGGGCCAGGCCAGAGGGATGTAGGTGCAGACATTCTGGTGAGAAACATTATGACAAGTTAAATCACTCTTGCACCTATTAAAAATAATGCAGGCAAACCAAGACCTCATTCAGGCCCAGCTTTACTATGCCTCATGAGCTTACTAGTCCATTTATACATGGATCCAAAAAATCATCCCTCCCTGTCAACTGTGGAAAAATACAGACTTTTACTTGCTAAGTTTTAGACCATTGGGACAAGCATCTTGCTCTCACTACTGGCACAGATGTATACGATCAGCATTTTTAATTGAAGTGGAGGCAGTGATGTTCCCAATGAACCCTATTCATACTCTTCCAGCAGAAAAACAGTGCTTCCCATACCTACTACATCTTTGTCACAAGTGAATATGAATTAATAGACATCAGGGGCTATATTCTGCCCTGATTTACATGAATGGCAACCCCACTAACTTTAATAGGTGGGTGGGTGTGTGTGTGTGTGTGGAATATAAATGGTGATAATCTGTGGGATCAGAAAGCTGAAACATTACAAGGGAAAGTGCATCCCTTTTCTTCAATTATCATAGTGATAGTAATGGGCCTAACTTACTTGTGTTTTATGTAATTATAACTTTATTACTTCATTGACATATATGGCTTTACTATTGCTTTACACTGGTGTAACTAAGAGGACAGCCAGAACTAGTTACTGGACCAAGCAGAAACAGAGATCATCATAAATACTGCATGTATTTCTGTGTGCTGGATTTCAAAGGAAAGGTTTTTTCCATCCCTTGCTTTTGTAGCCAGTATCTTATGTGCCCACCTTTCTGCATCAGCTCTGAGAAGACGTATAGTAGACCTGAGGAAATGAATATTCATTCATGTAAATGCAAAAGAGAATTTTTATTAAATTGCATGTGTATCCCTTTCATGTTCATTATCTGGGAACATTTGCACATTCAACCATTACTAGCTCTAATATGCTCAGAAAGTGGAGTTTTAAGCTCAAATATTTCTTGGAAAGTGAATTTTATAGTCTGAATCCAAAATTAGGCTCCAGTGCTGCAAACACCCATTTGCTTGACTAGGAGCATCTGAGTAGTCTTGTAGAAATCAATGGGATTACTTATGTGCTGAACGTTAAGCACATGAATAAGTGTTTCCAGGACTGAAACCTTAATTTGAGAATTTTCCTGTCTATTAGCAAAAGTTATACAAGCAGGAAAGGAAACACAAATTCAACAAATAAATTACTTATTGTAAATTATTCATTAATTAATTCTATAGTTCTGTCAGTGACAAAAGAACTAATTGAAGCTGTGCCTGACATTTGACAATACAGAGGAACTAACCATTTCAAGGTTTAACATACTCATTTATTCCCATAAAAAGTCTTTCATTAATAGAGGAGAGAGTTTTGTATTTATTTTCTTCCATGGAAGGATGGTGTAGCAATTATGAGATAGTATTTCATATCTTCTCTCATGCAACCCATCCCTGCCACTATATATTTCCCCCCAAATTAAACAGCTGCCCAGGTGGAAAAATAACTTATTTTATGTACAAATTTTTATGTTATAAAATACACTGATTTTGAATACTCAGTTAAAATATGTTTGAGATAGAAAATGTGTGTTAAATCTTATTAAAAGAAGCAGTTCTCATAGTATTTGATTATCCTCACTTACACCTGTGGAAATCAGGAGTTACTGCACTGGAGCCAATGGCGTTTCACCAGTTTAAGACCAGTGAAAGTAAGAGGAAAATTAGACCCAGGGCCTATATTCTCAGCTGGTGTGAATCAATGCAACTCAATTGGGCTAAGCTGATCTACACAATCTGAAAATCTGTCCCACAATATGTCAAAAATGAGGTAAGATACATTCCTCTTGCGTCTGCGTTCCATGCTCTTCCTTTTCTTTTACTCTGATTCTTTACTTTTTATTCTCACTTCTGATTATTCTACTGTACTTCAACATTCTTGAAAGTTTCCGCAGAGATGACTCTTTTATGCCATCAAAAGATCTGAAGTGGTGCAGCTAATCTTCATTGATTCAATGTCCATTTCTCCCCAATGTTTCTGAAGATCTCTAGGCAGAAGTAAAGTGTTTTTGGTGAAATAGTTTCTCCTTGTTTCCATGCTTCAAAGTGATATCCTTACTATTTTTGTCAAGGCTGAATTTCACAGCATTCTATATGGAAATGAATTTCAGGAATCTTCCTCCTTTGCTCTTTGAAACATTGCTTCTATTTCCATGAGTTTAAAACCCTCCTTATCCTCAACCAAAGATATAAGAACAAAGGGTTGAGCAAACCAGTTTAGAAACAGCGAGAACTGTCTTACAGCTCTGATCGTGTACTAAACAATATCTGAAATTATTTGATGCTTCAAATCAGCTTACTTAAGAAAATCCCCTTAAAAACCCAGGTCAGGATCAGTTCAGCCCTAAACAAGGCATTCTTGCTTTAGCTGTTATCTTACAAAATCTATTGAAGGTCTCAGCAGGTCTTCATGCTCTTTTGAAATGTCATATGCACTTTGGTTTCTCAGGGGTAGGAAGCTCACACTGTGTTCCTTTTCTCAACCAAATGAATGCTGGAGAAAAATGATATTTGAAAATAGCAGCTGAGCCAGTAGACCAGAAGAGAGGCTAGACCTGCTGGTGAGACTCTGTGCTTCTTGGATCAGGCTGGGGAATGAATGAATGGATGTAATAAGGGATTTAGTGAAAGGTGGGATGAAAAGCATCATAGAGAAGAAAGAAAATGAGAATTGGAAAGAGATCTGCCAGAGAACAGATTTTTCTTTGAGAGGAAAAAAGAGGAAATCAAGTGGGATCAAAACTGCAGGCAGTGATTTTTTCAAAGAAGACTTGGATGCCTAATCTTATATTTGAGCTTTTTTGAAAATTCCAGCCTACAGGAATAGTCAAAGGAAGAGCTACAATGTTGTCAGAAAGATTGGGCTATGTGTGGAGAGAGAAGAATGGATTACAGTGAAGGGAAAGGTCAGAAAAGACCTCAGATAGAAGTGGATAAGTTCATTTGGATCTTCTTCATACTCTGGTTCAGTGTTTTGTAGGTGAACTTGAAATATACATTATTTCTCAATCTTCCTTGCTGAAGTGGCTGATTGAAGTTTAGGGGAGAGATCCATTGCTGCTGTAAATTGGCATTGGTCCATTGACTTTAGCTGAGGATTTTCCCCCAGAAGTCTAGTAGGTGAAAAGTGCAAAAAAGACTCTTGTGAAAATGTTGAGGGAAAATGTGTGTCGTGTCCCCCCCCCCCCGCCCCGCTTTTTTTTTCAAAATGTAAAAGCTTCCGATAGAGCTTTTCAAGAAAGAGACACGTGGGTCCTATCTCCCCACCAGCTTCTCAGAATTGCCCCGTCTTCTCAGAGTTGTGAGGGATGATGTTCTTATGGAAATAAAAGCATTCCAAAATCTGAGGAACTCTGAATGCTGATTATGGTGGGTGAGATGATATAACACTAGGCCAGGCTATACACACTTCACACTGCGGGCAGTCACAGGGCTCTCTTAATTCTCTGCATAAGCTTTCCAGACTGTGGGTGACTGCGTAGGGAGAGACTAGCCTGCAGATGACTGCTGTGCCCCACCCTGAACAGGTGGCTGAAAGAGAGTGGGAAATAGAAAGAGCCTTGGCTCTGCCTCGGCAATGAACTGGCCAGTGAAACTGCACCAATCCATAAAAACTACCAGCTATGGAGATGGTGCAAGGTACATCCCACTTCAGCAGAAGAGGGGAGGCAGATTGTGACACTCTGAACCCCATACTATAAGCAAGCCCTGTGGGAGGCAGTGTTACCTAGTGGATAAGGTTCTAGATAGGGAGACAGCAGAGCTGTGCTCAATTCCCAGTTCTGCCAGTCCTCTGCTGTGGTTCCTTGGGCATATACATTTAGTTTTTATACTCTCTGAAGCAAGGATGATCGGTCACTCAGTACAGTGCCTAGTACAATGGGTCCCATGTCTCAGCTGGGGCTTCTGGGTTCAACTATAATACACATGAAATAACTAATTCATGTGAATGACAGGAAGGCCCACCCCAAATCACCAAATTCTGCATTTTTTGAATGTCAACTTAATTTTAAAAGTAGACGATATATTGATTTTTATTTATAGACTTATCCAGTGTATCCTCTTCACCCCAGCAACAGAGTGACTAGCCAGGATACTGTTCACAGAATGTATTTTGTTCTTTTATGTTGACAAATGTAATTTTAGTTTTTAATTATTTAAGGATTTTTAATTATTAAAGACAGTAATTCACAGTAGTTGAGTAAATTTATTGTTGTACATTTTTCTGAAAGTAATGAAGTCTTAATTATCAGACCTGACTGTAGCTCTCCACTACTTAATCTTTTATGAGAAGTAAGGTAGGGATGTCAGGTGTTTTGTTTTGTTTTTTCTTTCCTGTGAGCCTAATTGTGTTTTCAAATTATCCAAGAGGGAAATGCTGTGATTCTGCCATAAGTGACCTGGTAGTAAATGCTTTCTGCTGTGAAAAAGGTTAATCAGCACATGTAGTTTGCATAGTGTTCCCTATGGGCTTGTCTACGCTAGTCTTTTTTCTTTAAAATTTCCTACCCTTGCTTACACTGCCCTTGCAGTTCCACCAATGGAAGCATTAATGCAAATAGTGTTCACACAACCGCTGGTTATCTAACCCTGCTCTGAGTATGTCTAGACAATACAGTACTATAAAATCAGATACTTGAACCTCATCTACACTCGAACTCTCTCTACTACTCTACACTGGAGCTGCACCATTCCTAGCACTGATGTGAAATGTTAGGGGGTGGGAGGGACTGGTATATACGTGTCTTATGATATCATCATTTTGGGGCGGGGGGGTTCTAGCATTTTCCATCTTTTGGAGTCCGGAGTAGTCATCAAAGTTGGCCTTCTTGTTTAGAAATGAGGTTATCATTTAAACCAAACCTTCTCATTGTTCAGTCCATCCTGTGTTAAGTAGTGAGTTTAATCACCAATAAACAAACACCAGAAGACATAAATTAAAAATATCAAGAAAGATTTCCTTATTTTTCAATTGCAATCCTATAAAATAAGATTATAAAACACACAAAATCCAATAGAACAAGCTGGCAGGCACAAATACTATTAGACTGAATCACACAGTTTATGGTTTTTTAATAGAAACATATTTAGGGAGCAGCAGTAAACACAATGGGCCAAATTCATTGCTGGTGTAACTCAATTTTATTCAGTTATGTTACACACAGAATAAATGTGCCAAAACATTTTAATGAGAGATGGACTGTGAACATAACATATTTAACAATGACAAATAGAGCTTGTTCTTTCTCTGCAATATTAGGAAATCAGCAAACATATTTTTTGGTAAGTATCAATTCCCGCGAGTTATTATCTTCGGCTAGATTGTAATTTAACTCCTAGCCCTGTGTAAGAGGAGGCACACTGCTGCATCTTCCCAAGAGAAGTCTGAAAGGGGAATCCTACCTGAGGATTCATACTGGAAGCCTGGCTGAATCTAATCAAAAGACTAGAGGCTGTTCCTGTTACTCTGTCCCAGTTTAAACTGCTTCTTGAGTGTGCTGTATTTATAAATATCCCTCCTGGATATTAATTGAAAACATGCAGAACATTACAAGGTGCAGCTCACTTTCCCATTTGCACTGGCTCATCTGTGTTATGTGGTTGCCTGGGGGACAGATCCAAAGTTCCAGCCCTTTCTGTCCACTGCACAAACCATTTCATTGCTCACCCAAGTCACATGGTATTGTTTCTCCTCCCTGAATCTCAAATGACAAAGGACTTTCAAGACGTCTCCATGAGCATTTCTCCTATGAATATTCTTCTGAATACCTATTCACAGAAGCACTTGCAAAAATATGTCTGTCTACAGATTAAACTGTGTGTAATGGGGGAGGGAGAGGAGTTCAGTCTAGTTCATGTAACTCAAATGAAAAAGATCTTTTCTGGCCATGTAGACGGGACCTCTGGTGTGTCTCGACCAGGCAAAAGGTGTGTTTACAAAATGAGCGATCTCATTCTATTTAAATAACATGATCTGAAACCCACTTAGCAGCTAGCAGTTTAGAGGCTACGATGAGAAGGGTGGTATAAGAACCTGAATAAAAGCATGTGGACACAGTATAACCTGATCTTGTGTGATTAGAGGGAAGCTAGACAGACCCTTGAAAAACAAGTGTGCCAAGAAAAATTTTCTCATAGACATGGTGATGGGTAAGGAATTAAAGGGGTCACAAACAATAATTAAGTGATTTTTTTTAATCCAAATCCAATATTTTTGAGAGTAACTTACTTCAGTTTTTGCCCAGCTGTATCTGAAGAGGACAGCCAGTGGTCTCTGAGGAAGAATGAAACCTCTAACTAAGCTTTCCTTATGGACGTTGAAGATCTAGTGTTGTAATCATGCAAAAATCTTTAGGCAAAATAAGAATGCTAGGTAACCAGTAGTCAGCAGCACTCTATAGTCCCTTGGTTTCATCTACTCCCTGTTAAGACAATGGCCGGGGGTGGGGGAAGCTTTTATTGTAGGGTTCTAGGCTAACTTTGTCTGTACAGTCTATTGTAAAGGCTTCCTGTTCATTACTATAGCATAGCCAACGTAAACGTGCCCAGATGCATTACTCCAGAGCACTGGTTCTTAACCAGGGGTACATGTATCCCTCAGGGTATGCAGAGGTCTTCCAGAGTGTACATCAACTCAGGTAGATATTTGCCTAGTTTTACAAGAGGCTACATAAAAAGCACTACCGAAGTCAGTACAAGCTAAAATTTCCTACAATGACTTGTTTATACTGCTCTATATACTATACACTGAAATGTAAGTACAATATTTATATTCCAATTGATTTATGTTGTAATTACATGGTAAAAATGAGAAAGTAAGCAATTTTTCAGTTATAGTATGCTGTGACACTTTTTTGTATTTTTAAGTGAGGTGAAACTTGGGAGTACGCAAGACAAATCAGGCTCCTGAAAAGGATACAGTAGTCTGAAGCACTGGCTCTCAACCCTTCTAGAGTACCTGAAGGAAAAACATTTTTTTCTCATGTTAACAGCTGTGCAGTTTATTGCACCTGTACTAGAAGGAAGGATCTCTGGAAGTAATTGCTGTTTGGTATGCTAGCCAATTTTCGTTTATTTATTATTTTTAAGTGTATTAAAATTGCAAATGTGTGCATTTAGCGATATGAATACCATTCAACCAGGTTTGCAGAATGTAATCCATAGATCTGGATTCAGTTTAAGTGAAAAACAAAACAAAATATTGTGTTCCCTCCATTTCTCCTTCTTTAGGAGGAAAGATCCCTTTGCTAAGATTTAAAGAGCTCTGCTGTTCTTTCAGAGTTTCTTCTCTTTGTCATTACTTTTCTGTACATGGATGTGGTGCTGTCTGTGAACTGAAAGACTATGACAGCTGATGGAAGTCTTTCAACGGGAGTAGGCTTCCAGAGTTGTTTCTGGGTGTGACTTTAAAAGAGGTTTTCATGCAATAAAACACACTGTGCTGTGTTAGAAGATGGAGCATGTGCCATGCATGTTAGGGTTTTTAAACAGCTTTGTACTGGCCCAGGAAGCCTATTTTGTAGAAGAATTTATAACATTCTCCATTATGTATGACAATCTATAAACCATCAGGAGGTAAAATGTGTTACAAATAGAGGCATACCCACTGACACAGTCTTTGCCTTTTAACTCTGTTCATAAATCAGTTTAGCATAAAAACTAGGGCTGTCAAACAATTTTTTTAAAATTGCAACTTATTGTGAGATTAAAAAAATAGTTGCAATTAATTGCAGTTTTAATCGCACTGTTAAGCAATAATAGAATACCAAATTAAATTCATTTTAAGTATTTTGGATGTTCTACATTTTTCAATTATACTGATGTCAATTACGACACAGAATGCAAAGTGTACAGTGTTCACTTTATATTTTAGATTACAGATATTTGCACTAAAAAAAAAGAAATAGTATTTTTCAGTTCACCTAATTCAAGTACTATAGTGCAATCTCTTTATGGTGAAATTGCAATTTACAAATGTAGATTTTTTTTATTTTATATTTTTTACATAACTGCACTCAAAAACAAAACCATGTAAAACTTTAGAGTCTACAAGTGAACACACAAAGGGATATATGAATGTTTAGCATTAATTCCCTGTTAGCCAACCCTGTAAGCCATGTCGTCAGTCGCCCCTCCCTCCATGAGGGCAATGGCAAACAATCGTTCCGCGCCTTTTTTCTGTGCAGACACCATACCACGGCAAGCATGGAGCCCGCTCAGATCACTTGAGCAATTAGGAGCACATTAAACACCACATGCATTATCCAGCAGTATATGCAGCACCAGAATCTGGCAAAGCAAAACCGGGCAAGTAGGCGACGTCAGCGCGGTGACGAGAGTGATGAGGACATGGACACAGACTTCTCTCAAAGCACGGGCTCTGGCAATGTGGACATCATGGTGCTAATGGGGCAGGTTAATACAGTGGAATGCCGATTCTGGGCTCGGGAAACAAGCACAGACTGGTGGGACCACATAGTGTTGCAGGTCTGGGACGATTCCCAGTGGCTGTGAAACTTTTGCATGCGTAAGGGCACTTCCATGGAACTTTGTGACTTGCTTTCCCCTGCCCTGAAGCACAAGAATACCAAGATGAGAGCAGCCCTCACAGTTGAGAAGCGAGTGGCAATAGCCCTGTTTCAACGCCAGACAGCTACTGGTCAGTCGGGAATCAATTTGGAGTGGGCAAATCTACTGTGGGGGCTGCTGTGATGCAAGTAGCCAACGCAATCAAAGATCTGCTGATATCAAGGATACTGACCCTGTGAAATGTGCAGGTCATAGTTGATGGCTTTGCTGCAATGGGATTCCCTAACTGTGGTGGGGCCATAGATGGGACCCATATCCCTATCTTGGCACCGGAGCACCAAGCCGGTGAGTACATAAACCGTAAGGAGTACTTTTCAATAGTGCTGCAAGCACTGGTGGATCACAAGGGACGTTTCACCAACATCAACATGGCATGGCCAGGAAAGGTACATGACGCTCTCATCTTCAGGAAATCTGGTCTGTTTCAAAAGCTGCAGGAAGGGACTTTATTCCCAGACCAGAAAATAACTGTTGGGGGTGTTGAAATGCCTATAGTTATCCTTGGGGACCCAGCTTACCCCTTAATGCCATGGCTCATGAAGCCGTACACAGGCAGCCTGGACAGTAGTCAGGAGCTGTTCAACTACAGGCTGAACAAGTGCAGAATGGTGGTAGAATGTGCATTTTGACGTTTAAAGGCGCGCTGGCGCAGTTTACTGACTCGCTTAGACCTCAGCGAAACCAATATTCCCACTGTTATTACTGCTTGCTGTGTGCTCCACAATATCTGTGAGAGTAAGGGGGAGACATTTATGGCAGGGTGGGAGGTTGAGGCAAATCACCTGGCTGCTGGTTACGCACAGCCAGACACCAGGGTGGTTAGAAGAGCACAGGAGGGCGCGGTGCGCATCAGAGAAGCTTTGAAAACCAGTTTCATGAGTGGTTTCACAGGCTACGATGTGAAAGTTCTGTTTGTTTCTCCTTGATGAAACTCCCTGCCCCTTGGTTCACTCTACTTCCCTGTAAGCTAACCACCCTCCCCTCCTCCCTTCGATCACCGCTTGCAGAGGCAATAAAGTCATTGTTGCTTCACATTCATGCATTCATCACACAAATAGGGGGTGACTACCAAGGTAGCCCAGGAGGGGTGGTGGAGAAGAGAAGCACCAGGAGGGGTGGTGGAGGAGGGAAGGACAAGGCCACACAGCACTTTAAAAGTTTAAAACTTATTGAATGCCAGCCTTCTGTAGCTTGGGCAATCCTCTGGGGTGGAGTGGTTGGGTGGCTGGAGGCCCCCCACCACGTTCTTGGGCATCTGGGTGAGGAGGCTATGGAACTTGGGGAGGAGGGCGGTTGGTTACACAGGGCTGTAGCGGCGGTCTGTGCTCCTGCTGCCTTTCCTGCAGCTCAACCATACGCTGGAGCATATTAGTTTGATCCTCCAGCAGCCTCAGCTTTGAATCCTGCCTCCTCTGATCATGCTGCCACCACCTTTCAGCTTCAGCCCTCTCTTCAGCCCTCCACTTACTCTCTTCAGCCTGCCACCTCTCCTCTTGGTCATCTTGTGCTTTCCTGCACTCTGATATTGTCTGCCTCCACGCATTCATCTGTGATCTGTCAGTGTGGGAGGACAGCATGAGCTGAGAGAACATTTCATTGCAAGTGTGGGTTTTTTTTTTTTTTTGCCTTCTAATCTTCGCTAGCCTCTGGGAAGGAGAAGATCCTGTGATCCTTGAAACACATGCAGCTGGTGGAGAAAAAAAGGGGACAGTGGTATTTAGAAAGACACATTTTATAGAAAAATGGGTACACTCTTTCACGGTAAACCTTGCTGTTAACATTACATACATAGCACATGTGCTTTCATTCCAAGGTCGCATTTTGCCTCCCCCCAGCGTGTGGCTAGCCCCTCCCTCCTCCCAGTGGCTAATAGTGAGGAACATTTCTGTTCAGCCACAGGCAAATAGCCCAGCAGGAATGGGCACCTCTGAATGACCCCTTAAGAAAAGCACACTATTTTAACCCGGTGACCATGAATGATATCACTCTCCTGAGGATAACACAGAGAGATAAAGAATGGATATTGTTTGAACACCAGCAAACATACACTGCAATGCTTTGTTCTACAATGATTCCCTAGTATGTGCTACTGGCCTGGAGTGGTAAAGTGTTCTACCATGAAGGACGCAATAAGGCTGCCCTCCCCAGAAACCTTTTGCAAAGGCTTTGGGAGTACGTCCAGGAGAGCCACGAATGCCAGGGCAAATTAATTATTAAAGATGCTTGCTTTTAAACCATGTATAGTATTTTAAAAGGTACACTCATCAGAGGTCCCTTCTCTGCCTGGCGGGTCCAGGAGGCAGCCTTGGGTTCGGGGGGTACTGGCTCCAGGTCCAGGGTGAGAAACAGTTCCTGGCTGTCAGGAAAACCAGTTTCTCCGCTTGCTTTCTGTGAGCTGTCTACAACATCATCATCATCATCTTCCTCGTCCCCAAAACCTGCTTCCATGTTGCCTCCATCTCCATTGAAGGAGTCAAACAACATGGCTGGGGTAGTGGTGGCTGAACCCCCTAAAATGGCATGCAGCTTATCATAGAAGTGGCATGTTTTGGGCTCTGACCTGGAGCAGCCGTTTGCCTCTCTGGTTTTCTGGTAGGCTTGCCTCAGCTCCTTAAGTTTCACGCGGCACTGGTTCAGGTCCCTGTTATGGCCTCTGTCCTTCATGCCCTGGGAGATTTTGACAAATTTTTTGGCATTTCGAAAACTGGAATGTAGTTCTGATAGCATGGCTTCCTCTCCCCATACAGCGATCAGATCCCGTACCTCCCATTCGGTCCATGCTCGAGCTCTTTTGCGATTCTGGGACTCCATCATGGTCACCTCTGCTGATGAGCTCTGCATGGTCACCTCTGCTGATGAGCTCAGCATGGTCACCTGCAGCTTGCCACGCTGGCCAAACAGGAAATTGAAATTCAAAAGTTCGCGGGCCTTTTCCTGTCTACCCGGCCAGTGCATCTGAATTGAGAGTGCTGTCCAGAGCAGTCACAATGGAGCACTCTGGGATAGCTCACAGAGGCCAATACTGTCTAATTGTGTCCACAGTACCCCAAATTCAACCAAGCGAGGCCAATTTCAGCACTAATCCCCTTGTCAAGGGTGGAGTAAGGAAATCGATTTTAAGCCCTTTAAGTTGAAAAAAAGGGCTTCATCATGTGGATGGGTGCAGGGTTAAATCGATTTAACGCTGCTAAATTCGACCTCAACTCCTAGTGTAGACCAGGGCTTAGATGCTTCTCACCACAGGCTGGCTGGTTGTCCTTCAGCCAGGCTCTCCCCTTTGATCAGTGCTTCAGTCGCTTGGTGGTGATGTCTGTAGATGGAGGTGGACAAGAGAGAGGAAGAGCATAGCAAACGTCTCTCCTTTTTATCATGTTTTTTCTTCCCTCTTGGTTCCCCCCCCCCTTCAGAGTCAGGTGAGCATTACCTAATCGTAGTCCAAAACTGACCACAGGAAGAGAGGTGACTCACTCGAGAGTCCAACGGATCCTTTGTTGCTGCCTAGGCCAGTGTCCTTTGTTCCTGTGAGGCTGGGCTGGGTTTTTCCCATACAGGCCCTGATGAGATGTGAACTGCCTCTCTGATCTTGGAGAGTTGTTTGTCTGGGCTTGCTTTAAGCCATGAAGACACCTTTTCAGCCTCATAACTATATACATGAAATTACAACCTATAACATTACTATAACAACAATGCTCAGTGAATCATGAGCCTTCTGAAGACACCCAACATGACAAACTTTGCATTAGATACCACACAATCAAATTATAAGGATGAACATGGGGATGTAGGGTGTTCCCCCGAGGTACAAAGCATCACAACATCTTTAAGCAAGGTTCTAGCATGAGTCTTAGGAGAAGAAGAGCCTTGCATTCCTATGTAGGGACTTCGAATCTGACACACTGTTGCAGTATAAAATTGGTCCTAAATGGACCATAGTCAGGGATGTCCACTGAAGAAAAAACACAAGCCATAAACGTACAGTAATTATAGTCACAAGCTACTGCTAAGAATTTCTCATCATCTCACTAGCTAGAACAACATTTATCTGGGCATATGTTCCTGGGTTCTAAAAGGAGATGAAAATTTCTTGTAATGTGACCACCTATGTTCTAAACTCACTGGTGAAAATCCTGGTAAAACACTCTACATAGAGGAACATAATATGCAGTTAACATGACAATATAGTTCTTTTCAACTATATAGTATCTTCCATGTGAAATTTTCAATGTATTTAATACAAGTATTTGCATTCATCTTCACCACACCCCGGCAAAGTAGGACAATAGGAAGTGCTATCTCCATTTTAAGGATGACGCAGTTGAAGCACAGCCAGGCCATGTTCATCCAAGGTGTAAATCCATTGACTTCAGTGGATGAATCTGGCCCAAAGAGATGTATGTGATTTGCCTTGTAGAAAAGCACTTCAGTGAATAAGCAGATGTGAATTGCAATCTGATATATAAAGTCTCTAAATATCTTCCCCTTTTGTTTAGTTTGTTGATCAAAATACCCCAATAAATAAAAAGCTGTTACATTTGGCAATATGTTCACATATAACACTGTGTATTTTCCATCTAAAGACTTCCAAGTCAACTGGCTAATTATTATTATTTTCTCCTTTGGTATTAGAAAAGCATCTCCAAACAAGCAAGAGACTCCTGTTGTTGAGCACTCGATTGTTCTTTGAGGATTTATAGACCAGATTAATTAGCAGACGGAACAGGAATCATTGTCTAACAGCTTCCAGTTCCACATTAACAATCTGTGATTTGGTGCTAAATCTCAGGAGGCAGCACTGCTATTTATAAAAAGAAAAGGAGTACTTGTGGCACCTTAGAGACTAACCAATTTATTTGAGCATAAGCTTTCGTGAGCTACAGCTCACTTCATCGGATGCATCCACAAGTACTCCTTTTCTTTTTGCGAATACAGACTAACACGGCTGTTACTCTGAAACCTGTCACTGCTATTTATGGTTCTATTTAGTGCAGGACTGCTCCTTCTTGCCTGCTCCAACCTGAATGAAAATGCCAAGGTAGCCCACAAGATGAGGCGGGTTGTAACAAACAGGATGTCCTGGATAATGCTAAACTCGCTGCTGGCTTTTAACATTTTTATGAATTTAGTCCAACATAATTTTTATTTCATGACTAAAGCATTAAAGTACAATAAAATGAGCTTCAGAGGAAATAAAAATGTGGACATCTTTTTAATACTAATTAATTAAAACCAAACTTCAAATTATTTACAGGAAGCTTTTCTTAAGTACTAATGTCCCATTTCCATTGGTTTAAAATTCTTAGGGCATGATTCTGGATTACAAAATGGCCATTTCAAGCTACTCTGGCACCATAAAGGGATCCAGAACTTGGGCCAGTTCTTGAAGGGATCTTGAACTAGGTGGAAATAGTCCCCTAAGAATATACATTTCACAGAGGACCTCCCTGATTGGTATAGAGCTGCAAGAAGGGCTCTACGCTGGCCCTGCTTCCTGCCCCCTGTCAGGGAGGTGTTCGCAGAATAGCTGGACTGCATGGCACTCTGGCTATTCTCTGCTTCCCTGGGAACATGGGGATCCATGAGAAGATCAGTGTAAATAAGAGGAATTCAGAAGCTGATCTAACTTATGCCAGGAATGGGCAGGGCCCAGCACACAGGAAATGCAATGGTGGCCTAAAGTCACATTTGCTCCTTGCACCGGGTTCCTTTCCCATGGTGCCGCTTGGGCTGGGCCCTTTTACCCACCCAGGTCTCGTATGTGTGACGTCCAGGTATACCATCACACCAGTCCAGTCGAAAGATGCTCAACCCTCCGGATGCACCATGGACAGTCTGCCCTTTCCAGGATTGTCCATTAACACAAATAAATTATCCTAGAGGTGGGCCATGGCTTTCTTCCTTCAGAGAGGCTTCTGTTAAGCTGTGGCCCCAAGTAAGCTCACATGAAGAAATAGTTCCAACAGAGGCAGATCAGCATCTGGTCTGCCTGCCTGTCTGTGTCTGTCTGTCTTCCAGGAGGAGCAGCCAGGCACTAGTCATCCAAGGAGCTACCTTCAGCCAGCCCTCTCTTCAGGAGCTGAAGACTGGAGATCTCAGTTGCCCAGTGTAGGGTTTGTATACTCTACTACAATCCCCTTTCCCCACCACCATGCACACCGTTCCTGCCCCCAAGTACAGTAATGGCCTATCGGAGTCAGATCCTTTGTTTCTTGCCCTCAGTATGAGATGTTGGATGTTAAACAGTACTGGTCCAGCAAATTGTGAAATGTGGAGCACTCTCATTTCACAGTGGGAAATGCTGCACTTTCACTTTATTTCTCCCAGTGACTCCTTGTGTATCCTCAGCCATCTTGAGAGCCTCTGGCAAACAGTTATGCAGTACCTGAGTAGGAGACTTCCAAAGAGCACCTAGCTTCTTCAGGAAGTTGTGTTGGTGGTTCAATAGATGGCATTCTTCTCTCTGTTAGTACCAGGAAGATAAATAGTTTTGTGGTTAAACTCTATCACCGGAATCACTATCTGAACTTTGGTCACTTCTCTTACAGTATTTCAAAGCACCTCAGGTTCCCGCATCTGTGGAAAAAAAAGTGGTTAATAATAATACTTCTCTATGACATAACCAAACACTGTGTGTTTGACACTATGTGTTATACATAAATAGAACTAACATTTTTTAATAGGAGACTATTCCCTTGTAAAAGTCAGCCATCATAATAGGAAGCTTAGAAATCTTTGATACTGTAAAATTAATGCTGTTCCCAATTTAATGTTGAGAATTCCAGATGGTAAGACTTCTAGCTTAAGGAAATTTAGACCTATGCGAAGACTACAAATATATAGATAAAGAACAGGAGTCCAATATAATCTCATTCATACCAGCAAACACTATGACCTGAGCATGGTTTCTACTGAAGGCAATTGCAGAATTTCCACTGACTTCAGTGGAAGCCAAATTGGACCCTTAATGGAAGACGCAATTATTTTGTGTTTTAAATGCATGACAGTAAGTACCTATCCAGCACAGAGATGTGGACATTTTCATTTCAAAAGGTATATATACACTTGGCTTTACATCACCTTTTAATTAAATAGTCCCTACGTGAGGTTTTTTTTCAATTTATAGAGGAAAATAAGAGGTTTTTTTGAGGCTCAAGATTTGAACCCTTTTAAATAATTCACCCTCTCACAGGTTAAGTCAGTGGAATACCTAGCTGATTTCATTCCAGCAGTTTACAAGGATACAGAGCTATATTAAATCTTTGACTCAAAATTCTATGGTACCAAACAGTAGCATTTTTAGAAGTCTCATCTTCTTCCACTAACATGGAATAATTTCACCAAAGTTAGAGATTGTGGGCAAGACTTTTGAAAGAGCTCCACTCCCTGCTAGACAAGCTCCCTGCTAGACACCTAAACAGGTTAGCTTTGTTTTCAAAACTGTAGGCACTTAGTTGTTCTGATTGGAAATTGCACATAAAATAATGTATGAGACTAACTGGGAATTGAACTCTTTTGAAAAACTGCATTTTTTTTTTGCTTTATAAGTGTGTCTATAAAAAATGGGAGCAACTTTTTCATGATGCACTTTGAGTTTGGGCTGGTCATGTGGTGGAAATCACCTGCTTTAAAACTTATGATACCTCTGCTTCTTTATTGACTCAGACTACCTGCAGCAGGTCCAATGCCTTGTGCTCTCAAAAGCAGCTTATCTGACCTTCCTTTGATACCACTTCCAACCTGCACATCTCCCTATTTTCCCACCCACCTGATCCTCTGTCAATTTCCCAGCTACACAAACATCCCCTTCCCCACCCCACTCTCACTAGATCCAACCTCACCTCATTTCCAGGCTTGTGATGTAGCCATGTCCAACCACTAACTGAATTATAACCCTGTGACTATCCGGTTAGGTATGATATCCCCTCTTGGTTGCCCCCCATCCCGTGCCCAATCCTATCCTCTGATTCTTCTGGTCTCCCCCATTACACCTACCACCTCCCTCATTCTAATCAGAATGAAGTTGGAATGTCAGGTTAAATTTCATCATGATGCAAGTTACTTCAGAAATGAGGAATTTAAAAAATCCCCTATTCATCCACAGCTCAAATGTAAAGTAGACTTTCCATTGTTGTTCTGCCCACACAAACGTCACTTGGGACTCCTGGATGGTACAGAGTGGTTCAACTGCATTCATGAATCTACTTTTTCATAAATATCCGTAGGGCTTCCACGTAATGCTTGTATCACTTTGATGCTTTCATAAAGGGAAGGCTGTAAAGTAATAAATTAAGTCTTTGGGCTGTCTTGCCTTTCCCTAAGAAACTGAGATACCATGAAAATTCATGGTGGTCATGTAGTAGCATTTGACAAGCTCTTTGAAATACTCTAAGAGTATCCCAAAACATTCCTATCCAAGTTGAGTTCTGCAAGCAGCTTTCAGACACTGTGCTATAAATCTTTGAAAACTCAGGGCTGTTTCTGTAATGAGCTTAGAAAACAAAAACACCTTATAAATCAGCAAACATTTTCAGAGTAATGTTAAGTACCCCCAAGTTTAGATTGTGCCCTTTAGGCATTGCCTACAGAGCAGTATTTCCCCAGGGAGAGCACCGGGAGGCATTTTGTTGTCTGAATGCCTTTTGGAACTCTCAAGCGCTCAGCCTTTTTGGAGTGCAGCTGACTACCCTCCATGCACCAGCCAGCTCTGCAGGCCAGTGCATTGGAAAATGGAGCCATGATCCTGCCTCCACCTTCCCCACACCAGACCCAGGACTGGAATTCTTACAAGTCTGTTGCATGCACACACAACCCCGCCCCCCCCCCCCCCCCACACACACACACAATGTGCCCCCATACAAAGGACTGCAAGAATCTGTCCCCCAGTCTGCAGAATACTTCTCCACGCCAATGTGGATTCAGTTTGCAAGTTTACAAACATTTTTATCCTAAAGGAATAAAAATATCTTTCCTAGTAAAATATCAAAGCACATTATTTCTTTGTACGCTCTAATCCCCCTGCATTACTGAGGACAAATCATGTCTAGAATGGGTTATTTCCTCATCCATAATGCTTACAAACTATATTGAAATCTTGACACACCATTTTCATGGCTTATAAATACATTCTCCACTAACAGAGTCAGACTGTCTCCCTCACAGAAAGCTTATACTGGCTTCCTTGGAATCAAAGTAATGTAAACTGGGCCATATGAAAACCGTAATTAGCGGTCATAAGAGAATAGCTAACCATATGATGTTGCAGCCTTCTAAACCAAGGCCTCTACGGTTCATGTTTTGATTCAAAAAGTCCATCTTGGTCTTTAATTGGGAAAATTTGATAGTTTCAAAAGAATAAATCAGAAATGTATACCTGGGACTTTACATTAGGAAACATTTAGAGAAATCATCGATTACTGTACTCAAGGACATGGAAAATAACAAAGATGGAATCTGGAAATAAATCCCTGTTTCTTTGGGCTTATGTATCATCCCCAGCAATAACTGTTCTGCAAGTAGAACTCAATGAGCACTTCTTCTCAAGATGCATAAGGCAGAATAGCATCCACTCTCCCATAGCTGTGCTGGCTGTGCAGTGCTCACAGGAGAGAAGAGTCGCAAAACTTTATTTTTGTCAGCAAATTATTTCCTACCACAACCACATTCTTTAAATGGTATGGGATTCATTCTACTCCTGCTGCCAATAACATGCAGATGCCACTCAACGGTATATCTTTCTCTCTAAAAGCAGAATATATGATCAGAAGAATCCCAAAAGACCTCAGCTCCTAGATACATAGCTCACTCAAATTAAGCCTGGTGAAAACAAAGTGATGCTCAGGAGGGGGAAAATGCTTCGGAAAACTAACTGGGACAAAAAGAAAAGGAGGACTTGTGGCACTTTAGAGACTAACAAATTTATTTGAGCATAAGCTTTTGTGAGCTACGGCTAGTGAGCTGTAGCTCACAAAAGCTTATGCTCAAATAAATTGGTTAGTCTCTAAGGTGCCACAAGTACTCCTTTTCTTTTTGCGAATACAGACTAACACAGCTGCTACTCTGAAACCTGTCATTATAATTGGGACACTATCTCTTGCTTCCACTGAAGGTATCCACTCCCTATTTAGAAAAGCTCTGGGTCCTATTTGACTTATTGTTAACTTGGAATAATCAGGTAGTATCAGTGGCAAAAAAAGAAGAAGAAAAAGCTTTCTTTTACTTTGGTGCACTTTGCCCGGGCCTGATAGATGATTTGGCCACAGTGATTTCATGCATTTTTCATCTCCAGACTGGATTGTTGTAATCTTATCTGGGACTGAATATAGATGCAATGCTGAGACTTTAGCTTTAGCAGAATATGGCTGCCTACCTCTCTAAGTGCATGGCCCTCTATGTCCAATCCTACACTAGCTCTCAATCTGCCTAGGCTGTTAGTTTAAGACTTTAGTCTTGATCTTCCAAGCCCTCAACATTCAGACCCCAGCTACGGTCATGACTACTTCTCCATCGTGCCCCTCTGAGGCAGCTGCCTTGTTGCACTGAGACAATGCAGGTCAAAAAGAGCAGCATGAAGTGTTTGACACCCAGAGATAAATCAATCTCAGACAAGGGGATTCAGCTGTGGAACTAATTTCTGAAGCAGATTAGATTAATCCAGAGTCTGTTCATGCTAGAAAACCTTTTTTGATCAAGTATTCCTCCCATAACCAAAAAGATTTATACAAGAACTAGTTGGGAATTTTCCAACTAAATGTCTTTTCGTCAGAAAATGCCAGTTTGTTGAAACAGAACTGTTCACAGTAAAGTAACTGTTCACTTTTGATGAATCTCCCAATTACATATTTTTAAATCATCAAAACATATCAGTACCATGAGTCAGTTTAGGAAACAATTGCTTTGAGCAACATGCTCTTTTAGATCTTGGTGTCAGCTGCAGCCATATTTAATATTGAATTAATACGCATGCAAATAATATGAATACATATTCACACACATAGCGTATGTGTATCTTCAGAAAGGTTTCATACCTGTTTGAAATTTATGGACATACCTGCTCTATTACGATATATTGGTATCACCCTAATTCTTTTAATTAATGGCAATAATGTAAATAATTATTCCACTTCAAATGAAAATAATGTCATTAGGAAAGCTATCAAAGAAATGGACATGTATTTAATGAATTCACACACAACTAACACTGGTTTTCAAACAGTTTTTTAAAACTGTAATAGAAACTTTTCCAGAACTCTCATCTCTGTGGAACAAACAGAACATCCCATGGTTTAATAAAAACTGTTTGTATATATCTTTATTGCAAGTGCTTTCACAAAGACTAATCCCATCAGTACCTGTGCATTACAGAGATCTCAGAGATGAAGTCAATTTTATGATTTTGTAAAATAACTGGCAGCACTGAAGAGTGAACCAACCAATTATGCCCTGAAGCAACCAGTATGACTTTGAATAGAAATAAGTCATTGAAGGTTTTTTTAATACAATATTTCAAAGTGCATATGAAGATTTGCTCATCCTGTGAATGCAGTCAGTTTTCATTATACTGTGTGGGATATTGTGCTTAAATAATTGTGGACATTTTATGCACATGCTGCATATATTCTGGCCTATAACAATGATCAAAGATGCTGCATGGGCCACTGGAGATAGCTCATGACATTGATACAAAGCCAGCAAAGAAAAAGTACCAGCAAATGAAACTCACAGAAAGTAATATATGGCTAATAACAATTGTGTCTTCCTGTCACCTCTAGATGAGAATGAAGGCTGTAGCACAAAGCAACACTCACCTTCTTCTTGGTTGACTCTCAGGAAACATATTCTTTAGCGGACACATTAAACCATCTGCCAACTTTGATAACTAGTCACTATGGATACCATGATAGTCCTGAAAATCTACTATAGAGAGGTTATATCCCTACTCTACTAACCCAGAATTCATTAGTTTGGTGAAATAACTGTGGCGCTAATAATATCCCAGCTTTCACAACTGGGCTATTATGTGGACAGCGGTTATTGCAGTGATGCACTGAGCATTTGCATGTAACAACAATAAATTGTTCTTCTAGTGGTAGAAGCATGTTCCATATTCTTGCTTATTAGTGTTACCTCCCAAAACAGAGGCCTGTTTCCTCAAAGGTCTCCCTTCTGTCAGGTAGATTCAGAGATTATCAGGCCAGAAGAGGTCATTATGATCAACTAGTCTGATCTGCATAACACAAGGCACAGAATTTCACCAAGTGGTTCCTGCATCCAGTTCATAAATAGTTTAATACATCTGAATAATAGACTAACAATAATATAAATATTTAGCTCATGCATGAAATTTCTCTTGTCTCTTTGCCAATGTTGACTAAGTAATAGTCATAATATCTCTGCAAGGTAGGGAGATATCATTCCTATTTTACTATGGGGGGAACTGAGACACAGGTAGGATAAAGGATGTCCCCTCTAGTGAGTCAGTGGCAGTCAGAATTAGCAAGTCTCTGTTCACTGTATCCCTTCCCATGCCCCATCTCTTAGATCACACTGTTCTCCCTTCAGTTTATGCAATACCTATTGTTAGTACTAACCTGTAGACAGCTATGATTGTGGTGACAAACTGAGCAAGTGAAGACCCTTCATCAGAAATACACTCCCATAGATCATCTCCTGTATAAACCCTGGGGCTGTTAGCTCCACGGTATCACACAAGGAGGGAGCAGCCTGATCCCAAACCTTTTATGGCTGAATATGTTAAAACCAATATCTGGAAACCCACTGATAAAGCCAGTACAGATCACTAAATAGAGGTGTAAGGTGCTTCTAAATAACTGGGACCAGGCCCCATTCAGAAGGAAAAGGTTACAGTCTTCTTGTCAAATGCACATCTAAAATATCACCCTTTGGATTGATCCTGTTACCCTGAATTTATAGGGGAAAGTGAGAATCCAATGAGACCCAAAGGTTGTGAACCAGAATAGGAAATGGAAGGGTTAATCCTTCAAATGACTGAGCTGAATCTCTGCCCTAGATCTCACAGACAAATGTTCAGGTGGGGACTTCAGGGGAGAGAATCTCTCTGAAGACTCCCATGAAGAATTTCTCCTGTGTGTGTGTGTGTCGGTTTTTCTCTCCTCACACAGAATAGGCCCAGGTTCTGTTTAAAACCAGGCAGGTCCGCAAGGTTTCACAGGCGGCCTCCACACCATCACTGTCCCCCTTCCCTAACAGCTCCACCATGTCTCTGGCTGCACAGCTTCATTGAAACCACATTATCAGGGTTTCCCCTGTTTGCAGCGACTTGTGCAATTCATGGGGAGGTGAGGGGGAATCTCCACAAAACAGATAATAAATCTCTAGGATGCAGTATATTTTTTTGGCCTAAACTCCTTAAGACTGGAGGGAAGATAATGCATGTCCATTCCTGTAAGAATCTGTGTGCTGTTTCTTTAAATCTGAAGCAGGAGGCCAGGCAGAAGCTCTGCTGTGAGACAGAGAGAATGGGGGAGGGGGGGAGGAAGAGAGTAACTTTCAGCAAAATGTTTTCCTTATTCTAATAACATTTTGTATTCGACTCCAGAAGAAAGCAACTCTTTCTGTGATTCTTCATCATTATCACATGACACCTCTGGTCCTCCCACTCAAGCCTGCCCCTCCCTTTCTGTAAGCCAAGAGGTTTGACAAGGGCCTTCTACAATTTCCATAGGCAGAATGGACAGTGTGACAGAGGTAGCTGACCTTACCACTGCATGCGGGAGGTGAGATATCCATATGCAGAGGGGGCCTCTCTGTGTGTTAAGCTAGAGAGTATGATCCAAAGTCGACCTTGCCATTTCTCTATTTCCACAGCTCACAAGAATTACTTCCGTTTTCTCCGTTTGAGTCTCAGTCACTCCCTGATCCACATTAAATGTGGAAACCCTCAAGTTTGTTAGTAACTTTTGCCTTTGGGAAGATGTATCTTTTATAGTACCAAAAATAAGATACCAAATAAGTACCAAAAATAAGATCAAAATGGTACTTATACCCAGGTGTTAGTCTGCTATGGGTCCTGTAGCTCACTCCAGTACAATAGATTGCTGTTGCTTGCAAGTAGATTAGTAAATTGCAAGCTTACCCCAGCCTCTCTATTTTCCCTTTTTCAACTAAAGAAAATAATAATGTATGTTCTGTGAGTTCCCTTATTCACAGCAGTTTCCACTTTCCATAACCCCTAAAATGAATAAAGTATACTGCAATTCCTTTTTTCTTGAGAAATCTAAACTAACAGTATTGATTTTTATTTATTTATTTGTTTTTATTAAAAAGGTTTTGAACATTTTGCAAACAATTTCAGTTTCATCATGGACATTACAATTTCAGTTGAAGAAAACAATGGGCTGTGTTACTTCCTTTGATAAGGTTAGATATTGCATTGTACCATGAACTGTGTACCAGTCACTGGAAACTCAGCTATTAACGGAAGCTAGAACACAGAGTGGTGGCTTGTTACTCTGCTAAAGTGCACTGTAACCAACAGAGCTGACTCAGGAACTAACTCAGCACCCTGTCATTCAAATCCCTGCCAGTTTATGTTAATTGAGCTCTGATTGAAAGACAGGCAGTTGGCAGAGGAGGCCAATTAATTGACTGGAGCTACAACTGAGGGGTTAATTGGTTGGAAGGATCCCCAGCAGCTAGGACTATATAAGTAAACCAGACAGCAGTGCTGGGGAGAGAGCGTGACGGAAGGCAGTAGTAGGCACAATGGGCTCCTGCACCTGTGCCCTTCCCCAGAAGTAAGTGGGGAAGCTGGCTACTGATTGTCAATATAATAAAAGCATGGTGGTGGATAAGCGTGGTTGTGGTCAGTGGCTGAGGTTGCAGAGGACTCTCAGGGGACCACCCCATGACAGGCATCTAATGAACATCAGGCATCACCTTAAGTGCATCAATATGTAATATCATGGTTGAGTTAAGGGTGAGTTAGTTAGTTTAAAACTGATTCCTACATATCAGTTTCACATCACTTTTACAGATTAGGACTGTTTCCCTTAACCCCAGTACCTCCCCCTAGCTGTTGTCACATCCACTCAGGAATCTCCATTTTGGTGTAATTTCCCAAGATAATGTTCGTTTATAAAGCCTTCTTCCAAAGACCCAACTAGAGGCAACCTAGAAACTGCACTATCATTGAAAACAAGTTATCCATATCCATTTAATATATAGTACTGAAATAACAAAAGCCACAACAATGAAATGGAAGGGTTTGTGAGAATGTATTTCTTTTCAAAATGAGAAATGGCAGAGTCCAAAAAAACATTTGCTTCACAATGCAAGGCACCTCATGTGCCAAATCATAGGGTTAGAAATGTTCAGCCAATCAAGCAATAGGATTGGCTGAACATCCCTGAGTGCTTTTATAATTTAGGTCATAAGGTTTAATTAGCATATTACAGTCTGGGTAAATGAACAGTATGACGATGCCAAAACCTAAAAATAGGAGCACATAAATCTTCCTGCTGTGGTGCACACATGCCGCTGTAAGATAACTGATGGAATGAAAATGTGGCCTGAGTATAGCATTAGGATTCTAAACAGCAGAGGAGCTCCACTAAACAAATTTCATAGGTCAGCAGAAATTTATCTTGTTTGTTCTGTGGCTGTAACTCACTCCTTCCCCGCTAAACCCCATAAAGGAGCAGAGGAAGCAATGAGTGCAAGGTAAAGGAAAGGGAACGGAGTGACATCAAAAAGAAACTGTCAAGGTTCCTCCCCCACTCTGAACTCTAGGGTACAGATGTGGGGACCTGCATGAAAAACCTCCTAAGCTTATCTTTACCAGCTTAGGTCAAAACTTCCCCAAGGTACAAAATATTCCACCCGTTGTCCTTGGATTGGCCGCTACCACCACCAAACTAATACTGGTTACTGGGGAAGAGCTGTTTGGACACGTCTTTCCCCCCAAAATACTTCCCAAAACCTTGCACCCCACTTCCTGGACAAGGTTTGGTAAAAAGCCTCACCAATTTGCCTCGGTGACTACAGACCCAGACCCTTGGATCTTAAGAACAATGAACAATCCTCCCAACACTTGCACCCCCCCCTTTCCTGGGAAATGTTGGATAAAAAGCCTCACCAATTTGCATAGGTGACCACAGACCCAAACCCTTGGATCTGAGAACAATGAAAAAGCATTCAGTTTTCTTACAAGAAGACTTTTAATAAAAATAGAAGTAAATAAAAATAAAGAAATCCCCCCTGTAAAATAAGGATGGTAGATACCTTACAGGGTAATTAGATTCAAAACATAGAGAACCCCTCTAGGCAAAACCTTAAGTTACAAAAAAAGTACACAGACAGAAATAGTTATTCTATTCAGCACAATTCTTTTCTCAGCCATTTAAAGAAATCATAATCTAACACGTACCTAGCTAGATTACTTACTAAAAGTTCTAAGACTCCATTCCTGGTCTATCCCCGGCAAAGACAGAATATAGACAGACACACAGACCCTTTGTTTCTCTCCCTCCTCCCAGCTTTTGAAAGTATCTTGTCTCCTCATTGGTCATTTTGGTCAGGTGCCAGCGAGGTTACCTTTAGCTTCTTAACGCTTTACAGGTGAGAGGAGCTTTCCCCTGGCCAGGAGGGATTTCAAAGGGGTTTACCCTTCCCTTTATATTTATGACAGAAACGTAAGGAGATTTTTTTTTAAAGAGATGTATATAAAAGGTACTTTGAAACTACACTGCTCCTTGAGAAAGAGAAGATGTAAAACAAAAGAACAGCAATAACTAGTATTTGGGGGTGGGGGGGGGCATGGGCCGATGTTGTCCTGTGTTTCATTTCATAGTGTTTTCTGAGGTATTTGATCAAATACAAATTCTTAACCCTTCTCCATATAGTGGACATAGTAGTTCTACTTAAAGAGAAGTGGAACATAAAGCCAAACAGTACATTCCCTCAGTAGTCATTCTGACAGTTTTTAGAACACCACCCAAAACAAATGTTTTCTTAATAAAAAGGATATAATGTTGGACTAGCCAATCTCTCTCTCTCTATCTCAGTGGGCCTTGGCTCCACCTGAATAGTGCCAGCCCAACTTTCTGTTTTCCCATCAATGCTATCGGCGGTCCAATATAACCTACATGCAGAATTGCCAACACCATGCATTCAAAACACCATGGGACTGTCTTTAAAATAATGATGTAAGGGCTAGGAGACCTAGAGGGATGGAACTCTCAGCTCTCTTTCTAGGGGAGAAAGGGAACAACCAGCTCTGGCCAGTCTCATTTACATGAATTCCACCTACTGAATTTTGATGCTTTGACTGGAATTTATTTACATATTCATGTGCTAAAGAGATACTAATGGTAATAATCTACTATACTTACGAAAGAGCACAGGAATTGTGCAGGATAGGCCTGGAAGTGAGGGGTCAGCCTAAGAGTATGGTACTGGACTTTAGTTTGATAACAAAATGCAAGCTCTGTACACGAGATTAGTTTGAGGTTTTGATCAGAAGTGCTAGGTGGAGGTATAGGGATTCTCATGTAGTGCCATGGTTTGGGTGTGTTTCCTATCTTGAGGTTGTGGCCTGTGTGGAGTTAATTGACTAGACTAGCTGTGCTGCAGGCTTTGCAGGGAGGATTAACTAGAGCAGGGGTGGCAGTAACAGAGCTGAGCTGACTTTGCAGTGAGAACCAAGTGGACTAGCAGCAATATAGAGCTGACTGCACAGCAACCCGATAGATGGTGGCAGTATTGAGTTGACTTTGTAGTGCCTCAGAGAGGTGTAGCCTCCCAATTCAATGGGTCCGCTATGCTAAAATGCTGAGGGGGCCTTGATCATGCACAGCAGCATCCTCTGCTCTGGTACAGCAACCCTAGTCTTGGCCTGGTATGTAGCAGAGGCCCGGGGGGCAGTAGGGGGACCTGGAGAGTGACCCTTCCCCACACTCACACCGCCACAGCAGCTCATTTGCTGCAGGGCTGGGCCCAGCTCCCCACTCTGGGCATTGCAACCTGACGTGGGGTCATGGCCCCACAAACGTTTGGACCAGTCACCTTCTGTCATGTCAGAGGAGTGGCCAGGCCAGACCTGTGAGGCGCTGCAACCCCTTGCACCAGGTTACAACACCTAAAGCAGAGAGCAAGGCAGATCCCTGCAGGACAGGACCCACCACTGTAGGGTGAGTGCAGGGCAATCTCACTCTCCAACCTCCCTCCCACCCCGTGGCCTCCCCTACACTCCAGGCCAGGAGAAATGTATGTTTGCCACTGTTCTTACCCCCTTGGTTTAATAATTTCTGTGGGTGCAACTGAGCCATGAACCCACATTAACACCACCCCTGCAGCACATTGGCCCTCAAAGGTAATGTCACAAAGCTGCACAATGTAGCAGAATCTGACAGAGCAGTTCTCTCTGGATTGGAGGAGATCTACCCTTCGATTACAACTAAGACCAGTTGGAGAATTACTGAGACTAATTGGTGAACTAAGAGTCACTGTGGTTTTAGGGGGCTGGCTGCCATCACATGGACAATTAATATTAGTAAGCCTGGGACTGACCAACTTCGTGATGCATTGATCTGAGCTCCAAAGTTTCTTGCATGTAAACGGATGTACTGAGTTTTCATGTTTCCCTTTTTCCCAAGCAAAAAGATATTGTAGATCCATATTCCCATGGCTTCCTGAGTGCTTATGAAGGGGAAGAACCACCTGGAAAGGTAAGCAGGGAAGTTTCACTTTAATTTCCCAGAACCAAGAGTAGGGCTCTGAGTGAGGGCTTAAGCCACAGTTTCTTTTACTTTAGAAAGGGACTTCTGGACAGAGTGAACTCAGCTCGTGTTCCTTCCATTGGCACCTAGCAAAAGAGATAATATGAGAATTCTTTTTTTAAAGTGGTAAACTTGGAGTTCTTATATAAGTCTTCTGGCACTTGAGCCTATAGGTTTCTCATGGTTGCAGAGTTAACTTGGAAACATGGGCTAGAAACACTTTTTATGAAAGCTGAAGATCTAGCATAATTACACAACTTCAGGCCTCAGCTCCTAGAAACAGAAGAGACACACTACACACTGTAGGACTTATGATATAATCACAAGAGTTGGCAATACTATAGTTGGGTAATGCACACTGTCAAAAATCCAAGAAGAGGATCAGGGGGTTTCTGCACCTATTTTAACAGAGAGCAAGATACAATTGGGTCTTAGATAGCTTTTTCTTAAGAAAACATTTCTTTTGGCTAATGTCCTGAAAACTATCACAGCGAGTACTATAGAAAGCAGATGGTGAAGGGTTAAGCCAAGTGAAGCATGTGCAGTTGTGTTCAGTCACTGATCAGGCCTATCTGCTCTCTATAAAAAGAGAAGGAAGGGAGGAGCAGAGGGGCATTTTGGTTGGCTGGAAGGTGGGGGAAGGTTGTTCTTTTGCTCGAATCCCATGCGTAAGGGAAAGAATTTTTATTTTAAAGCTTTGGCTGAATCCTAGTAGAAAGAAAAGGGCATTGGGCATTTATCTAAACTGTTGTTTTACCATAGGAGGGACAGTTCAGTTGGGAATTTTTGGTTGTGTCCCAAAAAGAAGATGTAGGCCGTTTACACCTTAAGGGAAGGAGAGTCCTTCCAGTGACAGGCCTATTAACACGTTCTTTCAGAGACTAAATGGAGTCTAAGGCTTTGTCTATACTAGCATGTTTGTTGGCAAAACTTTTGTTGGTCGGGGTCTGAAAAAAACACCCCCTTGACCAACATAAATGTCACCAACAAAAGCACAGGTGTGGACTGCGCTATGTCAGTGGGAGACACTCTCCTGCTGACATAGCAACCACCACTCATTGGGGGTGGTTTGATTATGCCAGTGGGAGAGCTCTCTCGCACTGGCATAAGGCGGGTACGCAGGATGCCTTCAGACCTCACCCAGGGGGTGTTCTGTGGTTCCCCAGTCCATAAAGCTTTGGTTCATAACCAGCACAATTATAAATATGTGAGTTCCTTTTTTATGCAGCTTGGGCCTTTGGTCCTGAGAACAGGTAATTTGAATAGCCAGGTCCCTAGTCTAGGGTGAAGCTTCAGAAGATTAGGTCCAAAGATGGGCATTTGGATTCCCCTCCTTTCACGTAATTTCTAGGAAACCTACTCAACTAACAGTTTGTTTTTGTTTTAGCCGCTTGTTTAAAAGAGTCTTTTAAAGCTCATAACATTTCCCCAGGCTTACATTAGTTAAGTGTCCTAGACAAGTTACATACAACCTCAATAACACAGAGATATTTGCATTTTTAATGCAATGAGCTCCTAAAATACTTAATTCAATAAGGTTTGTCCAGGATATTACAGGAAATTGCCACATCTGTCACAGTGATCTCTAGAAAATAGAGACGTAGCTATATATTTATTTTGTGAAATTGTGCCCACAATGTTTTATTTCTATGGAAAGCAAAGGAGTACAAGTTATAAAACTGCAAATACAAAGTCCTTCTTTCCTATTGTTAAGGGGGAATGAAGGTTGACAGCTATTCCAATTAAAATACATTATTCGCTGATTGCTAATAGTATCAGTTGAGAAGCCTTATTCTCCCATAAGGACTTGCCTACATGGGAAAGCTGATGTGCATAGCTATAGCTGAATGGAAATAGCCCCCATCAGGCATAAGAACTTGAGCAGGTTTAAAGTTGCAGAATTTCCTCCCCAGTCTTCCATTGGGAGTGGAATCTAGCCCTTACAGAAGAAGCTGAGGATGTCAATTGCCCTGCTTCTACTCTGATGCCTGCATCACTGATTTTTCAAGGTGGACTCCTCCAAAAGGGATGGTTAGCCTCAGGCTGTATCAGTTTGTGCCATTTTCTTCCATGGATCTGTGGGAGAATATGGAGGAGCACAGGTCCCTCCACTTGCACAGGCTTACAACCTCCTCTCAGTCCTTTGTCCCCAAACAGAGATTTAAAAAAAAACCCAAGCAAATCTAATAGTTACTTTGAAAATGTCATCGTTACTTTTTGTTGTGCTCTCATTCCTAGGGCCTTGACCTTTTATGTGTCTGTGCATGTATAATGTATCCACTGAGGAATAAACAAATCATGGTGGGGGTGGAGTTATTCATAAAATCATTGAGCTTAGTTCTTTCCTGAAGGTGTGTTAGTATTCATTTTCTCCTAAACCTTCACAGCTATAGGACTACTAATTGCTCTCTGGCCTAACAGACATTCTTCATGACTTTAACATTTAAAAGAGAACTAGGTTAGTGCCCTTTGTGTAATTAGTTTCTGAACAGAAAGGAGACATTGCAGAAAGAGGGAAGGGGAGGAGAGGAGGTCAGAGATTAAATGTGGTGTGAGGGACAATGGAGGGGGTGTTATATTGTTTCCTCTATCTCTCCCTCTCTTTAATGACCCGTTATTTCCCGAAGCTCTAAGGTATATATGAGTCTTGATGACATAATACATCCAATTATTCATTAGTATTATCCTACTGCATTCCTCTACAATTGTATGAAAGGGATTCATTGTCTGAATTAAATCACGAGGAACTTTATTTTTACAGAGATAATCTTTCCCATCTTGTGCAGCTTGTCTGCATCCTGTTAAGGGAAGAGTCCCTACTGTGGGGAAAAGAAAGGAGGGATTATAGGTCTTCTGCCTCCCCCATTCCAGTAGTCTTTAGGAATTCATTTGAATCATCATCCATAGCAAAGCGGGGGGAGAGAAGGGCTACCTGACTTTGATCCACAAAGCCTAAGTAGTGAGCTCTTCCAGTTATATGTGCAGTTAGCTAGTGTCAAAGCAAAAGAAACAATGTTTAAAGAACAGTAACAGCACAGAAAAAAACAATTAAGATATCAATGATCTGTACTAGCCACACCAATGGAAGCTGAGGGCATTCTGCTCCTCACAAGAGGTGCTCACTTTGGTCTCCATCCTGCAAAGAGTTATGCCCCTGCTTAATGCTATACACAGTGACTGGTCCCACTGACTTCACAGGGAATACTCCCAGTGCATAAAGGTAAGTATGTGTGTGAATTTGCAGGTTCGAGGCCAATATTGCAAGATCAGGGTCTTGCACCTAAATCTGTATCTAGATATGTAAAGTGGGTAGTTTTACCACCTAAGTTTGAAGAAAAGGAGTACTTAGAGACTAACAAATTTATTTGAGCATAAGCTTTCATGAGCTACAGCTCACTTCATCGGATGCATTCAGTGGAAAATACAGTGGGGAGATTTATATACACAGAGAACATGAAACAATGGGTGTTACCATACACACTGTAACCAGAGTGATCACTTAAGGTGAGCTATTACCAGCAGGAGAGCGGCGGGAGGGGGACCTTTAGTAGTGATAATCAAGGTGGGCCATTTCCAGCAGTTGACAAGAACTTCTGAGGAACAGTGGGGGGGTGGGGGAATAAACATGGGGAAATAGTTTTACTTTGTGTAATGACCCATCCACTCCCAGTCTTTATTCAAGCCTAAATTAATTGTATCCAGTTTGCAAATTAATTCCAATTCAGCAGTCTCTCGTTGGAGTCTGGTTTTGAAGGTTTTTTGTTGAAGAATTGCCATTTTTAGGTCTGTAATTGAGTGACCAAAGAGATTGAAGTGTTCTCCAACTGGTTTTTGAATGTTATAATTCTTGACGTCTGATTTGTGTCCATCTATTCTTTTACATAGAGATTGTACAGTTTGGCCAATGTACATGGCAGAGGGGCATTGCTGGAACATGATGGCATATATCACATTGGTAGATGTGCAGGTGAACGAGCCTCTGATAGGTTTCAGAGTAGCAGCCGTGTTAGTCTGTATCAGTCTCTGATAGTGTGGCTGATGTGATTAGGTCCTATGATGGTGTCCCCTGAATAGATATGTGGACAAAGTTGACAACGGGCTTTGTTGCAAGGATAGGTTCCCGCGTTAGTGGTTCTGTTGTGTGGTGTGTGGTTGCTGGTGAGTATCTGCTTCAGGTTGGGGGGCTGTCTGTAGCCAAGGACTGGCCTGTCTCCCAAGATCTGTGAGAGTGATGGGTCGTCCTTCAGAATAGGTTGTAGATCCTTGATGATGCGTTGGAGAGGTTTTAGTTGGGGGCTGAAGGTTATGGCTAGTGGCATTCTGTTATTTTCTTTATTGGGCCTGTCCTGTAGTAGGTAACTTCTGGGTACACTTCTGGCTCTGTCAATCTGTTTCTTCACTTCAGCCGGTGGGTATTGTAGTTGTAAGAACGCTTGATAGAGATCTTGTAGGTGTTTGTCTCTGTCTGAGAGGTTGGAGCAAATGCGGTTGTATCGTATGGTAACACCCATTGTTTCATGTTCTCTCCATACATAAATCTCTCCACTGTATTTACCACTCAATGCATCCGATAAAGTGAGCTGTAGCTCACGAAAGCTTATGCTCAAATAAATTTGTTAGTCTCTAAGGTACCACAAGTACTCCTTTTCTTTTTGTGGATACAGACTAACACGGCTGCTACTCTGACACCTAAGTGGGAGAAATTCATGTTATTTGTTGTTAAGTCATTTTAGAATGATCCTTTATCTTATTTGTATTTTTTCTAGTTTCACACATTGCATTTATCACATGCAATTACTGAACATTATCTTTTTAATCAAAACCTTATACCTAAGGACTAGATTCTGCAAAGGGATCCATGTGAGTAGACTCCTGAGCCTAGCTGAGTCCTCATGTAACTCCAGTTACAGGATAGGGGCCTAAATGTGTATTTTGTTTTAATTTTTTCCTGTGTTTTTATTTTTGCTTTAATTGCCTTTTTAACTTATGTGACAATGCTCTTTCCTTGCCTCCGTGGGTCCCACATTTCCTATCAGATTTCACTAGCCTCAGAGGCTCACTGTGACCCTGCACGTAACCCTTCTCTCTCTAGAGACAAGGGTCACAGTCTACTAAGCCATTTTCATCATAAGCCAGCAAGGAAGGTGAGGAGAAGTTATCCTTCCTTGCACAGTCTCTGTTGTCTCCCAGTCTCAGTGATTAATCAGGGGGCACAGATGGGGGAGGGAGCCCAGGCCCACCCTCTACTCCAGGCTCCAGCCCAGGGACCCTAATTGTATCAGCTATGGTAGCTGACCTTTTAGAAACATGACATGTACAATTCCCTGGGCTACTTCCCCCACAGCAGCCCTCATTTTCTCAAGCTCCACTTCACCCTTACCTCAGGGCCTCCTTCCTTGTGCCTGATATGGTGTGTACTACTCAGTCTCTCCAACAGCACAACTTCCTCCCACAGCTCCTGACATGCGCGCCCACCTGACTGACTGGGAGGCTTTTAACTAGTTCCAGCCAGCCCCTGATTGGCTTCAGGTGTCCCAATCAACCTAGCATTCTCCCTGCCTTCTGGAAAGTTCTTAATTGGCCCCAGGTGTCTTAATTGACCTGGAGCAGCTGCCATTTCACTTAACCTGGTACCAGGGATTTGTTTAGCGTGGAGCTAATATATCTATCTCCCACTACTTTTCTATAGCCATCTGGCCTTGCCCCATCACACTTAATTATATTTAACATATTTATAGGCACTTACTACATTGATTCTTTATAATGTCTCTTTTTAGAAGGCTATACACATAGATTCATAGATATTTAGGTCTGAAGGGACCATTATGATCATCTAGTCTGACCTCCTGCACAATGCAGACCACAGAATTTCACCCATCACTCCTGCAAAAAACCTCACACCTATATCTGTGCTATTGAAGTCCTCAAATCATAGTTTAAAGACTTCAAGGAGCAGAGAATCCTCCAGCCAGTGACCCGTGCCCCATGCTACAGAGGAAGGCGTAAAACCTCCAGGGCCTCTTCCAATCTGCCCTGGAGGAAAATTCCTTCCCGACCCCAAATATGGTGATCAGCTAAACCCTGAGCATATGGGCAAGATTCATCAGCCAGATACTACAGAAAATTCTTTTCTGGGTAACTCGGATCCCACCCCATCTAATATCCCATCACAGGCCATTGGGCCTATTTACCATGAATATTTAATTACCAAAACCATGTTATCCCATCATACCATCTCCTCCATAAACTTATTGAGTTTAATCTTAAAGCCAGATAGGTCTTTTGCCCCCACTGCTTCCCTTGGAAGGCTATTCCAAAATTTCACTCCTCTGATGGTTAGAAACCTTCGTCTAATTTCTAGTCTAAATTTCCTGGTGGCCAGTTTATATCCATTTGTTCTTGTGTCCACATTGGTACTGAGCTTAAATAATTCCTCTCCCTCTCCGGTATTTATCCCTCTGATATATTTATAGAGAGCAATCATATCTCCCCTCAACCTTCTTTTAGTTAGGCTAAACAAGCCAAGCTCCTTGAGTCTCCTTTCATAAGACAAGTTTCCCATTCCCCGGATCATCCTAGTAGCCCTTCTCTGTACCTGTTCCAGTTTGAATTCATCCTTCTTAAACATGGGAGACCAGAACTGCACACAGTATTCCAGGTGAGGTCTCACCAGTGCTTTGTATAACAGTACTAAAACCTCCTTATCACTACTGGAAATACCTCTCCTGATGCATCCCAAGACCGCAGTAGCTTTTTTCACGGCCATATCACATTGGCGGCTCATAGTCATCCTATGATCAACCAATACTGCAAGGTCCTTTTCCTCCTCCGTTACTTCTAATTGATGTGTCCCTAGCTTATAACTAAAATTCTTGTTATTAATCCCTAAATGCATGACCTTACACTTCTCACTATTAAATTTCATCCTATTACTATTACTCCAGTTTACAAGGTCATCCAGATCCTCCTGTAGGATATCCCTGTTCTTCTCTAAATTGGCAATACCTCCCAGCTTTGTATCATCCGCAAACTTTATTGGCACACTCCCACTTTTTGTGCCGAGGTCAGTAATAAAAAGATTAAATAAGATTGGTCCCAAAACCGATCCTTGAGGAACTCCCCTAGTAACCTCCCTCCAGCCTGACAGTTCACCTTTCACTAGGACCCGTTGTAGTCTCCCCTTTAACCAATTCCTCATCCACCTTTCAGTTTTCCTATTGATCCCCATCTTTTCCAATTTAACTAATAATTCCCCATGTGGCACGGTATCAAACGCCTTACTAAAATCTAGGTAAATTAGATTCACTGCGTTTCCTTTGTCTAAAAAAAATCTGTTACTTTCTCAAAGAAGATCAGGTTGGTTTGGCATGATCTACCTTTTGTAAAACCATGTTGTATTTTGTCCCATTTACCATTGACTTCAATGTCCTTAACTACCTTCTCCTTCAAAATTTTTTCCAAGACCTTGCATACTACAGATGTCAAACTAACAGGCCTATAATTACCCGGATCACTTTTTTTTTTCCCCTTTCTTAAAAATAGGAACTATGTTAGCAATTCCTTTAATATTCTTGGATGAGGAATTGGCACATGAAATTGCAAGCCCATTAGCAAGAATTTTTAATGAAACTGTAAACTCAGGGGTTGTACCATATGATTGGAGAATTGCTAACATAGCATTAGTTAATGCTATTAAAATATACTCCCAGTAAAACCACAGCAGCTTAATTGATGTGTATTGTGTGTTAATTTGTAACTGAACTTGTGCATAAAATAGTATTTGGCACTTATCATCCAATGATCTCAAAGCATTTTACAGAAATATGTAAATCTCATTCTCCCTCTTTTTTATACATGAAGAGACTGAGACACAGAGTAAAGAAGAGACCTTCACAAAACAAGTGAGTGGCAGAGCCAAGAATAGAGCCTAGAACACCCTGTTCCATACCCATTCCAAGGGGCCCCATCTAATTGTCACTATACAGATATGTGTCAGCAAACAAGCGGCCAATTAATTGTATCTTTGTTTGAATGATTGGCAATTAGGTCTGGTCAAAAAAATTGTTTTTCCACAGAAAATTGACTTTTTGCCTAAATGAAATATGGTGTGACATGTGTCTTTCTGTGGAAACTTTAACATTTTTAAACTGAAAATAAAGGCCTTAAATCCAAAATATTTCTATTCAAACATGCATCTATCTATCTATCTCTGTGTGTGATACACACACACACACCTTATAGGAGTGGTAGTTAGGTTGACTCATGTCCCCTAACTCATGACCCTTTCTCCTCCATGGGTTGAGCTTCCCAGCTGGATTTCATCACCCATGAAGCACTGTGGTCCTGGGTCTTCTGTGATGTACCACCTGCCCTCACCAAAAAAGGAAACTATGGTGCAGAATGGGAGGTGTAGTCCAGCCAGGGTGACAGAGAACGGGAGCATGAGGCACAGTAGAAGAACTTCCAAATCAATTTTTTCAGTTTTCAGCTTAAATATTACAAGTTTTATTTTTATTTTTTAGTTTTTTGTTTTTGTTTTTTTTTGCCAAAGCATCAAAAATCTTCCATGGGAAAACCCTTTTTCTAACCAACTTTAGTAATAATATTTTTAAAACAATTATGCTGGTTTTTAAACTTATTTGAGTACATGCTTCTGCTATTTCATATTGCTCATTAGGTGATAAAATGAATAATGAGGAATACTTCAGAAACAACACTGACATTGCCCAAATGCCAGGAAAAAGAGGGAAATGTAGAGAATTCAAAGAAAACTGAAAACACCACATGGCAAACAAAAAAAGTGAGACCCTCTGTACTGCAAAGCCACTGGATTAAACACTTGACAAAAGTGCAGGAGGAAACGGTGGAAAAAATCCTTTGCCTTTTGTTTAAAAAAAAAAGTGTGCATTCATTCTTATCAGTGATGGATGATTTGTTGTGTTATGAAGTCAAAGAAACATCAACAGAGCATGAAACAAGGCATCAGTGCAGAGGTGAAAAAAACTGACCCAGCGCTCTGCTTTTCAAAGAATGGTAAATGATAAAATGGAGGCAAAAGTTGCTTTTCTCAGCCTCCTGACAGACCACACTTTGTCTTGAATTTCCTCTAAAAACACCTGAATTATTATATCCATTAAGAAAATACTTGAAGGGTCCTGAGATAACAAATGATCTGAGATAGAGGACTCTGAGTGAGGAGTACAGAGGAATATTTCTAGAGTTGATATTACAGTTTTGCTGAAGACTTAGGGGAATTGCCTCGGTGTGTCATTATGTCAGCAAAGCAACTGGTATAGGGACATAAATGAAGGGTACAAAGCAGCTCCATTCAACTTTATATAGAAAAGATTCAGACCCTCATCACTGTATATATTGTGTAAAGGAAATTGCTAGTATTCTTAGATAGTCTGTGACAGTCCTTCTTTGTGCCTCTCTGGAAGACATGGGAAAGGAAGGAATTTGTTCTCTGAGGAGAGGAATTAGTTTTCGTGATGATTTAATTAAAATAATGCACATAGCCTTGTAAACTGGCAACACAATTCATAAACCTAGATTAAGTACACTCCCTGTCCCAGGGCTTGATCCTGAACCCCTTGAAGCCAAATAAACTGCTACAATCTAAGGAATTGATTCGGCAAGGAGCTGAGTACCCTCAATTCCCATTGAAATCAATGTGAGTTAAAGGCACTCAGCACCTCAGGGATTCAGGCCGTTTGTCTAGTCTGTCTTACACTCTACAAGACAGGAGACATCAGTTCAAGCAAGGGAGATTGGTATAGATATTGGTAAGGCTAAAAATGCAGGCACGATTCCTGGAAGAATTGTGTACTAGAGAACTTTTTTCTCTTTTGTATTTTTTTAATTTATTTTAACTGTATCACATCAATAAAAAATATTGATTCATCTTGACGAACAAGAATAGGGAAAGAGAGAGAGGGAAAGGGCATTACACCCAAAGCTTCTCAATAAAGAGGTGTCAAAAGTATTCCAGGAAAACACTGTCAATGTTGAAAACAACAGAATGGAATCTATTGTTGTGTAAGCTTATCATGTCTCTAAATAACTCAAGGACAATGCAACCATCACAAAGAATCTCTTCTTAAGACACAACACCACAGGAGTCTCATAAGAATATATTTTTTGCATCATGATTAAGAAATCTCCAAAGAGGAGAAAATAGTTTGTCAATAATATACTCTGAAATTAGACAAGCAATAAGTGTACTTAATATAATCAGACCAAAGAGCTATATCTTCCCACCCTTACTTAAAATTAATAGCACCTTACTCAGCAAGTAACTCCATCGAAGTGAGCGGGATGACTTGCAGAGAAAGGTGCTACTCAGTTTAAGTAAAGGTGGCAGAATCTGGCCCAAAATATTTGACTACTCTTTTAGGACTACATTCTGATACCTGAGTTCATGTTAGTAGCAGTAATAGTTCATCATGATAATATTGTCACAATTCTTATAATGGCTATGCATATAACTCTGAAGTCCTAACCCTGATAGGGGTCAGCTGCACTGAGAGCACGAGAAGTCCACATCCATGATGTTTGATGATGTTTGACGATGAAGTTCTGGGAGGCCTTTCATATGCAGCCCAGAGACAATTTCATCCATCCCACTGGAACCTGTTGCATGCTAATCTTGTCAGAGACTGCCAGTAAGCCCTGTTCTGGGCAGTTTGCTCGAGTTCTTTGAGATTGATGTCAACCCACTGGAGACTGCTCTTCAAGTTATCTGTGAAGCACTTATAAGGACAATGCCTCTTTCTTTTGCCCTGCCTCAACTCCCCATACAGGAGTTGTTTCAGGAAGCGGTGGTCTTCCATTCTAATAACATGTCCAGTCCACCTAAAATGTACTCTCAGTAGCATTTCCTTGACACTGGTTGTGTGTGGTCTCTCGAGGACCTTAATATTGGTCACTCTACCCTGCCAGCAAACACTCATTATTGATCCACACTTTTCAGCTGTGAGTCTTGGATGGAGATGGCTGGCGTTGGGGCATTGGAATGAGATGCTGGTTGGAACAAGATCTCTGTCTTCCCGAGACTGATGATAAGGCCAAAGAGCTGGGATGCTTCAGAAAATCTATCAAGGATGACCTGAAGGTTATTATGTCTATGGACCATCAGGGCACAGTCATCTGCAAAAAGTGCCTCAATGAGAAGTCTCTCCAGAATCTTGGTCTTAGCATTACATCTTCAAGATCAAAGAGAGACCCATCGAGTCAGTAGCAAGTCCCCTGATCCAAGTCCCTTGTGGCATGGCTGAGGACACAGGCAAAGAAAAGTTGAACAGCACCGGAGCAAGTACGCAGCCTTGCTTCACTCATTCAAGACGTCAGTGTTGAATAGAACCTTACCCCCCTACAAGTGCAACTGAAATCGAATGGGCTACTTGTGGAGTACCATGCTTCCAGTCTGAGTAAGGGTATCAGAATGAGCTCTTTAATAATCTAAATATCATTATGGGCTAGATTATGGGACCTTACTCCATGAGTAGTCCCACTGACTCCAGTGAGACTACTCATAGAGTATCCTGCTGTTCAACATGACAGTGTTAGAATCTGGCCCTTTATAAATAAATTCCATGCTAGAGCCAGCTTACATTTTCTTCATATTTTACTTGCCATTATTATTCAAATTTTCACCAAAATGGTTAATTTTACCCCACGTATAGGAAGCATAGAATCAAACATAGCCTCAGCATGTGAAACATTAAGATCATCAATACCACCATTAACATCTCCTTTAAAAAATACCCCTTAAGAAATGTCTGTTTTATTTTTTAAAAAACATGTTTTTATTCCCCCTTCCTGCATCATAACTGATAATGTAGTTGAAAAAAGTAGAAAGACATTAATACTTTATTAAATAAATTCTGAGCGAGGCTCAGGAATCTTCTCCTATACTGCCGGGTTTCTTTCACCAGAGGTAGAAAAATGATAAGTCTTTCCATTTTAAAATAACCTTCATACAGCCTGCATAATTTGGTCTTTGTCATGTTTAAATGAAAAAGGCACAGTGGCAATTCTAAATAAGGCTAGCGAATTAAGCAAAGGAAATCAGACACATTTTAAGTGCTCACTCATCAAGGAGAAGGAGTACTTGTGGCACCTTAGAGACTAACCAATTTATTTGAGCATGAGCTTTCGTGAGCTACAGCTCACTTCATCAGATGCATACCGTGGAAACTGTAGCAGACTTTATATATACACAGAGAATATGAAACAATACCTCCTCCCACCCCACTGTCCTGCTGGTAATAGCTTATCTAAAGTGATCATCAGGTGGGCCATTTCCTGCACAAATCCAGGTTTTCTCACCCTCCACCCCCCCACACAAATTCACTCTCCTGCTGGTGCTAGCCCATCCAAAGTGACAACTCTTTACATAATCAAGTCGGGCTATTTCCTGCACAAATCCAGGTTTTCTCACATCCCCCCCACCCCCATACACACACAAACTCACTCTCCTGCTGGTAATAGCTCATCTAAACTGACCACTCTCCAAGTTTAAATCCAAGTTAAACCAGAACATCTGGGGGGGGGGGGGTAGAAAAAAACAAGAGGAAACAGGCTACCTTGCATAATGACTTAGCCACTCCCAGTCTCTATTTAAGCCTAAATTAATAGTATCCAATTTGCAAATTAATTCCAATTCAGCAGTTTCTCGCTGGAGTCTGGATTTGAAGTTTTTTTGTTTTAAGATAGCGACCTTCATGTCTGTGATTGCGTGACCAGAGAGATTGAAGTGTTCTCCGACTGGTTTATGAATGTTATAATTCTTGACATCTGATTTGTGTCCATTTATTCTTTTACGTAGAGACTGTCCAGTTTGACCAATGTACATGGCAGAGGGGCATTGCTGGCACATGATGGCATATATCACATTGGTGGATGTGCAGGTGAACGAGCCTCTGATAGTGTGGCTGATGTTATTAGGCCCTGTGATGGTGTCCCCTGAATAGATATGTGGGCACAATTGGCAACGGGCTTTGTTGCAAGGATAAGTTCCTGGGTTAGTGGTTCTGTTGTGTGGTATGTGGTTGTTGGTGAGTATTTGCTTCAGGTTGCGGGGCTGTCTGTAGGCAAGGACTGGCCTGTCTCCCAAGACTTGTGAGAGTGTTGGGTCATCCTTTAGGATAGGTTGTAGATCCTTAATAATGCGTTGGAGGGGTTTTAGTTGGGGGCTGAAGGTGACCGCTAGTGGCGTTCTGTTATTTTCTTTGTTAGGCCTGTCCTGTAGTAGGTAACTTCTGGGAACTCTTCTGGCTCTATCAATCTGTTTCTTTACTTCTGCAGGTGGGTATTGTAGTTGTAAGAAAGCTTGACAGAGATCTTGTAGGTGTTTGTCTCTGTCTGAGGGGTTGGAGCAAATGCGGTTGTATCGCAGAGCTTGGCTGTAGACGATGGATCGTGTGGTGTGGTCAGGGTGAAAGCTGGAGGCATGCAGGTAGGAATAGCGGTCAGTAGGTTTCCGGTAGGGTGGTGTTTATGTGACCATTGTTTATTAGCACTGTAGTGTCCAGGAAGTGGATCTCTTGTGTGGACTGGACCAGGCTGAGGTTGGTGGTGGGATGGAAATTGTTGAAATCATGGTGGAATTCCTCAAGGGCTTCTTTTCCATGGGTCCAGATGATGAAGATGTCATCAATATAGCGCAAGTAGAGTAGGGGCTTTAGGGGACGAGAGCTGAGGAAGCGTTGTTCTAAATCAGCCATAAAAATGTTGGCATACTGTGGGGCCATGCGGGTACCCATAGCAGTGCCACTGATCTGAAGGTATACATTGTCCCCAAATGTGAAATAGTTATGGGTAAGGACAAAGTCACAAAGTTCAGCCACCAGGTTAGCCGTGACATTATCGGGGATAGTGTTCCTGACGGCTTGTAGTCCATCCTTGTGTGGAATGTTGGTGTAGAGGGCTTCTACATCCATAGTGGCCAGGATGGTGTTATCAGGAAGATCACCGATGGATTGAAGTTTCCTCAGGAAGTCAGTGGTGTCTCGAAGGTAGCTGGGAGTGCTGGTAGCGTAGGGCCTGAGGAGGGAGTCTACATAGCCAGACAATCCTGCTGTCAGGGTGCCAATGCCTGAGATGATGGGACGCCCAGGATTTCCAGGTTTATGGATCTTGGGTAGTAGATAGAATATCCCAGGTCGGGGTTCCAGGGGTGTGTCTGTGCGGATTTGATCTTGTGCTTTTTCAGGAAGTTTCTTGAGCAAATGCTGTAGTTGCTTTTGGTAACTCTCAGTGGGATCATAGGGTAATGGCTTGTAGAAACTCGTGTTGGAGAGCTGCCGAGCAGCCTCTTGTTCATATTCCGACCTATTCATGATGACAACAGCACCTCCTTTGTCAGCCTTTTTGATTATGATGTCAGAGTTGTTTCTGAGGCTGTGGATGGCATTGCGTTCCGCATGGCTGAGGTAACTTGGATTTAAACTTGGAGAGTGGTCAGTTTAGATGAGCTATTACCAGCAGGAGAGTGAGTTTGTGTGTGTATGGGGGTGGGGGGGATGTGAGAAAACCTGGATTTGTGCAGGAAATGGCCCACCTGATGATCACTTTAGATAAGCTATTACCAGCAGGACAGTGGGGTGGGAGGAGGTATTGTTTCATATTCTCTGTGTATATATAAAGTCTGCTACAGTTTCCACGGTATGCATCTGATAAAGTGAGCTGTAGCTCACGAAAGCTCATGCTCAAATAAATTGGTTAGTCTCTAAGGTGCCACAAGTACTCCTTTTCTTTTTGCGAATACAGACTAACACGGCTGTTACTCTGAAACCTGTCATCAAGGAGAGTGAGAGGAGCAGTCTAAGGGTCAGATTGTGCAACCTTTACTCACACACAGTAGTGCCATACTCCATGAATAGGCTCATTTAAGTCAGGTATTGCTCAGGGTCTGGCCACGTGTGAGAGACCCAAGGCTGTGAATTAGTGCAGTGGATACTGTGATGCAGCTCGGAAGTAAACCTAAGCGAAATGGTGGTATCAACAGATTGGAGCAAGGGCACAGGGGAAAGAAGGCATAGAGCAGCTGTTCACAGTCTCAAGTGTGTGAAAGGAGTGAGAGACAGGACAAGAAGGAAAGTACAACACTGAAGTAGAACAAGTGGAGGTCACAGTGAGGGGATTCAATGACATAGGGCCAGGTTCACCAGTATGCTCTGGCTACTTTGCATCATTGTAGCGATGCAGAACCTCCATAGCTTAACCAGCAACTTTATGGCAAGTTTAAAGTATTTTTGCTCTGCCAGAGCAGCACAAATCAGCTGAGGTGTGTAAGTGGCTACTCCATAGCCTCTGCAAAGAGAACACTATTTGGGAAAGATTAGGGTCCAGACTGATGGCTGGTGAAAATCAGTGTAGTTCTGTTGAAGTCAACAGAGTTATGCTGTTTTAGACCAGGTTCTGGCTCTGGTGCGAATGAAAAGATAAGTGCAAGGAAGTAAGAGGCAGCAGAATAAGAAATACAATAATAAAAATTCAAGTCAACTGTGGCAAGCGTGAGGTATTGAGGTGTGAGGATGCAAAGGAGCTATGCATCAGAGTCTGATTAAAAATCGAGTCAGGTTGAAAATGGCAAGAGGAGAACTGCAATGCCTCTTAGGTAGCCAGGGTGTCAGGGACAATATGCAGGAGAAGTAGGACTGAAGCTGAGTCAGAGTTGTGATTAGAATCCAGAGAAAGAAAATACCCAGGGCAGTAGGTATGATCCTTTGTCTTTATTCCTGCCCTAACCTAGATGAAACCTGTGGGCCCTTTACAGTATTTAATATTCCTAGCTACCTTTGTTTACAGCTCACTACTTGTTCTGTTTCATATTGGGGGGGGGGAGGACGATGTATTTCCTTTGTTTTTTTCCCCAGTATTTCTAATGTGGGTCTTTAGGGACAAATATAACAATTGTGAATGAAATCTTTTCACATTCACATTTCCACCCACATAACTAATAAGTTATCTTTGCAGGGGTTAGCTCCTTTCTAGGCAAGCCTGCTCATCACCCTGGAAGACCATGAGAATATTAATAGAAATAATGGTCTGCTCTTTAAAAGTCAGATTCTATCACTCTTCATAATGCTGAGTAGCACTTTAGACAGTGTTCCACAAAGACACTTAATTGCCTAAGTCTTGGGTTTAGGCACTGAAGTCCTAGTTTTGGCTCCACTGTGATCCACAAAACTCCCACTGAATCGGTATACACTAAACTCACTTGATATCTAAGTTTTTGGAGTAAAAGTTCCATAGGCGCATAAGTTCTTGCATCTAGGTATGTGCACTGCTACCTTCTGCTAGGTGTCCAGATGCCTATCTCCCACCTAACCCACAGAGTGATTCACAAACTGGGGGAAGATAGGCCTCTGTCCACCTATCTTCAGAGGCTTACGCTCCAAGGCTGGCAACTGGATTGCGTCTCATTCAAAATCTGTCCAGTGGAGGAAGAGGTGCTGGTGTTCACCTTCTAACTTTCAGCCCAGTGGTTAGTGCACTTACCCGGGATGGGGGAGACCCATGTTCTGTTCCTGCCTCTGCCTGATGAGGAGCAAGGATCTGAACAGAGTTTCTCTTCCTGGCCCCATGACTCTTTAAGTATCTATCTGCAGTGGAACTGTTGTTGGGCCAGAAAGAGAGAGAGAAGGACTTTGTAGTCAGATGGTTACCACTCCCAACTGGAAGATGGGAGACCTAGAGTCCGATCACTTTCATGGCTTATTCACAGTGGAACAGCATTAATAGGAAAGATTGAGGGATTCCCTCATCAGAACATCACACAGCTCAGCACTCTCTCCTGAGAGGTGGGAGACTCCTGTTCAAAGTCTTTCTCCTGCTCAGGCAGAGAAGGGAATTGAATGTGAGTCTCCCGCATCATAGGTGAGTGTTCTGAACACTGGGTTAAAAGTTAAAACATGGACTCCTCCTCTGGCAATTTTGTGTGGAGTGAGGCAGGCACCTAACTCATTGTCACAAGAAACTGCTTAGCCAGTTTCTGAGTCTAGAAGCTGGGTTCCTGTTTGTGGATTGCTAAGCAGAGATAGGTACCGCTCTCCGTGAGAGGGACGGGGCTTAGCACACCCCCATCTGGTTGGCATCTCCCACTGACTAGTTGAGGCAGCTCTCTGTCCCCCAGTATGCTGGCTTTTGTAGATCTCATTCCAAGGTGGCACCTATTCATTGCTTAGGGAGCCTAGTCACCTGACTCAGGCTTTATGGATGGCAATTTTGTTCCTGGGGTAACATTTAGGTGCCATGTTTCTCAGCATTGCAGTGCCTAGTTTCTTTTGTGGATTTGGGCCTTACTTCACAAGAAGTCCCACTGGTTTTCAGTGGAAGAACTTGGAGTAAGATACTACTTGACATGAGTAAGGGTTACAGAATCAGTCCCTTAATAAGAAGTCAATCACTAGTTGTTTTATAATCCAAGTTCGGATTAAGCAGAGAGAAGAGGTTGGCAGCAAAATAAATGCCTGGCCACAGTCCAGTAATGCACTGAAGCATGTGCTTAACTTTAAGCTCCTGAGTAACCCCCATTGACTGCAATAGAACTGCTTTATGTGCTTAAACTTAAGCACATGTTTAGTGTACTGGAATTTTGTAGTGACTGTGTAGCCTCCTTATTCCTGATGTTGTGCTGAGTCATAACAATATGCTTAATTGCTTTGCTGGACTGTAAAATGTAAGATCAAGTGGCAAACTAAGTACAAGACTGTTTTTGTTTAACCTGACAGGGCATTTCTGAAGTGTAAGAATAATTTGTTTTTAACCATATCTGACAGAGACACTTTAGAAGAGAGCAAGTGCCCTTGTGAGACCTGGGATGCATAGGTGTTAATGACTCTATTTTATAGAACAAAAGAAACCAAACTGTCTTCCATGAGATGGAATCTGTTTGAGCTCAGATGTGTCAAAACCAAAAATGACCATCCAAAAGTTAGTAAGATGATAGTTATTTCACTGCCCTGAGAACTTACTACAGGAAGGAATATTCTGCAGCATTAAAATATGAGAGGATATATGTTATTGGTCTGTGTGCGCATTGTAAGGCAGACAGCTATATTTAGAGGTAGATGAGTTTCAGTAACGGGTGAAATGGTTATATGCAGTCTCTATATTGGTCTGTGATCTTTCTGAATGAAAAGCCATAAAAAATATCATTAACATTAGCTGCCTATGATATTGTGCAGATATAGTGATGACACAACATTTTTGAGCCACATGAAGAACTTCAGATGTGTTCTGATGCACTCTTTTCCAGTACACAGACACAGGAGCTGCCTGGGGAATTTGTATAATGATATTAAAAATGTTACACCCAAGACAAACTTATAAAAGCAAGGAAATTATTAGATAAAATTGTGGCAGCATCTTTGCATTAGTCTATATGTAGGTGTAAAAGCTTTTATTATGGTTTAAATGTGAATGGAGAGATCTGTCTGACAGCTGCTCTCAATAAGCAGTACACCCTTATTTTTTGCGCTCTCTTAAGATATTGAAAATTCACTGAGTTTCCTCCTTAGCTAATCCACAACATAAATAGTGTTGCCATTTTTAGCCTGAGTAGGTTACCCGATATACCGGACCCTGATGGGTTGTTTCCACTGGGAGGAGAAATTGAAGATAGTCCGATATTTCTTGGGTGCAATCCTGTTTCTTTACAAAAAATGTCCAAAGTACTGTTTCCTTGACCACAGCAGGAATAAAACAACAGGAAGCAGTTTCCTTCTTCAGAAATCCAAGCCTGCTTCCAGCCACTACTCTGCACAAAAGAAGCACACTCTTTCAGCATCCTCCCAGGGACATGCTTCCAGTAATTCCTTGTTTTTTTCTGTCTGCTTTCTCTGCTTGTTGCAGAGACAATTCTTTTTTGCCTCTGACACTCTCAGTTGCTGAGATTGCCATCGTCCGCCAGGGAAACTGCTCTTCCCATATGATTCAGCTTCTGTACATGGCCTAGTCCCTTGGGTGGTGTCCTGTATTGTTTCAGCCATCTTACTCCATAAGGAGCTCCATTGCTTCTTACATTTATCCTGAATGAAAGGTGGCTAACATGCCCATCAGACTGCACCAGGGTCTCTGATTGCCTACAGATCAAAGAGATGCATGTTGGTTGCTACCATCACCCTCCACCATGACAATAACCTGGTAAATTATTCTGGGAGTTGCAGTTTTCAGAATCTTGGTACAGGAATGCCCATCAATGAGTTGAATACAGAATGGCACTGAGTGAGAAATCCCATTCCAGGCCTTGGTGAGTGAACACTTTCAAAAAGGCTGAGTGCCATTTCCAGAAATGCCTATTCAGCATAATATTATGACTTAGAATAGACTCAGCACCATACTGAGGATCCTACTGTAGAGAGTATGAATAGGTTTTGGACTATCCTACCTGATCTCCTACCTGATGTCTGGGCTGAGGTTGAAATCTCTTGAGACAATGAAAGAGTTGACCATCACCACCATGTTGGACAACAACTTTACCGAGGGAAGCCTTCAGTTTCAGAGGGATTATACAGTAGAAAGGTGCCCAGGTTTGTTCTGTTTCTTCACTATCTGATTAAGTGAACACACAAAGGATCTGAATGAGCCCATGATACTAGCCTCCATCGTCTACTTGCTAAATTTCCAAACAACCACCATTGTGCTTTTTTTTTCTGCTGCTCTTCATGCTTAGAAAGTGCTTCCCATAAACATCGGTGAACCTACCTCATTGATCTCCTTCAAATCCCTCCTCAAAACCTCTCCTTTGCCATGATGCCTGCAAAAAACTTGACAACCGGTAGGCAGTGGTCTCGGCAGTCTGTCACGCTGTTTCCTTTTACTCCTTCATCTGTCTGTGTTCATCTGTTGTCTCTTGTCTTTTAATTAGATTGTAAACTTCTTGGGGCAGGGACTGTCTTTTTGTTCTATATACTGCACTTACCACAATGGTGTCCTTGTCCATTATTAGGGCTCCTCAATGCTATTGTAATATAAGTAAACAATAATATTAATGAGTGAAATGAGCTCTTTCTGTATTTCAACCCCTGAAGGAATAAAATGACTACTCTGCCCCCAGGACTGTCTGTGATGAATCTAGAGCTGTGGTGAATGGAGTGGGGAGGAGGAGAGAGATGCCATGAGCTAAACATAATACGCTTATCCGAAAATTAGCACACACACATCTATGAAACAACTGCTGCATTGGACACCTCACACCAAAACATGGGGGGTGACAGTCTCTTATTGCTTAAAAAGTAAGCAATACTCTTATTTTTCTTTCCAACACTTAATGTATATGAAATATAACACAAAGAAAAAGGAAAATAATTCTAAGAAATAAAATCCAGGAAGAAGAGGAAAGGGGAGTCACATTTTTGCTACTGCACCTGGTGGTTCAATAGCCCTCTCATCCCTTTTGTTTTATTTTCAATCACTGAAGCTGGATTTGAAACTTTTGAACTTCAGAGATGCAGGAAAGAATGCGTAACAGCAAAGAAAACATTTTCCTGCAAAAATAAATTGATGATGAATCAACACCAAAAATAATCTGCATCTAACTAACACCTTCCCTGCAGGCATCTCTGAAAACAAGAAATATTCAGAGTCAGAAAACAACAAACAACAGAAGAGGGAGAGGAGGAAACCTAAATTCCAGACCTAACCACCCCTCTGTTTGGGGAAAATTCATATCTAAATGTAGTTCTCAATTTAGCATCTCAGGACAATGTCTAGGTCAGAGTGGTTGAACAGCAAAAAGAAACATTGATATGTTTAGATTTAAATTATGAAATAGAGCCAAGTTTAAGATCTAGATTACTACGATTGATGTTCAGGGTTTTTCAGATCCTAGGTTTTAGCTCTGCCCATGACAGGCCATCATCTTTGCCAGGAAGCCAGTCAGCAGTTTAACTGTCCAGCCCAACCAGAATAGGCTGGCGACAATTTTTAGAGCCTTGCAAATTTAGCAGCACAAGCACTTAGCTGCAAGACAGTTTAATTGTTGTTTGTTAAAAAGAAGTGAAAGCTTGCAAGATGTAGGCTGCAGTCAGATAGTTCAAGCTGGCCAGAAAGGCTAGCAGTAGTTTAATTTGACATCCAATCCAAAAACTAAACTTTGTAATAAAATAAACTACAACTGGATTACCTGATGCTACAACCATAATTTGATTTGGATTTTTAGGAGGGCAATGCCTTCTCTGTAATATTATGTTATAGCTTTTCAGTTACAAACTTAACTACTGCAGCCAGGACTACAGAGTTTAATTTGCTAATCAATCCTTTACTTGGGAGGGTTTTTTTTCCCCAAATACATTGGTAAATAATCTGTATGCACACAGACTTGGTTGGTTTTAAATATATATTTATTTGAAAAATGCCTAGGACACGTCAAACCACCCTGCTAAAATTAAGCCAAAGTAACAGCCCTGAATATGTTAACTGAAGACCTTGGGCCAGGCGAGCATCAAATATATGGCACTTGAGAAACTGGGACATAAACGCACTTTCCAGAATTCATGGAAAGACAAAACATCAGAAAGATCAAATGTCTTGTGTATTTTGCCAGGAAAAAGAAAAGATCAGCTCTTTTATGGTCAGGTCTAAGACCTTTAGAAATGATTCTCTACATGTATTTGACAGATCTGGAGTTCAGGTGATTCATGGAAGCAGAAATGTGTTACATTGTCCACAGGAAGCTTTTATTACCTGATTTTTTCTCTCTGTAGTGCAAGATTAGAAGGTCCAAAGATTTACCACTTTGTTTAACACCACTTGTGCAGCTGATAATCATGATTTCCTTTTAAGAAATTTTGACATTTTCAAAAGTGAAATCAGGTTTAGTGACTGTGGGGCTGGTGCCCAAGGTGTAGGGAGAGCAAGGGCTCCACTATACCTTAGCTGTGTCAACTGGAGGCAGTGAGCTGATAACTTTGCAAACAAAGTGAAGGTATTTGTGGCCCTCTGATGCAAGGGATGAAGGTCCTGTGTAGACCCCGGAGAGAGGGCTTCCTTTGAGAAGGAGGACTCTGTTGAGCCCCTTCACCAAGGGAAAAGGCTTAATATTTGTGGTGGTGGTGTTTGTACTTCCCTTTACCTCATAATAAGAAGAGAATTTGGCCAATTACTGAATTACTGAAGCTGAATTACCCAGGAACAAGGGGAAACTGAGGCACTATGCCATCGTTATGTCAGAGAGGTAGTGCCCTATCACAGAAACATTATATTCTCTTTGACATACAAGACTTAAAATATGGGAGACACAGGGAATACTACACGGGAATACTGACAGTTTTAAGAACTATGGGTATCAAGTCAGAAGAACTCAAATGAAAACTGGTTGTCTTGAATTTAGTGGTGCAGCAGTAAATATATGGGTTCTTTGTGCAGGGCAAGCTTTAGACAAAATAGATCTTATGCTGTAGTTCAGCTCCATATCAGCCACTGAGCTTACTAGTCTGGATCATTACAAGTCTGGATTTATTTTTGAAGATCTTGTAAGACTTTACTATTTAACCCCTGAAAGGAGATGACAACCTCAAACTCAGCTTATTCCTTTGAGTTAACTGTTTTGGAGGTGTCTGCCATCTATGGTGAGTTACTAGTCAGGCTAGAGCAACGATCCATAATTGTCACTCAGCTGCCATTCACTTGGAACAACTGGCAGATATTAGGCTGGGGCTGTTGTAGTTTGAGTCTGTGACATCCTTAGAAAGATCAAAAGAAACAAGTGTGTGGGCAGATAAATGTCATTCGACAATTGCAATAGCATCAGAACCAAATCTGAAGTCCTAGCTACCCATGGACAAATGATCAGATTTCCCCTCCACTCCCATGGCTTTGTGGGAGAAAGGTGCATCTTATATTAGTTATGTCCTTTCTTTATTCTAAAGAAGTTCTTTCCCATAAATATAATCACCTCCCTAAGTCCACCTAATTTTCTTGTACTCAGTCACAAAATACTGGAAATGTTTCTCAGCAGAGAAGATAGTCCAGTCACCACTGTATTTTAAGAAGGGGAAGACTGGATATAAAATAAGGACCTGGCTAATGTTCTTTGTGTGGGTGTGTAATGCTTTCTTTTTTTCCCTTGCAAGTTTTCAGGAATTCCTTAGTTCAGTGGACAATATTTTTATTGACTACAAATTATGTCAGATTCACCTTTGGTACACCATTTTAACAGACATTGACCCAGGTTCTCCAATCTGGCTGAGCTATGCTCCGAGTCCAGACTGGGAGGAAGGTGGCGTTGAACCACCTTTTGATTCTGAAGCTGGGTTAAGAGTTAGACCAGCTTTGGCCCAAAATGTTCTAAAAATCCTCTAGGGACTGTTCAGACTTCCCAAATAAAACCCAAAGCCCCCTTTGGGCTGAAAAGCCGTGTGTGAAACTGCAATGCAAAATATTTCTAGTTAAAAGGAAGAAATAAAATAGTCTCTTCCAGCTTTCACTGAGGAGTCAGGATATAGTGATTCCATTAAGCCATTACTGCAGATCTGTATGTTTCATGTATCAAGGCCATGCTCCAGAGTACTCTGTAAGCCTATCAAGAGATATTCTAAGAAAAGTCGTGTATTCCCTGGTTCTTAATTGGCGAGAGTGAACAGTGCTCTTCCAGAAAAAATGTTTTGTTTTAAAATCTTATCTCTTCAAGGCATCTCACTGCACCTAAGAGCCATTCACAGTCTGGTTTTGTTCTTTTTTTGGAAATACAATTTAATATCATCTTCAGGCAGTGTACTTGCAAAGATTTCCTCTCCTAATAAAAAGCACCTGTGCCGCCTTTCCCTAACTTAACTGAGTCTATTCAGCTGAGCCTGTCCCTAATGTGTAGTAATCCAACAGCTACAATTGGTCTTCGCTTGAGTTTATTTCCATTTTAATTTGTTTCTGGTTACCTCAAATCCTGAGCAGCCCACACATAAATAGTATTTGCTTTAATTCTGCCAAGGGCTGAGAGGCCACAATCCTATCAGGAGCTGAGCATTTTCATTTCCCATTTTAAGACAGCTGAGCACCACAGAGGAGCCCCCACAAGAACTGTAACATATTGGAGACCATGTCTTCTGCACGTTCAGTACCACACTGAGCACTCTGGCCACAGGCAATGAATAACAATAATTTTAATCTTGCTTCAGGAACACGATTGATGTTATTTTTAGCTCACTCATTGAGATGCAAAGTGCGTATCTATAAAACTAAACTCAAGCCCGAACTTTCAGACATCGGCATCTGAATTGTCGCCCCAGAACCAACGGGCATCAAGCTGCATGTGCAAACTCACATTTACATATTCAAAATGGCACCCAAGTTGAGTGTGAAAAGAGTACACATACATTTTTTGCAGATACAGGTTAGCTTCCAGTCTCTAAAAACTTCCCCCCTCATGATTGCTGTTGGCTTTTTCATTGAGAATGTGAATCATTTACTGTAATTAAAATAATTTGTATTTCACCTAAGCTGGGTATTATAAAATAGCAAGAAAAAGGAAGTCTCTCCAGTTAGGAAATGTGTTCATTGGAACATGCACACCTCTTCTCAACCTTCCAAAATGGATTGTATTATCGTCTTTTCACATCATTCTATCTATTTGGAATATACCCACAGGAGCAGGGTTTGCTTCAAAGCTGCTGTATAGCAGTGTTTCCACTGACAAGCTGTTGAAGACATGAAACATGGAAATACCATTTTCAGAAACTCAGGCAGTCTTTCATCACAGCAAGACTGCAACAGGGACCATATTATGCACTCATCCCTCAAAGGGAGAGCCTAGTGCCTTTAGTGGACAGATAAGCTGAGGGATGTCTTATATCCCATAAAACACACCGAATCCATTCATTTCTTTTATCATTTTGTTTACTTTCTTCTCGTATTTTTTCCCCAAACTTCAGCTCAACAATTTATTCTTAGCCAGCTTTTTAGTCTCACTTATATCAATAGTCACTAATACAGTATCTCTCCCAGCATGGCAACAAGAATTTTGCTTTCCAAAGTTGTTTTCTTGTTCCTTTCCTGCTCTTACAAATTCACCTTTTGTTTATTCTTGCAGCCTGTGTTCTCTCTTTCCTTTTACTTTCCAAAGTTGTTTTCATTCTTTTATCTTTTACTTCTACCCCATTCTCCCTCTCTTCTCAACTTGTCATGTTTGGACTTCTTCCAGAAAGTTTCAGTTCTCCCTTCCTCTAAATCTCTGGCCAGACACTCAAATGCTGGCTTGCTTCCCATCCTTGTATCCAAGCTCTATTTTCTACAGCTCTGATTTGACTGATTTCAACATCCTGTATTTCTATACTTTATCTTGTGGTCTGTCTCTCCATTTTTCTGTCTTTAGGAATACTTCATCTAACTACTCTATTCTCTGCTCCTCATCTTTCATTTGTTACTGTACACCTCTCTTTCTTTCCTTACTCTTGCATGCTCACTTCTCAATTACGTTTGCAATCTGTGTTTTTCCCCCTTAGTTCAGCATTCTTTATTCACTGATCACTTTTTATACACCTTGCAGTCAAACTGAAAGTTTCCCATTTTCTGTTAAACTTGCCAAAGCAACCCATAGAACTAATGCCTTGAATTCAGATGAGGCATGGTTTTCTTATTTAGGTAGGTCTTTCCGTTTCCTATTTACCTGGCCCCAAAATCCCTGCTTTCTTGGCTTAATCCATATTGGAGAACTTGTTAGAAAGAATCTTATGAAAGCAATGTTGATGGTGCCTCTCAAGGACCTTCAAGTGGCGTCTATAGGTTGTCCAAGTTTCGGATGCATACAGCATTGGGAGAATAACGGCTTGATAAACAAGAAGCTTGGTGTCTGCTTGAACGTCATGATCCTCAACAACCCTGTGCTGTAAACAAGAAAAAGCTACACCAGCACAGCTCAGGCGATGTTGAATTTCTGCATCAATATCTGCCTTGGATGAAAGATGACTTCCAAGGTCGAGGAAATGATCGACATTCTCCAATGCCACTCCATTGATTTTGATAGATACGGGATGTAATACCTCATTTGGAGAGGGCTCATGGAGCACTTTAATCTTCTTGATATTAAGAGTGAAACCAAGACATGTGTAAGCATCGGCAAACACATTCAAGATAGTTTGAAGATCTTTCTCAGATTGGGCAAAGATTGCTTTGTCATCAGCATACTGAAGTTCCCCAATAGATGTTGTGGAGATCTCACTCTTGGCTTTCAGCCTGCTAAGCCTGAACAGCTTTCCATCCATTCTGTAAATGATTTCAACGCCAGCTCTAAACTTCCCAGCAATTAGGTAAAGAATGACGGCAATAAAAACCGCAAACATGGTTGGAGTGATGATACAGCCATGTTTGATTCCTGTTTGTACTTCAGCACTGGCTCCCAGAGTGAACCTTTCGCTCAGAACAGTAACTTTCATGTTATCATGAAGTAATTTTAGGACATTGATGTATTTATTAGGACATCCAATCTTAGAAAGTACAGTCCAGAGGCCACAGCGATTCACTGAATCAAAGGCTTTAGTTAGATCAATGAGTGGTCAGTTTTGCTCCTGACACCTTTCTTGCAGCTGCTGTGCTGTGAAGATCATATCCATAGTTCCACGACATGGTCGGAAACCACTCTGAGACTCCAGTAAAATTTCTTCTGACAGGGGCAGAAGGTGGGTTGCAAGGATCCGTGCCAGAACTTTGCCTGCAATGGCTAGGGGGGAGCTACCACAATAATTTCCACAATCCACTTTATCCCTTTTCTTGAAGAGGGTGACAATCAGGGCATCCCTCGTTTCACTGGGTATCTCCTCCTTTATCCAGATTTTAAGGATAAGCAGGTAAAGCTGCCAAATTAGCTCTGGTCCACCGTCTTTAAGGATTTCAGCGGGGATCCCATCTAGACCTGCTGCCTTGTTGCTCTTCATCTGCTTGGTGGCATTGTGTACCTCATACAAATTGGGAGGGTCTCCGAGCTTATCCCTAAATGGTCATTGAGGGATTTGCTCAAGGACTTCATCTGCAACCATAGAATTGTGGTTAAGGAGATCTTCAAAATGTTCTTTCCAGTGAGAATTGATGACTTCATTGTCCTTCAGAAGTGTGGTTCCATCCTTAGAGCGAAGAGGATTCATACCATGGCAAATTGGTTCATAAACAGCCTTGGCGGCACTAAAGAAACCACATGTATTGTGGATATCCATGAGATGTTGGAGTTCTTGTGCTGTCTCAATCCACCATTTGTTCTTGAGTCCTCTGGTTTTACCCTGGACTTCCGCCCTCGCCTTGGAATGGGCTTCTCTCTTTATATTGCAATTTATTGTTCTGCCAAGCATGAAATGCCATTCTCTTCTCATTGATGAGTTGATCAATTTCAGCATCATTCTCATCAAACCAGTCCTGATGTTTTCTGGTTTGGTAGTCTATGGTTTCCTCACAGGCATTGGTGATTACTGCTTTCAACTTGCTCCAATGTTCCTCAATTTATTCTGGAAATTCTGACGGGCGCTTTTCTTCTAAGACTGCTTGGAAGTGGTCACACTTAATAGGGTCCTTCAAATCTTGAACTTTCAACTTGACCCTGATCTGCTTCTTTTGCAGCCTCCATTTGGGAGCGATCTTAATTTTCATTGTGGATCATATAAGGCAATGATCAGTCCAACAGTCATCAGCACTTGTCATTGCTCTTGTGAGAAGTGCATCACTACGATCTCTGGCACGAACTATGACGTAGAAGGAGGAGATGCCAGTGCGTTGACCATGGGTGTCTCCAAGATGTTTTGAACTTTTCCTTTTGTCAGAAAAGATCATAATGATCTTAATGATCATAATGAGTAGCTGATGTTCAGCACACTTGGTCAGAAGCAGAATTCCATTTTAATTGCTTTTGCCAACTCCTTCTTTCCCGATTGTTCCTTTCCACAGGTCTGAGTCTCATCCAATATGTGCATTGAAATCCCCCAGAAGGATGATCTTGTCTTCTGTAGGGGTCTCCGATAAAATGTTTTCCAACTGAGATAAAAATCTTCCTTTACATTCTCATCGGCTTCCAGTGTTGGAGCATAGGCGCTCACAATAGTTGCCTGTTGATTTTTGGTGAGCCTCAATCAGAGTGTCAAAAACCGCTCATTGATGCCAACTGGTACCTCAGAGAGACACCTTACGAGCTTATTCTTTATAGCAAAACCCACTCCATGCTATCAGTGTTCATCTATAGATTTTTCCCTTCCAAAAGTAGGTGTATCCTCCTTTCTCCTCCCTCACCTGTCCTTCATCAGCTCTTCTAGTTTTGGGCAAAGCAGCAGTATTGATGTTAAACCAACACAATTCACGGGCAATAATGGCTGTACATCACTCTGGTCGGTCACTGTTTGAGTTGTCCAGCAGGGTACATATGTTCCAAGTTCCAAAGTTGAAAAGTTTCTTATATTTTCGATAGCTGAGGTGGTGATCCTGCTGAATGCGGCTATCCAGCCAGGAAAAAGAGAGGCAAGACTATTTTTAATCTATATTTTAGACTATTTCTAATCCCCTCCCCACGTGGGGCAAGCAGAGTGGATCCTAAAAAGGACTGCTCAGTTGTGGGTGCAGCTGCCAAGATGCTTGACCCACCTCAATCCTTGAGCAAGACAACTGTATCACAGACCCACCGCCTGTGTGTCAGTCTATGACTAGGAACTTCCAGATTTTACTGTCCTGTTCCCATCGCCACTCGCTGATCACCACCAGACTTTTGACTTGTGCAAATATTATTTTCCCCAAAAAACGGAAGATGCCTGTGTGGGACTTCTTTTAAAGTGGGGAGACGGGTGCACAACAGTCACCACACTATCCTTGTCAGATGAAGGACTTGAAACCAATGGCATGAACATCCTGACGATTGGAGGTCCTCTATCTGCTGTAGCCTTCATCCTGTCGAGCCAAAGGGCGGGGAGGAGGCTCAAATACACGCAATGAAGCCACACCAGGTGAATAAGTATATCCAGTTTATTGCCAACATATAATAAACTTCCCAGCCTTCACACATTACTAAATACATGCTTTCCAGCAACCAAGCAAGCAAGAATCAATGCTTACACCCCTTCTGCTATGGACAGTCCCGGATCCTCCAGCCTTGTCCTTGAGGGCTCATAGCAGGCACTGCTCCAGCATGGGGAATTCCTGGGCACCCACAAAGCTAGGGTCCGCAGGTGAGACTGTTTGTCTAAAGCAATCCGCATGTTTTTTATCATCATCTCTTTCTAAGAGGGGGCATGTACATCCACAAGCAGGCTCTGGCAGGAAACACTACTGTTTTCTATTCCCACACTTACCCCTCCTTATCTCTTTTCTAGTTTATCCAGTCAAGTTGCTGCAAGCCAGCCCAGCCAGTCAAAGCCAGTTCACTTTTAGTTCCCCCCGAACCTTTCTGTAACAACAGGCCAAGGTAACTTGTGGTCAGCCACAAAACATCCACCTTCACAGCCATTGTAACGTTACACAACAGTTTCACCTCCATTGTGCAGTTATCCTCCGTCTGCTCTGCCATTAGGGACTTCTTGGATCACACTTTGTCTGGAACCTCGCCCTTGTCTGTTCTGCCATGGGTAGCCCTAAGGGAGTACATAACTCCAGGCAGCATTGCTCTCGGGTTCATTGAGACATGCAAGCCTCTCCACCAAAGATTATACCTAATTTGTATCACTGACTTCTCTTAATAGACACAACCCTGTAAGGCCCCAAATATTGGCTGACTATTCAGGCCAAATGGGTAGCAGTATGATTTTAGAGTGCAAATTTAAAGGGCGAGGCAAAGCCAGTTTGAAAGATGTATGGCTCTGTGTATGATTGCTATACTTCAGCAATTTGCCTTTTTTAGACAACAAAAAGTGAACTGCATCAGTCTAGACACTTAAGAATTCTAAACTATATCGTGTCCCTATAAATAAATAACTACGAGACTATGTGTTGAGGTGAGGCTTCAGGTCCTGATGAAGTTGCAAAGAGAGACAGATAATCTATTCTAATTTGCTATAAAATGAAGCCTTTTTTTAAACCCGGACAGGTGAAAATTCATTTATTGCATTGAGTGCCATGTGATTTAGAAAAAAGAAAAGGAGTACTTGTGGCACCGTAGAGACTAACAAATTTATCTGAGCATAAGCTTTTGTGAGCTACAGCTCACTTCATCCGATGAACAGCTGCTACTCTGAAACGTGATTTAGAGTAAAAGTTGTATGAAAACAATGTAATGTGTTTAACATCTTTTTCTGTATTCTTAACAAATCAGTACATCTTCATAAAAACACTCTCATGTAAGGAAAACAAACAACAAATGTGTTAATATTGCAGCAAATTTGCTCATGTTTTACTAGATATGGGGGGGGTTACAGTAACTTTCCTTGAACAATTCTGTATCCCATATTTTGTTCTCAAATGATGAAAGGTAAGTACATTGCAATACACTTAACCAGCACAGCGGCAGATTCTGTAAAATGCTAATGCCTTCACCTCCCATTGATTTCAATGGAAATTGAGGATGTGAAGCACTTTCCAGGGGGACCTCTGTGCTAGAAATGTTGGAAACTGAGTTTCCATTCTGCAGAAAATTCTCACACTTTGAAACTTTTTCAACACAAATTCATGTTAGGTCAATCAAAAGTGTGACATTTTGTTCTGATTTTGACTTTTAAAAAATTTTATTATGCGTATGATGAAATTTGAAAACAAAGAGGTTTCAAAAAGAAAAATAGAAACATTATGACAAGGTCAAAATGCGATTTTTTTTAACCTTAGCAAAATGCTTCATTTCAATTTTTTAAAACCAAAATTCCAAATCAACGTATGCCCAAGGAAAGTTTTGATTTTGACAAAATGGCATTTTCCACATAAAAATGTTCCATTGGAAAACTTTTGACTAGCTCTGCTGGGTATCTTTAAGGCTCTGGTTCATGATCTCTTTATACACATGGGACCCCATGTTCCTATTGACTTGCTTGGGAGCTAGGAGTGCTCAGTCCCTTGCAGGATCAGAAGCAATCTGGCCCCATTAAATTAGGCTTTTGCAACTTCAGTTGACTGCAATATTGCTAATTGCATCATTTAATTATTTGCCCATCCGACATAATTCCAAATGGTGCTCTTTTCATTGTCATCATGCTAGACAAGAGAGTTGTCTGTCCACCATCTTTTTTAATATCACTTTTAATGTGTATCTAATAGGAAATTCAAGTACTCTTTTGAAAGAGCCTATGAAATGAAAATATTCACTGGAAAGGCAAGAACTTGCAAAACGTTATGGTTAGAGGGGAATTTTGTCTGAGTAACGACTAGGCAAAACTGAACAAGGACTTCAGAATTTGGTCTTTTAATATTAGCTGGAATTTGGAATTCACAGGGTAGGTAGAAGCAGATCATCTTCACACTGAACTGTGGGTTGTCAAAAAAGAAAGTAGCATTATGCTTGCTTTCATTTAAATCAAGGAAATGATTCCCTCATTTCAAATCCCCATATATTCTGTGCATTTAGAATATTGTGCTACACTGTAATACTGAAAGCAATTAGAAATAACTGAAGATATTGTTGCTTCATTCTAAAAAGAATGAGTTGCCACCTACACATCTAATTAAAAATCTGAAAAGCCAATTTCAAAAGTACTGTGCTGTATTTCATCAGCTACCTTAACTGTACTGTTATGCAAATGCACTCTAGTCAGAAAAAATGCAATAATTTCACCTGCAAGCAATGAAAATCCATCTTAGTTCATTCTCTCCTTAGTACAGTATGTTGAAGAGCTGGTGTTTCCACCATCTGGTCTACCTCATGCCAAAGTTAATTAGATATGACTAAAGCTTCTTTACCTTTTCTATTTACAGGTGTCCAAGGAAGGCATTTATGGCCACTGGGAGTTCCATTTGATGATAACCCATAAAAATACATTGCAACCATTGTCACAACTAGTAACAGTTTCCAATATTGGACATAATATAAGTTACTGTTGACTGCTAGATGATGCATACAGATGATTGCTGCATGTTAGTGTCCGATGCTAAAAAGAGTGACAACTCTTTAAGTCTTCAGTCTTAGTATTTTGGCTGTGTATCTTCAGCTACTAGTAATCATGTACAAAGTTGGTGAATGCCATGCTTATTTGTTCTCAGCTCTTCATATCTTTCCAGAATCCACTTCTAGACTTCAGTCTGTCAAATGACTAATATATTAATCAGTTAAGCCTGTGTCTATAAGCCACTTTGGTATTACAAATGTAAGTTCAACGTCCACACAACTACTTTTTTCCCATGCTACTATTTGGTTAGGGGCACAATTGGAAAAAAAAACACTGTTCGTGTCTACACAGCAAATGTTTAGCCATTAGTTAATAACTAGCTAATTTTGACCATGCACAGTCCCTGCCAGTGGGCTAATCCGGCACACACTTTAGTAACTGTAAGTAGTTAGGCACATGGCTCTTTTTAGAATGGGTTGAAAAATTTCCGACAGACTAGTAAACGATCAGGAAATGCCGATTTGCTGAAATTGAAACGTTTTGTGGGAACATGCCAACTTTGTCAAAATTTCCAACAAAAAAACTATCAAAAGATTTCATTTCAATAAGGCTGAAGTGCTTTGTTTCAAAATTATATTATAAAAGGCAAAAGTGAGGGCTTCAGCCTTATTGAAACAAAACACTTAGATAAGGTCACTCCAATATTTCCAATTTTTTTTTTTCAGAATTTTCATTTCACGGGATATTTTGCCTTTTCAGTCTAATTTGGGGCAAAAGTGGAATTTTGAAATGTTGGAAATTTTTGCAGAGTGAAATGCTAAGTTTTGACCAGCTCTAGTTACATTGTTGTATCGATGGTCGCCTCTAATGGGGCCACTGTAGCTGTCAAACCAGGTTCTCCTACCTCCCATAACTCCCAGCAGTTAGCTATCCCAAGGTGTACTTTCCCACATGTTCAGGGTGTTACTCTGTATACCTGACCTCTGGTAACTCTGTACCATGCATCAGGACTTATCTGAATATGTCACTCATAAGCCATAACCAGGCTGAAAATGCTCTGCATTTGTTTTACCAGTCATACAACTCACTCCTCTTTGGGCAATACCCCACACATCCCTGCCTTTTAAGTAAGTAGGGTCCCCAGAAATCACAGTTGGCACAGAAGAACCATTAACATCTCTGTTGTGGCACAGGAAATGGTTGCTGAGGCACTTGGAGGTAGCTGCCCAGAATGCTGGATGGGGATGTGAAAGTATGGTTCTGACCACAAATGTCACCATGTGGACACAAGCTAATTTTTGTAACTTCTAACCTAAGTTGATTGTGCTTTCAATAGGTTACATAATCACAGTTATAGCTGCCGTATGAATGGGGCCTAACAATTGCTGCTTTTAGCACAAAACAGCTTTTGGCCTTTGTTAAAGACTTGTTGACCGTTGTAATTGTTATCTAGCATTTTATGTTTGAATGGAAAGCATAACTTGCAGTACCAAAGAGCAACACTTCTTGATCCTTTGTACTTTGTCATTTGAGCAAGCTGCCATCATCTATGATACATAGCCTCCTCGACGATGTTCTTTTTCTTGTAATGCTGCTTAAGATTCTGGCATATTCCCTTGTCTATTTGTTGGATTAAATATGTGGCCTTAAGCAATGGAGAGAAAAAGGTGACACATTTCTCAAGGAAACTTTAAAATGTGCTGCACACTTATCCAGAATCAGTAAAATTTCTTTTTCCTTAACTATGACACTTGTCATCAATCTTATGCAGCTAGTCAAGTGAAAATCTACATTGTCATCCATGTATAGTATGATAGTCACAGCCTAGCAGCAGCAAATTTTTAAATTCAGCTAACTGAAGCCTAGGGCATCTTAATTTCACTGATAGACGCTTCCTTTTTGCCATTGCTATCATGTTGGCTAGCACAAGAGGAAAAAAAAATCTTTCCTCTGAATTTGTTTCCTCTTCTGCTGCTGCATCAGTTTTGAAAAGGAAACAATTAACGAATAGCCTGATACCACTGCAGTTGTAGATTTCTTCAACAGATTCGCACAAACATCCAGGGTTGACAATTTTGGTCGGAGATATTTCTGGAGGTTTCAGTCACATGACATAATCTTTAATTAATCTTTAATTCCTGGAGACTCCACAACAATCCTGGAGGGTTGGCAACCATGCCTCAGTCCCTAGTTAGATGCTTAAAGGGATGTAGCCTGACTTTCAGTGGTGCTAAGCACCTGTAGTTCTCATTTGTATGAATGGGAGCGGGGGTTGCTCAGCATCTTTGAAAACTCAGACTCTTTCTCTAAACAAAAGTTTTTTTTCTGTCTTTTTTTTGCCTTCCTTTCCTTTTGTGGCCAAGCAATCTTACCACTGCCATGCAAACAGCAGTTACTGTGCTCTGTGGCTTGTTAGTGTTCTGCCATAATTATTGAAGAGCATCAATGATCTTGACTTTCCAGTCTTGCAAAATAATAGCTTTCTCTCTCCTGTCATTTATTCGCCCACTCATCTGAAATTCCAGAGAACAAAGCTTGTGGCATAACATATCTCTGTGACAAAAACTGATCATATTTCTGCCTTGCAGGCAGGGCTTACAAAACAACATATATTTCAACAACAATGCAGGTCATTTCAATAGCTGTACCTGTAGGTAAAATGTCTTCAATAATACAACTAATTTTGTACTTTATTGTACTTTAACTGTCATACCTATACTTGAATGACAATAGCCCTGCTGAGCAGCAATTGGTACAAGTCAGCTTACTGTGCTACTCTTTTTAATGTCAGGTACATTATAAAAGAGTTTTTATTCTTGTCGATGAATATTTTCACTCTGTTCTAAAACATGGTCTGGTGGGTTTTTCGTAATAAAGAGTGATAACCTTCATAGATTGAGTAGGAGCCATATGAGGAGCCTGATTCTCTTTTCACATTGGTGTAAAATCTGGGATCACTCCACAGAAGTCAATAAATTTACAAGGGTGTCAGCAAAAAAAGAATCAGACCCTATGATTTTTACTACGGATTTGTTGTGTGTGAACGAGGAATTATCTGAACTGAGCTACTATTTTACACAAACCACAATAAAGAATAGGGTATTATTGTCAACAAAACCCACCTGTGTGAAATAAATGTAATATTGTCAGTAAAACAGCGAGAGTGAAACTAACTGCACTGGCAGATAACTCGTATTTTCTGAAAATATTAGTTACAATTAATCAAAGTGTAAGCTGAAGTAGTACATGGTATATGTTGCACTAAGAAGAAGATGGAATAGAAATTGTCTGCAGATCCTTCCTTTCACTATTTTTTATGTTTCTATGAGTTAGTGGAGGTGGCAGTGAGGGAAATGAAGACTTTAAGAATTAACATTATAAAGTGATAGTTTTATTACAGTGTCTAATTTAGTGCAAACTAAACAGGCGATATTTTACTGACTGTGTGTTGGGTTGTGGTTTTGTTTTGTTTGTTTTTTTTAAATCTGACACTTAATGTTGATAGATTTGAAGGAGAGGATAGATGAAGAAGAATAATCGCTTCTTTGGGACCCAATCTTGCATGGTCCTGACAGCCTCCTGTGTGGTGTTAGCACCCTCCATTCTCATTAACTTCACCTCTCAGCACCTTCAGTGCTAAGTTCAGTATTCTCATTGACTTTATTGATCAGCACCCGGCAGGATCAGTCCCAGATTCAGGCTGTCTGTACTTCTCCTTCATCCCAATGTTCCCATTCTTCTCTTTCTTGTCTTTGAGATCCCATGTCCTGGCCACTAGTCTCCTGGATGAACAGGAGAGGCTCTTTAGTTGGCTAGAGATATATCTCTTCAGTGACACAAGGTGCTTCTTCCTTCCTCAGAGGAACAGAGACAAGAATTTAAACTGAGCTCTGCTGCATCCCACTGCCTCTTGTAAAATGTTGGGGGACATCAGGAAGAAGGGAAGATACCTGATGTCAGAGACTGGATGTGTTACATACGTTTTGTCAAAGAGTCACTGAAAGACCAGAGAAGCTAAGAGGATGGGCACTTGGAAAAGATAAGCTATGGCTTATTCCTTGTATCTGCATGAACGGTGCTTCTCTGGGTTATCTCTGGCAGAGTTTAGGAACAAATATGTAATGCACACTGTTTCTCTTGTTATCTGATTATTTTTCCTCTCTCTCCTTAATAAATGTGAGGTCATTTTAACTTAGACTGTTTTTTCTCTTTAGGAGCATTCTGCAATGACTTTACAATCTTTTCCCTTTGGGACCCCATTAGGGAGGGTATGACACTTATCCTGGAATTGCTTAGCTAAACCAACATCTAAACAGAAGGCATCCTAATACAGCCTATCAGAGTTTGTTGAAACTCTTTGTGAAAGAACTCTTGTGAAAGAATGAGAGAAACTTTTGTGATAATTTTGTGCCATCTTTCACTAGAGTTGGTCACGTTTTAAAAATGTTGATGACATTTATTTTTTTAAAAAATTGGGGGGGGAAATAGTTTGGAAAATGTTTCCTACCTTTTTTTTACTATCCCCATTGTCAACAGGTCTGTTGGTTGTGATAAGCAGGGCACAGGAAAGCCAGCCAACCACAAGGAATGGTGGGAATAGGAGACCAAGCATTACAGTAGTTCCCTGGAGAAAATAGCTGTGCATTAAATAACTGAGAATATTTAAAAGGTTAATTATGTTTTTGTTTATATGTTTGTGACAGACTGTACCAATGTATGCACTCCTTGCACACTATTGTCGTAATATATTTACTAAGTATGCCTCATTGAGGTATCATTTGAAAACTCATAATTTGGCTGGTCATTATTGTCCTGGTAAAAGATGGGTAGCAACATTATATGTAGAGTTATAAGATTCCACTGTATGGTGTTACTAAAACATGTTCCAAGTCTGGGGAGCAGCCAAACCAGTTCCTCAGAGACAAAGCGCAAGATGACGTCTCAGCCGGGTGTCAACAAGGTCAATGGACCATTACTTGCTAAATGTCCATTCTTTGGCAGGAAAGGGGTCATGGGTAAAACTCTACATCTTAGCAAAGAAACAGCATAGGGTTCCTGTCCACAAAGTCTGCTGGTCACCGTGATCCAAGCTGAAAATGCTTCTCAAAAGGGAGTGGAAGACTAAAAAAGGAAGGGGAAACACCCCAAGGGACCGCTCCTCCTCGCTCTCTTCCTGTCCATTGATTCACTGCACCAGAAGGACAAAGAAAGCAGCCATCACACAAAGGTAGGGAGCCTGGTCTTAGAAGTTTGGTCCATAAATCTGTTGAGAGCATGTGGTAAGAAAAACTTTGCTTTCAATTTAACATAGTTTATTAAGTTAGGTATTAGTTTTGTTTCATCTTTATTGTTCTTGTAACGGTTTCTGACTTTTATGCCCCATTACTTGTATTAACTTAAAATCTCTCTCTTTCTAATTAATAAAATTGTTTTACAGTTTTATCTAAATCAGTGTGTTTGTACTGAAGTGTTTGGGAATCTCCATTTGGGGTAACAGGATTTGTGCATATAATTTCTATTCATAAAATGACTGACTTTATATGCACTTGTATTGTGCAGGAGAGGGCTGGGCAGTCCAAAACATACTTTTCTGGGGGGAAATCTAGGACTGGAAGTGTGTTGGGATCACCCTGCAGTATAATTCAGGTTACAATCACACATAGACCTAGCTGGGAGTGACTTACATGCTGGAGGCTGTTTGTGAGCAGTCCAAGAGTAAAGCAAAGCAGTGTAAAGGGCACCCCGGGCTAAAAGGCAGGGGTGATAAAGCTACTCACTAGCCTATATTGTACCCCGAGTATATCACAATGTTAACAAGTGTAAAGATGTGCAATTTTGTATTGTTTTTTAAGCTAACTAAAAGTGATGGTAACATTTCAAAAACAAGCTGTTTTCTTTACGTATTGATAAAGCATTAAGGCTCCAGCCTTCATACAGGTGATAACAGAATGGGAAAATAAATATGTAGGTCAATCTCTGAAAGTAGTGGTAAAATTGCTGAAATAGAGGATTAATTGCCTCTTTATCTTTTTACTTTTATTTCTGCACTATACTACTATGATGTGACTGTTTACTTATATAGATGATATAAATATTTTTGTCTTTCCATGCACAGCAGTAAAAAAGAAACACTGAGAATTCACACATTTGTTTCTTTTGCACTGTCAGTATTTCCTACAGCTTAAAGGGTTGAGAAACTTTAGATGGCAGTGCCAAATATATATGCAGAATGATGATATAGAGTGCCATTATGGTAAAAAATATATAGGGAAGAGACTGTTGGAGGCAATAAAGAGTACTTTTAAAAATATTCTTGTTCACACTGTTTGCAGTTACCGTGACACAGGAACATTTTGCAAACAATAATAAGAGCAAAGCAACCTGCTCATTTCTTCAAATTATACATTTTCAGTACTCTATATTTTAAATTAAACATGCCTTCTTAAAAGGAAGGGTGCATCTGCTCTTGGCTTCCAGATCAGGCTGATCACTGGTAGAAATGCAGAAAAAGTAGGAGCCACAACGGGTGCTGACAGCAAGTTGTGTTAGTGCCATTTTGGGATCCATGACTTAGAAAGCAATAGGATTGCATGGCCTGTTGGCCAGGAATAGGCAGAAACCAGAATTGCTAAGTGATGAAACAATGACAAAAGTAAAATGAATTAGTCAACACTTGAGAAAAGAGCCTTTAATTACTATTAAAATCTAAGGACCAGATTGTGATGGCCTTGTACCTGGCACCACAAGTAGTCCCATTAATGTCCACTGTAGTATTTGTGGCTTGTAGTATGAGTAAAGGAATTTCAGCTTGACCCTAAGTAAACATAGATAGGAAGAAAAATATCTTGAGTGGACTTACAGAAATTTTTACTTGTTAATTTCTCCTATTATACCTAAAATATTCTTGATGATTCTTCATAAGGCGAACAGGAGATGGGCTGAGTGTAGGCCATCCCACACTGGCACACTTTCAGGGCCCTGGGCCAGGTCCCAGTGGAGCAGGAGGTCCTGGGTCCTCCTATCCACCCCAGATCCCTCCACACCTAGTCCTGCGATGGGCAGGAATAGGGACTTACTGACAAGGAAGCTGACCCAGATGAACCCCATTCAGTGGGTCCCTGACACATTGAACTAAAAGAGACTGGAGCACTAGGCCTGCTGGCTGAACAGACAACTCAGCTACAGCATGGGTTTTTTTTCTCATTTAAAATGCATTGTGCTAGTTATGCATCTTAAAGCTCTGTGGAATTATTAGTGGGTAAATTAGAGTCACCCTTGTGGGAGTAGATGGAGAGATTGTCATTTAAAACCATGGATAAGAAAATAAGAGCTTAACTATTGCCTTGTGTGATGGGGCGCCTGCCCCACACTGAGCTCTAAGGGGTTAACAGAGCCCTTGGGAAGCGACCAATCAGGGAGGGACTGTGAGGAGCAGCCAATCTGGGCTGGGCTGGCCCATATAAGAAGGGTTGCAGCGTAGAGCAGCTTTAGTCATTCCCTGGAGCTTGAGGAGGGAGGAAGACTGGCTGCCTTGCAGGCTGAAGACAGCAAGCACCCTGGACAGAGCAGTGCTGCAGGCAGAGATCTGGGAATCTAAAGGCAGCTCCTGGTGGGCTGCAGGAATCTGCAGGTTGAGGCCCTGAGGCAAGGGCAAAGAGGGTGCTGAGGCCATCGGGAAGTGGCCCAGGGAGATCTACATAGGAGTCGGAGGGGATGCAGCAAGTGGAGACCATCGGGTCCCTGGGCCGGGACCCAGAGTAGTGGGTGGGCCTGGGTCTCCACCCTCTCTCACCTTCTCCCCCTCTCCCCCCGCAGTCATCACTGCGGAAGTGGCAGAACTCTGGACTTCAGTTGCCACTGAGGAAAGTGGCTGGACAAATATTGCAGAGTCCCCGGAAGGGGGAAACGCAGAGCATAGCATGGCCGGAGAGCTGTGTCACTGAAGAGGACGCCATGGTCCTGGGAGTGATGTGGGTCCCAGAGCAGAAGTGATGGTGGAGAGGCACCAGCGAGAAGAGGGTGCACTAATGAGAAGAGCTAATCCCCATGACAGCCAGCAGGAGGCACTGGAATGGTGAGTCATACCCTGTCACACTTGGGAAAAGGGGACATTATATGTTATGGCTGAGCGATTTAAAAGTCACTATCTCAATCAACCTGTGATGGACCCAAGCTACAAAATCTACATCAAGATTTTAAACTCCCACTCTGTGGTCATGTGTTTGTATGTGGTGTTTTTAATTTAATACAATCTCTAGTTTAAACAGTATCCACCTGAGGAAAATACTAGCAATAAAAAGGGACAAATGAGGATCAATACAATTAATAGATTACTTTCCTCAGAGCTATTTCAGTGCCATGTATTTGAAGCAGATTAATAGACAGGCCTAGATTGTTTCAGTGAAGCAATTTGGATGGAGGATGATTCACCTTGAAAGTGAGCAGAAAGACAAAGGGCCAGACACAGAGTTTGTGGTGGCAGATTCTGCTAAACAAAGCAACCCAAAAAATGGGAACGTCAACAGGAGAGGGGGCCTGGCAAAGGAAAGTGCAAGCTACTCCAAATACATTGACACCAGTTCATATTCTACACTCTGTAAATATAGTGCTTGCTATTGGGGTATGCCTACACTGCAATTAAAAACCCAGGGCTGGCCCCAGTTCTCTGACTCAGGCTCATGAGGCTGCCGGGCTGTAAAATTGCTGTATAGACATACGTGGTCAGGCTCGGGCTGGAGCCTGAGTTCTGGGACCCCACGAAGGTTTACATAGCAATTTTTAGACCTGCGAGCCTGAGTTAGGTGACCTAGGCCAGCCACGGACGTGCCCTGGGTCTTTTATTCCAATGTAAACACACCCTTAGAGGCCACGATTCAGCAAAGCTCTTACGCATGTGCTTAAAGTTAACTTCACTGGAGCTATCATGTTTGGAAAAATGGGAGACTCGTTCACAAATATTTTGCCAAAAATGTGTCTGTTTTGTCAAAAACCTAAACTGTGGGGGGTGTAGGGGGAGAAATTGACTGACTCCAATTTTAACTCTTCCCACAAATGGAAGCAAATAGTAGGTCAAGTAAGTAAAACAAAATACTCAATAGATGTGTCCAAGGTTACACCGCATATCTCAGCATTTTAAATAAGTAAACTTTATACAGTTCTTCATTTATTTATAATTAAGTATAAATACTTAAACTTTGGTGGAAAATTGTTAGAGTGTAGAGTGTATAGCCTGATTATTCATCAAGTTCCTTTTGTTGGTCTTTAACTGGTGGCTTGTTGCTTTTAAATGGTATTAGTAACACAGTTTTAAGGTAAATGCTAAAGGGACTGTCCAAATAAATTATAATAAAATCCACTTAGAATTTTAACATTACTCCATAGATTATTAAAGTAAAAAGAATATCTAATGTCTAATTTAGGTTCACTGTCTATTCTGCTTATTTCTTTCATTTCCCCCAACTTGGATAAAGGGCTGGGGGGGGGGAACAGTAAGTTATAGTTACTTAGTTCTAACTTTGTGTCTAATGCACTAGGACTAGAGCTGGCTGGGAAATTTTCAACAAAGCATTTTTTCTGCCAGAACATGCCAATTCATCAGAATTGAAATGTTCCACAGAAGTGTGTATCATTTTCTACAAAAGTTTTCTCAGGTCCAGGATGGAGGTGGAGAGAGAGAGAGAGAGAGACACCCAGGAATAGCTAATAGCCTGGTGGTTAGGACACTTGCCTGAGTTTCCCATGCTCTGAGTGGGTGCCCTAATCGCTATGCAATAAAGTTAGTCTGTCTCCCTCTAGCCCCAACGAGCATTTTATTATTTATACAAAGGGGAACTGTTCCAACAGGGGTGGAGGGGGGGGACAGATACTAACTCTATAACATAAAGATGTAGGAGACTCAGGTTCAAATGCCTTCTCAGAATCAGGCAAAATAGGGTCTGGCTCTCAATGTGAGCTCTGTGGAACAAATCCCTCCCTCCAGTGAGCAGTAGAATGAGTGGGATCTCTCTTTCTGCAGGATAGATGGGGTAGGAGAGAGGATTCTCAGAACTGGTATAGGGGGATGTATCTTCTGAGTGCTATAGGGCTCAGCTCCATAGCAGTTCCCAGTGCCTTACAGAGAGCAGTGGGGAATCAAGGATGGTCCATAGAAAGCCAGGGTCTGTAGATTAGTATTATTTATTTGTATTGAAACAGGGTGCCCCATTCATGGACCAGAGCTCTGGAACAAACAGTTCCTGCCCCAATGTGCTTACAGTCCTTCCACTGCCCTTGCTCCCTAAGGTGGAGGGTAAGTGAATGCCACTCAGAGGCTACTCTAGATTAAAGTAGTAATGTGTCCCCTGCCGCTCTGCTACAGGTGGGGAGTGTTATGTTTGCAGCATGTGCACAGAGAATTTTGTTTAAAAACACACATACTCTTGCTGGACGGTTACAAAATAACACTACCTTGTTTTTAGAATTCAGAAGACCCCTGGGGCAGGGAGGAACAGCCTGCTTCCTAAAACAGAGAAGCACAACTCACCCCACCTTGCTTTAGTCTAGCAGTCTGCAAACAGAATGTGCTTGAACACTGTGCTATAGAGCCCCCTAGCATGCGAGCAAGAATACCCATGTCAGTGATACATGACAGGGTATTCTTCCCCTGTGTGCCTTTGTGGAGATCCCCATTGTGTTAGGCATACACATACACCTACTAGAAAAGTTATTTGAGGCAGGAACTAACAGTCTAAATAGACAAGACAGGCAAAGATGAGAGAAAAGAAGTAATATTACATCCCTGTGCCTCAGTCTCCGAATCGTAAAAAAAAAGTGGTTTGGTAAGGTCACACAGGAAGCTTATGGTAGATCCAGGAATTCAATCCAGATCATCCGAGGCCTAGTCCAATGCCTCAACCACAAACTCACACCCTTCCTTTCTTCTTAAAGTGCTGCACAAGTCCATTACGTAGTACATAAATACAAACTTTGGAAAGCCTGTTGTGTGATTTACATAGTGAACCAAGCTTTAATGTCTTTATTTAACACCTCTTAATGTTTGCTACTGTGTCAAATGCAAATTAGCATCAAGCTGAAACTAACTACTGTTGGCTACAGAACGATCTGAACTGAAACCAAGCAACCCAAAGGTCTACTGACCTCTGTCGCAACATTTTCTCAGCATAGGCTGAGATGAACAGATTTAAACTGAGAGTTGGCATAGGAAATATGTCCGGCAAAAGGAATGGAGAATTTAGTATTCAATTAGTTGTCTGAATCAATCAATTTGCTTGCATGAATGAACTTCATTTAAATGGCAGAGTTCAGGTCACATTAAAAGCACTAATGAGAAGCTCTGGGTAAATATAGAGAAGTTGTTTGTTAGTTTAGGGATGGTACCTATTTTATTGTCATGGTCTGAATTTTGAATAGTAAAATGATGGATAGGAAATCATTTAAAAACAAATCTTGTTTAGGTCTTTAGCTTGTGAAATAGCATCTGATTTAATAGAGCATCTTACGACATTCCAGCAGAAAACTCATTAAGGAAATTCAAGATCTGGGCAACAGAATGGCTTTGCATTCTGTCAGAAGGCGAGATGATGCACTGAATTGTCTTGAAAGCAGGTGTATTTCTTTCATTGATTCTCTCAAAAACATTCTGGGCATTTTTATAGTTTTCTTCTTTCATTTCCATGATCAATCTATAATTAGTTTCAGGAAGCATGTTTTGTGTACCATTGTTTCTGGATAGTTTGTGAGGCTTCTTTGGAAGGCAACCTCCTCTTACTGTTGCTGTGAGACAGAGGAGGACTCTGGTCAGGAAGCTCATGCTCAGCTTTCATTTCAAGCTGTACGGACCCCCTTCATATATGTGAAAATGCAAGAAGTACAGAAAGGGGGGAAAGAGCTCAAGGATTTATTGCAAAATGTAACCAAACATATCAAACAGACATCAACTTCTTGTGATATTCTATTGTGTATAATAATACTCCTGAAATGTATGTATAACATTTATCAATCAGTATTTTAGACACCTCTTAAAAATATAATTAAACCTAGAGATGGGTGGCAGAAGCTATGCTTTGGTTTTGATTTTTTGCAATATGTTATCGGTTAGTTTTCATTTTGCAAAACCAAGGTGGTTCAATTCTAGGACCCGTTCTATATGTATCGCCGAGTAGAGGGAGATTAGGATAAAAACCTCTCTAGCTCACAAAATCTAACAATAAACTATTAAACGTGGCCAACAAAACCCCCCAGAAAATAGATCTTTTTAGGGCCCCTTTTTAAATGAACCTCTCTGCTGAGCTGAGATGCTAAAAGGTTCCAATAAGATGCTGCTATAGCTGTAAAAATGAAGTTATAGAAAGTTTGTCACTAAAATATAACTACAATATTAGCACTATTAACTGTAAAGTGATGTATTTTCCTGGTTTAGGAAGAGTGGGAAAACATTGATTCGAAATTTACACATGGAAAACACAGTGCAGGCTGTATCTTTGCAAAGGAAAAGAGCACTCGCTGAATAGTTTTGCAATACATTCCATACTGTGGTATTTTAGATTGTGAATACTATTCAACCAACACAGGCAGAGGTCTTTCAAGAACTGTTGCCTTGCAACCACAGTAGTGATGCAGTTACTCTTGGGAGGTGCTGCTCTATAAAACTCACCTCATGAATGATTTCTTAGCTGTGTTGACAGGCTCCAAGATCTGTAGGCCTCCCCATGATTGATCTTTGAAATGTGCTGGTTTGTGAGATGAGGAGCTTAGAGAGGGTAAAATTAGTAGGTATCTTTAAGTACCTTGTGATCACACTGAAGGAAAAATGCAACTTGGATATCTTTGAAGGCCAAGATTGTCCAATGACTAGTAGAACGTGGAAAATAATGGATTATTTGGTTCACTAGCAATTGGGAGGGAGGGGGGGAAAATTCATTTCAAGTCAATCCAAAAATGATTTTTTCTTTAATTTTCAGTGAGTCAGAAAACATTTCAAGTCGAGTTGAATGAAATGTTTCATTTGGCCCAACTAGAAATATTTGCTTTTGTTAATGGCCTGAAATCAAAGGAGAACTAGCGTCACGGAGGAGGAAATTTGGTTACAATGACTAGTCATTAGGCCAGAGAAAGAGTGAGACTGATTCTATAGTTTGGTGGAAAGAGCTGCCCCATTGTAGGTGAGTGATTCAAGGTCGGGTCCCTGCTCCAGTGGCTAGGGCACTCTCCTGCAATGTAGGAGACCCAAGATCCTATCCCTTCTCCACATCAGCCAGAGGTAGAAATTGAATCTGGGTCTCCCATATCTCAGGTAAGTGCCTTCACCATTGAGCTAAAAGATAGAATGAGACCGCTGCTCCCATATCTTCCTCCAGCTGGCTTATGACTCCAGACTGAAAAATATCAAAATGGTTCACTAATGTAAAAACAAACCATTTTATTTCAACATTACAGCAACATTATAGTTTGTGTCAACATTACCAGCCAATTTCAGTTTGTTTGGTCAAAACTGTTTGGCAAACCCAGCACAAAGTCGTGAATAGTTTTGGGTTAACCAAAACTGCACTTTTCAGTGAATAAACTATTCACTTGAAAAAGTGTCCAGCTCTAGTAACTAGTGAAAATTGACCAACTTAAATTTTGGATACTCCACTAGAGACAGATTAGAGAGGTGTGATTTTCAGCAAATGGTACTCAGTGGGCTCCTAAAAATTGAGGCACCCCAAATTACTAATCATTTTTTAAAATCTTGGCCTGAGTCTATAAACATGAAGGAGGACAAAAACTATGTGCCCTTGAATGCATAAGAGATGGAGCTTCTACAGTCCTTCCTATCCTTTGTTCTCCTTCCCTAGTTTTCCCTTCTCCAAAAAACTTCTCATCAGCATTACTCTTTACACTCCATTATTTTCTGCTGCTTAGTGTGTAGGCTAAGATTCAGTATCATATCATTTTAATATCTGCTCTGTCTGTAGATCTTGTCCTGTCTTCTTACATAATCACAATTTATAACTTGACTTCATTTTGCCTTGAAACGACTTGCAGTTTTCCCTGGGTACGGACTTCAGGATATCCTGAAGTGTGTTTGTAAAACGGCAAAGAAATGGCTGAGTTGTCTTGAGCAGAATCCAACTCCTGTTTAGCATCCCTCCCTTGCAGAAATTCCCATGGTAACAGCACTGGTGGTAACTTTGTAATACTTTATAATTAACTTTAGGTAGCAAATACAGGCCTTTGAAAAGTCAGCAGTCCTATTCCCCTAACTATATTTAGGAAAGCTTTTTTGTTTGGTTTATTGTCAACCAAAGATTTTTCAGGCTAGAGTGACCAATAATAGAATTTGATTTTACTGCTTGGTAAGCAGATCATTTTAATTATTACACCCCAGAAACATGTAAAAAGATATCTATTTCCAGAATTTGTTATTTTTCTAGAAATTTTACTAAAATATCATTTTAACTTTATACAGGAAGCTTTAAATCTGTTCATTCAGTAAAACTAGATACATAGTTGTTTAAATGTGATTTCTTAAGACACCCTAATAGCCATTTTCCTGGTCTTAAACTGCCCTGAAATTTTTATAGTAATAAAATTGTCAGCATAGAAATAATCCTGAAGGAATTGTGTTTCTGCTGCTTGTATACTAGCATTAATAGACAGGTATAAAATGTTAGTAAAACCTTTTCAAAAATCACTAGTTACCCAGGGTCACTGTTTTTAAAAACTGTAAAGGAATAAAAGAGCATCTTAAAGATGAAATAGGCAATATGTCTATACAGGAGGCATGGAAGAGTGTATGGAATGTTACAGGTGAAAAATTTACATCTAATTTAGGGAAGTGAACTTCTGCCTTAATTTTCATGTCTATTTGCTCTGCCATAACTGAGGAACTTCAGATGTGAAAACTGTGATTGTGTTAGTTTGAAGTCTCAGTACATTAGCTTGTGTGCTTATTCAGACATATCCTACCTACCTCTTTGGTCTTTGAAATTGGACTGAAATCTCAGAAGAATGAGTCTCTTTCAATTTCCATTATTGTTAGATTTTTGGACTTTGTCAGAAATAGCACAAGAACTAACTTTTTCAAAGGTTTTTAGTATTTTTGCCTCCAGCCAAATTCAGAAAGCACCAAAGTGTGTGCTGCTTCTTTTTTGCTAAAAATAAACTCAATTTTTCAAACCACAAAGATCTATATTTGGTCAAAGTTTGAGAAAACGTTACATGTTGATTCTTTTTGTTTTTATTCAGGTGCCCCACGTTAAATGACCCTGTGGCAGTTTATGGCCCACATACAGCATGCAGTTTGAATAAAAAATGAACCAAGTTGAGCACAGTTTCAGACAATGTTTTTCTAGACTTTTATACAACTGAAAGCTTTATTGCAGCTATCAATGAAGATACAGATTTTGAAATAAATCTGCTCAATATTTACCGCTAATTGTCTGTCTATTCCAGGTTTTTCTATACAATAATAATAAAACCTTTTAAGAATTAAGAAAAAATTGCCTTAGGCAAGATTTTCAAAAGTGAATGGAGACTTTGGGTGTCCACTTTGAGATACCTACAGGGCCTGATTTTCAGATGATGGGTGCTATGCCCGTTTTCTGAAAATTGGGCCCCTTTAAACGTTTGTCAAGTTGCACCAAAAACCTGAGGCAAAATCGCTAGTCACTTTTGAAAATCTTGGTCTCAGTTTACACATCTCTAAAATGTAAACACCCAGATTTGGAAAGCACTTTGAGAACCTTGGACCAAAAGTAATACAAAAATGCTAAAGTTTAGTTATGTCATTATTTTAAAATGTGCTTGGGAACACAGTCAAAAAGAAAAACTCTGCCTACTTGCTATTTACATATCTTTCAAATAAGGCAGATTTAAATATAAAATCCACACTTGAGAACATCATGTAAACTGGTGACTCTCTATAGAGGATTATAAATCCATAAAACAGTGACTAGATTATTCTCGGCCACATAGGTAGCCATTTCATCTGTAACAGATGTATAGTAATATTGATAACGTTCTTCAGTTAAAAAGTCATGCAATTATAATTCAGTATGAAGTATTAATATAGATCAGAAATATTCTTGATCTGTTCCATAAAACCATATCTGAAAAAATCTCAATAGACTGGATATTGCTTTTTAAAAAAAAAAGTGGAGTGCACCATTTGATTTCTTGTGGCATCCCTCTGATATGAAAGGCAAGTCAACTCTGGCTTCCTATTGAGGGATGCCACAGTTTACAAGATGGTGGTTTCTTATTCATAAATCCCATATATGGTATCCAAGTTGGCAAAATATCAGGAAGGTTTCTCCCCGACACTATGACCCTCTCTTTGCTGCTATACAGAGGCCATGAAAGCCCCACACTTAGATCAGGAGAAATTCCCCTAGTGCAACCACTGCATAGGGTCAACATAGGCAGCCAACACAAGCACCCTCAGCACAGGGGATGGATGGGAGGTGTCAAGAGGTGACACCTGGTAGTTCATACTGTTATAGAGGTTCTGGGCTGCTCCAGGATGCATAGTTGCCCATAGGCAGCCATGAAGCTATGCTAGGTGTCTCACTGGCCCTCAGAGCAGCTCACAATCCTGGGGGCATCAGGGTAGCTTAAAATAACCTCCACTCCTTCTTCCCTTGGGCTGTGCCTTTTAGAAAGAAATGAGCACCTACTATTGACTTCTTCATAGCAGCCACTAGACTCGTTCTGTGACTGGAAATTTCCATTCTTGTGTGTTATGCAGACCCAGATTCTACCACCCTTACTGACACTGAGTAGTATCTTACACTGCCAATAGTTCAATTGATTTAAATTGTGAAATCTTAAACAACCCTGAGAAGCAGCAATAACACAAGCTTCTGCTCTGCTGCTCACTGAGCATCAATCTTGATCTGGAGAGATCATCTTCAGAGGAGCTCAGTTGTCCATTCATTCCTTAGTCAATCTCCCAAAATAAGTACAATAGTTTAACTGTTAGCGAATCTCCTGGAAATAAAAATCTGGGTCAGAAAGGTGCATTCTGCATTTTCCAACTAGTCCTAGTTTGTGAACATGTCCCATTCTAATACTGCCAAAGTCACAAGAGGACCCACCAAACATAATGGGCCCAATTTACCATTGATAGTTCGTGTAGTCACTTACATTGATGTGCAAGGGTTGCACAGCACTACTATGCTGACTTGATAGTATTGTACCTGCACTGGTATCAATCCCCTACACATTGAGTAGTTAATGGCAAAGAAGGCCCAATAATGCATTCCCAGGGAAGAGTGATTTCCTGAGATTAAGGGAAAGTTAGTAACTCGGCAACTAAAATATTTGGACCCAGCTACTCAAAGGTTGTTTGATTTCAATAAGATTTAGCTAATCTTATTAAAATCAATGGGAGTTAGGCACCTACATACTTTTGAGGATCTGGGCCTTGGTTTATATTAGGACTGCCTCATAAATAGTGGGGAGTTCTGGTGGGGAAAAACTGGATTGTTTTTTTTTTGTTGTTTTGTTCTTCAGGTTTAGAACAGGAATAGCTTCATTTATTTGAAACTTTTCATATTTTTTACTTTCTCTTTTCCCCACCCCACTCTTTTTTTCAGTTTTGCCACTGAAAAAGGGGGCTGAGATGGAGGGTGAGGAGAAGGATAAATTAAGACCAAAGACTCTTCCTTTTGGAGGTCTTCAAAAACAGTTTTGAAAAAAAAATACTTTGTCAAAAAATTGTTTTTAAAACAATTATTTTTAACAGAAACTTTAGTTTAAAAAATGTTGACCATGTTCAGTTTCTATCATGCCCTTGACCTCACTCAGATAAAATTAGTAGATAAATTTTTTTTAAAATTAAGTTGAACTCAGTGGTAGAACTTGGATGTATGCCTCAAGACTTTTCAAGCAATTCTCTGTAGTGGAGGGCAAAAGCCTTCTTTCTTTGATATTTTCTAACATGTTGCTCTATCCGCTATCTTCCTCTCACACTCGTTGTTTTGTCTTTCCTTTAAATGTGTAGTATCTCCCTCGGTCATGTGTGAAGGGCAGCCTCCATTCTTTTCATTAGACACTCATTGGCCAAGTCTATCAAAGAATTGGACTGCCTGGTGCGTCCGCAGCACAGGAGGACCTAAGGTCTAAGGAAGCAAAAGAGAAACTAATCTTTCATTCGCTTCCCTTCATTCCCATACTATTCATCCAGAGAGAAGTCAAGGGTTAGATTACAAGATACACCTGTATGCATTGGGAGTGAGGCCAAATTCAGAAATTTCAGAAAGGCAACGGAAAAGTTTCCTTAGAATTGTCTTAAGAGTAGCTGAGTTTGAATTATCTAAATTATGACAGACATTAAAGAAATGGAAGATTATCTAGAAAAATTCTAGTGCCATGGATTTCTTTTGAAATGTTTTTGTAGAACAGGACCAGTAATGAGGTCTACAAACTCCATTCTGAGCCTAGACAGAGGGGGGAGGAGAACCTCTCCTGTTTATAGGCTGACAACTATGGGGACAGGCACTGACAGCTGCCACCAATAAAGGAAACAAGGCCCGCTATAAAGGAAGGAGTACAGAGAGGGAAGGGGAGACAGAAATGCCTGGGACAGGAAAGGGGAGACAGCTTTTCATGGGCTGCCTCCAAGAAAGTAACCAAGTGACTGAAGCAGACTGCAAGCCCTAAAATTGAAGGGCTGCTTGCCTTAATTAAAGGTGATGGCCCTGGTTTTGAATTGGTTGAAGACAAGCTAAGGAGGATTAGCCAGGAGAAGCTGGGCCCTCTCAAAAGGCCACACCAAGAGACCATGAGAGGCCCAACATTTGTAGGCTATGGCGAAAACAATAGAATAGGTAGATTTTTTTGACCAAATTACTTATTTAGATTACTATATATTTACCACTATATAACTCTCATATGCGTCACTACCTTTGCCCACTGAGTCTGATTATGAGGGATGTTCATTGGTACAACTCACATGTTAACACATGGAGTTGTAATCTAAAGTAGCTTCCACCTGGCTTTAATGTAAATACAATTACTCCTTCCATCCTTTTGACAGCTAAATGACATCCACTTAAACTCCCTTATATATAAGTGGGGAAGCAGGTCTAAGCATGTCAATTCTACCAGAGATAACTTGGATTTCCTTACACATTACCCCTGAATTTGGCCATAGTCTTCACACCTCTTTACCTTGTCTTGGATCACATATGGAGGACACTAGGAACAGCAATCTCTTCTTATGATGGTTCTCTAAGCCAAAACTCCTCCAGCTGTCCAGATATATTCCCTAATGTCTGCAGTGTTTGTGTGCTGTTAAACAGCTGCCACCTTCATTGCTGTTCATTGGTGGGCAAAAGGCTTCCGACCCATCATTTGTGAAGTCATTTGGGTACATTCTGAATGGAAGGCTCACATGGGCATTATAGGAACAGCTCTAGGAAAGCAGTGCAGAGTTTTTGCTATGGTTAGAGTTTCGAGAAAAGTAAAAGCCACAAAATTAGCAACATGAGACACTCCAAGCCAAAAAAAAATGGGATACAGAAACCCAGTTAGCATATCTACATTTTTCCCATATTTGTCTGGAATGCACATATGATAGCTTCATAGGATGAGCTCAGAAAAATCAATACTCTAAATGAAATATCATTGGAATCCTCTTCTCATTTCAGCTCTGGCTGGAGTGAGGAGTGGTAATGTATCCATAAATAATGTTTAGCTTCAATCTCTTTTACTCTCGTTCCAAACAAATGAGCAATTTTTGAAAAGCAACTGTAGAAGATGCACTTTTGCCTCTTCATCAAAAACGTATAAAAATGATATATATTGCAGTATTTAATGCAAAGTATTACAAACTTTCATGGTGATCCAATACAGATGCCTCTTTTCTCTGTGGCACCGACCTTCAAAAGTGATGATGTGAAAAGCCCCAGATTTTATGACAGCTTAACTCAGAATACATTACAGCTTCTATATTAATATGTATTTCAAGCTCTGCTATAAACTTTGGATATGAAGAGAAACTCTGTACCCTGTGTTCTGCTATAAACTTTAAATATGAAGAAAAAATGTTCATGTGGAAAGAAGCAGGTTTTGACAATATTTATGTGCAATAATATTTCCTCTTTCTCTTTGTCTAGCAAATGCATAGCTCTTTTTGGGAGTTCCATAAATTTTACATTTGCTGGAGATGTAACTCTAATAATCAGCGATATAAGGAACACAAGTAAAGAGATATATACATGGTACAGCATTATGGAGATCCATGAGTCACTCCATCATACACATCATACATCATACATCTGATGAAGTGAGCTGTAGCTCACGAAAGCTCATGCTCAAATAAATTGGTTAGTCTCTAAGGTGCCACAAGTACTCCTTTTCTTTTTGCGAATACAGACTAACACGGCTGTTCCTCTGAATCCATACTTACAGTTACAAGCCCAGTTTTTACCCAGATAGTTTAAATGGGGAGAGAGGGAGGAGCAGGGGGAACTGACATCAACAACATTTTTGTGGTCTTTGCTTTGTCAATGGTAGGAGTTCAACTTAAATTTAATTTCAATTACATTTAATTTCATCTAAAATGATCAAACCATTATTTTCAGCTGTAGAATTTTAAATGTGATCCTTGTTTGAAATTTGGATTAAAATGTTTTTGGAATCCCTGTAACACCAAAATTTCTTGCCTCTTGCACTTGTCTTTCAGTATAAAACAATTTTCATAAAACATCTTGCATAGCCTAACTAAAAAAATCTAAAGAATTATTAGCATTTTTCATTTTTAATGCTTCTGAGTTCCCAGTGCTTAAACATAAAGATCATATTTTTAAAAATGCTCAGTGTACAAAATATTCAATGTGAGCAGTTTCAATAGGGTAAATTCTGAATTTTGTTGCATTTGACAAGGAAAACGCTTCTTAAGCTAAGTGTACTCCTGCAAAAGTTGTACTGTGGCAAATAAATCTTTACTTCTTAAGAACCAGTCCAGCAAAGCTCTTCAATACAATCTTAATTTTAAGCACATGAATAGCATCAATGAAGCAACTCATGTGTTTAAAGTTAAGCATGGGTTTAAGTGCTCTCTTCAAAAGGGCCTTCATTGTTCCTACTCTCCATGTGCTCCATGAGGCTAGTCTTCTCCCCACGCAAAATTAAATTTGATGAAACTGGATCACATTCCCTCTCAGCAGATTTCTTCCATGCGGTGCTTGTAAGAACTTTAAGGACCACCATGGAATTTAGAAACACAGTAGCCCCAGTCTTTGTGGTGCCCCTACCATGGTTCAGGAGCCCCCCTATCTGAGGACATTGCAGGGACATTAGCAATCTTCACCACCCCTGGATGAACCAGAGTAATTATTTCTTTGCAAACCTCCATCACCACAGCACCAAGAGTTGACGTGACAACAACCTGATTAGCCACAGACCCATAGCAGTCTGGGACAGTCACTTTCCAGATGGCAATCACAACCCACTTTTGGACTGGTATGGCCTCCCTCATCTCTGTGTCCAGGCACTGAAGGATTAGGGCACGTTGCACACACAACTTCATGCAGAAATTCTGGACCCACTGCTGGTCATCCCAGGTCTGCATAACAATGTGATCCCACCACTCTGTACTTGTGCTCCTGCTTCGGAACCACTGGTCAGCATAGGCAGATTCCCCAGCTATTAAATCTTCATCAGTTATCTTCACTCCACCATGTCTGTGATCTTAGCAAGACACACCTTTGCTTTCCCAGGGTAACAAAGAGCTACTGTTCCCAGCCATGTCCCATGCCCTTCACGTGCCTCCTTTTTCCTCTTCTAAGTGTGACTTGCATTAGCAACTGCTGAAATAGGTCATTATCCAGAGTAGGTCCATGCCTTGCCACCTATGGTTTAACTTTACAAAATTGGTGAGCTAAGAGCACTTCTGCACAGGAGCTCAGGAAGGACAAACAAGTTCTCCCACAATATGCAGTGAATGACTTCATAGCGCAGTGCAGCTTGTGCAGAACTCGGAGCTATGGGCTGTCCAGCAAAAGTCCAGCTCAGGACACGGTACAGTAGAGCCCCAGTGTGGATGCACATACACAGCTCTGGCACAAATAGGGCTTTGAAGCCGGGATGTTCTAGTTGGACTAGCCAAGCCCAGGTTCACTCTGCAGTGAATACCTACTGTAATCCTTTCAGGAGCCTTGCAGGAAATTTTAAAGCCATAGGTCTTTTTGCAGTATGTAGAGTCTGTAAGGCTGGAATCAGTCATAAAATCTTCCCAAACCATAAAGCTCATGAGCATTAAACTCAGTAAGTGATTAAAATAGTTCAGATTATAGACTGCTGCATATAACACTTTATGCATTGAAGTGCAAAAAATATTAGTATGAAACAATGGTCCTATTAAAGTGATCCATTCTAAGCCCTGTTTTTAGCTCCCTGTTACAGAGTGAGCTGGTCCTTTAAGGGGGGCGGAGGGGTTGGGGCTCAGTCTCACCTCTGCCAGTTTTAGCTTGCCTTCCCAGGAGAAGGGAATGAGTACAGGTCTCATGAGAGAGGGAGCTTGTGACTAAGAACCAAGCCTCCTGGGAGAGACAAGGGCAGCTTGTGCTCAGTAAGAGGAAATCCTAGAAAAAGCAACGTTCTACTAAAAAGGTGGAATCTGAATAGGAAAGTTCCAGCAAGAAGTTATAGGATAAATAACTAGGAAGAGGTCCTGGAAAGGAAAGACCGAGCAGGTTGGATTATGGTGCAGGCAGCTCAATTGGTTTCAAACCTCAGGTTCAGAATTCCCCATGTACGATGTTATAATCTCATGTTCAAAACAAGACAGCCTTGCCTAGGCGAAAGTTATTAAATAGGTCAATCCTAAACAAAGGAATGGGTGTTTACTACATACTTATAAACAGGTTCCTGAAGACAGCAGGAAATGGCAGGAAAAAGAACAATTTGCATTTCAGCAACCACAAGTATGGGGAGAAGGAGTCTGATGAAGAAAGCTCCATGGTGTATGTTGCCTTTGTCACAGTCAGTATTTCCTCTAGTTTTTCCCATCCCTGGGTGGAATGAATTTTTTTATGTGTACCAATGGAGGTGATGTGTGGCGGGGGTGGGGCTGAGGGATTTGGAGTGTGGGAGAGGGCTCAGGCCTGGGGCAGAGTGTTGGGGTGCGGTGGAGTGGGGGTTCTGGCTGGGGATGCAAGCTTTGGGGTGGGGCAGGGAGGAAGGGTTTGGGGTGCAGGCTGCCCTGGAGACGCAGCGGGGAGAAAGGACTCCCTTCAGCCCTCTCTTGCTCAGGGCCGGGTGAGAGGCACTTCTCCACAGCCACAGCAGCTCTGGCCTGGCTGGGAGGGAGAGGGTTCTCCCCACCTGCACAACCACTCAGCTTAAAGGGAACTCAGATCACTGTTGAATAAACTTTACTTAAGGGATATCCTTCAGAAGAATTCACTTCAAAGGTTCACTGGACTATAAAAGAAAGGGGCAGAAACCCCAAGTTATGTCTTTCATAAGAAGACAAAGGCACAAGCACCTTTGGACCTCTGGAAGAGATCCTGATCAAGGAGAGGGTCAGTCACCATCTTGCTGGAAGACTGTGAGTGAAAGAGGTTATCTTGAACAAAGCCTTGAACCGAAACTTGTTAAATTAAGTTTTAGACTTCTAGATTTTTTTTACTTTTTTTGCTTGTAACTAACTTTCTGATACTTCAACTCGCTTTGTTTAAACTTATTTTACTATTAATCTAAACCAACAGTGCTGTGTTTGTAATAAAGTGAATGAAGGAACCATATTATTTCTCTGAACACTCTAGGAGACAGCTGGACATTACAGAGCACACAGTTTGGGGAAAATTCTGGAATGAGGAGTGTGCCAGGGTCACCCTGCAAATAATAATCATGTTTTGTGTAAGCTGTCAAGGAACTGTAGACAGGCTATTGGAGTCAGAGCTACTGACCCAGGGCTATCTAGCATACAGACACTCGGGGTGTGACCTGAGGCCGTTTGGGAGCAGCCAAGGTTGGGAATTGCAACAGCAAAGCATTGTGAGGCACTGGAGTTCACAGGGCAGGTGGTGACACAACCCTTCACTGGTCTGGATTGCATCCCAGCATGTGACAGTGGGCCAGCCACAGGTGTTTAATTGCCGTGTAGACTTACCCATTAATATTTGGCACAATTATGGCACTTTACAGCTGGCAATGCAGAAGGACAAGAAGAAATGGCTGTCAACATTGTACAAATCTCAAATTGCTAGAGGCAGCATGCTCTTGCAGTAAGGAACAGCCTCTACCTAGGTATGTTAGTAGAGATTCTTGACATTGGGGCGCATTCAGCAACTGACATTTAAGGCAACTGAATCACTTTCCTTGACTTGCATTAGATATTGTTTATATGAATTGCTGCAGGAATATCTTACAAATCTAAGGAGATGTAAAAGTACCATAAGCTCCCATTGACACACGCAGTTTATTTTTATTTTAACTGAATGTGAAACTAAGGTGACTGTGGTCATTTGTCTCCTTAGCACAAAGCCACATAGCAGTCTCTACGCAGTCAAGACTATGAAATGTATCAACGACATTCCTATTGTGTCCCACTGCATAGTATTGATGGTAGGCACCAAGAGGTGCCAGATATTTAACACATGAAGATTGATGGTTACTGTCAGATTTATAGGGTAAACTATGCTTTACACCCCTATGCAGACCAGCTCATGTGCACCTCTCAGATGCTAAGCTTGGATTCATTCACTTCTCTGAAAGCCGCAATTCAGCCACTCTGAGCTCGGATTGTGGTTTGCAGTCCCCTGTTTACCCACCAATGCTCTTCGGGGAGGACCACCTGGGTTTTGCCCTCACAGGAAACTTCCTTTCTCGAGATGAGAGCACTACCTGACTTACAGAGCCTCAAAACAGCTTTTTCAAAACTAACAGCTTATTCAGCCAAAGATACATAACAAGTGGAGAAGAGGATTAAAACAACAAAAGGCCTGGGTCTAACACCTATCCCTTCCTGATAAGTTCCACTTCGCCCAGGTTCCCTGGTTTCTGGGCTGAGAGGCTGTGCTGCTGTATTCTCTGTCTCTCTGTGTGTCTCCTTGTCAGTATCTCCCCTCAAGCAGAAGCTAGCAACTTTCTTCTCCCTCCCCTTGCAGCCGGTTTCTGCATGGGGTGCTTTTAACAGTTTATGCCCCTTTTGTGCTCTAAGTTCTGACCTTGGCAAACCATTTGTGTAATTCCATTTGGTGCCTGGAAACAGCACCTTCCCAACTGTTGGCACAGCCATTGTTTCCTTACCCGCTCTGACCCTTGTTTCATTTTCTCCTTGTTCTTCCTAGCAGCCCCTTTGGTTTAACTCCATGCAGTCAGATAGATAAGATCAAGCAGGTAAACTGAGGTGCATATAATCATACAAAATAGAGATCTCCCTCAATCTCCTTGGGCACAAAATGAAACCGTTGCTCTAATCCAACGCAAAGGCAATTGCCCTGTGGGAAACTTGCTCCCCTTTGGAAGATACCGTTTGTTGTCACACTCAGTGGAGAAAGCAGTCTAAAAGTATAGAACCTCTCAACAGCCAATCCCCATTTTAGATGCAACGAATTATCCATGTCACTAGGACCTGCTCATACTTCTTTCCTGCCCAACTATGACTGCTTTTAGGGGTCTGTCATAGGGAACACCTCCTGCATGGCAGGCACACCTGCCTCAGTTTGCCTTTTCAGAGTCCATAGTAGCAAGGCTGTCCTCTAGTGCATCCATATGTTTTTGTTACCAGAATACATCTTAAAACAGTCCATAATCAAAATCCCAAATAATTCCATTCACCGCCCCCAGTGCAAATAATCATTAAGATCACCTAACATATTGTCCCAGCATGATGCATATGCCATATACCTTCAGCACTCCCAGTTTCTGTCCTCCCTTGCCTTGTACTAGGACAGCCAACCCAGTCCTTCAAGTGAAGTACAACCTTGCCCACCTCAGAAGGAACCCCCACTCCCCTATCTCTACTGGGGAGCCTCCTTGCCAAAGGAGCATCCATCATTCCCAGGCACCCTCTAATAGTTCCTCTGGGTCCAGCTCTCTGGCCCTGGTATCAGTGAGTACGCTCCTCTTTTGCTTCCCTACCTTCAGCCTTCTCTAGACCTGCATTGGGGACACCAGCCAGCTCTTACTGATCTTCAGCTTTCTCACAGGAATCACCCTGTGCCTCCTTCCAGGACTCCTGAAGTCCACTGGTCGTAGGTAGCTCTCACCTACCTTTCCTGACTGAAGCAATTTGCTCTGACTCACTGGGTTCTCCCTCTCACTGTCTCTCCTGACTGACCCAGGCATTCTTGTCTCACTAGGTCTCTCTTGATCCTTTGCATACCCCAAGTGCTGCCTCACCTGCTTAACTTGCCAAATGGGAGCACTTGTCCAGGGATACAGGCCCTACTTCAGATACTGCAGCCAGCCTCCTGTGACAGGTTCCACTGACTACCTTTATACCCTCCAGTGACATCTTGCACCCACTATCTACCAGGCAGACTTTCCACCACAGGGGCCCACAGTCCAGGGTCTGCTGGCAGAAATGAAGCAAATCCATTGTGTGGTGCTCTAATCATAGAAATGTAGAGCTGGAAGGGACCGCGAGAGGTTAGCTAGTCTAGCCCCCTGAGCTGAGGAAGGACCAAATATATCTAAGTTACACGAAACCACGTCCCAAACTCTAGCAAGTCTAACACTACATGATGGATATGATCTTTCTTAGGACAACAGAGTATGAATCTCAGCACTCTAACTCTATGAACTTTGTCCATGAATCAGAAGGGTTTGGGGTTTTTTCTAATTTTTTACTTTTACAAGACCTGTAGCCAAGATGGGACCAAACCTCAGATTGCAACACTCTCAGTCTTTGACAAAGCTAGATCCACATCCAGATGTTAATTTTGTGGCTCATGCCCATCTCTCTAGTTTTCAGGAAATCTCTATAGAAATATTAAATGTCAATAGCCCTTTAATCCTCTATTACATAGGACATGGCTCAAAAAAAGCACAAAGAGGAAAATATTAGACAAGCCAGCATTTAAAGTCTGAATTATTAATATGAAGTTTGGCTAAATTCCATTTTTCTGATTCTCTCTTATCCCTCCCATTTGTAAATAGACCCTCAGCTTCAGATTTAGTCCGTTTTAATATTTTAGAAAACCAAACAGACAGGTTTGTTTCATTTTTAAAGATAGCCCTTAAAGGAATTAATTTAGCTTAATGACACTTTTTGTGTCTTTTTGCAATCATGTAACAAATATGAATCTCTAGTACAGTAAAACAGTATGAAGTGAACCAACAGAACCATATTTGTCATCAAAATGACCTGACTAGTTTCAGAAAAAAACAGTTTGATAGAATGAGATATTTAACTAACAGAGGTCCAATTTAAAATAGACTGTTGATGAAATAATTTCAATCTCCCATCTAGACTATCAACACAAGCAGCAGGGTGAGAATGGCAGTGAATGCTGCAGGAACCTGATGCATTTTGGGTGACAAAGAGGACATTAACCTTTATTTTCAAGTGCAAAACTGTGTAAATGAGAATTAATTATCCAGTAATCAAGCAATAGTTTTCTTCCCTATTGCAAATGGAAAATAGTGCATATCTGCCAGGACAATATGGTTTACTGGCAAAGCAATGTATCAGTGGGGAGGGAAAGCTTACTGATCAATTAAGGGACAACTAAGTGCTACCTTGAAATTTTGTAAATCAAAATAAGAGTAGCTTCTTTGAAAATTAAAGAAGCTAGGTCTCCTGTAGTGTAACATAATTTCTGAATAGGAAAGAGCTTTTATTTTAGTCCTCAGCTTTTATCATCATGTGCTTTCCTAACAATAACTTCTTCCTCTAAAACCCATCTCCTTTTCTGGTATGTGCGATACTAGGATAATGATTGTCTAACCCCATCAATTCAGAAGAAACTAATATTTCACATTATTGAACAGAACAACCGGAGTCAAAAAAAAAGGAAGCTCGTCAGAGGGAAAGTTCTGTGTTGCTCAGACTTCAGGACAAAAGGAAGAAATTCTGGCAGCAGGTCAGAAACCTATAGGAGTCCAAATAATAGCTGTCAGAGCATAGGAAGTGAAATGGGGGAGCAAGAGGCCAGAGGGGCTCACACCAACTCCCATTAAAGACTCTCAGAATAACAACCGTGTGGTTTAAAAAATACACACAGCCATGTGGCAGCCAACTTATGAACTTTAAGAATTCCACAGCCTGTGTTGGCAGACACATTTAACCATCTTTACTTGGGATGAGGTTTACCCAGAAAAATCACAAGATAACATAAGGTAGATTTCATTAAACATCTGGAGGTAGCTGACAAATTATGAATAACAAATGGTTGTAAAAGTTATCAATATCTGTCTTACAACAAATATGTTGGGAAGGTGGAATAGGTGTTGGGTAGGACTTTCGCATGTATAAGAATTGTAAGAAGTGAAACACTATTACTGTTCTGCGAATGAAGGCTGAACTGGAGGAGGGGATCTATGGTTGCACTGGGTTGCACATATACAATGGATGGGTGCTGCAGTATGTTGAGTATATACAGAGTATTAATGTGGCTCTTATTGTCAGGGGTGAAGATGTACCATAGGATGCGTGGGCATAAAGCTGTCTCATGATTTTGGGTGGAAGATGGACAGGGAATACAGGTACAAAGTGTAGACTCCTTGAGATACTTTATATCACCATTATTTCTAATGATTGGTTTTTGTTTTAATTTCATCTGGATTTAGAATTTTCTAGTTTCTGGTCGATAGGGAAGTTTAAACCTTCTTTAAGCTTTTTCCCCTATATAAGTGATAAGTATTTTAACTATGGCTTAATCAAGATCTGTAAATAGAAACTTCATTTTTAATGTCCTTTTGTGACATTTTAACATACATTCTTGGTTTCAAAAGATGGAATGTATTTGTCTCTGTGAAATAGTAATGTTGTATAAACCACTGCATCACCCCTGCCAGGTTTATAACCCCTGTGTGATGCTAAGCAGGCTTTCGCTGAGTGTTGGATTATCCCTGTAAATCAATACAAGGATTTTCATTAATTTCAGTGGGTATTGGATCAAGTCCAGAATCCTCCCAAGAACCCTTGCAGGGATTACAAACTTTATATGACTCAGGTAGATTTAATAATCCCTGTAGGAATCACACAGGATTTACAAACTTCCTAGGAGTCACTGAAAGGCTTCTCGTCTTTGCCAAAGTCCCCGTAAAGATTATAAAACCCACAGGGATTTTTACTGGGTTTATAAAATTTGCTGGAGTCCTTGTACAGCATCTGGGCCTTGCAGGAGTCCCTGAATAATACAAATTTGGTCACGCCTGGACCCGCTTTTCTATTCCTGCCCTTTCTTCTTTTGTTTTACTTCTCAGAACACTAAGTACATCCAGAGCCACCGCTTCAGAGCCTGAACTCGCAGAAATATGGATATCCACTACAGACATGACTATGTACATGAAACATCACAGGTTCACAAAAACTAGGTTAAATAACACAAATTTCCTAGCCTGTCTTCCTCAGTAATCAAAATCAGTCTTCGCTGAGTACTACATAACAAAACATATTCCTAGGTAGGTGTCTCTTTGAACTAAGACATTACAAATCAATACTAGATCAATTTTATAATTGTGAAATGCCTCTAATTTTTAATGCTGTCCTTTGTAGTGGTGATACAAACAAGGTGGATCTTATTAATGATATATGCATCCACGCAAAGGCCAGAATCCTTGGCACAATTTAGGCCTAAGCCTCCCACCCAGGAACTGTAGATTGACTAACTCCAACAGCTGACTTAACCACTGGTTGTCTATTAGGGCTTGACTTTAATTTTCTGACATAGTTTCTTATACAAAACATTCTGTAAAAATCCCCTTCAGTTCAAGGAAGTTTCATTGCCTCGGCAACCTGATCACAAAGTATTGTAAATAGCTTGGCCCACACTGTCTTTTTTTAAATTAGAAATGTGATCAATAAGATACCTTTGTTAAATATTAGTGTTATTTACGAAATACCATAAAGTATTAGTTTTGTATTAAAGAAGTTGATAAATTGAAGTGGTACATTGGCTTCTCAATATGAAGTGCAAATCTTTAAGGTGAACCAACTGAAATTTTATACAGCCTACATGAGCATAACGGCTGATTAACTGTACAATTGGCAGTAGAACAGAATTCCTCATATAATGCGGAGATGGTATGATGGGATAACATGGTTTTGGTAATTAAATATTCATGGTAAATAGGCCCAATGGCCTGTGATAGGATATTAGATGGGGTGGGATCTGAGTTACCCAGGAAAGAATTGTCTGGCTGATGAATCTTGCCCATATGCTCAGGGTTTAGCTGATCGCCATATTTGGGGTCGGGAAGGAATTTTCCTCCAGGGCAGATTTGGAAGAGGCCCTGGAGGTTTTTCGCCTTCCTGTGTAGCATGGAGCATGGGTCACTGGCTGGAGGATTCTCTGCTCCTTGAAGTCTTTAAACTACAATTTGAGGACTTCAATAGCACAGATATAGGTGTGAGGTTTTTTGCAGGAGTGGTAGGTGAAATTCTGTGGCCTGCGTTGTGCAGGAGGTCAGACTAGATGATCATAATGGTCCCTTCTGACCTAAATATCTATGAATCTATGTGATTTGAGTTGCAGAGATTAATCAACTAGTGACAGGTGTGTACAGCTGTTTTGTATGATTTTATTAATTGCAATACCCTACTGGTGATTGACCAAGCAAATGAGTCAAATGACTTTATATTGCTGCATGAACTATTACACAAGGACAGAATCATCAAGGAGTATGAAGATGCTTTACACAAAGATTCTGTTCTAATTTCAGAACTGACATTTCTGAAGATAGTTAAAGTGTTGATGGAAAGAGTATGGAGTCTGTCATGAGGTGTGTACCCACCACACATAGGTGCCTAAAAAGTTTAAAGTGGCTAGAGAGGCCAATTGACCTACTGAGCTACACTTGGAGGGGTTTTTGGCCTAACTGGAGCTGAAGCTCAGCTATGGAGGAGCTGTGCCTTCATAAAGGAAGGAGCAAAGAGCTGTTAAAAGAGAGGCCAGGGAGGAGACTGAGGTGAGAGGTAGTTGTGGGGCTTTATCTCTGGCACGTATCTTAGAGAAGCTGGGGTGGTTTAGAGCCAGAACTAGAGGGCCTTCAGCCAGAAAGAAGCCAGAGAAGCTGTGCTCTGAAACAAGAGCAAGAGAAAACATTGTAGATATGAAGCTAAGTCCTGAGCTGGGAGCCTGACTGGAGAGAGAGAGGCTAATCAGGAGCTGCCACCTCCTTGAAATCCTGAGTATAATCAGAACATGACAGTCCCCAGGTAGTGGGAGTCAGACCCAGAACTGGGGGCCAGGGTAGGGGTAGTTTGAAGATGGGGCTAGCCTGCAAACAAGTCTACTAGTTAAGCCCAAATGGGCTGAAGTTTCATTTGTAATGTTGTTTTCTCTTGGACTTTATTTGAAAGATTTTGAGGCTGGACTTCCCATTGAGCTCCCATTGGCCAGGAACAGCAAACTGCAGCCACTGGGAGCTGCGGGCAGCTGTGCAAATGTAAACAAACTATCTGGCGGCCCACCAGCGGATTACCCTGCTGGCTACAGGTTTCCCACCACTGTTCTAAGATACCAAACACCAGGAAATGTTATGGATCCAACCCTTATTGCCTATATACAGTCTAATAGGATTGCTGCAATGTCGCAGCAATTGTTGCTCCACATGAAAGCATCCCATTGCGTATGGTCATGTGGCACAACTATATCTGACATTAAGGTCATTGTGTTTAGAGTTCAGCAGCATAGCATGGGGTTAAACCATTTTCAAAAGCAATAATTGTAATCTTTGCTGAAATACATGTTCTAAAATATTCATGTGGAAATTAGTGGGTTTACAGATTTTGCATTTTACAATCCCTGTTCCTTAAAGCCCAGTCATTTGTTTTTAATTCTTTTTTTAGAGTCACAGATAAAGGATTGGGAGGGGAGAGAAGTGGTGTGTAGTGTCATACAGAAATCATGGAGCATAGGCCAGGTCATGTATATAATTGCAGCACAAAGAAAAAATAATTTCCAGGGGATGTCACAGGCAGGGACAATAGAACAGACTTCCATATAGCACAGTCCGTGAGACACAAGAAAAGCCAAAGGTCAGATCTGCTCCTCCCCTTAGTGTTCTCAGAAGCAAAGGGGATTGTCTGCATCAAAAACAATGTTATCTTTCTCCAGTCTTTCAGGCAACTTGACCATCCGAACATTATTCCTGATTATTTTATCAGAATCAGCTTCTTTGGATTATTTATCTTCTTTTCAATGCTTGGAATACTGGCCTCACTGAAGTTATGAGTTTTGTCACTGACTTCAGTAGAACCAGAATTTCACCCATCAGATCATCTTAAGAGTCCACTTGTTTGTTAAGAGCCAGATCGCATATGCTGTTTCGTGTACCCAGACCTGTGAATCCATATGGATCTCCACAGAAATCAATGAGGCTCTATGAAGATATAATTCTCTGTCCCTGTGGAATAGTTTGAAGGGCTAGCTCTTAAATATAGATGACTAATATTTTACTGTTAATACCTCTGAACCTCCAGACTCATTTGGTTTCTTCAGTGCACCAATATATTCTTGAACAGTCCAAACCTTTTATGCATAGAATCCCTATGTCTGTCATACACCTAATTTCAGGCATATTAGGAGTGGGACCAAGCCAAAATTCAAGATGTAAGCACAGCCTCAAACTCTGGGCAAGTTCTGATCTGAATTTGACTGGTGATCTGAACTCACAGCTCAGACGCATCTCTTTTCAGTAGGTCTGTATGTTCATATCCATATTTTCATCAACAGAGGACAATGCTGCTGACGTTGTTCTACAGCAGCTCCCACTTGTTTGCAATTGTCCCCAAACATACACAAAAATATTAAATATTGTTCTTGCATTTCTGAAATATGAGTAAAAAGAGAACAAGAAAGGAAGAGGTGGGGCCACTGTACAGTAAAATGGGAGTGAAGATTAAAGGTAATATGGGTGTGGCCCAAAAACTAAATGAATATTTGCCTCAGTTTAATAAAGTGGATAATCTAGAATAAGGGCACAAAGGTAGGATGACGGATAGAAATGTGTATAGAAATGGCGAAAGTTTAATGTGTTCAAATCAGAGGGACTGGATAATTTCCACTGCAGAATATTGAAAGAACTGGCACATGAAATTGCAACTTTAGTTACAAAGATTTTTAATAAATCTATCCGTTTAGTGGTGGTAGCATATGATTGGAGAGTAGGTAATGTTGTACTTATATTTAAGAAATTGAAATAAGATCCAGGCAACTACAGACCTGTTAGTCTGACTTTAACAGCATGAAAGGGTCTTGAAGACATTTTGAAGGAAAAAAATAATTAAGTACATGCAGGTAAAGGGAATGAATTGTAACATTGGCTCACCAAAGATAGATCATGCCAGTCTAACTTTAACTTTAACTTTGATGATATGATTAATATTTTTTAGGCCTGCTCTACAGTACACGGTTATTTTGGAATTAGCTGAGTTAATTTGAAATAAAATTAATTCCGTCCAGATGACCAAACTAGTTTTTTCGATTTAAAGGGCTCTTTAATCCGATTTCTGTACTCCACCTTGGCAAGTGGAGTAGCGCTAAAATCGAGATCGCAGTTCCAGGTTACAGGTACTATGGACACAATTCGACATTATTGGCCTCCGGGAGCTATCCCAGAATGCTCCCTTGTGACCACTCTGGACAACACTCTCAACTCCGATGCACTAGCCAGGTAGGCAGTAAAAGCCCCGGGAACTTTTGAATTTCATTTCCTGTTTGGTCACCATCAGCACAGGTGACCATCAGCACAGTCCACCATCACAAGAGACCACGCAGTCCCGGATTCACAGACAAGCTCCAGCATAACCCGAACAGGAGGTACTAGATCTCATTGCATGTTGGGGAGACGAATCTGTTATGGCAGAACTACATTCCAAAAAAAAGAAACACAAATACGTACACTAAAGTCTCCAGGACCATGACGGAAAGAGGCTACTCCAGGGACACAGCAGTGTCGTACAAAAATCAAGGAGCTCAGGCAAGCATACCAAAAAACAGGGAGGCGAACAGGCACTCTGGGTCACAGCCCCATACATGCCGCTTCTACCGTGAGCTGCATGCAATTATGGGGGGTGACACCACCACTACCCCACCACTGTCCATGGACACCTGCAAGGGGGGAGTTGCATGGAGCGAGGAGGATGAGTTATTGGAGGAGGAGGAGGAGCAGGTGGACAGTGCACAGGTGGCAAGTGGGGAATCAGTTTCCCATCCTAGCCAGGAACTAGTCTTAACACTGGAGCCAACAGCCTCCCCCCCACTCCCAAGGCGGTCTCCTGGACCATGACCCTGGAGAAGGCACTTCTGGTGAGTGAGAGCCTGATCGGAGCCAGGGGGTGGGGGGAAACCCAGCCGCGCTGGGCTGTTCGCGTTTAGTTTAAAGGGCTCATCCCTGCTCAGAGCCTCATGGGAGCCAGGTGATGGACGTGGGGGGGGGAGGAGGGAGGGTATTGTATGAAACGATCATCCCAGAGAGCCTGCGGGCCCTCCTTTTATATGGCAAACCCACCAGGCATGGCTTGCTATGGGAAAGGGGGCCCAGCAGTTTGAAAGCATTGAAATGAATGTGGAAGAAGCAGAACCCCGCGTGCCCCTAGGGCTTACCATGGCTGCCTGCAAGCTGAATTCTGTTGCCCAGCCACGTGTGATGGCTTACTCATACCAAAGTGGCAGGCACTTCAGTATAAGAGGCAAAATGCGACCTTGTACAGAAAGAACATGTGCTGTGTACTATGAATTGCCTGTTTCACTGAGAACAAGTGTCCCCTTTGTTCTCTAAAATGTTTCTTTTAAAATACTACCCTCCCTTTTTCTCCTCCTGCAGCAGGTGCAAATGTTTCAATGCGGTCCCTATCTATTCCATCCCGGAGGCTGATCCAGATTAGAAGGTGGAAAAAATGAACTCGGGACAACATGTTTGCTGAGCTCATGCAGTATTCCCGCACTGATAGGGCCCAGCTGAATGTGTGGAGGCAAACAATTGTGGAGTCCCGTAAAGCATTAAATGAACATGAAGAGAGAGGGACGCGCATGAATAGAGCAGGCAGGATGCTATGGTCAAGCTCATGGGGGAGCAAACTGACATGCTCCACTGTATGGTGGATCTAATGCGGGAAAGGCAGCAAGACCATAGATTGCCGCTGCAGCCCCTGTATAACAGCTCTCCCTCCTCCCCAGGTTCCATAGCCTCCTCACCCAGATGCCCAAGAACATGGGAGGAAGGCTACGGGAACCCACACACTCAACCCCAGAGGATTGCACAAGCAGCAGAAAGCTGGCATATCCAAAATTTTTATTTGGTTTCTGGACCTGTCCTTCCCTCCTCCTCCACCCCCATAACCCAATTTACCCCCCTCAACCCCAGAGGATTGCACAAGCAGCAGAAAGCTGGCATATCCAAAATTTTGATTTGGTTTCTGGACCTGTCCTTCCCTCCTCCTCCACCCCCATAACCCAATTTACCCCCCTCACCGCCATAAGTCTACCTTCTTATTTCTCTCAATGTGTTGTGCAACAAATAATAAAGAACAGTTTTTAAACAATTGTGACTTTATTTCCTTTCATATATATAAGGGGCGGGTAACTTGAAGAGAAACAAACACAACTGTCACACCGTACCCTGGCCAGTCATGAAACTGGCTTTCAAAGCTTCTCTGATGCACAGCGTGCCCTGCTGCGCTCTTCTAATCACCCTGTTGTCTGGCTGTGCAACATTGGCTGCAAGGCAAGTTGCCTCAACCTCCCACCCTGCCATAAATGTCTCCCCATTACTCTCACAGATATTGTGGAGCACACAACAAGCAGCAATTACAGTTGGAATATTGGTTGTGCTGAGATCTAACCAAGTCAGTAAACTGCATCAGCGCACTTTCAAATGTCCAAAAGCACATTCTACCACCATTCTGCACTTGCTCAGCCTATAGTTGAACTGCTCCTTACTACTGTCCAGGGTGCCTGTGTACAGCTTCATAAGCTATGGCATTAAGGGGTAGGCTGGGTGCCTGAGGATAACTATAGGCATTTCAACATCCCCAACAGTAATTTTCTGGTCTGGAAAATAAGTCCCTTCCTGCAGCTGTTCAAAGAGACCAGAGCTCCTGAAGATGCAAGCGTCATGCACCTTTCCCAGCCATCCCACATTGATGTCGGTGAAACGTCCTTTGTGATCCACCAGTGCTTGCAGCACCATGGAAAAGTACCCCTTGCGGTTTATGTACTGGCCGCCCTGGTGTTCCTGGGCCACGATAGGGATATGCATTTCATCTATCACCCCGCCGCAGTTAGGGAACCCCAGCACATTAAAGCCATCCACTATGACCTGCACATTTCCCAGAGTCACTACCCTTGATAGCAGCTGATCAATGATTGCGTTTGCTACTTGCAGCACAGCAGCCCGCAGAGTAGACTTGCCCAGTCCAAACTGATTCCCAACTGACTGTTAGTTGTTGGGCGTTTCAAGCTTCCCAGGGCTATGGACACTTGCTTCTCAACTGTGAGGGCTGCTCTCATTTTAGTGTCTTTCCATTTCAGGGCAGGGGACAGCAAGTCACAAAGTTCCATGAAAGTGGCCCTACGAATACAAAAGTTTCTCAGCCACTGGGAATCATCCCATACCTGCAACACTATGTGGTCCCACCAGTCTGTGCTTGTTTCCCGGGCTCCAGAATTGGCATTCCACAGCATGAACCTGGCGCAGTGCCACCATGATCTCCCAATTGCCACATGCCGTGCTTCTAGGAACATCTGTGTCCATGTCCTCATCAGTATAGTAATCGCGCTGTCGTTGCTTCCTCGCCTGGTTTTGCAAGTACTGCACATACTGCTGGATAATGCGCAAGGTATTTACAATGGTCAAAACTTCAGCGGAGATCTGAGCAGGCTCCATGCTTGCCATGCTATGGTGCCTGCACGGGTAATCCTGGGAAAAGGGCGCGAAACTTAGGAGAGCAGAATGGCAGTGGAAGAGGTGCTGTTCGGTTCACGATAGCCGAAAAAAGGTGGAAAATGTTGTCTTCTATAGTTTTCATGGAGGCGGGAGCCCAGGACAGACAACATGGAAGAAGCTCAGTAGCGTGGCAAGAGTGAGAGAGGAGAGTTGGCAGCAGAAGCTGTGCTGCTCGGTTCACGATAGCTGAGCAAAGTTGGCAGCGAAAGCGGTCGATGAGGAACCCACAGTGCACCACTCTAACATTCCATGCTAGCCTCAGTACTATGGATGCATCTGCCAAATTCACGCACTTTAGTGTGGACACACAAGACTGAATGTATAAAATCGCTTCCAAAAATTTGAATAGAATAATTTCGAAATAATTTTGTACTGTAGACATACACTAGGGAAATGCAGTAAACTTAATATATCTGGACTGCAGTAACAATTTGGTATGATATCACATGGAAAATTAGTTGTTTAAACGAAGAAGGTGGGGATTGGGACAAGAACTGTAAGGTGGGCAGGGAACTTCATAAAGAGGGTGATGCTGAAGAGGGAGCTATCAGGCCAGAGAGACATTACTAGTGGAAGCCCTCAAGGATCAGTCTTGCCATTGATTTTATTTAATATTTTTATTAATGACCTTGGTACAACAAGTAGAAGTATGCTAATGAATTTGGCTGATGATACCAAGTTGGGGGGCATTGTCAATACAGAGGAAAACTGGAATAACTTCTACAAAGAACTGGTGACCTAGAGGACTGGAATAATAGAAATTGGATGAAATGTAATAGTACAAAGTACAAGCTCATGCACTTAGGAATTAGTAAGAAGAATTTCTGCTTTAAGCTAGGGACTCAGACGAATATGAATGAAGAGACCTTGGTTTATTAGTCAATTGCCAGATTACTATGAGCCACCAGTGAGTGCAGCTGTGATAAAGGCAAATGTAATCCTAGGATATATCAGATGAGGTATTTCCAGTAGAAGTAGGGAAGTATTAATGCCATTGTACAAGGTAATAATAAGATGTCATTTGGCATACTGTATGCAGTTCTGGTCACCTTGTTCAAAAAAGATTAATTTAAATTTAAACAGGTGCAGAGAAAGTCTATTAGGATGATCAGGGGAATGGAGGACCTACCTTACAAGAGCAGGCTAAAAGAAAGTGGCTTCTGTAGCCTAGTAAAACAAAAGCTGACAGGGGAGATGATTTACTCTCTATAAATCCATCAAGGGAATGAATGCTAGAGGGGGAGAAGAGCTATTTAAGTTAAAGGAAAATGTTGGCACAAGAACAAATGTGTAGAAACTACCCATGAATAAACTTCGGCTGGAAATTAGAAGAAGGTTTCTAACCAACAGAGGAGTGAAGTTCTGGGACAGCCTTCTGACAGGAATTGCAGGGATAAGCAACCTACTTAGTTTTAAGGTACAGCGTGATAAATTTGTGAATGGAATTGTAGGAGCTGGGTTGTCTGGGGTAACAGGGTGCTGGACTTGGCAGCCCTGGACCACTCTTCCAGTTCATGTCTTATGTTCCTAAATCTCATGTTTCGGAGCTTCAGCCAGACACCTGTAGGGGGTCAGGAAGCAATTTTTTTCCTGCTGATGTGTTCTGTTTTTTGTTTATGTGGTGCGGTGGGTTTGTTTTATTTGTTTATCCTGGGGGAGGGGAAGGTTGGTCACCTTTCTCTGAAGTATCAGATGGTCATGAACACCAAATGGGCAGGTCAGTGCTCTGAGGCACTTATAGAGAATTCTTTCTCAGGTGCATAACTGATGGGAGATGCTTACATGCACAAGGTCAAACCGATCACCGTTTTCAAGATCAGGGAACAAAATTTCCACCAGATCAGATTGGCAAGGACCTTTGGGTATTTTTGTCTTCCTATTCAGCCTGGGGTGTGGGTCACTTGCTTGTTTGGATCATCTGGGTATATATCCCCAAATGAATTCCCTGCCAGTGCAGAGGCCTCAGGTATTGATATACCTTGGTCCCTCCTGTTCTCTGCTTGTGGTACACCATATAGTTTAGTCTCCTGTAACATTTTAGTGTAATCCAGGTTACTGAGTATAATAGAGAGGTACCTGGGTGGGGTTTAGTAACCTGTGATGTGCAAGAGTCAGACTAGATTATCTGGTGCCCTTCTGGCCTTAAACTCTGGCTCTAATTAAACAAGTCTTTAGGACAAATATTTTATCCTAAAACTTCATTTGCAGTCCAATGTGCAAAAGACACATTCTCTCTGCTCACCTACTCCTGGCATAACAAACTGCAACAGAAGATTTACTACAGTTTAAATATTTTTATTTCTTAATCCCATAGGTCTCTGAAACCAGTTTAATTTGTGTGGCTTTGGTATACATGTCCAATTCAGAATTGCCTTAGTATAATTATAACTTTTTTTTAAATCGCCTTCCAACAATTGATTAGAACCGGTTCTGGGGATAAAACGTAACGTTCTTTTAATCAGTTTGAACTTTAGTTTCAATCTGTAATGCTAGAAAATAGAAAATATGACTTGGCATTACCGAACTGAGGGACTCTTTATCAAAGTCATCAGAAATATCAGTGGCTCAGAGCAAGGAAAATATCAGGAAAGAAGAGCTAAGCTGCTACTTAGCTTACTAAAGAACAGATTAAGTAAATGGACTATATTTTTATGGCTCCTCTCACTCACTCAAAAAAAAAAAAAAAGGTATTCAGGAGGGTGTGTTGTGGCTTTTGTGTGTTGGCATTTATAGAGCAGCTAAATAATATCCTCTGACTTAACTAATGTCACACTGGGAAATAGAACATTTTATGTAAAAAGAAAAACATAATAAACAAGTTCCATTAGCAAGCCAATTACATTAATCCATTGAAGTATTGTTTTCAGTGAGTGAGTGAATAGGAAATAAAAGAAGATTTTAAAGTATGTCCATACAAAGATCTACATTCTGAAGACCACCTAAATTCTTCTTCAGACCAAATGCCCACTGGAGTCAGTGTGACTTTGTGTTGCTGAGTTAGAACTTCAGGGTTTTGCCTGGTTTTTGTTGTTGTTGTTTTTTCTGTTTTTAGCAGTCAAAGAATCAGCTCTACAGATTCAATATAAGTTAACAGAATGGAGTGTTTTACATGTCAGCAGGTGCCTTTACCAACTTGCTCTAAATCAAAGTAAAGCAGTGTAACATGCACAGATTTGGCTTTCAGAAGATGTGCAAAACATACACACACAGGAGGTTGTCACAGCAGAAAAAGCAACTAACAAAAGGGGGCAAAACAGGGTAATGGGAAGCCTACTTGAACTTGCACACTTTTATTAAATGCTTTTCCCATTTCACACCTATTTCCATTGGTTTTGCATGACGATCGAATGCCAGATCAGTGCAAATTCTACTCCTTTGCAACTTATGCATAATTTCAGAATAATTTACAGCCTGAACTTGGCTCTCTGAGTTTCCATTTAGACCTGACTATTTCATGTACTGCTTACTGGGTAATAACATGGAAGGAATTCTTGCTTGTAACACTAAACTGGCTCTTTGTTAAGAGAACTATTTAGAGATGTTACAACTGCAACGAGCAGTTAAGCCATGTGCAAACTGGCTGGCTGCTGCCCATAGACAACTCATGCCTCCCGATACTGGGGAGTGCACAATCTAAAGTGAAGGACACATGATTGCCCCACATGTCTCCTCTACCCAGCGACCCCCCCCACCCCACCTTGCACCCAGCCTGGGGCTACTGCGCTCTCCCCACCCCACCATGTTCGGCATGTTCATCCCCTGGCAGGCAGGCCTTGGTTGGGGAATAGGATGGAGCCACTTCTCACGCCAGCTGAAGCTGGCCGCTCCCGGTCACTGCCTCTGAGCAGTGCAAAAGCTGCCTGAGAGGGAGCCCAGCTGGGGGGGTGGCAGTGATGGCCAGCTCCATACCTGGGCCTGGCTGCTGGGGATGGGCCAAGTGAGCAGAAAATGTGCATGGCGGGAGAGGGGACTCCAGCTCCTTCAGTCCTGGTCCCCAGCAGCTGGGCCCGGGCAGGGAGCAGACCGCCGCCCCAGCCAGGCTCTCTCTTAGGCAATTGCCAGGCTGCACAGAGCAGTGACCCAGAGCAGCCAACATGAGAAGTGGCTGGTCACACCTCTTCCACTCCCTGCCCAGGGACAGGGGCCGAACGTGCCAGGCACCAGAAGCGGTGAGAGAAGAACAGAGCCCCTCCTGCACAGCGGGCTGTGCAGAAATCTGGTGGGGGTGAGGGGCACTATGCTTCCTCTTCCATACTCTTCCCTCCTGCAAGCTGTGCTCCTCCCTCCACGTTCCATGCAGTTTGCTGCAATGCTGATCATTGTTAATTCCCAGGACAAAAATGTGGTTTCACCTAAGAGAAGGTGAGAGGATCTGGGGGCCAGCCACGCTCTTCATGGGGAACCAAGTATTTGCTCCAGAGAAGAATCATCCCTACTCTCCTTAAAAGTGGATGGTAGTAACATGATTTTTGGTAGTAACATGGCCCAACCCTCCTCGGCACTGTTCGGTAAGAAGCTTGAATCTAAAATCCATTTTCAGAGTCATTCCCATTCTCTTGCCCAGCATAAACACCGATTTTGGCATTACAGAGTTACTCAGTGTTGCAGAACTCCCGCCATTTTGCCTTCGGGGATAAAAGCAGCGGTAAAGTGTTTATTTTTATGGGGGAAAGCAAGATTTACAGAGTTTGCAAGTGAATATAAAAAACAAATTTTGTTGTCAATCTTGAAAGGGTTTGTTTCAGTGGAAATGTCTAAAGTTACTCAATAACTGATCAATGCAAGTGTCACTTAAATAGAAATAAGAAAGAAAACAGTCTAAATCAAAAGACCCCCTACTCTTATGAATAAAGTGGGATTTGGCCACGAGTGGTCACATCAGATGTTTCAGGAAATAAATGATATGTTCGATGAAAGAATTAGATCTATAATGCCCCTCACACCAGAAAAGAGATTATTCTGCTGTGATCAATGTAAAAGAGAGTCTTTATTGAGACATGTTTCAGAGTGGTAGCCGTGTTAGTCTGTATCAGCAAAAAAAACAAGGAGTACTTGTGGCACCTTAGAGACTAACCAATTTATTTGGGCATAAACTTTCATGGGCTAAAACCCACTTCATCAGATGAATGCAGTGGAAAATACAGTAGGAAGATATATATACGCAGAGAACATGAAAAAATGGGTGTTGCCATACCAACTGTAACAAGACCAGTCGATTAAGGTGGGCTATTATCAGCAGGAGAAAAAAAACTTTTGTAGTGATAATCGGGATGGCCCATTTCAAACAGTTGACAAGAAGGTGTGAGTAACAGTAGGGGAAAGAATTAGCATGGGGAAATAGTTTTTACTTTGTGTAATGACCCATCCACTCCCAGTCTTTATTCAAGCCTAATTTAATGGTGTCCAGTTTGCAAATTAATTCCAATTCAGCAGTTTCTCATCGGAGTCTGTTTTTAAAGTTTTTTTGTTGGAGAACTGAGACTTTTAGGTCTGAAATTGAGTGACCAGGGAGGTTGAAGTGTTCTCCGACTGGTTTTTGAATGTTATAATTCTTGATGTTTGGTTTGTGTCCATTTATTCTTTTGTGTAGAGATTGTCTGGTTTGGCCAATGTACATGGCAGAGGGGCATTGTTGGCACATGATGGCATATATCACATTGATAGATGTGCAGGTGAACAAGCCTCTTATGGTGTGGCTGATGTGATTAGGTCCTATGATGGTGTCCCTTGAATAGATATGCGGACACAGTTGGCAACGGGCTTTGTTGCAAGGATAGGTTCCTGGGTTAGTGGTTCTGTTGTGTGGTGTGTGGTTGCTGGTGAGTATTTGCTTCAGGTTGGGGGGCTGTCTGTAAGCAAGGACTGGCCTGTCTCCCAAGATCTGTGAGAGTGATGGGTCGTCCTTCAGGATAGGTTGTAGATCCTTGATGATGTGTTGGAGAGGTTTTAGTTGGGGGCTGAAGGTGATGGCTAGTGGCGTTCTGTTATTTTCTTTGTTGGGCCTGTCCTGTAATAGGTAACTTCTGGCTACTCTTCTGGCTCTGTCAATCTGTTTCTTCACTTCAGCCAGTGGGTATTGTAGTTGTAAGAACACTTGATAGAGATCTTGTAGGTGTTTTTCCTAGATACAGAAAACTGGCATTCTCTCCCAGGCTTTTTAGTGCCCATATTAAATGTACAGAGTCAGCATTGCCTACTTTCCCTATACCCAAAGTCTGCCCAAATCCTCCTCTGGGCCAAACAGTCATAGAAGAGCCTGCAGACTACACTAAAGGATCTGGATCAAATTTTCCCTACAGCTGGCGTGATCAGATATGAGGGCAAGGGGATGGGGCTTAGACCAGCCCTTACTTGATACTGACATCAGCCACAAACTTCAAATCTGGATGTTGATGTGGATTTCCCAAAAATGTGGGTTTGTATGATCCTGGCTTTTGGTATGGTTGGGCCACTCTCTCATGGCAAATAATGGAGTAGATTTAGTTTTTAAGTGATATCAGTAAAAAGCTTGATGAGGATGCCTTTAATTGCCATTTGGTGGTATTACAGGCTAACTGGATTCATGTTCTTTTCACAATTAGAGATGTAAAAATTACTCTGCGTTGCCATGTCCAAATTGCAAGGGAATGTTCAACTAACAATAAAGGTTTCCTCACATATAGTCTCAGTCGACAGATCATAAAAGAGAAAATTGGTCCACTAAAAAATTATAGTAGGGAATTGGAGACAAGGATGGAGATGGCAGATTTGTTAAACAGTTTTTTTGCTTCAGCCTTTTCAGAGGACAAAGAATATGGAGAGCTACTTTCTAATGACAGGACATACTCCAGAGGACTGGAAAATGGCAAACCTAATACCACCATCTTATCGAAAAAGAAAGCCACAAAATATACTGTAGCAGGCAATTATAGATTTCTTAGCTTCATAAATGGTGGAAATTTTTGAAGGATGTGCTATGAAAGACCTTGAAATACGTAATTTGATTCTAAATATCTAACAAGGATTTATAAAAGTCTTTTTTTAACTCACTTTAGTTCTTGAGAGATATTGCTGCCATGGCAAACAAGGGAACTACATTGTGTTTTGTATACTTATTTGTTCAAAAAGTAATAAGATTCTATGCTGAAGATAATTTAATAAAGCAGGGAGTTATGATACATGGGTTAAAATAATAACTTCAGGATAGAAAATTAACTGAAAAAGGAAACCGTGAAAGGTAAAGAAATGTCTGAAAGCAAAGAGTTTATTCGTGATGTACCTCAGAGGTCAGATTCGGAATATCTTTTAACTCTAATGCATTAAAACAATTTGGATTACAAAGGGAAATTTCACCTCTTTTGTCCACTCTGCAGATCTCTCAGCCACAGGGCAGAAAAGAGACACAGAATGTCACGCAGGCTCACAGTGTAGGGATAAGGAGTGACGTTTGCATTGAGTTTGTTGATAATATAAAAATACTAAATATTATACAACAGTATTTCAGGCCACCTGGCACTTTTAGATAACTGGGAGACCAGATTCCTGATGAAGATGTGCCAGTATGTGTTGTGGGTTTTGTTTTTTTGTTCTATGAGCAAAATTATGCAGGTGGGGCAGAGTTACGTTTATTTCATATTTTTCTTTTAAGTGTAATCCTGACTTGGGACATTCAAGGTAATATTTCTCCAACTACAACATTCTCCTAGAGTTTGTTTTCCTTTCAGTAAATGGATATATACAGCCTTAACTCCAAGTTAACAAAGTGTGGCTTTAAGTCCTGGCCTATGTGGCAGGGAGTAAAGAGGAGATGAGCTGCAGATGGAAGAACTGGAAGAATGACTCAGACGGAATTTGTCCAGGGTCTCTGGTAGCTAGCAACACAGATTCTGCATTCTGTGTTGGGTCTCTGAAATCTCTACAGTCTGTAGTGGTAGCTCACCTATGTTTTGATAGGAGGCAACATGTGCTTCTTTGTGTGACTGGGCAGCTCTGTAAACTTGGGACAGGTTATTACATATTAAACAACGGGATGGATCCTGTGCTATGTCCAGTGGCTCACTGGGAGTTGGTTAATGCTCTCTTTGCAGCCCCAACTCCAGTGCAAATTTGAGCAGCTTAGGGGCTGCTCTAATTTTCCCTACTGGGTATGGCTTTCTAGGGACCATATGCTAGCTGGTGAGAGCTGGAGCACACTGTGGATTCAGTCAGAGAATGTGAATTATCTTCTTTTTTTTTAATGTACATTTCAATCTATACTTCTAAATATTTTTTCAATAGTATCACCTTTTCAGGTAAGGTTGGAGATTCCTTTGAGTTTCAATGGTCTGCATGCTGTCCAGCTTAGGGAAACCCTGTTTTATGGCAAAGAATCCAATCTCATGTCTCCTCATTTCCCAGGTCCAGGGGGGAAAAGAGTGCATTAAAACTGGAGCTCTAGTGGTGCTCCCTTCAGATTTGTCCATTTCCCAACCAGAGAAAAATAACAATAGACTCTCTCCTGTTTGAAGTTTACGAACATTGTGCGTATCTGTAATCATTTTAAGTACAGCTTTTATGTCCTTCCAGGGACAAAAGAGCATTGCAATAAAAAAGCTGCAATTTCCCACTCTAATGCCAAGTAAAAAGGTAGAGAATTACTTAAACTCCACAGATCATTCACCTCGATTGTTTTCTTCCCTTGTTAGCCACTATTCCGATGGCTGCATTGGGGCTGGGGGGACTAAAGGAGTTAAAGTTCAAGAATCAGACAAAAGATGCCGAGGTTAAAACTTCAAAGTCAACCAGTTAAAGGTTGGGAAATAGTTTAATGGACCTAATAAAGGCTCAATGCAGAAAGATTATTTTCTCTTTTCCCACTCAAAAATCTGTATCAATAAAACCTGAGGAGAAAGATATGTTTAAAAGTTTATGTGGCTTTTGGTCCATTTCAGACAGTTAGTTTTACTACAATTGGATCTTAAAGAAAATCAGTTCTCCCTCTCTAAAGTGGGGATCAATCTATATTTAAAATTACGCTATGACAGAATGTCCCCAGGACTTAAGCAGGATCTTGACAGAAATGTGACTCTTTCAGCAGCAAGATGGCGGGCACTCAAACTATCTGCGTTGTTCCTTGGTGCAGTAGTGCTTTAACTCCTCTTCAGTAGAAAAAGAGAACTTCTCATTAGTGAATTTAAGTTTGGGCCTATCAGCCACTCATGCACTACGATCTCTTTGAGCCGGTCAACTTCCAAAATGCCAGAGCTCCTGTCTTCTGATATGTTTTTCTAATTGAATCAGATTTTTATCCAGTGCATGGCAAGATACAAGCATGCTTGTATCAATGTCGGGAAGGAATGCTGCTACATTTTTGGGTCAACCCTGCATTCTGGGGTTCCAGTTAATTACCTAACTCATCATTGGTACTTTAAAGACTAACAGACTTATTTGGGCATAAGCTTTCATGGGTAAAAAACCCACAAAAGCTTATGCCCAAATAAATCTGTTAGTCTTTAAGGTACCACCGGACTCTTCATTGTTTTTGTGGATACAGACTAACATGGCTACCCCTTTGATACTTAACTCATCATTATCCAGAACACATATACGCTGACAAATCCTTCTCTCAGATTGGTATAAATCTAAAGTAACTTCATTGACTTCAATTGAATCTGAAGTCAGTGGCATTACTTTGGACATACACTAGTCTACATGCATAGAATTTGGTCCAATAACATCTTTAAAGTAATGAAATAGACAAAACTTTCAAATCTCTCAGATCTCCTACATTCCCTATTTATTCCTCTCTCAACATATACTCAGGCTCTCTGAATTGCAGAATGAAATCAGAGAAACTGCTGTCACTGGAGATTTCTTCTTTCCTTCTTTATCATCCCACACTTGCTGGTGCATAGGGCATCCACCAGTTTCTGCCATTCATTTTGGTTTTGTGCTAGTCTGTTCAGGCTTCTGAGTGTCTTATTGATTGGATTTGGCCTCTTTCTCTATTGTTCTGAGTATTTTTTCTCTCTGTCACCCTTTTTTTCCCTCTTTCCAGGTGGTGTCCATATTATCACTTGCCATGGAAGTCTTGTTGGTGGGATCCTTAAAGCATGTCCTAAATATGTCCGTCAACTCCGTCTTACCAAATTTTATGCTTTAGATTGGCTTGCTCTGCTTAGAATTTCTTCTTAGAATTTCTGATGTTCTGAAACTGTTCTGATGGACTCTGAATTAATCTTCTTATCCATTTCTTCTGTAGATTTCCATGACTCTCCTCTGTACAGAAGGACAGGCATGATACTGCTGTTAAGAATTTGTATCGATGCCAGTTGTGCCACTTTGCCAAATCTTTTAAAATTTATGAAAGTTGTTTGCTGCTTTTGATGTTCATTGCGTGACATCTAGCACTGGAGATATCCTCAGGACATTTTTCATATTCCTGATCAGAATAACCATAAAAGAGACTGTCCCCAGGTTTTATGCTGGGCCCAAAGCATGCTCGGACAGGACTTTGGGAGTTTAATCACTGACAAGTGACTATGCTCTGCATGCGAACAGGATCAATAAACCTCATAAGTATGTACCTCACTTCTGTATCTCAGTGCCTTGATTTAAGAGTTCCCTATATATTTTAAAAACCCACCAACAACCTTAAGCTTGTTCCTATTAGATGGGTTAAGAAAGATTTTTGTAGGAGGTTTGTTTTTTGTGGCTGGCACTCAAATACTGTAGTGAGGGATGACCTTATAAAAACTTAGCGAGACAAATAGTAACCCCTGACATGCACTGCTATAACCTCTCCTTAGATGAACTGTAATAAATCCAGCTCAGGAGAATGCATCTTCCCTGCCCAATCTACTCTTCAGGCTGAACCTTGCTGCATAAGCCCACAAGCTAAATTGTATCAGGCTTGTAAACGTTGAACGGGCTGTTCATCTGAGAATCCCTGATAGCAAAAGGTCCTGCAATACAGCCAAAGAGGCAGGGAGTGTCCAGAAGAGAGATAAAATAGACCCTCAGTGTGTGAAAAGGAGGGAGATTGGACGAAACAAGGTGGAGAAGTGATGAGATGTGCCTGTGAGAGGCAAAGCTCCTGGGAAGCAGTGGAAGATTCTGTTTCTTAAAGTGGAAAATTAAAATTTCTGGAATACTGTCTCCTATCCAGTCTGTCTACATTCAGCCTGAGACCCCTTCACTGATCCCTGGAGTGACTGAAAATCTGAATTTCCAGGCAGTGGGAATTTCTGATATTTCAACACTTGTTTTCCTCCTGAATTGGAAGAAAAATTTGAAATATCAAATCTTTGTTTTGTGGAATTAAGAGTTCTGAAAAGTTTTTATTTGGAAGTGTCAAAGTGTTGGTTTGTCCAAACTGAATTAAAACTTTTGTTTCAGGTCCATTTGACATTTAATCTGTGTCCTCCTGAGCAGTTGTGGTACCTCATGGGAGTAACTGCATGAATGCCTCATGTCCCTATTCCCTCTACGGTCTGGGCTCCAAGAGGCCTCCATCTCTCATGGTATACCTAGACATTTCCACCAGAGAGAAGACTGCAGTGCATCATGAGAGATGTAATCTGATCTCCTGGATTTGTAATGAAGTCCCCTCAACACACCTGCCTATCAAACCCTAGTGTAAAAAAATAGCACAAAACAAGGTAGGCACATGATTCAGGCTATGTCTACATTGGCACTTTTGTCTCTAAAACTTCTGTCACTCAAGGTTGTGAAAAAACACACCCCTGAATAACAAAAGTTTTAGCAATGAAAAGTGCTGGTGTGGACAGCGTGAGCCACACTACCATCGACGAAACCTCTGCCCCTGGTGGGAGATGGTTTTATTTTGTCACTGGGAGAGCTCTCTCCTGGGGAAAAACAGCGGCCACACAGCGCACCTTACAACAGCATGGCTGCAGCGGCACAGCCACACCATTGTAAGGTGAATGGTGTAGACATAGCCTCAGTAGTTAAAATGCACTAACCTCAAAGTTATGGCTCTGGAGGATGTTTGTTTGGTGGCTTGGCTTTCGCTTTTTTCATGTCTTTATTTCCTCTTTCTTATTAACTCTGTTTCTCACAGCTCTTTTCTTGGTTCCGCTTGCTTTCTTTTCTTATTTATCAATATTATTTCTCTTCGTGTTTTTATTTGCTGTTCTCTTCTGCAGTGTCTTTCCCATTCTTGACATCAGAGCCTGATCTGTAATCTCTTTCCTTTCCTTCATTATCCCTTTTCCTGTGATAGCTCCTACCTCCTCTCACAATCTTTGTTTTAGTCTTCTACTATGTCCCATCTCCATCTCTCTTGGACCTACCTTCGCTCCAAGCAGCTCAATCCTGGAGTCCTCGTTCAGGCAAAACTCCCATGGATTTTGGAAAGATCCCCACAAGGGGATTCCTGAAGAGTTTTCCTCTCCCGTAGCTTCTGTAGGCATGTTGTACCACTGGGGGGGGGGGAAGCGGGGGAGGAAGGTTAGTAATTGCTATTGGGCAAAGTGGAATTCAATATGTTTTATGGAGAAAAAATGTATACTCTTTTGTGTAAGGTGCACTTGACTTGGCTTTCCTGAAGACAGTATGGTGGGAAAGTAATCTTACTGTCTTAACTATGGAATTGTTACCATAATGCTACAAGATGGCATGGGGCCAATTCCCCTCTCGTTTAATCTGGTGTAAACAAGAAGTAACTCAATGGAAGTCAATGGAGTTACATAAATGTAAAACCAGTATTAGTAGGAAGAGAATACCGAAAAGGTATTTAGCCTGCACATCTTGAAGGGACTATTCAAGTTAAATGGCTCATCAAGGAACACTTAACTCACAGTGGACCATGGGAGATGCTTATCTACACTTAATGGATTTTCCTGTGAACGTTCCATCTGGAGTACAGGTAATGGCTTCTGTTATGACTAAGCGTAATCATGTATGGACATATGACTTGCCCATGTGACCCCAAACACCATCTTGCTACCTGTAATTTTCCACAGTGAGAACAATGGGTTTCCCTTCAATTGGCAGAAGCTATAGAAGGTGCTGGAAACATCTCCAGTTTGTCTCTTTCCTCCTCAAACCTCTGGCTTATGAACTTGTACTAATGGGAGGTTTCTAACCAAAGGACTGAGGACCTGTGTTCCCTATAAGCTGTGCAGTTGGGCAGCCGCCCAGGAGACATTCAAGTGCAGCCCAGTTCATTAGCAGAGCGCGCACATCCAGCAGCATGTGTTCAGGTGCCCCGCCCACTGCTGCTTTGCAGCCATGTTGCTCCATCCTGCAGTGGCTCCTGGTACCCTTCTGCTGGCGGTGCCGAGTGGGTGGGGAGAGGGGTGCTGATATCAGAGTGTCCTCCTCCCCCTGCCTCTGTACCCCATCTCCGCAGAGCAGGGGAGAGGGGACAGCCTGACTCAGGAGGACTCGGAGCTACTGAGGTCTGAATGGTGAGTGCCTTTCTTAAAGAGACATGAGTTTGTCAGCCCAGTCTGGGAGGCTCGCTTCCAACTCAGTGCAGACATACTGTATGTGCCCAAGTCACTTTTGAAAATGGGACTCAGGTGCTTATGAAAATTTTACCTTATGAACTGCAACTTTCTCAAAGGGGACTATCACCTTCTTGGTCCTGAGCCTATGGTGAGAGCCATGTAGAGAAACACCCTGAGCCTGCCTGGATCTGTACTGAGCAGGACTTCTGTGGTTTGTATATTGGGGTGCTACAGGAAATGATAATAATAGAAACTCCAAGAAGACACAGAGTTTAAATTCTGATACAGATTTTAAAAAGGCAGGGATATCTCAGGTCCTTAGTCAGCAGCTACTTATACATATGCTTAGCTATACTGTTGTGACTAGTCCCATTGATTTCAATGAGTTACTTATGGGAGAGCATGTGCCTAAATAGTTGCAGGATTGTGGCCTAAAATAGTAATTATGTCCTCTGTATTACTGAAACACTTTGCAGCTGTGGTACATCCAGTGGCAGATTGGACAATATTACATGGGTTCTGTCCAACCCCCTAACTTTGTTTTCTGTGATTATGAAGAACACATTTAGGTGTGATATTTATCCTCTGTTTACATTTATCCTGTAGTCCTGATTCATGTGAGTAATCCCATTGAAGATAAACTCAGCAGGACTGGGCTCATGACAATTTGTTAGGAAAGACTAGATATAGATGTAGATATAGATAGATATAGATAATATTTTAAAATAGCTGGAATGAATCTGAATAAACCAAGTCAGAAAGGAGCTCATAGTAATAAATTATTTTTTATTTATAAAACCTAACCTGATTTAATTGAAAATTATTCAGAATAGAAATCCCTTTGCTGCTAATTAAATTATTAGGAGTAATTTAGGATGTTCTTAAATCTGTCTTTAATCATATTTGTCTAGACCTCAATGATATACTCATAGTTACAGAAGAAGCTACTTCTATTGGAAAAAAATAGAAGAATATGCTCATTCATAAAGTAATTTCTCTTTGAAGGTGTGAAATAGCAGCAAGGGATTATAGAAAGAGATTTTAAGCAATTCTCTCTTCCAAAACATATTTTAGGGTATACTTCCCTGATGTTTTTAGATGGATAATGTGCTATACACCAAATTACAAACACCTTGTATGTATAAAATGCAAAAACAATAAGAGCTGCATTTATGCAATATCAAAGCTGCAATTTTAAAATAAAGTGCTGTAAGTGTGCCTCCACTCCGTGGGTCACAACTGAGAATATCAAATTCAGGACAAACTGCTGAGAAACAAAGCAGACACCCCCTAAACTGATGGTTATTCTCCCATAAGATATACCAAACCAGCAACAAAAGTAAACTTCTGTTTCACCACACTGGCTAACAAGTCAGAAAAGCCATCTTCTTAGGCATTCCAATTCTGAATTCAACACCCAAATACTAATCTTAAAGATGAGTGGTGTGACAGGGTCAGGCCAGATGGCTATAGGAGAGTAATTTTTTTTTTTAAGCAAAAGATGTTTTTTATTTGCATAACACACTTACAAAGTAAAAACAGCAGCATATGCCATGTGTAACATAGAATCATAGAATCATAGAATATCAGGGTTGGAAGGGACCTCAGGAGGTCATCTAGTCCAACCCCCTGCTCAAAAGCAGGACCCATCCCCAATTAAATCATCCCAGCCAGGGCTTTGTCAAGCCTGACCTTAAAAACTTCTAAGGAAGGAGATTCCACCACCTCCCTAGGCAACGCATTCCAGTGTTTCACCACCCTCCTAGTGAAAAAGTTTTTCCTAATATCCAACCTAAACCTCCCCCACTGCAACTTGAGACCATTACTCCTTGTCCTGTCCTCTTCCACCACTGAGAATAGTCTAGAACCATCCTCTCTGGAACCACTGCTCAGGTCGTTGAAAGCAGCTATCAAATCCCCCCTCATTCTTCTCTTCCGCAGACTAAACAATCCCAGTTCCCTCAGCCTCTCCTCATAAGTCATGTGTTCCAGACCCCTAATCATTTTTGTTGCCCTTCGCTGGACTCTTTCCAATTTATCCACATCCTTCTTGTAGTGTGGGGCCCAAAACTGGACACAGTACTCCAGATAAGGCCTCACCAATGTCGAATAGAGGGGGACGATCACGTCCCTCGATCTGCTCGCTATGCCCCTACTTATACATCCCAAAATGCCATTGGCCTTCTTGGCAACAAGGGCACACTGCTGACTCATATCCAGCTTCTCGTCCACTGTCACCCCTAAGTCCTTTTCCGCAGAACTGCTGCCTAGCCATTCGGTCCCTAGTCTGTAGCTGTGCATTGGGTTCTTCCGTCCTAAGTGCAGGACCCTGCACTTATCCTTATTGAACCTCATCAGATTTCTTTTGGCCCAATCCTCCAATTTGTCTAGGACCCTCTGTATCCTATCCCTGCCCTCCAGCATATCTACCATTCCTCCCAGTTTAGTATCATCAGCAAATTTGCTGAGAGTGCAATCCACACCATCATTTATGAAGATATTGAACAAAACTGGCCCCAGGACCGACCCCTGGGGCACTCCACTTGACACCGGCTGCCAACTAGACATGGAGCCATTGATCACTACCCGTTGAGCCCAACAATCTAGCCAACTTTCTACCCACCTTATAGTGCATTCATCCAGCCCATACTTCTTTAACTTGCTGACAAGAATACTGTGGGAGACCGTGTCAAAAGCTTTGCTAAAGTCAAGATACAATACATCCACTGCTTTCCCTTCATCCACAGAACCAGTAATCTCATCATAGAAGGCGATTAGATTAGTCAGGCATGACCTTCCCTTGGTGAATCCACGCTGACTGTTCCTGATCACTTTCCTCTCATGTAAGTGCTTCAGGATTGATTCTTTGAGGACCTGCTCCATTATTTTTCCGGGGACTGAAGTGAGGCTGACTGGCCTGTAGTTCCCAGGATCCTCCTCCTTCCCTTTTTTAAAGATTGGCACTACATTAGCCTTTTTCCAGTCATCCGGGACTTCCCCCATTCGCCATGAGTTTTCAAAGATAATGGCCAATGGCTCTGCAATCACAGCCGCCAGTTCCTTTAGCACTCTCGGATGCAACTCGTCCGGCCCCCATGGACTTGTGCACGTCCAGCTTTTCTAAATAGTCCGTAACCACCTCTTTCTCCACAGAGGGCTGGCCATCTATTCCCCATGTTGTGATGCCCAGCGCTGCAGTCTGGGAGCTGACCTTGTTCGTGAAGACAGAGGCTAAAAAAGCATTGAGTACATTAGCTTTTTCCACATCCTCTGTCACTAGGCTGCCTCCCTCATTCATTAAGGGGCCCACACTTTCCTTGGCTTTCTTCTTGTTGCCAACATACCTGAAGAAACCCTTCTTGTTACTCTTAACATCTCTCGCTAGCTGCAGCTCCAGGTGCGATTTGGCCCTCCTAATTTCATTCCTACATGCCCGAGCAATATTTTTATACTCTTCCCTGGTCATATGTCCAACCTTCCACTTCTTGTAAGCTTCTTTTTTATGCTTAAGATCCGCTAGGATTTCACCGTTAAGCCAAGCTGGTCGCCTGCCATATTTACTATTCTTTCAACACATCGGGATGGTTTGTCCCTGTAACCTCAACAGGGATTCCTTGAAATACAGCCACCAATCACAATTGTTTTCTCATTAGCTTCAGGGGAGGGAAGTGTCCAAGCTTGCCTAGGCCCAGAGCGGGGGGCTTCATTGACTCTCATGGTCTTCCACCCCCTCGAGCTACCTGGAGCCACGCCCGAGTGTCACCAACAATTCCCTCCTCTGAAAGCAGCCAACAAGAGGGGCAGGCTGTGGGGTGGACAATCCGGGGGGGAGGGGAGGCACGTGCACCCACGTGTGAAAGGACCCCTCTAAGGTGGCGGTGTCCGCAGCAGCAATGGCTGGGGCTGGGGTCCCTTACTCTCTCCCCCAATCAAAGGGTCAAAACAAAGGGAGCCGGATGGGGACACCGAGAAGAGAGCCTTGGACAGCGCCCACCGCTCCTCAAAAGCATCAAGAGAGTCGGTGGACGCCGCCCAGAGGAACTCCGCCCGGATACATGAACGGACCAAGGATCGGAAAACGGCCCCACAGTCACAGGAAACTCCATCGGCCAACCTCCTCTCTCTGATTTTATAGATGGCCATTTTAGCCAGGGTCAGGAGGCGGTTAACTAGGAGATCCCACGACTTTGTGAGGCTACGGATGGGGAGTGCACAAATAAAAAGGTGAGGGAAAAATGCAACCAAAAACATAATAGGAGATTTGTGAGGAGCCGGAACAGGGGCTTCAGCCTGGCGCACTCCAAATATACGTGTGCCAGGGTTTCCCTCACTCCACAAAAGGGACCAGTATCTGGGACGGGGCTGAACCACGCCAAGTATGTGCCCGTGCTCACAGCTCCATGAAGGAGCTGCCAACTGATGTCCCCGACAGGCCTCGGAACCAAGGTGGAATATAGGCTGGCCCACCGGGGCTGCTCACCCTCCAAAGGTGGCAGAAGGTCTTGCCACTTTGTGTCAGGGCAGGACACTAGGGTGAAGGCATGAAGGGTGTGGAGCACGAGCGTGTATAGATGTTTCCTTGGCGCGGTTTGGAAGCATACCAGCTGCAGTTCATGCAGCCGGCTCGCAGTGAAGGGCTGAGGGGGTCGATTGGGTCTGCAGGGCAGGGGTCCAATTAAAAGGTCCAGCGGGCCTGGGGTAGAGGGTGGGCGGGGCATGCCCTCGAGCAGGACCCGGTCGAGGTAAGCTCGAGCAGTGGGCGGCAAAGTGGCCTTTGCCTTCTGAAGTGCACGCTGGGGGGTGCGAGGTCTGGAGAGCCCCATGCGCTGGGCGAGCATCAGGGGATCCAGCCAGTCTCCCCAGTCATAGTCCAGGAGGTCTCCAACTCTCGTGACTTCTGCCAGGATTAAGCTCTGGCTCACCAAGCGGGACTCTGTCACCTGCACACGAAGCTGGGGGTTGTGTAGCAGGGGCTCTGCGAGGAGATCTACCCCCTCGGTAGCCGCCACAGACCTGGTTGTTAAAAACAGTTTCCAAGTCTCCAGCGGAGAGGGATGCATGGCAGAAAGGTAAACGCCGAGGTAGAGCAGCAGACCCGCGCTCCACCAGATGGTCTGAAGCACGGGTGGGAGGGAGCTTGCCTGCCGCCAGTCTCCTACCGCCAAGCCAGAGCTCTTGACGCAGTTGACCCGAGCGGAGGAGGCTGCTGAATAGATGGCCTGGCAAGCCTCCACCGACGCCAAGTCACCCGAGATCTGGACCATGAGGAGCACGTCATCAGCGTACGCCGACAGGACCAGCCGCAGCTCCGGCTCCTGCAGCACCAACCCTGTCAACCTCCTGTGGAGGAGGCAGAGGAAGGGATCAATCGCCAGAGTGTACAGCTGGCCCGAGAGAGGGCACTCCTGCCGTACTCCTTGCCCGAAGTTGACCTGTTCGGTCAGGGTCCAGTTGAGCTTAACCAGACACTCTGCGGAGGCGTACAGCACCCAGAGAAAACCCACAAACTAGGGTCCGAAGCCAAACGCTTGCAGAGTGTTCAGGAGGTACCTGTGGTCAACCCTATCGAACGCCTTCTCCTGATCTAGGGACAGGAGGGTGAACGACAGACCATCTCTACGCCCGAGGTCCAGAAGGTCCCGAACCAGAAATAGGTTATCAAAGATACTGCGGTCCGGGACACTGTAAGTCTGGTCTGGGTGGATCACATTCGCCAGCACAGACCCTAGCCGCAGTGAGATTTCTTTCACTACGATTTTGTAGTCCATGCCGAGGAGCGAGACGGGACACCAATTTCGTAAATTGCGGAGGTCCCCCTTCTTCGGCAGTAAGGCGAGCACAGCTCGCCTGCACAAAAGAGGGAGGACCCCGCTCTGCAGAGACTTGGCCCAGACGGTGACTAGGTCTGGGCCGAGGACGTCCCAAAACACACGGTAGAACTCCACAGTCAACCCGTCCATGCCTGGAGACTTATTAGTGGGCATACGACAGAGGGCTTCCGAGAACTCGGACAGAGTGAGAGGCAACGCAAGCTGGTCTTGGTCGCTCACGCTGACCGTAGGGAGCTCCTCCCAGAGCACTCTGCAAGCACCAGGGTCGGTCAGATCCGGGGAGAAAAGACTTGCGTAGAAGGCACGGGCCCTCCCGCACATCTCCACTGGTTCCGTGAGGGGGGTGCTGTCTTCAGGAGGCAGATGACGTGTTTCTTGGCCCCTCTCGTTTTCTCCAGGGCATAGAAGAAGCGGGAGCCGCGATCCATCTCCTGAAAGAGGCGGATGCGGGATCGAACAAAGGCACCCCAGGCCCAATGGTCCTCGAGGGCCTGGAGCTCCTCCTGCTTCTCCCGGCACACTCCGCAGAGGAGCGGGTTCTCGGGGCTGGTGACCCGACGCCTCTCCAGCTCAAAGACCTCCCGTTCCAACTGCTCTATCCGTCAGCTGGTGCCCTGGGTGTAGTTGTGGCAGAGAAGTCTGGTGCGCACCTTCCCCAGGTCCCACCATAGCTGCGCCGAAGGAAAGGCACACTGCTGCCCTCACCAGGCCAGCCAGAATTCCCGGAAGGACGTCACGAAGCCCTCATCCTCCAACAGGCTGTTGTTAAAATGCCAGTAGGCCGACCCCGGGCTCTCCGCGCAGAGGGAGGCTGTCACGGTGGCTAGATGATGGTCAGAAAATGGGGCCAGCCGAATGCTGGAGGAGTGGGCTCATGAGAGATGGAAGCGTGATAAATAAATGCAGTCCAACTGGGAGTGGCTCGACTGATGGGCTTCCACCCCGGACAAAGGTGAACGTGGAAGTGTCATCCGGGTGGTGGTCGCGCCAGATGTCCACTAGGGAGTGATGTTCGACTATCTCCCGGAGGGTGTCCACGGCGGCCGGGCTCTGCTCAGTCCCCAAGCGGTCCTGTTCCTTGAGGGTGGTATTAAAGTCCCCTCCCAGGACCAGGCACTCGTGAGAATCTAGGGTGCCGAGGAAGGCAGACGCCCACTGGTAGAATTGTAGCCGCTCCGGGCCCGATGTCGGGGCATAGATGTTAATGAGGTTAACCACGAGCCCCTCTATACGGACCCGGAGATGCAGAAGGCAACCCAGCATGGCCTCGGCGACCCCTAGCACCTCGGGCCGTAGGTCGGGGGAGAACAGGATCGCCACTCCAGCCTGTCGAACCGTGGCATGGCTAAAGTAGACCCTGTCCCCCCACTCCAGCCGTCAACTGTCTTCGGCGGTCGGGTCCATATGGGTCTCCTGCAGGAAAACCACAGAGTACCCTCCCTCCCGAAGGAAGGAGAGCACCTGGGACCTGCGGAGAGCCATCCTACAACCCCGGGTGTTCAACGTTGCGATGGTGAGAGGTGTCATGGGGAGGGTCGGGGGGGTCCTCACTGGCAGAGACGCTCGCATCTCCCAGCGGGCCATGCAGCAGTCCGTGACCCATCCCGTAGGTGAGTAATTGTTCACGGAAGACATGGACCCACCAGTAGGCTGCGGCATCCTGCTTCCCCATCCCTTTACCTTCCCCCATGAGGGCCCTTGTGGCCCAGAGGATTTGAGAGAAGACCCCTCATCGCTGGAGAGCAAGTTGTACCTTGTTGCGGGAGCCACGGACATCCTCTAAAAACTTCCGCAGCTCTCCTCGCAGCTCATGGGGGGGTGGGGTTACAGTTTCCCGGTTGTTCCCCAGCGGGGCCCTTGGTGCATTTAAGGGTCCACTAGAACGGACAGGCAGGGTGTGGACCCCCGACAGGGTGCCTGATGGGCTGGAGCTTCTAGGCCCGCCTCAAGCTCTGGGGCGATAGGGGGCAGTGGAGGGAAAATAGCAGCTCCTAATGGGTCGGGGCAGGAGAACACAAAGGCCGCTCCCTGGGGTCATCAATTGGGAAAGGGAAGGAAACAGCCTCAGGGGCGGCAATGACATTGCAGAAGGTAAATTGGATAGAGGTAGGGGCAGGGGCAGGGGCAGGGGCAAGCTTCTGGGTTTCGGGAGGCAAGCAGCTGGATGGTGGTGCCTCCCAATCAGACTCGAGGATTAAGGAGTGGGGAGGGAGCTCTCAGTGACACTGGGCGCGCGCTCTGTGGTGGATTTAGTGGCCACAGCATCAGGAGGTGAATTATCTTCTGTAGGGGCCCCGCCCGGGAAGGAAGTCGATTGCTCCGCACCAACGGGGGGTGCCCTTGGCAACTCGTGCCCCGGCCGCATGGCGCCGCCTGTCACCTGAGCAGGCTCGGTGGTCGTCAGTGGGGTGCCATCAGCGGCTTGGTCAGTGGAGGAGTCCAGGGGCTCCTCGGAGGTGGGAGCAGAAGCAGCAGTTAAGGGGAGGGAGCAGGGAGAAAAGAGGGGTGGAGTGATGTTGTCCAGATCGAGATTTGCTGGCAAAAGATCGTCCTCCCCCTGGGTGACCAGGGTCAGATCTAAGGCCTCGATCTCCTCGAACATGGAGGAGAGGACACTTTCCGCCGCCCCGGGGTTCTCCCTGCCAGTACCCACCACAACGGTTGCCTCGGGGTTCACGGGGGCTTCGGGTAGCGTCAGGAGAGACGGGACTTCCTCGAGAGTCTCGGAGGGGAGGGTCTCCCGTGGAGGGGAGACACTACCCTCTGGTGCTGCCACGTCTTTCCCAGATGACACCGGTGGATGGGACGCACTCGTGGGCAAAGCGGAAGGTTTGGTATCGGTGCCCCCCTTCCTGGTCTTCCGGGGAGCCTCCGCCTCGGGTACATGAGGCAGAGCTCAAGCCTTCCGCTTGCCTAGCTTCCCCTGGTCTAGGGCCCAGCCCTCCATGGCATCATCTGGGGGCTGGTTAGCAGGGGTTATGTCAGGGGGTAAAGGCAATGGCTCAGGGACTTGGGGGGAAACGGTGGGGCTGCATAAGGGAGGAAGGATTCTCCCTGGGGCAGGCTCTCTCCTATGCCTGGTGGTATCTCTGCCACACCCTCCTCCATAGGCCCCGCTAGATTGTCAGCAGCGAGGGCGGGGTTCTCCCGCTCGTCTGGGCATTGTAGGGGAGGTGCCCCTTGGGCCTGAGCGGGAGTAGCTGTGGTCCGAAGGGGGGGGGGGGGCGGATTCGGGTACCGGGCAGCCAGGGGCGTTGGCAGTGACGGGGCCGATGTCCTGCCGGGTCTCGGGGATCCCAGGTGCCCCTCCTTGCCGGGCTAAGGGGCAGTCTCTCCGGACATGCCCCGACGCCCGGCAGAGGTAGCATCGGGCTTCCCCTGTGGAAAAGTACACCCGCTAACGGGCCCCCTGGTGGGGGACTAGGAAGGACCCTTCGAGCGCCACTCCATCACGTGCCGCCAATGGCAGTAAAAGTTGCACTTGCCGGCAGAAGGAAAAAATGTGATGGAGGGTGGGGTCCTTGCAGCCCAAAGGGAGAGGGCTGATAACAGAAACAGGTTTCCCCAGGGTGGAAAGGGCGGGTAGCAGGGCAGCATTGGGGAGAAGAGGAGGGACAGAGGTCAGGACCAGGCAGACGCCCAGATCCTCTAGCGGCTCTAGGGGGACAAACACCCCCACCACCACCAGGCCTCTCTCCACCGCTTCCTGCGCAGCAGCCTCCGATGCTAAGAAGAAAATGACCTTCCTGTACATTTTGGAGGCCACCATAATGGCCGAGGGCCCCACCACCCTCGCCAACGCCCACACGTAGGTCTCCACGTGGGGCAAGGTGGGCACCAGGGGGCATCGGACACGGCTTCCTTGTCATGGTGGAAAAGGGGCCCTGACTGCTATTGATGGTGGCGGAGGTGGCAGGCGGGAGGGCTGCCGCCCCCTGGGCATATGTCCTGGGGGCTGAGGAAGGGATATCCGCAGAGCTGGAGGAGGGGGCAGTGGGGCAGGCCGCCGTGGTCGGTGGTGGGGCTGCAGCAGTTGGGGTGGCCCTTGCCATGGAGGGCCCAGTGGTTTTAGCGGGGCCCTTCCCCTTCTTCTTGCCCTGGCCTTTCCCGCCAGCTGGGGGGGTCTTCTCTAGAGTCTGGGGAGGCGATGAGCGTGGCAGCGGTGGAGGTCACCCCGGTGCCCTCCATTGCCGATGCCCCAGCGGGGGCGGTGGCAGGTGATTAACAGGAGTTAGGGTCAGGTAGAAAGGGACAAGCTGTGGGGTGGACAGTTCGGGGTGGGGGGCACATGAACCACTGTACGCTTGTCCAGAGAGTCCTGTTGGGTTGGCTGCTGCTTCTGGCCCACGCGGTGGAATCAGGGCGAGCAGCTGAGTCCAGCGGCAGATGTTAAACAGCCAGCAAAGACGGTGGAGGGGCTAGTGGTGAAGATCGTAGTGTGGGGGTTGGGATGACACAGATGGATCAGGGGGCAGCTCCGTGCCACACCCCCTGTGTCCCTACAAACACAGTTAAGACACAATCAAGGCCTCCCCCCACACGAGAGCACAGTTCGAAAGTTACTCAGTCTTAGGCCCCCTCCATAGCGATTTGTAGATTCCCCGGGCGGTGTTCCTCCAGTGGATGGCTTTTTCTCTGTCTGTTCCAGGCTTTCTTTTTTGCATTCCAGAAATGCCGGAGCAAGTGATAAGAATCCTCTCGACCGGAGAGGGGTCCGCAGACAAACAGCAAGCAGCTGGGGCTAGGTCCTTCCACTCCCCCCCTCCGGGGAAGCGTTCCGGCAGGCCCCCCCCTTGGGGGGGGCGGTTTTCAGCTGGAGCGGCAGCTGCGTCAGAGGGCGGGCGTGGGGGACTAACTGCCACCCGGCAGCCAGCCAGCACTCTAGCAACAGCAGAGAAAGAGAAAAAAAAAAGAAAAGAAAAGAAAGTGGGGAGAGCGTCTGGCCCAGTCGGGGGGGAAGCCGAAAGCAGGGGCAAACAGCAAGGAAAGCTTAGGCCAGCAGCAGGAGAGCAGGCTAAGTAGGTCCCTTTTCCCTGGGTAAGGTAACAGGGAAGGTTTGGGTTTTTTTTGTTTTTTTTTTTGAAACAGAAAAGAAGTTTATTTGTAACACTTACAAGAATTACCAAAGGAAACAAAACAAACTATGCAACAAAACAACGCAAACAGAAGGTATAACACAGCAGCTTTCAGGAGGGAGAAGTGTTCAAGCTAGCCTGGACCCAGAGTGGGGGGGCTTCCTCGACACTCGTGGTCTTCCACCCTCCTGAGTTACCTGGTGGCCTAGAGCGGGGGGCTTCCTCGACACTCGTGGTCTTCCACCTCCTCGAGTTACCCAGTGCCGCGCCCAGTGTCACCAATCATCCCTCTCCTGAGAGTGCCCGGCAAGATGGGCATGGCTGCGGGGTGGGCGGTTTAGGGGTGGGGGGGTAGACACCCATGTATTATAGGACCCCTCCTAGATGACAGTAATGATGTTATCCACAGCGGCAACGGCTGGGGCTGGCGTCTCTCGCTCTTCCCCTCAATTAAAGGGTCAGACAGAGGGAACCGGACGGGGTCACCGAGCAGAGAACCCCGGACAGCACCCACTGCTCCTCGAAGGCGTCAAGGGAGTCGGTGGACGCCACCCAGAGGAACTCCACCCGGATACGTGAATGTACTGAGGATCGGAAAAAGGCCCTACAATCGCAGGACGCTTCATGGGCCAACCTCCCCTCTCTGGTTTTATAAATGACTGTTTTAGCCAAGGCTAGGAGGAGGTTAACCAGGAGGTCTCGCGATTTTGTGGGGCCACGGATGGGGAGTGTATAGATAAAAAGGTGAGGGGAGAAATGAAGCCAAAAGCGCAACAGAATATTTGTGAGGAGCCGGAAAAGGGGCTGCAATCTGGCACACTCTAAATATACGTGCACCAGGGTTTCCCTCACATTACAAAAAGGGCAAGTATCCGGGATGGGGGTAAACCGTGTCAGAAACACGCCCGTGCTCACAGCTCCGTGAAGGAGCCGCCAACTGATGTCCCCGACGGGCCTCGGGACCAAGGTGGAATACAGGCTGGCCCACCGAGGTTGCTCACCCTCCAAGGGTGGCAGGAGGTCCCGCCACTTTGTGTCGGAGCGGGACACCAGGGTGTGGGCGTGAAGGGTGTGAAGCGTGAGTGTGTATAAATAATTCCGTGGTGCGATTTGAAAACTGACCGGCTGCAGTTCATGCAGCCGGCTTGCAGTGAAAGGGTGAGGGGTTTGTTGGGATCGGCAGGGTAGGGGCCCAATGGAAAGGTCCGGTGGGCCTGGGGTAGAGGATGGGCGGGGTGCGCCCTCGCGCAAGGCTCGGTTGACATAAGCCCGAGCAGCGGGGGTCAAGGCGGCCTTCACCTCCTGAAGTACGCGCCGGGAAGTACGAGGGCTGGAGACCCCATGCGCCGAGCGAGCGTCAGGGGATCCAGCCAGTCTCTCCGGTCGTAGTCCAGGAGGTCTCCGACCCTCGTGACTTCCGCCAGGACCAACCTCTGGTGCACCGAACGGGACTCTGCCACCTGCACACGGAGTTGGGGACTGTGCAGCAGGGGCTCTGTGAGGAGATCTGCTCCCACGGTGGCCACCACGGACCTGGTCGTTAGAAACAATTTCCAGGTCCGGAGGAGGTCCTGGTAGAAGACCGGCAGCCCGGAGAGGTCTCGCGGAAAACCTCTCGGACGAAGATAAAAGAGCTGCCGGTCGTATCGGAGCCCTTGGAAGCGGCGCAGGAAGGCGTGCGCCAGTATGCTCCACGCCGAACTACTTGCACTATAAAAGAGCCTCTCCAGGGCCTGGAGGCAGAAAACGCGGACCTGAGTGTACAGACACTTCAGGCCCTGTCCTCCTTCCTTCAGGGGTAAATGAAGAACTCCAACAGGGGCCCAGTGCATTCCTGACCAGAAGAACTCTAGAATCAATCTCCGGAGGTGGGTCAGGAAACCCGGGGCCGGGACCAGGGTGTTGAGCTGGTACCAGAGCTTGGACAGGACGAGTTGATTAAGCACCAGTGCTCTCCCTTGAAGGGAGAGACATCGGAGTAGCCTCGTCCATCTCCGGATCCGCTCTATCACCCCGCCCTCTAAATTTTGCCAGTTCTCCGGCGGAGAGGGATGTGTGGCAGAAAGGTAAACGCCGAGATAGAGCAGTGGACCCGCACTCCACCGGATGGTCTGAAGCGTGGGTGGGAGGGAGGTCACCTGCCGCCAGTCCCCCACCGCCAAGCCAGAGCTCTTGACCCAGTTGACTCGGGTGGAGGAGGCTGCCGAGTAGATGGCCTGGCAAGCCTCCACTCGCGCCAAGTCGCCCGGATCCTGGACCACAAGGAGTACGTCATCGGCGTACGCCGACAGGACCAGCCGCAGCTCTGGCTCCTGCAGCACCAACCCTGTCATCCTCCTGTGGAGGAGACAGAGGAAAGGCTCGATCGCCAGAGCGTACAACTGGCCCGAGAGGGGGCACCCCTGCCGCACCCCTCACCCGAAGCTGACCGGTTCAGTCAGGGTCCAGTTGAGCCTAACCAAACACTCCGCAGAGGCATACAGCACCCGGAGAAAACTCACAAACTGAGGTCCGAATCCAAACGCCTGCAAAGTGCTCAGGAGCTACCCATGGTCTGCTCTATCGAACGCCATCTCCTGATCAAGAGACAGGAGGGCGAACGACAGACCATCTCTCCGCCCGAGTTCCAAAAAGTCTCGGACTAGAAATAGGTTGTCAAAAATGCTGCGACCCGGGACACTATAGGTCTGGTCTGGGTGCATCACGTCCGCCATCACGGACCCTAGACGCAGCGAGATTGCTTTCGCTACGATTTTGTAATCCGTGCTAAGGAGTGAGACGGGACTCCAGTTTCGTAAATCGCGGAGGTGTCCCTTCTTCGGCAGCAAGGCGAGCACCGCTCTCCTGCACGACAGAGGGAGGACCCCACTCTGCAAGGACTCAGCCCAGACAGTGACTAGGTCTGGGCCGAGGATGTCCCAGAATGCGCGGTAAAACTCCACGGTCAGCCCATCCATGCCCGGAGATTTATTGGTGGGCATGCGACGGAGGGCTTCCGAGAACTCGGCCAGGGTGAGAGGCAGCTCTAGTCGGTCTCGGTCGCCCACGCTGACCGTGGGGAATTCCTCCCAGAGCACTCCGCAAGTGCCAGGATCGGTCGGATCCGGGGAGAAAAGGCTTGTGTAGAAGTCACGGGCCCTCCCACACATCTCCTCCGGATCCGTGAGGGGGGTGCTGTCTTCCACAAGAAGGCAGGTGACGTGTTTCTTGGCCCCCCTCATTTTCTCCAGGGCATAGAAGAAGCGGGAGCCGCGGTCCATCTCCCGAAGGAGGCGGATGCAGGACTGAACGAAGGCACCTCGGGCCCGGTGGTCCTCGAGGGCCCGGAGCTCCTCCCGCTTCTCCCGGCACACTCCGCAGAGGGACGGGTCTTCGGGGTTGGCTGCCAGGCGCCTCTCCATCTCTAAGACCTCCCGTTCCAACTGCTCTATCGCCGCATTTCTCCGTCGGCTGGTGCCCCGAGTGTAGTCACGGCAGAAGAGCTTGGCACGCACCTTCCCGAGATCCCACCATCGCCGCACCAAGGGAAAGGTACACCACTGCTCTCGCCAGGCCAGCCAAAACTCCCGGAAGGACGTCACGAAGCTCTTGTCCTCCAACAGGCTGTTATTAAAGTGCAATTAGGCCGGCCCCGGTCTCTCTGCACGGAGGGAGACCGTTACGGTGACTAAATGATGGTCGGAGAATGGGGCCGGCCGAATGGCGGAGGAGTGGGCCTGTGAAAGATGGAAATGGGATAAGTAAATACGGTCCAACCGAGAGTGGTGTGACCGATGGGCCTCCACCCGGACGAAAGTGAACGTGGAAGTGTCATCTGGGTGATGGTCACGCCAGACGTCCACTAGGGAGTGATGTTCAACTATTCCTCGGAGAATATTCGCGGCGGTCGGGCTCAGCTTGGCCCCTGAGCGGTCCCATTCCTCGAGGGTGGTGTTAAAGTCCCCTCCCAGGACCAGGCACTCGTGCGAATCTAGGGTGCCGAGAAAGTCGGACACCCGCTGATAGAATTGTGGCCGCTTTGAGCTCGTTTGCGGGGCATAGATGTTAACAAGATTGACCACGAGCCCCTCCATACAGACTCGAAGGTGCAGCAGGTGGCCCGGCACGGCCTCAGTGACCCCTAGCACCTCGGGCCGTAGGTTGGGGGAGAACAGGGTCGCCACTCCAGCTTGCCAAGTCATGAAGTGGCTAAAGTATACCCCGTCCCCCCACTCCAGCCGCCACCTGTCCTCGGCAGTCGGGTCCGTATGGGTCTCCTGCAGGAAAACTACAGAGTACCCCCCTTCCCAAAGGTAAGAGAGCACCTGGGATCTGCAGAGAGCCATCCTACAGCCCCTGGTATTCAGGGTTGCAATAATAAGAGGCATCATGCGGAGGGCTGGGGGGGTGGGGCTTTCTTGTTGGTGGGGGTGTTCGTGGCCCCCGGCAGGTTGCGCAGCAACCCGTGACCCATCCCGTGGATGAGTAGATCATTTCGGAAGCCGCGGGCCCGCTCATAGGCCGCAGCACTGCGCTTTCCTTGCCCCCTGCCCTCCTGTATAAGGGCCCTTGTGGCCTGGAGGATTTGGTCAAAGTCCCCCCCTAGCTGAAGAGCCAGCTGTACCCTATTGCGGGTGCCACGGGTGTGTTCTAGGAACTTCCGTAGTGCATGCCGCAGCTCATGGCCAGGGGGGGTTACGATTTCCGGGGTATGCCCTGGTGGGGCTCTTAATGCAGCCTCGTGGTCCGCTAAGGCGGGTAGACAGGGTGTGGACCACCAACGGGGCGTCTGAGAGGCTGGGGTTATTAAATCCATTTCACACCTTGGGGTGGAGGGGGATGGCAGGGAAAAAATTGCAACTCCTAATGGGTCGCGACTAGAAAGTGCAAAGACTGCTCCCTGGGGGGAATCTGCAAAAGGCGGGAAGGAAATAACCCCAGGGGCAGAATTAGCATTGCAGGAAGAGGGGAATTGGGCAGGGACAGGGGTGCAGGCAGGCGCAGGGGTAAGGCTCTGGGGTTCAGGAGGCAAGCAGCTAAAGGAAAGTGCCTCCTGAGCAGAGAGTCAAGGGTTAAGGGGTAAGGGAGGGGGCTCCCAGTAATGCTAGGCGCTGGCTCCGTGGTGGTCTTGGCGGCCATGGCATCAGGTGGTGGACCACCTTCTGCAGGGTGCTCGCCCGGGAAGGCAATTAGCAGGAGGGAGCATGGGGAAAGGGGGGCTGGGATGAGGTTGCCCAGCTCGAGGCCAGCTGGCAGTAGATCATCCTCTCCCTGGGTGACCGGGGTCAAATCTAGGGCCTCAATCTCCGCATACACGGAGGAGAGGCCAGCTCCTGCTACCCTGGGGGCCTCTCCTCTAGGGCCCGCCTCAACGGTCGCCTCAGGGTTCACGGGGGGGTTGGGTGGTATCCGGGCAGAAGGGGGCGTCCTCAAGAGTCTCGGAGGGGATTCTGCCCTCCAATGCCAGTCTGTCTTCCCCTCCCGACACCAGAGGATGGATCTCACTCGTGGCCGTAGCGGGAGGCTCAATATCAGTGCCTCCTTTCGAGGTCTTCTGGGGGGCTTCCACGTCGGATGGATGCAGCAGAGCTCGAGCCTTCCGCTTGCCTCGCTTCCGCTGGACTAGGATCCAGCCCTCCATAGCGTCGTCTGGTGGTTGGATAACAGGGGTCATGTCGGGGGGCAGAGGCGATGGTTCAGGGGTTCGGGGGGGGTAGCGGTGAGGCAGCATGAGGGGCGGGGGGTTCTCCTTGGGGCGGGCCCCTCTCCTATACCCGGTAATATCCTTGCCACACCCTCCTCCATAGGCTCTGCCAGATTGGTAATAGCAAGTGTGGGACTCTCTTGCTCACCCGGGCGTTGTAGGGAAGGTATCTCTTGGGCCCGGACGGGAGCAGCAATGGGTTGAGTAGGAAGAGGGTTGGTTTCAGGTGCCGGGCAGCCAGGGGCGTCGGCAACGATGGGGCCGATGTTCTGCCGGGTCTCGGGGGTCTTGGGTGCCCCTCCCCCCGGGCCAAAGGGCAGTCTCTGCGGACATGCCCCGCTAACCGGCAGAGTTAGCACTGGGCCTCTCCAGTGGAGTAAAAGACCCGATAGCGGGCTCCCTGGTAGGGGACTAGGAAGGACCCCTCGAGCGCCTCTCCGTCACGCGCCCCCGCCAGCGGTAGAAGCTGCACTTGCTGGCGGAACGAAAGGACGTGATGGAGGGTGGGGTCCTTGCAGCCCAACGGGAGAGGGCTGATGACAGAGACAAGTTTCCCCAGGGTGGAGAGAGCGGGTAACAGGGCAACATTGGGTAAAAAGGGAGGAACGGAGGTGAGGACGAGGTGAATGCCCAGGTCTTCTAGTGGCTCCAGGGGGACAAACACCCCCCCCCCACCGCCTGGCCCCTCTCCACCGCCTCCTGGGCGGCAGCCTCCGAAGCTAAGAAAAAAACGACCTTCCCATACATCTTGGAGGCCGCCACAATAGCCGTGGGTCCTACCACCTTCGCCAACGCCTGCACGTATGTCTCCACATGGGGCGAGGCGGGCACCAGGAGGCAACAGACACCGTGCCTCCTGGTCAAGGTGGGGAAAGGGCCTCGGCTGCTGGTGTTGGTAGCGGAGGCAGGGGGTGGGCGAGATGACGAGGCGGCAGGCAGCGGGGAGCCCGTCACTGCCCAGGCATATGTCCTGGTGGCTGGGGGAGGAACATTCGCAGAGCTGGTGGAGGGAAACGCAGGGAGGGGTTCCCCGGTCGATGATGAGGCCACAGCTGTGGGGGCAGCCCCTGCCATGGAGGGCCTAGTGGTTTTAGCGGGGCCCTTTCCTTTCTTCCCACCCTGGCCTTTTCGGCCAGCGGGGGGGGGTTCCTAGAATCTGGGGGGGGCGGTGGGCGCAGCAGCGGCAGTAATCACCCCGGTGCCTCCTGCTGCCGGTGCCCCGGGGGGGGTGGTGGCAAGTATTTTGACAATAGTGGGGGGGTGACCTTGGGTGTTGGGCAGGGGGGGAGATGGGGTAGGGACAGCCGATTTTGTTAGAGGGGCCTCGCCCCTCTCATTCCCCGCCATTGTGAGCAGGGAGAGACGGGGAGACACCGGAAGGAGGAGGGGGAAGCAGATTAACCGCTCCTCCCTGCTGGGCTGCAGGCGGGGGAGGGGTGCCAAATGGGTTGGACTGGAAGGGGGGAAAAACAAAAACCGGGGTCCGGTGATGGGGGCAAGCTGTGAAATAAACAGTCCGGGGGGGGGGGGGGGGTGGACCCACGCACGTTTGTCCAAAGAGTCTCATTTGGTCAGCTGTTATGTCCGGTCCGAAAGGCAAAGTTCAAAGCAAACAGCTGGATCCGAAGGCAGATGGCAAGTTGCCAGCAGGGACGGATGGCGGGGGGGCTGTGACAGTTGTAGTAGTATTGGGGGGGGCACCGATGATCGTGGGGGGCTCCGTGTCACATCCCCTGTGCCGCCACAAATGCAATTAAACCACAGTCAAACTCCCCCCCCACGAGAGTATAATTCAGAAAATTACTCAGTCTTACGGTGCCCTTCACGATGATTTGTAGCTTCCCTGGGTTATTTCTCCTGTCTTCTGAAATCTTCTTCTCCAGCTGTCTTGGCTGTATTCCAAGGCTTCCGGCAGGCTGAGAAAAATTACAGAAATAAGCTGACAGCAAAACGGCTGGGTCTGGGGGCTTCCACTCCCCCCTCCGGATAGCAGGTCGGCAATCTTCCTCCCCCCTCCTCCGGGGGTTTCAGCTGAGGCAAATAGCTGCGCCCGGGAACAGGCGTGGGGGGGGGGGGGGGTGCTGGCGGTAAATTGGCAGCTGACCAGCACTCAACAACAGAGGAGAAATGGCAGAAAGACGAAACGAAACAAAAAAGCGTCTGGCCCCGTCAGAGGGGGGAACTAAGGCAGGTTCAAAAAGTAAGAAAAATCCAGGCCAGGGGGCTTTAGGAAAGAGTAGAAAGCAGATAGCTGAGGAGCAAGCAAAGGAGGTCCTGTTTTCCAACAGGGAAAGCTCCAGAACAATCAGGAACCTTCTGGAGACAATTAAGACAGGCTGATTAGAACACCTGCAGCCAATCAAGAAGCTGCTAAAGTCAATTAAGGCAGGCTAATCAGGGCACCTGGGTTTAAAAAAGGAGCTCACTTCAGTTTGTGGTGTGTGTGAGAGGAGCTGGGAGCAAGAGGAACTAGGAGCTGAGAGAGAGAGAAAGAACGCCTAGTGTTGGAGGACTGAGGAGTACAAGCATCATCAGACACCAGGAGGAAGGTCCTATGATGAGGATAAAGAAGGTGTTGGGAGGAGACCATAGGGAAGTAGCCCAGGGAGTTGTAGCTGTCACACAGCTGTTCCAGGAGGCACTCTAGGCAGCTGCATTCCACTGGGCCCTGGGCTGGAACCTGGAGTAGAGGGCGGGCCCAGGTTCCCCCCAACTCCTGGTCAGACTCAGGAGGAGTCGACCTGGACTGTGGGCTCATAAGAATGGCCAAACTGAGGGCTGCTGTGAAGCTCCAAGGCGAGCAAATCCTCCAATAAGCATAAGACCCACCAAGGTAGAGGAGAAACTTTGTCACAGTGGTTATTTAAAACCAATTTAATCAAACAAAAGTGTTCTTCTGATCCCAAAGGACCAGCCACATACCCAGGTTAATATATAACTCAGATCTTACTCAGTAACCACTCTGTTGCCAATCCTTTAGTATGTAAAAACTAAAGGTTTATTAATAAAAAGATAGAAAGAAAAGTGAGAATTAAAATTGGTTAAAGGAATCAAATACATACAACAATTGCCAAGTTCTTGTTGCAGTGATGGAATAAACTGCTGGCTTGATAAGTCTGGTTGCTTCCAAATCATTGGAAGGTCCTTGGCAATGTTCTCTCTAATTTTTTCGATCCATGTGCAGAATAAATGTTATGTGCACTGAGATATGTGCGGATGTGTGCCAACAGTAGAAACAAAAAACCTAGATATAATATATATATTTTTAAAAGGGATAATTACTCCAGCCAGGACTGGTTAGGCATTTTAGAACTCACTACTCGAAGAATTAAATTTAATTCTAAGAGAAATAAAAAATATGAAATGCATAGACCAGTCAAAACACTAAAATAACACACTTTGAAAGAATAAAATTACAGAGAATATATACATTGCAAGAAGTAATAACAACAATAATACATGTGTTGGGAGGTGAGTGTGAAAGAGACAGAGTGTATGTGACCTAGAGACCGTGTGTGTGTGTGTGCGTGTGACACACAGACACAGTGTGTGTTGTGGGCTGCTGGGGAAGTTTCTGAGAGATGCTGTGTGCTGTCCCTTGAAGGCACTCACTGAAAGCTGTCCTGAGTCCTGTCTTCCCTCCCCCGCTCTGCGGAGATGGGGTACATGGGCAGAGGGGGGGAGGAGAGACAGAGACTATGAGAGCTGACTGCTGGGGAAGTCTCAGAAACTTGTGCTAAAGTGCTTAAAAATAGCTGGCTGGATGTTGCCACATGGATGGCTAGCCCAAACCTCTGCCTGAGCTCAGACTTGGGATATACGATGGGCTTGAGCATGGGTCTGAGCCTCTGCCAGGACTCCAACATCCACAAGCTATTTTAAGCACACTAACTAAGGTGAGCCTGCTAGAATGAGTTTGTCTACCAGGCCTGGGAGACTTGCTTTTAAAAATGGGACTTAGGCACTTCTGAAAATTTTATCCATAGTACCTTTTCGTTCCACAGTTAGGACTGGGTGACACTTTCATAGTAAGACAATTTTTGTTGGAATATGCCTGTCAGTGGGCTTTTGAAATGTAGAACAATTACATGACATTGCACATCTTTAAAATGAAATTTTGCACCAAAACTGTTTGGTATGAGGACAAAAATATTGCACATTTTGAATTTTTTTTTCACTTTTAAGTTCAGCCAGTTGATTGGTGACATCAGTTACATGACACTAGTACTAGCTCTGGTTCCCTGATTGAATAAGCCTAGGTGGTCAGGAAGGAAGATCAGCAATCATTTCTCAAATACGTGTGTGCTTCTGTGTTTTGTGTGCCCTCTTTGAGCTAGTCAGAAAAAAAGCAGTGAGCAGAAACATTAGTGAGCAGCTTCTGTACAGCTTCCCTGTTGCATTGTTGTCAAGGTTCCTTCCCCACTCTGAACTGTAGAGTACTGATGTGGGGACCTGCATGAAAACCTCCTAAGCTTACTTTTACCAGCTTAGGTTAAAACTTCCCCAAGGTACAAACTATTTTACCCTTTGCCCTTGGACTTCCACTGCCACCACCAAACATTTATCTGGGTTTATTTTTATTAGGAAAGTGTCGTTTGGAAAAGTCTTTCCCCCCAAAATCTTCCCAACCCTTGCACCCCACTTCCTGGGGAAGGTTTGGTAAAAATCCTCACCAATTTGCATAGGTGACCACAGACCCAAACCCTTGGATCTTAAGACCAATGAAAAAGCATTCCATTACTGGAAAGAAGGATTTTAATAGAAGTAAAAAAGAATCACCTCTGTAAAATCAGGATGGTAAATACCTTACAGGGTAATTAGATTCAAAACATAGAGAATCCCTCTAGGCAAAACCTTAAGTTACAAAAAGACACACAGACAGGAATATCCATTTTATTCAGCACAGTTTATGATTTCTCTAAATGGCTGAGAAATTAATCTAACACATATCTAGCTAGATTACTTACTAAGTTCTAAGACTCCATTCCTGTTCTGTCCCCGGCAAAAGCATCACACAGACAGACACAGACCCATTGTTTTTCTCCCTCCTCCCAGCTTTTGAAAGTATCTTGTCTCCTCATTGGTCATTTTGGTCAGGTGCCAGCGAGGTTATCCTAGCTTCTTAACCCTTTAAAGGTGAAAGGATTTTTCCTCTGGCCAGGAGGGATTTTAAAGGTGTTTACCCTTCCCTTTATATTTATGACAATTGTGTGCTAGACATTAGTTCATAATATCTTTGATTCCCAACACCATCTGGGACCAGAACAGATGCCCTGCTTGATGGCTTCCTGGAAAACACTAGAGGGAACTACTAGTAATACTGTAGGAAGCATAGATGACCACCACCCCTCTCCACAAGAAGACCCCATTAGATAAGGGTGTAATGTGTTTGTTGAGGAAGATGTTTCTCACAGAAATTGTTGCGAGATTGGGGACTGTCTCACCTGCAAAGTTCCAAAACAGTTAGTTCCAATAAGCATTCAGACTCTGAAACTCATGAGGATCCCCATATTACTAGATGTACAGCTTTATTATGGTGAGACTAAGTTTATGGACTGGTTACAGTGAGACTGACTATACTTGTTCTTTTGTTAGTGTATATGTGGGAGGTAGTTCATGCTATTGTGCTCATGAGTGTGGTTTTGAGGCTGCTTTGCAACACATTGCTTCTGCATGTAGGTTGCCTGTGTTGAGGTTGGTGTTTGCATGTTTTGTTGTTGTTTCTCTGTAGTCCTGCTGTAAAGGTTTCAAGAATCCATAATGCTTTGCATACACTGTGGGATTCTGATGAGGAACACACCAACTGAGATTTGAGCAGGCCTGGGGGGGGTCCAAAATTAAACCCGTTATCAGATGTGTCCATTGCAGCAGACCACATCTCTAAAACTGGCTGCACCAATTTTACCATCCCTAACTTCGTGAGTTCAAAACTTGGATCCAGATTTGAATTCTGGGGCTTGACTGTATCTCTTACTGTACTATAAATATGTCCCAGATCCTCAATTCTGGACCACAATGAACACAATTCTGATTTTCGTTTGCACTAAAGCCAACTTACCCTCTTTGTCAATTGAAAGGCCTTCAATTGACTAGGTCTAGAGGCACTTCTTCCCTCATTCCATGTTCCTCCTCCCCGCAATAGATTCTTCTTCCATATTCCCCACTGCCCCACTTGATAAAGTATTCCTAGCTACCCACCCACCCCTCTGCTTGATAGACTCCTTCATTTTCCCTGCAATGCTTAACTATAGTACATGATAAAGTACACAATCCTCAACATATCAGTTCTCTAAATTATTCATAATTATAAGTATTCTAACTTGGTTTAGATGTATGCTACATTTTTTTTATAAAAAGCCTTTGTCACCTTTGATTGTACATGGCAAATATGTTTCCATCCTGGATTTATAGCACACTTTTGTCATAATTAACAAATTTTAATTCTAGTGAGGCCTAAATGGGTTTAAGGTGCAATAAACTAAACGCCCATGTTTATATCTAAATATTTCCACTTTGTGTCAAAATGCATATTTTAATTCATTTTCCCCCAAGTTTCCTGTGACTGAGCATGTTATCTACTGAGCATGAATACATATCTGGAGTATATAATTGCAGAAAGTATTTGAAAAAGAGGCTTCATGTTCTCCCCAGTGTGTTTATAAACTAGTGTTGACACTTGAGTGTGTAAAATTACATGTCTAAGTCCCTGATCCTGTCAACACTTGGGCATGTGCTTAACTCTAAGCACATGGGTAGTCTCAGTGAAGTCTAAAAATTAGCATTGTAGCATACCGAATTTGAAAAATGTGGGTATGGCTTGACAGTATTCTATCTGTCACCATTCTGCAGAGACAAGGAGTGAGGAGAGACCCAAGGAAGGGCTGAAGATGTTTGAGTTGGATGTGCTTTACCAGTAATGGTGAACATTATTTGAGACTCTAAGGCAAGTGGTGAACAGGGACGGGGTGGGACTCTAGAGGGACTTGGCCAGAGGGTCAGGTCCTCAGCATAGGAGACTGTCCATGCCGAGTGCTCTGGGATGGTGAGTCAGCTACAGTGCCATTTTCGCCTTTCTTGCTCTAATGGGTAAGGTACCAAGGAAGTAGTTGCATGCTTCACTAGGCCTATTAAAGAACAGCCCGAGATTGTGCAAGTGGATGATGATAATGATCCAGGTGTAGGATTTGGAACCAGAGGAATGAGATCTTGAATGTCCTTTATGTTAAGTTTGTAACACTGCTATAACCTCATTGTATTTCCCCTCCCCCAATAATGCACACCCTGTGACCTGAGCCCGAAAGAGATGGGAGCTCAGTGTGGTCACCTATTGGTGAAGTGGGAAAGGAGCAGTGCAGAACATCTTAAGAACCACAAATGGGCAGGGCTCTACTGACAGAGCTCTGTGCCAGCATCTGTTGGAGAGTGAGGAGAGCTGACTAACTAAGCAAGATCTCCCTGTCATTTTAATTACAGGACTGGTTGGGGCACTTTGGTTTAAGTGCAGTTAAGTCATGAGCTTGGGGGCCATAAAATGCAATTCTCCATGTTGTGAGATACAAGGATAAGACATCAATATTGAATGTGCTTGAGAGGTCACCCTGACATCCAGCTGGGCTGACAACAGTGGTGAAGGGAGCCTGGATAGAGGTAGGGAAGGGACACAGAAGAAAACATGATCTTGCCTTCAGCTGAGAGTAGCTCACTGGTAAGGCCTCTATCAAGGCAAAGGTCCTAGACCAGGGGTGGCCAACCTGTGGCTCCGGAGCCACATGCAGCTCTTCAGAAGTTAATATGCGGCTTCTTGTATAGGCACCAACTCCGGGGCTGGAGCTACAGGCGCCAACTTTCCAATGGGCCGGAGGGTGCTCACTGCTGAACCCCTGGCTCTGCCACAGGCCCTGTCCCAACTCCACCCCCTCCCCTGAGCCTGCAGTGCCCTTGCTTCTCCCCCTCCCCCCCAGAGCCTCCTGCACGCCACGAAAGAACTGATCGGGAGGGAGGGGGAGGTGCTGGGAGCAGGGGAGTGGGGGGAGCCGAAGTGGGGGCTGCTGACGTATTACTGTGTCTCTTTGGCAATGTACATTGGTAAATTCTGGCTCCTTCTCAGGCTCAGGTTGGCCACCCCTGTCCCAGACATTATTGACCCCCCACCTGACACCTGAGCTGAGACTGCTGAACGGTGAACAATGCAGAGTGGTGGCAGATCCACAGAGGCAGCAGCAACAGCAGTTGAGGAGGGGTGTACGGGGCCGAGGAGGGGTGAACAGGGCCAAGGAGTAGTGGCAGTAGCTCCAAGACAGCGCAGTGATGGCGACACCTTCGAGGGGATGGACAGTGCAGAGCTAGGCAGCTTGGGCTGAAGCCACAGAGAGCTGCAGGATACCCAAGGGACACGGGCGCAGGCATCCCTGTCCAGTAACTATCCACCCCAGCTGGATTAGGTAGTAGAGCCTCCAGTGCAGCCAGGGCTCCTCTAATGGGCTAAAATCCTTCGATTTCTCCAACCCAGAACAGTTAACTGTGAGCTAGCTAGCTGGGCCGGAGGGAAGTGGCCAGAAACATATCAGCCATTTACAACAGCCAATGGAGGACTGAGGTTCGAACTACTGTTAAGACACCCTGCATCAGTGCTCTCCAGCTGAGTGTTCTCAGTAAAAACAGTCAGATGTTCCATCTACTAGCAAAGCAAAATATTCCAGCAGTGTTCTTAGGGTCCTGGCAGCCTAGGATCTAGGAAATGAGCTTAAGTCCTAAACTCTGATTTTATTCCCTTCATTTTGCTGCCAACTGCTAAACTATTACTTTCAATTTGATATTAAATAAAACAAAGACAAAGGTGGACTGGCCTGTTAGGGCATCTTTGGGTTCAAACCTCTGTCCTTTGCAGTCTAGCTAGAAGTGCTTCAAAAATCATGAACTCCGCTTATCCCTTGAGGAGCAGAGAGTCTTTTGTGCAAACTTTCTGGCCAGCTGACCCTGCTGGGCTCCAGAGGGAGCCATGTCCAGACTTTCCCTTGCCCTAATGTTGAAATTGCCCAAATTATTGTGCTCACAAAGGGCTCCGTTCTGCAATCTTTACTCACACCAATCAGACTAAATGGAACTGAGTGGAAAAGCTTCAGAATCAGACTAATCTCCAGTTTAAAAAAATGATCCCTACAGTAAAATTACTTTAGGGAAGAAACCATGAATACATTTTGTGTGTGGTGGGGGGGAGGGTTGGCTATTGTTATTCCATATGGCCTACAACTCTTTCACTAGTTGATATTAACAGTCATTCAAGATCATGTCATACGAAGTGTTTAGTGAGAGGAAGCCTAGTAACTAATAAACTGATACTATTGGACAAGAAATGTGCAAAGCATCTAATATTGCAGAATGGCTTGCCAGACTGGGAGACCTAGTGACACATTATTATCTGAAGCCTAGGAGCCCCAGTCATAGATCAGAACCTCATTATGCTAGGTGCTGTATAAATGCAGAGCAAAAAGACAGTCCCTGCACCCAAAGAACTTAAATCTAAGTATAAGATGGGACAACAGATGGATACAGATGAGGAGCAGAAAGAAACAATGAGACAACGTTAGTCAGCATGATGAGTAGGAGGTCACAGCATAGGAGAGGCCTAAACATTGCAAAGTCCTTTTTTAAAAAATCTTTTCAGGAAGTGTATGATTAGCCCTTTGTTACAAACTCAGTGCAATGTGAGCCAGATTTAAGAGTTCAGCTGCTTAATGCACTTATTACTGGTACTACATATAATTATTTATACACATTCAAAATAAGTGCTCAGTGGGTGTAGAATAGTGCCATAGCAGAATTCTCAGCCCACTTATATCAGAGGTAGCATTTTACTCTCGCTCTGCACAGCTGTAAATGACTATACAAGGTACAAGGCAGAGGAGAATCAAGTCCCTAGTGTAATGGACAAGGTTGATGGTTATGGGGTTAATGATCTTCTGCAAAAGTTCCTGTAATTGTGTCCCATGCCTTAGGAGCGAATATTCAAACATAGAGTTTAGAGGGTGCAACAAAGGGGACAAGAGAGGAGGCAGAAGGAGGGTTGAGGACTGACCTCTGTAAAACAAACCGTGAAACTACTGCTCTTTGCCAGTCTTCATCACAGTTTAGGATTGGATGTCAATGACCACTCTGGCATGTCCCTTGTGAAGCCACTAATCATTTCTAGCTTGATGATGATCATTTCTAAGTCTTTCCAGCACAGGATAGCTGACAGTGACCATGCACAGATCTACTATTGGCACATGTTGCCAAAAAACAGTTTACAATTGTCTGCGTTCTTACAAATTTGAAAAAAGCACAGTGGAAATTAATGAAAAGCTTTACTCCTGCATGCAGCGATTTCTCTTAAATACTTATGTTGCAACTGGATAACAATATACACACAAGCATAAATCATAATAAGATCCATTACTGTTGGGACATAAAACAAGAACATGCAGTCTATGTATTGTTCCATTTTCAACTTGGCTACTAAAACACAATAAAACAGATTTGGATGAGGCAAGCTGGATAATATGTAACAAACCTTTTGAAATGGAAGAGTGATTTGCATATCCCTTAAGTCCTCTTTTTGTGTGGCTTTAGAAAACATATATAGGCTGGTGCCAAGATATCTCGTTCTTCTGCCAGTGCTTTGGCAACTTGCAGTGAGGGTGATGCCAGGCAGCATGGGCTGCAAAATGCTAAATAGAAAAAAGCAGATGCAGGTTGTTTGATCCACATGGAGTCCTGAGCTCCCTTGAAAAGGCATGCATGTTTGCTCTGTTGTGAGCAGTACATACTGAGCCATACAAAAATATTCTCATTGTTACCTCAAAAGTTTATTTGCTAGGTTAGGTGAGGATACTGTTAGGGGGCTTATTCCTTCACCCACTTACTTCCCTGGTCCTTCTCACATGAACAGAGAGCAACAATACCCGAAGTTCAAAGGTGCAAACAATTCAATGTTTATTGGGGTGAACTTCCAGCAATCATGACTCCGGTTTCCTTCCTTAGTATCCTCCTTCCCAGCTCTGACACCACAGAGCCTTACACCTGTGTCCCTGTTCCCTTTCCTGCCCTTAGCCAAACATGATTCCAATTTCCCCACCCCCATTCCCTGTTCCCATTTCCCCCTTTAGCAAAACATGATTCCAATTTCCCCACCCCCATTCCCTGTTCCCATTTCCTCTTTTAGCAAAACATGATTCCAATTTTCTTACTCCCATTCCCTGTTCCCATCTCCCCCACACACCCACTCACTTCCTCATTGACTACAGATTATATAGTAAAACTTGAGTTCTGCTTAGCTATACCTTAACCAATCATTTTCCTGAAATTTAACTAACCGATCCTAACATATTGTAACATGATTATGTAACCAATTATATCCCACCACGTTAATTAGTTTACACCCAGCAAAATTAATTATACAGCAGACAGGAACAATCACAGAACCAGACAGAGATTATACAGACAAACAATAGCAAAGTGGGAACTATAATGACAAGACAATACAGAAGTGAGGATTTCACATCCCAGCTATTGATAAGTGAGTTCTTGCCATACAGGATGCTATCAAACTAAGTTTCCTTTTACATTTTCTAGGCACTTTCCTTTCTCTGGAGGTGATAGGAATACAATCCTGTCCTGATAGTGCCTAACAGCCCAATAGCACCTTATTTCAATGTGACTAGTTTGGAATGTGAGGATGTGACTGTTTGCTTCCTAGCTTATGGCTGCTTCTGCTGCTTAGCCAAAGGCCTTAGCCTAAGAACAGGGCCTCAAACTGTCACAGTAAGAGAAGGCCCTTACACCAGCAGACAGTGATTTTGATTCTTTCTTTTATACCTCTAGAACTAGCCAAGTGATAAGAATACACCTAAATTCTTAAAGTACAGGGGATACTTTTTAAAAAAGAAAATTAAAGTTTTATTGTGCTCCTCAGTGATCACTTCTGGCGCAAGCAGGATTTGGCAAAGTTGTGTAAAATAAGGCATGCTTTAAAAAAAAACACCATGCCTGTACAGTGCCTGCGTAAGTGTTTGACATTTAACTAATTTCAGTTTTAATAAACATTGAACCTGCTGCACAGGAGCTTGGGGTCTGATTTTGAGCTACAGTATGTGGAGAGGAAACTCATACAGAGAACATCCCCTCAACACCAGCCACCTCACAGCTCTTCCTCCCCCACCAAAGCTGCCCTTCTACCTTCCACCAAGCCTTAGGACCCACCAGTGTACCTTTGTTGTTGCAGAAGTAATGGTAATGAGGAACATGTAGGCTCCACCCTCATTTTACTATCTCCAGGTCTGGTGGCCCATTCCCCAAGTCTTCGGTGAGGTCTATATTTGTGGGTACTGCCAGTCAGAAGCACTGTTTCACACTCCCCTCGCCCCCATCCTCATAACTATTGTTTGAACTAGGATTGGCCAACTCCTTCATGAATCTCTAAACTTCCCTTCTTGAGGTATATAGTCTGGATTTTCTTAATAGCATAGCAATACACATAGCAGTGTAACCCAATCTAATTTACACGTGTATGTTTTATATTACAGTGAATTTTATTTGCAAACTGAATTTTTTTGTGTGTTTGGGTGGAACTCACTGTAATAACAGTGCAATGTACCAGTATAATACCTGGAGCAGATACCAGCAAAGCAGTGAGGGCCTGTTGAAGCCAAGGGGAGTCTTTCCACTGACTTCAGTGGGCTTTGGATCAGGCCTTTCCTGTTCTCTATCATCAAATAAAAAATGTACTTTATCAGAACTGCATGTGAGCACTCACACGTGACGCTAGCCTTCACTGGAGGACAATAGACTTAGAGTGGATCCTGAAAATCTGCTCCTTTAGCTGCCCAGCTTTGCATTTGGAGTGAAAGATGCAGCTGTTGAATCCTGTGCATTGCTTCTGATTGATACCTACACCAGTAATAGCTGTAGGGATGAAGCCGTAGACAGCAGAGATAAGGTAGCTGAAAATGAATAGAAAATGACAGTATTTTATGCCAAGAAACTGTCATGGAGACTACTTAACCACAGAGAGTTACCCCAGTAGTCAATGGGACTACTCACATATACAAGTATGTGCAGGATCAGGGACTAAATTTGACATGACATAAATGAAGATCCTAAGCATATAAAAAGAGGTAAGGGAGACATAACAGGAACTATATGATTGCAAGGGTACCTGGGTCAGAAAGGCCAGTGCACCTCTCGATTGGCTGCTGAGTTCTTGGGGTGTTGGGTTTTTTCCCCTTTCTCCTTTTGTAGGCTTAATGGTAGAAGCAAGTTTTTAGGAGGGAACTGAATGAGGTCAGGCAGTTTGCTTTGTTTTGGGTGGGCATTCAAAGGAGCAGCATGGAAGAAGGTCCATAGAAGGAGACAAAGGGGTAGTGGAGAGGGCAGGAGACAATAAGGAAGTAGGACAGGTCAGGGATATAGTCAGGTGGTGTGTGGTATACAGCAAGGACAAGGGTTGAGATTTTCAAAGCCCGTTAGGGAGTTCAACCATACAAGTCTTATTAATTCGAATGGGAATTCAGCTAAAACCTTTGAAAATCTCAACCAAGACAATTAAGCTTGATATGCAAAACAGTAGGGAGCCAGTGTGGAAGTAAACCACATTAAAATAAAAATATTTGCTCCAGATGCTGCCCCTCACAATAGCATTATTACATCAAAACCCAATCATTTGGGTTTGAAAGAGCTTGCTGCATTTTACTGCTGCTCTTGTCTGTCTGGAAATTATAAACATGTTTGTTAGGCTGTGAAAAATAATGGGTTGGTTTCTTTCTTTTTTCAAGAAGTGTACTGGCTAGAATAGATCACCAGGAAAGTTGGGCTTCCTGACATACCACAAATATGTATCCTATATGATGAGTCTGAGCTCCAGGGGTTGTCAAAAGAAAATCTCTTGGGTTATTTTTTTTATCACATTGACAGCAAAGACTGCTCTCCTGCGACACTGGAAAAAAACGTGAAGCTGACAGTACAAGAATGAATTGCTTCTTTAATAGAAAGAAGCTGCATCAAGCAAGAAGGTAATCCACAGGCTGTGGGAGGAGAAGATAAATATGAATGTGTACATGAGCAATCTTTCCTATCCTGAGAGTCAGAGGTCATTCTTCTCCTTTTTCTTCTTTCTTTCTGTCTGCTCCAAGGAAGTATGAGATTTTCTTAGGTTTCTACAACTTTCTGCTTTACTAGTGATTTCCATGTATATATTATTTGTACCTATCTGAACTTTTTACATATAAAACACCATCTCAAACTTCTCTTTTAATTCTGTATCATCTCACGCTGTCCCTAAAATGGTGTTTAATCAATGACATAGATATAAGTCCCTCACTTACCCAACTCGCTAGAGGTATCAGAAAGCCTAAACTGTTTCTGTTTTAAAACCCCATGCTAAGCAGCAGTATTAAATGTTGACTTGCAAGGTTCTCTTATCCTGTATTGGAGGCTTTGACTTTAATGCCCTGGACTGAATACTCCTTTTTGGTGCTCTTTTGTTTCTTCAGCTCTTAGTCAGTATGTAGAAATGGGCAACATTTGATCTGTAGCTATTTAAAATGTAAACTTGCTAGCTTGGAAGCATATGTTTGAGATGATTGTTCAAATAATAAATGAAAGGTACAGTTGGAATTGTTTCCCTACAATTACAGATTCTGGAGACCTGGTGCAACCAAAACTAGTGACATTATTTTGATTCACCTAGGTATTAGTCCTTCATCCTGACTCAGCCTCATTGCTCCAATTAAGTTTACAGTGAAGAATGAAAGGAAAAAAGGAAATTTATGCTAATGTGTTGGCAGCAAATTCTGACTGCGTGAAGCAAGAGCAACTGAGCCACTGTTGAAATGTAAAGTAAGGTTATGATTGAGATTATATGATCTTACACTCAGTGAGACTTTCTTTGGTCTCAGAGAGAGGGTGGAGATTGGTAGCTTTCTGCTGCTTTACTCATACACATTTCTATTGAAAAGTCAGCTTTGTGCAAACTGAGAGATGAAAGTGGAGTATAAAATGGAGTTAAAATAAGAGGAACAGTCCTGTAGTGAACAAGAGATGGATTAACAATTGCATAAATCTTTCCCACCTCTACATTCTATAACCTAGCACTCTATAGTCCCCTGTCCAAAAAAATGTGTCTAAATCATCTTAAATTAGGACAAAAGTTATCTGCTAACAACAGACTACACAGGCAAACTTTGAAGTGAAAAGAATTTCACAGGGGAATAAAATAAATAAATTCCCCATCTGAACTAGGGAGAGGCTACTTCATCTCAATGGTACTGAAGCTAGGTTTTTAAAATTCCAACTCAAAACAATTACAACTTGTGAAACTTTGTCTTCCCCTCCATACCTTTCTGTGCTAGTCTACGCAGACATCGAAATCCCATGTTCTCACGAGAGGACAGAACATAGGGGAAATGTGCATGTAGCATAACCACTGGCCACACCATTAAGTCAATAATATAAGCTTATGGCCTGCCATCCTGGTAGAGGAGACTGTTCAGAACAAAGCTCTTAAAGCAAATAGGTCCAGTAACTTCTAAAATAAAGTAAAACTGTCTGAGCCCCATGCAAGAAACAAATAAATCACTCTCTAGGAAGGTAAGGAAGCATGTTTTAATAAGGGCAATACTGTCCACTGAAGCACACCATAGGTCAGAGGTCAAATCAGGATGATGCATGGAATTCAAAGGCTCTTATTTTTTGTCTTGGAGGAGGCTATTGCATATTCTATACATGGTTTCTCCTACCCATGTAAACAACCTAGCAATCATTTAATCATACATTTAAAAAGTTGACCTGTCTGACATTCTCCTAACCTTCACCTACAAATCAAGCTCTGCCCACTTGAGAAACAGCGTTCTCTTCCAAACTGGGTCACTGCCATATTGTACAGATCTTCATTATGTGATGTTCTTGTGATGGGTTAGACCCCCCCCCCTTCTGGGATGCCACCTGATGTACTGGGATTACACTGAGCCTGCCGGCTCCACTAGCCTGGGCTCCCTCTCCTTGTTTTGCTGAATTAGGCTCTCCATCCTCTGGCAGCTCACACACACAGGTAGGGATGCACCAGCTGTAGAATCACACAGAGTCTGCAAACAGCTCTCTGTGAGAAGACTCAAGTGCAGCTCCCCTCTGTAAAGTACAACCAAAATAATATTGTCTTGTGCTGTAGAGAACTTTATACAATGTAAGCTCATAAATTCACCCCCTCCCTCAATGTGGAGGAAGATATGCACAATTTCTCCCCCCCCCACCCCACCCCGCAGTTAGAAATTGCACACACTGGGTTAAATAATAAACAAAAACAAGTTCATTAACTATAAAAGGCAGATTTTAAATGATTGTAAGGGATAGCAAACAGAACAAAGCAGATTATCAAGCAAATAAAACAAAACACTCATACTAAGCTTAAGATCTTAGAGACTGGTTTCATAAAGTAATTTCTCACTCTAAATGTTGTTTTAGGCATGTTGAATGGAGGCAGTTCACACCAATCAACATTACTGTTTCTGTGTGCCTGCAGTCTTGGGTGGATATTGTTGCATTGGTTTGTACCCTGGTAACAATCTGAAGATTCCGTTTGTAACCATAAACGTTTCAAGTCATAATTTATAAAAGAAACTCTAGAGAACAAGAGGGCAGCTTCTGAGAAGAGAGAGGAAGGTGGGGGACCAGACAAATTAGATTCTTGCCCATTCCTTTTTCAGTTCCCTCTTGACTATATTATTCTTCCCCTCTCCTTTGATACTGGCAAATGTTGAATAATTTTATATTGTAGTGTGATGGGCACTGTCTTAGCCAACACACCGGGGACCTCTACAGCTAAAAGCATGAGCTGCTACAGTCTGAGCTGAAGAGCCAATATTCTGTAATTAGGTGGAGCAACAAATCTATATCCTCTATGGATTGTCATAAAGGGGGACTATGTGGTAGATAAACCCAACATTGTATCAGCCAGGAAAGAGTTGATATACAAACCAATTAGTACTCCAGCTGTATTGAAGAGGCCAATTAGAAACAGCTGGCATAAAGGCTGCTGCCCTGGCAGACAAAGGTGTCTGTCAGAGGCTGAAAGTTGCCTTGATGTGTCTCACTAGCAGGTTGGGAGACAGAACTCCAGAATTGGAGTAGTGCAGTTTGCAGGTCTGTGAGAGACTCAGGCAAACAGCAAATAAAGTAGGAGCAGCCCAAGGAAGTGGCAAGAGATTGGAAGGAACAGGCATTAGCTGCCTAATACAAGACCCTTGGGTTGGAACACAAAGGAGAAGACTGGCCTGGGTTCCCCTTCCCCAGTAAGAGAAGCACAAACCTCAGGATTAAAAGAGGTAAAAACTGATGAGTCCAAGATAGGGCTGAAGACAATTAAACTGTATTTTTCTCAATGTATTTTTGTCCCTGGAAAGGTGAGCTGGCTGAAGGGCTGGACCATAGAAGCACTGGAGAACTAGAACCAGACAACAAGGGGTAGTAGAGTACAAAAATTCCTGCAATGCCACAATCTGGCTCAAGCGGGGACACTGGTGATGAGTTCCCCCACCACAGTGACATGTAACACCCACTCACCAATGGGTTCTAGTAATACCTACAGTCCAGGATCAAGTGGGTCCCATCTGTGTTAGGTTCTGTACATATATTTATTTACAGTCCCTGTCCCAAAGAGCTTACAAGCTAAAATGTCTTCTTTTCTTTGATTCCATTTGTTCCCCTGGAGCCCAGACTCATGCTGTCCTGGTCCCTCTTGATTCCCACCCTTTTCTCTCTGGATATGTCTATACAGCAACTAGACACCCATGGCTGGCCCATCACAGCCAACTTGGGCTCACGGGGCTCATTGCTGTTTAGACTTCTGGGCATGGGCTGCAGCCTGAGCTCTGGGACTTTCCCACCTGCTCTGGTTATTGTTAATAAATGCATGGTCTTTGAACACAGCTAAAGTCTCAGAATAAATAGGTGTATAATAGTTAACACTAGAAAAAGCCTTTATAAATATTGGTTCCAGAAAGGAGAGCAGGTTTTATTTTTTCAATAGCAACAAGTTTAGATAAATGTGTACCCTCTGCCCAACCAGAATTCCACTTAAATACAAACTTTTTATTATAAGAGGTTTGTTTCTTACCTATCTTTGCTCTAAAGTAAAGTAACTGAAAAAGTTTTAAAAGGTAATTACTATGTGTAAGGTTCCTCAACAGGGAGTTTAAGGGAATAAGAGACTATACGTGAGTTCAAAATGTTAACAGCTACTAGCCACCTCTTTATTTCTCAATTTAGCTGCCAAAAACCTCCTTCTGTATTTTGGAGTTTTCAAGGGGTGGCCCCCAGGGCTTCCTGATCATAGATGTCTTCTGTAAACACTCTTCCCTTTGGCGTACACCATGGGGATCACTCTATCTATATACATGGATAAAACTGCACTATTCACTAAATGCTTTACTGCTTTGCAACCATATATTGAACTAAAATCTGGAAACTAGAGTGAAAGCTTCACTCATTTGCTCTAAAGAATAGAAGAATCGTTGCAGGTTAGCACACACTTTTTTTAAACGTTCAGTGGACAAATGCTATAAATGGCATCGTGGAATATAACTTGTCAATTTATATTAACAAGAGTAGTTCAACTTTAATTTATAAGACTTCATCAGAGCTGGTCCCAAGGATGTGTGACTGGGCAGCTGTATGTGAAATATTCTTGTTGATAATATTCTCCCTTGGCTAAGAAAGCACCAAAGCTGGGAGTGGCAGGAAGGAAATGGAAAACAAGAGTGTATGGCATGCCTTTAGGCCAGGGGGTGAGCAAATGGGTGGATACAGCAATAGCCTTAGTTCAGGGAGAAGTGAGTCAATAGTGGGCATCTCAGTTGCTTAGATACTATGGTAATAGACAAGGTATGAAAACCAGCAAGATGGTGGGGAGGAGCAGGGGACAAAAGAAATGATGGGCCCCTCTCTCTACATGAGTGATTCTCAAACTTCCTCTGAACAGATAGAAGTCCAGTGTATGGACACTCTTATTTTGAAATAAGTGTCCCATATTGATTTACTTTTAAGTCGGTTTAAAAAAAATTAAGAAAATTGGTAAAGTGGCATATTTTATAGTTATTTAAATCATGTGTTTTGATTGCATAAAATAAACTGGGATATTTGAGGTATCTTGAAAGAAGTTCCTGGGATAGCAGGACATCCATATGGAAAAACCAGGACTGTCCCAGCAAAAGTAGGACATATGGAGATAGTAAAGTTCTATCATAGCAATGGTGTACTGCTGTATTACACAAGGTAGAGATGTCAAAAGAAGACTCCTTGCTATAGTCCAGCACAGGGGTGACCAACCTGTGGCTCCGGAGCCATATGAGGCTCTTCAGAAGTCAATATGTGGCTCCTTGTATAGGCACCGACTCTGGGGCTGGAGCTACAGGCGCCAACTTTCCAATGTGCCAGGGCGTGCTCACTGCTCAACCCTTGGCTCTGCCACAGGCTCAGCTCCCACTCTACCCCTTCCCCCCCCCCCCCGAGCCTGCTCTCGCTCTTCCCCCCTCCCCGAGCCTCCTGCAAGCCAGGGAACAGCTGATTGGGAGGTGCGGGGAGGGAGGGAGAGGGCTGATCAGGTTAGTGGGAGGTGCTGGGGGCAGGGGAGCTGACGGGGGGGCTGCTGACATATTACTGTGGCTCTTTAGCAATGTACATTGGTAAATTCTGGCTTCTTCTCAGGCTCAGGTTGGCCACTCCTGGTCCAGCAGTTTCAGTATCAAGTTCCATTCTTGGAGGAATTCCCTCAATCAAGGTCATGACCCACAAGCCATCTCTGATTCCAGCTTCTGATAACACATACAGTGCTAAGTGATCAGTCTGACTAGACCTCTTGTCTTTTTCCACATTATGAATTCTTGCCTTCCATCCTTTCTTAGCTTCAGCCTTCATACGTTTCTTCTTGGATGGAGGATATTCTGTGTTGCTGATCATTAAACTGTGCAACAGGTCATAGCAATGTGACCTTTCTGTAAATGACCTGGCATGCCCAGCAATGCTTCTCAGTGAACGTTGCTTTGTGCATAACAGCCATATGGGATTTTTCTTAGGCTCTCATGGACTTCTGTCCTGCCAGTTCAGGAGATGAACTTCTCGGCTCACACTAAATTCCAGAGAATCCTTCCCTGTGGCTTCAATGGCAATATCTATCTCAACAACCTTCTTGAATGTAAGCGTTGATACAGTCAGTAACTCCTTTTGGATCTGGTCATTACATAATCCAGAGACAAACTGGTCATGCAGTGCATTACTTAATGTTTATCTGAACTGACAACACTCTGACAACTTCCTTAGAGTAGCAATGAACTGTGCTACCCACTCTCCACTTCCCTGATGGTGTCGATGGAACCGATGTCATTCTGTTATCGTTGATGGGGTAAGAGAAAAATGTCCCTGCGTTGCAGCAGTAACTGTGATGTATGTGGCAGTTCCAGGCACAGATGGAGACAACAGGTCACACAGCAGTCCCTGTGCCTTCAGACCCATCACTGTCAGCAAGGTTGCAACTTGTTTATCTGGAATGGAATTCAGGCTAAAAATTTCTCAAACTGTTTGAGGTACACCACCCGTGATTCACTGTTTGTTGCCGAATTCACTAACATTGCCCACAAAGGTAGCCATTTTTCTGCGCCTCCCCCCTCCCCCCATCGCACTTCAGTCTCCCAGACATCTTCTCTTCCAAAGGAAAACGGTTTTATTTTTTCTTTACTGAGCACCATTTGCACTTAATCTCCTTTTTCTGGCTGGGTGCTTACACTGCAGAATCACTCTTTTGATTGTACTTGGGCTCCCACTGCTGGCTGTAGACCCTCAGCACAGGCTAAAGGTTGTCTCTCTCCCCAGGTTGCATAAGAACAAATATGGCTATTCCCTCCTCATTGCTTTGTCTCTGGCAGCCGCCTTCTGCTTTGTCTTGCCCTTATTTGCTTGCTGGCTCACACTGTCCCTTACAGCAAAAGTAGCAGTCTGCCACCTTGTGCCTTTAGGTGAACTTTTTTCCTTTATTATCAATTATTTATTAGCTTCCTTTTTCTTTTACTTTGTGAAGGCAGGAGAGCAATAGACATTTGTGGGCTAAAAAATCCTCATTGCTTATGGTCTGTTTGGTAGAGAAGAAAAGGAGATAGACACAAGGGGAGCTGTGTTTAAACACAGCTATCTGCTGCGGTGGCTTTATTGCTGTGGCAGCAAAACAGAAACCAAGACAAAAGTGAAGCTTTGTGATGGGCGGAGTACAAAGTTCCCAAACATTTAAAGGGACAGGGCATCTCAGTAACGCTATGTTACAACAGAAAAAAAATCTTGGGAATGCCCTTCCATCTAACTTTTTAGAAAGGAACGGTGGTTGTGACTGTCCCATTTCTTCCAGACTTATTCCGTTCACCTGGGTGACATGACCTGTAGGATGAAAACTCATCTTCAAAAAGGATTTTTTTTTCTTCCAAGGAAATAACTCATTCATTGAATTTCAATCTTCCTGACCACACAGAAATTAGGGCTTAAGGAAACATTTCCAAACAAAAAAAGACTAGTGGGCTTGGGAATTGTTTTCCAAGGAAACATGTGAAGTCTGGCTCCTTTAAAATTAGACTGAATAAAACACCTCAGAATATGTTGTGGAACACAACACTGCCTTGGTAAGAGGTTGAACAAGATAATATTAGGCTAGCATGAGATCTTCTATCTATAACTTCTGGGATTCTTTAGGAACCCCATAAACAGGTTGAATTGTTGAAATCTTTCCCCACAAGTCTCATTTAATTTAAAAGTAGAAATAAAAAGTGTGGTGTAGATAATGATGGTTCCACAGAAGGGCTAGAAAATCTTTGAAAAATGGAACCTTTAGCAAAGGAAGAGACCACTGTAGTCTTCAGTGGTAACAGGAATTTATTTATTTATTTCCACTTGGGGAGCAGCTTGTCTCAGGGTATGCCTACACTGTGATTAAAAAAAACCTGCAGCACCGAGCCTCAAAGCCCAGATCAGCTGACTCAGGCTTGCAGGGCTCTGGTTATAGGGCTAAAAATTGCAGTGTAGATGTTTGGGCTTAGACTGGAGCCAGAGCTCTGAAACCTTCGCACCTTGCAGTGCCTCAGAACCCAGACTCCAGCGTCAGCCTAACTTTCTACACTGCCATTTTATAGCCCCACAGCCCAAGACCCACGAGACCAAGTCAGCTGACCCGGGCCAGCCGTGGCCCTGCTGCAGGTCTTTTATTGCAGTGCAGATGTACCCACAAGGCCCTGATTCTATAATATTTCTTTCTCTATGTTATCGGGGGAAGTGAGGGGTGGGAGGAAGAGTGGATTATTCTATAGCAAATTTAGTTCTAACCCAACACACATTCTCTTTCTTGCTCTGTGGAAACCATTCTATGACTTTTCAGGCAATGCAAGGAGCCAGTGGCAGAGGGTGAGTTTTTATGGTTAATGTTGCATTCTATACTATTTACACAGTAGTAAAAGGCAGGGGATTTCTTGCAACAGTAAGTCATACAACTTGTAAATACTAGTATCAACTAGGGAAAAGACATCTTAGATGGTGACAGTGGCTTTAAACATGACTGATAAAATATACAGTGAACCATTCTTTATATTTTGTGTAGAATAACTGATATTTTATTAATTGTATTGAAATCACAGTTTCTCCAATCTCTTCTGTTGTAAGAAAAATGGCCTGAAGCTAAATCATGAGATCCTTTAAATATTTGGCAGTACAGTTTTTCTGGAACAGCTGGATGCAGTTAATAGGCATATACTTGCTGCTAGATCAAGCAAATTTGTAATCCCTCTCATGCTTTACAGTATGAACTGTTCTCAGATAGGCCTCAGAGCACATAATCACTGAATGTATTCTTATTGTCTTACAAGTTTTTTGTTCTCCCCCTTCACAAAGTTGTGCTTATGGGAGATGCTAAAACTCTTTTGTTCTTCTAAGCCATGCTTTGCTTTAATTATAGTGTATGTTCTTTATGAGGATGAGTAAAAGATAAAGCTCAGGAATCTGTATAATAGCCTTTTCAGAATTATAAAATATATAAGAATCTACTATATCTGCCTTGCTTTTGGGGCATCATTTGAAATGTAGAATCATTGCTCATCTTACAGTTATGCAGTGATATGTAATATTCACAGAAGTATCTATTGCACCAAACATCAGCCTGACAGGTAGGGAAATGATGATTTTTTAATAGCAGTTTGCAGCAGAAGCTCATCATTCCTGGTAAACTGAAAGTTATTCATAAGTGATCACTCACAGGGTGTCAGTGACAATGTGGTGTTTTATCATTGGACTAAAGAATCAGTCCAACAAGACACCAAGCATGCTTGGCTCACCTTCTCACCAGAGAGCCCTCAGCACCCTCCAGGGAGATGCTCGGTGACTCTCTGGATCAGATACTAAAATATAGAAGCAAGCTAAAAGCAGAGCTGGCTGGGAAAAAAATTTCCCAGAAAAACTTAGATGAAAAAGAATTGTTCACAATTTCACTGGAATCTCTCAACTTTTTACTAAAAAAATTGAAACCCAAACATGTTGATTCGGAAAGGCTACATAGTTTCTCATAAGAGTTGTAGTACAGGTGCAGCATGCCAACAGTTTATATGGGCTCCCTGTCTCGACTATACCTCCCACGATGCACCATGATTTTCCCCTCTTGCTGAGTTGCCATGGTGCATTATGGGAGAAGTAGTCTGGTTGGGGAACCTGGCCAAAAGAAGAGAACTGGGGCATGAAGTAGCTGAACTACAACTAACGGAAGGAACTGTGGCAGCATATATGAATAGAAATGTGTCCGGTTTTGGGTGGTTTCTTTTGTTTTTGATAAAATCAAAATTTTCCACAGAAAGCAAATACTTTTTGCGGGGGGGGGGGGAAATTGTATTGAAAACCTAATTTTCTGTAAAAATAATTGACAATTTGTAACGAGCTTTGCTGAGAAGAGATCTATATGTTAAAGCTTATGGACAATATTTAGAAAAATGACCTATAACTTCCTTTAAATTTCACTTATAAATTCTATCATTTAGTTCTTCATCCATAAACCTTTTCCTCACACTTCCATGCTCTGTCTTTCATTCTTCAAACTGATATTTTACTATAAAATATATATACCTGAACACACTCAGATAACTGCAAAAAGATCAGCTAGATCCACTTATTTGCAAACAATCTCACATTTGACAAATCCACCCACCCACAATTCTCAACTAATATTGTCTTTTATTACTGGAATATAGCCTTTAATAAGAACACACTTTATATATTGAAGGGTAGCCAGGCTTTCTACCCAAGTATACGTGCTATGCTATACAGACATCTCTCTCTCGCTGCTTAAAGGGAAGACTAAACGCTTCCTCTGTATTTTCTTCCTTTTTTGGATTTGTCAGTTTGCATTGAAAGCAGGCATTTATACAGATATACAAGCTAGCAGGCTTTTATGAATTGCATGATTATTATTGCTTTCCTCCATACTTATACAGCAAATGGATCATTTCAGCCTAAATGAATTTAGTCTCGGGGAACAACAAAACAGGAAAGCATAACTAAATGTTCATGAGAGAGCCTACAGTGTATCCTCTCTGCACAGTAGTCTGTCTACAGTTAATATTGCTTGGACACTTCCTTTATAAAACTCTGTTTCCAGTTATTTATAACTTTGCCAAACTTAAATCATTTGGGCTGAAATTTTCCATGCTGGGTGTCTGCCTCAGGCTGAGTTAGGGGGGTTTGGTTTTTTTGGGGGGGAGAGGTAGGGGTTGTTTGGTGTTTTGTTTTTGTTTTTGTTTTTTTTTTAAAAAACCTTTCAGAAAAAAATGGCTCCGCATTTGCAAGAACAAGAGTAGGGAAATAAGTTTTGAAATTTGGGGCAGTATCACCCTGGTGTCAGGGATATCCCTTTTGCTGTTTCTATGGGAATACTACCCACATTTGATCAAGTTATGAACCTAAAAAAACCCATGTTTGCATATGCTCAGATTTATTGTAATTTTGCACCTAAATTCTGCAAAGATTTTCTACTCGGAGCATGCACTCTCACCTGTGACTGGCCTGCCCATGCACGGTCCCCACAAAACAGAGCATGTGCCTTCCCAGAGCTATAATGGGCTGAGCTGGGCTTTCCCTGCAATTGTTTATCCCAGTGGCTGTGGACTACTGTGACGCGTAGTGGCCTAGAAGCACGGCTTTCACTTAGGGTGCCAGAGAGCCTGGGTTCTCATCCCATTGGCTCCATGGCTTAGGAAGTGAAACAAGCTCAGGAACTGAGAGCAGGAAGTCTGTCTCTCCCTGTGCTTTCAAAGTGCTCCTCCTACTGGCTCCCAGGTAGCGAAGTAGAGAGGGCAAGAGATGGATGCACAGGGAGTGGCAGAAGGAATAGATTGGGACAGAAACTGGCAAGAGGAAGATACTGGGAGCTGGGAGAGGGAGGGAGATTGGGATTGGTTGGACAAGGAGACAAACGTAGGAAGTGAGTGGAAGTGTGGATGGTTAGAGCTGGGATTTTTCAAAACACTTGAAGGAATCTGGATGCCCAGTTATCCTAGAAATGAATGGGCATCCAACTCAGTTAAATCGCTTCGAAACTTTCACCGAGAATTCTGTATCCTCCATTTCCCCCCTGAAAAATAATAGAAATAATCTTCTACCAGTTGTGAGGATCTCCAGCCTTTATCATGCATTCACCTGCTGAGCAACATTTTCTTCATCACAATTAAGGGCCTGATCCTGGAAAGGGTTGAACTAAAGTGTTTAAGTGGGTGAAAGCATGAGCAGCTCTACAGTGCTCAAGTTGGCACAGCAGAAACAAGGTAAACTCCACTATAAATGGCATGTCTGCTAAATTCAGCCCCATTCATAATAGGGGGCTGTGAGGGACATATAGACCCCAAGTTGTGGCAGCCAGAAAGGGTTTAGTAGATGACCCAGCTACCTCTCCAGCTGCAACTAACTGGCATATTAACCACAGCTGGCAGGAGAGGGTAACTACTAGAGAGAATAGGAGTCTCCAGAGAAAGTTCTTTGGCAACAGATTGGGCGAAAGCTGCAGAGAGACAAAACACAAGGCAGAGGGGACTGGAGAAAGCAGCTCCATGACAGATGTCTCCAGAGAGGTAAAGGTAGGAAGCAGCCCAAGGAGGTAGAGAGGGACAATAAGAAATAGAACCTAGCTGCTTATCAGAAGGGCCCTGGACTAGACCCCAGGGAAAAGTCCCAACCTGCGTTCCCTACCACCCCCATCCAGGACTGGCCCCAGACAAGGAGCATCTTTGGTGCTCCCTGCTCCATTTGTTTTCCATCAAATTTGCCCCTTGCTGCAAGCTAGATTGCAATTGAACTTTTTGCTTAAATAGAGACTGGGAGTGGCTAAGTCATTATGCAAGGTAGCCTGTTTCCTCTTGTTTTTTCCTACCCTCCCCCCAGATGTTCTGGTTTAACTTGGATTTAAACTTGGAGAGTGGTCAGTTTAGATGAGCTATTACCAGCAGGAGAGTGAGTTTGTGTGTGTATGGGGGTGGGGGGATGTGAGAAAACCTGGATTTATGCAGGAAATAGCCCGACTTGATTATGTAAAGAGTTGTCACTTTGGATGGGCTAGCACCAGCAGGAGAGTGAATTTGTGTGGGGGGGTGGAGGGTGAGAAAACCTGGATTTGTGCTGGAAATGGCCCACCTGATGATCACTTTAGATAAGCTATTACCAGCAGGACAGTGGGGTGGGAGGAGGTATTGTTTCATATTCTCTGTGTATATATAAAGTCTGCTGCAGTTTCCACGGTATACATCTGATGAAGTGAGCTGTAGCTCACGAAAGCTCATGCTCAAATAAATTGGTTAGTCTCTAAGGTGCCACAAGTACTCCTTTTCTTTTTGCTTCCTACAGTGAGCTTCTAAAGGCTTCTTCTTTTATTATTCTGTGGGGAAAAACAGACCGTATTAGGGAAAGCAAAAGTCTATGTTCTGCAGTCTTAGACCGTCATCAAACATTGTGTGTTAAGCATGATAAAAGAAGTAAAAGTATTTCTTTTATATTGTTGGGTAGACAGGCGTTCGATAGATATCTATGGTGTCTCATTAAATATGTCCTTTATTAGTTGCTACTTACACTCTTCATGTCTTAAAACACAAGTACACTTTCACAATAAAACAAGGTTCACAATATCGCAGCTGGGTTCTCACTTCACTTCAGTTTGTTCTCATTGTGACGTTGCACTCCATATTCTTTATGAAAATATGCTTATGATATGGATATGATATAACTGAGATTTACTTTAAGCAAGATGGGTCTTGTAAGATACCACTGGAAAAGTTATAATTTACTGAATGTGTTTATCCAATTTGTATGCATGTATCTCCACATGGGAATATTGACCATGTCTATGTATTTCAAATGTGCTACATTGGATGAGGCCAAACAATGTTAGTGATTTATTGAAGAAATGCACACAAGGATAAGTATTACCCCAGGAACTGTGCTCAATAGAAACCTCTCAGAGATAGCTCTACACAATGGGCAGGTCAGATAGCTCTATACAATGGGAACTTTGACCCAGGTCAAAGCAAAAAAGCTTTCCAGCAAGTGGGGGAAAGATATAAAAGAGGAACAATGATGACATGAGGGGGCCTAACTCTCCCTACAACAACACACCTGGAAACACCTTAGGAACAGAGACTAAACGGTGGGAAGTGATGGTCCTAGGCTGGAAGGATTTTTAGCCTGTGTAAGAAAACCTGGGAAAGACAAGGCAAGTTGTGCCTTAAGAATCTGCCAGCCTGTTTATCGCTCAGGGTGAGAATTTGTTAATTTGTATCCTATCTAGTGTGTCAAACTTAGTTGGTGTGTTTTTTGTTTTATTTGCTTAGTAATCTGCTTTATTCTGTTTGCTATCCACTGAAGCACTTAAAATCCACCTGTTATAGTTAATAAAATTTGTTTTGCTTATTATTAAACCCAGTTTATACAATTTCTCACTTGGGAATGGGGGGCAAGAAGTCATGCATATCTCTCTTCGCATTGAGGAAGAGGGTGAATTTTATGAGCTTGCGCTGTACAGATATTTCTATACAGTGCAAGACCGTATTATTTTTGTTTTGTCTCCCAAAAGGGGTGGGCACGTGAGTGCTGGGGGAACCCTCTCACATAGAGCTGACTTCAGACTGTGTCTATAGTGGGGTGTGGCCCTACGTGTGTGTGTGTGCTGCAAGAGGACAGAGAGCCTAATTCAGCAAAGCAGGGAGAGGGAACCAGGCTGGTTGAGCAGGAGAGGCTCAGTTAAACTCCAGTATATCAGGTGGCATCCAGATGGGGGAGGGGTCCAACTTATATCTTGCGTGCTGACTGACTAGCAAGGCCTCACCCCTTATGTTCCTGCAATGGCATGGCTGACAATATTCTAGGAGGTTGGAGGAAAACGTGGTTCTCAAAAAGTCTGGAAGGTTCCATGAGATGCTATAAAGGTCCAGAACATTCTAGGAGGTTAGTGAAAAGGAGTCCACATAAGGAATACCTGAAACATTTTACTTCAGACATGCTACTTTCCCTTTTGTCATGAACAAAAACAGCACCCTGAACCCAGCTTCCCCAACCCCAGCACCCCAGGCGGTTGCACCAGAACCCAGACTGAAGAGCTGGGCTATGCTCAGTGAACTTCAGGTTTTGTTTGGATTTTTCTGTTACCCTGGAATGGGTGAGGCTCCCAGCAACCTGTCTGGAGGCCTGAGTTGAGAAAAGGAATAGACCACTGAGTGGCCTAAGCTGTGGCCCATGAGGCAACAGAAAGAGAGAGAGCCTGCTACATTGCCACCAGCCACAAGGATGCACCACCTAGTGAATGACTTTTCAACAGGGCTTACTGCTGCTTCTTCTGAATTTAATGCAAATTTTACCATTTGGCTTCAATGGAAGCAGGATCTGGCTCTTAGGAAATGCCTACACTACAGCAGCACCACTTCAGCATGGCACTGCTGTAAACCATAGCATAGACGCTGCCTACACCAACAGAGGAGGGTTTTCCATAGGTGTAAGTCATCCCCCTTTCCTCTGTGTCAACACTGAGAGTTGGGTCTCCCTAACTATAATGATCAGCATGTGAATATTTTTTTCAGCCCTGAAAGATGTAGCTAGGGCAACCTAAGTTTTAGGTGTAGACCAGGCCTTAGTCTCATTCCTCCATTTCTTAATGGATGTGGAGGTATTTATCTTATACAAGATAGTTGACAAGACCAGTAAATCCCCGGTTGGATTTACAGCCAACTGCTTTCCTTGTCTAAATTAGAATTCATCAACATCTCTGGCCTTCAGTCTATTAGAAAAACAAACTGGGTTGTGTTTCAATTGGGCTCTACCTGCTTTTTGCTTGGAATATTATACCTTCTATTCCCTATCCTTCCTCTTTATTTTTTTTTCCCAAGGTTAATCTTGCAACTGAATCCAAATTTCTGTGAGTGTTTCTATCCTATTTTAAATTATGGTCACATTCTTTAGAGTCACAGATAAAATTAAGTGGTTTCTTGCCTGTTTTGCCCTTTAGAGCCTACAGAAAATTCCTCAGCTGAAGATTTTTGTTTTGGGTGGCGGGGATTGGTTTTTGGCTTTCTTTCTTTTGCATGGCATGTGCTCAGTTTTCTTGGCTCTGTATGCTGCAGCAGTAAGCAAAGGGATTATTCCTTCCACATTCTTATCATTGCCAACAGTGAAACAAGATCTTGTGCTATCTTAGTTCCCCCACCTGCTACAAAATAGCTTTTTGAGCATCTATTCATTTCTAGGCTAACCTACAACATGCTGCTTTCTAGTCACATTCATTGTTGTAACCAAGAACTATTTCCCATCTTCTTTTTAAAGTTATCTGACCTGGGGTTTTGCTGTTTCTTTAGCTTTTGCATGTACAACGGAGTCTCATTCAAAGTTAAGTGTGTCTCTGCAGGCTGGTTCCATCATAAATTCTAAAAGCTTCAACTATGTACCTTTAAGGATAGGGATTATTGTTAGTGTCAACGGCTATTCTAATAAAATGATGTAAAATGGGTATGGGAGTGACAGAGGCATAATATTTGCTTAGAACATGCCCTATGTGAATATATGTTCTTAGATGGCTCAATAGAATCTGATTGAGCTGAGTGCCATGCAATAGTGCCTTCTCTCCAACCAACTTGAGTGCTTATTAAATATTACAGCACGCATCCACAGAATTGGCTTATAACATAAGTGCAAAGTTCTCCAGCATGGTGGTATAACCCACTGGTCAGCATGTGCTAGCATTCCCTTCTGCTCACGCCACAGAAGATGTGGGTCTGTTATTACTTTCAGTTAGTCTTTAGCTCAAGCTATAGAGATTCATGCGTTCAGCTCTAGTGATCACAAGTTTATCCCCCAGGAAGGTGCCCAAGACATGTGTTCTATGAAATTCTGAACACAGAGAACTGAGTCTCTGGTATCTTTCAAATCTCAGATGCTTCCTTCTCCTATAGACAGCCTTTAGCAAGCATGTTCATGAAGCCAGTCTCCCTTCATAAGAGACATCAAAATCCTGAGTGGTGCTGAGCACCTGCAACTCATTGACTCGAGAAAAACAATACAGATGCTCAACACCCCTCAGGATTTGACCCATTGGAAGAAAATATCCTTTAAAAAAAGTGGGGAGGAGGGGAAGGAATGTCTTCCTGCTGTCCTGAGGCCAATAGACACTGAATCCCCTGGCAAGAAAGTACTTGGTCTATTTATGTACACAATCACTGTGACAATTTCATGAGATACGCATCTCATTTTCATGTGGGCATTATTAAGGAAACTGCCCATAATATTGAATAGCAAAATGTAAAAAAAAAAAAAGGACATAATCTAGAACAGCAGACAAGATTTCAGTCAAAATTTCCCTGCAAAAACCTCTCAAAGGTGGAAAAAGTCTTAAAACAACACTGTGTTGATACCTCTCATTGGAGCAGATAATGTAGCTTAATCCAGTGGCTAGGGGCTACAGTACCAACAGCACTCCTCCCCAAATCAGGTTTCAGGCAAGGCACATTGAAACGAACAGGGAAGGTTGAACAAAGTGCAAGTATTTTGAACCCACAACTGTGGTATTTGATAGCTCAGGGTGCTCAGAGAGGAAGCAATCATAAGGATTCAGTTAACCCAGCTCAGCATCTGGGACTGTGTTTGGATAAAATTCTCACTAATAGGAAAAAAAATCACATCTTCACAAAATATATCAACATTTTGTTTTTGACTCCAGTCCTTTCTATTTTGGTAACCATAAAAAATGACTTGTTTGTGTGTGTTAAACTGGAGTGAATTAGGGGTAAAACTTACACATTTGTGACACATTAAAGTTTGCTTCCTTTTACGACCTTTCTTCTTATAATTGATATACAAGTGTGTCACAGCCCTAATTGAGCTCCCCTTTCTACATGTTCACTGAGCTGCTGTGTTTGAGTCCCACCATGATGTACCTAAATTTCCCTTAATCAGGGTAGGGTCAAGCACTGTCTGTCTTTGGTCTCTCTGGAATGCTTCCTTGGCACACCCTCTGGCTGCTACCCCTTTGTGGAAGTGTGATCTTGCAAACCAGCTGCCCTAGGTCAGTGGGACTAGGATTGCCATCTGGCTGGTTTTTAATTGGCCTGGCCAGTTCCTGTACTACCTTCCCAGGTAAAAGATTTAATGCGCTTCTTCTCTCCCCACATGTTAGCTTGCTCTACAACCCCCTAGACTGGACTGCAGTGCAATGTTAGCATAAGGTCAGAACACTGATAAATTAAGATCAAACTACTGCATGTAAGAGAGAGACTGAGTATGTAACATGGTTTTCTAAAACATTTTAGTAATTAGCCAGAGTTGGCACCAGGACCCTTTTTGTTGGTGGGAGTGGCCAATGACCAGTTTTTCTGCATTTTGGAGGCGGCAACCCTACCCAGGACCAGTGCTGACCCCTCAGACACACCAGTAATTTAAGCAGCCCCTTTTCAAGAGCTCTAAGCTTGTGGGCATTCTGGTTTACTGTTTGCTGAACACAAATCCCTGCCTCCGTTTTTTACACTCCAAGAGCTCTTGGGAATTGGCCAGTATCTGTTCATGGCGTCTGGGTTTCTGCTTTACACTCATGTCATAAATATAAAGGGAAGGGTAAACACCTTTAAAATCCCTCCTGGCCAGAGGAAAAACCCTTTCATCTGTAAAGGATTAATAAGCTAGGATAACCTCACTGGCACCTGACCAAAATGACCAATGAGGAGACATGATACTTTCAAAGCTGGAGTGGGGGAGAAACAAAGGCTCTCTCTGTCTGTGTGATGCTTTTGCCGGGAACAGAACAGGAATGGAGTCTTAGAACTTAGTAAGTAATCTAGCTAGGTATGCGTTAGATTCTGTTTGGTTTAAATGGCTGAGAAAATAAGGTGTGCTGAATGGAATGTAGATTCCTGTTTTTGTGTCTTTTTGTAACTTAAGGTTTTGCCGAGAGGGATTCTCTATGTTTTGAATCTGATTATCCTGTAAGGTATTTACCATCCTGATTTTACAGAGGTGATTCTTTTACTTTTTTCTTCAATTTAAAATTCTTCTTTTAAGAACCTGATTGCTTTTTCATTGTTCTTAAGATCCAAGGGTTTGGGTCAGTATTCACCTATGCAAATTGGTTAGGATTTTTATCAAGCCTTCCCCAGGAAAGGGGGTGTAGGGCTTGGGGAGGATTTTGGGGGGAAAGACGTTTTCAAGAGCGCTCTTTCCCTGTTATATATTTGTTAGACGCTTGGTGGTGCAGCAATAAAGTCCAAGGGCAAAAGATAAAATAGTTTGTACCTTGGGGAAGTTTTAACCTAAGTTGGTAAAAATAAGCTTAGGGGGTTTTCATGCAGGTCCCCACATCTGTACCCTAGAGTTCAGAGTGGGGAAGGAACCTTGACAACTCATCATCTTCTTTCCTCCTGGTGAGCCTAGACTTGGGATCCTGGTCTCTTCACCCTCTCTCAAATGGCTGATCAGAGTGCCTTCCTTTTATAGGTCTCCAGTTTCCTTTGTCAGATAATATCCCGGTGAACCTCAAAACCCCTATCAGCTGATCAGTTGCTTATCCGCTCACCTGGGTAGACTGGTTCTTCTGAGCAGTAGTGAACTTTTTGTCCAAAGGTGCTTCCACTTGAATAGAGAACCAAAAAGGTTTAATGACCTCCTCCTCCGTATTATTAGCACTCTGTCACTATCTCTTGGAATTTCAACTCAGGATGGAGATAAAAAAGACAGCAGAGAAGGCAAACTAGCCTTTCAATCAAAATAGCATTTGTAATTTGATAAACATAGAGTCCATCATCAAACAGAATTAATAAGTTGTAAATAGAATCCAAATTGCTCCATCAACTTGTATGCAAAGGCTCAAAGTGGAAACGGTTTTTTTTCAGCACAGTTCTACTTACAAGCAGACTTTTTTTTTTAAAGATGCACACTCTCAACCTCATTTACATGAAATTTATTCTCTAACCTGGTGTCTTTTTCTAGACTCCCTAATATCCATACAACAAAGGCTACAAAGGGCTTTCAAAAGTTTAGATGGATGCTTTCAGAGAAGGAAATTCAGTCAGATCTGCCAGCAAATATCTTGTTTGATTAAATCAACCCTATATAATTGCTCCTAATGCCACGATACTCCTACGGAAAACTTTGTCATTTTGAAAGACTTCACTTCATTAAATCCTGCATATCGCTGCATGGTCTGAATTTAAGTTTAAAATATTGATCAGTTTTTTCCTTCCATACATTTGAAAAATGTATGAGGCATAAGACAGTCTTCCTTGGAATGAAATTATCTTCAAATCTGAAAATATATTGTTACCTTTTTGTATGTCTATTTCTACTCTGAATAAGACACTTTTAGGACAATGTGAGCTGTCATATTCAGACCCTCCTTCCAGATGTCATGACTTGTCTCATATTGAGGATACCTCTCCAGGAAAGAGAACTCCTGTTAGGAAGAGACAGGTAATAGTAATCAAGGATTTGATTATTAGAAATACAGATAGTTGGGTTTGTGATGGCTGGGAGAACAGCATGGTGAATTGCCTATTGGTTGTGAAGGTTGCAGATCTCTCGAGACTTCTAGATATAGACTTATGTCCAGTGCTGGGGAGGAGCCAGTGGTCATGGTACATACCAATGGCATAGGGAAAGATAGGAGAGGTCCTTGAGGCCAAATTTAGACTGCTAGATTAGAGGCCAGGACCTCCATGGTAGTATTCTCTGAAAGGGCCAGTTAGATAGGCAGAACTGTAGAATTTCAATGTGTGAATGAGATGATGTTGGAAGGAAAGATTTAGGTTTATTAGGAACAGTCGAACCTTTAGGGAAATAAAAAACCTAAACGAAAAAGGAACCAGATTGCTTGTATGTAAATTTAAGAAGGTCATAGAGGAATTTTTAAACTAAGGACTGGAGAAAAACCGACAGGCATGGAGCAGCATGCGATTTGGACAGACAGTCTCTTAGGGAAGGATTTATTAAAAGGGATATTCTGTAGTCTAGTAAAGAGGAGAGGATAGAAGTTGATAAAATACAGGTAGGAACTGAGGAGAAACAGTCAAACAAAATAGTGCCATTCAGTTACATCATATGAAGGCTGACTAAACATTGATAGATTTTATAAGTGCTTGTATAAAAATGCTAGAATGCTTAAATACTACAAGGGTGAATTTAAGTGTGTGGTATTAAATGAGGAGATTAATTGATATAATAGGCATCACAGAAACTTGGTGGAATGATGATGATCAATGGGACATGGTAATACCTGTTTAAAAATACACAGGAATGATAGAGTAGGGGGAGTGGCACTTTATGTGAGAGAAAGCATAGAGTCAAATACAGTAAACGTCTTAAATTAATCCATCAGTACCACAGAATCTCTATGGATAGAAATTCCATGCTTGAATAATAAGATCATAGCAGTCGGAATACACTACTGACCACCTGAGCAGGATGGTGACGGTGATTGGAAATGCTCAGGAAGATGAAAGAGGCTACAAAAACAGGAAACACAATAACAATATAGGGAACTATCCCCATATTGACTGGAAACCAGTCATCTCAGGACAGGATGCAGAGATAAAATTTCTAGACACCACAAATGACTGCTTCATGGAGCAGCTAGTCATTGGAACTCACAAGGGGAGTGGCAACTCTTGATTTAGTCCTAAATTGCAGATAGCATATGGGCCAAGAGATGATGATTACTGAGCCACTTGGTAATAGTGACCATAATGTAATTAAATTTAACATCCTTGTAGGGGAGGAAAATACCAAAGAAACCTCCCATAGCAGGGTTTCACTTCAAAAAGGAGATCGACACAAAAATGATGTGGCTAGTTAAATGGAAATTAAGAGGAATCATCACAAGACTGAAATGTGTGCAAGCTGCATGGAGATTACATACCACAGTTAGTAGTTTGTAACCTATCACTTAAACTAGCCTCTGTACCAGATGACTGATGGATAGCTAATGTGATGCTGACTTTTTAAAAAAGCTCCAGAAGTGATCCTGGTAATTACAGGCCATAAGCCTGACCTTAGCACCAGGCAAATTGATTGAAACTATAGTAAAGAACAGAATTATCAGACACCTAGATTAACATGATTTGTTAGGGAACAGTAAATATGGCTTTTGTAAAGGGAAATCATGCCTCACCAGTCTATTAGAATTCTTTGAAGGTGTCAACAAGGGTGATCCAGTGGATAGTGTGTACTTGGACTTTCAGAAAGCCTTTGACAAGGTCCCTCACTAAAGGCTCTTAAGCAAAATATGTAGTCATGAAATAAAAGGTAATCCCTCATGGATCAGTAACTGGTTGAACGATAGGAAACAAAGGGTAGGAATAAACGGCCAGTTTTCACGATGGAGATAAGTAAATAGTAGGGTCCCCCAAAGATCTGTATTGGGACCAGTTATGTTCATCATATTCATAAATGATCTGGAGAAAAGGATAAACAGTGAGGTGGCAAAGTTTGCAGATGATACAAAGTTACTCAAGATAGTTAAGTACAAAGCAGAGTGTCAAGAGTTACAAAACTAGGTGACAGGTTTCAGAGTAGCAGCCGTGTTAGTCTGTATCCGTAAAAAGAAAAGGAGTACTTGTGGCACCTTAGAGACTAACAAATTTATTAGAGCATAAGCTTTCGTAAGCTACAGCATCTGATGAAGTGAGCTGTAGCTCACGAAAGCTTATGCTCTAATAAATTTGTTAGTCTCTAAGGTGCCACAAGTACTCCTTTTCTTAAAACTAGGTGACTGGAGAACAGAATGATGGATGAAATTCAAAGTTGCTAAACGCAAAGTATTGCACAATGGAAAACATAATCTTAACTATACATACAAACTGATGGGGTCTAACTTAGCTGTTATCACTCAAGAAAGATCTTGGAGTCATTGTGGCTAGTTCTCTGGGCAGATGTTTTTAATGTGCAGCAGCAGTTTTAAAAAAAGGCTAATAGAATGTCAGGAACCATTAGGAAAGGGATAGATAATGGGACAAAAAAGTATCATAATGCCACTATATAAATCTATGGTATGCCTACACCTTGAATGCTGTGTGCAGTTCTGTTTGTTCCATCTCAAAAAAGATATATGAGAATTTGAAAAAAGTATAAAGAAGGGCAACAGAAGTGGTTACGGGAATGGAACAGCTTTCACAGGAGAAGAGATTTCAAAGGGTAGAACTGTTCATCTGGGAAAGAGATGACTAAGGTTGGGGAGGGGGGTATGATGGAGGTCTATAAAATCATGAATGGTGTGGAGAAAGTGAATAAGGAAATGTTATTTACCCCTTCAAATAACACAAGAACCAGTGGTCCCTCAATGAAACTAATAGGCAACAGGCTTAAGGGAGGGTTGTGAAGGCCAAAAGTATATCTGGGTTCAAAAAAGAATTAGATACATTCATGGATGATCGGTCCATCAATGGTTATTAGCCAAGACGGTCAGGGATGCAACCCCATGCTCTGGGTATCCCTAAGCTCTGACTGCTGGAAGCTGGGACTGTATGGCAGAATGGATCACTGGATAAATTGCTCTGTTTTGTTCACTCCCTCTGAATCATCTGGACCTGGTCACTATCAGAAGACAGGATACGGGGCTAGATGGTATAAGAAACTGGGGTGTATGCAGTCTGGCCGAGCAGTCACAGCTGGGCTGGGGTCTGCACATCAGGGACACTAGTTGCTGAGGAGGAGCCAAAGGAATCACAAGAGTCAGGTTCAATAAGCAAGAGTCTGGGTCAGATTCAGGTTGGGGTCAGAGACTGGAAGTCAGTGGTAGAACCAGCAGGAATCAGGGTCAGAGTCAGGCTTGTTTTGGAGATCAGAAGACAAGGCAATGTCTGGAGTCACAGCAGGCCAAAGTCTGTGTGGTTGCCCAGACAACTTCCTGGGGTAATCCCTAGGGGTAAATAGGGCATTTGGCCCATCAGAGGGCTGCAAGGTACTATCACTCTGGCTTTCTTGGGTGTTACTTCCTGGAGAATGTGCTCTCCACAGTGCCCCCACGGCTTACCAGAGGTATGGTGGGAAAGCCATCCATCCCAGGTTCTGCAGACCTGGGTTCTTGTCTATGGACCCTTACAGATGGACCATTGGTCTGATCCAATATACCTGTTCTTATGTCCTCATCAGGATGGGGTAACCAGTTTCCCCTCTTGTCTCCTGCATGTACAGATACTTCAGAAATTTGTCATATGGTTGCAATACTTTTTCTTCTTTCCTTACCATTATTTCTTATACTGTTATATCTGCCATATATCAAGTAACTTTCTCTGTTTGTTCCACATAAACTCTGACACTCCCTGTCTTTGTCTTACTATCTTGTTTCAATCACCTTGGTAGAAGATATCTTCACTCTCATGGGCCCTCAGTTCATTGTGTAATGTGTTGAAATTAGAGATGGGCCTGAGCAACATATTTCACATGTGGAGTCAGAGCTAAATCCTCCTTCAAAAAACGTAGAAGGTGTTCAAAGAAACCAAATATCACACAGGGATCTGAGGGACCTTGGCCTATATCAGTCTTCAGCCAGTGGTGCCTAAACTTTCCCTGTCACGGCCACCACTTACCAGTAATGGAATCTATCTGTGCTCCCTCCCGACATGACTGCACAGTTGGCTCAGCAGGGGAGCTTGGGGTGAAGATGGAGCTGGGGGCAGAACTGGGGACGGGGGAGGAGCAGGGGCTTGAGGAGGAGCTGGCCTGGGGGCAGAGCAGAGCTGGGTGGCTCCCTCCCCACCCCCCACAAGCCTCAGGTATGCACTACAAGCCTCAGGTATGTATTTAATTTACAAGTGAAACAATCCCAAAGCATGCTAGGGAGATCAATACACAACCTCATTCATTACACAATACTGCTTTGTTCACTGTGCACTGTCCATCCTGTGCCCTGAATGAGACAGAGGGCCTGTGGAGAAAATAGTATGTGATCATGTAATTAAAAACTGTAGCAAAATGCACATGCACAAGAGTGACAATGAAGGTTGCACAGGCAACCTTAATCCTGGCATTTCCTAACTTTTAAGTGGTTGGCTTTGCAGCCTAAGTAATCCTTTACTCTAGTTTATGTTTTTGTGATGCATGTATGTATAATACAGTATAGTATGCTTTATTCTTGCACCACCATAATATAGCATAAAGAAGGGCCCAAGTATTAGGTAACGGCATATTGTTTTCTCACACTGTCACCTGCACACGAAATACAGAGAGAACTACTTAGTTGTAGATGGATTTTTTTAAAAAAATTAAAATGTAAATTAAACCAAAACCCCTAATCTGTGTTCCACTTCAGATGTGAGTATGGTTTGGTGATGAGGTCATTTCTTTTATAGATGGTGTAAAAAAAAATATTTAGCATGTGAGGTGCCTAGATATAATGAAAATTATAGTAGTTTTACCTATATATATTTACAAAAAGAGTGCAGCAATGATATCCTCATTAAAAAGAGATGCAGATATTTGGCTAACTGCTGCCAAGTAATAATGTCACTGCTTAGATGTCAGCAACAAATTTGTGGCTGCTTTAAACTCCATATAGTGGGAGTAATTTCATTTGGGGGATAATGCTACCATTTGGCTCAATTACTATCAAACAGGTAATTTGTAATTCCTAGAGGCAAAACAAACTTCTGTTTCAACAACACAGTCAGATTCAGAGGGCTTCATCGCCAGAACGATTTCCCAGGGCATGAAATATGTTTCATTTAAATCTTAAACCTTGTTCACAACCAAGCAAAATCTGTAGCAAGAGTTTCTCCTTCTGATTTCTCAGAGTGGGTTTTAAGTATCTACCAGTAAAAGATAAATTATGAACTTATTTTTGCCTCATTATCAAGCAAGGTCTTAATTCTTTTTTTAGTCCTGTATGTGAGTGGGCTGCTCATTTATTATTAAGGTTGCCCAGTGCTGCACATTATAACTCCATTTTTCAGAAGCTTATAACTTTGCCAAACTTTAACTGGCTGGGCTGAAATTTCACATGCCAGGTGTCTGCCTCAGGTTGAATTTTTTTGAAAATTTTCACTCAAAATGAATCTGTTTCTAAAAACTTGGCTTGGGGTGGCGCGGGAAGAAATTAATTGTTTTGCCCATGATAAAAAATGCTGGTGACCTTTTCTTTGAGAAGCTCGAGCACTCCCATGCTTTAGAGCAGGGATTTGAGATTTGTTTGGGTGGGACCTTTTTGCCATCACCATGAAAATCTATCCATAAGCCTTTTAAAAATTGCAGTTAGCAGATGCTCAGAGGAGACTTGCTAGAGCTTTGCAGCTTAATTCCCCAAAGATACTGTCCATGAGCAATGCTTCAGCTCAGGGGTGAGACAGACTTCCTGCTCTTGATTCTGGTGCATGGGCCCAGACCTGCCACAGCTGGGAGCAGTAATTATAGGGAAAGTCCTGCTCAGGCGCCTCTAGTCCTGGGCTTGATTATAAAGTATGTGCTGTTATTGAGTTTAAATGCTGGGAGTGGAGAGCCTACTTTGCCTGTTTTATTCTTAAATGCTCAAGCTTTGCCTAGCTGTGAACCACACTGGCAACCTAATTATCGTAATCGTCATATTCTTATTTAATAGAATTAATCACGGTGGGCTATACTGCTCAGTTAATGATTATGGTGGCCACCAGTCAAATTCAGCATTGCCATCACCAAGTGGCTCAGGGTTTGTTTGTTTTTTGGTATTTTTGTTGTTGCTGTTTTTTGGCTTAAAAAGGCAAGATGGTTCTTTATTTAACATCTGGGTTTTGTCATGTTGGATTCATGTTTTCAAGCTTTTCTTTGCAACCAGCAGAGCTAGACACTTCCTTTCTTTAAAAATAAATAAAGCAAGCTGAGATCCTCATAACTCCAGGAGCAGAGGTTTTAAGAAAAACACTAAATAACATGATGCTTGCAACTTATTATTGATAGTTAACAATAATGCAAACTATAGTGCTCTATGGGCTGCACTTTGTCACATACACTAACTAAACGATTTTATCTAATTTAGATCCTTATGTAGTAATCTATGATCATTCTTTTTTAAAAATGTTATGCTATAGTAGTAAGGTCAAAGTTGTAGCCACTTATTCTTTTATTAGATTTCATTAAAATTCATATGGGTTTTAGATAATATTTGATCTTTTTGGAACAGGTATCACATTTGTGGTCTCTTGACTCAAAAATTGTCTGTTTATCTCACAGCCAGTGTTTGTAAAGTTTAATGACCCTCCAGAGGAGTCGCATTAGCAGAAAAAGCTGCAAGAACTTGTCCTTAGACTTATTCGTACTGGAAAGAAGATTCTACTTCACCACAATATACTGTTTGTTTGTTATTTTCTAAAGAAAGAAAACTCAATTCTAATAATTGCTTACCTAATCCTATTTGTATGTGCAGAGGCTTGCAGGGGCTTTGTGCTGGGAGAGAAGCTGAGCCCTGATTAGGGGGTGGGGCTTCTCTGAGTAGGGGTCCTATAAAGGCAGTCAGCCAGCCAGTCAGGCAGCAGCACAGACAGCTGTAGCGAACAGAGCTGTAAAAACAGGGGAGTTTCAGTGGGAGTTTGTCTTGTGGTGCTTGTTGGGGTTTGTTTTTGCTGTGGGTGGTGGTGTTTTGGTGTGGTTTGTGTTTCCCAGATTAACAGGATTTAGGTGGGAAGGCTATGACGGATAGAGGCAGCAGTGGGCGTGACCCATGTAGCGGAAGACACAATGAAGATGACTGGATGTAGAAGCTGCGGTATGTACATGATCCTGGAGGGGGTACCTGGTAAGAGTTTTGTCTGCATGAAATGCTGTCTGATAGAGCTGGTGGAGGGAAAAAATCTGAGGAGTGGAGATGCAGGTGGAAAGTCTGGTTGAGTTTAGAAGGGGGTTCGAGCAGATTATGGAGCAAAGACGTGAGGTATCTGAAGGGAAAAGCTCAGACTTGCAGATGGAAGCAGGACTGAGGAATTCTGAGAGGAGACTGAGTGAGGACAGTGGTCAGTGGAAGCATGTGACTTAAAGAACCAGGCAGAGGAAAAGACGGGCTAGTGAAGGAGAAATAGAGCTCAAGAACAGGTTTGCAGAGTTGGAGAATGAAGAAGGGGCTCAGCAGGTAGCCACTGAAGGTGGAAGGGCAAGGAAGAAGAGAAGAGTGGCTAGCCCTATAGGAAAAGGGGAAGAATCAATGGAGACTACACCAAATATGAGCTCCAGGAGAATACAGGATGGGTTGAAGAGGATTATAAGGGAGAATAGGAATGGAAAGAACTTGCAGCCAGAGGGAACAGGGGATAGACTGGAGAATAGCACCATCACCAGGAAAAGGCAGGTCTATGTGATCAGGGACTCTTTACTGAGCAGAACAGACAGGCCTGTAACCAGAGCAGATCCAGAGAATAGAAGGGTGTGCTGTCTTCCAGGTGGTAAGATACGGGATGTAGACCTGAGGTTGAAAAGGATCCTAAAGGGAGCGGGAAATAATCCCCTAATTATCCTTCATGTGGGAACAAATGATACGGCTAGATTCTCACTGGAACGTATGAAGGGAGACTATGCTAGGCTGGGGAAGACGCTTAAGGAAATGGAGGCTCAGGAGATCTTTAGTGGGATTCTGCCTGTTCCTAAAGAAGGGCAACATAGGTGTGACAAGATTATGACTATCAACAGATGGCTTAGGCAGTGGTGCTATAAGGAGGGCTTTGGGATGTATGGCCACTGGGAGGCATTCATGGACAGAGGACAGTTCTCTCGGGATGGACTTCATCTGAGTAGAGAAGGAAATAGACTTCTAGGATGGAGGCTGGCACAACTGATTAAGAGAGCCTTAAACAAGGAATTTGGGGGAGATGGTTGGGGGATGTCCAGGTAATCTCCACGCTGTATTTTTAGCATTGAGAGGGAAGAAAACGAAGTAAGAAAGGATACAGCCGTGGGTAGGAGAATGTATATAAGGAGGAAGGGCAGTATGGATACCAGTCTAGCAGGTTATACTGGCTGTAGAATGGTACAGAATATGAGCGAGGCCAAACAGCAAAAATTAAGATGTTTGTACACCAATGCGAGGAGCCTAGGTAACAAAATGGAGGAACTAGAGCTACTGGTGCAGGAAGTGAAACCAGATATTATAGGGATAACAGAAACATGGTGGAATGGTAGTCATGACTGTACTACAGGTATTGAAGAGTATGTGCTGTTTAGGAAAGACAGAAGTAAAGGTGGTGGAGACGCATTGTATATCCATGATGAGGTAGACTATAAAGAAATAAGAAGCAATGGAATGTATAAGACAGAATCCGTCTGGGCAAAAATTACATTGGGGGAAAAAAACTACTAGAGCCTCCCCTGGGATAGTGCTTGGGGTGTGCTATAGACCACCAGGATCTAATTTGGATATGGATAGAGCCCTCTTTAATGTTTTTAATGAAGTAAATACTAATGGAAACTGCTTGATCATGGGAGACTTTAAGTTCCCAGATATAGACTGGAAGACGAGAGCTAGTAATAATAATAGGGCTCAGACTCTCCTAGATACGATAGCTGATGGATTCCTTCATAAAGTAGTTGCTGAACCGACTAGAGGGGATGCCATTTTAGATTTGGTTTTGGTGAGTAGTGAGGACCTCCGAGAAGAAATGGTTGTAGGGGACAATCTTGGTTCAAGTGATCATGAGCTAATTCAGTTCAAACTGAACAGAAGGATTAATAAAAATAAATCTGCAGCTAGGGTTTTTGATTTCAAAAGGGCTGACTTTCAAAAATTAAGGAAATTAGCTAGGGAAGTGGATTGGACTGAAGAATTTATGGATCTAAAGGCAGAGGAGGCCTGGGATTACTTTAAATCAAAGCTGCAGAAGCTATCGGAAGCCTGCATCCCAAGAAAGGGGGTGAAATTCATAAGCAGGAGTTGTAGACCAAGCTGGATGAGCAAGCATCTTAGAGAGGTGATTAAGAAAAAGCAGAAAGCATACAGGGAGTGGAAGATGGGAGGGATCGGCAAGGAAAGCTACCTTATTGAGGTCAGAACATGTAGGGATAAAGTGAGACAGGCTAAAAGTCAAGTAGAGTTGGACCTTGCAAAGGGAATTAAAACCAACAGTAAAAGGTTCTACAAGAAAACAAAGAAAGAAGTGGGACTGCTAAACACTGAGGATGGAGTGGAGGTCAAGGATAATCTAGGCATGGCCCAATATCTAAACAAATACTTTGCCTCAGTCTTTAATAAGGCTAAAGAGGATCTTAGGGATAATGGTAGCATGACAAATGGGAATGAGGATATGGAGGTAGATATTACCATAACTGAGGTAGAAGTGAAACTCGAACTGCTTAATGGAACTAAATCGGGGGACCCAGATAATCTTCATCCAAGAATATTCAAGGTATTGGCACATGAAATTGCAAGCCCATTAGCAGGAATTTTTAATGAATCTGTAAACTCAGGGGTTGTACCGTATGATTGGAGAATTGCTAACATAGTTCCTATTTTTAAGAAGGGGGGGGGGGAAGTGATCCGGATAACTACACGCCTGTTAGTTTGACATCTGTGGTATGCAAGGTCTTGGAAAAAAATTTGAAGGAGAAAGTAGTTAAGGACATTGAGGTCAATGGTAAATGGGACAAAATACAACATGGTTTTACAAAAGGTAGATCGTGCCAAACCAACCTGATCTCCTTCTTTGAAAAAGTAACAGATTTTTTAGACAAATGAAATGCAGTGGATCTAATTTACCCGTGCAGGTGCCATAGCCATGAAGCCCGATCAGATCTCCGCTGCAGTTTTGACCATTGTAAATACCTCGCACGTTATCCAGCAGTATGTGCAGTACCTGCAAAACCGGGCGAGGAAGCGACGACAGCGCGATTACGATACTGATGAGGACATGGACACAGACATTCCTAGAAGCACGGCATGTGGCGATGGGAGATCATGGTGCTGTTGGGCCAGGTTCATGCTGTGGAACACCGATTCTGGGCCCAGGAAACAAGCAGAGACTGGTGGGACCACATAGTGTTGCAGGTATGGGATGATTCCCAGTGGCTGCAAAACTTTCGTATGCATAGGGCCACTTTCATGGAACTTTGTGATTTGCTGTCCCCTGCCCTGAAGCAGAAGACACTAAAATGAGAGCAGCCCTCACAGTTGAGAAGCAAGTGGCCATAGCACGGGTAATCCTGGGAAAAGGGCGCGAAATGTAGGAGAGCAGAGTGGCAGCGGAAGCTGTGCTGTTCAGTTCACGGCAGCCGAACAATGGCGGAAAATGGTTGTCTTCTGTGGCTTTCATGGAGGTGGGAGCCCAGGACAGACAGCATTTAGAAGCTCTGAAGCGTGGCAATAGTGGGAGAGCAGAGTTGGCAGCGGACGCTGTGCCGCTCGGTTCACGATGGCCGAGCACAGTTGAGTTGGAGAGGTGGATTCATAGTAGCAGGAGAGCAGCGGTGCACTGTCTGCTGAAAGCAGTATGGTGTCTGCACGCCAAAAAGGCGCAAAACGATTGTCTGCCGTAGCTTTCTGATGACACACACCCAGAAACACCCGCGAGAATGTTTTTGCCCCATTATGCACCGGGAGCTTAACCCAGAATTCCGACGGGCGGCGGGAACTGTGGGATAGCTACCCACAGTGCACAACTCTGACATTCAGTGCTAGCTTTGGTACTGTGGATGCAATCTGCCAAATTCACACACTTTAGTGGGGACACAGAAGATCGAATATATAAAATAGCTTCCGAAATTTGAATAGAATAATTTCAAAATAATTTCATGCTGTAGATGTACCCTAAGGTGCCACAAGTACTCCTTTTCTTTTCACATATACCAAGCAACCTCCCTCAAAATTACTCCCTGGACCACTTTCCATAGGGTGCGATCACAGCTGTCCGCTATATCATTCAGTTTTATGTAGTCATATATATTATTTTAGCAGCTATCCTTAGGCTCTATAACAAGGTATCATATCCAGCATTTTCTCAGAATTGTAGGACTGGAAGGGATTTTGAGAGGTCTAGTCCAGTCCCCTGCACTCATGGCAGGACTAGGGATTATCTAGACCATCCCTGACAGGTGTTTGTCTAACCTGCTCTTAAAAATCTCCAATGATGGAGACTTTCCTACATTTACCTCTGCCATTTCAGAACAGCCCACATAGGGGCATGATCTACAATAGTATTATCAACCCCAACTTCATACACCTTTCAGAGATGTTTTGGTTCACAAGTATAAGCTCTATTTTGAGTATAAGCACTGACTATTTGAATAAAACATATTCTCTCTCTGTTGCCCTCCCTCTCTCTCTATGTTGTATTCTGCACATATCCATTTGTTACAATTCAGCTAGGATTTAGGACATCATTTATGTTTTTTTTTTCTTCCAACTATATTAATGCCCCCACCACCACCACCACCACCACACACACACACAGATTGGCATTTTGTACTATGCCACTAAGCAATTAAGATGGCTTTGTGCCCTTTTGATTCTAGGCTGCTGCAGGGGCTGGAGAAGCACCCTGGAATAATGTAGGTAAACCACAGCAGTCTATTTCCAGCTGCCTGTGTGTTGTGGCCCTGCTTCTTATCTCCACATGCCCCTTACAACTGGACCTGTGATGGGGGCCTCAGAGGGCAATATATGTACCCTTGCACAGGGCCTGCACTGGGAGAATACTCTCCTGGCTGCAGCAGTGTAAGGAGGCTTAATGGAGGAGGGAATCCTTCCTTTCATGTCTAGCTTTTGGTATGAGGCCCAGTTAAGGTTCTCTCTTAAAATACCCTTGACATGTGAGACAAAGGATAATGAATATATTCTTCCCCCCATTTAAAGAAAGCAATATCTTGCCCTCATACACCTGTACATATCTACCCGCTACCAAATAGAAGTACTGCTTTTTTCTAATTAAGGTGGCAACTTCTGTTTCTTCTTAGAAAATGCAGGCGCTCTCATGTCCAATCCAACCCTTTTTAATTTAGCTAACTTTTCAAAGAGATTAATTTTTTGTGTATCTATGATATTCGGAGGCAGTTTTGTAAGATGTTGCTTTCCCCCTTTTGCTGGGTTATCTAGATGTTAAGATTCCAAATTCTATTAGTCTCTATTAGGTGGCAGAATTAGGGAGACACATATTTAAACTTTTTTTTTCAAAATTCTTTTAATTCTATTATGTGGACATTATACCAGAGGTAGAGAGCTCTATCAAATAAAGTCATTATCAGTGAAAGGAAAAGGGTGTATAACAAGGAGGCAGTCTGGTTTAGGGGGAGGAGGGTTTGGTTGAGAAAAATGTAAATTGCACCACTTCCTTTTTGATCAACACAGTGAACAGGGGGATGTCCGCCTTTTCCTCTCAGGGATAATCTTAGTGAACAATTCATATCCCAACCTGAATTTAGTTATCTTTCTCCTTCAGATCTTTATTCCACTATCCTTGCCTGCATGTGTGAAACAGGTAAAGAAACATGAACTAATTAAAATAAATAGGACAATGTGAATTTGCAACAAAAAACACAAAAACTGAGCCCTCAATTAAACAAGAGGTTCCAATCTTTGTTTTTTGCAAGGATTTTTTTAAAAGAAGCTTATGCACAAATAAATTGGTTAGTCTCTAAGGTGCCACAAATCCTCCTTGTCTTTTTGCAGATACAGATTAACACGGCTGCTACTCTGAAGCTTGGTATATGTGGTAACTTAAGTAAAAAAAAAAAATGGAAATAATTGCTTCTTTTAAAAAAAATCCCTGCAAAAAAAACAAAGATTGGAACCTCTTCATAAGACTGTGTGAAATAAAAGGAATGCAGAGCACTTATAAGGGAAGGACTTAATAAGCTATTGAATGACACAGCAGCATGCTACAGAAAATTAGCTAAAATGCCTTTTATGAAAAGGGCAACAAAGCTGAAAAAAATATTGGCTTATCTCCTTAGGAGAGCTCATATGAAAGCAATTTGTCAAATAAGAACTGAAAAGGGGTATGATAAGGAATCGTAGATCTATTAAATCTGCTTTTCAGGATTTCTATACCTATTATGTCATCACATCCCAATACAGAGTAGATACAATAATATTTTTAAAAGTGAAGCTGCCATTTATATCAGAAAATGCAGTTAGATTAGAGGAGCCAATATCTCAAGTGGAGACTGAAACGTCTACTTTTTAAAAAAACTTTTAGGAAAAACGTCTTTCCTTTGCTGAAACTTTCAAAAAGCAGAAAGTTGCCATTATATTGTTATTCAAGGAGATCAAACCTATAGATTAGAGCTGGTCAAAACGGTGCAATGGAAGAGTTTTCTGCTGAAAAAATCCTATTTTCTTTTAAATCAAAACTCTTTTGCAGAAGCATTTTTATTTTGAGAACATTTTCAATGGGGAAAAGTCACAACAAATAATTTTGACTTTCTCATTGCATTTAGACTGTTCTATTAAAATTATGTTCATTAACATAATATATTTAATATTTTATACTATTATATTATGGTTCTAAACTGAAATTTTTCAGAACTTCTGTTCTGCAGAAAACTTTACTCTTTTTTGCTCTTACTTGGAAACAAGTTTAGAAATGTCAGAATATTCTGCACAACTGAAATTCCTGTTTCTGACCAGTTCTGCTACACATGATTGTAGTTCTTAGTAACCAATTTCTCTTTAAATATAGATCTTAAAATCATGCTAAAATATAGGCAGCAAGAATGTAGACTAGCCAAACAAACAGCCTTTATTATTGGAGGGCAATAATCAGATAACCTACTACCTACAATTAACTTAATCTCTTTGGCCTGGTTAAAGAAACAGAAACATGTCTAATCACCTTGATATATAGAAGGCCTTTGATATGGTTGAGTGGCTATTTTTAATGGATTATTATAAACTGTGTATTCACCCCAAATTTAGAAAACCAGTAATATGCCATGTACTTAACACCAAAATATAGTATTCTAGACTGGCATTTAGGAGACTTGAGTTCATTTTGTGGCAATCCATAAACTTGGACAAATCATTTAATCTGTCACGTGCCTCAGTTCTGCATCCTTAAACGGAATAATGATTTCCTATGCAATGGGAGTTTTGCAAGGATAGAATCTATTAATTTTTTTAGGGAGCTTGGGTACTATGGTGTGGAGGACCATGTAAGTATCCAGCAAGATAAATACAGAAAAAGAAAAGTACACTGTCATCAATTCTATTTGTTGTAGCAACAGAGCCACTACCTTGAAAAATTAGTTGGTAGAGATATCTTTCTAAAACACACATGCTCTAGTTCAAGCAAAATTTCTGGGCTTGATGTGGGAATTACTCAGTGAGATTTTATGGCCTGTGTTATGTGGGTCAGACTAGATGATCCCAATACTCCCTTCTGGCCTTAAAAATCTATTTATTTTACACAACTCAAAACTGAAACCAAGAACAAAAAACAGGTTTGTAAATAGATGATGTGTCATAGCTTGCACGGCTCTTATCCTCATTACCTCCAGTTCTCCAGGTGCTACTGTAATTAGCTTTAGTGAAGTGTCAGGTTATAAAATAAATCATCAGAAACCAGTGCTATCATCTATATTAATAAATCAAAGCACAGGGAAGCTCAAAGCTTCATGCAATTTCTCATGGGCTTCTGCAAAAATAAAATACTTAAGTGAGTATGTAATAGATAAAGCAGACTACATTTATGGCCCAGATCCTCCATTGTACTCAAGGTCTGCTGGGCCTAGCCAGAGGATAGGGGGAGTGGAGAAGAGGGGCACAAGGGAGTTTATTAAGGTTCTCTCATTGTGTAGTCAGTTCTATGCAAGTTCAGGCATGGGTAGCTTGGAGCAGCCTTGGGGCTGCTCTGTCCTATGCTTTTTGTCTAATGTCTCCAAAGATCCATTTGCCCTGGCCATACCACTCCACTCTTCAGCACATGAGGGTTACTGGAGGAGAGGAAGAGGGCTGTGATAGATCTATCTTCCCCCCACACGTATATACAAACCAGGGATATGCACAGGAGGAGCGATCCTGATGGTTTGACACCTTTTTGTGCCATCACAGTGTAAATGGGCCACAGCATTGTAGAAAAGTTGGCCCTCTAAGATTCTCCTCCTCCTCCTCCTGCAACAATTCAGGAAGGAAGCCAGAGCCTGGGAAAAAAAACTAGTAATTGGCCATGTACCGACTTAAGTAGACATGTGAACTGGCTGTCTTTTCTACATGCTTCCATAAGATTTTCTTTGAGAAATAAGGAGAAGACTGCAAATGTTCCTGCTTGGTTTTTTTTTTAAATCCACAAGCTGAAAAGACAATTCTATAGTACTATCCAAAAAATGGAGTCACGGGGCTCCCAAACTTCAAGCTATATTATTAGCTAGTGAACTTATTGGATTCATACTGAAAAATAGTTTCCATAGGCCAAGAGTAAAGAATATGTACTAGGTTGGAATTTTGAAAAGCAATCTCTGTTGGCCTAATTCTGCTTCCATCGAAACCAATGAGAGTTCTACCATTCCAACAACGTTTCTTAATTATGACAATAGAAAGGATACAGCCTTCCATTAATAAAAAAAAAAGGAAATAACATGTAAGATAACTACAGTTACTCAATTATATAATTTAAAATACTTGCTCCAAAGTGTTTAAGATAATTGAGAAAGCAACTTAATCAAAAGTGGCACAAAATATTCCAATAATCTGTTAGAGAATGAAGAAGATACACTGACTAAAATAAGAAATAGGAAGGGACTTAATATTCCTTTTCCCTCCCCCATTTTTTCTGTGATAAAACTATGTAACTTTTAAAATATCTGGCTTGGGGATAATTTTATTCCTGGACACTCAAGGAAAGTGATTACAGATAGCATATATTAAATCTTACATAGTTCAAATAAAAATATCAAAGTAAGTTAAAGAAGAAGCAGGAAAAGCTTTTGACTTAGTGCTCCTCCTGTACATAATTTCTATCATTAGGTGGAAACTCAATGGAAATTGAAAATTGTTTTTAGAAAAAAAATTTGTCAAAACATTTCTATGGAAAAATGGCTCTTCAAGTGAAAACAGAAAATGATTGATTGAAAAAAGATTTCTACCAAAACTTAGACCCAAAACCTGGCAAAAACTAATCTGTTTTCAAAACCCCAAAAGAAGTAGGTTTCTTCCTCCACACACCCACACTTTCTTGCAGTCTTCCTCCCTTCTCCAATGGAAAAGGGACAAAAAGTTGAAAAAGAGATTGGTTTCATGGAAAAAAAAAAAGACAAATGTGTCATTTTCATTTCAAATTTTAATGGAAAATATATTTATACTTTTCCCAACTAGCTCCAATAGATTCTATTATGCACCACAAAGGTTGTTGTGCATAAAATTACTGCCTCAGAAGCAGTGCTACAAAGATTTCAATGGAGAAAAGAACTTAGCAAATAACTGTGTTTCCCAAAAATACAGAATTATTGGTTAAAAAAATATATATATAAATGTTACCAAAAATACGACTGGAATCAGAAATACGAAGTTCTCCCCAGAGATGGTCATATTTGAAGTACCAAATACTAAAACAGCTGGAGCAAAAACTACCAATATTCTAAGAACGGTATTTCTAGCACAGAAATGTACTATTGTAAGAACCTGGAAGTTTGATTAAATTCTTTGTAGATTCACTGGAGTCACAGATTTACACTAGTTGATGAGGATTTGGACCACAGAAAGAATTCATGCAGAAGAAAGAGCCAATGTGAGCCCCATGTACCACATAAGCCCTCAAAATAGGTTTCAGATAAGACTTAAGTCATGCATAGGCTTTCTGCACTGGGGTGAATTTAACCCAGAATGACAAGCTGTGCAGTGGATAGTATGTGATGAAAATGGACCTTTGATTTATTCTTTTCCAAAGAAATAAAAGAAGCTTAAAACTATGGACTCTTTAAGTTATGGGGTCAATAATCCTCAAATTGTGCAGAAGTAGAGAGACCCGAAAAATGGACTGATGGAAAAGTTAAGCTGAAATTGGACTAGTGTTAATTCTATGTTCTGAAAAGAGTAAAAACTTGCAAGGGTCAGTGGAATAGAATGGAGAATTCTTCTTTGGCCGCATATTTCATAATGCGCAATAGTAATACTGGGCATTATGATATGGCTTATTAGTTTATTTAATAAGCATCTGCTTGTTTGTTTAACTTCAGCTCAGTTATCCCAATATGGAGTAGGGGAGTTAAAGCCAGAGTATAACAGAACGTCCAAGTTTAAAGTTCAAACACAGTGTATCAAGAAAAAAAGTTTCATACCTAATTGGTTTGAACTGTATGGATACAGCTTCAATAATAAGCAACATTTTAAAAATAAAATTGTAGTCAAAATACAAGCACAAAGAAGCCTCATGAGTGGGGAATTGGTTAGGAAGAAGTTGGGTGGGGAGAGCCCTCATTATGGAAGTTGTTAAATGATAAAAAATAGCTTTTCTGGAGATTTCCACACCATATGATTATCATGTCATGATTTTAATCTGAGTTTAAGCTCCTGGAACTAAATTAAATTTTGAGCCAGTTCTTGCTGTCTCTGAAATTGGTCGCAATGATGCCAGTGGTTTTATTGATGCCAGTGGTTTAAGGTCAAATTCATTATTGTAAGACAACTACCCACTTTTTCTAAAGCTTGTTATTTCTTAAATTCTATTTTTATTGACCATCTTAAACAATTTAATAGATGACTATATGCCTGTTATATAAGGGAGTCTGAAACACCAAAAAATGAATATCATTCTGTATTAAACTTTACTGATATTTTTAAAGAATAATTTCTGTAGAACCCTCTTGGTTTCATTCTTATAAAATTCTGCAGGGTTACTTCATAAGGGAAGAATACCAAGCCTTTGGAGAGGCTGTAATCAGATGAAGTCCAACAGTAGATAACTTGAGTAATGTGTGGTTTAAGTGTCTCATAAAATAAAAACTCCTAAGTCTCAGTATGGATCCTGGAAGAATTCTGTATTATACCGATGCCTCTAACCTCCTTCCTACTTAGTCTTATGTCTCCTATGCCTCTAATCTTCTGCATACCTGATAACGATGTCTTATTGTTTATCCCAGTAGACATTATTAGTGTAGTGTTGTTTATAGTCCTGTTTCACAAAATATATTAAAGTGTGAAAAATCAACTTAGTAGCAGAAGGGGGAGAAATAAATTTGCTTGTTTTTATGCGTCAGACGTGAAGTATTTATAAAAGTGTATGTTAAATATTTAATGGAAAAATTCAGGCTAGTGATAATATTACTTGGAAGATAAATTTAATATAGAAAGATTATGGAGCGGTTAAGCTAGGTATGTTCAACTGAAAACCACCATCTTTATCCTTACTATTTATACTTACTCAATAAAAGTGCATTTCACCCTAGTGCAGAGAACAAGCAAAAGGCCTATGCACTACTTAAGTCTCAAAATAGGAATGAATTTCTGTAAGTCTTAAGGTGGGAAAAGAGGAAGGTCAGGAGTTTGTTTTTAAAAGATGTATAGACTATAAAACATTTCATCATCAATTTCCAGTGACTGAAACCAAGTACAATATTCTACATTAAACCTATCCAGACAACTTTCAGAATTGTGACTTTGAGGTAACTTCACTTGGATTGAAGATTCCTTTTAACATTCCTGAAACTTCTTGTAATATTGACATGACCAACATACATAAAGTGAGAAAAATAGACATGCTGAATGAATGAAGTTAAATAAAATACATCAGGTGAAAGTCTAAAGAAGAAAGTAGTGATATTAGCCAATAACTCTAAAGGTGAATGGTATGTGAACCGGAAATATATATTTTTAAAAGGCTTATTAAATGACTAACATTCAAATTCTGCAACACATGTTTAACTTTACTGCTGTGAGAAGTTCCATTGATTTCACTGGGACTATTCTTGGTAGAAAAGTTAATCATTCATATGTACTCAGGATTGGGACCTAAATGTTTCCCCTTTCCCATAAAGTTCAAGTTTTCTTGTCCCCTACAAAGCACTCTTTAACTCTGCGCTTTTGACACCACTTTCCTTTCCTTCTCAGTAAGTCCACCTCAAAGTTCCTTCCAGCTCTGTTTGGCTCTTTAACCTATTGCTGATGGCATGTTGTCCTTCATACTGCTCCATAAGTCTGGAATCACAACTCAGTTAATATTCACCAAGTTTGTTCCCCCTCTTCTCTACCAAATTTCATGGAATAGGTGTGCTTAGTGAGATATTCCAGATCTGATTCTGAGGGGCTATAGGGTTGTTCTGAAATGTGTAACATTATATCACTAAGTTAACTTTAAAATGTGTGCATGCCATAACTGTGTGACCTTTGTCCTTCGTCACCCCATCCTCACTTATTTATTTCTCGCTTGTTGCATCATGCCTAAAATCAGATTGTAAGCTCTTTGGGGAAGGAACTATGTCTGTGCTGTAAAGTGCCCGGCATGCCTTTGGGCAGTGTATAAATAATACTAAGCCTATCAGCATTTGTTCTGAAATGTATAATAATTTAATGACCATATGCTACTCAGAGTTTGTTCAAAATTGTTTCTTTAGAAGATAAGCCTATTGGGGCAACACCCTATTATTTTTATGGCAAAGTTCACCCATTGTATGGTACCATCTACACTTCTGATGCTATAAATATTAGGCTATATACTACAGACTTTGCAGAATAACTAGTCTCTCTCATCTGGTTCTCTAAATTATAAAGACTGCTGCTAATTATTGTGTATTTAATTTTAGAAAACACAATTAATTTAAAATGCACTAACGTTGATCATCCTATTAGGTTCGAGCTGTGTAGGTTTATTTAAATAGGGTGATTTCTGGTAGTGTAACAAGAAACAATCCTTGAATCCCACTAAAGGCATATCTGCTCAAACAGAGTAAACAGACCTTCTAGTCGTACTGTATGGGGATTATTTTTGTTGATTTGGTAATCAGAAATCTTTTAGATACAGCAGAGGTGAGAAAAGCTTTACTAGAATTTGATAGAGCTTAATTGATAGACATTAATTATGTTCTAAGTCTCGAATCATCTAAAACACCTCTGTATGTGTATTTTCTTTTTTACATTTTTCCCTGTCACTTGCAGATCATTCTATTTCTTTACTGCCAATGGCTAAAAGAAAGAGAGGAGATGGCAGTCCATAAGTGCAGCTAGCTGGAAGCATGAAAAATGACATGTTTATGGATCACTGTGTATCATAGGAATCTGTCCTCTAAATCCATCACCGAACACTGTACAATGTCATTCTTGCTTAAACAGTGCCAATACATGTGTGGAAGAGGGTACAGAGATATTTTTAGAAGACATGAGGGAATTGCCAAATATTTCTCCATTTTTACTTATTCGTGAAAAACTCAACCCAATGAACTACCTTCCTATTTTATCATTTATGATGTAGAATTTTCAGCTAAACCTACCTATCAGAGTTCAATAAAAACAGCAGAATGAGAATTACATGGGTATATTCATAGCTGAATATCATTCCTGTACTTCTGTTAGTCATTATATAGCTGAGGAAAAGCCAAAATCTTTTCTTTTCTTTTTTAATATCAATGTTCTCTTAAAGTATGATCCCAGTGAGAGGGCTTTAATAAAGCAGGCATAGGTTAATACAATTCAGCAGGAAATTCCTGTAAACCTTCAGACTCCTTCTCATTAATGCTTTCTAGCCTTTCATTCTGAAATAGGGCACTTTGCACATTTGGTGTCATTTATCCTTACTAAATCCAGAGATTGGCTCTGAAAAAGATGTATATCTTTAATTGATACTCTGTTGACCTGTCATCAACTTGCCTCCATTTATCCAGACTGCCAAAATAAGGTATCGCTTATTGCTTCAAGTCTAAATGCTAAAAATTTGCTTGGCTTCTCTTCCTCCTCCCAGGAGGAGTACATCAGATGGAAAAGTGCATATTAAGTCTCTGTATGGAAAAATATTACTAATAGGCATATTTAGTACAAAGACTGTTTCTTTGCCAAAGGACTTGTCTTGGTGTCTGTAGTTGCCTGTTACATATGCAGCTAACTGAACACCAAAGAATTCTAACTCATTCTGGTTTGCCCTGTTTAATGTTATTCTGTAGAGGCATTAATAAATAATGGACCCTCCGAGGTACAGTACATTTTAAATGTACCACTCCATAATATATCCACTGGATATCTCTTGTACATCATTATTTTCTGAGTTTAGTCCATTTCAATTTTTTGTGAAAGAACAAAAATCTTAATCTTGTAGAAGAGAAAATCCAGCCTTCAATAATAAAACTTGGCACTTTTCATCCTCAAAGCCAGAATTCATCCTTTACCAGAATTAACTAATTAATCCTATAGGCACTTCAGTTTGAGGGGAAAACAGTAGTGGTAAAATTTTCAAAAGCAACTCAGTGATTTAGAACCCTAAAACTTCTTTTTTCCAAACTTCTTTTGGGGCCAGACTTTCAATGGTATTTAGGTACCTAAAGATGCTGATAGGCGTCCAGTGGGATTTTCAAAAGCACCTAAGCTTGTTAAGGGTCTAACTCCCACAGGTGCCTGAGCTCCTTAGGTACTTTAGAACATCACTCTAGGTACCTGTCTGCATCTCTAGGTGCCTAAATACCATTGAAAATCTGCCCCTTGAGCATTTATCAGACTAAGTCTCAATGCCTTTCAATGAGATTTAGGCTGCTAACTGCCTAAGTTCCTTTTGAAATGGGATTTAGTAGCGTAAGTTCCTGAGAGGCTTTTGAAAACTTTAGTCTAGATCTGAATGAAAGGTGTGATTGTCACTTTCCTATACCATAGTAGAAATTTTCAGACTTTCTTCAGGATGTGGTTTTGCCCAGTGTGTTTTGTGTTTTTGTTGTTTGCTTAATTTGCCACCTCTGGAGAAACATGGCAAGTGAAATCAACAAATTCTGCTTCTGAGACATGAAGTTCTGACATGGTGGTATATATTTGATGTACAACTTGTTGGAATTTGGCTTGGTTTATGTGCATATGTAATATATCCATCTCACTATCCATCCATACATAAAAGTTCAGTTATTTAAATGAAAAGCAACCCCAAGAACCCACGTATTCTCAAAGAATGTATTTGATGGCTTAACAAAAAGTTTCCCTCTCCCTAGCCTGTTTTGTGCCACCCTCATATTAGCCCCATTGGCCTCTTTTACCCTGTAGACTGCACAAAGTTAGGTTCTTAAAGCCAGATTTAGATACCTGAATGGAAGTGGCCTGATTTTTTAGAGGTGCTGAGCCATTGACATCACCCAGGTTTGAATATGTTAACAAATGTATTTAGTCCTTATTTCCTGCAAGGATGTCCCAACTAATTTTGTTGCTGTACTCTACTGAGCACCTAATGTTTCCTGCAGAACAAGTTTCTTCTGTAATGTGACTTCTCATGAGGGTATATCTATACTGCATTAGGGTGGACTCACAGTAGCTCAGCTCAAACTGGCATGCTAAAAATAGCAGTACGTACTTGCCATATGGATAGCAGCTCAGGTTAGTCACCTGAGCTAGGATTCTGGGTAAGGCAGGCCTGGACTCAAGTGGCTAGCCTGTTGCACAATATTTTGCTATTTTTGTGCACTAGCTCAAGCTGAGCTAGCACGAATCTGTTTACCCATACTGGAAATCACATCTTCCAGCTTCAGCGTAGACATACTCTCTCAGCCCCGACTTTCAGGCTTTTCTCATGCATGGAGCTGACCTTACTCCTGCATTGATCAACCTTTATAGGACAGGATTCTGTACTCCATAACTTTCACTGCAATCTAGAGGTGGTCAGGAATTTTCCAACAAAACATTTTTTCTTTAGAAAATGTTGGTTTTTCAAACCTGAAAGCATTAGTGGGGAAGGGTCAGTTTTTGGCAGACATACCAGTTCAAAATCTCTTTGAAAAGAAGAAAAGGAGTTCTTGTGGCACCTTAGAGACTAACCAATTTATTTGAGCATGAGCTTTCGTGAGCTACAGCTCACTTCATCAGATGTATACCGTGGAAACTGCAGCAGACTATATATACACACAGAGAATATGAAACAATACCTCCTCCCACCCCACTGTCCTGCTGGTGGGGTGGGAGGAGGTATTGTTTCATATTCTCTGTGTGTATATATAGTCTGCTGCAGTTTCCACGGTATACATCTGATGAAGTGAGCTGTAGCTCACGAAAGCTCATGCTCAAATAAATTGGTTAGTCTCTAAGGTGCCACAAGAACTCCTTTTCTTTTTGCGAATACAGACTAACACGGCTGTTCCTCTGAAACCTTTGAAAAGAAGGATGTTTGAAATTGTCAAAATGCCCCTTTTTGACATTTTCAAAATGAAGAAAAGTTATTTTTGTCTTCTGGGTTTGAATTTTTAGTGAATTTTATACCTAAAAAGTCTAAAAAAAAATCAGATTGAAATTTAAACAAAACATATTTTGTTACAGTAATCTCTGAATGTTTCTATTGACCTGATCCAGTTTTTTTAGATTATTGGTTCATGAAAAGTCACAAATTTGACTTTTCTTCCAGATCTGGGACAAAACTTTGAAACCGCAAACACTTGCAGGATTGGAAAACTCATTTCTGGCCTGGCTCTACTGAAATCCAAAGCAATACCCTGACTCAGGACAATTTATCATCTCTTCTCAGAGAGTGAAGGCTCATTCTATTCCTCCACTAAGCACCTTTGTGTGAATTTACCCCCTAAAACAGATTAAACTCCAAATGTCATAATGAAACAACTTAATTAGGAAAAAACCTGAAAGGTAATTATCAAATCTAATGAAAGCCCTTTTAGTGCCTACAAAGGGAAAAATTATGTAGGTAGAAGGCTAATTTATAGGCACACTTTTTCCCAGTTGAGAAAAGATAGGTATCTTACATTCTCCATCTGCCCCATGTTGAAGTACTTGCTGGTCAGAACTGGAACCTGTTCATCACTGACCCCCTATGTAGATCAGACTGACCTTATCAACCCTCTAAAGTGTTTTTGCCTACCCTTTCTCTTTTTCTCTGTTCTTATACCAGCAAGTTTTAAAAGTAAAGGCTGTGGTCACTCTTATTGTGTAAGGAGTGAATGAATTCCTCCTTAGTGTTCAACATCCTGACCATAGTGTTTGTGCAATAGGTGGTCAGATGCTGCAGTGATGGTTCATTTGATCTTCATCTTCTTTGGCCGGTCCCACTTTTGGAGTCTGCAGCTGTTGTTTTCATGTCCAAGCACTCTTGTCAAGTGTGTCTTACAATCTGACACCAACCTTCTTCATGTCCTCCATCAGCACCTCAAACACCTCTTTCAAAATCTTCTCATGGTCTTCGTCTTGTGACTACTAGCTCTTCTGTCTCTAGCCAATATATCCACGTCTCATGGCTTCATATGACCCAGTCATCTCAGTCTATCCTCCCTCAGCTTTTCTGTGATGGAGGCTACCTGCATGATGGCTCATACCATTTCACTGAGTAGCCCTTCAGCCCTTGTGTACCTAAGCATTTTTATTTCAGCAGTGTGAAGCAGTTGTTATTCTCTCTTCCTCATCGGCCAGCGTTCCGACCTGTACATCACAGCTGCCCTAATCATGATCTTATGCACTTTGCTCTTTTTAGTTTCCTTGGTATAGTCTTATCACAGAGAATTTCTGCCAACTACTTCCATTTACACCAATCACTCTTCATGCAGCTCCTAACATCCACATCCACATCCCCACATGACTCTACACTGAACCAAGGTATTGAAATTATTGCACAGATTTTAATGCTGTACATCAAGTTTTACTGTCTTTTTGTTACCCCTCTATGAACCATTACATGATGGATTGATTGATTGTGATGGAATGCACCCCTGTATTCACACCCTATACTCTATCTTGTAGTAATCTTTGTACAAAATATGCCTTGTAAAGTATCATATGAAAACTAATAACTTACTGGTCAATAACATGGTAAAATGTATGTAGTAATATTATATGTAAAGTTCTGAACATAAGCTGAAATCATGACTGAAGTATTTTTACCAGACAAGTGGGTAAACCTGTTTCTCAAAGACAAAGGACAAGTTGACACCCCGGCCAGGTTTTGTCAATACTGATGGGCTATCACCTATCAAGTAGCCATTCTTTGGGAAAGAAAGGGGCTAGCAAAAAACAGTGTGACACCTTCTTTCCTTCCCCATGAGACTCCATGTCTCCTTACTCTCAGCACGTAAGAACTTTATCTAGCAGTCACTCTCAAGGAAATGCATTTCAAAAGGTTACTGAACTATAGAAGTGAGGGACAAAAATCCCAAAGTTCTCTCCTTGTCCATCTCTCTCTTTTTTTCCACCGAAGAAGATAAAAGAAACAGCCTATGGTCTTTGGACGTACATCCTGACCTGAAACTTGGTCAGCAATGATACTAAGAATCTGTGGTAAGAACTTCACCTTAAACCAAGTCTAGTTTAAGTTTAGAAAGCATTTTTTCTTCTCATAACCATTTCTGACTTTAATTCCTTATTACTTGTACTCCCTTAAAACCTATCTCTTTGTAGTTAAATACACTTTTCTTTGTTCTTTAATCAAAATTAATCCAATGCTGTGAACTGTGTGAGTAACTCTATTTAAAGTGGCAAGTTGTATATTGTATACAACAGCCCTTTGCTATCTGAACTGTCCAGAAGTGGGTTGGATAGTGCAGTACAAAATGCACATTTGGGGGTGGGGGAATCCAGGTCTGGGAGTGTGTTGGGGTTACCCTGCATGTGGTAACCGAGGCTGGTGGAAGCCAGAGTGTGACTGGAGCGTGCTGGCAGGCCACAGCTATCCAAAGACACTCAAGGTGTGACTTGCATGCTTGAAGGCTGTTTATGAATGGCCCAGGCAGGAGCTACGGCAGCAAGGCTTTGTAAGGCATGGCAGGTTGCAGGGCAGTGGTGATGCAGCCCCTTACTGATCTGGATTGCATCCCAAAATGTCACAATGATTCACCATCTAGATTAGAGGCATCTGAGAATAGTGTGGCTTCCCATATCTATTGCCAGTTACAGGGTCATTCAATATTGCATAGCATCCTGTTTCCATAAGTAGTTCTGGTGTCGTCATTCTCCTGTTCCTTCTCAAGTTAAATTGAAAGCATCTCTTTGACCTCCTTGAAATGGGAACTAATTGTGCATATACGTGCTTTTCTTAGCCTTGGTCAGGCTAAAGTTTATTTGCATAATAGTGGTCTTCTTCCACCGAATGGTCTCTGGGTTTCCTTGCTTAATTGTGAAGCAAAAGGTCAGTTTTTTTCCCAATTGTACGCTTACAGTTGCAGCAACTATATCTTAACTCCATATTCCTCATTGTCCCTGATAAATCAAGTTCATAGATAATACCCCATTGTGGTGAATGGAATTGGTTCTTTCCATTTTGCTAAGTGCTATTGTTTGTCTATTCAGCTGCACATCCTGCAAGAGAGGAGTGTGTTGGTTTACCTTGACATAATCTCCAATATAAGGACTGGGAACTTGATTATTCTCGGTGGGGAAACTTCTCTCTCCCCACACAAAGGCATTAGGCCCAGATTTTTAAAGCTGTGTAGGCATTGCTGCACTCAGCATTGCAATGCCTATCTGAATTAGGAAACTAAATCTCGTATTTTCAAAAGGGATTTAGGCACTTGAGCCTAAATGCCATGGGACAAAGGCACTGCCACAACATAAATGTTAATTTTATGTTTCCATCTGAATTTCTGTATGGAGTCCAGCCATCTCTGGCCATTTTTGATTTGTGTGTGTGTGTGTGTGTTTTGTAATGTTTTTATGGTAAAACGTCTCAACTTTACCAAGGACAAGTGGATTGTTTCTCCACTTCTGTTTTTACAAAATAAGAAATAGAAAAACAATTTAGACCCTTGTGGCTTATGTGCCAAACTCTTTCCTACATCCCAAAAAACCTTGAGTCACAGTGGTATATAATCTAAAAAGATATTAACCCCTATAATCTACCATATTTATTTCACAGAGTAAAAACTAATTAAATGTGAATGATCTTTGATGCAGGAAACAAACGTATTATAACCTTGTACCCCAAACATGCTTAACTATACAGTACATATAACACTACTAGAATGCAGTCATCTCTGGCATGGCAGAGAAGTAACTATTAAGCATACCACACAACAGAGCCTGAAGGGAAAGTTTTGACCAAGAGCTCAGGGGCACAATCCTATTTTTACATTAATGTACTTAATGTTTACGGAAAGCCAACAGGGCTGCTTTTTTAATGTCTCATTTGAAAGCCACTACACACAGTAAACTTCATGGAATTCAATATATCTACTTCAGAAAGATGAAGCAACTCTGCTGGATTGCTTTTTTTGGTGCTCCTCCTGTATACAATAATGCCTGAGAAGATGACCTTTGATCTGGCTTTACACAAATCCTGAAGTTACCTCTTGTGATAAAATGTTACCTCTTGTGATATGCATCTGTCATTGAAAGTAACTGATATATGAGACCAATTTGAAAAGCTCAGTCACTCCTGTTACAGCCATAAATAGAGAATAATGATTTTTTCCTTATTTGTAAATCCTTGTTATTGCCTTTGCTAATGATGCATCTCTCCTCTTTACTAGGCACTTGATGTGTGAGTAAACATGCCAGTACTTTGTACAATACATTTATTTCTAATTCGATATCAAGAAACCAGCTAGGTAAATATTACAGAATGTGTTCAGCTCCTCCAATTCCAGGCTGTTCTTTTTCATACCATAATCCTCAGATGTGTGCAGGACCCTACCCACTGGATCCCATTATTCTTCCAAGCACCATGCTTCTCCATCCCCCTGAATTTTACCCTTGACATTCCTCCTCTGTTCCTCTCCCATCACGAACCGTAAACAAAAGGATATGACTTTCATGCTATTGTATAACTGAAGTTCCTACTGACCGCTATGCCTACCTTCATGCCTCCAGCTTTCATCCAGACCACACCACACGATCCATTGTCTACAGTCAAGCTCTAAGATACAACCGCATTTGCTCCAATCCCTCAGACAGAGACAAACACCTACAAGATCTCTATCCAGCATTCTTAAAACTGCAATACCAACCTCCTGAAGTGAAGAAACAGATTAACAGCGCCAGAAGAATCCCCAGAAGTCACCTACTACAGGACAGGCCCAACAAAGAAAATAACAGAACGCCATTAGCCATCACCTTCAGCCCCCAACTAAAACCTCTCCAGCACATCATCAAAGATTTACAACCTATCCTGAAAAATGATCCCTCACTCTTACAGATCTTAGGAGACAGACAAGTCCTCGCTTACAGACAGCCCCCCAACCTGAAGCAAATACTCACCAGCAACCACACAACAAAAACACTAACCCAGGAACCTATCCTTGAAACAAAGCCCGATGCCAACTCTGTCCACATATTTATTTAAGTGACATCATCATCGGAGCTAATCACATTAGCCACGCCATCAGGGGCTCGTTCACTTGCACATCTACCAATGTGATATATGCCTCATGTGCCAGCAATGCCCCTCTGCCCTGTACATTGACCAAACCGGACAGTCTCTACGCAAAAGAATAAATGGACACAAATCTGACATCAGGAATCATAACATTCAAAAACCAGTAGGAGAACACTTCAACCTCTGTGGCCACCCAGTAAAAGATATAAGGGTGGCAATTTTGCAACAGAAAAGCTTCAAAAACAGACTCCAACGAGAAACTGCTGAGCTTGAATTAATATGCAGGCTAGATACCATTAACTTGGGTTTGACTAGAGACTGGGAGTGGCTGTGTCATTACACATATTGAATCTATTTCCTTAAGTTAAGTATCCTCACACCTTCTTGTCAACTGTCCAAATGGGCCATCTTGATTATCACTACAAAAGTGTTTTTTTCTCCTGCCTATAATAGCTCATCTTAACTAATTAGCTTCTCACAGTTTGTACAGTAACTTCCAACTTATCTGTATGTATATGTATATATCTTACTAAATGTAAGTAAGTACATATGCATCCGATGAAGTGAGCTGTAGCTCATGAAAGCTTGTGCTCTAATAAATTTGTTAGTCTCCAAGGTGCCACAAGTACTCCTTTTTGCGAATACAGATTAACACGGCTACTACTCTGAAACATGTTAGGATGGGCCACCTGGGGCAACCAGACCCCAAATAACCTGGAACAGAAACCCCCTTGGGTTTATAAAATAGCCCCATTATTGTGTATTTGTAAGACTTGTCCTCCTCTCCCTTAGCCCTGCCCCATTGTTTGTTTGTTTGTTGGCAACATTTTTTTTGTCATTGTCCAGATATTAGGCCCAATCTTTGCATGGACAGCAATAGCTATGCAGCATCACACTGAAGTTGACTGCACTCTGCATGATTTCAGGCTCTGTGCTAATGGATCCAGATGCAGAATCAGGGACTTAGATGGTGAGTTCTTTGAGACAGGAACCATGTCTTTCTTCACATGCCTGGATGGCACCTAGCGCACTTCACGGTGCTCAGTGAATAAATAATGAATGCTGTGTTCTGTTATGTGGGAGAGGTGAGATTCAAACTTTTTCATATCCTGGACACGCAACATGTGTTCTTTTCTTGAGAAAAATGCATTCTATATTTCTAAGGCTCCTTTATTCTTGGAGGGAAATATTCAGGTGAATAGGGATAGAGTACATGGTTTGCCCCAGTTCATTGCTCGCTTTACTGAAAAGCTAAAGCAAATACTTTAAAAAAAAAAAAAAAAAAAAAGGAACTCCTTTTATTGGTTCAAGTTACAAAACATAGTATGGATGCCTGTTCTTCTTTTGGATGAATCCGAATCAAGAGAATCAATTTAGGATTGGCGTGTAGACGTACCCTGAAGCATAGCACATGCGGATATACCCTAGCTAGATTACGTACTGGAGACGTGAAACCATGGCAGCACAGGCTTCAGCACAGGTTAGCTGTGGTTACCCAGGATTCCAGGCAGCCATGTACCACCTGCACTGAAGGATGCGCTGCTGCAACGTCACTGCTCCAGTATCTGAGCTAGCTAGATTAAAGCTAGTTTGGGGGTGTGCACATAAATTACAATCACTCTCCATGACTGCAGTGGAGATGTACCCTCGGAGTGAAGAACAAAGCAAAGGCCAGCATGTTCAATGGGTGGAAGCTATTCTATGTGCAGAACTGTATGCAATTTGTTAATTATGGCCTCCCGGGTGCACTGGTAAAAGTTTTTTGACTCACTTTTAGCGGTGTTTAATAATCTTGGCAATGAAGGCTGTGTATCCATAAGAGCTATTTATGGACCAAGGCTTTTTATATTTAAGACAATGAGTAATTCACTGAATGAAATCATCCAGAGGATTTCAGGGCAAAGTTAAGAGTGCTGTTAGTCCCAAGGTGATTGAGCAGAAAAGACTTGCTGATAGACTTCCAGGAACAGGAGCTTTTAAAATGTCCAGCAGCTATAATCTCTTGGATATGCATAAGAACTTGAATGTTTTCTAATGAATATGGAAAATGTAGTTGGTTAGATTCACAAGGGAGCTTTACTTTTATTCTAGTGCTGTCTTTCTCCTCTCTCCCCAGCATTCATAGGCCCTAACAACTTCTAAATTAAGATTTCTGAAGTTGTTCCTGGCTGTGATGTCACACACTCCCTTTTCTAATAAAATGGGCTACCGTATCTGGAATGTCCTCGGGCTGCTTATGATTTCCTGTGGAGTGTCTGGGCTTATCAGGCAAAATGGATACACTGCAGCTCTAAGATGATGCAGTGGCGATGGTTGTCTTTTGGCTGTCTAATAGTATTGTCCATGATAAATTACATAGGCTTGTCTTTAAAAAAGATTATCAACTTCTACTAGTTTTGCAAATGCCCAAAATGTACGGAGAGATGTACTTGTATAAGGCAAAAGAATTCCACAAGACTGGTCCATTCCTCCTAGATACGAATGCTACTTTCATGTCCAACATGTTTGCTTGAGTCTCGATTATTCCATGTGAGACAGAACATGTAGTATTTTCCAGACTGTGGGTCGCAGCCCAAAGGTGTGCCATGACACAGTCCCCGGTGGCCCAGTGGCAGGGATAGAGATTTGGAGGGCATGTAGGGGTGTTGCTCCCTCACCCCCAACTGCATCTTTCCACTCCCCTTCCAACCCTGGAACATCAGAGCAGCTCCAAGGCACACAGCCCCGCCCACTTGCCCTGCCTGACGGAGCCTGCGTGGAAAGCATGTCTAGGCAGGAAGGTCTGGAAGAGAGGAATTTTTCAGGGGAGAGGGGGAAGCTGGGGTCAGGAGAACAGCACAGGCACAGCTGGAAGGTTTCCTCCTCCCTTCCTCAGTGTCTGGCTTACAGGCAGAAGGTGTTGCTATTTTGTAGTGGGAATATCATGGACACACACACACCCTGTACACTGAACTGTCCCCTCCATCTCAGTTGCGGCAGTGGGGTGTGGGTTTGCTGTTTTGCAGTGGGGGGGGTTGAGTCCTTCCCCCTCCCCAGGGCAGTGACCTGTCCCCTTCCCCCTCCCATCTCTGCTGTCCATGTTAGGAGCCACCCCTGCCCTCCATTGCAGGCTGCGCAGGGTCACCAGCCATTCATCCCTCTCCAGGCTGGAGTAGGAAGCAGCCAGTGGGAGCATCCTCAGCATGTCCCCGGCAGCCAGGCTCAGTTGTATTGCTGACTGGGGATTCCCCTGCCCCATTCCCCCAAACTTGGGGTTTCCCACACACACACCAAAATGTTGCTGCCCCACCCCTGTTGAAACATCCTTAATTCTTCATACACCACAGGCCAGCCCACCCCACCCCTCCATATCCCTGTGAGCTATCTGTCAGAGCCCTGCATCTTGGACTAAACTGGTCTCAGTATCACCCCCTCTGCCCCAGGGCCAGGCTGGAGTTCTCTGGGGCTGAACCCCTGCTCTGACTGAGGTAACAGGTTTTCTCTGCCCCACCACCCCACCCATTTCTCCCCAGCTGGAGAAAAACTGGGCTCTGCAGGCTGAGGTGGCGCATTGAGCAGGGGGTTGGACTAGATGACCTCCTGAGGTCCCTTCCAACCCTGAGATTCTATGTGGCAGTCCCAGAGCCAAGGGTAACGTGCTGCACCTGCCACCAGTGACAGGCAACACCAAGGGACTTCAGCCACCTCTCCACCAGCACCCCTCAGGGGCAGACACCAGGGGTACCTTGCTTATCGTAAGATAGGGACATAGAGCTGTGGCCTGATTTCAGGGATGAGGTCCAGGCTTTTGCCCCTGGCTCTGCAGGGGAAGGGGTGCTGGGCATCAGTGGGGTGCACTGCCTTTGGGGAGGAGGGGTGGCACCTGCCCTCAAGCCAGAGCACTGAAGGGCCAGAGTCAGGAGGGAAGTGGAAAGAGATCCCCCCGCTGGTACATATAATTTATATGTATGTAATTAAAATTAATACTTTCCCTCAAGAAGTGGCAATAGCAGGCCACAGTGCCTATTACAGCAGCACACATGGCCTCAGTGGGAAAAAGTTTGGGATGCCCTTGTCTATAGGAATATTTTTTCCAGTGTAATGAATTCATCTGCAAAATATTTCTTCCTAGAATGAGTGCACATCATTAATTTTAATTTATTTGACATTTTTACTGCAGTAACACCTAGAAGCCAACCAGGTCAGAGCGCTGCGCTTGGCCTCATCTCTGACCAATTATCTGCATCCCAAGTGACATATGTGAGGCCAGGGGTCAGGTGACAGGATCAGATAATCTGCAGGCTTACATATAAGGCCAACAGGGAGACCTGCAGAAGATCCCAGGTCAGGGGAAAGGTGCCAGGCAGCATGACCTGGTTTGTTTGTTTTGTTTTATTTATTGTGGACTGTTTTGGTCAGTTGTGGCTGTTAGTTGGATGGCTTCTGAGAAACGAACCAATCCCTGAAAAATCGGACTGAAATTTTGTTGACATTTGTGAGCTTTATTTGATGTTGTCTCACGTTGACCCAATGGCTTACAGGCCCCATTATGCTAGCTTTTGTATAAGTGTATACAAACAGTCTCTGCCCCAAAAAGCTTATCTAAACAGGCAACACATATAAGGTATATGCATGTACAGGCAATTCTACATCATATCAATGAGGTCTTATTTATTCTTTTCTGCAGTTTTGGGGTTATTAATAAGATCTGTCATCTTACTATCTATCTGGAGTCCTGTAAATTCTAAATATTAAAATATGCAGAATTATTTTTAGCCTTAGACCAAAAATTTCTTTGTTTTACATATTTTAACTAGGTCTTATTATTCATATTATGTTTAAGCCTCTTCCATAACATTAATAGTTTTACTTTCCATTCCTTTAATCATCCTGTTGTTGCTTCATTCTCTGGTATTGTCCTAAATCTCTCTAGCATCTGAAGTGTTTGAGGATGGTTGGAATGGGTTTTTTCTTCCAAACATATATGGAAGTATCTGCTCTTATTCTTCTCTGTTTTTAAATGTGGTTTCAGCAAGGAAGAATGGTCTTGTGTTTGGGACTCAGGTGATCTGGGTTCAAGTCCCAACTCTGTGCAGCAGACTTGCTGTGTGACTGTACAAGTCACTTAATTTCTCTATGCCTCAATTCCTGACCTGTAAAATAGGGATAATACTTGTTTTTCCCACACTTTGTCTTGACTGTGTAGACTAGGGTAGAGACTGTCTCTTGCAATGTGTTTGGATAGCACCTAGGAAGTAGGGTCCTGATCTCAGTTGGGGCCTCTAGGTGGCACTGCAATAAAAATAAACAGTGAGACACAATCTGCACTCTTCAAAGTCAATACAGAGGTGTACCTGGGGACAGAATGATAACACTTTAGATTGGATTAAACTTTTGAGCAAGCTAGCAGAATCCTTGTCACGTAGAGGCACCTAAAACTAGTCTGCACAAAGCCATAGGAATAGGGAACCTCTTTCACTGGCAGTAGGACAAATTAAATAGGTCCTTTAGAGTATAAAATCTTTGTTTACTCTGGTGCTTATAAAGCACCTATACATCTTCTTCTTTCCTCTGTGTAGAGGCTGTATGAGCCATACCGAATTAGTTCTGGTAACAGGGTCAGAGGCAGAACAATAGGAGAGAGTTCACCAAAAGCAAAGGTTTGAAAACCCACTCTCCAGGTAGAGTTTGTTTGTACAGGGGTCTGATTTAACCCAAAATTATGCTAACTTGGCAAAAGTCTCAAGCTACATCTATTTCCATGCAGTTTTCGAAGTTACTTCAAATTCAAAAACCAAGAAGTGCAGGCCATTCAGGATAGCTCTCTACATTTATTTGCTGGCCTTGATTATCTTCCCTGTCACTCACCTCTGTGCATAATACACTCTTCTTTTTAAGTTGTTGAGCCTAAATGGCTACACAGGCTCTTTGATCCAGGGGTCTGGCCCATCCACCAATCCTCCTGATAGACTTCAAAAGAGGGATGTTGGGAGCCAGTGAAAGGGTCAGAAGTGCACAAGAGTAACCTATGGTAGAGAGAAGTGTTGCTTGAGTAGGGATAAAAGTTCCCGTCTTATGCAATGCAGTCAGAGTTCCCCATTATGACATCTGCCTCCCTTTGGCTCCCTACCTCTAGTGCATCTGTGGTTGGTTTTGCATCAACAGATGCAAAATGTGCAGACATATCTCCACTGCTATAATGATCAATACACCTTTCAAGATCCATGGATCCCATGCATGTCTATCACAACACAATGTACCTCATCCAGAGAATCAAATCCCCCAACAACTTCTATATGGGTGAAACTAGGCAATCATTATGCTCTCAAATGAACTCACACAGAAAAATGATAAAAGACAAAAACATCCTATCACTCCATGGGAGAATGTGTTTCAAAAAGTGATCACTCCATATCTGCTCTTTCTATACTCATCCTCAAAGGAAACCGGCACAACAGTACCTTCAAAAGGTGAGCCTGGGAACTTAAATTCTTAACTCTGCTAGACACCACAAACTGTGGACTCAACAGGGACACTGGTGTCATGGCTCATTATGATAATTTGTAGCACACACCTGCCTGCTAACCCTTAATGGCCCACTTCAAATTCTTTAAGCATAACAATCTAACCCTTATTGCTCACTCCATTTCAATACGCATTACCCTTTCTGCTTAACAATCTGTCCCAACTTGAATTTAGCTCACACACTTATATTTCCTTCTCTAGACCTGAAGAAGAGTTCTTTGTAGCTCAAATGCTTTCATCTTCTACCAACAGAAGTGGTTCTAGTAGAAAATATTACATCTCCTCCACTTTGTGTCTCTATCTATCATGTCTTTCTATGTTCAGTAATAATGCTCCCACTGGAGTCAATGGCAGAACCTTCCACTGATAGGGCCCTTGGTGTAAAGTGTTAGCTCCAGGCTCTGGAACCAGATCTATGAGGGCAGATCTCTCGGCCAATGCAGGTTCAGCTGCAGGATCAGCATCTACATTTTCACATCCTAGAATTTTTGTATTTTTATTTTTAACTTACTGGATTTGGGGCAGGGAGGAATTAAATATAATAAAAGGACTTTTTTGAATCATGCAATTTATTGTGCTCAGGCAGACTGTGGCATCGACATGGAGCTTCACCAAAGCCTCTGGATGAAATCCTGGTCCCATTGAAATCAATGAGGCCAGGATCTCAGAAAGACAAAGCAGTAAATCTGTAATTCCATTCAAAATATCTAAGTTATTGCCTAGTGTTTATCACATACTATGTTAAACCCTGGACAAACAGCTACAAAAGGGGGGTAGTAACTAGTTCCAGGGGATTAAAAGGCCCCTCCCTATCCACTGAGGAGAGAGAACCAGGGGGCAATAAGGTTCAGCTGGAAAAGGGGTTGCTAGGGAACCAATTAGGTTCAGCTGACTCAACTACTTGGGTCCTTTTTAAACCCTCCCCTGGGTGGTAGGAGAGGGAGAGTGAGGGAGTGAGAGGAGCAGGCAAGCTGCCAGTAGGCTGTATGCAGCAAGACACCAGACCTTCCCAGCAGGGAGGCTGTACTTGCTCCCCAGAAGGGAAGAAAAACAAGCACAAGGGACTGACTGAGGAGAGGAGTAGCAGCACCCTGTGCCATCTATAAGGATTTGCCTTGCCCCAAACCTGAGTCTCCAAGGCTAAAAAGGACTGAGCCTACTGAGGCGAACAAGGTATTTTGCCACAATACCTATGATAATTGGCTGATGGACCTCAGAGCTTGGAGAAAGGCAAGGCTAGCTCAACATATACAAATTTGTTTTAAAATGAGTATCAGCTTTTATGCTGCTGTGCCAGTCTCTGCTTTGAAATGGCTACCAAGTGTCTGTAACAAGTTTACATGTCCTCCCACATAGATTCCAGTTTTTTTCTTCTTTGCTGCAAATAAATGTTCTTTCCCTCTAGCATCGGATGCCAGGTGAAGGTCAAGTATCAGTCTTTTGTTGGTTTTTTTTTTTTTTTTTTTTTACTGGACAATTTGAAGTCCGTGAACTCTAAACTCTATATTGAATGCTTGTCTTAGTTCAAGTTGTTTCTAACTCAAGCTTTTCACAGACTGTTATTGATCTGCTCCTCTAAAAGTAATAAATCCTGTAGTGTAGTAATTCCATAAGTACAGCAGAGTTTTGGGGGGCTTTGAATCTTCATCTGATCAAACAGTTCCAAATCTCTTAGATAAATTATTCCCCAAGCTCTCAATGTCAGCTCTCTATGTATTAAATCCTCTTCCCCCCAGACATTAAATCAGATGCTGCAGGTATATGTTAAACTTTTTTTTGTATGCTTTTGCCTGTTGTATGGACACTGAACACAAGTGAATGAGAAGCAAATAATAAATTTCCATTTATTATTATTATTATTATGAGAAACAGGTTGGCCACATAAATTGAAATAATTCTTTCTCCTATTTAATTTACAGTCAATTCATGTTTAATTTAATTTGAGGCAGAGAGGGGCAAACACTTTTAAAAATAAATATGTATAATACTTTCTTGTAAGAATCTTTCACAAATTGGATTTGTAAACTACATCCCTAGAGAGGAAACTAGTAAAATGTATAAGTCCCTCTGGAATTTTGTTTAAAAGGATTTTGAATTTTTTACACTCTGGTTTTGAATTAATCTCCTAAAGATTATAATGAGGCAGTGCAGTTAAAATGCAGGACTCTGAACCTATTCCTGAGTTTTCATCTTGGCTCTGTTGCTGATTGGCTGTATGGCTTTGGTAAAGAGTAGCTATGTGAACTTTTTCAATGGGGGACAGTGTGCTCTGAAAATTGGGTCACTTCTTAATTTGTCTACATATGGGGGTAAGTGCCTAACATGAGGTATCTAAGTTTGATTATGGTGGCTGTAACCCCTCTGTCCAGCATGTTCTTTCCCACTAATCATGCAGAGGCCCCTCCATGAGGGTTTGGCAAGGGTTCTAGCTCTACAGAGTTGAAAGCATTTCTGGGGAAATGAGGCCCTCTACTAGATTCTGAATTTATTTCTGCCACTGCACATGTATTCTTTGTTAGCAACAACAAATGTTCACAAAGAACAAAGCATCTCAAACGTGAACTGCTAAATACATCATTTTGCATTTACAGAACTCCCGATTCTTATTTGTTGGTGTAATCGAAGGGAAAACCTCTTTCTGTGTTCTCTTCCTTAGTTAGAAGATGGCAGAAGCTGACTTTTTTTCCTCCTGACATACACACACTCCTAACTAGAGCTGGGTGAATGTCGGATTCTTCAGTTCACCAACAATTGTGAAAAATCAAATTTCATTTTGGATTGAACCAAAAACCGTGTCTTTCAAAATTTACAACTCAGTGTTTTTTGCTCTGATTTGGGGCATTTTAACAAAAGCAAAGGAGAACTAGATTCACAGAGGAGGATGAAAGGGAGGTGGTCTCCTTATAACTTTTAGCCCAGGGGTTATGGCACTCCCCTGGGATGTAGGAGACCCAGGACCCAATTTGTGCCAACTGGCAGAGGACACAGAAGGGCAAGAGTTTTACAGTGATCCCCTGGGTCAAGTACATGCTAACCTTTAGTGAATTATCATGCATATAAGATCTCTACTGAGAGCCAGTAGTACATTGGTCATTATAATCCTTGCAAAATGGATAATATTTAGGAAGTTAGGTATCTATACTGGAAAACATCTTCTTAAAACCTTGAAGTTAAAGACAGATCACCAAAAGGTGACATGCTGTGGACATATTCTGTTCAGGCAGGGGATGGCAGATGCTTATCTCTGTCTGGTCATTGTGTATTGTGTCTTTCACAATGTAAATCTATTTGCATACTAAGACACTAGTTAATCAAGACCATGAAATCAACAAGATATCACAAAATCCACAGGAAGGAACATAAAGCAGAAGGGTGTCCCATCTATGAATAAAGATCAAAGGACTGTTTTAATACATCTGGGTTTGCAAAGAGACGCACAGTATTCTTTACCTACGGGACAAGCTGGAAGCATGTTTTGTCTCTTGACAAAAGGATCACAGCCAGGCTTGGATGAAAAATGCTGGAAGGACTTTGGAGTGAGCTTGGCTCTATAAGCATGAATATATCTAGTTAAATAAATCTAAATTCTACAGTGCATGTTATAATTTTAATATATGTAACCATTTGTTTCCAATGCTTCAATTTGCTATCATTTGAACCTTTGTTTATAAACTTTTTCTTGTTTTCGCCATAAACATATCTAAGTGTTGTGTGTTAAATAGGGCAGTGATTTAGGTGGAACTGATAAACTGAGGTACACTGCTTCTTTGGGACAGCGAGTCTGTGAACACGGAGTGTCCTGTGGAACAGGGCTGGAAGCTCCAGGGAGATACTCTGAGGTTGAAGCATGCCTATTGCTAGCCTGCAGAGGGACAGCCATGCTTGCATAGGCTGATTGTATTGCCTGTGGTGGGTGAAGTCAGGGAGATGACCAACAGAGGCACAGGCAAGGTTTCCTCAGTCTAAGGGCAGGTGGTAGTGAGGTGCCTCACAATCTTCCCTGGGTACCCCTGGGAAGTATCACACCTGCTCTGCTTGATATGGAAAAGGGAGTTGAACTCTGGTCTCCTACAAGTGCTGGAGAATGCCCTAGCCACTGGGCTCTGCACTTTTCTGTTGTGAGTCTGTGTCTCAATGTCTCTGGTTGAAGCTGATCCATTTCTAAATCTAAATGATTAAATAGTATTTGGAATAGGCACTTGAAGTTGGGTTGAAACTGGAATCACTTCATTTTCATATTACCCAACCATTTTGGTGGGTTTTTTGTTTTGTTTTGTCAAAACTGTTCAGGGACAGTTGATGTGCAATTTCAATTGAGCCAAACCATTCAATTTTTGGTGAATAGTCTCTTCACCAAAAAATGTCATCCAGCTCTACACCAAACTCCTATCTCTGGATTTTATAAAAAGAATCAGCCTTTACATTGCTGAAACCAAATCAGGACACAATACAACCCCGTTTTCATTTCATAGTCTCATTTCCCAATTTCTTCTGCTTCTTCAGTTCTTTTTACAGTCTGTCCAGCTACCTCCAATTATTCCTCAGCTCCAAACCCTACATGCGCCATACACTTGTATGCAAAAAGGGAACCTTAACTGATTATTTCTTTTGGCTATTAAGCAGTCCTTTCAGCTTCTCATTCTAGTCCTCTCTCTGGATTCCCAAACCCTATTAAGTTAATGTAACCAAATTAAACTGTTATATCACTAATATAATAACTGTTACCATAGAAACACAGGATTGAAAGGAACCTCTTGGGTCACTGAATCCAGTCTTCAGCTAGCACAAGCAACCTTGTCATGTAATTCCTTTAATAAATGTATCAAGATCAATCTTAAAACTAGTTAGGTTGTTCACCCCTGCTAGTAAGAGGCTGTTCCAGAACCTCACTCCTCAGATGGTTAGATATCTAATTTCCAGCCCACCTTTATTCATGGCCAGTTTGTACCTATTTGTTCTGAAGATCAGTTTCATTAATCCAAAGGGAAACTGCTCTACAGCACCACCTAGTGATGACAAGAGAGGTGCACCTTGCAACCAAGCTTTCAAAGCATTCACACTAATGCTGCAGTTTTGACGACTTTGATCTGAGTCTATTTCTATCCATTTTCTGGAGTGGTCTTACTTTGTTCATGTTATCTTCCTGATGTCCATTCTCCTTGCAATCTAATTGGCCTTCACTACAAAATGGAGACTGCTGCCTTTTGCCTACATAAACAAAATACACCCTTATTTAAAATATTGCAATATTCTACAGCAATATCCCAAATTACTGCAGTAATACTATCGCAAAATGTTCAATAGGTCTGACGACCATAGAGTTTTTAATAAGAATAGAGAATACCCCAGAATTTGAAAGCAGCAGTCTTTTTTATATTTTTTTATCTATTGTGCTGAATATAGTTGTATCACAGTAGCATCTAAGGGCCCCAATCAGGGACTGAGCCCATGTACTACAGGCTGTACAGATATGAAATATAAAGACCCCCCAAAGAGCCAATAATGTAAAGCTACTATTAAAACGATTTTAATACAGTTTATCCCCGTAACAGTCCATACTCCTTGCTGGATCTAAACAGAATGGGCCAAATTCTGTTCTCGCCACTATAAATACAGTGTTACATGAGTGGTGTCTGGATTTGCACCAGTGCAATCGACAGCAGAACTTTGAATGTCTGAGCTGAAGGATGCTTAATGAAGACACCATTTAATGGGCTGTGTTTATACAAAACAGGATGCAGAGTTAAATCTATGCACTCTGTCTCTCACTGAACATTTCTGCATGCAGATCTGTATTTCAAAAATTGGTTTATATTGAATAACTCCATTCCCCTATGTTTTAAATCGAATAGCGTAAATACTTTAAGAATCAGGCAATCCAATTTAGATCTCCACTTTCTGTAAACTGTGTCTGACAAAAAGTGAGTCGTGGGTCAGATCCCTCAGTGGTGTGGCAAATAACACCTGGTTTTCATCTGTGTACACTTCAAGAACTGTCCTGCTTGCAGTCCAACACTGCTTTTATCCAGTTTACCTCTTACCCCTCACTTTGAGCAAGTGCCTGAAAAGTTCCACGTGAATGAATTCCTTAATCTCTTCACTCTAAAGATAAAAGAGAAACACAAAAACAACCCAAAAGAGCTAAAGAATAATTGAGAAATAGAACTCCTTCGAAGGCGCCCTCATAAAGCAATTTTAGCAGTTTTCACATCTTCAGCTGTTGTAACTCACTGTTTGCTTGGTATTATGTGGCTTAGTCTTTTCACCTGTATTTAACAGAGGAGGGGAACACATTTTTAATGCATTTATTATTACAGTAAAGATGCTGACAAAGGGCACTGACTGGAGAGACTCTGGGACTCTCCAACAGCCAATGAGTTCAGGAGGAAGGAACCGCACGCAGAAGGTCTGGATGGTTTCCAGTAAACTAAATTTGCTTGGCCCCTACCAGGACCAACATATTCTCTACTGGGCTCAAATCCACACCCTTGAGCAATGCAGGTAAACCAGCCTAAACCCTGGTGTAGACAGCACCTACATACTACTACTTGGAGAGGTGAATTAAGACCGCAATGGGAGAACCCCTCCTGTCACTGCAGTGAGTGTCTATATTGAAGCAGTACAGCTACAACTTTGCAGCTGTAGCAGTTTAGGTGTAGACATAGCCTCCGTTATATTAGAGGAAGGGCTCCAAAGAATCCCATAGTTATTCCAGATTTACACAAGTATAGCAGAGCCGAATTTGGCTTACATTCTATAGAGTGGGTACAAAAAATGCAACTCTCACACGGGAAAGGAGTTTAAGTTTTAACTAGAGCTGATCAGAAACTAGAATTTCCATTCTGTGGGCAATTCTGACATTTCGGGGGCGGGAGGAATGGGAACTGTTCTGAATCTGAATAAAACATTAGAATTTTGAAATTTCCCATAGAATAAAACTTCTAAAAATGATGTGGATCGTCAAATTGGTTTCATTTCAATAATGTTGAAACATTGTAATTAATATATAAACAGAATAGATATATTAATAAAAACACATTAATATAAAAATCTAAACAAATTGAATTGAAACAATGAAGTCAAAATAATTGATTTTTGTTTTCCCATTCCTGAGAAACATTTTTATTTCAACAAAACTGCATTTTCCAATGGAAAACTGTTCTACTGAAATATTTTCAACAAGCTCTGGTTTTAACCCTGTGTGCCCACAGCGCTGTGCTCTATTTACCTGTGGTGAATTCAGTGTTCTTTGGTAACCGTTGACACATGATGACAATAAGATATAAGGCATAGGGCAAAGGCCAGGAAAATCTTTTAAAAATGAATCCTACTTCCAGCTGGGGAATATGGGGGGGGTTGGAAAAGTGCCTCTTGCAACTTCTAACTTTCTTTCCTATGAGAGATGTTGTAAAGTGTTGATTTATTTTTTTGCAATTTCTGCTTGACTGCATCTAAAATATATCATTCCCTAAAAATGTCCTGACAACACTGTTAACTCCTAATTCTGGGTATTCGTAAACACTTATAGATTCATAAATATTTAGGTTCAAAATGATTTCTTGGGTCACACATGCAATCCTTCTGCATTATTACAGGATTGCATGGATAGATGCCTTTACTAACTGTGCATTTCCTATCTATTCATGCTTTGGGTGGTTAGGTTACTTCACTGCGTAATAGGTATAAATGAAAGAGCTTTCATCAATTTCTCCAAAATATTTGCATTCTTAATTTTAGATGGTGGTTGTGGATGTATCTGCTCCGGGACACCATTCTGGTATTGGTATCAGACACCCAAGTTGGTTAAAATGTGACTTCAGTGAAGATTCATACTGATATTGTATTCCTAGGAATAGAAGACTAGGGCAAAGGCTTTGAATGCTTCCGTATCTGGGTTGATGCAATTTGTCCTACATAATTTATAAGTGAGTTCTTAACTACTTTAGCAAAAGAGCATTTCCCCCAAAAGGTGGCTGCCTCCTGGGTTATGAAGGCGGTTGACTGGCAAGCATTGTCAAACATCCAGAAAACATTCTGGAGTTTAGCATCAGATTCCTAGTGCTGCTGTCTAATATAGAAACAAATTCCCTCTTGCTTATTACTCTGCCTAAAATGATAAATAGGGCTGCATGAGAGGGCGCAGCAGAGCCTTTGAGGCCCTCCAGAAGGCCCTGAGGTCCTACCACAGCCTGACCCAGAAAAAGGCAGAGTGGGGTCCTCCAGCAGCCTAGAGAGGCTGCAGCCTATCGGGGCCCAGCAGCCTAGTATAAAAGAGCTGCAGGGCCAGAGCGAGGGCACTTCCTTGCTGGAGGAGCGCTGGCTGAATGAGCTATAGGACCTTGGACAGAGCAGTACTGGCAGAGACTGTGGGGAGCAAGAAGGAGCCCCTGGCTGGCTGCTGAGACTCAACCAGGACAAGGTCCTGAGGTAAGGGTGAAGGATTTTCTGGGACTGCAAGGAAGTGGTGCAGGGTATCATAGCATCAACAAAGCTTAGATAAAGGGACACTGTAGACGGCTGCTATGTATAGGCTTCCTGGCCTGGGTCTCGGAGTACAGGGGAGACCCAGGTTCCCTTCATTAGCCAATGGGGAAGTGGCCTGGACTTTGATGTGTACCCCAGAAGAGGAACCGAACTGTTTTAGTAGCCCAGTAGGAGAGCTGGGGCCAGAAAGGCCCAGAGAGGGTGAGAACATTGCCTCCAGGGAGACAAGCCCTGTAGTACGGTGCGATACTCAGGCCGAGACCATTTGAAGTCTGTAGGACTAATTAAGGACCTGATCAAGGAGAGCTACAGGGGAAGAATGGGCAAACATACACACTCCAACAAGGGGTGCTTCTGAGAGGTGTGCCACGTCTTTACAGGCTGGTTGAAAATTTTCCATCAAAAAGTGTTTTTTAACACAATTGGGTTTTGGCTAATCAAATTTTTTAATGAAAAGCATCTGATTTTGGCGGGGAAACTTCAAATTTTCATTAAAATGTTGAACACCCAAAAAGTGAATAATTTCTGTTTGGACATGCCACAGTGGTGCTTCATGAGAAATATAGTTCAGTTACCTCAGGTCACCCCCTTCTCCTCTACATGTCCCATGATAAGCTATGGTCTCCGCTCTTTCTGAGTCACCATTGTGCATCATGGGAGAGGCAGTCCAGCTGGGAGGCCTGGCTCATAGGTGGGAATAGGGACCTGAAGCATCTGAACTAAACTCCCCTGAGGTGCCATAGCATCATTTCTGAATAGAAATTTTTGGTTTCAGACAAAAGTTTTCAGTTTTCAATTTTTTGCTTTTCATGTGGGACAGGGACCATTTTCCAATCACTTTGTTAAAACATACCTCCTTACATTAGCAGAGGAGGTTGAATAGAAAGGATCTCCAGAATCATAGCCAAATTTTTCAATTAATACAGTGTGATGCATTTCTATAGCACCTGATGATCTTTAACTTTTCAGTCTAATAATTAAGCCACACAACACCACCATGAAGTAGGTGAGAACAGTTATACCATTTTATAGATGTTTGAATTCATTTGAGACACAGGGAAACAGTAGCCTGCAGTCACTTAGAGCCAAGGAGTCTGATGACAAATCCTCTATACTTTACTCCTTTCCATAACATAATTCATCCTATTCCCAACAGCCATTTTCATAATTACTCCCTATTAGAGCAACTTTCTTCAAGCTAAAACATCAAAGCAGACATTTTCATTCATCTTAACCAGCTAAAAGGCAAAGATCATTTTAGCCTCTCTGTCTTTGGCGAATGTCTCTCTTAAATTGCTGTTTTTTCTCCTTTGGGCAAGTATCTCAGGAGCATGCTGGTGACATTGTATGGGAGGCTCAAACTCAGTAAGATTGCTGAATGTTTAGCATTAGTGCCCTAATGAAATAAATCATCTATTCTGGACTGGTGAAGAGCAGACCTATGAAAACTATTACTAGTGGCTAGTAACTGTTACATTATCTTTGTTACATTATCCAAAGTGTTTTGTTCTGGGCATTTCTGTTGTCTTATTTTGGTCATGGCTCAGATATTTTTAAAGGCAGTGTGCCACCTTAGGGAGAATCCAAAGGTTTTTTTTTCCTCCTGTTCATGTATTATGTGCTTTAATTCCATTTACGTATTTGAAAAGTCATTGTCTTTGTTGTACCTTTTTAAAGGACAACTACTGTTGTAATTGTTTATGTAGATTTCTAACATCGCTTCCATTGTTAAGAGGTTTCTTCAGAATGGAGAGAATATAACTAATGGTTAGAGCAGGTAATGAAGTCAGTTATTCTTATTATTTGTATTACAGAGGCACCTAAAGGCCCCGAATGAGGCCTTCCATTGCACTAGGTATTACATAAAGCTGTTCCATGCACATAGTATGACACCATTCCTGTCCCTGAAGAGCCTTATTAGCTACACTCTTTGTTTTTTGCCCCTTAGCATGTAAGTTACAGGAACTTAGTCTCGTTTAGACTCAGATCATGGAAGGGGCCACCCAAATACACCAGGAAAACCTGCTTCCATACAGGAAAAAAAATAAAACTCACCACCCCTAGTTGTCACCTACAATCCCACACTGGAACCCATATGGGGTGATGATACTAGTCACCTTGATTTCAAGGGCAACATCAACAATCATAGTTTGAACTAATGGGTCTTTGTGTGACTCCATAAACCAATTCGGAAAGAACAACACTTACTGCATTGGCCACAGAAGCATTTGCCTAGTAGTGCTGATTGAGCTGCACATTGTTTTCATGCCTGGCATGTACTTTCAGCTGACCAACGTGATTCTTCACAAAGTCATGCCCTTAGGTGTGGTGCCATGCAATATAATCAATCACCGGTTGCTCAAAGATGGAGTCAGAAATATTTGTTTTGTGCAGATTTTGTTTCAGGGTATTTTTGAAGCATTTCATCTGATGTCTAATTTTAGATTTCCAGGGTTTAATTTGGAATATAAGACTTGTTTTGATAGATCTCAGGCATATGAATTAAATATCCAGTCCATCTCAATTGGGTGCTGATCAAGTAGGTCTCAATGCTGAAGGAAACAGCTTTTGCCATGATTTCAGGGATAGAAACCCAGTCTTGCCATTTGATTCCCAGTAATAAATATAGCTGTCACCAATGGAAACTGTCAAGCTTTTTAATTTGCCATTGATAACAGGTCCATATTTCACACAAGTAAAGCAATGCCATGAGAACAGCATTATAGACTTCAATTTTCGTCTGTAAACAGATTCCATGTTAATTCCTGATTCAGTAATGGAGACAATCATATGTGGCTCTGGCTTTCTTAATTTGCACATCCACTTTGTGGTCACTGGTCGCTTCATTGTTCAACATGCTGCCAAGATAAGTCAACTGTTTGATAGCTTAGAGCATGGTACCATCCAAGATTATTGATGGGCTTTGATCAAGTTGTTCAGAAGCTGGCTGGTACATAACCTGGGTTGCTCAACTGATGGTGAGGCCACAGTTACAAGCCTCAGCAGCAAAGCAGTTTGTAAGATACCGTGGTGCTTCTTCAGGGTGTGCCATCAAGACACAATTGTAGGCATAGAGCAGTTCCTGAATCAACATTTCCATCACTTTTGTGTTTTCACATAGATTGGAAAGATCAAAAAGCTTACCAGTGCAGAAGTGTCAAAAGGAACCATTTGAAGAGCCATGAAGGGGTTCCTCTAGCATCACAGCAAAGAATAATGAAAAAGTTAGGAGCAAGAATACATCCTTGCTTCACCCTGTTTGTGACCATCAACACTAACTCTTCCAGCCAGGCCTTCATGGAATTGCTGAATTATGTTAATTATTTTTTCTGGACATCCAAATTTAGTCATTTCCAGAGGGTGGTATGATTGACCATGTTGAATGCCTTGGTTAGAATGAGAAATACAATATTCAAAGGTTGATGCTGCTCACAACACTTTTCCTGTAATTGTCAAATGATGAAAATCATGTCAACAGTTCTTGGCTGAGCACAAAGTCACTCTGACACTCAGGTACAACCTTATCAATCATGTGGGTCAGGGTTGGTTCAAGAGGATCCGTGCAAGACTCTTGCCAGCCCTGGAGAAGAAAGAGATCCTACAGTAATTACCACAGTTGCTCTTTGAGACTTTATGCTTATAGATAGTGATGATGTTGGCATCTTTCAACTGTTGCAGTATGATTTCTTGAAGCCAAACATAAGGAAAATTCAGAAAGCCTGTCAATGAGATTTCCTCTATATTTGAAAATTTCAACTGTAACGGCAACAGGACCAGATTTGTTGTTTTGCATTACTTGAACCGCTTTCAATACCTTGGCTTGCCTGGGTGGAAATACAACCTCATCAGATGTAGGCAATTTGTGGGCATTATCCAGTAAATCATCAGAAACAGTAGAAAAATGATTAAGTAGTTTACTAAAATATTCGTGCCACTTTGGTGCATGGTAGTGCAATCCGTGTTGACAGATTCACCATCAGCACTTGTTAGTGATGTGAAGGCAGATTGGATAGGCCTCTCCACAAATTTAACTGCATAATAGAAATCTTTGGAGTCATGTTTATCAGCAAGGGCCTGTCGTTTATCCACTTTACAGTCAAACTATATATTTTGCATTTGGCAGAGTTTGCACTGGAGCATGATGCAAGCTGTCCTATATCTGGACTTTTTCAACTCAGAGCATGGTTCAGCTAAGAGTGTGGCATGCACTTGTCACTTGACATCGAGGAGATTCAAGATTTCCGGGTCATTATCCTAGAACCAATCCCTATGATGGTGTTTTATATATCCAAAACAATCCACAATGGTACTACACATTTTGCCATGCAGGGATACCCATTCAACAGATATGTCATCACTGGTCATTGGAAGAATTTCTAAAACAGGAGTTAGTTATGCTGAAAATTGTTTGGTGATTGACAGATCTTTCAGCCAGGCAATATTTACATGCTTAACTGACTGGTTTTTAACCCATTTTCAGCCAAATAGAGAGGGAAAGCTTTCAGTTAAACATGATAGTGGTCAGTCCAACAATCATCTCCTCATACTATCTGAGGTTATGTGCACATCTCATAGGTCATGCTGTTGGACCAACGCAGTCAATCAGATGGCAGTTATGTGAATGAGGGTGCATCCAGGTCATTTTGTATATGGCATGGAATTGGAGGACAGTGTTTCTGATAACTAGATGGTGCTTGACGCGTGTCAGCAGAAGTAGACCTTTGCTGTTCATCTTGCCGATGCCATGTTCACCAAGAACACCATGCCACGCAGAATCATCACAGCCAACATGAGCATTGAAGTAATGTAAAATCAACTTGTGTTCATGGGGAGTCAATCAGATCATTTAGTTGAAAATAAAAATGCTCCTTAACCTCAGAGTTAGCCATTTTTTGCTGAATAAGCACTGATCAGTGAAGCATAATGTCCACCTCTCAGGGGAAGTTGGAGCTTCTCCACTATGTCGTTTGTACTGATAGGTAGGCACTCCAAACTAGAAACAAGCTTCTTTCTGATTGCAAAGCTGACTCTTGCATCCATGGCTCATTTTATGGGCATTCCTTCCAGAAGAAAGTATACCCAGCACTCTCCTCAGTGAGATGACCCTCTTCAGCAAGTCACATCTTGCTCAGCAGCACAATATCTTTAAAGTTCTTGACCCATGAGAGCAATCCACCTGGCAGGACAATTAATTTGGTTTGGACAATCAAGGAGTGTATGAACAGTCCACGTCACAACATAGAGACAAAAGGAAACTTTTTGAGGCTTGTTTGAATTTTGACCACATGATGGGACACCCTCCAGCTATGGTAAGCTAATCAGAGCTGTTCAGGATGAGCAGTTTTAGGGACCTTTTTTAGCCCTCTTCATATTGAGGTCAGCTGTGCTGTCCCTAAATAGGACAGCCGAGTCAATCAAGATGCTGCTAAACTATGGTATCAACACAGAGTGACCAAAGTCTTGACCTGTGCAGTTCACAACTATGACTCCCAGCAATGTCCTTTACCTGTTACTTTCACAATTCCCCCATAGCAGAAGGGCTTGCTGGATTGTCAAAGGCTCCATGAGAATTTGTTTAACGAGCAGTTGCGCACCAACTCGGACACTCCCTTGACACTTCTAGTGGCAAGGTAAACAGAGAAAACTGAAGGAGTTTGTTTTCAGAGTGACCTTCTTCTAGACCAGTTGCCCAATTGCCCAGGATAATGAGCCTGGTCTGCCAGACCAGAGCGCATGTGGGGTATCCTCAAACAATTGCAACCCATACCTAATGAGGACCACATCCTGAAAGAAATCTTTTCTAAACCCCCTCTTCTGGACTTCAAACAACCCCCCAGCCTCACAAAGCTAGTCATCAGAAGCAAGCTCTCCACAGACCAAGAGACATCAACTCAAAGCAGCACCAGACCCTGCCAGAACACCAGATGCAAAACCTGCAGACATATTGCTATTCCTCTGATGATCAACACACCTTTCATGATTCATGGGTCCTACAAATGCTTATCACAACATATGGTGTATCTCATCCAGTGTATTAAATGCCCTGATAACAACTGAGTGTGTGAAATGCAACAATCACTACACACTCGAATGAACTTGTACATAAAAATGATAAAAGAAAAGAACACCCTGTCACCCATGGGGGAACACTTGTGACAAGGCGGTCACTATATCTGATCTTTCAATACTTATCCTCAAAGGAAACATGACACTTTCAAAATGCAAGCCTGTGAACTAAAATTGATAAGTCTGCTAGACACCAAAAACCATGGATTTAACAGGGACACTGATTTTATGGCTCATTACAATAATTTGTAGTGCACACACCTGTCTGCTAACCCTTAATAACACACTTCAAACCCTTTAAGTATAACAATCTAACCTAACCCTTATTGCCCACTCCATTTCAAGTGACCTTCTACTACAACATGCATTACCCCATATGCTTAACAATCTATACCAACTTGTATTCAGCTGGGGCACTCTGCTATCTTCCCCAGATCTGAAGAAGAGCTCTGTGTATCTCAAAAGCTTGTTCTTTCCATGAATAAAAGATTATAACCTCACCTACTTTGTCTTTCATATCCTGGCACCAATATGGCTACAATAATGCCACAAACTTGAAGAAATCATCATGGCCCCATTTTTGTGATACTTCCTTGGGGTCTGCAAATACAAGAGAATTGTGTAGCCTGTATTTGCAACATTTACGAGAATAGTGGGTTTGTGAGGGTTTTTTTAATTAAAAAAGCATGAAAATTATGGGATATGGATGGAGAAAGTTGCATGATGGAAGGTTGAGCCCTACCTCCCAGAGATCTCTGGGCAAGTCATTTTTATCCAACAATATATTGCAAAAATTTCCACAAAGGCATTGCACTGGCTGGAAGTATCTGGCATACTGGGTTATCTACCCATGGTGCACTGCACTTTGCATTGACACACTCACCCCTAGTGAGTACATGCAGTGCTGATGCAAGCGGCCAAGAATGCATGTCCTTGAGCAATATACAGACTTTGGTGGCTATACTCTAATGTGACTTGCATAGACGTGGCCTTAGGGTTCAAGCATACTTATATTACTTAATCTGTAGTATAAGTATACTGATGCAACATTCATGTTTCGCAGGCCAAAAGTTGATCCTAAAGTATACCACTTTTGATTCCCTCTAGACTTAGATGTAATTTGGCCCAATGTATGTGTGATACTTGGTAGGTCTCAAGTATCAGGGGGTAGCCATGTTAGTCTGTATCCACAAAAACAACAAGGTGCCACCGGACTCCTTGTTGTTTTTGGTAGGTCTGTTACTGTAAAAGGGATTTTAGAAGTGTATTTATTCCAGTACAGGGAAATGCTTCCCTGAAACCATAAGGAAGTTAATTTCATGCAACTGAAGTTGGATTTCTAAACCAGTCTCCTACATACACAACATAAACATCCTCCCTCTCATGTAGATGGAGTCAGTTAAATGAGGTTCTTAATTTATATTCAGTGTTACAATGCATCCCATAACAGGGACCCATACCAGTCTGTGCAGCAGTGTGCTGTCTTTGGAAAAGTGGGGAGTCCCCAGGAACTGACAAAATGATGGAAAATTTTTATGGTTAGCATTGTGTTTTTGCTAATGGTTCCATTGATAATCATAATATTGAATGACAAAAGTTGGCTTTGGCTTTACTTTGTAATTTCCAGATTTTGACTTTATTGTGCTCCTGTTCTTCTTATTCGCTACCCCAGTCCAATTTCTTTCTTTCTCTCTCTCTTTTTTAATTGGCATAATCAAGCAGCTGTTCTTAATGTGGGTGCCTGATCACTGCTAATTCTAATTTGCCATAGTCCCTCCAGGATTTTCATGTCTCCAACACCTGCTCCTTATTCTTTAGAGCAGTGACTGAGGAGCACATGACCAGATCCCTCTGTGTCAGGGACAGAATAAGAATGAACATTGCCCAGATCAACCAAAATAGCATGGCCCCAGGCACTCTACCTTCTTCGTAGTGGCAGTAGACTTGCAAAATCCATGGACCCTTTCAGACAAGTTGGGGGCTGTGACTAGTTATTCAACACTGGCCTCCATACCTCCAGCCATAGATAGCTCCTTATACCAAAAGTCTCGGTAGCTCACTCCATACTTAGGGTCTGCTTCTCCTATTAACATTAAGGGGTGTTTTTGGCTATCGTGTTTTACCTACCTACCTTAAACTGCAGGTGCGTTTAGATATAATACAAGATACTAAATGTTTTCTTTTACTTACTAACTGAATGGAAACTGATTTTTCCCCTCTCCAAATTTGTCAATAATCACAACCCTGCTCCTTTGTCACCCTGCAGCTGCATTCTTTTACTCCCTGGTCCAGATATAGCGCTCAGGCCACCTACTGTGTTGTGGTGTTTTTTAAAAGAAATCATAAAAAAACAATGGAATTTTTTTCCAGACTCACACCTTATAACTGAAATCAGAATCAGGCACCACTATTTTTATCTTGACAGTGGCCTTTTAAGAAAATATAGCAAGCTGAGGAGGAGTAGGTTTAACACAGCGTTAAAAAGCTTTGATAAGATGCTTAAAGAACCTCACCAAATAGGATACTAAATCTAGCAAACCCTACTTCTAATAGGCAGGAAATGCAATTAACCAGCTTTCCCTGGAGTAGCAATATAACAGGGCTCCAGCAGGTGTGTGACTATTGTGTTATTAAAACAAAAAAAATCAAGTCAGCTTTTCACTACAAAAACAAGTAAAAGGCAGAGCAGATGCTGTAATAACCATTAATTTACATTCACCAACTATATGTGTTATAAAGCTAGATCAAGAACCCTGGAAAAACAAATTATTTTTGGCTTGCGTGTGCAATAGCATAACAAAGCTACTGGTATGCTTTTAGCAGAGCTAGAATACATATTAGCCAAACTATCTCTGATGGAACGACTGAAGTCCAGAACATATTTGGCCTTGAGTGCTAAGGAGTATCAAAACCTGAACAGTTTATATCCCCCAAACCCCCACATTTTAGGTGACCTGAATCTAAACTAACTCTGGTATGGTCTTTTTTGAAACCTTGATAAAGAAAACAGAGTAAAAGACATCAAATGTTCAGGTTACTCAAGTTCCATTTTAAACAATTTTCTACACATTCCATTGAAAAATTGGGCTTGGAGTTTGACAGAGAGCCCTGTGGGTACTGGCTTGCAAAAGAGAATGTTCATTATTTTGTGGGGGTCTGATTCTGCAAGACTTTTGATACTGGCTTAGCAGTACAAGCACCTAAAAAACCCCACTATTGAGGAATGGCTATCTGGTGAAGGTTCAGGAAATATCTTTGTTTATATAGCACTTCTCATTTGAGGATTTTAAAATGCTGTGTAGGATAATAAGTAAGTTTCTCCACGTGGCAGTTCAGTGTCTGTATTATTTTTTTCTTGTAGGTGGGTAAACTGAGGGACTGAGTGGTCTTCTCAGGGTCATATGAGTCAGCAGCTGAGCTGGAAATCAAAGCACTCAGAGCTCCCTTTTCTAACCATTAAGTAACTGGGCTTCAGACTTTTACATCTCATATCCCATTTTTGACTGTCTAAATATTTGTCACCCTGTATTAGCTTTTATATATAACAGAAAAAAATCAAGGAGAGGTGCGAAGTAATAGTCTCAGAGATTCCTGGTTTCATGAAATACTTGTATTAAACTAAAGCTTTGACTCTCTGCAAAAAAAAATAGTGTGGTAATAGCAAGATAGCTATCTTGGTGTTAAATCCTACTGGAGACCAGGCCTAGATCATCTTTTCCTCATATTTAGCTAGTTGAGGTGGGTGGTTATGACATTTTGGGCTTATGTGTGTCCCCATTCTGACTTTCTGAAAAAAATCTTGTATTTTGGCCTCTATAACCTTGATTGTCTTTCATTATATGCTGTACCACCATGTTGGGTTGCCTCATCATTCTTGTGTTATGGGGCCAATCTGGAGTCTGACCCTGAAGGACCATGTGGTAGCCGTGTTGGTCCCAGGATATGAGAGAGACGAGGTAGGTGAGGTAAAATCATGTATTGGACCAAGTTTTGTTGGTTTAAGAGGCAAGCTTTTGAGCTCCATTCTTCTTCAGGTTTGGGGTTCCAGAAGAGTTAGAGTGTAAATCAGAGTGCCCACAACTTGAGTGTGAAGTTCTGGTTACACTGTACATAAGCTATTGGGGAGAGTTGGGGTATTCAGCATGGGTCCCAGGGACTAGGGCACCTGGACTGGGGAGGTCCCATTTTTCAAGGAGGGAGCCAGACAGTCTACACCCCAGGAATGTTCCTGAGAGGCCAGACTTAGAGAGTATCTGGATGCTGTTCAGACCCAGTAAGTGTGGGTGCATGCAGATTCCAAAGGTTGGATAGATTATAGTAGCTCAGAAATCAGCTACAAGGACGAACTCCGCTCAGGCTTTAACAGGAACATGGGGTTGATCTTGACTAGTTACATCAAGGGGAAAAAACCATACATTTTTCAGTGAAGACATAGCCACAGAAAAGAGCTTCGAAAGATAAGGGGGAATAGAAAACTGTGACTGGGAGATGAATGGAGATTGGGACTGGCTGTTTAAAGAGACTGTGGACCATTGGAGTGGTGGGAATTAGATTGAGAGAATGGGAGGCACATCTGACAAGGAGACAGGATTCGGGGAGAAGGGAGAAAACTGGAACCAGCTGGGCAAACAGATTAGGAAAAGGCACTGGGTGTTCCACCTGAGATGTGGCAAGAAGGCCAGGGAGGGAGACAGGAAATGCCGGTGGGAGGGGCCAAGTGCAGTGCAGGGAAGAAAATGAGAAAGACGGACTGGATGCAGAGCTAGACGATGGGACTGGTTAGGCAAAGATACTACAGCAGGTTGGGGGAAACTTGATTTAGGAGTCTAGAGTGGGAGTTTCTGCAACAAATTAGGCAGGGGCCAGACAGACAACTTCGTTTACTACATAACCCTAATTAATCTCTAGAGTAGCTCCATCTTGAGCACTGAATGAGGCAGGTGTCCTAAGGAAAAAATAGTCTGTGATCATGTAATTAAAAACTGTATCATGATGCATATGCAGAAGAAGGCCAAATTAAGGTTGCCTAGACAACCTTAATTCTGGCATTTCCTAACTTTTGAACATTTGACTTTGCAACATGGATGTTCTTTTAACTTAATTTTGTGTGTGTGTGTGTGTTAAAGAAAATATAATGTTGAAATAAACATAGCATTCCCGGGAGCATAACCTAAATGCCATTGGACTTTCAATCATCCCCCAAAGGACATGTGCTGCTATAAGATTTTTTTTTTAATGTCATTTAAAAATGTAAAGTGATTTTCTATGACTGAAAAAGAACAACATGCAGTTTCCTTTGCTCCTCTAGCCTGTAATCCGTATTCTGCCTGGCACATCCATGGGTGTAGAAATCAATACAAATTTAGGCCGGGGTACCTATTTCGTTCCTCAAAGAAACCCCACAGAGCAATTACAAAAAACACTTTCTAGTATTTACTAATGAGGGAACCATTGCTGTAAAATAAATGAATCAGACAAGTGAGAAACAAAATCATGTCTATAAAGTGGTAGAAGAGAAAAAATGCAATTGTATATAAAATATCTCTTGATGACACCTCATGCTTATTAGTAATAAAAAGCCTTCCAAAATATCCTGCATGTATTAATGGATTATGTTGGAAAATTCAAGTTGTAGTAATATATTAATATTAAAAAACTGGAAAATTTAGTGTAACTAAGTGTATAGAGTAATTTGCACACATGATTAAGGCCCATTCAGGAAGATGCTTAAGTTTTTTGAACTAATCACATGCTTAAAGTTGAGGATGGGTAACATTTTTAGAAGTGCTTAAGTGACTTGGTAACCTACATCCCACTTTCAAAAGGAACGTAGGCTCCTAAGACACATTTGAAAATTTTATCTGATATGCATAAGCAGTTGTCTGAACTACGTGGCCCGAGTGAGCAGTGGTGCAGTTCAGCACTTAGGCACAACCGTGTAATGAATGTTAATGAATGGTAAAACGATATCACTGGGAAGCGCAACACTAACATTCATGGCACATAAGCCTTACTCCCACTGGAGCACAGTGGGACTGTTCATGTAAGTACTTGCCATTGTGTAAAAGGGCTGCCCGACCCAGACCGAAGTTACCTGTGCAATTCATTTCATTGATTCATTTCCCAGCATCAAAGATAACAGGAGCAGCCTTGTAAATATCTTGCCATATGGAAACCAGAAGTACAACCGTGTTGTAGAGGGGGCAAAGAGTGTACTTAAAATAGTATACAGATATGATAAAGAGCACAGGTGGCAATGGCCCTGCTCCTGGCACAATCTCATCTTCCTGCACATTGACAGTAGCTCACTGATCCAATCTCGGAAGTGATATAGCTCTTTTTATCATATCTCAAAGCACTTTACAAAGGGAACTCAGTATCATGTTACAGATGGGGAAATTGAGGCACAGACAGGAAGGTGAGTTACCCAAGATCATGCTGCAGACCAGTGAAAGAGCTGGGAATAGAACTCCCCTCTCCTGAGCCCCCATCTGGTTCTCTAAGCACTAAATAATACCGCCTCCTAGTGGGTTACATGATTGCTAGACATCAGTAACATATTGGAGATCAGCTTCCATTCCTGGCTCTGTGCTTCAATTATTCTGTCTCAAAGAACTAAACCATGCACTCCTTTCCCAATCAAGAATGAAAAGCAGTGTGTTTATGGTTTAGGTTTACCATATTAGAGGAGCAGCTCAGAATCTTACCCCAGGTCTCTAATTCAGCACAGAACTCACAACCCAAAGACAGCAGGGATTTAAAGGAAATTTATAAAACCCTTTTGGGTCCTCCCAATCCTGGGCTGCTCCAGGGACTGTAGTACCTTCTTATGTAATTTATATCACCCTGGGGGCCTGTGTACATCACAGTAGCCTCTTCAAGCTGTTCTGTAGGCTGCAGTGCTGGAATCTCCTCAGTGCTTTGTGTGGCAGAGCCCCCCTGGACAAGCTTGCTCCCAGCACTCTTACACATGGCTTGCGTGGGAGGCCTTGGAGGGAAGCCTTATAGCTGCCTTCCACAGTGCCTGTCCTGGTGGAATCCTCCCCTGTTGGAACTGGGGCTTTGCCACTTCTTTTACCTAGTATAAAGGGGCTCTCAGTTCTGGATGCTACTCCCAACTGTACCTGCAGTAGCCTGTGTTAGCTTATTTGTAAAATAGGCCCTATTATACTAGCATTATAGGGCTGGTGTTTATGGCCTTGGTTAATAATTAAGGTGAGGAAGTGCATGAAAATATGAAAAGCAATCAGGAGCAGTGAGATATTAACTCAGGGTCCTGGCTGACAATTCATGGAACTTTCTGCAGGGATATTTGGTGAGAGTCTCTTTCTTCTTACTTTTCCAGAGTCGGTGTCTCCCAGTGGACTTGTTATATCATTGCTGCCAAATACAGCAAGCTTTTCTTGGAACGTTTCAGTTTCTAGAGGAAAAAATGACAAATCATGAGACAGACAAAATACTTCCTATATATAAGTAATAATATATTAATAAGCACATAAGGAGCAACATATGGAACAAACTGTGTTTTAGATTTATTGCAAAAGGTGATAAAAGGCGAGACAGTCCAATGTTTCCAAACGTCTAAAATTAACAACTCATTATTCTCTTTGTATAACTCAATTTTCATCAAACTATCATAAAATCGTGAAATACTACTCAAAGCATAGAAAGTGTTAAGAAAATCTCAGGATAGTCACAGCTATTTCTCCAGATCTAAAATGGAAATATCCATCACTGTAAGGTGCTTTGAGTTCCTCTCTTAATAGATGCGAAAAAAGACTACAAAGTATTATTTATCAAAAAGCTGTGAAAAATGTCATTCACAGGCATGACATCCCAATGATGAATTATAAGTATATGTGGATTTTGTATCAGAAAAAGTAAACTATTGGGTTTTATAGAGAAGACTCACTCTGAATGATTTCTTGTGGAGAAAAAATAATTGACACTTGCAATCTTTAGCTGGTTAGAGCTCCTTGGTTAAAAAATAAAAAAGAAATTCTATTAGTTTGTATTGTTCACAGGCTTGTTTTATAATATGTACACTATAAATTACAAGGAAGTACATGAAGGGGCTCGGTAATGTCCTTATCCAGATGACCTGTGCTCCTGTGATTTATTATGTCGCCAGAACCCTGGTAATCTATTGCTGTCGGTCTCTTATTTATCTGTTTATTGGGCTATCAAATGCTCCCATTCCATTAACTGCTTGTTCTTCACTGAAAAAAAGCTTAATACATTTATCATCACTCTAGGCCTCCCTTTTCTGCAACTCCCAGCTGCCCCCTGTCTACCAGTAGTAGTATTCCTAGTCTGAGGTCAAGCCTTGCAGGATCATTACCATCTGTATAGGAATAAAAATGTGCCCTCTATGCCAAGGGGTTTCTTGCCTCTGTTGTAATTTCCACAAAGTCCCAGTCAGCAGACCTGCTCCCGGCTGTAGGTGGTTTTATAAGTGTTTGCTGCCTCCAAAGATGATATAAGGATTTCTTATAAAGATTTTTCATTATATTTTGCTGGATTGATTGGATTCAGAGTGATCTCCGAGTTGTCAGAGGGACAGAGGTGCAAAACACAGGATCGTCCCTATTTCCTCACTGGGGTGCTGGAGATGCTATAAGTATTTCCTTCAGGGAGAACAATACATCTGCAATACACCCCACTGTGTTCTTCAGTCTACACTGGCTCCCAGTTCATTTGTAGGTGCAATTTAAGGTGTTGGGTTTTAACCTCACACAGGTTAGGTCCTGGTTAAATTGGAGAACACCTCAATCCTGCAACTACACTGCAGTAGTTGAGATGTTCCGAGGCTCTTGAGACAAAAAGCTCCTATGATTAGGGGGTTGGTGACAAGGTGTTTTGATCTCAAAAATATTCTCAATCTGTTTCCATTTTTGGTCAGCCTTAGGAATCATGTGTGTTTGTGTGTCTACATGAGACAGCTTCTGTTCTAAGTATCTGATAGTGTTGTACAAAGGTTGTAGAGAGTTGACGTTGTCAAGCCTTGAGTGAATTAAAGAGTTCGCCTCAACTGAGTGCCAATAAGCACTTTATGCCACACTAAATCATCGTGAATTCTCTGTATCATATTTTACAGAGGACTATTTTAGATTTTTTTTAAATGATTGGAACTATTTTTGTATCCCTCCACTGAAGATCTTAGTTACCATAAACTCAGTCATGTAGGGTCCAAAAGGCTAGAAATAACATCTAAAATAGTCAAAATAATTTTGCTAGACATTAAAAATTAGACTTTAAAGTTGAGCTACAGCTAAAATATGTCAGGCCAGTAGCAAGTACTGTGTATCCTTTTGGGAATCACCGAATGGGCATCACCCCTTTTCCAGGAGCATAAGGTCCCTATTTCTAGTCCTTCGGGGTCACAAATGATCAGCCCTTAAATCTGTTCCTAGTGCAGGACTCAAATCCCCCATTTTAGAAAGTGTGTGGGGAGGGGTAGCATTTGGGGGAGGGGAGAGAAATGTTGCTGATAAAGACAAGAAAGGTGGCTATTAGAAACTGCTCAGAGATTTTGAATGTTAGTAGTCATGGAGGAGGTGGCTAGCGGGCAGAGGACAGGTAAGATGATAAAAGGGTGCATTTTAAATTGCTTTTAATGTATGAATATTGTCACCATATGATGTGCGCGTGTGTATGCGCGTACAAAAAGCACAGTAGTAGCTATACATCATTTAAAACATGATTTTTTTTACCAACACATTTCAATCTCAGCTTTGTTTTTTTGGGCGACACTCTGTCATAGTTGCTGGTATTTGTACAGCTGCCTTCTATCCTCCAGATCTGCTGAATAAGGGTCTGATTATTTTCAAACAACTTTTGCAATTATCCTTGAAGAAGGAAATTGCTACTTTATGTACAGTACATCTGTGATTATAACTGTTCCTTTTTTATACTATTACCGTGTGGGCTTTAATTTGGCAAGCTTTTGTAGCTAGTGCTTCAGGAGCACCCTCTATATGCTCTGAAGAACAAAGAACAAATTTCAAAAAGCAATAGGACAATCCAAGCATGTTTAGCTCTTACCCAGTTTAAAGGTCTTGCTCTCTGGTAACTCTGTTCAGCTGTTTTCTTTTAACTGTACATTGGTGCATAATAGCCTCAAAAATAAGAAAAAAAAATTTTCCCCCTAGAATCTATATTCCCCCATATCCTTTTCCATTTGGCAAATAATGGATTTCTATAGATACAGGCCAGTCACCAGATTTGGATTCTGAGCACTTTGAAGGTACATGATATTTAAATCAAAGTCTGGGGGGATGGACCCATTTTGACTAGAAAATAGATGGCGCGAGGAAGAAAAGGAGAGAAATAAGTACTGCACAGTCCTTTATTAGGAAAATAAACCATTTCTGAGCACAGTTTTTAGAAGAAAAATGCATAGAAAGTGCGTAAGGGTGTATATTTCTCTCAATAAAGCATTATAACAAAGAGCCATTAGATTCCCCTGTTTAGATTCCCAAATGAGGTGGACTGGTTCAAACAATACAGTTGAAGGAAATTAGCATCACACACAAGGAGAGGTAAGACAGCGCTGTATATTATGAGTGTTAAAACAGTGCCATATAATTGCAGGTTTTACCTGTCAGAGGCTATCATAATAGCCTACCTTTATGGAGTGAAGTGCCTTTCAACAAGATTCTCAAAGTGCTTAACATTAATTAAGCGCCATAAAACCTGTGGCAGGTACTGGTCTTACAGATGGGCAAATGCAGATACTGAGAGCTTAACAGACTAGCTGAAGATCATACAGTGAGTCAATGTGAGAGCTGTGGCTAGAACCAAGGCGATTCTGACTCCTAGTACCCCACTAAAACTGGTCCACATTGCCCCCTTTTTAAGGGGGTTGTCAAGGTTCCTTCCCCACTCTGAACTCTAGGGTACAGATGTGGGGACCTTCATGAAAACCCCCTAAGCTTATTTTTACTAGCTTAGGTTAAAACTTCCCCAAGGTACAAACCATTTTCCTTTTTCCCTTGGACTTTATTGCTGCCACCACCAAGCGTCTAACAGATATATAACCGGGAAAGAGCCCGCTGGGAAATGTCTTTCCCCCCAAAATCCTCCCCAAACCCTACACCCCCTTTCCTGGGGAAGGCTTGATAAAAATCCTTACCAATTTGCATAGGTGAACACAGACCCAAACCCTTGGATCTGAAGAACAATGAAAAAGCAATCAGGTTCTTAAAAGAAGAATTTTAATTGAAGAAAAAAGTAAAAGAATCACCTCTGTAAAATCAGGATGGTAAATACCTTACAGGATAATCAGATTCAAAACATAGAGAATCCCTCCAGGCAAAACCTTAAGTTACAAAAAGACACAAAAACAGGAATCTACATTCCATTCAGCACAGCTTATTTTATCAGCCATTTAAACAAATCAGAATCTAACGCATATCTTGCTAGATTACTTACTAAGTTCTAAGACTCCATTCCTGTTCTGTTCCCGGCAAAACCATCACACATACAGAGAGAACCTTTGTTTCTCCCCCGCTCCAGCTTTTGAAAGTATCTTGTCTCCTCATTGGTCATTTTGGTCAGGTGCCAGCGAGGTTATCCTAGCTTCTTAACCCTTTACAGGTGAAAGGGTTTTTCCTCTGCCCAGGAGGGATTTCAAAGATGTTTACCCTTCCCTTTATATTTATGACACGCCCCCCGCCCCAAATCACAGATAGGGTGAAACGCTGGCTGTGATTTCTTCCTGGAGCTCTAGGACAAAACAGAGTTAATAAGACATATGCTCCTCTAAATATACTACCAAGCATATAAAGACTAACAATATTTTCCACATCTTAAGGACGATTTTAACCAGTTGATTCTGGGAAACTTTCATGGGAGAGTGCATCAGCCACTTTGTTAGAAGCTCCTGAGATGTGTTGGATGTCGAAATCAAAATCTTGGAGAGCTAAACTCCACCAAATCAGTTTTTTATTATTTCCCGTGATGATATGAAGCCACTGTAGAGCAGCATGGTCGGTTTGCAGGTGGAAACGCCGTCCCCAAACATATGGGCATAGCTTTTCCAGAGCGTAGACAATTGTGTAACATTCTTTTTCACTGACTGACCAGTTGCTTTCCCTCTCAGACAGCTTCTTGCTGAGAAACACGACAGGGTGGAATTCTTGATCCGGTCCTTCCTGCATTAAAACTGCTCCCACACCATGCTCGGCGCATCTGTGGTTACTAGGAACGGTTTGTCAAAGTCTGGGGCCCTTAGTACAGGGTCAGACATGAGTGTCGCTTTAAGCTGGTAAAAGGCCTTCTGACACTCTTCAGTCCACTGAATGGCATTTGGCTGTTTCTTTTTGGTTAGGTCTGTCAGTGGGGCGGTGATTTGGCTGTATCGCAGTACAAATCGCCTGTAATATCCAGCCAAGCCAAAGAAGGATTGGACCTGTTTCTTTGACTTTGGGAGAGGCCACTTTTGGATAGCATCCACTTTGGCCTGTAGGGGGTTGATAGTTCCATGACCCACCTGGTGTCCAAGTCACTCGGTTTAGGCCTATGTGACACTTCTTAGCCTTAACAGTCCTGCCTCCCTTATGCGCTCAAAGACTTTTGTAGATGTTCCAGGTGTTCTGCCCAGGAAATGGAACTTCAATGATGGGGAGTGGCTGGAGAGGGGCTTTGACCTGGTCTTGGGATTTTCCCACTCTTTGGCACACCTCACAAGACCGGACATAGGTAGAGACATCCTTGTCCATTCCCTCCCAGTGGAATGACCTCCCCAAATGGTCTTTGGTCCTGTTCACCCCAGTATGGCCACTAGGATGATCATGGGCTAAGTTCAAGAGATTTACCCAGTACTTAGTTGGAACTACCAACTGTCTCTGATGATGCCAGTCTTCCTGGTGTCCACCAGAAAGAGTTTCCTTGTATAAAAGTCCTCTTTCTACAACAAACCTGGATCGACTAGAAGAGCTGAAAGGCGGGGGGTTGCTCCGGGCCGCCGTCAAAGCTCTCTGGAGGCTTTCATCTGCTTTCTGTTCAGTCTGGAACTGTTCCCTTGATGCTGGAGACATCAGTTCCTCATTGGATTGTGGATCTAGGCTTGTTCCCTCTGGAAGCGATGTAGGGGATGGGGCTGTTTCCGTTGACTGTGAACCGCTCTCCGCTGGTGCACTATGTTGGGGTTCAGGCTCTGGCTGAGCCTCTGGTGTAGGGTTATTGGCTGCTGTTGGTTCAGGTTTGCTGGGGCCCTCTGGTGTTGGGGTTGCAAGTACTGGATTTAGTGCTGGCAATGGGTCGGGTGCTTGTTGTTCCACTGGTTCTGGTTCTGGGACTGGCTCTGTCTGGGTCTCTGGGACTGGATCCACTACTGCTGTTGCAGACATTGGCCTGGGGTCTGGGTCCTGGTAGAAGTTTCCAGAACAGAGCTAGACAGGACGGTTTGCTTAGCCTGGCTGCAGTTGACCATTCCCACCCTCTTGGCTAGCTTCACATGATTGGCCAAGTCTTCCCCCAACAGCATGGGGATGACCCTTGGATCTTAAGAACAATGAAAAAGCAATCAGGTTCTTAGAAGAAGAATTTTAATAGAAGAAAAAGTAAAAGAATCACCTCTGTAAAATCAGGATGGTAAATACCTTACAGGGTAATCAGATTCAAAACATAGAGAATCCCTCTAGGCAAAACCTTAAGTTACAAAAAGACACAGAAACAGGAATCTACATTCCATTCAGCACAGCTATTTTATCAGCCATTTAAACAAAACAGAATCTAATGCATATCTAGCTAGATTACTTACTAAGTTCTAAGACTCCATTCCTGTACTGTTTCCAGCAAAAGCATCACACAGATAGAGAGAACCTTTGTTTCTCCCCACCCCCTCCAGCTTTGAAAGTATCTTGTCTCCTCATTGGTCGTTTTGGTCAGGTGCCAGCGAGGTTATCCTAGCTTCTTAACCCTTTACAGGTGAAAGGGTTTTTCCTCTGGCCAGGAGGGATTTTAAAGGTGTTTACCCTTCCCTTTATATTTATGACAGGGGTAGAATTGTAAAATAAATTGTTTATACATGGGAGGTGTGCAAAAAGTGAGGGCGTCTTTTCTGCAGCTGTTTAGATGAGCATCATACTACTTTCCATGACATGGGAAGATGAAAAGTAAAACCTGACCCAACGCTAAGGGTGTCTTCCCATAATCTAGCGGAGATAACCTATACATAAAAGTGTTATGATGCAGTGGTTGCCACATATTTTTTCAAAACAATTCTCCCTAACATCCTCCCAAAAATAATTAAATTCTCCTGAGATTTCACATGCCATATCTCATCTAAGAATAGACTTTTGGGGAAAAGTTTTGAAGGCACCAGAAAAGTAGTTGTAAAGCGTTTTTTGAGGGGTGGGGCTTATTTTGTTTTTAATCCTCCTCTTGTTCACTTATTATGCATTATGTATTTAATCCTCCTCATAGTTCAGAAAATGGCTTGGCCTATCAACACCAAATGTTTGTTTGTTCCTCTTCTTGGGGACAGGAAGTGGGGGTAGGGAGCTCAGGACTTGTCTACACTACAAGGGAGATTTGATCTAAGCTATGCAATTTGAGTTACATGAATAGTGTAACTCAAATTGATGTAGCTTAGATCTACTCACTGTGAGCTCCACACTATGTGATGTTGACAGGAGACACTCTCCTGTCGACTCCCCCTACTCTTCTAGATCCGGTGCAGTACAGGAGTCAAAGGGAGAGCAATCGGTGGTCGATTTAGTGGGTCTTCACTAGACCATCTAAATCAACTGCCGATGCATTGATCACTGCTCGTTGATCCCCCAGTAAGTGTAGACAAGTCCTCAATTTCTGAAAGGAGTGATATAATGGAGTAGAGAAGGTGAAGAGGGGAGGTACAGGAGATTAAGGGAAGCATAGAGAATGACAGAGAAAGCTAGTCACTTATCCATCTTTAAACTTCTAAATACATTACTAAATTATTAAAATATTCAGTGGATAAATTCATGCCCTTACTACCTGTGTCCACCTAATCAGTCCCCTCTTATAGTCTTGCAGGAGAAGAAACAGAGCATAGCTTCCTTCCTGTGGACTTTCTCCACCACTCAAATTTCAACTTTTGATGCTTTGTTTAAAAACAAAACAAAACAAAAAAAACCAGCAGGGAAATTCCCAAACAAAGCATTTGGTTAAGAGAGTTACGGTTAAAAGTATGTTTCTGTGGAATCCTGCTAATATGTAAAATATTACTTACCTTTAAAAAATATAGATTTTTTTTAATAAATTAAATGAACTTAAAAAATTTGCAAGTTTTATGTAAATAGCAAAATAACATCTGAGTAGGAGATTATAATTTCCTATATAACACTGATATATACTATATATCATTCACTCCCAAAATATGACACTTTAGGTACACAACAGCTAAAAGTTCCCACTTACAGTGTTAACATGCTTACATGCAATGTGTTTCATCATACAGAACAGATCAGTCATTCCAATTCTATTCATAAAAGTATTCTACTCCATCATCACATCACACTGTGAGAATTTAGATTGACCTAACAGACCCTTTTTATTATTTACTATTTCTATTACTATAGTACTTAGGAGCCTTTGTCATGGACCAGGACTCCAACACACTGTATTTCTTTTGAAATCTATACTACACACTTAGTAATGAATATATAAAGTCAATAGTACATATCAAGCAGCACATATGTATTCCAGAATAAATCAAAGGATAGTATTAAAATTGGGGAGGCATTGTAAGTCAGAGAGGGTGAAAATAAATGAAAAAGGATCATATAATACTGGTAAACTGAACTCCATAATTGTTCATTTCCAGTTTGTTGAATTTTGTAAAGAAATGTTAGCATTTCTTTTGAGTGATCACTGGACTCTTGTGGAACACACTTTCAGTGTTAACAAAGTATAGTTTAAAAAATAGTTATCTGGGAAAACTTATTGAGTCAGATTTTTCAGGAGATGGGCACAAGCAAACAATTATATGCATTTTAACATTGCAAAATGTAAATGTATACATCTAGGAACAAAGAATGTACTTACAGGATGGAGGACTCTATCCAGGGAAGCAGTGATTCTGAAAAATATTTGGGGGTCATGGTGCATAATCAGATGAACGTGAGCTTCCAGTGCAAAGCTGTGGCGACAAGGGCTAATGTGATTCTTGGATGCATAATTAGGGGAATCTTGAGCAGGTATTGAGAGATTATTTTACCTCTGTATTTGGCCCAGGTGTGACCACTGCTGGAATACTGTGACCAGTTCTGGTGTCGATAATCTGGGGAGGGATTCAGAGAAGAGCCATGAGAATGATTAAAGGATTAGAAAACATGCCTTCTCGAAATAGACTCAAGGAGCTCAATCTATTTATTTTAACAAAGAGATTACACTTCATTACAATCTATAAGCACCTACAGGAGGAACAAATATTTAATAATGGCCTCTTCAGTGTAGCAGAGAAAGGTATAACATGATCCAATGGCTGGAAATTGAAGCTAGACAAATTTAGATTGGAAATAAGGTGTACCTTTTTAACAGTGAGAGTAATTAACCATTGGAACAATTTGCGAAGGATAGCTGTGGATTCTCCATCACTGAGAATTTTTAAATCAAATTAGATGTTTTTCTAAAAGACGTATTCTAGGAATTATTATGGGAAGTTTCTATGGCATGTGTTATACAGGAAGTCAAACTAGGTGATCACAGTGGTCCCTTCTGGCCGTGGAATCTATGAATTTGCAAAAATACTCAGCAACCAGTCACTCCCATTAAGCATGCTTCTTGTAAGTGCCTAAATGACAGTAGAACTCTCTCTGACTTTGAAGCTACCCGTGTTTCCATATGAAAACACTTGGTTGAAAAAAGAGTTCCGCTGAAAGTGTGTTTTGGTGGGAGCTGAGTTCTGTTGAAACTTTGGCCCTGAATGTGTTCATTTAAACCTGTGCAGAGTGTGAATACCTGATATTTGATATTATGTCTGGGTCTGATGCAGAATAGCAAATACAGATGTTCCAGCAAGTATTCTGAGTAGCAGAATGCAGCCGCAGGTTAAGATTGCCTTCTGTAGGTCCCATAGTGGGAGCTTGTTGCTGCTGCTACTACACTTCACTACTTGTTTTAAACGGAAGACTGCGTAGCCTAGCAAATAAAGTGCACCTTAAATTACAAAGGTAGTTTATTCACATTCATGGTAATGGAGGAAATTAGTTTTCTTTTTCTTCCTCTTTTTTTCCATGTTTATACTTAAAACTAAATTGAACAAAAGAAGAGAAAATCAAAGGTAACAAAGTAGGGGATGGCCTCGGTGGTTTTAAGGCTATGTCTACACTGGGAGCTGGGGGTGTCATTCCCAGCTTGAGTAGACATGCTTGCGCTAGCTCTCATCAAACTAGTGTACTAAAAATAATAGTATCGCCATGGTGGCACGGGCAGCGGTGAGTCAGGAGTGGGTGGGTGCAATGTGGCCTGCCATGTGCAGGGGGTCAGACAAGATCGTCATGATGGTCCCTTCTGACCTTAAAGTCTATGAGTGGCCCTCCCAAGTACAAACCTGCCCAGACCCGTGGGGACCTGGTCGGGGTGGCTAGCCTGTGCCGCTGCTGCCTGTGGTACCACGGCTGCACTATTTTTAGTGTGCTAGTTAGAATCATAGAATCATAGAATATCAGGATTGGAAGGGACCTCAGGAGGTCATCTAGTCCAACCCCCTGCTCAAAGCAGGACCAATCCCCAATTTTTGACCCAAATGGCCCCCTCAAGGATTGAACCCACAACCCTGGGTTTAGCAGGCCAATGCTCAAACCACTGAGCTCATTGAGAACAGGTGCAAGTTATGTCTTCTGGAGCTGGGAATCGCATCCTCAGCTCCAAGTGTAGACATAGCCTCAAAAGGGTCTTTTTTGGCCTCTAACTTGTATTATTCCAAGAATGACTACGGTCTGCAGTTGGGTCAAATTCTGATCCCAGTTACTGTTATAAATTCAAACTCAACTGAGTTGTGCTTGCTTTAAACACCGAACTGAGATCAGCATATGGCCCAAGATCTCTGTGCTGTAGAAAGTTGAATGAAAATACTTTAGGAGAAGAATTAGTATCCTGCTGATAGTCTTCGGCAGTCAAGTAAACACTAATAAAATTCCAAATTTAGCCTCACTTTTCATCCCTGTGTGGATACCACTGGCTGATGAGAAAGCACTGTGGAAATGAATAATAAGCAGGAACTGCCAAAATTTGTCTTCACTCGAATGGCGCCATGGTCCAACTTAGACAGCTTCAGTAGTGGGAGACAAATGAGTGGTGATTATCATTTATTCTGTCGGAAACAAAGGTGGTATGAATGGCTCTGTCCAAAATAATAATCAGGATATTGGACCTGAGCCAGAGCAAAGAAAAGAGCAACACATGGTGTTTATGGATTTAAATACTTATGTTGCTTCTGTAAGAGAGAGAGGCTGATGTGCAGGGAAGGGAGTGAGAAGATGTGCATAATACCATCATTTGAGATGACAAAATACTGCAAGAGCAGCTTTAAGACTATATGTATCTTTAAATCATAAGCAGTAATAAATTGGTGTCTCTGTATTTTATTTTCAAATATACAAGTGGAACTCCAGCCTTTTTTCCATTTGAGCAGTCTGAAGCCTCTATTTATTCCCTCACTGACTCTGGTAAAGGTGTCTGCTACAGGTGATCTGCTCTTATCACTTTGCCTAGGCAATGGTTACAGCACGGAGAATTATTTAATCTGTAAAGGAGAATATTAAATGATTTAATCCATGCCTTATTTTGGTCATTTTTCTCCTGACTCAATTCTAACTTACATCCTCTCCATTGGTAGCCATACTGGTACTGCAGCTGGATAGGCAAGAAACCTTTGATTCTACAGCACAAGTGCCTGTTGACAGGGTGGTAGCCTTTTCTTCCCACATTTGCACGCAAAGAATGAAAAGCATCATCTTTCAAATGCTTTCAGGTTCCGCTGGATCGATGAAAGTAATTGTGTCAAATTCCAGCCCTATGAAGGGAGATACAGACCCACTGGTATCAGAGTAGTTGCACTAGATTCCACTAGGGCTTATCTGGGCATATGAGATTTTTTTATCATTTAAATTATATATAATATGTTATATATGTGTATATATATTAAAAAACCACTGTTTTTATATTGGGCAAGCTAGTTCTACTCCATATGTCTTTATTGGGGAAGGGGGCAGGAAGTCATTCTGTGCCCACATCCTAATGTGCAAAGGGGTTTCAGCACCTTGAATCTGCCCTAAGATTCATGGGACTTCAGAACGCTGTCAGAGGCCATTTGCACAGAGGCTATATCCCACATTGCCCTCCATGACTTCCCCACCATCAACAGGGCTCTTGTGTAGCTCCCTCGATGTGCTGCTGTCCCAGGCAGGGCTCAGAGTGAAAGTGATTCAGCCTGAGGCAGGGATGCCGAGCTCTCCTATCCTGTTCATCAAGTCAAGGAGCTGCTCTGCATATGGAAGGCAATCTTCTCTGGAGCCGAGGAGCCGTGATGCAAAAGTGATTAAGTCCCCTTCTCACATGGAGAGGGGATGATCCTTCTCAAGCACGGAGCTCTGGGTGATTATTTAGCTACATAGTTTTGAATTTCTTTTTGGCTCTGCTCTTTCCTGAAGAATGCCATTTTCATAGAGCTAATACTTGCCTTACATAGAGCTGCATAAATTGACTCAGTTAAACATTTGAGCAACTGGAAGAGAGGCAGGTTGAGGCGATCACTTTATATCAAACTGGACAACCATTTGGGCTGCCTGAGGCGGAACATCACGTAAAAGGGTGCTTTTTTTCTCAACATCTTGTGCTTGTTGGTGCTGATTATTGGGGCTTCTTTGTACCTCTGGGTTTGCTATGTGGTCTTGCTGCAGGAATTGTTATCTCCTTTATTAACTTCTCCCAGGTCAAGCTTCCTCATCTTTGACCTTTACAAAGAAACAACTACAGCATTTTACAGTAATGGTACTAAACAGTGCATTTTACAAAGTGCTATTGCAATGCTCTGGGCAATTACTGTAGAATAAAAGGGAAGTATGTCTTTGAACATTGCCTATGCCACTGACTTGCAGATCTATCTTTACACTTCTGATCTGTTTCTTTATGTTACATCCTGCATCTTAGCTTGTCCCTTTTACATCTGCTTCTTGGGGTCTTACCCTCCTCTTCCCCTTAATGTGACCAAAGCTTCTCATTTTCACCTCCCCCCCTTTGCATCACTGACAACTCCATCATCCTTTCCATCTTTGAAGTCTGTAACCTAAATATTCAACCTCTCCCTCTTTGACCATGCATCCATTTTGTGTCCCAGTCTTCCTCCTACTTCCTCATAACATTTTTAAGATCCATCTTTTTCTCTTCAGCCAGCCAGCCAAATAAAATGCAGCTGCCAAGTTCATCATCCTTGCCTGTTGCTCTAACCACATTTTGAATCCCTTCCCTGCACCAAGTTCAAGTTTTTTGTTCCCAGCTTCACGGTCATTCACAATTCTGCCCATCCCTAGGTGTCTGCCTCTTATCACATTTCTCAACGAATAGTCTGCTGTGCCTTTTTCTGTGATGCCCCTTATATGTGGAACATGCTGCCTGAACTGATCTGTAAGGAAATGACTCACCTCTAGTTTTATGCTTGTAAGAAATGAACCAGTTAACACTGGCTTGAAGGGCAGATGGGGTTAGATGATATTTGGCTATTTATAATAATTTTAAATCCATGCAAATGAATATCAAAAATGTGTGTATCTTCTTCTCCACCCTTCATGTACCACTTGTATTTTTTTAATAACGTACTGTATTGTTGCTATGTTTCTACAACATCCAGGATAATGCGGACCTGATCTCAAATGAAGAGACAGGGTGGGATGGGAAATGGAGTCAGAGATAGGTGAAGTGACTTCCCCAAGGTCATGCAGCATGTCAGTGGCAGAGCTGGGAATAGACCGGTGACTCCTGACTCACAATCTAGTGCCTTAGAGAAAGAGAAGGTGGGTGAGATCCGATCTTTTATTGGACCAACTGCTGTTGTTGGCAGAGAAGAGTTCCAGACATACAGAGCTCTTCTTCAGGTCTGATCTGATCTATTGCCCTATCCACTATACCATGCTGCTTACAAATATTTAAAAAAACAACTTACCAGTGATATCAAGAAATCATCATATACTACATGTCTCTGTTTATATATTTTTTGCAAAGGAACAGTATGTTCACTTTTGAGTAACGAGACATTTTCTGAAATGTTGTATGCCAGACTTTTGACTAGATGCTGAGTCAAAATGCTAAACTTTCATATCAAGCATGCATTTTAAAATATAGACTCCCCTTAGAGAATCATAGACTCTAGAGAGAGAGGAAGACCTATCAGAACTCTTATCCACTCCATGTCACGGTTAGGTTGTTCACTACACTCTGCTCACAAGTGCTTTGTCCAGACCAGTTTTAAATGAATCAAGTGACGTAGGAGGCTAGACCTGTGCTTTAGCCAGGTGACGAACCAATTGGAAAAAGGCTGAACATTGTGTCCATTCATCACCAATAGATTGTTACATTATGCTTTCTGAATGGGTATTTAAGAACAAACATTTAATATTTCTACTCATCTTTTTGCCAAAGTTGAGAACTGTCATGGTTACTCAGTGAGGCACAGAGAGAATCCTTTTAGGTACAAGACAGCAGTGTATTTCTGGATTAGATTGGTTTTGAAGGGCTCAGAAGCATACACCTCACAGTCGGGGAGCAGGATGGAATAGATGACCTAATACTAGCTCTCTTTCATCTCTAATTTCTATTGATCTGGGATTCTTTTGTTTTGCTCTTAAATCTTAGAGCATGACTGTTCATGTAAAATCCACATTCAATTAAAATTGCCCTAAACTGCCTCTCCTCTCCCTCAGAATTATCTTTTTAAATATTCTGTTGTATCCAATTCCTGTACTGAGGGCATGCAAACCTATCACATTATTAAATCCGTTTCACTAATGATACATACACAAAAACATAATTTAAAAAATGCAACATTTTGAACAACTTTTGAACAACTCCTTCACATGCATTTTTAAGGCAGTTTTCAACTTTAACCCAAGCTTCCTTTTGCTTATCATGCTAACTAGGTGAACATTCCAAGAGTGGCTCATGGGGATAATAATGTGTTCTTTTAAGTAATTGAAATATTATCCAGGGCTCAGGAATCATTTTTCATGATTTTACCTTTTTCCTCTAGGTAGGTTACTTTGTTTGCATGGAAGTTTTTAAAGATAAACCAGTCCAGTGTCTCCTTTTTATAAATTTATTAGAAGAATAAGCAAGCACTTAAAAATCGAGTATGAGTTTAAGTGAAATGTTACTAGCTCATTTAATGTATAGTTTCCAATCTTAATTTACAATAATACCATGCAATAGTCAAATCAAGCTTATCATTGAAATACAATCAATAAGTCCTTCTGGCAATCTTGCACAGAAATGAAATGATTTTTAGAATCCCACACATCCAGCACCTTTAGAATGACATTTGTAACAGGGTGGCTTGCCCCTTAACAGTTGGAAGGCTGGGGCTAACCAACCCTGATTACAGAGTGAGCTGCAGCTGGGAGCAATGAGGGTGACTACCTTATGAAGTGAGCTGTAGCTCACGAAAGCTCATGCTCAAATAAATTGGTTAGTCTCTAAGGTGCCACAAGTACTCCTTTTCTTTTTGCGAATACAGACTAACACGGCTGTTACTCTGAAACCTACCTTATAAAGAGCAGCAGGAGGCTGCAATGAACTGGGGAATGCTCAGGGATTAGAGACTACTAGGAGTGAGCAAGCTCTAGCAGAAGGTTCTGAGATTCCAGCCATCTGGGATGGGCTATCAAAGCAGGAAAGGCCCCAGGCAGGAAGGCCTGGGCAGAGGAAGAGAAACCTTTGTTTCTGTAGATTTTTGGATGGACTTGAAAACTTTATTTTGAATGTTTGTTAATTTAATGACAGGTTTCAGAGTAACAGCCGTGTTAGTCTGTATTCGCAAAAAAAAGGAAAGGAGTACTTGTGGCACCTTAGAGACTAACCAATTTATTTGAGCACAAGCTTTCGTGAGCTACAGCTCACACTTGCATCTGATGAAGTGAGCTGTAGCTCACGAAAGCTTGTGCTCAAATAAATTGGTTAGTCTCTAAGGTGCCACAAGTACTCCTTTCCTTTTTGTTAATTTAATGAAGCACAACTTGAGAAGGGCTGGGAACGGGCAGAAGTGTTTTTTGAACAGTTCAAGAGAAGAAACAGGTAGGCTGCTATAGTGTAAACCTATGCAAAGGAGGCTGTCACTCCAATTACACACTCCTTTAGCCTGGAGAGCTCTTTCTAGTTAGACAACGAGCTTTTAGGCATTTAATATCTACTTTGGGAAACAGTGACACGCACAGACACCACTCACGCTAATGGGACTGGGAATGATTTGAGCATCCTCAAATTGTTTGGCAGAAGGATTTTCACACCTTCTTCTACTTAGTCTTTTTATTAGCCAAATCAGCTGGGAAGAAGAATTTAAACAGAGCAAGGTGAATGGTAATTGTGAATTATTTAAGAATAGTTTACTAGATGCCCCAAAAGCTACAATCCCATAATCAGGAAGGACATGCTGCTTAAAAATACAACTGGCTTAAAAGGAAAGTGAAGGGAGCTGTAAAACAAACAAACAAACAAACCTGTATATATAACAAATGGAAGAAAACGGAAGTTGACAAATGAATAAAAATCAGAAGCTAAGAGCTGTAGAAAATTTATAAGGGAAGCATAGGTACACTCGGAGAAATCTGTGGCCAGCAGAGTAAAGGGAAAATAAGTTTTTAAAGTGTGCAGGAAAAAACAAGAATCCTAACAATTGGCCCATTACTAGATGGAAATGGTAGAATTATCAGTAACAATACAGAAATGGCTAATGTGTTTGACACATTTTTCTGTTCTATATCTGGGAGAAAAACAAGATGATATATTTGTACCATATGATGATGATGAAACGCTTTCTATTCCAATAGTAATTCAGGAGGATGTTAAACAGCAGCTAATAAAGTTAGGCAATTTTAAATCAGCAGGGCCCAATAACTTGCATCTAAGAGTTTTAAAAGAGCTGACTGGGGAGCTCATTGGATCATTAATGCTAATTCTCAATAATTCTTGGAATACTGGACAAGTTCCAGAAGACTGGGAGAAAGCTACTGTGCCAATATTTTAAAAGGGTAAATGGGATGACCTGGTTGATTATAGGCCTGTCAGTCTGACATCGATCTCTGGCAAGGTAATAGAGTGGCTGATACGAGACTTCATTAATAAAGAATTAAAGAGGGTAGTATAACTAAGAATGTGGGTTTATGGAAAACAGATCCTGTAAAACTAACTTGATATCTTTTTTTGATGAGTTTTCTTGATAAATGTAAGTGTTGGTATAATAGACTGACTTTGTACTCACATTTTGATTAAAAAAGAAACAAACAATACAAAATCAACATTGCACACATTAAATGGATTTAAAATTGGCTAACTGACTTGGTCTCAAAATGTAATAGTAAATAGGGAATCATCATCGAGTTGGTGTGTTTCTAGCAGGGTCCTGCAACAATCAGTTCTTGGCCCTACGCTATTTAATATTTTTATCAATGACCTGGAAGAAAACACAAAATCATCACTGATAAAGTCTGCAGATGACAGAAAGCTTAGAGAAGTGATAAATCAGAGGATAGGTCATTGATACAGAGCAATCTGGATCACTTGGTAAACTAGAGGCAAGCAAAGCATTTTAATAAGGCTAAATGTAAATGAGTACATCTAGGGAAAAAAAATGTAGGCCAGACTTTACAGGATGGAGGACTCTATCCTGGGAAGCAGTGACTCTGAAAAAGATTTGGAGATCATGGTGAATAATCAGCTGAACATGCACTCCCAGTGTGACGCTGGGGCCACACGGGCTAATGCAATCCTTGGCTGTATAAACAGGGGAATCTTGAGTAGGATTAGAGAGATTGTTTTTATCTCTGTATTTGGCACTGGTGTGACCACTGCTGGAATACTGTGCCCAGTTCTGGTGTCCACAAATCAAGACAATTGTGGATAAATTGGAGAGTGTTCAGAGAAAACTATGAGAACGATAAAAGGATTAGAAAACACGCCTTACAGTAATAGATTCAAGAAAGTCAATCCATTTAGTTTAACAAAGAGGAGGTTAAGGGATGACTTGAGTACAGTCTACAACTACCTACATGCAGAACAGAAATTTGAGAATGGGCTCTTCAGTGTAGCAGAGAAAGGTATGATACAATCCAATGGCTGGAAGCTGAAGCTAGATAAATTCAGAATGGAAATAACGCATACATTTTTAATGGTGAAAGTAATTAACCATTGGAACAACTTACTAAGGGTCATGATGGATTCTCCATCACTGCCAATTTTCAAATCAAATTGTCTTTTTTTTAAAAAAAGATATGTTCTACCTCAAAGGGCATTATTTTGTGGAAATTGTATGCCCTGTGTTATACGAGAGGTCAGGTTAGATGATCACAATAGTCCCTTCAGGTCTTGGAATCTATTAATTTATTAATAGTAGTCATGCAGCAGAGGGTACATTGGGAAATGCACTGCAATTTGACCAGGATACAGGGATTAACGCACCTATTCTTCAAATGTGGCATGGGAAGTTTAATGAACCAATATGGTTAGTACAATGATGTGCAGACCACAGTTTCCAAAGAGAGAGAGAACCTCCACTGTATGGCTCACCAAATAGAGGTATAGCACAACTAATAGGGTGATCAGATGTCCCAATTTTATAGGGACAGTCCCGATTTTTGAGTATTTTTCTCACATAGGCACCTATTAGCCCCCCCCCCACCACCACCACCTCCTGTCCCGATTTTTGACACTTGCTATCTGGTCAACCTAACAACTAAGTGCAGTGGTCACACAATAGGGGCCAAATTTTCAAAAGTATTTAGGCTCCTCGATGCAGATAGCTACGTAGTAGGATTTTCAAAAGTCCATTAGGAATTAGGCACATTTGAAAATCCCAGTAGGGACCTATCTGTATTTTCGGCTTCAAATACCTTTGAAAATCTAGCCGTGGTTCTTTAGTAAATAGCAAATCTCTGACACTTAAGAGCAAAGAAATGTTAACTAGAAAGTTACTTGTTACAAAGTGTTTGTTTTCCCCCTATGTCCCACCCCCTGAAACAGTTAACTTTGTGGGTTCATTCAATTTAAGATTTCTTTCCAGGAATGTTTAATTCTAGTTAGACTGGATCAGTGGGCCTTAACAGAAATGCTTTTTTTTTTTTTTAAACTTTAGACATAGGCAAAACATTTGGTATTTATCTAGAGTATCCTTGCATTTTACATCCCATACACATTCTCTATTATAGCATTTAAGGGAGTGAGGTGGCAGATAACAAAGCTGACACTGATATTTGAAATTTGAAGCGCATAGCACTTTAAAATTAAGCTCATTAAAGATAATGGAGTGATCCATTGGTAGGACTTGAGCTGCAAATCCAGAGGTGACAGGCTATTTGGTGAACAATTTACTGAGTGTCTCACTCCCCCTTCCCTAGCCATGGACATTGTAAGTTCATTCTATTAACCTTAATAGGTTTTCTCTCAAAGTGCTTTACTCTGAAGATTTAAATGTGAAGGCTTTTGTAGGTTAGCCTGAAGCTAACTTAAGCAACTAAACTAAAAGTAGAAGCAATATATTCATCTATATAAGCATATTTGTATGTGCATATTCTGCCTGTAGGTGTTAACTGTGGCGAAACCTATAAATTTAAACCAGGAAGTGGTGTGACAACCAGAATGCATTGTGGGGTTTTTTTTGTTAAATATTGTACATCAGTAATTTCTCCTTTTCCTCAAATCCATAAATGCCAATGGAAATCCTCTGCAGCTAGTCAGTGCTGCTCCTTGCTCTAGATGAAAAGAGTACTATAGTGAGATAGAGAGATACTTTCCTCAACTCAAGTCCCCAGTAGATATACTTGAGGGTTTGGGCTCTGACAGCATGTCCCCTGTAGCATGTGCAGCTCTTGTCAGCTTGGGACCCAAACTCAAAACCAGCAAGTTCGAAGAGGGTATAGAAACGGCTCTGGTTGCACTAATTGATGACCTCTCAGTGGCAATGGAGAAGGGCCAAGCCTAATTGCTCATGCTGCTGAACCTCTGATCTGCAGTATCACTTTTACTAAATCTAGCAAGAACAGACAAGGAAGCAAGCAGAGGACTCCAATCACTTTTGTCAAACAGATCCCCTAGAGTGGTTCCTCCGTCACAAAAATGATCACTTAGGATTGTTCATCACAAGGACTTACATTTCCTCTACTTGTCACTACATACATAAAGCCTCTTGCAAAGCTCAGACCACAGTACAGGTGTAAATGTCAGCCATTGGTGATACCCAGCTTTGTCTTCTTTTCGACCGACATGTCAAATACGGTCATGCACGTATTACAAAGCTCGGAAACACAAGTTGCTCAAGCTAAACCCACACACAAGAGAAATTGTCCTAATTGTAAGACGCAAACACTTACAGGAGCTCACGTAGTTCACTAACATTGCCATAGACAGCATTCACCCTCCTCTCCTCAACAAGAAGAGTTCATGGGTTTGGAACTATGGTATCTTGACTCCTGAATGCTGACACGATGTTAGCAATAATTGTCTTTTATGGGTTGAGGGCCTGGTAACTGTGACACATGACTTCCTCATTGCTACGTTTAGCTACTGCAACCTTTTTTACCAGTTGGCCGCATCCACTACGTCTCATTCAGAATGCAGCAGCACTTGTATCACACCAGGGCTTCATGCACCTTCCACATTGTTTCCAGGCCTAATTCAAGTGCCTGGTATTGATTTACCAAAGTCTGCTTCCTGAGGATATGGAGGTAGACATTACCATATTTGAGGTAGAAGCGAAACTCAAACAGCTTAATGGGACTAAATCGGGGGGGCCCAGATAATCTTCATCCAAGAATATTAAAGGAATTGGCACACGAAATTGCAAGCCCATTAGCAAGAATTTTTAATGAATCTGTAAACTGAGGGGTTGTAACATATGATTGGAGAATTGTTAACATAGTTCCTATTTTTAAGAAAGGGGAAAAAAAGTGATCTGGGTAACTACAGGCCTGTTAGTTTGACATCTGTAGCATGCAAGGTCTTGGAAAAAATTTTGAAGGAGAAGGTAGTTAAAGATATTGAAGTCAATGGTAAATGGGACAAAATACAACATGGTTTTACAAAAGGTAGATCGTGCCAAACCAACCTGATCTCCTTCTTTGAGAAAGTAACAGATTTTTTAGACAAAGTAAACGCAGTGGATCTAATTTACCTAGATTTCAGTAAGGCGTTTGATACTGTGCCACATGGGGAATTATTAGTTAAATTGGATAAGATGGGGATCAATAGGAAAACTGAAAGGTGGATAAGGAATTGGTTAAAGGGGAGACTACAACGGGTCCTACTGAAAGGTGAACTGTCAGGCTGGAGGGAGGTTACCAGGGGAGTTCCTCAAGGATCGGTTTTGGGACCAATCTTATTTAATCTTTTTATTACTGACCTCGGCACAAAAAGTGGGAGTGTGCTAATAAAGTTTGCGGATGATACAAAGCTGGGAGGTATTGCCAATTTAGAGAAGGACAGGGATATCTTACAGGAGGATCTGGATGACCTTGTAAACTGGAGTAATAGTAATAGGATGAAATTTAATAGTGAGAAGTGTAAGGTCATGCATTTAGGGATTAATAACAAGAATTTTAGTTATAAGCTAGGGACGCATCAATTAGAAGTAACGGAGGAGGAAAAGGACCTTGGAGTATTGGTTGATCATAGGATGACTATGAGGCGCCAATGTGATATGGCTGTGAAAAAAGCTACTGCGGTCTTGGGATGCATCAGGAGAGGTATTTCCAGTAGGGATAAGGAGGTTTTAGTACTGTTATACAAGGCACTGGTGAGACCTCACCTGGAATACTCTGTGCAGTTCTGGTCTCCCATGTTTAAGAAGGATTAATTCAAACTGGAACAGGTACAGAGAAGGGCTACTAGGATGATCCGAGGAATGGAAAACTTGTCTTATGAAAGGAGACTCAAGGAGCTTGGCTTGTTTAGCCTCACTAAAACAAGGTTGAGGGGAGATATGATTGTTCTCTATAAATATATCAGAGGGATAAATACCGGAGAGGGAGAGGAATTATTTAAGCTCAGTACCAATGTGGACACAAGAACAAATGGATATAAACTGGCCACCAGGAAATTTAGACTAGAAATTAACCATCAGACCATCAGAGGAGTGAAGTTTTGGAATAGCCTTCCAAGGGAAGCAGTGGGGGCAAAAGACCTATCTGGCTTTAAGATTAAACTCTATAAGTTTATGGAGGAGATGGTATGATGGGATAACATGGTTTTGGTAATTAAATATTCATGGTAAATAGGCCCAATGGCCTGTGATGGGATATTAGGTGGGGTGGGATCCGAGTTACCCAGGAAAGAATTTTCTGTAGTATCTGGCTGATGAATCTTGCCCATATGCTCAGGATTTAGCTGATCGCCATATTTGGGGTCGGGAAGGAACTTTCCTCCAGGGCAGATTGGAAGAGGCCCTGGAGGTTTTTCGCCTTCCTCTGTAGCATGGGGCACGGGTCCCTTGCTGGAGGATTCTCTGCTCCTTGAAGTCTTTAAACTATGATTTGGGGACTTAAATAGCACAGATATAGGTGTGAGGTTTTTTGCAGGAGTGGTGGGTGAAATTCTGTGACCTGCGTTGTGCAGGAGGTCAGACTAGATGATCATAATGGTCCCTTCTGACCTAAATATCTATGAATCTACTGGCCAGTGAGAGAACTATACTTGCCAGGGATAGAGCCACTATCAAGGCTTGAGGTGAAGCTGTCAAGAACCAGAGGCAAGGCATTTTTGGTGAAAGGTCCTAGACCAGTGATACTTAGACTGAGGCTCCTGCACGTCAAGTGGTTTTTTAATGTGGCTCTTTGCAGCACATGATATTAAAACACAGTGAGATTTAATTATTAACCAATCAGGATGCTTTTACTAGGTTATTAACCAATTATAGTTGATAAAATAACACTACTTGGTCAGTCATTTTGCTGTGAGAATAATATGTAATATATAGTAAATGAACCAATGAATTCACACTACTGTGGCTCTTTTGGGTAATGTTGATTGCTAAGTTGGCTCCTGAACCACTGAGGTCTGAGTATCACTGTCCTAGACTATGGAATATATTGCCACAAGAAATTAGATTGAGTCAGAGACAGGTGTTAAGAGGAAAATGCAAAACAGTTCATTACATTGGCCTTTCTGCACTGAGGCAAAAATTTCTCAGACAAAATTTATACACCCAAAAAAACAAAAGAATACCCTCCTTTTAAGTAACAGCAATAGGCAGAAAAGAGTCTTTTACAGCATTTCTCTGGAATATTCTTATGTCTTAATTCTTGTGCTTAGACATCACAGTGAAGGGGCATCTCATCAATTCCTAGCTAGATTACATAACTAGTTTGCCTAAAACCACAGCAAATCTACTGAGCAGCATCAGGAATCGAATCCAGATCTTCTGCCTCAGAGATCACCATATATCACTTTCCACACTTCTCATAGGTCGTCTTCTTCAACACTTAGCTGAACAGTTGGCTGTAGCAATTGTTCGCTGCTCAAGGGCTTGACAGCCTGAGAGTCCAACACTGGAACAAACTTGATGAACCTGTGTGATAGGGGCTCAGCTGCTGGGCCGCCTCCACCCCTTGGCAAGTGGAATTTTATCCCGGATGTTACAAGCCACCCCGAAGAATGGCGTTTGCAGGAACATCCTCTGGCCTTCTCACGACATGTCCGAAAAGTGTAAGATGCCATCTGCGGACAATGGCCCCAGTTGTCTGTAGACCGGAGTTGGTTTTGTGAAAAAAGCATTATAGTGTTAAAAGCTATACTACTTATCCATAAGAATATCATCCTCTTCTTTCGGAAAGTTGCCTTGACAGATCTTTACCACAGAATATTATTACTGGTTGTCTTAGGGTTTTGTCAATATAACGTATGTCACTCAGGGGTGTAAATAAGCCACCCGCTAGAGCGACATGAGTTACACTGACCTAAGCGCTGGTGTGGATAGCGCTATGTTGGCAGGAGAGCTGCTCCCGCCAAGATAGGTGCTGCCTCTCGTGGAGGTGGTTTTATTATGCTGATGGGAGAGTTCTTTCCCCATTGGCATACAGTGTCTTCACCCTACATGCTACAGTAGTGCAACTGCATTGGTGCAGCGGCGCTGCTGTAATGATTCTAGTGTAGATTAGCCCTTAGTAAATGGCTTTCCCCCCTGATTCTTATACAATCAACTAATAGACTAAGACTTCCCTTTATTCGTTCATTAATAAGCATTTATATAGTGCTTTTGTCTGCTTTTAAAGAGTGGGGTAAGCTTTATTAACTCCATTTTACAGAATGGTTAATTGACTTGCTAAGGTCACAGCATGAGTCAGTGGCAGAACACGGAACAGAACCCAGGTCTTCTGGCTCAGGGACCTACCCAGTGATCACAGGATTATGTTCCACTGCTTTTTCCTACTCAATTGTGTGACCTAAAATAATCCACAAGATTTACCTTTGGTGAGCAATCCACCACTGCAGCAACTGATTGCACTTAACATTTTTTAATCTGCATGAAAGGTTCTATCTGCTAAAGAGACTCAGAATGACTTGGAAGTTGGCTCCAGTGCTGATCTAGGAGATAGACTTGAAAGCTGTTTGTGTTACCCAGTTTTTGGCTGGCAGGGATTGACTGTCTATTTGTGGGTGTTTCTTCTCTGAATTATCGTACCTCTCAAAATGCTGTTTCAGGGAATTGTGGAGATTTAAATGGTTGACACAGGAGAGTTGCACAGATATAATATCTATAATAAAGCATCCTATTTATCTTCTGATGTTTGCACTTTTTGAATTATAAAGCATTTAGGGATGTTCAGATAATCAGACAGCTGATCGGGCTAATCATTCCTAACCAGATTATTCTACATAACGACACTGGAATGAACTCTTCCCAGGCAGCTCCATTTTAACTGTGGGATTATTTTAAAGGAAAAGAAGGGGAAAATATTCTTCACTTTTACTTTCAAAGTGGGCTTGGGGTGTCAGACTGACAGCCATGAAGACTGAATTTCTCTGTTCAGCTAAATAGGAATAGCACAGGCAGCATCGGTGCAAATTTCTTCATACTAGCCAACCAGCAAGCCTCAAGCCTGAAGGACCTCTGGGGCTGCTGTACATTTCTATGTAAATAGAACCTCCTTACTAATTGTTCTGCAGCTCTTCCTGTTTGAATGGTTTTAGTAACACTAAAGTGCAGTGTTAATGATGCAGCAACTGCATTCTGTGGCAACTGCCCAACTGATAGTTTTCATAAACAAAATTGGTCCACCCGAAGTCTTATGTATCCAAAATTAAACATAGTTCTGATTTAAAAAAACAAAACAAAACAAAAAAGTGTCTTCTTATAAATGCCAGCTCACTAAACCTGTGCAAAACTAAGAGAAGGGGAAATGTTTTGAGTCCATGGCCTGAACTGACTAGTTATCAGGAAAATTTTAAAGGGTCCATGAATTCTCCCCATAACGTTTTCTCACAATCAACTTCCTCTATCAGATATTAATTCTATTGTCTGTTTAATGTATCTTCTTATGTAGGGTAGAGCTTTACACCCTTCCCAAGATTCTTCCCTTCTAACTAAACCAAAGGAAAGAAAACCCCCAAACCTCTACTTTTTAGGCACCCCCCACCAACTGCACCCTTGAGCAGCCTCACAGCAGCAACCTCTCAATGCTCTTCCAAAGTATTGGGGGCCGCGGAAGGACACAAACAGTAGAAAAAAAAACACCTTTTAGCTTTGATAGTCCAGTTGAAAAGGGGGAGGAAATCTTGCCAAATCTTCTATGATAACCAGGGATGTTAATCTTCTACGCTAACCAGAGTCTGTACTTAATGAAGGACCTCCTCTGTGCAGTGGGAAGTGGTGCTGGTGGTCATTAGGTGATGCTCTTACTTTGGAATATTAAACTGATGTCCAAGTATAGTGATAAGGTGCAGCATGCTGCTGGAGAAGCTTGGTTTTTCAGAGCTACTGCAAAATCAGTGGCCTGACTGCTTGTTGTCATTAAAGGACACATGGTACTTTCCGCACATTTTGTCTACATAAAATGTCCTTTGCAGTGTTCAGTGGGACACTGTATTTCTCTTTCTTTCTGTCCTGAACTGCGTGATACTGTTGCTGTTCTCTGTTAGATAACTGTCAGGTTCCACCCTAGAGGTGATGGCATTTCACTGTTGAGTGAACTGATTCCTGTAAAGTTAACTCTGAATGTAAATCTGTGGTTGAGATCATCCTCGAATCAAGGGACTGCTGCTGCTGCGTTAACTCCTAAAGAGCTTGAGATTCTGTTGGATAAAAGAGGTGCACCCAAGTAAGATGATCGTTTTTTCAAAAAGCCCATCAATCAGCAAGAAGGAAGATTGGATAGCATGAGTCCTCCCCTTCCTTGCAGCAGAGCATGCAGATAAAGTATGTTTCCTTACAAATTCTTGCACATGCTGAAGGGATTGAAAGGTCCCTTTCTCAGCCCACTTACTCATGACTGATTTCCCCTGTAACACTTCCCTTGTGATAAATCTTACATTACAATACACAGCAGTTAGAAAGAGATACAGTTTCTTTGTTACAACAGGTTTCAGAGTAGCAGCCGTGTTAGTCTGTATTCGCAAAAAGAAAAGGAGTACTTGTGGCACCTTAGAGACCAACAAATTTATTTGAGCATAAGCTTTCATAAGCTACAGCTCACTTCATCGGATGCATTCAGTGGAAAATATAGTGGGGAGATTTTATATACACAGAGAACATGAAACAATGGGTGTTACCATACACACTGTAATGAGAGTGATCACTTAAGGTGAGCTATAACTAGCAGGAGAGCGAGGGGGGACAATGGATCGTGTGGTGTGGTCTGGATGAAAGCTGGAGGCATGTAGGTAGGAATAGCGGTCAGTAGATTTCCGGTATAGGGTGGTGTTTATGTGACTATCACTTATTAGCCCCGTAGTGTCCACGAAATGGATCTCTTGTGTGGACTGGTCCAGGCTGAGGTTGATGGTGGGATGGAAGTTGTTGAAATCATGGTGGAATTCCTCAAGACTTCTTTTCCATGGGTCCAGATGACGAAGATGTCATCAGTGTAGTGCAAGTAGAGTAGGGGCATTAGGGGACGAGAGCTGAGGAAGCGTTGTTCTAAATCAGCCATAAAAATGTTGGCATACTGTGGGGCCATGCGGGTACCCATAGCAGTACCGCTGATTTGAAGGTATACATTGTTCACAAATGTGAAACAGTATGGGTGAGGACAAAGTCACAAAGTTCAGCCACCAGGTTTGCCGTGACATTATCGGGGATACTGTTCCTGATGGCTTGTAGTCCATCTTTGTGTGGAATGTTGGTGTAGAGGGCTTCTACATCCATAGTGGCCAGGATGGTGTTTTCAGGAAGATCACCGATGGATTGTAGTTTCCTCAGGAAGTCAGTGGTGTCTTGAAGGTAGCTGGGAGTGCTGGTAGCGTAGGGCCTGAGGAGGGCGTCTACATAGCCAGACAATCCTGCTGTCAGGGTGCCAATGCCTGAGATGATAGGGCGTCCAGGATTTCCAGGTTTATGGATCTTGGGTAGCAGATAGAATACCCCAGGTTGGGGTTCCAGGGGTGTGACTGTGCGGATTTGTTCTTGTGCTTTTTCAGGGAATTTCTTGAGCAAGTGCTGTAGTTTCTTTTGGTAACTACTCAGTGGGATCAGAGGGTAATGGCTTGTAGAAAGTGGTGTTGGAGAGGGGCCTAGCAGCCTCTCGTTCATATTCCGACCTATTCATGATGACGACAGCACCTCCTTTGTCAGCCTTTTTGATTATGATGTCAGAGTTGTTTCTGAGGCTGTGGATGGCATTGTGTTCTGTACAGCTGAGGTTATGGGGCAAGTGATGCTGCTTTTCCACAATTTCAGCCCATGCACATCAGCGGAAGCACTCTATGTAGAAGTCCAGTCTGTTGTTTCGACCTTCAGGAGGAGTCCACCCAGAATCCTTCTTTTTGTAGTTTTGGTAGGAAGGTCTCTGTGGGTTAGTATGTTGTTCAGAGGCGTGTTGGAAATATTCCTTGAGTCGGAGACGTCGAAAATAGGATTCTAGGTCACCACAGAACTGTAACATGTTCGTGGGGGTGGAGGGGCAGAAGGAGAGGCTCCGAGATAGGACAGATTCTTCTGCTGGGCTAAGAGTATAGTTGGATAGATTTACAGTATTGCTGGGTGGGTTAAGGAAACCACTGTTGTGGCCCCTTGTGGCATGGAGTAGTTTAGATAGTTTAGTGTCCTTTTTCTTTTGTAGAGAAGCAAAGTGTGTGTTGTAAATGGCTTGTCTAGTTTTTGTAAAGTCCAGCCACGAGGAAGTTTGTGTGGAAGGTTGGTTTTTTATGAGAGTATCCAGTTTTGAGAGCTCATTCTTAATCTTTCCCTGTTTGCTGTAGAGGATGTTGATCAGGTGGTTCCGCAGTTTCTATGAGAGCGTGTGGCACAACCTGTCAGCATAGTCTGTGTGGTATGTAAATTGTAATGGATTTTTTACCTTCAGTCCTTTTGGTATGATGTCCATCTGTTTGCATTCAGAAAGGAAAATGATGTCTGTCTGTATCTGTATGAGTTTTTTCATGAAGTTGATAGATTTCCACTCCATATGGCTAAATTCAGTGCCTTGCATAATGACAGGTTTCAGAGTAGCAGCCCTGTTAGTCTGTATTTGCAAAAAGAAAAGGAGTACTTGTGGCACCTTAGAGACTAACCAATTTATTTGAGCATAAGCTTTCGTAAGCTACAGCTCACTTCATCGGATGCATTCAGTGGAAAATACAGTGTGGAGATTTACATACATAGAGAACATGAAACAATGGGTGTTACCATACACACTGTAATGAAAATGATCACTTAAGGAAACATACTGACCGCTATTCCTACCTACATGCCTCCAGCTTTCATCCAGACCACACCACACGATCCATTGTCTACAGCAAGCTCTACGATACAACTGCATTTGCTCCAACCCCTCAGACTGAGACAAACACCTACAAGATCTCTATCAAGCATTCTTACAACTACAGTACCCACCTGCTGAAGTGAAGAAACAGATTGACAGAGCCAGAAGAGTACCCAGAAGTCACCTACTACAGGACAGGCCCAACAAAGAAAATAACAGAACGCCACTAGCCATCACCTTCAGCCCCCAACTAAAACCTCTCCAACGCATCATCAAGGATCTACAACCTATCCTGAAGGACGACCCATCACTCTCACAGATCTTGGGAGACAGGCCAGTCCTTGCTTACAGACAGCCCCCCAACCTGAAGCAAATACTCACCAGCAACCACACATCACATAACAGAACCACTAACCCAGGAACCTATCCTTGCAACAAAGCCCGTTGCCAACCGTGTCCACATATCTATTCAGGGGACACCATCATAGGGCCTAATCACATCAGCCACAATATCAGAGGCTCGTTCACCTGCACATCTACCAATGTGATATATGCCATCATGTGCCAGCAATGCCCCTCTGCCATGTACATTGGTCAAACTGGACAGTCTCTATGTAAAAGAATAAATGGACACAAATCAGACATCAAGAATTATAACGTTCAAAAACCAGTCGGAGAACACTTCAATTTTCCTGGTCACTTGATTACAGACCTAAAAGTCACAATATTACAACAAAAAAAATTCAAAAACAGACTCCAACGAGAGACTGCTGAATTGGAATGAATTTGCAAACTGGATACAATTAACTTAGGCTTGAATAGAGAATGGGAGTGTATGTTTCATTACACAAAGTAAAACTATTTCCCCATGTTTATTTCCCCCCCCCACCCCGGCAACTGTTCCTCAGATGTTCTTGTCAACTGCTGGCAATGGCCCACCTTGATTATCACTACAAAAGGTTTTTTTCCGTCCCCACTCTCCTGCTGGTAATAGCTCCCCTTAAGTGATCACTCTCGTTACAGTGTGTATGGTAACACCCATTGTTTCATGTTCTCTCTATATATAAATCTCCCCACTGTATTTTCCACTGAATGCATCCGATGAAGTGAGCTGTAGCTCACGAAAGCTTATGCTCAAATAAATTTGTTAGTCTCTAAGGTGCCACAAGTCCTCCTTTTCTTTTTGTTACAACAATGGCTGGCAGGCAGTTGACCATTACACTTGGATCTTTCAGGATATGTCTACAGTGCATCTGGGATGGAGCCTCCCAGACTTGATGTAGCGCAGCTCTTCCTATTGCGCTAAAAATAGCTGTGTATATGTTGTAGCTACTTTTTGAGCACACTAGTGCGAGCCCCACCACCACAATACTGTGGGGCCAGGTAGGGAGGTTCATTTCTAGATGCAGTGTAGACATACTCCCAGGAACAGAAAAAGAACTCAGTGAAGGAGGGAAAGTTGGGGTGACTAGATGTCCCAATTTTATAGGGACAGTCATGATTTTTCTTTCTTATATAGGCTCCTGTTACCTTCCACCCCCGTCCCAATTTTTCACACTTGCTGTCTGGTCACCCTAGGGAAAGTAGAGAAGGAATGAAAGTAGAAGAGGTAAAGGAAGACAAATGGAGAGGAGCAGAACTTGAGGGGGACAAAGACAGGACAGAAACAGCAGCAGAAAACTGGTGAAAGGGGGGCAGAAAAGACAAACCAGAGGGAGACCAAAAGGCATGCTGTTCCAAACCAGCACTTCACATCAGCTGGACAGATTAGCCGCTGAGGACAGACAGAAAACTGTTCTCAGAAAGGTTGATTCAGATGTTTGTGAAACAGAAGCAACATCAGGAGAGAATGAATCACTTGATCTATGGTTGAGAAAACCTTCAGCAAAACTGAAAGAAAAAAGACAATGAGAATGTTAAATAAGAGGATGAGAGCAGAGGCACCACAGAGGCTGCGGTAGCAAGGTATGAATTACCATTCATTCTATTGCTCCCTGAGCCAGGTATGTTGTGGGAAGCAGCATACTAAGCCTCTGTAAAATTTGCTCTTTAACCTGTTTAAAGAATGATGTTGATATGCTCCAAAATCCTGTCCAGTTCCGATCCTTTGTTTGAAATATAGAATCTCAAGAGTGGGAAGACAATTTTGAAATAGGGAGGGGATTTGTTCCTAAGGGCTGTCATGGGGATGGCCTTGCTGGTATGTGTAGTGTAAAGTAAGTCAGTCACCATTTTTTAATATCTTTCATTAAAATGCTTCCAGACTGCATCTGTTTCCCTCCCCCCCCCCCAACTTCTTCAAGATGAGCACTCCATCTACCACTGCCCTGAGTTTCTTGCTAACTTTGAGGAGTAAATTTGTGTGAAGATTTTAATCTTTATTCTTAACGTCTTTGCAAACTGCTGGAGAACACACCTGAAAGATCAAAAATACCTAAAGGCTACATCCTTTTCCAGAGACAATGGGTACGTCTACACAGCAAAGAGAAACTCACGGTGGGCCTGTACCAACTGATTCGGGCTTGCGGAGTCTCAGGCTGCGGGGCTGTTTCAGTGCTGTGTAGACTTCTGGGCTTGGGCTGAGGCCCAGACTCTAGGACCCTGGTAGGTGGGAGGGTCCCAGAGCTCAGGTTCCAGCCTGAGCCGGAAGTCTGCACAGCAATGAAACAGGCCGAGCCCTGTGAGCCTGAACTGGCTGCCATGGGCTAACCGCGGGTTTTTCTTTGCTGTGTAGACATACCTATGTTACCAAACCTAAAGCCACTGGAGTCTGTTAATGGGGTCCACCGCTAGGGGCAGTGTGTTTTTGACCATGCTTCAGGTCCATGTGTTACGCAGCACTGGCTGCGTCATAACTGAGAGCTCAATATCTCTAGGGAACTGGGATGCTGTTTCCTTTATATTGGGCATAATAGCTCCATTATCCTCCAGTTTAACTGGAAACCTCTGTTCACTTAATTTGCCTTTCTTAATTTCCCCAGTGCATCTATTACCTATTTTTCTTCTCTGACACGGCCCCTGAACCAACATAATATAGAGTTTGAATGCAAGAGAAGGTGGCATGTTAAATCCTGGAGTAAGGTGTTCCCATTGAATGGGTTTGCAGGAGCCCCAGATTGCTTCAACGGTCTCTGTTCTTCTAGGAAATAAATGCAACTAACAAACTTGAAAATAGCAACTGCCAGCTCACTCCTTGAGCCATGTTCCTTTGCTGCCCTCTACTGCAGGGCTCAGTATAATTCCTCTAAATTGTCCAAAAAAGAGCAATCTTATATTTCCTCTGAGAAGCTGCCAGCCAAAGCAGGACTTGAACCCCAGGAAAACACACTGAGAACTCAAAAAAGAAAGAGATGGTAGGTGATATTAAGAAGTAACATAGAATAAGAAAGGGCATTTGTTACAGGACAACCAGCTCTAAAATATCAGCAAAATCAGACACCGATCTAAAAGATGGCAACTAAAAGCCATATTTTCAGGGCCTCAAAGAGCAATGACAAAACCATCCAGAACCTTTTAAAAGTTAAATTTAAAGAGACATTGTCAGATACTTTAGGCCTCATGCTGTTTGTTTTTCTGTTATTATATAATTTGCATATATTTACAAAACCCAATCTTAAATGGAAACAGTTTCCATGACTTTCTTAAATATAAATGAAAATATGCTTATTTAGATTTAAAGATCATCCTTCTGTATTGTGAGTGCAGGGAAACTAGAAAATGAAACTGACTAGGACCAAAACCTTTCATGTGAAGTCGTTTCATGATCCAAGCCAAAAGCATTGAAAAAAGTAAATCTCAGAAAGGATACAGTAATCCAGGCCTTGATCCTGCAATTGGTGTTCCTTTATGCCTGCACAGAATCCCCCTGAAGACAACAGACTTCCACGCAGATGCAGAGTCCAGTTATAGAATTGCAACCTTAGGCCCCAGATTATTTTAGTTTTAATAGTTTAGGATGATAGTTATTATTTGTAGGTTGACTGCACAATCATACAAAGAATCCTAAACCAGAAACCCCTGGAACCCCGACCTGGGATATTCTATCTACTACCCAAGATCCATAAACCTGGAAATCCTGGACGCCCCATAATCTCAGGTATTGGCACCCTGACAGCAGGATTGTCTGGCTATGTAGACTCCCTCCTCAGGCCCTACGCTACCAGCACTCCCAGCTACCTTCGAGACACCACTGACTTCCTGAGGAAACTACAATCCATCAGTGATCTTCCTGATAACACCATCCTGGCCACTATGGATGTAGAAGCCCTCTACACCAACATTCCACACAAAGATGGACTACAAGCCGTCAAGATCACTATCCCCGATAATGTCACGGCTAACCTGGTGGCTGAACTTTGTGACTTTGTCCTTACCCATAACTATTTTACATTTGGGGACAATGTATACCTTCAGATCAGCGGCACTGCTATGGGTACCCGCATGGCCCCACAGTATGCCAACATTTTTATGGCTGACTTAGAACAACGCTTCCTCAGCTCTCGTCCCCTAATGCCCCTACTCTTCTTGTGCTATATTGATGACATCTTCATCATCTGGACCCATGAAAAAGAAGCCCTTGAGGAATTCCACCATGATTTCAACAATTTCCATCCCACCATCAACCTCAGCCTGGTCCAGTCCACACAAGAGATCCACTTCCTGGACACTACAGTGCTAATAAACGATGGTCATATAAACACCACCCTATACCGGAAACCCACTGACCGCTATTCCTACCTACATGCCTCCAGCTTTCACCCTGACCACACCACACGATCCATCCTCCACAGCCAAGCTCTGCGATACAACCGCATTTGCTCCAACCCCTCAGACAGAGACAAACACCTACAAGATCTCTATCAAGCATTCTTACAACTACAATACCCCCCTGCGGAAGTGAAGAAACAGATTGATAGAGTCAGAAGAGTTCCCAGAAGTCTCCTACTACAGGACAGGCCTAACAAAGAAAATAACAGAACGCCACTAAAACCTTCAGTCCCCAACTAAAACCCCTCCAACGCATTATTAAGGATCTACAACCTATCCTGAAGGATGACCCAACACTCTCACAAATCTTGGGAAACAGGCCAGTCCTTGCCCACAGACAGCCCCCCAACCTGAAGCAAATACTCACCAGCAACCACATACCACACAACAGAACCACTAACCCAGGAACCTATTCTTGCAACAAAGCCCGTTGCCAACTGTGCCAACATATCTATTCAGGGGACACCATCACAGGGCCTAACAACATCAGCCACACTATCGGAGGCTCATTCACCTGCACATCTACCAATGTGATATATGCCATCATGTGCCAGCAATGCCCCTCTGCCATGTACATTGGTCAAACTGGACAGTCTCTACGTAAAAGAATAAATGGACACAAATCAGATGTCAAGAATTATAACATTCATAAACCAGTCGGAGAACACTTCAATCTCTCTGGTCACGCAATTACAGACATGAAAGTTGTGATATTACAACAAAAAAACTTCAAATCCAGACTCCAGCGAGAAACTGTTGAATTGGAATTCATTTGCAAATTTGATACAATTATCTTAGGCTTGAACAGAGACTGGGAGTGGCTAAGTCATTATGTAAGGTAACCTATTTCCCCTTGTTTTTTCCTACCCCCCCCCGACATTCTTGTTAAACCCTGGATTTGTGCTGGAAATGGCCCACCTTGATTATCATACACATTGTAAGGAGAGTGGTCACTTTAGATAAGCTATTACCAGCAGGAGACTGGGGTGGGAGGAGGTATTTTTTCATGCTTTGTGTGTATATAAAAAGATCTTCTACACTTTCCACAGTATGCATCCGATGAGGTGAGCTGTAGCTCACGAAAGCTTATGCTCAAATAAATTGGTTAGTCTCTAAAGTGCCACAAGTATTCCTTTTCTTTTTGCTAAACCAGAATGTTTCTAACAGGTGTTGGTAGTTTTTTTTGTAATTAAGCATGATGGTTTCTCTCATTTGCTTCATGCAACACCTCCATTTGTTTGGAAAAGTTAATACAAAGGAAAGTGTTTTTTTTTTTTAAACCACCTTTAGATTTTAAATTGATTTTTATTAGCATTAGCCATTATATAATCACTTGTTATATCAACACGTACACATCTGAAGTTATCTTAATATATTCAGCTTTACAACACAGAGCAACACAGACCTACAACATTGTTATTAATTTAAGCACTGATGACCTGTAAGCCTGTGCACAGTCAGGCTCTTTATTAAACACAGACTTATTACTGGCTATAAGCCCTAAGCCAAAGACCATCAAAATCAGTGAAAGCCCTTCATACACTTCCATGCACTTTAGATCAGGCCCAAAGAGTATACCACCCTAAACAGTCCTAATAGGTTAGGATGGCCTCCCTAGTGGGATAAAGCACTCAACTGGGACTTTAGATCGGAGATAAATTCTCAGCTCAGCCACAGCCCTCCTGTGTGACCTTGGGCAGGTCACTTAATCTACCCAGTGCCTCTGATCCCAATCTCTAAAATGGAGGTAGTACTTCCCTGTCTCACAGGGATATTCTGAAGAAATAAGTCCATTAATGACTGTAACATTCAAATACTACAGTGATGAGAGCAATATAAGTACTTAGATTGAAGTCAATGGACCATGCCTTCTATTATATAGCTTATAGTGTTTGCAGAATCAAACTCAGACAGTTTTTGTCCCAGAGATCTTGCAATCTGTTATCCCAGAAGTGTACTTCCTCACATCTTAATGCAATGCTTTTAAAACTGTTCTTTGCAGTCCGCCAGCTTTATTTAATAAACTTTCCCCCCCCCCTCAAAATATCACTCTGCCCAAATCTAGTTCAAGAGAAATAAAAACCTAATGGGCTCTCCCACAATTCTCTCTTACCAAGTTGTTTTTTGTTAAACACATCCAGTAATGACACTAACTGAAAAAATATAAAATATTCAAACATCAGCAACAGCTTTTCTGTATGATTTGCAACCCTTTTTCTGCAGCTATTTCTTCTATGACTTTTTGTTTGTTGGCAGGGGTTGCGGTGGAAAGCTGCTCTGACTTGATTTTACAGAGAGCAGAACTGGATCACTGCCACACTCTTCAGCATGCTGTTCTCAGGGGTTTTATCCTACACTATTATAGATGATGCAAGAAAATCTGAGTTGCCTTTGCTATTAAAGCACCCCTGTTCTTTTTGCAGCTGTTGTCCTTTTGCTGTCTTTCTTTACAGCTTGAATGTGGAGCTTAGTATTTTCCCTTGAAAGCTGTCTCCCATTCTTCCCTCCCCGCAAAAACAAAAATATAACATTTACAAGCCAGTGCAAATTCCTAGTGCCCCCAAATGGCCAAGAAATCACTCCACATGGTCTAGCCAGCCCCAGGCACAGTATGCGCACAAAACGCCCAATCAACGAGAAACGTAACATAACACTGTGCTAAAACCATCATTATGCGTGCGTGCGGGGTTAGTAACGCGTTCATGCAAGAGGACAGAGCATCAATAAAAAGAGCTGCCATCTCTCTCTTTACAGCTTAGCCGGGGGGGGGGCAAAAGTCTCAGAGGTGGGTGAATGCCTGCAGTCAGGCATCTAAAATGCACAGCCCAGGAATTATCTCGCAGGGGCTGGGCACCTGCCGCTCCCACTGGAGTCCGCAGCAGCAGAGAAAGGTGCTCAGCCTGCGAGGACATCTGCAGTCGCGCTCCCTGCCCCCTGCACGCATCCTCCCGCTCGCTGCCCGGGCTGGGCTGGCCACTCTCCCGCTCGCTCTTCCGGCCGCTGCCGCCGCCGTTCTAAATCGATCGCGGAGCAACGGATCCGTGCCGGAATCGATGCCATCGCCGTTCCTCCCCTTCCCTTCCCTTCTCCTCGCTTCTCCCCCGCCCGGGCACCTGCACGCGCCCGCCCCAGCGCCAGGCCCCCGCAGCAGCCGCAGGCAACGGAGTCTCAGGTACCCCGGCGCGAGCGCCCCGCTCCCAGCCCGCCCTTCTGCGCGCGCCTGGTGCAGGGGGCGCTGCACGGTCAGCAGCTGCTGCTGCTTCTTCCGAGGCTGAAACCCACGTGCTCCGCAGCCCCCGCTATTACTGCTGCCTCCCAGGCGCCTCTTGTCACCCTTTGCTTCCCTGGGGGTTGGGGGGGGGGACCTACCCATCCCTCTCCTCCCCCCCAGTGGGGTACAGGCTCCTAGGCGAGAACACCACGCCCCCCCGCCAGACCTCTGCCTTGTCTTCTCCTGCCTTTCAGCTCTAAACGTGGAGCCCTCCTCCCAGTTTACTAGCCGAGTTTGCAGCTAAAAGCAGCTGTTTCAGCTCAGTAAACAGAGGATGCTCGTGGTTCCTCCTTCCCAGCTACTGCTCGCTCTGCGCTGGCTTTAAGCTCTGGCGCCGTGTGGCGAAATGTATCAGGTTTTGGCAAGAGCCAAATGTGCCTGTGGCTTAATTCCCCCTCCCCCATTGAAACGGACTCGCCCTGCGTGCTGCAAGTTACCCGCAGCTCAGCCAAAAACGCTTTTAAAGCTTTGTTTATTTCTTTGGAAAACAAATATTGGTCTGTAAATTTCCTCCGCTTAGAGTAAACTTGAACTGTGCTTTTTCAAGAATACGCCAGTAAAATAAGCGAGGTTTAATTGACAGCTGAGGTTTGCAAGAGCTTGGAATCTTTTTAACCCACCGTTTTCTGTGTTTTTGTTTTTTAAAAGCAGAAAGTTAATAAGCTATGGAACGTGTGTTTACTCCGCTGGAATGTCTCCTTCCCACTGGTATTGTACCTCTTCTTACTGTTTAAATCTCTTTCAAGAGTCTTTACCCTGCAAATAAGTATATTTTTGTGTGCACAACAATAAGAATTACGTTCTTGGTTTGAAAAAAGAAAAGGAGGACTTGTGGCACCTTAGAGACTAACCAATTTATTTGAGCATGAGCTTTCGTGAGCTACAGCTCACTTCATCAGATGTATACCGTGGAAACTGCAGCAGACTTTATCATCTATTATTTCGAAAGGTTAATAACATAAGGCCTAACATTCCCCTTCATTTGTTGCTAGTAGAGCCAGTTTGATGTTATTGTGATGGGAATCATCCCTTGAGGAGGTAAAGAGAGGAGGCACATGTGGTGGAGCTGGGGAACAATGTTTAATTTAAAAATGTTTTAAACAGATAGAGTTAAATTGGTGCTAATGCCTGTGTATGCACTCTTATTTTGGTTTAAGATTGGCCTATTTCAGTTTAATTTAAACTGAATGCTCCCGCGGCACTGCTTTGACGTGCGAGTGTGGTCGGCTGCAAGCACTGGGCGACAGCTCTCCCAGCGCTTCTGGTACTCCACCTCCACGAGGGGATTGGCTCCCCATCGCTCAGAGCCTGTCCACACTAGCGCTTTAAGGCGCTCAGACTTGCTGCGCTGAGGTGGGTGATCTTTCACACCCCTGAGCCAGCAAGTTAGAGCGCTATAAAATGTGAGTGTAGACTAGGGGCATGTCTATGGGGGCAGTCCCGCGGGCCGGATTCAAAGCCCTGAGGGGCCAAATCCGGCCCGCGGGCCGTTGTTTGCCCACCCCTGGTGTAGGCATACCCTAAATGGAAATAAGATAAATGATTTAAACTGTAATAGGAGTGTTTACACAGGAATTTTCACTGGTTTAACTAAATCAGTTTAAAATACTATCTTTAGTTTAGTTGGTGAAATTTTCTCATGTAGACAAGGCCTAAAGCTGATGAGAAAACCGGCCTCTGGCTGTGGATCTTTGGATACATATTCTAATATCTTAGTGGATCCTTGGGATATGCTAGGTGAATATCTTGCCTGGTACGTGCTCTGAAGCCACAAATGTGTCCTCACCAATTCTGTAAGCTGAATCTCCATTTTTGGTTTGATTTTCCACTCTTATGTTGTTGTGGCATGTTTTGCAATTCTGAAAATTCATTATTAAATATCTCCTTACCCTGTGTGTGTATAATATATAAAAAGTGAAAGTACAAAAGTAACCTCTATGCTCTTTGTGGCAGGGACTGTGTCTTCATATATGCTTGTACGGTATTATTATTAATTATCATTGGTATTATCATAGCACATAAGAGCCCTAGTCATGGACCAGGACCCCATTGTGTGCAGTGCCTGAGACTATCTCTCATCATAACTGGATCCTTGGGAGTGCTATTGTAATATAAATATTAAATGATATTGCTGAAAAGTGTTGCTTTGGTAAAGGGGACTGAATTCTTTATTATGATGCTCTGGCTTTGCTGAGAGTGGTTATGACAAGGCAGATTCATTTAAGCCACCATGGGGTAGATGGATGGGAGGGGTGAGTGTATATAATCTTTGTGTGTGTGTATATATATATATAATACCAACAAGCAGATATATTTGGAAAATAAGAATTCTAAAAAATTGTCATCTTTTTGAGTTTAATAAATCTATTAATCTGTTTCAAAATTTTAAAACAAAGCATTTTCTCTGTCAATATATTTAAACTTTTCCCCAGAATTTTTTTGTGTTATGTTTGGCTTTATAACTTTACAAGTTTTTCCTTCTTGATCCAATTCAAGGACGGTTTAAAGTTACTAAAAAGGAAAGATTTACATGAACTATTCTTAATAAAAACAGATACTGGACAGCATAAGCTGCATTTATTTTGGGCACTGTTGGTCTTGGTTAGAAAGGTGAGTGGTGTTTGGAGAGTTCATTGATTATCTTTTTCTAGTTGCACCATAATCTGATTTCTAAAACATAGCTACACAGTAAAAGTGTTATTTGGTGCATCAAAAAAATCCTATCGGATTTAATGCTATCTATCTATACAGTAGAAGAGTGGGTATTTGTCACCATTTATTTTGTAAAACAGTTGCTGTGTGTAGGTATCTGTATGCAGTAGTCAATTTTACATGGTAGTGTAGGGTAAGATACACCTAGATACCACAGATAAAGTCTTGTCCTCACTAGCAAAAGTTGCTTTGGTTTTCAATACTTTCACTGATATAGTTCTATACCAATGTAGCATGTCCACATTACCATTTCTGACACAAGCCTCAGTGTGCTAACCCAATGGTTCTGAAACTTCAAGACCCTGGTGTACAATTTCTGGAACTCAAAGCCAAGATTTGCAAACTGTGTATCCAAAAGGCTCCTAAATTAATATTTAGGTACCTGATTAAGTGTCCAGTTTTCCCACCACTCCTATTGGCTGTAGTGGGATATGTTAGTGCTCAGCATCTCTGAAAATCAGGGTGCCTAAATAGGGTAAACCGTGTCTGTGCAAGAGATTGCACTTTCTTGAGATCTGGTCAAGAATGTAGAATGAACTTTTGTAGGAACTTTGAAGCATAGCAAACCTCTCCATCTTCTGTGCCAAGTGCAAGGCTTACTCCTTCAACCTTGTCTTCACTAACATATAAACACACAGCAGCATATATGTATAATAATACCACCCAGCCAAAACAAAACACTACACTATATTCACAGATTTCAGAGTAGCAGCCGTGTTAGTCTGTATCCGCAAAAAGAAAAGGAGTACTTGTGGCACCTTAGAGACTAACACATTAATTTGAGCATAAGCTTTCGTGAGCTACAGCTCACTTAATCGGATGCATTCAGTGGAAAAACTCACAAAAGCTTATGCTCAAATAAATTTGTTAGTCTCTAAGGTGCCACAAGTACTCCTGTTCTTTTTACTGTATTCACAGTAGCATAACCCTGGGGAGAGGATGAGAGAGAGAAGGAACTACATGTGGCTGATGTTAGTTATGTGGTTTAATGCACTTCTAGAAGGTGCTGAGATACTACCATGATGATGACTATAGAAGATCCTGTATTGAACAGAATAAAATACATATGGGCTTAGGAGCCAGACTTCAGGTACCCCATTTTGAATTCATTGGCCCAAAAACACTTGCTGTGCCAACTTCGTAATTTTAATCAGTGTAATTATAGTGGGTTCTTATTTTGGCAGTAATTTTAAATCAACACACATAGCACCTGATTGTGGCCCAAGTACCAAAGGTTTGAGAACTGCTCTTCAAAACCATTGTAGTCAAACTTCACGAGCTCTGAAGACAATTCAGTAAAAAAGCTGGAGCACAATTTAAAATTGCAGAGGGGTGGACAGAAACTGTGCTATGTGCTCCAAAACAGTATTAATTTGCTTAATGCCATTTAAAATGGATAGTGAAGTAGAGCTTAAGAGAAGGATTGAAGTATACAAAGCCTGGGAAAAATATTTTTTCTCTGTAAAATGAAACTGCAATGGGATTCATTACTGTATATGACTTGTAGATTATGAATTTCAGTGAGTGATAGGTCCATGCCAAAGCCCCATGTTCTTTTTGGGCCTGTGGTCTACGACCAAGATTCCTGCTCTATGTGGCACCCTAGTGCTAAATTCTAGGACAGCTATAGGTAAGTTAAAAAGGGAAGTTGTTATTCATTTAATTATTGAAGTGAGTAACACAATCAGTACGGTGCGCCTTGGATTAGTTATTTTCATAGTAAATTCAGATTTTTGTGTTTCATCCAAATTTTAATTTTTATTGCAGTGTAGTTGTATTCATTGTAAGAGCAGTACAGGAAAGGAATGGAGGATATGACATGTGGCTGTGAGGTAGTTGACAACTTTTGATAACTGGAAAAGTGATGGAGGCGTTTGATTTTTGGGACCCAAGAGGATCGTTGAACTTTTTGGCAATGGAAAGAGGATGCATGTCCTCTTCTGCACTTCTGGTGGGCAGAAGTAAAGTTGGCATTCGAGTTTCCTGGTAGGGCTTGAAGTCTTACCTCGCCACTCGTAGAGTAAATTCCTTCTTTCATGATATCTAAATAACCACCTAGCAGCAATGGATAAGCTCATTAACTGGATGTTTGTGATAAAGTGATCTGCAATGAAATTGTTAACCATGGCTGTATTTTCACTGCCAAAAAGATGGTGTTGTTTTTACAGTGAGATAACTAACATATGATGGTTTTCCCACTGTAAAATCCTAATAGAGATAAGATCTCTGTGGTTTCTGTCACAAAGCACTGACCTGACCTAGCTACATAAGAAAGGCCATACTGGGTCAAACCAAAGGTCCATCTAGCCCAGTATCCTGTCTTCCGACAGTGACCAATGCCAGGTGCCCCAGAGGGAATGAATGGAACAGGTAATCATCAAGTGATCCATTCCCTGTCACCAATTTCCAGCTTCTGGCAAACAGATGCTAGGGACACCATCCCTGGCCATCCTGGCTAATAGCCATTGATGGACCTATCCTCCATATATTTATCTAGTTCTTTTTTGAACCCTGTTATAGTCTTGGCCTTCACAACATCCTCTGGCAAAGAGTTCCACAAGTTGACTGTGTGTTGTGTGAAGAAATATTCCTTTTGTTTGTTTTTAAATCTGCTGCCTATTAATTTCATTTGGTGACCCCTAGTTCTTGTGTTTATGAGAAGGAGTAAATAACACTTCCTTATTTACTTTCTTCACATCAGTCATGATTTTATAGACCTCAGTTATATCCCCCCCATTAGTAGTCTCTTTTCCAAGCTGAAAAGTCCCAGTCTTTTCTCATATGGAAGCCGTTGGATACTCCTAATAATTTTTGTTGCCTTTTTCTGAACCTTTTCCAATTCAGATATATCTTTTTTGAGGTGGGGCGACCATATCTGCACACACTATTCAAGATGTGGGTGTACAATGGATTTAGAAAGAGGCAATATGATATTTTCTGTCTTATTATCTGTCCCTTTCTTAATGATTCCCAACATTCTGTCCGCATTTTTTACTGCGCTGCACATTGAATGGATTTTTTCAGAGAACTATCCACAATGACTCCAAGATCTCTTCTGAGTGGTAACAGCTAATTTAGATAATTTTGTATGTATAGTTGGGATTATGTTTTCCAATGTTTGCATTTATCAACATGGAATTTCATCTGCCATTTTGTTGCCCAGTCACCCAGATTTGTGAGATCCTTCTCTTGCTCTTCGCAGTCTGCCTGGGATTTAGCTATCTTGAATAGTTTAGTATCATCTACAGATTTTGCCACCTCACTGTTTACCCCTTTTTCCGGATCATTTATTAATATGTTAATAGGACTAGGCCCAGTACAGTCCCCTGTGGGACACCACTATTTACCTCTCTCCATTCTGCAAATTGACCATTTATTCCTACCCTTTGTTTCCTATCTTTTAACCAGTTACCAGTCTGTGAGAGGACCTTCCCTCTCATCCCATGTTTAAGAGTCTTTGGTGAGGGACCTTGTCAAAGGCTTTCTGAAAATCTAAGTACACTATATCCACTGGATGCCCTTTGTTCACATGCTTGTTGACCCCCTCAAAGAATTCTAGCAGATTGGCGAGGCATGATTTTCCCTTTACAATAGCCACGATGACTCTTCCCCACCAAATTATGTTAATCTATGGGTCTGACAATTTTGTTCTGTACTATAGTTTCAACCAGTTTGCCCAGTACTGAAGTCAGGCTTACCGTCCTGTAATTGCTGGGATCACCGCAGGAGCCCTTTTTAAAACTTGGCTTCACATTAGCTATCCTCCACTCATTTGGTACAGAAGCTGATTTAAATGATAGGTTATAGACTACAGTTAGTAGTTCTGCAGTTTCACATCTGAGTTCCTTCAGAACTCTTGGTGAATACCATCTGGTTCTGGTGACTTATTACTGTTTAGTTTATCAGTTTATTTCAAAACCTCATCTAATGATACCTCAGTCTGGGACAGTTCCTCAGATCTGTCACCTAAAAAGAATGGCTCATGCTTGGGAATCTCCCTCATATTCTCAGCTGTGAAGATGGATGCAAAGAATTAATTTAGTTTCTCTGCAATGGCCTTATCGTCCTTCAGTGCTCCTTTAGCACCTCTATTGTCCAGCGGCCCCACTGGTTGTTTAGCAGGCTTCCTGCTTCTGATGTACTTACAATTTTTTTTTTGCTATTACTTTTTGAGTCTTTGGCTAGTTGTTCTTCAGATTCTTTTTTGGGCCTTCCTAATTATATATTTATACTTCACTTGCCAGTGTTTATGCTCCTTTCTATTTTCCTCACTAAGATTTAACTTCCACTTTTTAAAGGATGCCTTTTTGCCTCTCACTGCTTCTTTTACTTTGTTGTTTAGCCATGGTGGCACTTTTTTGGTTCTCTTGCAATATTTTTTAATTTGGGGGTATACATTTAAGTTGAGCCTCTGTTATGGTTTCTTTAAAAAGTTTCCATGCAGCTTCCAGGGATTTCACTTTTTGCTCTGTACCTTTTTAATTTCTGTTTAACTAACCTCCTCATTTTTGTGTAGTTCCCCTTTCTGAAGTTAAATGCTATAGTTTTTGGGCTGCTGTGGTGTTTTCCCCGCCACAGGGATGTTAAATTTAATTATATTATGGTCACTATTACCAAGCGGTCCAGCTATATTCACCTCTTGGACCAGATCCTGTGTTGCACTAAGGACTAAATCAAGAATTGTCTCTCCTCTTTGGGTTCCAGGATTAGCTGCTCCAAGAAGCAGTCATTTAAGGTGTCAAGAAACTTTATCTTTGCATCCTGTCCTGAGGTGACATGTATCCAGTCGATATAGGGATAGTTGAAATCCCCCATTACTATTAAGTTTTTTATTTTAATGGCCTCTCTAATCTTCCTGAGCATTTCACAGTCACTATCATCATCCTGGTCTGGTGGTGGGTAATACATCCCTACTGCTATATTCTTCTTATTAGAGCATGGCATTACTATCCATAGAGACTCAGTGGTACAGTTTGGTTCATTTAAGATTTTTACTTCATTTGATTCTACGCTTCCTTTCGCATGTAGTGCCACTCCCCCACCAGCATGACCTGTTCTGTCCTTCCGATATTTTTGTACCATCTCTCCTTCCCCCACATCTGCCCTCTTACTCATACAGTGGGCCTTACCTAGTTCATCTCAGTGTAAAACTACAGTGCTTTGTCTCCACTAGGATTTTGCAGCAGGATAGCTAAGGTGTGTTAGTCATCCTGTCGTGGAAAACACATTTATTTTGGCAGTGAAGGCATAGCAAATGGTAATATTTAAAATGTCAGCAGCAGGCATCGGTTAATGCTCCATTGCAATGAATGGGAGGGGGAAAGTACTCAGTGGCTCTCTAGCTTTTTTCTGCAGCATTCTGTTTCTGCAGACAATATTTCATTGACTTACATTTGTTTCACACTTGGAAAGTTATTTTTGCAACATAACAGTTTATGTTACATTACAGTTTGTGAATTCATTTTAAAAGCAGCTCTGTTTTCTTTGTTTAAAAGATCTAATGCCTTCTACAGCGTACCACCCTTTGTTTCCCTCCTATGGTTTGTTTATAGCCTTTGCGTGTGGGTTGGTGACCTTGGTGTTGTGCCTAGGTTGCCCTTTGTGGGTTCTGCAGTGAGACTAGTTTAGCTAAACTTTAACTACAGTGGACTTTGAGAGCTCCGTACCATGCCTTGGTCTCCTTAACATTGGTGTGCTGCTGTATGCTTTAAACAGGCCTGCACCTGATTAGTACTTGGAATCTTTGGGTAGTAGGGTTTGCTAGGTCCACTTACTCAGCAATATTGCTAACGTGGAGCACTGTATGCCATAGTCTACACTGGATTTCTGTTTGTTCCCACATGTAATTCAAACTTAACTTTTTTGATGTACAAAAGCCCTTTCATCTACAGCATAAACGTTGACTTTATTTAGTTTTAAGGGGGCCCCGATACAGCTTTTGTCATTTTATAACTTCTGCCAGACGAGGTGGATGAAAAAGAGAGACACATCCTCCATTGCCCAAGTCCACCAGCAAGGTAGCTCCCTGGTGGACACTTCCTTATCGCTCTCCTGCAGAGGGGAAGGCTCTGCATAGCAGAAAATCCTCTTACCTTGCTCTCTGTATCCTGGCCCACAGAGAGCTCCGTGAAACTATTTCTCACATCATGTGGGGAGTGTGAGCCATTTGTGGAGGCTGTCTCCCTTATATCCTATTCCCCATACCTATTGTGCATCAGAACCACACCAGTTCCTGGGGTGGTAGTTGGGGCTCGGATTTGATTCCTTCAGAAGAGGAAGTAACAAAAGGACGATTATTATTAGAAATGGCTTATGCCCCTAGAATGGTTTCCCTAATATTGAGCATCAAGAGGCGTTTCTGCTTACACCATCAACTGTATCTCATCGTCTGTCTGTAAGTGTAACTCTCTCTACCCTTTTCATCAACTTGAATGGGCTTTGAGGTTTTATCAAGATGATTATTTTAAGTACCTCTTAAAACTTAAGTTTATATGGTTATAGTTGATGATATAGTTATTTCACTGGTGTCTGGAATCACATTGTCTCCAGTTAAATGAGCCAAAGCTGTTTCAGCTTTAAAAGAATATCGCCAGGTAACTGCCTGTAAAGCTGAAATGTCCATTTATTGCAGGTAACCCTTTGCATCCTTTCCCGCCCCTTTCCCGCCCTCTCCATTTGAAACTAGAGCTTTGTTCTGTTAAAGCAAGGTCACCTGTATATCAGAAGCAAGCCACAGGAGAGAACACCCCTCAACCCATAGCTTAATGTTGTGTATAATCTGGGGTAAACTATTTTCTGACAGAGAAAAGACAGGCAGGCCTGCACCTGATTAGTACTTGGAATCTTTGGGTAGTAGGATTTGCTAGGTCCACTTACTCAGCAATATTGCTAATATTGCATCAGTGGTTCTCAACCTGCGGCCCAGTCAGCACACAGATGCGGCCCATCTGACCTCTTCAGGGCCATACAGGTAGTATTGGATGCTGCCCACAATGATGAATAGGTTGAGAACCCCTGCTATACATGGAAGTGATATAACCTGTGAATAACAATGTTTTTAATTGACAGTTGAATTATATGAGAATTTTACCATTCAAACAAGTGAATAGAAACTGTTTCTTTATGTTAATCTTTTTCAAAAAATGGGGTTAGGTGGGCAAGAACATTTTTTTTCATCATCCTATAGCTCAAATGGGTAAAAGTGAGTTGCTAGAAGCTGGGAATGGGTGACAGGGGATGGATCGCTTGATGATCACCTCTTCTGTTCATTCCCTCTGAAGCACTGGCCACAGAAGACAGGATACTTGGCTAGATGGACCTTTTAGTCTGACCCAGGATGGCCATTCTTATGTTCTAAGTGGCTAGTCAAAGTTCAGGGATGGTCCAGTTGGGAGTAGAAATTGGTAATGGAGTCTGGTATTGTCTATGATGTAATCTTATTTACAATGAATATACAAAGTTCTGCTTCTCTAAACGCAGGCGGAACCACAAAATGTGACCGCTTCTTATAGCCCTAAGCCTCTTTAGCCAGCAATAGACCCAAAACTGTCCACTAGGCTTCTCCAGGGCCTCACCCTTCTTACAGGCTATTGCTTGGGCCTTGTGCTGACTTTCTTCCTGCCTCTGAGTCTTTCTCAGTTTCTTGTCTGCCCCCCCATCTCCCCAAGCTATACTTTTTCTGCACTCACCCTCCTGATCAGAAAAATGCCAAGGGAAACCCTTTTCTCACACGTTGCTAGTTTCTGGGCAGATTTCATTGTGCCCTGTTTTAGATGTGACCCTTTAAATATCTCTTGCCACTATCTTAAATGGAGGTCATGTTCACACACAATTTTTAACAAGGTTTTAACTTAACCCATAAAAATGTTTTACCCAGCTCATAACAGTATAATGGTTCTGCTGAAAGGACCAGGAGTCTTTGAAGCAAATGTGCTTTCAGAAGAGTATTGTCTTCCTTCCTTAGTCCTGGTGGTACCCTCCACAATGAGTTTTTAAAGATATATATTTTGTGGTTTTACAGCAGCCTTATTGTCAAATCATATACAAACTGCCTACAGGTTTCAGATACAAGTCCACGTTTAGGCTTGATCTCCGAATATGGAAAACAATAGAAGAAATTGCCTGTTTGCAAATACGAACCCAGTCTGAATAAAGTAGAAGCTAATATGAAGTAGGAACACGTGGTAAATTGTTGCACAGGAAAAACTATACTAGGTGACTGGTCCAGGCTTGGAAGTCTTGGGTTCCAAAAATTACAAAACCCTCTATTCCTCCCACTCCCCCCAAAACCCTATACTTGTATTTGTGATCTGTTTTCAGCTTGTACATGTGAAGACAGGTTCAGTGCAAGTTTTTGAATAGGTAAAACAGTGGTTCTCAAAGTTTTGTACTGGTGACCCCTTTCACATAGCAAGCTTCAGAGTGCGACCCCCCCTTATAAATTAAAAACACTTTTAAAATATATTTAACACCATTATAAATGCTGGAGGCAAAGCAGGGTTTAGGGTGGAGGCTAAGAGCTTGGGAACCCCTAAGGTAAAATGTTGCACTTGATCACATTATGTTTATTGATGTCCAAGTTTTAGACCAAAACCTAATACAAATATAATTCCTCACCCATTCACTGAAAAACACAGTATCCAGCTGCCAAGTATGGTTGGTAATCCTCCTTCTACAGGCTTCCAGATTTAATAAGCTTATTAGGCATGGATCTTTTGCTAACAGCATTGTTGATTGACAGCTTAGTCCAGAAAACGTTTTTCAATTGCTAGTGAAAATTTATCTCTATTTAACACACTAAAAGAAGCCTATCTTAAAGGCTTCTTTGGAAATTATTAAGGATAAAAACCAGTTAAAACAAAAAAAAATAAGAAAAGTAGTGGCAGATATCACCCACCACAAAATACCGCAAGAAAACAAATATATTTATTCTGCGTACAACCACCTAGCCCTACTGTCCACCTTTAAACATCCAAGTCTGATTATTTTGGCCTATGTCTTTCTGTAAATTGAGAGTGATGTTTAAATGCCATCTTTTACATGCATATGTATTCCAGCACGTGTATGTGAATAGATGATTCTACCCAGACAAGTGACCTCTATATTTGATGAATGCAAACAACTATGTTAATGCATTATTAAGTTTGCATCGTTAAAAAGTTAACAAATTGAAAAGTTAAATTTTCTTCAGCAATATTCACTCAACTATGCTATATATAGATAGCTACATACAACATTTTTGGAATGCTATTATATTTGTTTCTTGCCCTATACCGAATTGCTAGTAAGAGGCTCTTGCTGTCGTTTCCTGGGATTGATTTTTTTTTTTTTTAAACACCAGCAGCATTTTCTCAGTAGAGTGTCCTGCCTTTGTAACTTGTCTTCATGGATTGTCTGCCAGAATCTATATCTGGAAGGCTTCGAGGTATGATGTAAGGCATGTTTGTCAGGCCACATCCACCCTCTGATTGAAATCCATGGGAATAGAGTCAGTAACTTCAATGGGAGCTGGATTTTGGTCTCTTACGTTTAATTTTTTTTGCTGACTCCTCTTTGTTTTTTTAGGATTTTCCTGGGGTTTTTTACTCTTATTTTTCTTGTCTTGTCCCCCAAGAAATTATTCTTTTTGGCAGCCACAATGGGAGTAGAATAGTTGAAAAAATGTATGATTGTAATTTGTGTCAGAAATACTTAGTTGCTTCTTTGATAAGAGTTGGACGCATTTCTTTTTAAAAAACGGGTAAATATTGTTTTAGCAAAAAATGTTACTGTTAGGAGTTGCTGATGTATAAGCACAGTAGGAAACTTCCTATAGAAAGAGTTAAAGGCACCACGTGCTGTAACCACAGTCCGATGAATTGAGCTGTAGCCCATGAAAGCTTATGCTCAAATAAATTGGTTAGTCTCTAAGGTGCCACTAGTACTCCTTTTCTTTTTGCGAATACAGACTAACACGGCTGCTACTCTGAAACCTCTCCTTTGGATGGGCACTGCAACCTTTCCTGAGGTTTCTTTGTGTTGCCGGATGGCCACACAACAGGAGAGTTATTCTTCAGGCTCACCTTTTTGAGACATGGTGCTTCTTGGCAAGTGGTTTTGCCTCAGGGTTCTTTGGTGAAAAAACCCCCAAGGCTACAATACCAGCTTCTGCTGGCATAGCTGTGTCAATGAGGGGTGTCAAGAGGAGTCATCCTGGACCGACATAGCTGTGCCAGGAAAAAGCCCTTAGTTTAGATACAGTTATGCTGGCCAAACTGGGCTTTTGCCGGTATACACTGTATCCACACTAGGGGCGCTTTACTGGTGTACATAGTGTAGACATAGCCTCAGGAAAACAAACTGTGTTAAATAGGAGAACTAGGGAGACAGGGCCCAAGGGAGCTGCTTCTTGGCAGAGACTTGAAACGTGGTACTTTAGTTGAGGTTTCTGCCTTTGTGTAGTTTGTGACCATCTCTGTTCCTTTTCAATAGAATTTGAGTACACTTTGTAACTGAACAAATTACATTAGGTAAAAAAACCTTGATCCTGTATCTCTGATTTTTCGTCTGATGGGAAACCAGCAAGCCCCCCAAATCAGCCACCACTCACTAAAGAGGCAACAATATATTTAATATGGCTTCATTAGTTTTGTTGAGAGAACCGTAATGTTTGAATTTCCTGACATTTTTGCCGTTAAAATTAACGGGCCTGACTTACCACCTCATTAGTCTAGTTTTAAGCTGGTGTAACTGATTTAAGTGGTTTAAAACTGGAATAATGAGGCCCAACTCTGTCATCTCATCCTTGACCCAAAATTTAGGTTCTGAAAAAAACAAGCTTTTACAAAACCAATAGTAATAATTCTGTGAATGTTTGTTTTCCTTTAAATTGTAAAGGAAAAATTGTTGATTATCATGTGGGCTTTTGCTTGAAGTCTTTGAAACTGAAATTTTGTAGCAATGAAAATCCGAAAATGAAACAGACCGCGAACAAAAGCAAAATTGACTTTGTTCATTGTTTTCATTGTCCAAGCGGAGAGAAATACAAAGTAAATGAAAAGCATAAACAGTGAAGAGTGAACTGGAATTTGAAAAATGTCATCAGGGTTAATAATATTTAGTAATTGTTATTAATAAACATTATTTCTAAATTGACACTTCCTTTAAATTCTCAGGGCCAGAGTGTGATGTTTCCCTCTCCACTTCCAGGACCTCAAGAGCAGGGCTGTAAACAGGCTGACTCCCTCTTCAACAAAGAACACAGACCTTGAGTTAGGGCCTGATCCTGAAGTCAAGGGGAGCTCTACCATTGATTTCAATAGGTCTAGGATCAAACCCTTAATGACCAGACTCACCTCATTCATGGGGTTTTGTGCTGATAGTAACTCAAAAACAATAGTACAATGTAAGCTTTTGCCTAAGCTTCCTGCTTGAACTTGCTTGTTTTTAGGGTTTCCCCTAGAATCTGCTCTTCCTAGCTCTTCAGTGGTTCTCTTTATGTCCTGATACAAGACGGTTGTGCCCACCTACCAGCATGACTCTTAATTCAGTGTTTTATCACTTGAGCCTGTAGGTCACTGAAAAGAAGGATCTTCTTTTCTTCATGTTCTTAGTCTGCTACCCTGTTACAAGGTCACAGTTTCAATTCTTAAATTTATGGGGACTAATCCAAATCCAAGTGAAGTTGGTGTAACTGGTTCTATAGAGCTGCAGTTTCCTAGCAAGCCTGATATCACAATATCCCCCCAGAGGCTGCTGAAGGACCAAAACAAGGCAGAAACTGCTGCTACACAAGTGCCCTTTCATGCATCCTCTACATGCATCCACTTTCATGCATCCTCTAATATGGTCTATGGCGCTGCTGAAGTATTTGACAGTTGCCATCTGCTCGATGTCCCATCCGGATAGGGTAATACTGAGCTGGTTGTAATCTGGGACTGGAGGTTGCTTGATGGTAATGGCCAAAGACTTAGTTTTATCTGGATTCATAGCCATGTCAGTGTGCATTGCTTCTTGCCTGACCAGATTGGCCTTCAGCTCCAGCGATTCATCAAACTGAACCAACAAGACAATGTCACTCACGTATTTGAGATCTCAAAGCAGAATGGGTGTTCAGCTCAAGGCCATGGCAGCTGAGTTGACTCATCAGATCCCTTAAATTTGCTCGATGCACTAAATGAAAGGCTTCCAGGATCAGTATGTTCATGTCATGAGGGTGTTTATGCTGAAGATGACCACTTGTGAGAATCTGGTCAATTGTATATACGCTGTGTGGGTACTGTATATAATTATTTATAATATAGTAGTGCTTAGATCAAGGACAGAAGTACTTAGGTGCTGTACAAACACATAGTGAGAGAAATCTGTACCCTGAAAAGCTTGCTGTGTAAATAGGCAAGTGTAATGGGGTTCGCTCACCACTCTGGCACCTCCTGCTGGCTGTCTTGGGAATTAGCTCTGCATGTTAGTGCACCCTCTTTGGGTGGTGCTTGGCTGGTGTCGCTCCTGCTCTAGGACCTACATCTCTCCCTGAACCACTGCGTCCTCTTCAGCTACACAGCCCTCTGGCTGTGCCACACACTGTGCCCCCCGCACTGGGGGACCTGCAGTCTGCTGTTCAGCCACTTCCCTTAGTGGCTACTGCAGCAAATTATCTGGCCATTTCCTTGAGGCCTCAGCATCCTCTTTGCCCTTGCCTCAGGGCCTCAGACTGCCAACCCCAGCAGACAGCCTAGTTCCTGCTCGCAGCATTGCTCTGTCCAGGGTGTTGGCAGTTCTTTCTCCTGTCCAGAGACACAGTGCTCCCTCCCTGGGCTCCCGGGAGAGCCAGCTTTTGTCCTGCAGCTCCCTTTTTATGTGGGCCTGCTTGGCCCTGATTAGCTGCTCCCTTCAGCTTTTCTCTGATTGTTTTGTATGAATGTACAAATGTTTTCAGATTTGTAATCTGAAGGGTTGGATCACAGAAACCCCCTTGGGATTGCCACCTCATGTGCCAAGATTATTTCTGCTCCTGCTTTCCTGCCCTGTCAGCTTAGGACTTCAGTACCCTGCCTGGTTTGAGCCAGACCTGCTAGCCTGCTGCAAACCCAGACCCAGGTCTGAACCATTTCCCCTAACTGCTCTAGCCTTAACTGAAAGCAGCTTACAGAAGTGTGCCTGTCTTTAACATTCAGATGCCCAACTCCCAGTGGGGTCCAAACCCCAAATAAATCCGTTTTACCCTGTATAAAGCTTATACAGGGTAAACTCATAAATTGTTTGCCCTCTATAATACTGATAGAGAGATATGCACAGCTGTTCCCCCCGCCCCGCCCCAAGTATTAATACATACTCTGGGTTAATTAATAAGTAAAAAGTGATTTTATTAAATACAGAAAGTAGGATTTAAGTGGTTCCAAGAGGTAACAGACAGAACAAAGTGAATTACAAGCAAAATAAAATAAAACACTCAAGTCTATGTCTAATCAAACTGAATACAGATAAAAACCTCACCCGTTCCAGTAAGCTCTCTTTTACAGACTAGCCTCCTTCTAATCTGGGTCCAGCAAGCACTCACACCCCTGTGGTTACTGTCCTTTGTTCCAGTTTCTTTCAGATATCCTTGGGGGTGGAGAGACTATCTCCTTAGCCAGCTGAAGACAAAATGGAGGGGTCTCCCACGGGCTTAAATAGACTTTCTCTTGTGGGTGGAGCCCCCTCCTCTCTCCTATGCAAAATCCAGCTCCAAGATGGAGTTCTGAAGTCACCTGAACAAGTCACATGTCCATGCATGACTCTCAGTTTTTACAGGCAGAAGTCATTGCCCACATGGTATCTTGAATGTCTCCAGAAAAGACTTCTTATGTGGATTGGAGCATTCCAAGATGCATTGTTCCTTAAGTGCTTCTTGATTGGGCACTTAACTTTGCAAATTCCTTTCTCCAGGAACTGACCAAATGCATCCGATGAAGTGAGCTGTAGCTCACGAAAGCTTATGCTCTACTAAGGTTATTTAGAAATCAAGCCAGTATACGGCCAATATTCATAACTTCCAATACAAAAATGACACATGCATACAAATAGTTTTAATAGATTCAGTAGATCATAACCTTTACATAGATATGTTACATGGCCTATGTGGCCTAGAACATATTCCAGTTATGTCATATATATTCATAAGCATATTTCCATAAAGCCTTATGGGGGGCACCATCACAGTTGCCCTTGGGTCTCTTTGCATTAGTTTTTCATCCTGTCCCAGGGCATTCCCTCAGCTACTCCATTGTGCCATACTGTCTAGCCTATTTCTATCACCTAATGGTCATAAACTTGCCCAGGCTCTTTTCCTTTCACCATATGTATCTTTTATGCCTGTGGACTTTTACACACTGAACATGCCACAGGCATCTTGTAGCAGGAGCTTTCCATGCAGCCTCTCTCCTCAGCACAGCTCACCTTCTAAGCTTCTCCTCTGAGCTCTCCTTGCTTCCTGTCCTACTTATATCATTAGCCCAGTGATAATCACCCAGGTGCTCATAATCCTCCAACAAAAAGTACTGAATTGCTTCTGTAGCCTTTTCTGTGTTGCAGTAAGTTCAGTGATCAGGGTGCCACTAATAGTACTCTCACTCCCTTTCCATTCCTATCCCCATGGTTAATCTTTTTGCAGGAGAGTATGTATGTTGTGCACAAAGCATTGGTTAGAAAAAATGTAAAATCTAGGAGTCCAATTGTTTGTCCAGTGGGGAAAGCTGTAGAAAGCAAAGAAGTGGGAGGAACACTCATGCATGAAAAAGGTTTGCAGGATCAAGCTTTACATTAGATTGTTCTGCTGTCTGAATTTCCATTTTTAAGACTTAGAGACTAAGGCAATACATTTTGACTTGCTTTGTCCAGGCATGATTTCTAACTGAATTAATCAGAGAGATAAAATTAATCAGAGAGATAAATATGTAAATATATCAATTACTGAGACTGTGTCCGAGGCTCCATGTGATCAAAGTAAAGTGTGAAATATGGGAGAGGATGGAGAGGTATGGTGAGGTGCACCAGATGGCAAAATCTCCTGAGGTAAATTCACTTTAGCACCACTGCTACTGGTAGTCAGCATTTACGTCGCAGATTTGCATACATTAGATAGAGTATCTAGAGCAGTGGCTCAAGCTTTCCAGACTAGTGTACCCCATTCAAGAGTCTGATTTGACTTGTGTTCCCCCAAGTTTCAGACAAAAAAACAAAAAATACAAAGATGTCACAGCACACTGTTATGGAAAAATTTTAGTTTCTACTGACTTCACTAGGGCTTTTTATGTAGCCTGTTTTAAAACTAGGCAAATATCTAGATGAGTTGATGTACCCCCTGGAAGACCTCTGACATGTACCTCTGGTTGAGAACCACTGATCTAGAGTAATAAATGCTTTGAAGGAGAGTGTTAGATAATGGACTTCTGGTTCATGGGTTCTGTTATGCATATATTATAAATAATCTTTGTATTATAACTAGAGTGTCAGCAAAGTTGCTTGTAAAGAGTCTGACTGCACTTTTCTGGGACATCCTCTCTAGATTCCTAAATGGGACATTGAGCAAACAGAGAAAAGAACATCCTTTACAAAATCCTTCCCAAAGTTTACAGTGATCCTAGTGCATTCTAGGATGGGACTCGGAGGGTGAAAACTGGGAAAACGCTCATTGACTTCAGTAGAGCTAGGATGTTACCCTGAGAGTTTACAGTGTGAATGAATATTCCCACAGCACAGACACAGTCAATGCTGCTTATATAATAATGTACCGCTCTAAGAAGTCACAGTGTCTTGATTTAAGGGGCTCCCAGTGAGCTGGGACATAACAGTTATCTGTAAGATCTGTCGTTGTGATCATGTTATCCATAAACTAAACTGGTACAAGGGAGGGTGAGTAAAGTGAATGATTGGACTCTACTTAGCTTAAGGTCATAATTGGTGGCATCACAAAGCAATACTTGAAGGGAGGTACATGATGGACTTCTGTCCCATGGAAAATTCTCATGAATTAGGTGTGGTTTTAAAACAGGTGAGTCAACCTTATCTCAGAGTATTCATATTTGGGTTTTTTATTGCTTTTGCTTTTCTTTTCTGTCCTTTTTTAAAATAAAAAACAAACAACCCCCACCCCACCTTACCTACTAAATGTAACAAAAAGACTATTATTATTAGAAATGGCTTATGCCCCAAGAACGGTTTCCCTAATATTGGGCATCGAGGCATTTCTGCTTACACCATCAACTGTATCTCACCTTCTGTCTGTAAGTGCAACTCCTAAGTAGGTGTGGCAAATGTTAATGGTTGGCAGCCCACAAAAATGGGGTTATGGTTACATTCCAGAGCTTACGTGTGGACGTGTTAATATGATGGGAGAGCGCTCTGCCATCAACTTAATTACTCCAGCCCCTGCGAGTGGCAGCCTGAGTGACGTAATTTGTATTGACTTAAACTGTAGTGCGTACATAACCTAAAACACATCTGGAAAGAGAGAGAACGCTTTCAGAACGGCTGTATACCATGAAGCTATCACACATTTTTGGAGTAGCCAGAATTATAGGTGATTTCACTGGGGATGGGAAGCAAAGCCTCTCTCCTGGCACCTTTACGGACGGATGTACATGAATGTAGAGGACAAGGGATAATGTCAGAGAACAGAATTTAAACAAAAATGAAAGGTTGTAGGAATGAATACAGGCAACAGTTAAGTGATATGAGGAATGGTATTAATTTGCTGGATGGCAAAGGCCAAATTTTTTTTCTTAAAAAACCCCAAACAGCTAAAAGGACAAAAAAAGACATTTTGTTCTTTGGGAGGTATATAGAACTAGCTTCCTAATTATTTTTGACATTTTGTCATTCGTGCTATGAGCTTCCTCAGAGGATAGAAGTAAATAGCCAGTCTCCTCTGAGAGCACAGCATGAACTGTATGTGTTTAAGGTCTGAAATGTGCTAGCATAGGCACCAGATCCTAAAATAATACTGTCATGTTTCCAAAATAAGACAGTTGGGAGCAATAGGAGTTATACAGTGTAAGGTAGGGCGCAGATAGAGTAGTTCCACTGAATTGATACATGCAGATTTTTCAATGTGAAGTTTTGGAGGAAAAATAATGGACGTTTGTGGTCATGAAGGATTACATCTCTAGCTATGGGTAGCTGAGGAAAACGAACTTGCAAAAAGCCAGCAGAACGGTGGTCAGGGGCTTCTGACAAGTAATATGTACCATCAAATACTGACAAATATCATGACAGATAAGTGGGTAAAGCAGCAAGAGGGAAGCTCAAGAGCATGAATCTGGATCATTTTGTAACCTGTTAGTTAGTGTTTCAGCACGTTTAACCAGTGTTCCATCGAATATATATAAGACTTTGATTTATATGAAGCCTATATGCTTTTGTTTGCTCTGTTTAGGCCCCAGTATTGAAATAAGCAGCACAAAGACCTCCAGGTCTTCATAGAACTCCACTGACTTCACCTAGGGTTCCATTTGGACACAGGGGTTTTTCCATTTACGTTTCTTTTTCAATATTCAGGTGAATTTTAAATTTTCCACTAAATTTATCTGTTTGGCTCATCAGCTCTTGAAGCAATCCCTTATCCTGTGATAGCGATGACATAATTCTATTGTAGATTATAACATCTCCTTCCGCCCCTTTGAATGTCACCATGAGGAGCAAGGCCAGTTATTCTTTTTGTATTAAAGTTGAACAAGTGTGATGCGGAAAAACAGCAATTCTACCAAAGTTCTTTTTTTATTTCAAGCCAATCCGTTGTGCATTTTGTTTTGTCTGCTGCTGTTTGGTCATGATGCAGCAGAATTGTTGGACAAAAATCACAAGAACTAGTTTAGGGAATTACATAGTATTATGGTGAAAGGTTCAATTTCTTTGCTGTGACCTGTCAGAATTTAATTGACAGTTGTGTTGATGGTGCCCAGCATGGAATAGAATGCAACTGACCACGTCTGGATTGATCCAGGTGTAGTAAAAGTGATAGAAAATTGTTGTCAGTATAGCACAGAGAAAGATAAATGTTTGGAAACTCGTATCGAATTAGAATTTCATTTTTGTCCAGTAGAATCGTAATAACCATTTTGTTTATATACTGATGCAGCGTGGTCTGATGGATGATACTGAGTGTCAAGTGTACTTTCCATACTCTACCACTGTATTGCTGTGTGAACTTAAGCAACTCATTTAGGCTACATATACATTGTAAATGAAAGTGTAATTATAGCACAGGTAAGAATAGTAGTGAAGGCATAGTGGCACCTACTCAGCACGAGCTCCCTGCCTCAGTACAGCCCACTGAGGACCCTGGGTATGTATTTCAGTTTCGGGCCTGTGCTGAAGTTTGTGCTGCCATGTCTTCACTGCTATTGTTACCTGCACTAGCTGGATTAAAGCTGGCATGGGTCTGTGTCCCTGTACTATAATCACACCTTTTCTGTGCATCAGTTGCCCCACAGGCAAAGTGTATTTTACCCACTTTTGTAAATGTATTGGAGATGTTTGGATGAAAAGCTAGATAGTAGTAGAAGTATTAAACTAATAGTATAATTATGAACTTGAGTGTTATTCTGTGGCATTTAAAACATCCCTGTAGTATTAGAACGGGGTGGTCAAACGTTTTGGCCCACATCTGGGAATAGAAAATGTATGGCTGGCCATGAATACTCACAAAATTGGGGGTGGGATGTGGGAGGGGGAGAGGGCTCTGGTTGGGGATGCGGGCTCTGGGGTGGGGCCAGAAATAAGTAGTTCAGGGTTCAGGAGGGGACTCCGGGCTGGGGGGGCGGGGCTGGGGATGAGGAGTTTGGGGTGTAGGAGGGTGATTTGGGCTGGGATTGAGGGGTTTGGAGGGTGGGAGGGGGATCAGGGCTTGGGCAGGGGGTTGTGGCGCGGGGAGAGGCTTGGGGGTGCGGGCACCAGGCGGTGCTTGAAGCAGCGGCATGTCCCTTCTCTGGCTCCTATGTGGAGGCACGGCCAGGCAGCTCTACATGCTGCCCAGTCTGCAGGCACCGCCCCTGCAGCTCCCATTGGCCGTGGTTCCTGGCTAATGGGAGCTGTGGGGGCGGCACTTAGGGAAGGGGTAGCATGCAGAGCTGGCTGCCGCTACGCATAGGAGCCAGAAGGGGGCCAGGCCTCTGCTTCCGGGAGCTGCGCAAAGCGGCCCCTGACCCTGTTCCCTGGCTGGAGCGCCAGAGCGGGGCAAGCACCAGACCCTGCTACCCAGTGGGAGATTAAAACATCTGGGGGGCTGCAGTTTGCCCACTCCTGTATTAGAACACTGCTAATTCAAAGTCACTGATAAAAAATTCTACATCAGTTCATGGATCAAAAAAAAAGACTTTTTTTCAAAATTGAAGACACTGAAATTGCAATCTGTGGTAGTGAAGAGCATGAGTTTTAAACATATGAAGATAGTCACACACTTAAAGCCTGGGAGAAGCCAAGCACTAGCAGCTCCTATTGAAGTCAGTGGGAGATATGGGTGCATAGTACCTCTAAGGATCAAGTGCCAACTCTGGGAATAATCAGGATCTTTAATAACCTTAAGCTTTTTGTGCCTAGTTGAATGTAAACCAATGCAGTGATAGCTTAGCCTAATACAGCACACCTAACAAGGTACAAACTTCTGTGTAAAATGGGTGTTGATTTTGAAGGCTAACAACAAACATTTACATGACCCTGTTATAAATGCTGATTGTTTTTTGGCAGAAACATCCAATTTAAGACAGAGTGGAGTTGGGATTGGGGATGGAGTTTCACCCCTTGTTTTTCCCCTCTTATCCCACTTCCTTCCATTGTGTCCTCTGTTAAATCTGGCATTTAATTTCCTTAAGAACAAAACCAAAGAGCCGGAAAGTTGGAGTTCTCACTCCTAAGTATGTGTTATTAACATGTTCAAGAGAGCAGATGTGACTGGGCTAATTCAGACATGTAAAATAGGAATAATGTTATCAGCCAGTATCTTTATAAAATTTCAACAGGCACACGTTAGGTCCTTTGGCTTTTTTGTTTGCCAGGAACTTGATGGCTTCCACAATCTTGCCTGATTTAATTTCTGATTCCAAAACTGTGATTTCTTCATCAGATGGTATGGGGATTATAAAGTCCATTTCTATTCTAAAAAGTGGTTATTTGAAAACAGAACCACCTTCTTACTGAATATATCTGGTCCCTTTGTGAGTATTCAGGGTCATACTTGCTTTCTATGAGAAACAAAAATAGCCTACTAGCTAACCCTTTAGGGCCAGCTTAGAAAACACTCTTATCTTAAATTGTGTTCCCTCTTGGTGTCCTCAGTAGAACTGTTTGCCAAATTTCAAACATTGTACTTCTGTGTACAGCCACAGAACCCAGTGAGTAGAGCCCTTTGTTTTTTGTCAAGGCGAAATACAAAATAAAATGAAAACCAGAGGATAAAACAAAATGCTGCTATGGCGGGAGTGGGTGGCCAAACTTCAGTGAGTGGCGCTGTGATCTAGTGCGCTGAGTTGCAGCACTGTTAAGGTTTGGCTTGCTCCCCTTGTCATGACGGGGGATGGGTGGGCCAAACACTTTGTGACCCAGAGCAAGGTTTGCAGCACTGCTCAGGTTTGACCTGCCTGCCCCCGATCATGAGGTGGGGGCAGGCCAAATCTAAGTGGCGACATGACCCTGTGCGCTGGATAATAATACTTGGAGAAGGGAGTCGGGGCCAGCTGTACGGGACAGGAGCCGCCAGTGTGGGGTGGGCTCACTTGTCAGCCCTTTCCACCCTAGGACCTCCCCTCCTCACTGCTCCAGGCTCTCTCTGCAGACCCTCCATTCTCTACTCACCAGGAATTTTTCAAGAATCTCATTTCATTTAGTTTAGTTTATCACGTGGGGGTGGGGAGCGGGTTAAAATGAAATTTCTGAAAAATAAAATGAAAAATTACAAAAAAAAAAAAAAAGATTTTCACAGGGCTGTACCAATTAGTTTACACGGGAGTTATTTAGGGCATAATTTGAAGAAATGGAGTTATGTAGGTGTAGCATCATTTGGCCAATAACATCTTTGATGGTGCTTGGGAAGGAAAGAAACCAGTTTGACTTTCAGATCCCAAGGGGTAGTTTGCACAATTTGGCCTCATTTATATGAGAAAATTGCACTGTCTTAACTAAAGGTGTGATTTTGAATTAATGTAATTAAAACTGGTGTAAACCCCTGTGTGGATACTCTGATATCTGTTTGAGAGTGGCTTATTTTGCTTTAGCTTCCTAATAAAGTTAAGCTAATCTGAAATGAGTCTGGTTTAAACTGAAATCTGAGTCTCCGTGCAGCTTTTTGTACTTGTTTTACTACCCTCTTTCAAAAATCACTACTTCACTTAAATCAGTTAAACTTTCTCATGTAGACAAGACCTTGTGTGTTGAAAAAAAACCTTTCACTTTGTAAACTTGGCGTATTTAATATGGAGATCATTGAGCAACCCCAAACCTCATTGTGACCTGGTAGATACAGCACCCTACTGGGACTCAGAAGACCTGGGTTCTATCTGCAGCTCTGCCACTGGCCTGCTGGGTGACGTTGGTAAGTCACTTCACCTCTATGTCTCAATTTCACCACCTGTAAAATGGGGATAGAGATACTGACATGCTTGGTAAAGTGCTTCGAGATCCATGAATGAAAACTACTATACAAGCTGTAGGTATTATTATTAAATCATTATTTTAAATCATGTTTCAGATTAGAATTTTACCCAGTTACTCCTGGGTTGAGCTCAATAACATGGGTTAGACTAAAGCGTTTTTTTCAGTCTTCAGAAGACTAAATTGTTGTTGTGTGGAACAGGCGGAGAACAGGAGAAACTAAGGTGCCACCAAAATTCAAGGCCCCTGCAATGACAGGGAGTTGATTAAGTGGGATATGCCCAGATGATCCTGCGCTCTGTGATGCAGACAAAGGTTAAAAACTGCCAAGGTCCCTGCCAGTCTGACCTGGGTGGAAATTTCTTCACAAACCAAAATTTGGCACGGAATTGGACCATAAGCGTGTGAGCAAGATGCTCCAGCCAGGATTCTCTACACCACCTCAGGGCAGTGGTCCACCCCTCATCCCCATCCCCTTTCCAGCTGTGGCCAGTTCCTGATGCTTCAGAGGAAGATGGAAACGAAAACCAAAAAACCCAGAATACATCTAGCCAACTGTGCATCAGGGGAGCAAAATCCCTTTGGACCCCTGCAATTACAGGTTTTGTCTTAATGCAGAGCTGCAAGGATTGTGAGTAAGCTGAAGACAAGGTACAGCTTTCAATTCTTTCCATGGCCAAGGAAGGGAGAGAATGGAACAGGGGGGTTTGTAGACTTCAAGGTCAGAAGGCACTGACCACAACCTTCCAGCCTGACCCCCACATACATACACATAGGCTGTAGAATTTTTCCCAGAAGCTGTATTAAAATTTGTCTTTTAGAAAGATCTGGAATCTCAATTTGAAGACTCCGAGCAGGGGTGAGTTGACCACATCCTCTGATAAGCTGTTCCAATGTTTGATTACCCTGACTGGTAGGAAATTGCATCTTATTTCAAGGTTGAATACGTCTAGGGTTGGCAGGTGTCCGGTTTTTGACCAGAACACACAGTTGAAAAGGGACCTTGGCGACTCCAGTCAGCATCGCTGACCGGGCAGTTAAAAGTCCGGTTGGCGGTGCAGTGGGGCTGGCAGGCTCAGTGCAGCTCCTAGGAAGCAGTCAGCATGTCCCTCTGGCTCCTAGGTGGAGGGGCAGCCACGGGAACTCTGCACACTGCCCCTCCCCAAGTGCAGGCTCCGCAGCTCCCATTGGCTGGAAACCATGGCCAATGGGAGCTGCAAGGGTGGTGCCTGTGGACCAGGCGGTGTGTGAAGGCCCAGAGCTGCCCTTCCGTCAAGGAGCTGGAGGGACATGTTGCCGCTTTCCAGGAGCCACCTGAGGTCAGTGCCTCCTGGAGCCCGCACCCCAACCCTTTGCCCTAGCCCTGAGCCCCTTCCTGCACCCAAACTCCCTCCTGGAGCTCATGCCCCAAACCCCCTCCTTTGCCCCAACCCCCTTCCGCAGCCCAGAGCCCCCTCCTACATTCCAAGCCCCTTGGCTCCAGCCCGGAGTCCCCTCCTGCACCCCAAACCCCTCATCTCCGGCCCTACCCCAGAGCCTGCAACCCCAGCTGGAGCCCTCCCTCTTTCCCTCCCACACCCAACCCCCTGCCTGAGCCTGGTGAAAATGAGCGAGTGAGTGAGGGTGTGGGAGAGTGAGCGATGGAGGGAGTGGGGATTGAGTGAGTGGGGGACGGCGCCTCAAGGGGTGGGATGGGGCCGTGCCTCGGGGCAGTGGGCGAGGCAAGGATGTTTGCTTTTCTGCTATTAGAAAGTTGGCAACCCTAAATACATCTAAAGCCTTGTCTACAATACAGAGCCTATGCCAGCTCCTAGTGTAGACACAGTGTAAGCTGACAGAAGGAGTTTTTCTGTCAGTGCAGGACCACCACCTCCCTGAGGGCTGGTCTACACCAAAAACTTTTGTTGGCATAACTGTGAGAAATCCACACCTCTAAGAGATGTAGCTATGCCAACCTAATCCCTGGGCTAGACAGCACTAGGTGAATGGAAGAATTCTTCCGTCAAGCTAGCTACTGCCTCTTGGGGAGGTGGATTTTTTAAAGCGTATGTTTACGCTTAAGATGTTACAGCGTACAGCTATAGCTATGCGGCTGTATGGCTTCACCGTAGGCACTCGCAAGAGTGGCGGGAGAACCCCTCCCATCGCTGTAGTGGGCGCGCCGGTGCTGAAGCGCTACAGCAGTGCAGCTGGAGCTGTGTTGCTCTAGCGTTTTAGATGTAGACATACCCTGAATGATGATAGCTATGCCAACAAAAGGCCTTTTCTGTCAGCAGACTCATAGCTGAGTCTACACTGGGGGTTTTGCTGGCATAGCTATGTCACTGAGGGCATGTGTGGTGTTCTCTCCGCCCCCGCCTCCTTCCCCCCCCCCACCTTGACAGAGATCGTTACGATGGTATAAGTTTTAAGCGTAAACTAGGCCTAACTTCAGCTTTTAGCCATTTATCCGTTAGATTGAAAAGCTCCCTATTATCATATCTTTGCCACGTATAAGTAACTATATACTGTGATCAAGTCACCTCTCTTTAATAAACTGAATAGTTTTCACACAAGTAAATTACAAGACATTGCCCGATGTTGCTTACAGTCTAACTTTAGTAAGGGGTAGTTCTAAACAGAAGGAGGGATCATTACATCCTTGCATATCCTGCAGCTAGTCAGGGAATGTTTTCCCTTCCCCCCCTTATTTCTGGAAAATAGCCTGATGACAGTCTTTGTTATCAGGACCTGTCTTCCTCTGAGTGTCTGGGGCAAGTACCCTTTTGAGTGGTTTTGTGGTTATTGTAAATAATAATTATATTTATAGTAGTGCTTAAAGGCCAGGGCCTCATTGTGCTAGGCGCTGTACAAACATAATAAAAAGATGATCCTTGTTACAGAGAGCTTACAGTCCAAGTTTTAAGATGAGGGACAACAGGTGAGTAAGATTGGCAGAGAGGAGCACAAGATAAGAGTGAGACAGTTAAGATTGGTGTGACATGCCATGGTTACAGCATATCAGCTGCCTAAGCATTATTCTGTATTTTGTAGGCATCATGACATAGGTGGGTTTTAAGAAGAGATGTCAAAGAGGACTGTGTAAATTTTAAAGAGAGTTGGAGGCAGTCAGGAGGGTTGAATTCTCATGGGTACTTAAAGCTTTTTTTCTCTGTACAAACCTCCCTTTGAAAGTATGCTCATTATGTTGCTAAAAGGGGTCATGTGGAATCCAAGTTGGTGGCTGCTTTGCATGTAGAAAACTTAGTTTGCTGGGCCAAAGATTCCAATACGGATCTCACTTACTCCAGTGAATGAAGTTACTTGAGTTTTACGAGCTTAAAAAGTAGTGTAAGTGAAATCAAAATCAGGCTTAATGTGTAGAGAGCCCTGCATGGATACAAAATTTGTATCTGCATCTGATCCGTAAAAATGAGCCACGTATATCCACAGATTTGCAGGGCACTAGTTTTGGCATCTGTTGCACTTCTACAGTGACAGGATGGTATTTTGTAAAGTCACCTGAGCGTACTAGTTTATTATGTAAAGTCACCTAAGCATATGAGTTATATACCTGCATATCTGAAATCTATCCCTACACATTGTATGTTATTCATAATGATTAGCTAATTGTATGACACAGCTTATTGCTTTTTCAGAATTCATTATTGTAATTATATCCTGTCTTTGAGGAGAGACGATCATTTATTTTTGATGTCCATAAAAATGTCTTTTATCCTTCCAAAAAGCACCGAAGGAAAACAGATCTCTCTATTTAGGCATCTGCAAACAAAGAAATAAAGAAAAACAACTCACAACAGAAAACCAAAACCCAACTACTACTACTGCTTACGCTTTTTTAGATGCTATCCGGTACAGCACAGTTGGGGTTTTGTAGTCTGTTAACTCTTGCCTTTTATGTCATTTGATTTTGTGTTCATATTCATGTCTTAATTTTCATTTCACTTTTAATTAGTTTCATTATATTTGATGGCACAATGTTTGGTTTATCTTCACTGTTAATAGCCTAATTGTTTCTCTTGCCTTAAGTAATATCTCGTTAACTTTATAAGCCATCTTTTCCACATCATCTACAGAATTAATTTCCTGTGCATATATTGTCTGCAGCATTTCCCCCAAAACTTCCCTAATTAGCATTTTTATAGTTGTACTGGATTTTTTCTTTAAGAATTAAGCTTCTGAGGAGAGTTTACAAAATAAGTATTAGCAGTTGATGATCTTTTCTAAACATCACTGGAAACCTGGGGATTCCTTTTGATGGAGCAATTCCAAAATTACGAGGAAACTGATCTTAAAAATTGGGAAAGGAATATTTGAAATGTTAAAATACATAGACTGTTATTTCATAGCACTAAATTAAAATCTTTTTTTATTTTTTCATACAATAATGCCTGATGTATTTAGTGGTTTTACAGGAATATGAAGACTATATAAGCATTAAGTTGCCCATAGTAAGCATTTTATTTCTTTTTTTTTTTTTTGTTAAATTCGTCAGAAAGAATTAGTCTTGGGAGATAGCAAACAGATGCTGCAAACAAATAGGGTTTATCTCTGAGAAAATTCTTTGTCTGTAACAAACATATTGTTTTCCCTCCTTAGTTCTACATGGTACATAATGATAGTTAACTAATGGTGCTCCACCACTCTCATCACCACCACAGACATCTTTCTTTTATATCTTTAGCTGGGAATGTTGGATTTCCACTCAGGTAGAAAATGTCTTAATTTTGGCTTAGATCTTGATACAATTTTCAGTTTTGATGTTCCAGTAATCTTTTCGAAATGGTGTACAATCAGTGTCAGTTTGGGGTATTAAAGGTCATATGACACTTTTTGCAAGAGTAGGGATGTTTATTCTGGTGTCCCGGCCAAATTTCAGCTATGGTTATTACATTCTTAGTTCTCACTCATGATTTTTGAATGGTTGGGGTTAACAATACTCATAGTACCTTAGAGACTAACAAATGTATTTGAGCATAAGCTTTCGTGAGCTAGAGCTCAAGTACTCCTTTTCTTTTTGCGAATACAGACTAACACAGCTGCTACTCTGAAATACTCATAGTGTTTCTGTGCACTGGTAATAGCCTGCCATTTTCCACTCTGGAAGTTGACTACGTTTCATTTGTGGATTAAGTAAGTGATCCATGTCTGTATATTATGCCCTGATCCTGGCTTCAGCAGGACTGTTCCTGGGATTAAAGTTAAGCACGCACGTGAGAGTTTGCAGAATTGGGGCCTTAGTTTGTTCAAAGCATGTTGGGAATCTTTCAGTCATGAAGATGTTACGTTACGGAAGCCACATTAACATCCATAGTTAAAGTTTTTGTGTTTCATTTTTCTACTGGACTGGATTTTAAATCACTTTGTTAGACATTAAAACAAATGAAAATCATAACAAAATTTTCCCTATTTTCTCTTAGTAAATATTTATATTTATAGTAAACATTTTCTCTTTGTAAATATTTAATTTTCTGGAAATTTACAAGTCAATCCTTGCAATAGTTTATAGGCTTAAAACTGAAAACTCACCCCTTTCCTCAAAAATCTGGAACTGGTGTCTCCATTTTTTTTCTAGATTCCACAGTCATACAATTGTTAAAAACAAATCAGTTTGCAACTTCTGATGGATGCAGAACTAAATAAAATTTTGTGCATAAGTTAGATTTGAAAAAAAAAACAAATTACAAGAACAAAGTTATTAGCATTGTTAGTAGTTCTTGTGTCTGTGTCATGGGAACAGATGGATAAAAGATAATCAAATAATGATCAAATCGCTGTCGTGATTTAAATGTAAGACATTGCTTCTTTTGAAAGAAAAATGATGGTACCTAGCCAGGTGAACGGTCTATAGAAACAGGGTCCCTGCTTCTTTGGACCTCAGGAAGGCAGCAGAATAGGCATCTGTGGTGATTTGGGAATCTGTATAATAGATGAATGCTATGTGAGATTATGAACTCTGTATCCAAGCTGCAAACTTCATTTGAATGAGCAGCCTTTTTGGTTTCTCTGTTGTCTGTTTGCCTCCATGTTGGGCTGAGATTCCAAAAGAATATCAGAAGAGGGTCATTGATCTAAAGTGCTTTGACTATTGAAATGTAATTGCTCTAGACACTAGACTGGCATCCAAACAGGAAAATGTTTTAGCAGAGGCTTGAATCTGTCAGGGGCCTCTGCTTGCTTTCTGGATCCCAGATTGCCTCAGGGATTCCCTACGGAAGGGATGAGACTGATCAAGGACAAAGGAAACAAGCTGACCAAGGGGGAAGAAGGGTCCATATTGTAGCCCATAAGCCATGCACTGAAGGACTCATCAGTTGAAATATTTCATTCAGATAATTTCACAGGGTTTCGGTTTGATTTCAACATCTTTTATTTTTATTTTATTTTTTACTATAACTAGCTTAAATTTCTAAACAAGTTGTCATATTGAACTGAAAAACTGGAATCTTTTGTTCAAAAAATGTCAGAATGGAACATCTTGACAATTTTGAATTTTTCTTCCAAAATTTTTTCCAATCGGGAAATTCATTACAGTTGATTATTTTCCCTGTGAACAGTTTCAGCTTTGATAAATTGGCATTTTCCAGTGGGGGAAAAATATTTTTGTTGAAAAATTTCCTTGAAGGAGTTGAACACTTGCGTGCTTTCCAGCACAAAGGTTTGTTATGTTTCCCAGAGCAGAATGTGGTCATAGAACCCTATATCTCCAGCCCTTTCCCCTGAGTACATCAAATGTCTTCACTTCCAGTGGTACAGAAACTTTACATTCGTTGCTGATTTCGTAAAATATAAAATAAAATAAAAACAGAGTGGACATATGTTGTTTTAAGGCCAGGTTCTTTTACCCTTTATTCACTTTGAATACAATCTTTCTCTGTGAATAGCCCTCACTGAAATTAGTGTGACTACTCCTGGAGTAAAGCATCATTTGACACAAGTACAGAGGGCAAAATCTCGCTCTTCCTTTTTTAATGGTTTGTAAAGCACTTTGGGTACCTTGCATGAAAGACTATATAAATGGAAAAGTATTATTATTATTATTATTATTATGGCAAAGTGGCTAGGAAAATGACCTTTCTCCCCACTGGAAAAAAAAGCCCCCAAACAAACCCCCATACGTGTGTGAGCAGCTTTATACTTTTTAATCATTCAAAAGAGATAAAAAGCAGCATGGAAGCAAAGTAAATCTGACTGGAAATGGGAAGTTAGAGGAAATGTTTAATCTTCATATTTTCATTCCACCTGCCATGTAGTTTAGTATCTGAGGTTGGAAAAAATAAAATAATCCTATATCAAAAGGCTAGGAAAAATACCTGCATCCATTATACAATATTATAGATTTTTTTTTTTAAAGAGAGCTGTAATTAAACGTAGCCGAAGATGTTGAAGATGTTATGAGCGTGTTGTGAGCCACAAAGCATTACAATTTGTAAAAGGAATTTCCCATCAGAGCAAACCAATGAAATTTGTTTGCTAACCACCATTGAAATTAAAATGTAAATATATTCATAGCAGTGTGTCAACACGATGGGCTGACTACAGAAAAAATTCTATTAGATGACTCTGGAGGATTGAACACGGAGCAACGTGTCCTCTTTGGTTTAATTACTGTTCGGAACTTATTGAAGTGACATCTAATGAAGAGTTCACTTGAAACGTGGACTGCAATATTAGACTTTAGGCAAGCTAGAAAACTGATTTCTATCTAGCGCCCACCTTATATTGCTGTCCAGCAGACTTCCTCTGAAATTTACAGAAGCCAGCAGATGTGAAGCCATGGAGATGTGTTTAGGAGTGCTTTATCACATGGTTATGTTTTTACTTTCTCTCTTTAAAAGCCTCATGAATCTGTGTACTGAGGAGGAGGTGAGTTTTAAAAGTATAGTATCATATGGAACAAAATCTAATGAGTTAGAATGTTGTATTGTTACAACATTTACTGTTCACTTTAGATCCTAGCTGCTTCCTGAGGGTTGACAGTGATTTATTTCTCCCTAAACTGTTTTTAATCGGTTAAAAACAATTAGTTGAAAAAAAAATTGTTTTTAATTTCTCAGTACCACATTATGTAATCTTGTATCTAAATATCAGAAACGTAGTCTTTTACTTTACAAAGGAAAGACTGAAATTTTAAGGGCCACACAGAGGTTTTGGGGGCTTGGGGCAAAATCTGAAAAAGAGGCCTCTACCCACCCTTCCAAAAAAAACCAAGGGTGCAAAAACAATGAAGGGAGGCTCCAGGTGATGGTGGAGAGATTGGCGAGTAAGCCAACCCTGCACTCACCAGGTGGGTGACTCCTATACCGTAGAGCTGGGCCTGGCTCCTTGCTCTGGGTGTTGTGACCTGATGCATGGGGTTGCAACGCTACTCAGGTTTTGCGGAGGGGAGGCTGGGTGGTGCTGTGACCCAGTGTGCCAGGTCCTGCCACTCACTCAAATTTGGTCTGGCGGCCACTTTCTGGTAAACCTGAGTGGTACTGCAGCCCAGTGCTGCAGGTTGCAATGGCACTCGGGGGGGGGGGAGGTGCCTTGGGGAAAACTACCCCTTTTGCCCCCCTCTGCTGCGTGGACAGCCGTGGAAATCTGTGTACTGGGGGAGAGAGAAAAAACAGTCTTGTAAATGTATTGAGACACTTCTTTTTTGTAATTTACTTATTGAGTTACCCGTTTCTGCCTCTTACTTCTTAGCTTATCAACTTACTTCAAGGGAAAAAGAAAATGTAAAAGTATTCCTCCATATTTCAGAATGTTAAATTCCCAAAGAATGATTGCAGGCATAATTGATGGTGTAAAAAACCCCCAAGAATTGCATCTTCTTACAGAAGACACACTGTCAGTTGTTCAGTAGGACTGGGTCAGTGGCCCTTCACAGGGTATGATACTGGTTAGCACCACACAGACAGATGGCTTAATTCCTGTCACAGTGGTTCAAATTGGCATTGACTCAAATGAAATTATTGGCATTAATCTGTGTAAAACTGGTGCAAATGAGAGGAGATTTTTGAATGTAGCATTCAGCTTTTCACACAAAGTAATTTTCTAGTCAGCTATGAGCTAACTTAATATTGTAGAAATACAACAAGTTGCAATTCTCTAACTATAATGCTTTGCACTTTTACAGAGCTGTTCATATGAGGATATCAAAATGATTTACAAATATAAGTATATTGAGCTTCAGTACACTGTGGTGAATTAGGTGTTACCTGTGTTTTAAAGAAGGGGAAACAAAAATCACAGAGAGGCCAATTCACTTGCCAGTGTAACACAGCAAGTCAGTTGTAGAGATGGGAATAGAACCTGTGTCTCCAGACTCCCAATCCTATGTACTAACAAGCAGACAAAAGTTTCTTTCTTAAATGTACCTGATTACAGCTTTGTTACGTTTCCAAATACCTCCCACTAAGTCATCCACATGGGAAGATAGATTTACGTTTCCACTTATGATCAAGTGGAAATGCACTTGGAGTGTGGGCTGTAATATAGATCCACAAACCCCAATCACAAGCCATAATAACTGTCTTTTCACTTTCCCATTATTGGTTTTGCCAACACTACACATCCAGCTATGCCAGGAAACCTGATCAGGATATAGTTGTCCTCTGTACAAGTTATGAACATGACCCCACTTTGTACTTATTGCCCTAAACCTCAACCGTGTTTTGTAAAGCAGTGTTTGTTTGTAATGTAGTCACACACAGTCTTAGATGGTGCCAACAGAAACAATTTGGTCCATGTGCTGTCCAACAGGAGGATGGCTAATGAAGACCTAACCCTGTGATGTTGAGAGGTGTGCCTTTTCTTCTCCATTTCCATCCTCAAAGTTGCATGTAGGTCAAGGGAGATGTTGCAGTTCTGACAGTAGAAAATTTTAAAGGCAAATTATCTGAGAATTTTTGGGAGAGCCATCTTGTACCTTCCTAAACTGATTTCTGAAGTATGTTTAGCTATGAATTATTTAGATTCATAGATTCCAAAGCCAGAAAGCATCATCTGTGATCATCCAGTGATGACATCCTGTGATCATCTAGTCTGACATCCTGTATAACACAGGACATAGAACTTCCCCAAAATAGTTCCTAGAGCATATCTTTTTAAAAAAACTATCAGTGATGTAGAATCCACCACGACCCTTGGTAAATTGTTCCAGATGTTAATTACTCTCACTGTTAAAAATTAATGCTTTATTTCCCAGCTGAATTTGTCTAGTTTCAGCTTCCAGCCATTGGATTGTACTGATATACTGTACTTACAAAACCTTTTCTTTGTTAGACTCAATCTGTATAGCGTATCACTATAAGATATGTTTTCTAATCCTTTAACCATTCTTGTAGCTCTTCTCTGAACCCTCTCCAATTTATCAATGTCCTTCTTGAACTGTGGACACCAGAACTGGACACAGTATTGTGGCAGCGGTTGCACCAGTGCCAAATACAGATGTAAAATAACCTCTCTGTTCCTATTCAAGATTCTCCTGTTTATGCATTTACAGATCGCGTTAGCCCTTTGGCCACAGTGTCACACTGGGAGTTCGTGTTCAGCTGATTATCCACCTCCACTCCCAAATCTTTTTCACTGAGCCCCAGGATAGAGTCCCCTATCCAGCAATTTGGCCTCCATTCTTTGTTTCTAGATGTACACATTTACATTTCGCCATGTGAAAACACATATTGTTTGTTTGTGCCCAGTTTACAAAATGATTCAGATCACTCTGAATCAGTAACCTGTCTTTTTCTGTATTTGCGCATTTCCCCCAATTTTTGTGTCATCTGCAAACTTTATCATTGATAATTTTATGTTTTCTTCCACATCACTTATAAAAATATTAAATAGTATAGGGCCAAGAACTTATCCCTGCAGGACTCCATTGGAAACGCATCCTCTTGCTGATGATTCCCTGTTTACAATTACATTCTGAGACCTATCAGTTAGCCAGTTTTTAATTCATTTGATGTGTGCCACGTTAATCACTGTGTGAAACAACATATCTGTACCCTCATTTTTTCTTCTTCCCCCATTTGCTCCCTTTATTCTACCCAAACATCTCTCTTCACTGCCACTTTTTTTCTCTTCCAGTTTCACACCCTCTTTCTTGCAGCTTCGGAACACCTTCCGGACCACCGTACACTAAGCTCCTTCCTCTGTCATGTGATTGCTGAACTGCCATCTCCTTTACAAAGCCTACTAGCTATTGCATAGCATATGACCTGTGTGCTCTACTTTTTATTTGTACATATGCTTATATTGCAAACTGTTTGTGCTTGGAATTAGGCTGTTGGTTTTGTTATATAGCTAGGTTGCTAGATAAATAATTGTGAAAACTAGCAGCAGCAAAAAGTCTCTCTCTAGTGGAATAAAAACCTAACATTGTACGTTCATTATAAATAAACACAGTTTGAAAAAAAAGGCGACTTTTAATAGGCTTTTTTTCTTCTGGGATAATCACAAGATCCATCATTTTATATAGGGAAAAAGAATAAATAAAGTGTAGCTGGCTGTTTGTTAGTACACACAAACAAGAATGGATCACAACAGAAAGGAAAGGAAAAAAATGAGCTTCACAATTCATTCCTTGTTGTAAGCCCATGGGGTTGCACTGGAGATGAATTTAACTCATTGAGCCTGATTCTTATTTACCCTAAGGCCACTTTACATGCTTCCTCAGCATAAAAGGACCATGAAGTAGATGCAAATTATACTTGCATCCATTTTAAACCCTTCTTTTGCCATATTATAATGGTGTCCATTTAATGCCTAAGTCGTACAGGGGTAACCTCCATGTTGCTCATACAATCAGTCAAACAGCAGGGGCTGTTACAGCATGTGAAGTCTGCTAACCAGTGGTGAGCTGGAGCCGGTTCGCACCGGTTCGCTAGAACCGGTTGTTAAATTGAGAAGCCCTTTTAGAACCGGTTGTTCCGCGAGGGATAAGCGGTTCTAAAAGGGCTTCTAAATTTAACCGGCCAAAAGTGGTGCCTTAGGCGCCGACTCCATGGGTGCTCCAGCCATGGAGCACCCAAGGGGAAAATTTGGTGGGTGCAGAGCACCCACCGGCAGCTCCCCGCCTCACCCCCGGCCCCAGCTCACCTCACCTCCGCTCCACCTCTGCCTCCTCCCCTGAACGCGCCGCCCTGCTCTACTTCTCTGCCCCCCCCTAGGCTTCCTGCGAATCAGCTGTTCACACGGAAAGCTGGGGCAGGCTGAGTAGCAAGTGGCGGCTTCCCGCTCAGGCCCAGGGAGGCAGAGCAGAGGTGAGCTTGGGCGGGGGGTGCGAGGAGGGCCGCCTGCGCTGAGCAGGTAACCGGGGGGGGTGCAGGGGAACCGCTCCCTGCCCCAGCTCACCTCTGCCACCCTCAGCCTGAGTGGGAAGCCGCCGCCTGCTTGTCAGCCCTCCCCGGCTTCCCACCGAACAGCTGATTTGTGGGAACCCGGTGGGAGGGGGCGCAGAAGCAGCATGTTCAGCGGAGGTGAGGTGATCTGGAGCCGGGTGCGGGGTGGGGAGCTGTCGGAGGGTGCTCTGCACCCACCAAATTTTCCCTGTGGGTGCTCCAGCCCTGGACCACCCAGGGAGACGGCATCTGAGGTGCCACTTTTGATGTGATCAGTGGGGGAGTGGCCGCTCCCCCTACTCCCCCCCAGCTACGCTCCCCCGCCCCTGGGAGCCTAGAGGGACCTGCCAGATGCTTCCTGGGAGCTGCCCCAGGTAAGCATCTCCGGGACTCCCCACCTCTCCCCCTGGCTCTTCGGGGTGAGGTGGGCACCCAGTACGGTGGCCCACGAGACCCTCCTGCCCGGTTCTGGGGGCAGTCAGGGGACAGGGGTGGGGGGTGGATGGGGCAGGGGTCCTGGGGGGGCGTCAAGGAATGTGGGGGGGTTGGATGGGGCAGAGGTCCTGGGGGGGCGTCAAGGAATGTGGGGGGGTTGGATGGGGCAGAGGTCCTGGGGGGGGCGTCAAGAAATGTGGGGGGGTTGGATGGGGCAGGGGTCCTGGGGGCATCAAGGAATGTGGGGGGGTTGGATGGGGCAGGAGTCCCGGGGGGCAGGGGTGGGCAACGACCCCCTCGTGGGGTGAGGAGGGAACCCGTTGTTAAGATTTTTGGCAGGTCATCACTGCTGCTAAAGCCTCGTGTGGGAATCTTTTGTTGGTGTGTGTGAACATTTTCTATATTGTTTTTAAAATTCTTATTGTTATATAGATCGGACAGGATCCATTTGAATAATTCTAGCTTGTTCAAGGGTTTGATGATGTACAATTCAGGTGTGGTATGTGAACCCACAAGGTAAAAAATGATCAGCAGGACTGAAATGGAAAAGGAACCAGATTGATACGTGGTGAGTTCCTCTTCCCGTGAGATGCAGCAGCCAGGCAAAAATAGGCCACATCATATACCCAAAGAACCACAAGCTATTTATTGCTTTCTTTGGCAGCAGATAGGCTGAGGGATAGTTTTAGAGACTTTTCCTGTGCTTTATAAATATGCTAATTTCAGCCCTGATGCTGCAGTGAGCTCCATGTGGATGAACTCCTGGATCTTCATGGAGTCCTGTGTGTGGGTACAGGGGTCCACACACTTCAAGCTCATAGTATGGCCAATCCCACTTAGCATGTAAAAAATGATGAGTTAAGGCCCAAAACATTATGGGATTTTTAGAGAAGAATAATGCATTTGAATTCTTTGTTAATTGCCTTCTGTTTTTTGAGTTGTTAGGTTTACAAGTTTTCCTCTGCAACGATGAGAGCTAGAAACTTAGGTTTTTTGGAAAGGTGGTGTATAATTTTTATTCTGTTTTGTGTTTTGGGTAAATAAAAGCTGAGATACTCTCATAATCACATGAATCCAGGGAGCTGGAGCTTTAAGGAAAATGGCAAGGGCTTGCTACACAGTTATGCCACATTATCTATATCAGTTTGAAACTAATAGTGTGGGCCCAGTTACACTGCTACAAAGCACCGTTTATACCATTATAACTTGAAATAGGGCTTGTACTGATTCAATGATTTCTGTGTAATATCTATGCCCCTTTGTTTTCAGTTTAAACCAATTTTTACAGAAAAATTCCCAGTATTCTTTTTTTTTCTGATTATCACCCTACTTTTGTATCATTCAAATAACTTTTCATTAGGAAAATACAATATGCTGCATGATATATATAAACGTTAATACATTAGACTATGTGTATATACAAAGTTGCCTGTTGAAGTACAGCTATGTATTAGTCTAGAAGATACACAGAATAAAGAAACAGTCATGCATGCAAGCTCTGAAGAGCGTGCGCATCTGAACGTACTGATCAATCTCACGTCCACCATGTCCACAGTTCAAGCTGCTAGCAGATAATGGTTTAAAGATTTGACGCATTAAAATGGGAAGAAAATGAAAATCTGTGTCAGAATATGTTTCAGAACACAAGGAAGTATTTGAAAATTTTAAAAAAACAAAAACAGGAGAAAAGGATGAAGTTGAGCGTATGGTATTGCCCAATTATAAAATGTAAATATTTATAAGCTAATAGTTCTAAGTCTATAATAGTAAACTGTTTATTCGAATGAAAAGTTTTATTTGGGGATTAGAGATGTATTGTTTTCTTAAACTCAGAGGTGGCATTGTGTTTTGCGTTCTGTTTTAGTTCTGCAACAAACCACACTGATAAACGGAATTCAGAGCATTAATCTACTGAAAACTTTTTCCCCCTGTTTTTCCGTCTATCAAAATAAACCCCGATATTTACCTAGTAAAATTATTAAGTTATTTGCACTGATTTCCACCTGTTTTTGTTGTTGTGGTAATAAACACTGATAAATTCCTGGGGAAAATAAAATAAAATATGAAAACAAAGGGCCGTAATAATATCACAGCTCTAACCAAAATAGTTAAATCTGTACAAAATTTTGTGTCTCTCAAATATCCCAATAGATCCAAATATCAGAAGACTCATTATACATTCAAGAGGGTTGGCAACACTGAGCTCACCCCAGGATCAGGGCCTTAATTTATTACGTGGTACTAGGGCTGTCAAGCGATTAAAAAAATTAATTGTGATTAATCGTGAGGTTAAAAATATTAATTGTGCGATTAATCTTGCTGTTAAACAAAATAGAATACCATTTGTTAAAATGTTTTTGGATGTTTTTTACATTTTCAAATATATTGATTTCAATTACAACACAGAATACAAAGTGTACAGTTTTCACTTTATATTTTTTTTGCAAATATTTGCACTGTAAAAAATGAAAGAAACAGTATTTTTCAATTCATCCAAGTACTGTAGTGCAATCTCTTTATCATGAAAGTTGAATATACAAATGTAGAATTATGTAAAAAAAAAAAAACTGCATCCAAAAATAAAACAATGTAAAACTTTAGAGCCTACAAGTGCAGTTCAGCAATCGCTCACACAAACAAGTTTGTTTACATTTGCGAGGGATAATGTTGCCTGCTTCTTATTTACAATGAAAGTGAGAACAGGTGTTCTCATGGCACTGTTGTAACTGGTGTCACAAGATATTTATGTGCCAGAGACCCTAAAGATTCATATGTTCCTTCATGCTTCATCCACTGTTCTAGGGGACATGTATCCATGATGAGGAAGGGTTCTGCTTGATAACGATCCAAAGCAGTGCGAATCGATGCATGTTCGTTTTCTTCATCTGAGTCAGATGCCACCAGCAGGTTGATTTTCTTTCTGGGTGGTTTGGGTTCTGTAGGTTCCATGTCAGTGTATTGCTCTTTTAAGACTTCTGAAAGCATGGTCCACACCTCATCGCTTTCAGATTTTGGAAGGCGCTTCATGTTCCTAAACCTTGGGTCAAGTGCTGTAGCTAAATTTAGAAATTTCACACTGGTTTACCTTCTTGCATGTTGCCAGATCTGCAGTTAAAGTGTTCTTAAAATGAACAATGTGCTGGGTCATCATCGAAGACTGCTCTAACATGAAATATATGGCAGAATGTGGGTAAAACAGATCAGGAGACATACAGTTCTCCCCCAAGGAGTTCAGCTGCAAATTTAATTAATGTATTCATATTTTAACAAGCATTATCAGCATGGAAGCAGGTTCTCTGTAATGGTGGCCAAAGCATGAAGGGACGTATGAATGTTTAGCATATCTGGCATATAAATACCTTGCAATGTCAGCTATAAAAGTGCCATGTGAAAGCCTGTTCTCGCTTTCAGGTGACGTAAATAAGAAGTGGGCAGCATTATCTCCCATAAATGAACACAAACTTGTTTCTCTAAGCAATTGGCTGAACAAGAAGTAGGACTAAGAGGACCTGTTGGCTCTAAAGTTTTACATTCTTTTGGGTTTTTTTTAGTACAGGTAACAAAAAAACCCTTACTTTTCTAAGTTGCACTTTCATGATAAAGAGATTGCACAATACTTGTATGAGGTGAATTGAAAAATACTATTTCTTTTGTTTATAATTTTTACAGTGCAAATATTTGTAATTAAAATAATATAAAGTGAGCACTGTACACTTTGTACTTTGTATTGTATTTTAAATCAATATATTTGAAAATGTAGAAAAACATCTATGTAATTTTTCAATTGGTATTCTATTGTTTAACAGTGCCATTAGAACTGCACTTAATCACAATTTTTTAATTACAATTAATTTTTTGAGTTAATCACATGAGTTAACTACAATTAATAGACAGCCCTACTTTGTATTTATAAATGACTTTTATTAGGAGAATGTGGTTAAATTCTGGGCCAGATCTAGCCTTGATGGCACAGCTCTCATTGATTTCACTGGGAATAGTGTTTGCTTCTGTTATGGCTGAACTGTTATGGCTGTTACAGCTGAAAACATACCTTATGATTGCACTCTCAGCATTCAAACAAGTAACAAGAAAATAACAGTTGAAACTATATTAAATGTGGATCAGTAATTTTGAATTATAATGTTGTGAGCAGACATTGCTTGTTCCCAGAGAAGTTAGCTGTAATGTGTGGATATGTTTTATGAATTAGTACAAATAATTTCAACTTGCACATACTCCAGTTTTTTTAATAGCTTGGCAGAATTTGAAATGAAGTTTTTATTTTAGTATCAAACAATTTCTGGTGGCAAATAGAAAAACTGACTTAAATAGAACCATATAGAGAAAGAGAGAGAGTGGGGAGGAAAGCAATTTATGCCATTGTTATAGGAATATTTTTGTTTTGAACCTCTATTGTGTAATATGATGTTTGGAACTGAATTAAAATTTCTCTACGTTCGTAGCTAAGAAACATCAGAATGAAATTTAAATTGCAAGATATATTATTCTAATATGACATAACTCAAGTGATCTACTGCAAAAAAATCTACTGTTTTGCATTTACAATCAGAATTTTTTTGTTATAAAAAGTCCCATAAAAAAGTCAAGCTGCTATGTTGAAGTTTTTATTAATGATGACAAAGACAATAACCAACTTCAGTGTGTGTGTGTGTGTGTGTGAAATAAAGCTTGGAGCTGAAGTTGGTTTTAACTCCTGTGTGAAAGAAGTATTATAATTTATTTTGAATTAATGTGTTTATTTATAGGAATGTATATGATACTGTAGTGTCTGTTGGGATCGATTCCAAAGCTCACTGAAGTCAGTGGAAAGACTCCTGTGGACTTTGAATCAGGACTTTGGGCCTCTACTTAGATAAGCACTTATATGAATGCTTAAATCCATTTCTGTTCAGGAGAGCAGTTAAGCACATGTTTAAGTCCCACTCAAGGCAGTGAGATTTAAGCCTCTGATTAAAATTAAGAACTAATTAAGTGCTGTCCTTCAAATCTGGATCTTAATATCCTTACACCAGAGAACCACCATTCTTCCTGCACCATCGATACACTGAGGTTAATGGCAAATAAACCATTGAAGGAGGTCTCTCTCTCAAAAATATGTTTTGTACATATCTTTATATTGAATTATAGCAAAGTGATCTTATTCTTGATAAATGCTCTTTATAACTGTGGGTATTTTCCTTCCCTTTTTCCTAAATCTTCATTAGAAAGGATTGCAGTTTTATCTTGCATTCAATTATGGTATAATTTGCATAATGTTGATTGGAAGTGGTTTGAAGTAAAAATGTAAATTGGATTCAGCAATCAAAAAGGTTGATACTAAAGACTGTAATTTTTCTGTACACAGAAAAAATATTTTATGAACTGTAAAATATGCATAGTGAAAAAAAATTCATTAGTTTAATAAAGCTTGCAATGAAATGGATATACCATAATATAAGAGTGGTGATATTTTTGCCTTTAAAAAAAATTGTATTATACCTACCCATTTTAGAATGTGCATTGAGACACTAACGCATTTCTTCTATTACAAGTGTGTATTTTTCCTATGATATTTTTTTTGGGGGGGAATGAAAATATGTTGAGAGCTAACTGTTAGTAAATAAAATTGATGCTTCTCTTGAAGGATAAAGGAAAGGTGATGGAGTTAATTGTGTACAGTTCCAAGTAGATTTAGAGCTAGCAGCAGGAAATTAGCTGTTGTGTGAAAACAGCATGACATGTAATTCAGAGCAGCTGTCTAATTTATCAGCAAGAACAAACTGCTCATGTTCTTAAACTGTACTCAATTACTCCATCCACCCTTCTATGACCTGTTCAGCCTGCTAATGTTTGCTTAAAACTAAAAACTAAAGAAAGTTTGCCAACCTTTTGAAATAAGCCAAAAGAATCCCTTTAGTTTCCCTTACAATATCCTTTCATTAATTTTTGAATTGATACCCATTCTGCAGCCATAATTTCTTTGCAACCAATAGATGAAATTCTCTACTTAGCAAGGCAGATTCAATTAAGTTGTATTGTTTTGTGGATGATTTCAAAATATTACCAAGCTGGTGGTATGCAGCACCATGCTAAGAGGTTTTATGCTATCGAAAATGACCACAAACCTTGAGATAAAAACTATATCTTGCTTGTGGTCTGTTGGGAATGCTGTTTGAATGTATTATTGTAATATTTCCTCCTATGCTGACTCTGGCTCTGTTCTTATTGTTTTTTTAAAACAACTCGTTTAGCTCTATTCCCTCTACATACTGCATAGAGATGAAGCAAAATAAAATAACATAAAATATGGCCAGAACCTTGGCAAGTGGTAATCAGCATAGCTTCACTGACTTCAATGCAGCTGTGCTAATTTACACCAGCTATAAATCTGGCCCAAAAAGCTGCTCTTGTGAATATGAAGTTTCTTTGCCACAGAAAGAACTGCTTTTAACAGTTCCAGAGTTAACAGTTCAAGTTTGTATGTTGATTTCTTTTTACATATGGAGATAGCAAGTTTTAATAGCAATAGAAACCATTGGCATTATATTTTTTCCATTTCTTTGCAAAGAAAATTCTATAACTAGATCTGGTATGGATGAATCCTGTAAGGAGCTGACATACCTATGGTAGTATTAAACACAATGGAGCTTAGCAAAGGTCCCATCTGTAGTACAGAATGCTACTATGCAAGACCAGATAACAATATCAACATGGCTCAAACGTGGTGTTGTTGTATAGATGGGATTTGAACCGTATTTTGACTCATTTATGATACAGCTCAGGGGACTTTCGTAAAGCTTTCACATGATTCTTAAAATGTGCAGGTCATATCTATATGGCAAAATGGAGCCATGTTTTGACTCAGTTGGAGGACAACAATGTGTAACCTGGTCTCTTGATATAGTTAATTGCATTTGTAGTGTAGAACGGTCCTGATTTAGACTTCATGCTTTTGAGTCATATAGGATACTTTTATTTTCATTTTTGTTCTTGAGAGCTAATTTCTTCTGTTTTAAACTTAACTTAAGTTGAGTCAAAGAAGTGGGAGGTTTCGAGGTTTGTGGTTGCTTAGATATCTTTTCGGAACAAGTTCTAGATTTGTGTCCAATTGCTGAAGAAGTGCTCTCTTTCTCTCTCTTGAGGTCAATAGTTAAGGTGGAAAGAACTAATGCTGGGAGGTTCGTGGTCGTATAGACTTGAGGCATTTCCCCTTGACAATTTGGGTTAATTTCAGGGGGTGGTCTTTGAAGATGAAGACCAAAACCTTACATCTGAGCTGGTATTCAGTGAGGAGGCAATGAAAAGAGCAGAGCATGGGTGTGAGATTCTTTCACCAGCCCATATTACTGAGCAGACAGGCTCTGTGCTGTGAACCAGTTGTAGCTTTTTTAAGGGTCGGTGGTTTCATTCTTAGGAGAGAGTATCGACATCCTGGTGTTTGTCTTTACGATGACCACCACCTCTGCAATACCAGATATTGAACACGAGGCATCCAGAGCTTGAGAGCATGAGTGTCTAATGGCTAGAGTTAAAGAGCCAGATTCTCTAGCCAGGGGATGTAGTAACAAACCCACGTCCTCTCTGGATTGAGTGCAGAGCAGGACAGGTAACACACGCTGACCAGTAGGTTACAGATTCACTTGTTAAAAATTTGTGTAAAGCAGATATTAAGTGATTGCATCTTCGTAGCCATAAGTGCTCAGTAGTGATCTCTGCTTTCGGTGCCAGTTTATGCCTCCTGTGAGTATTTCTTTTCAATGTCATTTGGGTGTATGTTGTGGTTGTTGGTGAGCTAGGCATGTGCCAACTGATGTGTCTGACAAGTGTGCTCAATATCCATGCACGCCTGGTGTCCCATCTCCCTCTATTTGCATCCATATAAAATGTCTTAATTTGTAACAAATAGACCATAAACCTGAGGATTGTCTGAAATATTTAATCAAGCCAGCATGTGAAAGAACTCAAATCGTGTATAATATTTGTTTGTTGATCTATGCCTTCCCAGTTGGTGTCATATATGAAAACAGTTTTGTGGGGTGAAATGTAGCAATCCAGAGATGTTTGTAACGAGGAGGTTTGGTATTGAAACCTGTTATGTTTTAATTACCCTGTTGTGTATTGTCAGAAAGCTTCCTACCAAAGTTTGCTGCCTAGTGGTGACTAAGTGGAAAATAAAAGTGGGATAGAATAAAGTTACAGTGAGGACAGGCAGTTTTTCTCAATGCTTGCCTATGGAAAGTTGTTAGACCCACTTACCCAACAGCAAAATTGTAAACAAAATTCTCAGTGTTTTTCCTTATCAAACACATTGGACCCTTGGGAGACCTGATAGAAAATGTTCCTTGCCCACTGCTTGGATAGTGTCTCTCCTTACGCTGAAACTCTTCAATAACGTTTTTTTTGTCATTTTGCGTCAAGCACAGTTTTTTTGCCCATGTGGTAAAGGCTCTGCACAACTCTATCATTTTCTTTATCTCAGTCCATGCTCCCTCTGCTCTTCCAAGCCTGTCACCTCATTGTTCCCTTTTGTATCCTCTTCCCACTCCTGTCTGCATGCCTGATTTCCTGCTACCTCTTTAACCTGGAACTGCCTTGCTCATGCATCCATTCTCTCTTACCTCAAATTCTTCCTTTCAAACACAGTTTTTCCGTGAATGTCGGCATTAATTGGCTATAAAAAAATTAGACTGCTTTGGAATCAAACCATCTGTCCTTCCTGTGCATCAAGGGTCTGATTTTTTCCTCCCACTAAACACTGCTATAAATCAGTTTACCTTGAAGCGTCTCCAAATTTACCAGGTGATCAGATTCAGGCCCACTGTGTAACAACAGTATTGATTGTCCTGTGAGAACCTTGAGCATTTTTTGCAGAGTGCTGAGTACCCTCAGCTCCACTTCCTTTATCTTCTTCCCATCTCATCTCCCTCCCCCTTCGCAACCCTGTGTTGTGGAAGGTGTGAAGCCTTCACTGGGAGACATTCTACCTCAGACATTGGATGGGGAGTCCTCAGGCATGTACAGCAATTGTTGCAATAACCCTTTACTGAGCGCAGTTTACTGTCCCTACTTGGTATCAGTTCTGTTAGTTGGTATATGGGGTGGCGGAACCATGGCTATTTTGAGCCAGCCAAAGCAGGGGTAGAAAGCTGCTCCCCACGTGTGGCCTTAGGGGAGTTGGAAGACAGTCACTTTGCTCTCCTGAATTCAGGGACTGAAAATCTGCCTGGTTCTTATGTTGGCTGTGCTCACTGGAGGTGACACCCACCCCTCTGTGCACCCACTGAAAGGATCATACAAAATCTGACTCTTCAGTATTATGGGGGGGGGGGATTTTCAAAAACACCTAAGTACCTTCAGAGCACAAGTCCATTTTGAAAAGCTCACCCTTTATCTTCTATTTGAGGATTACATGATCTCACAAACACATTTGAAAAGCTCAGTACATGTCTATTGTCCTTATTAAAGACTGAGAGTTCCTAATTTTTTCCCCTTTTAAAACATTAACTATTTTGCTTCTGTCCCTTTATAAAGCTCTGCTGGCCTCATGTGTTCTGACAAAATTATAAGATAACTCACCGCATACGGGAGTCCCAGAAGCTCCCTAAAAGTGGGTGAGCCACTGGTGTCTGAACCATGGTCCCGCCCCCCACTCTGCCTCTTCCTCTGAGGCACCGCCCCTGCTCTGACTCTTCCCCAAGGCCTTGCCTGTGCACTGCCTCTTCACCCCAAGGCCCTGCCCCCTGCTTTCTTCTCTCTCCCCCTCACTCTCCCCTGCCATCGCTCGCCCTTAAGGCAGGTAAAAAGTGGAAGGGCATAAAAGTATTGGGGCCATGGCCTCCTGGTCCCCCCATTCCGAAACCCCTGACTGCATGTTGTCATGGGCTCTGGAGTTAGTCACGTCCAAGTCTCCTGTGCTCCAGGGAGAATTGCTGCGAAGTGGAACATTTGAGGAAGAAGAGGGTGAAAGGTGGAAATACTGAAATGACCTCTCCCTTCCTTAAAATGGGCAGGATGTTATGTAGGTTGCTCAGCCTTTACTGCCTTGTGAGCTGTACCTATAACAAAAACCATTTAAAAAAAAATCCTACCAACAATTGTTTCTACGGTTACTCAATGACACAGTTAAATGACACCTGAAACATGGGTAATTTAAGTAAATGCTAACTAAGAAAAGCCTTTTTCTTGCAAAACATTCACAGGTGCAGAGTTTCTGATACAAACCTTTACATTTTATGTTTTTCAACCCAACAATTCCATCTCATTTTAAAACAAATTTTATAGAAGTTAAAATTGCTAAGGATAGAGTTTCGGGGCCAGCCTTGAATCATGAAAGAACTCAGGCTGTAAAGAGATTACTGAGCCAATGACAGATTTGTAATTGTTCCTGGGACACAGAAGAGAAGTATCTGAGAACTGTAGGGAAACAAACATAATCCTAATCTTAAAAATCAGGACCGGAAGGGATTGGGAATATCGAGTAAGGCTGTCTTTAGTGGCAGATGCGATCGGTTTTGATTTGCCACGTCAATTGTATTTTTAACGTAGATCAGATGGAGAAAATGCAGTTGAGAAAGGAAATTCTGTGCCTATAATTATGGTTTATGTGTACATCAGGAGAAATATGGAGAAAAAGCGTGAATTTTGTTGTGACAAAACATGTCAAAGTTATGAAATACATGTGCCTGAAAGCTCTCCATCAGCTAAACATAGTCACATTTTTAAGTACATACTACATTGATTACAATCACAAATGGATATATCTGTTACCTGGGCTTTTAGGCCCCAGTTCAGCAAGATACTTTAAACAATTGACTTTCCTCTGTTTAGGCACGTAAGTAGTTTCATTGACTGCAAGGAGGCTACTCACATGTTTAAAGTGAGATAAGTGCTTAAACCCCTTTCCACATTGCGGCCTTTAAGATTGTCCTCAGAAGCTTGAATGGCACCTGAAACTGAACAGGAAGTAATTAGTCTTGAACTCTGTAACTATGTGCTCAGAAAGGTTCACACCAGTTAAGTTAGTAAGCAGCTAACTCACTCAGGAGATGACAAAAGTTGTGGATGGCAATTAGGAGGTCTATGTTAGGGTGGAATAGTCACAATCTTTCTTTTATTTTTAAAGAAACTGCAGAAATGGGGTTTGTGAAAATCATTTTGAAAAATAATTATTTGTTTTATTTTTAAATAGAACTCTCACTAGTTAAATAAATAGTAGGAAATTGCTCTGCTTTATCTGCATGAGTATATTTTGAGTGAATCAGTCATGAACAAATTATAAAAACACATACAGTAGTTTATTTTTGACTATAAAAGCAGGGAATCTTTCCACAGAAAAATATACTGTATAACCAAAGGAATTTTTGGCTCCACAGCACAAACAGAAGATATTGTTTGGAAATAATGGGCATTAATTATGACTATAGCTATGCAACAATCCTGGGACATGAAATTTCGATGCCTCTGGAATCAACAGGGTCAACATACAAGTGCTAAAGTATTAGGGCTAGTCTACACCTAAAACTCAGGTTGAGCCAGCTACGTTGCTAAGAGCCGTGAAAAATGTCATGCCCCGAGCAGCATAGTTTGGTCCAGTGGTGAGCAGGAGTCGGTTTGCACTGGTTCGCTAGAACCGGTTGTTAAATTTAGAAGCCCTTTTAGAACCGGTTGTTCCGCGAGGGACAAGCGGTTCTAAAAGGGCTTCTAAATTTAACCGGTCAAAAGTGACACCTTAGGCATCGACTCCATGGGTGCTCCAGCTCTGGAGCACCCAAGGGGAAAATTTGGTGGTGCAGAGCACCCACCAGCAGCTTCCCCCCCCGCACCCGGCCCCAGCTCACCTCACCTCCGCTCCACCTCCGCCTCCTCCCCTGAACGCGCCGCCCTGCTCTACTTCTCCGCCCCACCCCAGGCTTCCTGCGAATCAGCTGTTCGTGCGGGAAGCCGGGGAGGGCTGAGAAACAAGCGGCGGCTTCCCGCTCAGGCCCAGGGAGGCAGAGCAGAGATGAGCTCTGGGGGGGTGCGAGGAGGGCTGCCCGTGCTGCAGCAGGTAACCCGGGGGGGGGCACTCAGGGGAACCGCTCCCCACCCCAGCTCACCTCCGCCACCCTCGGCCTGAACGGGAAGCAGTGGCCTGCTTCTCAGCCCTCCCAGGCTTCCTGCCGAACAGCTGATTCGCAGGAAGCTGGCGGGGGGGTGGGCGCGGAGAAGCAGAGCGGGGCGGTGGGTTCAGGGGAGGAGGCGGAGGTGGAGTGGAGGTGAGCTGGGGCCAGGCGTGGGGTGGGAAGCTGCCGGTGGGTGCTCTGCCCCAGGTAAGCACCTCCGGGATTCCCCACCTTGCCCCCGGCAGGTGCCTCTGGCTGTTAGGGGCGGGGCAGGCACCCCCTATGGTGGCCCACGAGACCCTCCTGCCCGGTTCTGGGGACAGAGGCGGGGGGTGGATAGGGCAAGGGTCCGGGGGGGGCATCAAGGAATGCGGGGGGGTTGGATGGGGCAGGAGTCCCTGGGGGCGGGGGTGGGCAACGACCCCCTCATGGGATGAGGAGGGAACCCGTTATTAAGATTTTGACAGCTCATCACTGGTTAGGTCAAGCTAAACCCCGGTGTAGACAAATGGCTAGGTCAATGGGGGGATTTGTCAGTCGACCTAGTTATCACTTCGCCGAGAGGCTGATTGCCTACATTGACAGAAAAGCCCCTTCCAGGGATGTAGGAAGTATCCACGTACTATGGCAGCATAGCTGCAGCACTGTAGCTCTGCCACCATAGTGACTGTAGTGACCTTAAAGTCATTACTAAGCCGTTATATTTGACATTTTAAAAACGTATTTCTACTTAGGTACTTCAGAGTTATGATATGAATTTGTCTTACAGAATTTAGAACATTTTTAAAATGCAGGTTATTTCCTTTTTTCTTGTTGATTGAGTGTGCAGATGTAGCATGGGCCAGAGGATTCATTCATGAATCATTTGACTGGGACTCCAGCTGCTACTCTAATACAAATAATAACAATACAGCAAAAATGTCCAGTAAGAGGAAAAATTATAACAGTATAATAATAGTTAGTCTTATATAATGCTTTTCATTAGTAGATTTCAAAGTCTAAAGTACTCTAACCCTGTCTGTCTGTCTCTGTGTTTTTAAAAGGCTATCACCATGATCTCTGAATGCATTCACTGTGGCATGAGTGCTTTATTATACTCTTGCCAATCCTGTTTCAAGTCTGGTAGTAGTTAATGACCCCTTGTCATCATTTAGGTGTAAGGACACGGGGAAAAAATGAGCGCAGAAAACATTCCTATACTGTGGTATGTGATTTGTACATTGAAATATCTCTCTTTATTCTCCATAAGTTGGAAATAACATGATTTGACAGAAATATAGATCACCTCACTACACAGTAATGAATTCTTTAGGAATCATGATCAGTCGGGAAACTATGCCAAGCAGAGAATTTTGTCTTCAGCCATCGAAAAATGTGCATTGTAGAGCTTATTGTCTATACTGGCATCTATCAAGCAGCTTGCTAGAAGCAGCAGAGACAGTAAACAAAGAATGTTGGAGGAAAATGGTCCTCCATGGGGAATAATTTAAAGTGCTGCTTTCAAAAGACATCAAATTACTTTCCACTGGAATACTAGAGTTATGAAATACCTGTGGAGGGGGAGCTGGCTTCGTAGATAGCAATGCTGCTGTATTCACTGAAAATCTCTACAACTAATGCGTATCTTCACATCTCACAGCTCTTGCTCCATGTTGACCTAAAGTACATGCATAAATTTCTTAGCGTCATGTTTAAGGGAAGACAACAACAATATGCTTAGATGGCAGAGGTGTGTCGTGCCCCCTGCTTACCTCCAGTCCAATTTTCAGAGCTCAATGGGTGGGGACTTCTGTCTCCGAGGCAGGCAACAGGACCAAACAAGGGCCACCTGGCCAGTGATGATGACTTCAGTCCGCTTGAGACCAGTTCTCAATGATACATCCCTATTACTGATAAAGTCAAACAATCTTATTCTCAGTGGTTACCACTGGCAGTGCATATGAAATGCCTCCATCCTTCTGATGCCTTGTTTAAGCAACATCCATGTTTTAGATCCATATAAGAGGATCAGAAGTATTCAGGTTTCATAAATTTGTTTCACCTTCTTTTGGCTCCAGACCCTATGTAGGTCCTTCGTGGCTGAGGTGGCTAAACCAATTCTCCTTCGGATGTCTGGCTAATTGTGCCTGTTCAATGACTATCTGCCTAGACACCTGAAGTCATCCACTGTTTTCACCGTGTGACCTGAAGCATAGATGTCTTGAATCACAACTTTTGTGCCAACACTCTGGATTTTTGTTTTTGCCCAAGAAACCCTTAACCCAAGAGCAGCTGCCTTATGCTGGAAGCTCTCGCATCTTTGAGATCATTTGTGTCTGGACCAAAGAGGACAACCTAATCCGCGTAATCCAGCTCTGTAAAAGAGGTTGAATTGACAATTATACCGATATTTGAGGACCTATGTTCAAGGAGGCAATTCATTGCGCTGCAGAACAGGGCTGGGGCCAGGACACATCGCTGTTTCAGCCTTGATCTACTGTGAAACCTGTCAGACTTGTGGGTCCCCTAATGCACCCCTGCCCCATAGTCATTATGTAGATCTTGAATTAGCCTCAAGAGGATGTCTGGAACACTGATGCCTCATAAGGCCTTCCACAAGGCAGCTGTATTGACAGAACTGAAGGCTGCCTTTGGGACTACATATGCTGCTGTCAAAGGCCAGTTAAATTCACAGTGGATCTCAGATAAAAGATGGAGCACATATAGTACCCATTGTAGATCACCTAGCAGTAAAGCCTGATTGCCCTGGGTGATGGTATTTCATAAAGAACGGCTGGAGCTGGGTGAGTAGGACATGTGTGAAGGTTGCTCCAGAGACTAGAGAGCAGAATTATTGGCCTATAGCTACTGCACACTGTGTGTGTTCCCTTATAGAGCAGGATTATGATCCCTTCCTTCTGCACTGCAGGTACCTTCCCAGAAGTCCAGGCTATGGCAAAAAATTGGTATAATGCTACCCTTAGGGGCTCTGTGGCTTACCTGAGAAGTTCAGACATTATGCCATCGGGTCTGGTAGCACAACCCTTTCACAGGTTTCTTTATGGCAGAGCAAACCTTGTCCAAGAGAGGTACATTTACACAAGTTTTGGGGTCAGGCATTGCATCTGCTGCTAATGGATCCAGATGTGGACATGGAGTCACTTCAGAATGGTTAAGTGTAGGCTCATAATATTCTTTCCATCTTTGCAGGACTTCTAGGGGTTAAGCATGTTTTACTATCAGTCTTGTCTTGTTTAGCAGCATGTGCAATGGGAAGAGGCAAGAGCACACCCACACACACACCAAAAAAAAAAAAAGTCTAGTGTTGTAAAGAGGCATTTACGTTTTGAGCCACATGCAGTATGCCCATAATAGATTGGCAAATACAGTGTAAATGCCTGTGTTACATTGTGGGGACTGCAAACACAGCTCCTTGTTCTCTCACTTCCTTGACTTGACAGTGTCTCTTTTCTTCTTTCCATGGCTGGATATTTCTTATGCCCAATGATGAACTGACCTACCTGAAAACAGAATTACTACCCAGTTTTCTCAACAAGAAGCTTTGCATCCTCTAGACCAGTGGTTCCCAAACTTGTTCCACCACTTGTGCAGGGAAAGCCCCTGGCGGGCTGGGCCGGTTTGTTTACCTGCCGCGTCCGCAGGTTCAGCCGATAGCGGCTCCAAGCCAATGGGAGCTGCTGGAAGCGGCAGCCAGTATGTCCCTCGGCCTGTGCCGCTTCCAGCAGCTCCCATTGGCCTTGAGCAGCAAACCGCGGCCACTGGGAGCTGTGATCGGCCGAACCTGCGGACGCAGCACGTAAACAAACCAGCCCAGCCCGCCGGGGCTTTCCTTGCACAAGTGGCGGAACAAGTTTGGGAACCACTGCTCTAGACCAAACTACTCAAAGAGCTACACACACTCATTTGGAATATATTTTATAAATGGGATGTACAGGTGAGTTGCATCGTACTTGCATTTAATTTACGCGAATTCAACTATATGCGCTCGGGGGGGGGCGCGGAATCGATCTAAGTTATGCAACTTCAGCTACGTGAATAACGGAGCTGAAGTTGATGTACTTAGATCTACAGTGGAGTTGCATCTTATGTGCATTTAACTTGCGTGAATTCAACTATACGTGCTTGGCAAAAAAAAAAAAATAACAATAACTTGCGATGGTGGAGTACTGTACAGGAGTTGACGGGACAGCGCTCAGGGGTCAATTTATCGCGTCTAGACTGGATGCGATAAATTGACCACCACTGGATCAATCACTGCCCGCCAATCCGGTGAGCATCTCGCCGCGCGGAGTGTGATTCTAGTGTTTAAAGATACGTATTTTTCATAAAACATGGCCCCTAAACACAAGCCAACTACTTCATCTGGTGCTCAACTGAAGAAACAGCGATCTGTTCTAACGCTGGAGGAAAAACTGGCTGTGTTGAACTTAATGAGAGACGCTATGTTGGTCTCCAATGTGGCGCGTAAATATGGCCGCAACAAATCTAGCATCCGTGCCATCAAGATTCGAGAGAGAGGAGTTCTTCAAGCCGTGGCATCAAGTGCTCCAATAACTGCTAAGGTGACAAGCCAGGTGTGTGATAAGACTTTAGTGAAGACTGAAAAAGGCATTAAACTTATGGCTGGAAGACATGAACCGTAAACGTGTGCCTATTGATGGAAACACATTGTGAGAAAAGCCTCTTAGCCTCTACGCGCTGTTCAAACCTCCTGCCGAAGAGAGACAGCCTTCTGATGAGAAGGAATTCAGAGCCAGCCAAGGTTGGCTTAACAGTTTTAGGAACAGCTTCAACGTCAAAAATGTGCAGACTACTGGTGAAGCTGCGTCTGCCAATGAAGAGGGAGCAAAAGCCTTCCCTGAACAATTAAAGAAAATCATAGAAGAAAAGGTCTGTCTTCCGGAACAAGTTTTTAACGCTGACAAGACTGGGCTCTTCTGGAAAAAATGCCCAACCACACTTACACTTTGAAATCAGAAAGAGAAACCCCTGGCTTCAAAGCAGCTAAAGACCGTGTGACTGTGTTGTTGTTTTGTGGCAATGCGGCTGGGCATTTAATAAAGCCAGGCTTTCTCTACAGGGCTGCAAATCCCCGTGCCCTAAAAGGCAAGAACAAAAATTTCCTGTCTGTGTTCTGGCAATCAAATAAAAAGGCTTGGGCATCATTATTTCTGGATTGGTTCCACAAGTGTTCCATTCCGGAGGTCAAGCGGTACCTCAAAGAGAAAGGACTTGACTTTAAAGTGTTGCTGATAGTAGACGATGCTCCTGGCCATCCTGAGGCACTCCGGTTTGTGCATAACGAAGCTGAAGTCATCTTTCTCCCTTTTTAATTATTTCATTCTTCCATCTCTCTCGTTTTGACTATACACGATTTTCGCCTTAAGCGTTGACTTTAGAACCTAACCCCCACGTAAGATGCGACTCCACTGTAGAGGCAGTCAGGTGGGCAAATCTTATCTTAAGGAGGCAGAACACATGCATGGTCTAGTATATCTTCTGTCCCAGGAATCCTGCCAGGATAGGATCTGACTGGCCAGGCTGGAATGGTGTATTGTGGGTGCACTTTGTTGCTTCTCTAAACAGAAGAATCTCCCATGACCACTAACAGCAAAGAACAAGATTGTATCTCTCATGTTACAGTTCGTATAGAACTGCACACCTCCGGCTTTGAGATGCCTATGTCTTAGTCCACTAAGTGAACTAGAGTAAGAGAAGGAACATTCTTCATTTTTTCCCCTCTTTTGGGCACCAAAAACCTCATGTTCTGCTCTTTCTGAAATTAGATTGGCCAGGTCTCCATGAGAAGTCGTGGCTGCATCAAAGCTAGGCAACTCTTTCATAAGAGACAGCCCTCTAATTAAAGAACATTTGCTGCCAATTTTATTACTAATTATTTATTTTGATTTAGTTTCCAAAACCCCTGCCATTAGAGTGCTGGGGAAAAATATAAAATGTGTTAATAAACACGATGTACAAATTGAACTAATGTCCAAATCTAGCAACCCTCTTTGATCCCTCCAAAATGAATCTGTCGTCTAACCGACTCTATCTCAGAAAAATCTTATTTATTATAAGTGTATAATTGCTGACGTATTGTAAACACTTTACAAAGGTTTCCTAACTGCAAACTATGGTCAAAATCATGAACACACATATATTTACAAACTGGTGTCTTAAAGTGGGTGATAAGTTGATTTTAAATGGAAAATTTGGTTTTTATCACAGAAACAAAAGATGTATATTTGGATAATTATAATTTTCTACATTAATAGCCAAGGGGCTACCATTTGTTTTCAATGGGAGTGAAATTAGGCTATTAGGAAAAAAGGACCCAATTCTCTAAGTCATTCCTCATATGATTAGACTTATTCAAATAGACCCATTGCAATGTTGCAACCCAATATGTTAGTGTTGCATTTAATTTATTGTTTTAATTGCTTTTTTATCAGGAAGCACATCACTTAGTGAACGGAACTGTTTTGCAAGGAGAATGTCACAGTCACCAAAATAACTGAGATAGTGACATTCTATCTCCTTTTATATTCACACCAGTCTAGTGCTGTACATGGATGTTCCAAGAACAAGCCTGCCATTTAGTTTACTACTGAGTTTACAAAGGATCCCTCTACTAGATGACTTTTCAAAAGGGGTAATACACTCTTCACATACCTGACTGCTGTATTTGCAAACACTGACATGTATGCATACATACACCAATTTTGCATACACCCTTTTGAAAATCTGGTCCCTTATGGCCAACTAGTATTTTAGTATCTTCTAGCTATTGAAGGCCTGATAATGTTACGAACAATTTTGAAGCTGTCATTCTGGAATACTGTAAATGTTGAAAAAAGTGACCAGACTCCTGAATCCACATGGATCTGAAATTCATGGCTTTTAGATTTCATGGGGATATTCAGAAAGTGGAAATGCATTTTAGGTTCCTTTGTTTGTTTTTATGATGGTAGCTTTTGGTGCCAAATGGGGTATTTTAATCACTTTTTTAATGCTGAAATTGCTTGATTTTTAGCATTCCACATTACAGAACTGAGGTAATTAGAAGAAAAGATTCATTCACTTGTCTGTAAAAATGCACTAAGCAGCCTAGTGGATTGTCATTTGAATTTCAGAAATACTTGAAGTACAGGTTTATGCCTATTTTAAAAAGTGACTCAGCAAGAAAAGTTTTGCAGAGGTGAGTATCATTTATAATTATATTGGCAGTGAGATTGGCTTTCTGAGGAACCAGGAATTTAAAGTCTCCACTCTCTTACTCCAGTTTGACACCATCTAAACTCCATTGATTTACACAAAAGGTGCTAAACTTTTTTAATTCAGTTGCTTACCACAATTGATTGGGCAAACCCATCCAAATAGTGTCTTTCTTTAGTAAAATAACAAAATCATGTTAATATATAACGGTATGGTTCTGGCAAAGGTAGTAAAGAAATGCATATTGTTGAATTATTGAGATACAAGAACTTGACTTTTCATAAAAATGATTATGCTTAGGGTTACCTGGCAAAAGTTACTTCACAGTATTCGATAATAGTTGGCTCATTACTCTTGTTGGAATTCTGCATTGCTGTGCATACACAGAATTTATATCCCCTGCAGATTTCTTTGCTTCCCCACAGAAAGAATTACTTTTATCGGGGAAGCAAAGAGAATCCGCAAAAGCAGTCATGCACCCCTCCCCTGCAGCACAGGTGCATCAGTTCGGGCACCCAGAGCAGCCTGTGAAGACGTAAATCACATCACCGCTGGGGTGTGTGGGGGGGGGGGGGGGCAGGGTGAGTGTACATGGGGAGATGTAAATCATTGCTGGGGGAGGTGGGGCTGAGTGTGCAAGCAAAGACGACTTTGTGTGTCTCCCTCGCTATTGTGACACTCCTGACATGCAGGGGCAGGGCTTTGGGGTGTTTCCTTGGAGGTAAAAAGAAAAGGAGTACTTGTGGCACCTTAGAGACTAACCAATTTATTTGAGCATGAGCTTTCGTGAGCTACAGCTCACTTCATCGGATGCTCACTTCATCGGATGAGCTGTAGCTTACGAAAGCTCATGCTCAAATAAATTGGTTAGTCTCTAAGGTGCCACAAGTACTCCTTTTCTTTTTGCAAAGACAGACTAACACGGCTGTTACTCTGAATCCTTGGAGGTAGGCATAGAGCAGGCTCTGTCCCCTCAGTCAGGCTGTGTCCCCTTAGGCAGAGCAAAATGTAGCAGCCTGCCTGCTTAGTCAATTGTTCCCATTGTTCTTAGTGAATTCCCCCCAGGAGTATTAAACAGGTGTAAAAGATTTAAGTCTCCTTTATATTGCTAGAGTGGTGTAGGAGCCTTATTGTAAGTGACAGTATGGCCTTCTAAATGCTTATGGTGCTTCAGTGATTAGAACTGTTCTAAATTTTTGGACTGAAATAAAAAATGTGCTCATGAACTGTTTACTACTGACCTTCCTGAGACGTTCAGTAGTCAATATAAATTGTGAGTTTGATTCCCCAGCTCTCACTTGCTCTTCAGTTGCCTATGATGTTCTACTGAGCATATGGCTGCATATAAAGGATCTAACCTAGCTACATTACTATTAGACAAAGAGGGTTTGGGGATTTCCTCCAATGCTTCTCACTCCCATTCTCCATCCATTGTGTTGTAGTTTAAATGAATTACACGGCTGTCAAGCGGTTAAAAAAATCAATCACGATTAATCACATGATTGAAAAAATTAATTGTGATTAATCACACTGTTAAACAATAATAGAATACTGTTTATTGAAATATTTTTGGATGTTTTCTACATTTTCAAATATTTTGATTTCAATTACAACACAGAATGCAAAGTGTACAGTGCTCACTTTATATTTCTTTTTGATTACAAGTATTTGCACTGTAAAAAAAACCCCAGAAATAATATTTTTCAATTCATCTAATACAAGTACTGAAGTGCAATCTCTTTATCATGAAAGCTAAACTTATAAATGTAGAATTAGGTACAAAAAAACTGCATTCAAAAATAAAACAGTATAAAATTTTAGAGCCTGCAAGTCCACTCAGTCCTACTTCTTGTTAAGCCAATTGCTCAGACAAACAAGTTTGTTTATATTTGCAGGCGATAATACTGCCCGGTCCTTGTTTACAGTGTCACCTGACAGTGAGAACAGGAGTTCTCATGGCACTGTTGTAGCCAGGGTCGCAAGATATTTACGTGCCAGGTGCGCTAAAGATTCATATGTCCCTTCATGCTTCAACCACCATTCCAGGAGACATGCGTCCATGCTGATGACGGGCTCTGCTCTATAAGAAACCAAAGCAGTGTGGACTGACACATGTTCATTTTCATGATCTGAGTCAGATGCCACCAGCACGAGGTTGATTTTCTTTTTTGGTGGTTCGGGTTCTGTAGTTTCCACATTGGAGTGTTGCTCTTTTAAGACTTCTGAAAGCACTACACCTCTTCCCTCTCAGATTTTGGAAGGCACTTCAGATTCTTAAACCTTGGGTCAAGTGCTGTAGCTATCTTTAGAAATTTCACAATGGTACCTTCTTTGCGTTTTGTGTAATCTGCAGTGAAAGTGTTCTTAAAATGAACAACATGTGCTGGGTCATCATCCGAGACTCCTATAACATGAAATTTTTGGCAGAATGCAGCTAAAACAGATCAGGGGACGTACAATTGTCCCCCCAGGAGTTCAGTCACAAATTTAATTAACATATTATTTTTTTTAATGAGCGTCATCAGCATGGAAGCATGTCCTCTGGAATGATGGCCAAAGCATGAAGGGGCATACGAATGTTTAACATATCTGTTACTTAAATACCTTGCAGTGCTGGCTTCAAAAGTGCCATGCAAATGCCTGTTCTCACTTTCTGGTGACATTGTAAATAAGAAGAGGGCAGCATTATCTCCTGTAAATGTAAACAAACTTGTTTGTCTTAGCGATCGGCTGAACAAGAGGTAGGACTGAGTGGACTTATCGGCTCTGAAGTTTTAGATTGTTTTGTTTTTGAGTGCAGTTCCGTAACAAAAAAAAATCTGTACTTTTAAGTTGCATTTTCACGACAAAGAGATTGCACTACAGTACTTGGATGAGATGAATTGGAAAATACTATTTCTTATCATTTTTACAGTGCAAATGTTTGTAATCAAAAATAATATACACTTTGATTTCAATTACACTACAGAATACAATATATATGAAAATGTAGAAGAATATCCACACACATTTAATTAATTTCATTTGTTATTCTATTGTTTAACAGTGCAATTAAAACTGTGATGAATCGCGATTAATTTTTAAAATTGTGATTAATTTTTTTGAGTTAATCGCATGAATTAACTGTGATTAATCAACAGCCCTAATAAATTACCAAAATAATTGAAACTAGCATGATTATATTGTGTTATTTTGACAAATAAAAGATGCAGAATTTTAAAATATGATGTGCAGAATTTTTAATTTTTGGCGCAGAATTTTTAATATTTTTGTCACAGGATTCCCCCAAGAGTAGCTCATGTAGGCATGTCTAATGCAGCTGTTAAAGGTACATGGGTTGAATGTGCACTCTTGCATGGGTTATCTCAGACTAGAGGACTCCAAAAGGGCCAAAGATACTCAGTGAAGAGAAAAAATAGGCTGTGTATTATCAGGAATGGAGGTTTTGGGCTCAGGTCGTTGTCTGGCTAAGGTGAAATGCTAGAGGGCAACGAGTTAAAAAGAGGAGAAACAGCTGAAGGGCTGGGAACACAGGGGCTTAATTGAAGGCTGAATTATCTCTGTGGAGCTTTGGTGCTGCTGTTTGCTGTCCTTGTTCAAGGTGAACAGGACTTGTATGTTTTATTCACAATATGTATACTAGATGGAATCTCTGATGTACTAATTTCTTTTTTACCCATGAAACAGCCTGTTTTAAAAGACCCAACCTGTTCTGTTAACCACGTCAGGCAGAGCAGCATGAAGGTATATGATATTTATATGACCAAATTTTCACAGTTGGGTACATAGGGTGAAATCCTTTCCCCACTGAAATCAGTGGCTCCTGACAGGATCTTACCCATGGACTTTGATCCAGCAAAGCACTTATGCACTTTCTTATGTGCTTTACTGGATCAGGGCCATAATCATGCCTGCCTAAGATATTTGCAAATACAAGATGTGTGTAAATTAAGTATTTGCACTTGTACTTGGCCAGTATTTGATTTGGTGCACAGCTCACATTGCCAGCACCTTCAGAGTCTCAGCAAGTAACACCAGTGGAAACCCAAGCAGAGAAGACTGCATTTGTGCAAATGAGTGATTTGCACAACTGCACATACTTAATTTTGAAAATTTCCTCATATTATATAATCATTCACATGCAGCCTCACATAACTATTAAATAAGGGTCACCAAATACATTTATCCTTGTGGCTGATAAAGATAACAAAGATTTGTCAATGATAAAACTGATCTTAAAAGAAACAGTTACTGGCCACTGAGGTCAATACTACCTCCATTTTGATGTAATCATTTAATTTATGGTTGTCATTAGTATGCATATCTTGTGTACTCTAAAGAAACATTAACTGCTGCCTGCATTCTAGCTGGTTCTATTGAGAAAGGTAATATGAAGGCTGTTAGGAGAGCAAGCAAAAGTAGTGAATGTCTGTGGGCTGAAGTGCAAGCTGTGAATTTATAACCAATGGAACTTTTTGCAATGAAGCATGAAGAACAGCAAAGATACTGACAGTTTTAAGTTCTAGAGTTTCTCTTTCCTTCATTGATTTTTATTATGTTTATTATATTGCTTCCAGGCATATGTATTTTCATTTTCCATTGGAAAGCCAGTAGACTTCAGAGAGTCAGGCTGGTATAGGTAGCACCCATTTCATTAAAAATGGTTCCCTTTACCCATAATGGTGACTGTGAATATTAAAAAAATACGTTTTAAAATAAATAACTTGACATTTGCTATTAGGCCTAAAGGCTATTATGTTTTAAATGCCATTTGTTTTTTATTAAAAAGGCTTTTCTTTTTTAAATCCTTGGCTTATTCATATTAAAAAATTTTATTTGGCTTTTTGATTTAAAAAACAAAGCAAAAACCTTATTGAATTGGTCTGCCAACTGAATACAGCATTATCATTTCATAAGGCAAGATATGTTTAGCTAGTTGCTTTTTCTCCTCATTGGCTTTTAAATAGAAGCCAATGGGAGTCAAAATAAGTTTGTCCTAAACTGTTAAGAAAATTATGAACTTTTATTAAAATTATATTTTATATTCCAAGTACAAAACTGACATAGTCCTGCAGGGACAGCTTTTTATTTCTCCTCTTCATCATTAGTGATGCTGTTCACATTACTCCACACTCACGTTTGAACACACTATATGAATAAGTCACTTGTACTTCATATGTTTTATTTATTTTAACTACATTCAGATAAAATATCAGCCTCCTATTAAAAATCTATATCTGCTGGAGGCACATGAAGCTTGTAGATTGGATCAAATTTGCAGTTTATCAGCTCTGACCATGGTAATGGTTATCACATCCGTCAATGAGAATCACAATTTTGGTTTGGTTATTTTTGGGGTGGGGGTGGTACGGCAGCAGTGTAATAGTCGTATGAAAAGCCTAAAAGCTGTTAAACAAAAAATAACAATGTGTTTCCAGAGGAGATCTCTTAAAGTGAAGTTGGATATAGTTAACATGTAGTTATAGTGTATATAATGAATGTTCTTCATTGTTTCAATGCACTAAAATACACAGCCGTGGTCTACACTGCAGAATTACTTCAGTATAACTAGATCACTCAAGGGTGTAAATAATCCACACCCCTGAGAGATGTAGTTACAGGGTATGTCTACACTACGGAATAAGGTCGAATTTATAGAAGTCGGTTTTTTAGAAATCGGTTTTATATATTCGAGTGTGTGTGTCCCCACAGAAAATGCTCTAAGTGCATTAAGTGCATTAACTCGGCGGAGCGCTTCCACAGCACCGAGGCTAGAGTCGACTTCCGGAGCGTTGCACTGTGGGTAGCTATCCCACAGTTCCCGCAGTCTCCGCTGCCCATTGGAATTCTGGGTTGAGATCCCAATGCCTGATGGGGCTAAAACATTGTCGCGGGTGGTTCTGGGTACATATCGTCAGGCCCCCGTTCCCTCCCTCCCTCCGTGAAAGCAAGGGCAGACAATCATTTCGCGCCTTTTTTCCTGAGTTACCTGTGCAGACGCCATACCACTGCAAGCATGGAGCCCGCTCAGGTAACCGTCACCCTATGTCTCCTGGGTGCTGGCAGACGCGGTATGGCATTGCTACACAGTAGCAGCAACCCCTTGCCTTGTGGCAGCAGACGGTACAGTACGACTGGTAGCCATCATCGTCATGTCCGAGGTGCTCCTGGCCACGTCGGCTGGGAGCGCCTGGGCAGACATGGGCGCAGGGACTAAATTTGGAGTGACTTGACCAGGTCATTCTCTTTAGTCCTGCCTGCAGTCAGTCCTATTGAACCGTCTTATGGTGAGCGGGCAGGCGATACGGACTGCTAGCAGTCGTACTGTACCATCTTCTGCCGAGCAGCCATGAGATGTGGATGGCATGCAGTCCTTCTGCACCGTCTGCTGCCAGCCAAAGATGTAAAAGATAGATGGAGTGGGTCAAAACAAGAAATAGACCAGATTTGTTTTGTACTCATTTGCCTCCTCCCCTGTCTAGGGGACTCATTCCTCTAGGTCACACTGCAGTTACTCACAGAGAAGGTGCAGCGAGGTAAATCTAGCCATGTATCAATCAGAGGCCAGGCTAACCTCCTTGTTCCAATAAGAACGATAACTTAGGTGCACCATTTCTTATTGGAACCCTCCGTAAAGTCCTGCCTGAAATACTCCTTGATGTACAAACACCCCCTTTATTGATTTTAGCTCCCTGAAGCCAACCCTGTAAGCCGTGTTGTCAGTCGCCCCTCCCTCCATCAGAGCAACGGCAGACAATCGTTCCGTGCCTTTTTTCTGTGCGGACGCCATACCAAGGCAAGCATGGAGGCCGCTCAGCTCACTTCGGCAATTAGGAGCACATTAAACACCACACGCATTATCCAGCAGTATATGCAGCACCAGAACCTGGCAAAGCGATACCGGGCGAGGAGGCGACGTCAGCGCGGTCACGTGAGTGATCAGGACATGGACACAGATTTCTCTGAAAGCATGGGCCCTGCCAATGCATGCATCATGGTGCTAATGGGGCAGGTTCATGCTGTGGAACGCCGATTCTGGGCTCGGGAAACAAGCACAGACTGGTGGGACCGCATAGTGTTGCAGGTCTGGGACGATTCCCAGTGGCTGCGAAACTTTCGCATGCGTAAGGGCACTTTCATGGAACTTTGTGACTTGCTTTCCCCTGCCCTGAGGCGCATGAATACCAAGATGAGAGCAGCCCTCACAGCTGAGAAGCGAGTGGCGATAGCCCTGTGGAAGCTTGCAACGCCAGACAGCTACCGGTCAGTTGGGAATCAATTTGGAGTGGGCAAATCTACTGTGGGGGCTGCTGTGATGCAAGTAGCCCACTCAATCAAAGATCTGCTGATATCAAGGGTAGTGACCCTGGGAAATGTGCAGGTCATAGTGGATGGCTTTGCTGCAATGGGATTCCCTAACTGTGGTGGGGCTATAGACGGAACCCATAACCCTATCTTGGCACCGGAGCACCAAGCCGCCGAGTACATAAACCGCAAGGGGTACTTTTCGATAGTGCTGCAAGCTCTGGTGGATCACAAGGGACGTTTCACCAACATTAACGTGGGATGGCCGGGAAAGGTGCATGATACTCGCATCTTCAGGAACTCTGGTCTGTTTCAAAAGCTGCAGGAAGGGACTTTATTCCCAGACCAGAAAATAACTGTTGGGGATGTTGAAATGCCTATATGTATCCTTGGGGACCCAGCCTACCCCTTAATGCCATGGCTCATGAAGCCGTACACAGGCAGACTGGACAGTAGTCAGGAGCTGTTCAACTACAGGCTGAGCAAGTGCAGAATGGTGGTAGAATGTGCATTTGGACGTTTAAAGGCGCGCTGGCGCAGTTTACTGACTCGCTTAGACCTCAGCGAAACCAATATTCCCACTGTTATTACTGCTTGCTGTGTGCTCCACAATATCTGTGAGAGTAAGGGGGAGACGTTTATGGCGGGGTGGGAGGTTGAGGCAAATCGCCTGGCTGCTGGTTACGCGCAGCCAGACACCAGGGCGGTTAGAAGAGCACAGGAGGGCGCGGTACGCATCAGAGAAGCTTTGAAAACCAGTTTCATGACTGGCCAGGCTACGGTGTGAAAGTTCTGTTTGTTTCTCCTTGATGAAACCCCCCGCCCCTTGGTTCACTCTACTTCCCTGTAAGCTAACCACCCTCCCCTCCTCCCTTCAATCACCGCTTGCAGAGGCAATAAAGTCATTGTTGCTTCACATTCATGCATTCTTTATTCATTCATCACACAAATAGGGGGATGACTACCAAGGTAGCCCAGGAGGGGTGGTGGAGGAGGGAAGGAAAATGCCACACAGCACTTTAAGCACAGCACTTTAAAAGTTTACAACTTTAAAATTTATTGAATGACAGCCTTCTTTTTTTGGGGCAATCCTCTGTGGTGGAGTGGCTGGTTGGCCGGAGGCCCCCCCACCGCTTTCTTGGGCGTCTGGGTGTGGAGGCTATGGAACTTGGGGAGGAGGGCGGTTGGTTACAGAGGGGCAGCAGTGGCAGTCTGTGCTCGAGCTGCCTTTGCTGCAGCTCAACCATACACTGGAGCATACTGGTTTGGTCCTGCAGCAGCCTCAGCATTGAATCCTGCCTCCTCTCATCACGCTGCCGCCACATTTGAGCTTCAGCCCTCTCTTCAGCCCGCCACTTACTCTCTTCAGCCCGCCACCTCTCCTCCCGGTCATTTTGTGCTTTCCTGCACTCTGACATTATTTGCCTCCACGCATTCGTCTGTGCTCTGTCAGTGTGGGAGGACAGCATGAGCTCGGAGAACATTTCATCGCGAGTGCGTTTTTTTTTCTTTCTAAGCTTCACTAGCCTCTGGGAAGGAGAAGATCCTGTGATCATTGAAACACATGCAGCTGGTGGAGAAAAAAAAAGGGACAGCGGTATTTAAAAAGACACATTTTATAAAACAGTGGCTACACTCTTTCAGGATAAACCTTGCTGTTAACATTACATACATAGCACATGTGCTTTCGTTACAAGGTCGCATTTTGCCTCCTCCCACCGCGTGACTACCCCCTCAACCTTCCCCCCTCCCTGTGGCTAACAGCGGGGAACATTTCTGTTTAGCCACAGGCAAACAGCCCAGCAGGAATGGGCTCCTCTGAGTGTCCCCTGAAGAAAAGCACTCTATTTCAACCAGGTGACCATGAATTATATCTCACTCTCCTGAGGATAACACAGAGAGATAAAGAACGGATGTTGTTTGAATGCCAGCAAACATACACTGCAATGCTTTGTTCTACAATGTTTCCCGAGTACGTGTTACTGGCCTGGAGTGGTAAAGTGTCCTACCATGAAGGACGCAATAAGGCTGCCCTCCCCAGAAACCTTTTGCAAAGGCTTTAGGACTACATCTAGGAGAACCGCAAATGCCAGGGCAAAGTAATCCTTTCACATGCTTGCTTTTAAACCATGTATAGTATTTTAAAAGGTACACTCACCAGAGGTCCCTTCTCCGCCTGCTGGGTCCAGGAGGCAGCCTTGGGTGGGTTCGGGGGATACTGGCTCCAGGTCTAGGGTGAGAAACAGTTCCTGGCTGTCGGGAAAACCTGTTTCTCCGCTTGCTTGCTGTGAGCTATCTACAACCTCCTCCTCCTCATCATCTTCTTCGTCCCCAAAACCTGCTTCCGTATTGCCTCCATCTCCATTGAAGGAGTCAAACAACACGGCAGGGGTAGTGGTGGCTGAACCCCCTAACATGGCATGCAGCTCATCATAGAAGCGGCATGTTTGGGGCTCTGACCCAGAGCGGCTGTTTGCCTCTCTGGTTTTCTGGTAGGCTTGCCTCAGCTCCTTCAGTTTCACGCGGCACTGCTTCGGGTCCCTGTTATGGCCCCTGTCCTTCATGCCCTGGGTGATTTTCACAAAGGTTTTGGCATTTCGAAAACTGGAACGGAGTTCTGATAGCACGGATTCCTCTCCCCAAACAGCGATCAGATCCCGTACCTCCCGTTCGGTCCATGCTGGAGCTCTTTTGCGATTCTGGGACTCCTTCATGGTCACCTGTGCTGATGAGCTCTGCATGGTCACCTGCAGCTTGCCACGCTGGCCAAACAGGAAATGAGATTCAAAAGTTCGCGGTTCTTTTCCTGTCTACCTGGCCAGTGCATCTGAGTTGAGAGTGCTGTCCAGAGCGGTCGTAATGGAGCACTCTGGGATAGCTCCCGGAGGCCAATACCATCGAATTGTGTCCACAGTACCCCAAATTCGAGCCGGCAACGTCGATTTAAGCGCTAATCCACTTGTCAGGGGTGGAGTAAGGAAATCGATTTTAAGAGCCCTTTAAGTCGAAATAAAGGGCTTCATTGTGTGGACGGGTGCAGGTTTACATCGATTTAACGCTGCTAAATTCGACCTAAAGTCCTCGTGTAGACCAGGGCATACTGACCTAAGTGCCAGTGTAGGCAGCACTATGTTGGTGGGAGAGCTTCTCTCGCCAGCATAGATACTACCTTTGCCAGAAGTGGATTAACTAGGCCGATGGGAGACGCTCTCTCCTGTTGGTTTAGTGCATCTTCATTAAAACACTACAGCAGCGCAGCTGCATCGGTGCAGCTTGTGCCATTGCAGCATTTTAAGTGTAGACTTGCCCACAGATTGCAAGACCTCCACTTCTCTGGTGAAATTCAGCCATAGTGTAAAACCTCAACAAAAGACTCTCTGAATCAAGTTAAGTCCCACATTGGGGCTGCTTGGGGAAGTCTGCAGGCAGCGTAATTCCAGAAAGAGACCTCTACTCCCCTTGGGTGCCATAGGAAGAGGCCCCAGGCCACTCCTATGTGGGCCTGCATGGAGGGTATTAATTGGGAAAAGGATCTGCTTCTTTATAGATCCAATGGCCACAACATACAGAAGAAGTCACTGGGGGGGCTGCAGCTGATATTTAAGTCTCATAGTCTTCCGTACCACACTGCAGCTCTGGGCCTGAGTTGTGGAAATATATTTCACTTCTGTAAAGCCCCTGCATTTCACCTACATGGGGCCTTATCCAAGCCTTATTGCAGTAATTGGAAAGATTCCTTCGGACTTAATTGGCCTTTGGATCAGGTCCACGCCATCTGGGAAGTGAACAGATCCCGTAGCAAAGTTCTTATGTTGGAAAATAATGGTTTCATTATAGAGAACTGCATTCTCAATTTTTGCCCTCTTTCATCTGCACCATGGGTGCTAAACTCATTCCATGGAGAAGACCAAATTCCTTTTTTAAAGAAAAATTAAGTCTCAATTCTTTTTAATGAGTTTGAACAGAGAAACATAGCTAGGTAGAAAATTGAAACAAGAGAAACAGAGAAACCTTAAGGGTAAAATGTTCACAAGGCCCTAGGCTCCTTTGATTTTCAATGGGACTTGGAGACTTTTGAAAATTTTACCCTCAGTGACTCTCTTGAGTCAAAATCATTGATGTGTCTCTTTGTTGTGGGAATGAAGATGAATATAAAGAGAAAAGGGATAGAGGAGAGGAAGAGAGTGTCAGGTAGAGGAGAAGGATCCTCTATAGCGACTTCAGGAGGAGGATTAGAGGAATAATAATTAATATAAAAAAGGCAAAGAGACAGATGTTAGAAAAACACCACTTAAGGGTGTATCCCTAATAGTCCATGTAGGTGTGTAAAATAAAAATGTTTAATGCTAGACAAAGAAAGAGAATGATTAGTCCATTTCTAAAAGAAATAAAGACCATGTGCATTTTTAGTTATGGTTCGTGGGCTGAGTATAAGTTCAGGACTACATATTGTCCCTAGCCTACCGCATAACGTCTGGTAACCAGTGGGAGGTTTACACAAAGATTAAGGCAAGAATATGTCCTTTATTTAGTAATGAAGGTTTTAGTTATTACTGTTAAGGACCCTCTTGTCACATTCAGCCACACTCAGTGGCAAAATATGCTCATCTTTATGACCATTGCTGTTTCCACCCTCAGTTCTGTTCCTTTCCCGTTCTGCCTTGTTTTCTCTTCTCCTTTCTGTCTCTCTTCATTTCCCATTCTGCCGCAACTCCCAATTTCTACCATATGGGTTTCATTCCCACACCTTTCGCCATCCAGTCTACTAAAATAATAGCAATGACAAGCTAACATTGACATTTAAACTGCCATCATTACGTTCTTGCATTAATAACCCAATGAGCCATTGTATCGGGCTCTCTGCAGCAGACTCAGCACAGGAGTGGTTTATGTACAGTACTTGAAACTGGGGCTTGTTGAAAAATGGGTGTATTTGTCATGAAACTGTTTGTGAAAAATTCATACTTTTCATTATTTCAAATTTTATAAATTTTCAGCTGGCTCAAAAGCAGGTCAAAATGGATGAATTTTTCTCAAAAATGTGAAAAAATCAGCCTTTTTTTCTCAAAAACTGGAAATATGGTGAATTTTGACTTGCTCTATTTGCACCTATGAATGCTAGAAATAGTGAGTGCCACAGTGTAAAAGCTGCATGTGTATCTTCTACAGAAGATGCACATATAATATAACTACTTCGAGTGGGCAAGATTTGGCCCACAGACATAGATCTTGACTCTACTGCTCTATATTAACTGTGCAGATGATTAACCATTGGAAGAAACTACCAATGGAAGTGGTGTATTCTCCTTATCTTGATGTATTCAAATCAAGATGGGATGCCTTTCTGGAAGATAGGCTTCAGTTAAACACAAGTTATTGGGCTCAGTACAGGACTAACTGGGTGAAATTCTTTGGCCTGTTTTATGCAGCAAGTCAGACTAGATGATCTAATGATCCCCTTTAAAATCTACAAACTACGTTATACAGAGATGTTAGCCTCTTCATATTTAAAATTTCATAATAAAGTCCTGTTTTAGCATTTCCTCACCCCCTTAACTTTGGCTTGGAAAATTAGTCTGAAAACTACCTCACAATATTATGTAGGAATTGGTGATTACCCAGTAACAGTAATATGTTTGGTACCTGAGTTATTCAGGGAATGATGGGGTTCACCTCTCTGACCAGGGAGCTGGCTGTATTTTTGGCCAATTGTTAGGGAGGGAATTGTTAACTATTTGGGAACCCAGCTGGAGGTGTGGGGAATCAGACAAGCTCTTTGCTGATGTGAGGCCCAACGGGTCTAAAACCTAGGCTTGTAGAGCAGCCAGTGCTCCACTTCCCTTGACCTGCTGAGGACACAGACCAGGGTAAGTTCTGCCTCAAGGGTTTGACATTCAGCAGCACCATGACTCCTGATTGGCTCCTTGCCCTATAGAAACCCAAAGAGCATCCTAGAAAGTGTCCAGACAACCTCTGAGGACAGGACAAGAGGCAATAGCTTAAATTGCAGCAAAGCGGTTTAGGTTGGACATTAGGAAAAACTTCCTAACTGTCAGGGTGGTTAAGCACTGGAATAAATTGCCTAGGGAGATTGTGGAATTTCGAACATTGGAGATTTTTGAGAGCAGGTTAGACAAACGCCTGTCTGACTAGATAATACTTAGTCCTGCCATGCTTGCAGGGGACTGGCCTAGATGACCTCTTCAGGTCCCTTCCAGTTTTATTATTCTATGATTCTGTACCTGCCATGACTGTTCCTGCTCCTTGCTCTTGTATTTCTGGCTTGACTTTGGTTTGATTTGGATTTCGTGTCCTGATTCAGACCCTGAAACCTGACTTGGACTCTCACCCTAGGTATCAGTCCTAGCCTGGACCTGACTATGAACTCCTTGGCTACTCTGTCTCAGGTTTTCCCCTGCTCTGACCCTTGGTCCTGCCTTGTTGGGGTCCTGACGCCTGGTGACAGGTGTCCAGTGCAGGGTCTTGTTCCACAGAGGGCCTGGTTTCCTCATATTCCAGAATTGGAAATGGACTTGGGGGAAGGCATCCCCTAAAGAAGCTAGGGAATGGGGTTGGGGCTCTTCATGTCTGGTACAATGAGGAGCTAACCCCCTTTTTCCCAGCCCTGTGTGGGTGGTGGGATCCCAGTAACAGGCTGGGACCCTCTGTGGAGGGGAGGGAGGTGGCAACAGTCCTCCACCAGGGGAAACTATTAAGGAATCATGACCTGCACTGTATGTGTTGTTGCAGGATAACTACTGAGGCATTAAGTTAACAGTGTTGCAGCCCAAAAAAACCACATCCCTTGTGTATTGTCATTCTTCCTGCCTGGCTGTGACAATGACCTGGGGGAATGTGCAAAGCCCCATTTTCCAGATGGGAGAAGTAATGCAGTTTAATTGACTTGCTCAACATTGCATAGAAAGGCCTTGAATTAGCATTGGAATTTGCTAGTACAGATTCCTGTTCCCATGCAGAGTACCTCTGACTTCAGCTGGATTTTATCTGGGTCCATCCCAGTGGATCTCAGTGTAGGTTGGGATCAAAGTGGGTAGCAGAGCTGGGAACAGAACCACTGACTGATAATTTCAGCCTCAAAGCATATTCATTAAACACAGTGCCTCTCATACAAATTACTTCAAATCTGTGTACTTAGTGAGACCAACTGTGAAATGAGGAGGATAATGTATGTGCACCTTTGTAAAGTGATTTGAGATCTACAGATGGAAATACTATATAAGTGCAAAGCAGCATTATTAAACACATTTTTCAGATGGCGTAATAAGGCACAGAAAGGTTCAGTGACTTGGCTGTTTTTCTTAAAATAATCTCCCGGATGCCTGCAGCCCCTGGGTCAGTGTATGTTATGTGCCGCCCGCTGGGACTGATCTACACACAGCATGGGTCTGTGTGAGCTCTTCGTTGGAGAGTTCATAAACTCAAGCTGTAGCAGTTTATGGTGTTAGCTCTGGAGGTCTTTGGTTTGATCCTCAGGACAAGATGGTGGCCACTGCATAGAAGGGACCTCCAGAACCCACTTAAAAATTAGAGAGAGAAATATTTATTTCAAAAGAGGAGAGTTTTTTTTTTAATTGTATTATTGTGTTTAAATAAATTGAGTGTGATGGATTTGCAGGCCTGTAGACTGAAGGCTTCTGTTTATCTACAGACGAGGTTGAGTATGGACTATAGCATGACAGGGTTTTGCCACACCAAAATGATCCCGAACCTGGCTTTAAAATTTTGAGATTTAAAAAGAACAAATTTGAAGTTCCTTTCATTTGTCTTTTGGTTTTTGAACCCTTAAGGTTTACCTTTTCAAGCTTATCTCTGCAGCCACAATGTCTAGAAATGTTTATTTTTAAAAAATGAAACCTAAGATTCTCACACAATCACATAACTCCAGGAGCTAGGGCTTTAAAACAAACAAACAAAATCAACCAAAACTTGCAAAATTTTATGGACTAAGAAAAACACCAAATAGCGTTGTGATGTTGCACCCCATAGTGCTTTATGGAAATATGCTTATGAATGTATATATGACATAACTAGAATATGTTTTATGCTACATATGCCATGTAACATATCTCTGTAAAGGTTATGATCTACTGAATATATTCATCCTATTTGTATGCATGTATCATTTTTGTATTTGAAGTTATGAATATTGGCTGTGTACTTGTTTGATTTTAAGTAGACATAGTAAGACATTTGGTCAGCTTCTGAAGAAAGGAATTTGCAAGTTAAGTGCCCAATCAAGAAACACTTAACAGACATGGAATCTTGGAATACTCCAATCCACATAAGAAGTGTACCTGGGGACATTCAAGGTAGCATGTGAACAGTGGGTGCCACCTGTAAAGTTCTGAATCATGCATGGACATGTGACTCCAAAACTTCAGGTTGCAGCTGGATTCTGCATAGGAGAGAGGAAGAGGTGTCCACCCACAAGAGAGGAACTATATAAAGTCCTGGGAGACCCCTCCATTTTGTCTTCAGCTGGCTCAAGAGGTATCGTCTCTACCCCAAAGGATACCTGAAAGAGACTCGAACAAAGGACAGTAACCACAGGGATGTGAGTGATTGTTGGAGCCAGACTAGAAGGAGCCTAGTCTGTAAATGAAGTTTACTGGAACATCTCTGAGGGTGAGATTTCATCTGTAATCATTTTCTTACTGTACTAAGCTTAGACTTGCGTGTTTTATTTTATTTTGCTTGGTAATTCACTTTGTTCTGTCTGTTATTACTTGGAATCACTTAAATTCTACTTTTTGTGTTTAATAAAATCACTTTTTACTTATTTATTAACCCAGAGTATGTATTAATACCTGGGGGGAAGGGGCAAACAACTGTGCATACCTCTCTGTCAGTGTTATAGAGGGCGAACAATTTATGAGTTTACCCTGTATAAGCTTTATACAGGGTAAAACAGATTTATTTGGGGTTTCGACCCCATTGGGAGCTGGGTACCTGAGTGTTGGAGACAGGAACACTTCTTAAGCTGTTTTCAGTTAAGCCTGCAGTTTGTGGGGGACTGGTTCAGACCTGGGTCTGTGTTTGTAGCTGGCTAGCTTGTCTGGCACAACCAGGCAGGGTTCTGAAGCCCCAAGTTGCCAGGGAAAATGGGCGTAGAGGTAGTCTCAGCACATCAGTTGGCAGTTCCCAAAGAGGTGTCTGTGATCCAACCTGTCACAAGCGTGAGACTCCAGACTTGGATACACCGTAAGTAGTTCAGTCTACATGCCTGTCAAGTTCTTGAGCTCTCTGTTGAAAATGACAACAATGGTGCTAATTGCAGTGGATTTTATGATTTGGTTACTTGTCCAGGAGAGCCATGATCCTGAGAAGTGCTGAGCATTTTGGCCTGATCCACTGAAAGTTAAACGCATGAGTAATTCCACTGAAATGAATGAGACTATTCTCATGCTTAAAGCTAAACATGTATAGAAGTCTTTTTCCTGGACCAGGCTAGAGTGCTTATCACCTTGCAGGACTGAGCCCCCAGAGCTGGACTTTAGAAGTGTTTTTGAGAATCAAGCTTAATTTAGGATCTTTTTGCTGATATAACCTCTTTTAACAATAATTCTGCTTAAGGCTCTGAGAGCATGTGGACAGCTGTATGTACTTTAAAGTCTGTAAGTCTAACCTTAAAAGGCAAAGATTAAAGGGCATAGGAGACACATGCTCTGAAGAATTTTGAATAATCTCAGAAAGTTACAGTTGGTTTGGGTAGAATAGAAGCATAAGCATTGGAATATGCATTGAAGTCCATTTTAAATAGTCACATAAACCAGAAAACATCAGAATGAAATTCTTTCCTGACAGCAGTGTATTCATGGCAGGAGAAACAAAGCTATTTACAGTATGAAGTTCCATATACAGAACATAAATTAGGTCTCAGAGAGAGACATTGCTTATTTGAAAAGAGATGTTCTCTGAGACAGTCATGTTACTTTCCTGCAATATGGATTTATGGCATTGAAAGGTTTATGCCCCATAAGCCTTAATTAAGTCTGACGGTTGTAGTGTTAAAGTTGACGGATCTAGTTGAAAAGACAGGTTGCGAATAAGGACCTTTCTTACTGGCCCCAAAGCTTGCCTTTATTTACAGGCTTTACTGTATTTTGGAGGAAGAAAGAAAATAATTGTTATCTTTAATTATCGTTGTGGTCGGCAACATGTCAAAGCACGTATATAAACAAGCACAAAACAAGCACAAGCAGCTTACAATAAAAGCAGTTGTTATAGCTAAATCTACATTTTAGTCACAGTTTCTTTAACATTTTGGAATATAGCTACTGGATATAAATGTTAGCCAGTTTCTGATTTTAGTTGACCCATTTAATGGAGTATCAGTGTGCTTACAACCCTAATTTTTGATCGTATTTTTCTACCATAAGGCAACATGAATGACACATAGTACAATAAAATGAGAAGTCAATCCCTTCTCCAGAGTACATAAAAATTCCTTATGTGGCTCTGATATTGTAATGTGATTTTTCTGGCTTTTTTTTTTTTTTTTTTTATATTTTAGCTTATTTTATGTAGATGCTGATTTATCTAATCATGCAGTAAACAAAAGTTGATCTTAAAAGCCATTCGTCAAAAGGAGCCTGTAATAGATTTAGAATTGTAGACTGTCTCAGACCAGCAACAGATCTGCGTTATACCTTCATTAGGTAGTAAATTCAGCCTCCAAGTATTAACTCCTAAGAGAAGCAAATGAAGACAAAAGACATTGTTTTAGAAGTCAAATGTTTTTAAATGTTGTTGCCAAAATGCAGTCATTCCTTTTATGTCCTTCATCTGTTAGGATAAGAACTGTAGGATAAAAATGTAAATATTTCCTTGATTTATATTTTTAACAGAATCTCACTTTGAGGGCTTGGAGTCTATTTTCCTTTTTAGGGTATTTATAACTTTTTTTTTTTTTTTTTGAACTTCAAAAGCTTCAACGGGCACTTGGAGAACTATTGTTAAATCTGTTCATTTTTAAAATTAATCACAGCTTTCCCTTGTAGATACATATGGGATAAATTGCATGTGACAACATTGAGAAGCATGGCTATTTGTGCACTATAGCCCTAGTCCAGCTCCCAGCCTGCATACTTACAGGGGATCGCCATGGGGCTCAGGGGAAAGAGCCCTCTCTCCAAGCCTGTGAGCAGCGCTATAATTACTATTACAGTATCCGTATTCTCTGTGGTCCTAACATAAGCCTTAGTTTGAGCATGATCCTAAGAGTACATCACAACACAGGGCTAGCTAAATCAGTGCTTGTCAGAAAGAATAAAGTGAAATCCTGGCCCCACAGCAATATTATATCAAGGTCTAGTGCAGTAAAAGACTATTATATCTCACTGAAACTGCAGAAGGAGCTAGGTAAACATTAGGGAAGTATTGTAATTGTAATCCAAACTGGAATTTGGCTAGGACATCAGGCCTAACACCCTGCAGTATGACCTTGGCAGACAGTTAGTGACCAATTAGAAAGTTCACAACTTTTCTTTTCTTTTCTTTTTAATTTTAAAATTGCAGGGATATCTAGAGTAACATGTCCAGTGGGCTCCTGTCACTAATTTCGTTGAAGTAAAGACCGTTCAATATCTTGTTCAGAAGAAAGAAGTAATTAACAGTTGAGGCTTTATAGGAAAGAATGTTTATTTTGAAGCTTTAAAATAAAAGAGAAAATTTAATTTTTCTCCCATTCTGTCTGTTTCTGTATATTTTTATTTTGATTAAGCATTTATCCCTGGCTTTGCATTTACAAAGTTAAAAAATAATACAGTACACTACAAAAATAGAACTTCTAAATGGTCTAGCTTACCTGATACGACAGTTGTAGAGTATCACTTTAAGGCTAATATGTGCATTTGCTTTGTTCAGTTACCAGCCCCTGTTTAATCTTTGTCAGCTGTATAGGTCTAGATTTAATTTTCTTAGATCCCTTTGCCGATAAGCTGTTAAATGATTAACTTCGTTAAGAGTGCAGAGAGCTCACCATTATTACCTCAAAGATAAACATACTGAGTATTTATCATTGTACTATGAAAGCAAATTTACAGTGTGATTCTGTGCCTTCAGTATAGTGTAGATACCCAAGTCAGCAGCCTTCTTTCTTGTCAAATGCAGAGAGTGTCATTACCCAGCCATCCTGGTGACAGAGAGAGAGAGAGAGAGAGATTTGGTCAAAAGCAGTTGGATAAAACTCACCCCAGGCATTGTGTAAAGAGAGTAGTATTCCCAAGAACTGGTGAAAATTTTGACTTGCCAGTCCATCTCTCAAATCATCAAGATGGTTTGCAATCCTATGGTCAGCTTCTCTGCCATGTCAGGCTTAAGCAGCATTGGTTTGAGGGCCGGTCAGTTGTGGCTCCTGAATTCTCTCCTCAGTCCCACTCAAGGGTGCAGGTTAGAGACCATAAACCATCTGGGTATTGTTCTCTAGCAACTGTGCCTGCCCTTCTTGAGTCCATTGTGCTCTTCCCCACCCATGGGCTCGCCAGGAGGCTGCATCTCCCTCTATGGGCTGTAGACCCAGCCATGGTGCTGGTAACATGTTAGTTACCTCAAAGCTTGATTCCTTCAATGTGCTTTAGGTGAGGATAACAGTTAAAACCCTCACAGAAGCTCCAGCCAGCTCAATGTAGCATGGCCTGGCTATTAAGCGAGACAAACTAACAGTTAGTCTGTTGCATTGTGTACTACCCTGTATATCTGTTTCAAGACCTGTATCTCCTGAGCCCTCAATAGGCTGGACCTTGGCTACATCAGATGTTTCCTCTCCTTTCAACCCAACAGGACTCGATGGTGGAATGAGCCCAGATAAATCTGGCCCTTGTTCATGAGAGTATTTTCTTGGCAACATGATACTGCTTCAATTATAGAACTCCCTTTTAGATAAGGCTGATAATCAACACCCTCAAATTGAAATGGAATGCACAGGATTCCCAAAATATATGGTGTCTGAAGAATAGCCCAGTAACTCATTCCTGAAGACAAGGAAGTTAAGTAATCCAAAAACCAAACCAAAGACCCTGTGATCACAAATGGCATAAAACGAGAGGGGTGGAGAATACAGTTCTATATGCAATATTTTGCTTACCATGATTGTTGTCCATGGCCAGGTGTGATGGTGATGGTGACTCCAAGAGAGGACACAGGCACTAAGCCACTTTCATTTACATGCCTAAATATGGATATAGGGACGCAGTGCTAGGCACATTTGTCTGAAAATAGTGGCCTATTATTTTTTTAGCCTGAACTTGTTTAGTTCAATAATACTACTATTTTGATGGCTTTCTTGCCACTTCAGTTTTTTCTTTTTCAGACAAAGAATATCCTAATTTAAAGTCATTAGCAAAAACTCTGTACAGTTTCTTTAATGTGGCCTTGCATGAGCTTTATCTAGTGGAATAATTTTCTCCCTTGCTTTGTAATTTATTCCCATGTTTATGTAACCTAACATCCTGTTCCACAGCAAAAATGATTCTTAATGCACAGTGAAGACTGAAAATTAATTCACTTTAGCAAAACAGTTTCACACTAGCAAGTTAGGAAATATTCCAACAAGGTTTCAATCTCTACCTTAACTGTGCCCCTTGTAGTTCTCCATATCAATGTGTTGCTTCTAAGGTGTCTCTCCCCACTGCCCTCCCATCATCAAAGGATCTCAAAGTGCTTTAGAATACATGTGTCCATTAACATTAAGTGACTTGGCCACTACTAATGATCTACATGTATAAAGATCTCCTGGGCATTTGAGAAATAAGGTGGCAAATTAGGAAGATGCTGTATCTCTGACAAATGGCTCCATATTTGCTTGGTGATTGTTCCTATGCTGTATTAGGAAAGAAGGATGGTCTTAGCTTATAGGGGACTGGACTGGGATTCAATTCCTGTGTGACTTTGGGCAGTCATCTACTCTGTGCTTCACTTTCCCATCTGTAATGTAATGGTGATAACTGAGACCTCACGAGGTTTTATGAAGGTAAAATCCAGAAATGATTGTGTTACATGGTGATTAGGATCATGTAACAACCTAGATAATCAAACTTGGTTAGTTCTGTAGTATCTTCACTTACTTAAACAAATGTTTTGACTGAGAGATTGGGAGATGCAGTAGCTAAAAACCATTGCATCAGTGTTCTGCTCAGAGATTTACTTTCAGTGTTCGCCTGGATTGCCCATTAAAGCATTTTACTAGATTTAAAAAAATGATAGGGCACAGGGAGAACCAGGTGGCTTAGTGGTTAGCACACCTGACCACCAGCTCCTTGTCTCTCTCTGTGGGGATGGTAGAGTTTCCTGGTTCTTGATCCTAGGTCAGGAGTGTATGGGACTCCACCCACATCTGGGCCTTTCCTTTTTAAGTGGGGCGTGGTAGGGAGACCTGGGACCTCCCTCTCCACTGGGTCCCCACCCAGGACCTTGTAGCAAGTAACATTGGCAGGGTCCTCACTACAGAGAATCCAAGTCTGCCACTCTGGGCTACTTCTTACATGTGTGCTCTTTCAGTTTGGGGCATAGTCCAAGTGGCCAGTAGCTTACTAAAAAGTCCAAATGAGCAGGGTCCTTTAGGACCTGCTGGTTCTCAGATGAGGTGGTGGTTGGAGAAGGCACTGCCTGGGGACCTTACCTAATCTGTGGTCCCTCCCAGGAAGGATTAGTCTCTCCTGCTCCTTGTCCACATCCCTTTCCATGGGCTTCTGAGCTCCTTTTAACCCACTCTGCCATGCTCAGCAGGTCTGGAAGGGAAGGGGTACCTGGGCTCAGTATTATCTTTTAACACCTTTGGGCCCATGTGCCTGGGTGCCTGGGATGGACCGCACTGAGAATGCCACACTCAGGACAGACTGCGAGAATTAGGGCAGACAATCCCTCCCAACTGGTAGTTTATTCTATAATTAGTTTCACCAAGCCACTAACTAACGAGCTTCTGCAGTACCCACACTGGTTAACCAGAAACCAACTGCAGTCCCCTTTAGGCATTCCAACCCTTGGCTCCTATCCAGACAAACAGGTCTAATATAGTGAGAGGTTACTGAAAACCCAGTTTGCCATATGTGAGGTTCTTACTAATCCCAAAGGATCAGATACTTACCCCAGATCAATAAATATCTCAGATCTTACCCAGATATCATGCTGTCAGCCAATCCTTGGTAAACTAACTAAAGATTTGTTAAGAAACAAAAAGAGTTAATATGGTTAATAGATCATATACATACAAATGATTGCAAAGTCCTCATATCAGGTTTGTAGCAGTGATGGAATAAACTGCTGGCTTGCAAAAGTCTCTCTGGTAACTTCCAAAGGATTAGAAGAGCCTTAATCCATAGTTCAGAATACTCCTTTTAGTTGTAAATCCACAGTCCAGAGAACTGGAGCAGGAAGGAGGCAAAATGGGAGATTCCTTGGGTATCTCTTATATCCTCTGCAATGTGCATCAAAATTTACTTTCCTAAACAAAGCCCACTGTATGGAAAGTATGGAAAGTTACCGACCGAAGATGGAGTCCAGGGTCAGTCCAGGGTCACATGAGCACATCACATGCCCCTACATGTTTTACTGAATCACAGGGGAGGCCATTGGCTCCTCGCTGTCTGAGGCATCCACAGGAAAGGCATTCTGGGCAAAACATTGATATGGAGAATGACAAGGGGCACAGTTAAGGTACAGCTGCCCCTTGCCAAAGGTTGACAAACTGCTAGGAAGACTGTGGGTTGCCACATCTATGTCTACCCTCCACCCAGCAAAGGGGTATTGGCAGATCCCTCTGACAGCCGAGTTTAAAGAGAAGCCCATGTCCTCCATTCCATTTGGGTTATGTCAATTCAGGCTCCATGTGGCAGCTGCCAAATTTCAGCAGTTGATGGAAAGAGTGCTGTGGCCACATGATTCATATGCAGCCGCCTACATTGATGATCTCACCTACAATGAAGGATGGACTGTCCACACGAGACATGTCGCTGCGGTACTACAAGCCCTTGAGGAAGCACAAGTGATGACCAACCCAACCAAGTGTTAACTGGCAACCCAGGAAGTCACCTGCCTGAGGTATACAGTGTGGGGGGCACAGTTATGACCCTCCCCCTCCCCAGTGGACAAAGTCCAAGCCCTAGCAGACTGCTCTGTCCCCTCCACCAAGAAGCAAGTTTGCTGTTTCTTGGGATTAGCAGGGTACTATCGGCAATTCATCTCAAATTTCATCATCATTGCCACCCCTTTAACAGACCTAGGAAAAAAATTCCACACCAAAAATCCACTGGACAAAAGGCTGTGGTGAGGCATGTAGAATACTGAAAGACCAGTTGAGCAAGGAACAAGTGCTGTTCCCCCCAGATTTCTTGAAGCTATTTATTATACAAATTGATGCAGCTGATGTCTGGCTTGGAGCAGTGCTGTCTCAAAAATCAGAGGAGTAGAGCACCCCATCCTCTTTTTTAGCAGAAAGATGTTCTCATGGGAGGCTGCATGCTCGGTCATCGAGAAGGAGGCCCTAGCAGTGAAATAGGCTGTCGATGACCTGTGATAGTACTTATGGAGGCAGCCCTTCTACCTAGTAACGTGCCGTGAGCAACTCCAATGGCTAAACTCTAATGAAAGGTCAACCACATGTCATGCAATGGTACCTCTTGCTGCAGCTGTATAGCTTTTATGTTTCCCGCCACACAGGCACAGAAAATAAAAATGCCAAATTCTTTTCACAGGAAGAAGGGGATTGGGATCAGCCCCCTGACACCACAACTCAGGAACTGAAAGGAGAGGGTGTGTGGAAGTGGTGGCGCATATAGAAATCCTAAAGTGGGCTGTGATACCATATAAAAATGACAAGTTACATTAATACAGTCACCATTGTTACAAAGTTGCAATAAATCTTGTACAAAGTTTATCATGTAAGGTTTCAATGGAAAAGTTACAGTCTGTCAAGAATGATTATCCTGGTTAAATCCATGTTTCATTACTGTATCTGAAGTTACAAATAGTGGCTATGTATCTCTATCTCAAACATAACACCCCCTGCCCCAGATGGATTTACATCAGGGCTAGGTACCTATGTGTCGATGGACCATTAAGGACACACAGCTCTCACAATTGCATAGTCCGATATCATTGATCTGTATTTTTACCTGGCTATGGACTTTTCTAACGCCGTGACCAGGGCCATGTCTGTCCTTTCAAAGGGCATCCCTATGGTGGGCAGTGGTGCCAGAGGGGCCTTTGGGATCTTTTTCTGACCTGTCCACCAGCACTTGGGACATGATGTGCAATGGTCCCGCACATGCATGAGTGACATTAAATTTGACAAGGAAGTCACCCAGGTATCAGGGATGTGTCTTTTGTCATCCCTGTGAAAATTCATCAAAATTTGGTCAAATTATAAACCTCTGGAAAATCTCAATTCACATATGCTCAGTAGAGAGAGATATGTTAGCATTTGGTAGCTGAATTCTCAGAAGGTTCTGTCTGCACTGAGCATGCTCCATCTCTGCACAGCTTCTGGGTGCTGATTTGCATGCACCCTCGGCAGAGAGCCACTGACCATGCTCCATACCAGAACAACAGGGGCTGAGCAGGAATTTCCCTTCAGTTGCTCCTCCCTGCTGTTGGGGTCAACTCTGGCGCCAAGCACTGGAAGTGAGAGTATGAGAGTAGGAAGGCTGTCACTCCTTTGTCCTAATTGCTCTTGCCCAGGTGGTGTGAACTAGGAAGTCACCTGACTGAAATTCAGAGGGGTGAGAAGGTCGGACATGGAGGAATAGATGCATGAAGGGGGATGGTAGCCTTGGGTTGGGGAGTTGGAGCAGGAGCTGAGGGTAGGGGGGGTTGTGTAGGAGCCTGGACATATGTAGTATGATATAGTTTTGAATTACATGATCACTTACTATTTTTCCATTGAATGTCTGCCTCATTCAGTACATTAGATAGACCTGCTCTGCGGATGAATCAGGGTTGTGAAGGAGACTGTTGTCTGCAGGACCCCTGCCTCATTTGTTGCAGAAGTTGGAAGGCATATAGTGAATGGGCAGGGGAATGCAGGAACGAGAGTGAGGAAGAATGGTTCAGTAGTTAGGGTGCTAGCCTAAGACATGGGAATCCTAGATTCAAGTCCCTGTTCCAACACAGCCTTCCTCTGTTACCTTGGACAAGTCACTTTAACCATGTAGCTTCTCTGTGCCTCAGTTCCCTGTCTGTAAAATGGAGATAATACTCCTCTATCTCACAGGACTATTGTGTATATTAAAGATTGCGAGGTGCTCAGATATTATAGTAATGGGAGCCATATAAATACCTAAAATATCTAGGTAGCTAGGAAGAGAAAGGGTGGTCTTGTGGTTAAAAGGAGCATGCTCCCTGGAGAACTGGATTCTAGCCTTGCCTGTACCACAGAGTTCCTGTGTGATACTGGGCAAGTTGCTGAAATCACACTTTTCGAGGTGGCCACCGTGTGTCCTTCATTTTCTCAGTACCCAAATTGAGACACCGAGGGTCTGACATGCAGAAGTGCTAAGCACTCGTAACTAGTCAATAGAAGCTCTGCTCTGGACACACAAAGTGCTATGACATATTAAACGCTCGGGAAGAATCCAGCCCTAGATGTCTCAAATTGGGCACCCAAACATAGTTGACAGGTGTTTCTTTTTGGGTGTTTTACTGTTGACTCGAATGGGAGCAGCAATGAGCCCAAAATGTAAACGAGCATGGCTCTGTTAGTGGATTCTTATGAGGAATTAGTTTTTTATTTGTTTTGAATTCTTCCACATATATTCTACTGCTAAACTCTCGAGAGAATGCCACTTCCTTTCTTTTCATTAAGATTGATATATGTGTGTCTGCACAAATCCCTGTTTCTTCCTATCCCTCTTGGAAGTTACCTTGAGAACTGATGGCTGTAAAATACTTTAAAAAGTCAATAGAATGTACATTAAAAAATTAACAGCAAAAATACATTGAAAGGGATAACACTGCATTCACAGGAAAAGCAGATGGCTGTGCAGATTTGAATTATTCATTTAAAAAAGTCTGAGAACTTATTTGTAAGGGCTGTGATCCATTGGTATAATTTTTGCCGGTTTATTAGCGGAGTTGTTACTCTTAAGAGGAAGAGTAAACATCTCGTTTGGTGACTTGGGATTCAGGCTAGTAAAATGCAACTACAGAAGTAATTTATAAATAGTGGGTAAAATTAACTTAACTGCATCTCCGAATTAGGGCTGACAACTGCTTTGTTAGCAAGTGCACAGACACAGGGCACAGACTTTACTGAAACTGATGCTAAGGAAGATTTTCAGACTTAGAAATACCAGTTACATGGGAAATCATTTTACTATTGAATTTGTTTAAATATTAAATGGTAGACTATTGGCTAATTTTGTATTTATATGTCCCATATTCTTTTTATCACTCCTTATAACACGCCAGAGTGCCAGTTCTAAACACAGATAAGGTACAGACTAATACACGTAAGTAGCTTCAAATTATAGAGCAAGAGACTGAGCATCAGTTGTGTTATTTTGTATGTTAGAAGTGTCTCACTGTTGGCTTTCATATAAAATGTGTCTCTACCTGAAAAGTGACTCTCAAAATGGCATTGTGAGGTTCCATGTCTGCTGTATCACAACAAAAAAAGGAGGACTTGTGGCACCTTAGAGACTAACAAATTTATTTGAGCATACGCTTTCGTGAGCTACAGCTCACTTCATCGCAATAGCTTACAGTGCTCATTTTTCAGGTAAAACTCCCTGTCCCCCCCTCCCCCCCCAGCTGCCAGCCCTGCAACTACAGATCTGAGGGTCAAGCTGGGTTCTTGGGTCCAAATTCACCAGTAGTAACTGATCTGGAATCAGAGATTTTGTCCTCATCTATCCCTCTGTAGTCTCCTGAGCATAAGAAAGCAGAATTTGGTCCTGGACTGACAATTCGGATGATGTGGTGATGAATATATATATATGTATAGTGGAGAGGGAAAAGGAACTGTTAGAGTGGAGTACAGAGTCATAGAAAAGAAACTTATCAATTCTCTGGGCCAGGTTTTGATCTGTTTGGTCTGACGTCAGTGAGCTAACCTGATCTACAACAGTGTTAAGAAAATCAGAATTGGGCCCTCTGAGTCAAAATTTTACTGGCAAAATCATCTTCACACCAGAGAGTAGATTAGGGGATAGTATCTGCAATTCATGCAAGAAACTACTGACTCTGAAGTTGCAAGGTTTAAAAAACAAAACATTTACAGCACCAAATACATGCCGGTTAGAAGCCTGCTGAACTCTTTGTCAGATAACTTGTGCTGACTAATTTTTTTTTCTAACGATGCCTCTGCTCTCTCAGCTTTTGATATGGAGGTGGTTCCATTTGATCATGTTTGGGAACTCCAGGGTACTGCTATTAAAAACATCTGTGAGATAAACGCATGGCTTCAAAGAACTGGCAATAGCACTTTTAGAAAGTAGCAACTATTTCTTTCCACAGCACCTACAGGAAAAGAAATTATGTTTCTGACTTTTAAAAATCTTGGTCCAGTTGCTCAATTGGTGCAAATGGGCATAGCTCTGATGGAACTGTATTGATTTACACCAGCTTCGAATCCACACCCTTGTGCTGTGAGATAATCTCCTAAATGCCCTTCACATATGAGAAGTGTGAAGTGTCTGTTCTCTTTCCTTCATTCTTACAAGGCAAAATGAGCATACTGTGCAGCTTTGTTTGATTAATGTAAAATGCATTGTTTTTAGACGAAAGTCTGGGGCTATCTAAAAGAAGACCAGTTATGTCTGAAATCAAAAGGCTGAGGGGTGTCAAGAAAGAGCCTGAATTAGCTAAGGGTACCTAACAAAGCATAGTAAGAAATTGACTTAGGAAATTGACTTAGGAAGTATGAGAAATTGACTTAGGAAATTGACTTAGGAAGTAATGAGATCATACTTAGTGGTCTGAATGATCTTTCTTTCTGCAAGTTAAAGGCATTCGTATCCTGGTGCTTGGGAGTGCATAAGGTCGTGGGCCAAATTTTTCTCATTTGCACTTATTGAAGCCTGAATAACTGAGGTGAAACCTATGAAGTAATTCTAACTTTGCACTAGTGTGAATCAGAACAGAACAGAGACCATTACCCAATAATCTGGGCTCTGATAAAATGTTAGAACATTATTCTGCCACCAACCATATTTTTAATCTCAGGAATGATGACATATAAATCTTTTTTTCTAAGCCGTCATTAAAACACCTTGTTAGAATTCCTGGAATTGAAAAACCAGGTTTTATTTGATGTTGTATCCCACGCTTTCACTAAGTCACTCATGTTGAGTAGATGTTTTTCAGTCATTCTGTGTTAGTGGAATTCTCATTCCTGAATAGAAAAAAAATCCATGTTCGAACTTTTTTTAATTTAGTAATACCTAGAGGTGTGCAGGAACCAGGATTTCTATTCTGGGAAAATATTTGAAATTTTCTGCAAAATGGAATTTTTGAAAAAAAAAAAGTTTCAAGTTGATTGGAAAATTCTGTTTGAATAACACTGAAATGTTTCATTCCTTTTGACTTTTAACAAATAAAAATTTCAAAGTGAAAATTGTTGACCAGCTCTAGTAATACTCTTTCCACATCCAGGATACAAGTTTGCATAAGCATTGTTTTGTCATTATCTGCTCGCTCTATAAAGCACTGTGTTCTTAGCCATTCCAGTGTTGTTGTTGTGACAGATTCCCACTGCGAATGAATTCTTTGCAATAGAATCACAGGCTATAGTGGAAATTCTGATACAGTAGTGAAGACATCACCCATCACCGGAAAAACACATTCCAGGAAGTCATTCAACTGTCTTTGTTTTAGGCCTGGTCTACACTACCAATTTTTTTTTTTGCCAAAAGGCAGCTTTTGGCGATGAAACAGCAGAGGTGTACACACTGCAAAGCCACTTTTTGTGCCGATACTCCTCAGTTGCAGCATTGTAATAAAACCAGCTTGACGAGAGTCATAAGGCTTTTTGTGCTGAGGCTTTAGCGCCGTAGTGCCAGTGTAGACGCTGTGATTGATTTTAGCGCTGTTATTGGCCTCCGGATGGTGTCTTACAATGGCCATCCTGACCACACTGGTCAGCAGTTTCAGCTCTGCTGCCCTGACAACAGGTAAACAACCTTCTGCCTCTCCCTCTTTAAAGCCCCAGGAATTTTGAAATTCCCCTTCCTGTTTGCTTGGCGTGCAAAGCTCACATCACATCTTCCCAGCTGACCACGATGGCTCCACGCAGCAAACAATCTCCCGCATGGACCACTGCGGAGTTACTGGATCTGATAAGTGTTTGGAGAGAGGAAGCTGTCCATCCCAGCTGTGCTCCAGCTGTTGGAATTTCAATACCTATGGCCAGATTGCGCTCAGCTTGCCCGAAAAGGGATGTGACCGGGACATGCTGCAGTGTAGAGCAAAGGTGAAGGAGCGGAGGAATGCGTACCAGAAGGCAAGGGAGGCAAACTGTCGCTCCAGTGCTGCGCCCCAGACCTACCGTTTTGATAAGGAGTTGGACGCTATTCTAGGGGGTGGCCCCCCCTCCACCGCAAATAGCACTGTGAATGTTTTGGCGGGTCTGGAGCCAGTGGAAAGTGAACCTAACCCAGAGGAGGAAGTAATTGATGAACAGGTGGAGGCTGAAGAAGAAGTGGAGTCCTATGATGTGTTCAGTCAGGAGCTGTTCTCCATTCCAGAGGTGTCTAGCCAGTCTCTGCAGTCACACTCTGGCGAGCCAGAAGCAGGAGAGGAGACCCCCAGTAAGTGGTTTTGCTTTGTGAAGTTCTGAAGTGGGTTGAGGGCAGAGAAATGTAGAAGGCTGGCTTTGTTTCTGCGTGCTGGGCATTTCCCTGTACAGCTAGGCAGTTTGATGGAACGGGGAGTTGATGCACTCCGAGATTTCATGGGAATCCTCCAGAGAGATCGCTAGGAAACTTTCCTGCATGTACTCAGCAATCCTCTGCTGGAGGGTCTTCGGCAGAGCTGCTTTGTTCCTTCCCCCATTGAGAGACACTTTCCCGCGCCACTCTGCAATTACTTGGGTAGGGACCAAAGGTGCACACAGGCGAGCAACATAGGGACTGGGGCGGAAGCCGCAAGCATGTAGCAGATGCACCCTTGCTTCCCTTCAGGAGTTAGATATCTTCCATAGTGATCGCTGTCTGTGGAAAACAGTGGGAAAGTTTAGAGTGTTGCCCCCATAAGTGCCCCGTGACCTTTTCAGATTGCTTTTCTGCAATACACAAGACCCCTGCCCCTGGGTTCACTCACCATTCTTGGCATCTTCTGCCTCATGTGTGCTTGCCTATGGTCACTGAGAAAGTGGTAGGTATGTGACCAACAGTGTTGCTGTTTCAGTGCTCAGTGTGTAGTTGACAGTAGTGCTTCTGTTTATTTTATTCTGTATCTTTTTTGAGATAGGGTGACCACATCTGCACACAGTATTCAAGATGTGGGCGTATCATAGATTTATATAGAAGCAATATGATATTTTCTGTCGTCTTATCTATCCCTTTCTTAATGATTCCCAATATTCTGTTAGCTTTTTTGACTGCCACTGCACATTGAGCGGATGTTTTCAGAGAACTATCCTCAGTCACTACAAGATCTCTTTCTTGAGTGGTAATGGCTAATTTAGACTGCCATCATTTTGTATGTATAGTTGGGATTATATTTTCCAATGTGAATTACTTTGTATTTATCAACATTGAATTTCATCTGCCATTTTGTTACCCAGTCACCCAGGTTTCTGAGATCCTTATATAAGTTTTCACAGTCTGTTTTGGACTTAACTATCTTGAGTAGTTTTGTATCATCTGCAAATTTTGCCACCTCATTGTTTACCCTTTTTCCAGATCATTTATGAATATGTTAAACATTACTGTCCCAGTACGAAGCCCTGGGGGACACCGCTATTTACCTCTTCTCAATCTGAAAACTGACCATTTATACTTACCCTGTGTTTCCTGTCTCTTAACCATCAGATTTCAGAGTAACAGCCGTGTTAGTCTGTATTCGCAAAAAGAAAAGGAGTACTTGTGGCACCTTAGAGACTAATCAATTTATTTGAGCATGAGCTTTCGTGAGCTACAGCTCACTTCATCAGCTGATGAGCTCACGAAAGCTCATGCTCAAATAAATTGGTTAGTCTCTAAGGTGCCACAAGTACTCCTTTTCTTTTAACCATCAGAGTTATTGATCCATGAGAGCACCTTCCCTCTTATTCCATGACAGCATACTTTCTTTAAGAGCCTTTGGTGAGGGACACAGAGATCAGCCTAGATTTGGACTTCCATCTATCTACCTTGGTATTTACATGGCCCAGGTCCCTGAAATATCCTTTCAGGGTAGGAGGAAATATTTTGATTTTTGTATATCTTATTTCCTTTTACTGTGCAACTTTCTGTTTAGACTCATGCAGTATTTTGCTAGAAGGTAAAATTTCCTCTTTCTATGGAAATGAGTCTCTTTTCCTTTTTCCTCCACTTTTCCCCCCTTTAGAATACCACTCATCAGATAACTGGGAATGGTAAAGAAATGGTTGTTCTTCAGGCAAGCAATAAAATGTAAATATTATTGGTTGACAGGAGACTCTTTGTATGGTTGAAGTTGCTCAGCCTTTGGATTCATGCTTCAGTAGCACCCAGAGGCATGGCAATATCTTAGCACAACATATGCCCTATTGTGTCTTATTGCTTACATCATTCCGCTAGAACAAGCGTAGTACTTGTCTTCCCCAAAGGCCTTTTTATTTGATGTAATAAAAAAAAATTTCTAGCCTCAAAACACATAGAAAAGAAACTCATAGTATGTATGGTAACTTAAGATATTTTTCTGACACCCAAGGGAAATAAGCAAGGGGTATATGTTGTTATGTTAGATCTCAGACAAAGCTGATATTTACAGATATATATGCTGCTTTTGTGAGAGCCATATAGCCTGCAGACTGGTGTATAGTAAGGGACAATCTATAAAGAATGTATAATGATATTATAAATATTTATAGTGCACCTAGGTGAGTGTAAGATAATAGGGACAGGCCAGAAAGGCTTTTATAATAGTAAATTTGTGTCTCTCAAACACATTGGAATTCTTTTGAAAGAATTAAATAATGCATAAAGGCACAATATTCGATATAATTTATATAGAGATTGTAACAAAGTTCCTGCTCTACCTTGGTGGGTCTTGCGCTTATTGGTGGATTTGCTCGCCTTGGAGCTTCACAGCAGCCCTCAGCTTGGCCGTTTTTCTGAATCCACAGTCCAGGTCGACGACTCCTGTGTCTGACCAGGAGTTGGGAGGATTTGGGGGGAACCCGGGCCCGCCCTCTACTCCGGGTTCCAGCCCAGGGCCCTGTAGAATGCAGCTGTCTAGAGTGCCTCCTGGAACAGCTGTGCGACTGCTACAACTCCCTGGGCTACTTCCCCATGGCCTCCCCCCAACACCTTCTTTATCCTCACCACAGGACCTTCCTCCTGGTGTCTGATAATGCTTGTACACCTCAGTCCTCCAACAGTCCACGTTCTCACTCTCAGCTCCTAGTGCCTCTTGCTCCCAGCTCCTCACACACACACCACAAACTGAAGTGAGCTCCTTTTTAAAACCCAGGTGCCCTGATTAGCCTGCCTTAATTGATTCGAGCAGCTTCTTGATTGGCTGCAGGTGTTCTAATCAGCCTGTCTTAATTGTTCTGGAACCTTCCCTGTTACCTTACCCAGGGAAAAGGGACCTACTTAGCCTGGGGCTAATATATTTGCTTTCTATTACTCTCCTGTAGCCATCTGGCCTGACCCTGTCACAAGATTCAAAAGTTGATTAAGTCCTTTAGAAGCAGCTACTAAGAAAACTCAGAGGAAGAGTAATATGGGTAAGTGTTAGAAAGCAAAGAGGACAGATATGTGACCAATTTTCAGAATTGAAAGAGGTTAATAGTTAAGTGGCAGTATGCCGGGGTAAATACAAGAATTGTTGTTTAATATACTTATTTGCAATCTAGAAAAGAGAGTGAATAGAAGTCATACTTTGTTGTTGACATAACAATTATCTGGTTATTCAAGACTAAGGATTGCAAGTTCCTTTAGGAAGACCGAACAAAACAGTGTGAGCCACATGATCAGTTCTGCTTGAACTGTCTCCCCATGTTTATACCTGTACTTTTATGGGTATAACTGACTGCTGACACATTTGTGCACCTATAATAATTTGTGCCCATAAACTAAGCCCATAAATATGGAGGAAAGTGTTTGAAAATGGTATGTACTGTCACAAAAAAGTGAGTAAGGATCTATAAGCAGCAAATAGGAAAACATGGATATGATTGGAAATTAACAAACAAACATATAGTTGTTTAAATAGATGGAGGGTTTTTTTAAATCAGAAGGTAAAACCAAAATTAGGAATCAAGTATGAAATCCTCCAGGATCAGTTTTCTGAGATTATGAAGAGACTGGCATTGTTGTCCTTTTCTTTTTTGTTTATGCCATAAGGACCAAAATAAACTGAGCATCTTATATTTTAAGCTTTATGTTGTATGCAAGTATTTATTTTTTTTAATCCTCATGCTACAGATGGCTTGAGTTGTACAGTCTGCAATAATAAAGGCCACAAGAAAAGTACATAATAAAAGAGAGAATTGCACTAAAACTGTAAGAAGCTATGTGAGGGACCAACTCTCTCCCTGTGCATCTCAGCAGCAATTGAGGTCAGTACGTGTCCTCTCAGGAGAGATCTCCAGATCAGGGGATTGCTGGCAAGTTATTTTCACTGCTGGACCCTTGACTATGGAATTTTGTTCCCCTGTTAGTCCAGCACAGCCCAGTTTGGTTAACCTTCAGCTCATGTGCTAATTGCCTTCTTGAGTAATGGATGGACGGACAGTCCATGAGATAGATTCTTCTTAACTTATTAAGAGATTTTAAAGATGAAGACCTGGAAGTGGATTTTTTTCAAATGAGAAGCCAGTAGAGTGCATGGAGCAATGCTGTAGTTTACTTTTAACAGTCTTTCTCAATTAGCAGGAGGGCTGCTGTAGATTGTACTAGCTGAAATTTCTCTGTGGTCTTCACATTTATCTGAAATCTCCATTTGATTAATAGCTGCTTTTTAGTCAAGATTCTCAGTGAGTGTAAATTGTTGTATCTCTGGTTTACACTTCAGTCTCAGTTTATGCCTGCTGAGGATCTGGCCCTTTTTGATTAGTTGTATATTAGTACAGTGAGCACTGTTAAAATGTTGGTGCTTGCTTTGGTGTTTGCTTTGGTGGCACAGATATTAACATTTAGTCATTTTTCACTTGCTGTGGTTTAAAGCAGTGGTGGGCAACCTGCGGCCCATCAGGGCAATCTGATTGGGACATTTTGCTGATGTTGACCATCTGCAGGCCTGGTCCCCCACAGCTCCCAGCGGCCGCGGTTCGCTGTTCCCGGCTGTTTGTTCCTGTCTGTCTCTGTCAGTGCAAGTACAAGGTAAAGACACATTCAAACTCAGGATGGAAGAAAGTTCCACACCCACCTCTCATTTATTTACTGTGGTCTCCTCAACTCTTCTCTTCTTGACCATATATATTTGGTGTTAGCTTCTACCCTACTGCAGATTGTAGAGGGAATGGGCAGAAGAGTAGAGCAACGTCAATGAAGTGCTGAAATGGGGAGCAGTCCCCATCATGCTCAGCAGTTTAGGTTCTACATAACACCACCCATCCGAAAATACTGTGATGCAGTAAAGGCCAAGACTGTAATGACACCCATAGTGTATGTAAGTAAATAGATGCCTATGACCACCCAGTTCAGATGAATTTACTTGCAATAAAAGATAAGTGAGTATTGAATCTTGTACTTTGCTGACCTCTCTTCTGAGTGTCTTCTTCGTTGAGTCTAGCAGGAGCCAGGCGACAGGTTCTCATTTATAGCAGAGCTATGGTGCTCTTACCTCAATAATGGCTTCACCATTGGTGGTGAGCATGTGATTCTTCCAGCATATCATGCCAATGCCACATCCTAGCATATAATGATACTCATGTGAAAAATTGTTTTATGTTTGTACATTCATGGTCTGACTTGCCCTACAGTAAGGCCTGGTGTAGTTTTTAGTTGATTGCAGGTAGCTACCTGTCATGCACATTCATTTGTGGCTCAATGTGTGCAACTTCTTCTTGTTTTGCCAAATTTTCATGCACATTGCAGAGATTTTCTTCACCTTTATGTCTCCTCATACTTCCACATGACTCTTTCCTCACTCCACCTTCTGCTCTACTAAATGTGTTCAGAGGCACGGAAGACCTTCTAGGGATAGATCATTTCTCCTTGCAATTACATTGGCTTCACATGCTCAAATAGACTTCATTAACCTGATAGCTTAAGGAAATGAAGCTCCAGGGGAAACTTCTATTCCAAGATAGATAATTAGGAAATTAAATAAATGCTATTCCCAGCATATGCAATCCTAATAAGGCATGGTGGTTACATTTGCTCCCTGGAGCCACAGTCTGGAATAGCAAGTATCCATTTATTTTAAAACTTTTGCATTTTGTGTGTTCATTTTTGTCCCTTGAGTTGGACAAAGTCTAAGGATGGTGGGGCTTACAAGCCTGTTCAGGCTGTGGGAATGTGGACTGGTTAGTTGCAGGCTTGCAGGGCTGCGTGTTGGTGATAGCCTGTTTCCAGGAGTGAGATTTAGGCTGTGGAATCACCATGATAACAGACGTACTCTAAAAAGAATATGTTTTGGTAAAATAATTATATCTTGTCAAGTATGATCCCTGTGTTGTTTTCTTCGATTGTATGCTCTTTGGGGCAGGGATCATCTCTTTGTTCTGTGTTTGTGCACAGTGGGGCCCTGGTCCATGACTGTAATACAAATAAATAATTAACAGTAAAGCTGCAATCTTTTCTGTCTCTCAGAACTTTTAGCTTGTATAACTTTTTTCATAGTGCTCCCTAAGTGTGTCAACAAACCGTTTACTGGCAAAGTTCTTCCAGCTCTGCCCAGCAAATCTTGACTGCCATTATCCACTCTCCACACAGTTGCAGATGCTGTTGATGTCAACAGGAATACTGCACCTGAGGGGAGAGCAGACTTTCAGAGCCTAGATCTTCTGAGTAGATCTGAGAGGAGAACTTTACCTTCAGACAGCGATAGCCTCTGTTGTTAATAGAAAACGTGCACCTCCCCCAAAATGCTAATACCATTAAATGTCATGCACAGCCGGCAATAGCAAAACAGAGGTTTGAACAAGAGAGTTGCACGGACATGGGGTCCTATTGAGGGGGCCTATTAGCAGAGAGCAACTGTTATAAATGAAAAGGACTTGCTAAAATAAAATGTTTCTAATAAATCTCTGACTGCCTGTATCTGAAATGTATGTATCTGAAATGGTGAAACCTAAGAAGAAGGGTAATTAGTGAAGTGTGCTCCAAAGTTTCTGCCTAACATTAAATAGGGAGGGATGTTAGGTGCAAACAAAACAAAGAAAATGAGGGGAGAAATCAATTTACTTGTTAATGAGCACGATCATCTCTTTTTTTATAGGAAACCTGACGTTTTGCCTTTTGATTCTTAATCAGCCTTTGGACAAAGGTTACTTTCATCTTCTGTGGAAAAAAGGTAATAATAACTTACATATATCTTCATTTGCTTATTTACTTAGCTGCTGCCCAGCTAATCTACCGTATGTCCATTGAATCTCAATGTGGCAATTTCCACTAACTAGAGCAATCACCAGGTGAGACTGTGAATCAGCAGAATACATTCCTTGTTGTTGAGTGCAGCAAATGAGTGGATTAGTCAAATTTCGCATCTCTTATGCATTTCAGTGGGAACTTCATGGACTGGGAAGGGATACACGTATGTGCGCTTACGTAAAATAAGCCTGCAGCTTTTCAGAGGCATCCTCAGGAATGATGGTGGTTTTGCTGACAGAGTGCAGTAGATCAGCGCTGCATTCATAACTTAGGAAGTGAACGTCCATGATAGGTCATCAGCAAAATGTGTTAGTTTTAGTCAAAATCAAATGAACCATGTACAAAGATTTATAAAAATATTGGGATTTTTTTCTGTTGGAAATGTGCAAATCATTGGGCATGTTTGCTTTGTTTAGTAAGCGTGGAGCTAATCATCTCTGGCATGATCATTGTAAAGCTAATATTTTGTAGAGTTTTTTTTTTACAAATGTTTACATGCTTTAAGCGGTTCATTCTTTCAGTGGAGAAGCTCAATCTTTCAGAAGGTTGCTAGGAATTCTTGCCTAAAATATTCTTAAAATGCTGCAGCACAGAGACAGAAACCCTAATTTCCAATATTCATTCATGGAGTTACTCTTACTTGCTACAAACGGAGCTTGACTTAAAGAGATGCTGTCCATTCGAATATTTTAAATTGACCAGTTTAAAAAAAGAATCTAGCTTCTGATAAAGCACTGGGGTAGTGTGTAACCTGTTAACAAGTTTGGAATCCTGCAGACTCATTGTGACTGGTGTGAATTGTTAATTCTACCTTGGACATGAGGGAGGGTGAGAGTGGCTCCATAGTTGTAGGAAACTAGGGTAGGAGACAGAGAAGTCTCTGCAGAGAAACCATAGGAATAGCCATGCTGAGGGAGAGTTTTATGTGTTGCTATTATTTGAGTTACTATTAAAGCCAAACCCCAGGAAGCGGATTAATTTTGAACTGAAACCTGTGAGCCAGATTGTCTCCTCTGGTGAACTCCCTTACAGGGAGCTTTTTAAGTAGAAATATCCCCTTGCAGAAATTCCCTCACTGAACCTCGATGGGGTCTGTCCCCGAAAGTGATTGCTCCCAGGGGTTTCACAGAAGGCCAGGGCCATCTCTGCAGTTCCTCACCTCCTTGGAAGGACAGCTACAATGTACAGGGGTCCCGAAGGAGGGTGGTGCTCTGTAGAAAGGATAATGATACAGTCTGGGAAGAAACTTTGGTTATAAAATTTCTGGGGCATGGAATATTTCTGACTTTATAGCTGCATAGCACCAAGCACAATGGGGCCTTTATCATAAACGGGTCCTCTGGGCTCTGCCATCATTTAAAAAGTACTAAGAATAACTGATCATCTCAGTAGCTAAAGCTCTTGTTGGGGCCCAGGTCACTTGCTATTCTAATTACTGCATCTTTTTCCTCTCTGCCTTCTTGTAGCCTGGATTGCCGCATTTCAGTCTAGTCAGAATGCCACTGCTTAGATCTTCTTTTCTACTCACCCGCATCACTTTTCTTTATCCTTCCAGTGGCTCCCCCTTTTCCACAACAAAGCACAAGCTTCTTTGTTGGTATCCTAAAGTCCTTTACCAGCTGTGCCCCTCCCATCTTGTCCACTTCTATGTCTTCTTGTGTTGCTTTTGACCATGCAATTGTCTCTTTCTCCCATAAACTATATACCAGACATACCATCAATCGCCTTCTGATGGTATTGCAATACCCTGACCCTACTGCTTGTATGATGTATTCTGCTATACCTTTCCTTTGGTCTGTTCTTTGATATTTAAGCCCTGCTCCTGCAATCAGATCTGTGTGTGGTGACTCTTAGACCTGCACAGGACCACTGCAGGATGGGGGCATTAGACTGTTAGCTCTAGGGACAGGAATGCGTTTTACTGTAAGAACGGCCATACTGGGTCAGACCAAAGGTCCATCTAGCCCAGTAGCCTGTTTTCCGACAGTGGTCAATGCCAGTTGCATCAGAGGGAATGGACAGAAGAGGTAATCATCAAGGGATACATCCCCTGTCGCCCATTCCCAGCTTCTGGCAAACAGAGGCGAGAGAAATGGCTAATAGCCATTGATGGACCTATCCTCCATGAATGTATCTAGTTCTTTTTTTAACCCTGTTATAGCTTGGGCCTTTACAGCATCCTCTGGCAAAGAGTTCCACGGGTTGGCTGTGCGCTGTGTGAAGAAATACTTCCTTTGCTACACTACAATGATGGGAGTGAAATAAGAACTTGAATCCAATTTAATACAATACTGTGTCTGGACAGAGCATGGCACAGTGGGACCCAGTCCTCTGAGGGCTGCTGCAATGAAAATAACAATTACTCCTACTAGGAAGGATGAAATTTTCAAAAGTGTCTAAGCGAGTTAGGAGCACAATCCCATTGAAAGCCAGTAGGACTTGCTCTCATAAGTCACTTAGAATCTATTCAAAATTCCACTCTTTGTGACTAGAGGAGAAACAGAGACCCGACTGTACCCAATGCGCTATCAAATCCACAAAGTGAAAAAACATTTTTTTGGCTAACTTCTTTCAATTACAGCAGTCTTTGGTTTAACAGCAGGTACAAAGTGTTCAGACAGAAATGTTATTTTCAAGTGGATGGTGTCCCTTTAACAAGATAACTTGTTTCATTAGTCCTATCACCTCAGCAATAGGTGAAAACAAAGGTGTGAGGTGATCTACACGTTTTGCTCTGTCCCGAGTTTATCGAGTCATGTGGATAAATGTGGACGCTCTGGGCTAAATCCATCCCTGGTGTAACTTCATTTGACCTTAAGAATCAGTGGTTTCAGCTAATTAGCCTCTGTTTTATTTCTGACTTTCATGGCAGATATTTTTACTGACATAATTTGCAAAGAACTACTTCAAACTGCATAGGTTTGAATAAAGTTATTTCCAGTCTGTGCTTTGTGAAGTCCACTGTAATGTGATTTCTGCTCTTAATTAGCCCTTTTCGAGGAATAAATATATCAGCATTCACCACTGTACTCATGTGAGGACTTCCAGTTTCTGGCAATAGGATACTGTGGACCAGAGAACAGTACCACTTCCTTCTGTCTTCCGTTGATAGCTTTTCAGTCATGCTGTACGTGGATCTTTGCCTTCATGAGAAACTTCACCAACCTCTGCTCAAATTTCAAGTTCAGCTTCCACTATCAATATCTCTTCTTACTCAAAAAAATACTTTTATAAAAAAATCTATACCATATCAGTCTGTACTTTACTACTGCTGATCTTCAGATGGTGTGAAAAAATGGTAACTCTTGAAATATAATATGTCTACAAAAGGATGGGTTTTGGATTTAAAGACTGAAGCAGTCTCCACGTTAATTCAGAACCCAAGGAAGCCCAGATTTTGGACACCAAAACCACAAAGGCCTTCTGGAAGGTACAATAAATAAAAGTTTCTAAAAGTCCAATTTTTCTCAGTAATGTAGGTCACTTATGCCGGATTTTTCAAAAGTGACTAGCAATTTTGAATGCCTTCATTTTTACATGCCCAACTTCTGAGACAACTTGAAAGGGATCTGATTTTTCAGAAAATGCGGAACATCTGACTTCTGAAAAATATCTCAAGTTGAGCACCTGAATTTGAGGCACCCAGAGTTGCTTCTCACTTTTGAAACTGTTGCCCTTATAATCTCTAGTATCCTAATGCTCTGGCATTGTCCGTGTGCCCTCACTTGGTGGCAGAATGCTAAATAATTGTGCATTCAGAATCCTCTCCATGGCTGAAAGATTAATGATGAAAGCTATAAAGAGCAGCAGTTATGCACTGAAAAAATGGCGTTATTACTTAAAGAGTTAGAATAATATGTTAGCATTCTACAGGGATTTGATAAAATTCCCATACAGTATTGTATTTCTAGAAATGTTAGGCTGTGCTGTTAAATAGTCTCTTCAAGTTTGTGAGTAGGGAAATATGTATTACAGAATGACAGGTTTCAGAGTAACAGCCGTGTTAGTCTGTATTCGCAAAAAGAAAAGGAGTACTTGTGGCACCTTAGAGACTAACCAATTTATTTGAGCATAAGCTTTCATGAGCTACAGCTCACAATGAAGTGAGCTGTAGCTCATGAAAGCTTATGCTCAAATAAATTGGTTAGTCTCTAAGGTGCCACAAGTACTCCTTTTCTTTTTATGTATTACAGAAGTGTTCTTCCTTAGATTCCCTCCTGCTCCCAATTGGGTGGGCTTGTATCCAAGGGTTTACTAGTAAAATCTGGTTGCAGGATTGGAGCATTGGTTAATCGAGTCCTGTTTCTAGGCTGTTGACAGATGTTGTGGTTATCTTGCTGATCCGTTGATACTCCATAGCATTAGCTGCTGTCCATTCCTGAAGCAGGTTTTGACTTCATCAGAAAATAAAGGCTGTCACAGAAAGTTATAAATCAGGCAGAACAGCTCAGGTTCTTATTTTCTTTTAAATATTAGGCACTCTTGCTAGAAAATATCCTTCAGCCCCTCTATTGAAATTTATTACCAGCACACTCTCAGAGCACTGGGGCTGGCTAAACCTTGACTGTGAACTGCATATTCAGTAGTGATTAGGCACTAGTGGTACTGGGCATGTGCTGAGTAAGCAGCTGTGAATGGGTCAGGACTTCCTGAGTGGGGAATCCTTGGGTGTAATTCTGTAGTCTGTGTTATGGAGGAGTTCAGACTAGATGACCATAATGATTCCTTCTGGCTTAGAATCTATGAAAGTGGGGGTGGGTCTAATCTCAACTTCCTCCTAAAACTGGCCAGCAGAATTCCTTGGCTTCTGGGAGCACTTCTGGGTTCCCTCTTCCTCCTGACTTCCATGTGGGATTCCTTCCTCTGCAGGAATTGGAGATCTAGCTGAGTTTTTTGTTATGCTTCCTGCCAGTAATTTCCTTCTTACCCCCCAAAACATATCCATAGGTATATTATGAGAGTTCTGATCACGGATAAGAAGTAAGAGCAAGAAAAAGATGAACAGCTTGAGGAGCAGACCGGAGGTTAGAAACTAGACTCTGCTCTACAGCCAAGACAGGAGAAATCTTACAAAGGCCTTTCCTCTGTCAAAATCACTATCCGATATAGAGCTAACTGTGGGCCAGCTTATCCACCCTGGTCAGATAGGGTGCGGTGGTTTGAAGTGGTTTCCATCATATACAGGGTTTACAGTTTTGTTCAATGGCTTTTAGCAACCCCCATTATAAAAATTGTGCCAGTGCAACTCCTGATCGGTCTTATTCGGTACTGAGCTAGGATAGGGCAGCTATTGAATGGAGTAAGTTATCACCGAAAGTTGTTTAATAACTACGCATTACTTCTTTTTTTGAGTAATTTGTGTTACTGGTGACACATATTGTTATGTGTCATCAGTAACACAAACTCTTGCAAGGAAAAAAGATAGAAGCATATATTAAGTATCACCATGCAGCTTGTCTGCAAATACCATATACTATGTTACATTTCATGTTCCCTATGCTTTTGTCCGCAATATACTCAATGATTTATTTTTTAAAATCTCTGAGGTTGAGGCGGAAAATCCAGGTTATTCTCCCCTGTGACAGCTATCTTTTCCTTCATTGCCTCAATGTATCATGATGAAAAGAGTTGGAGCAATTCACCTAAGCCTTTGAAATGATTAAATACATACATACATTCAATTGCTCTGTTACTAGTCTGCTATGAACTTGCTGTGTCGGCATATGCTGTACTCTCTCCTCACCTTTTATTTTCATCATTTCCATCTGCACGTACTTCTAATACGTTTCAAATTTGTACCAGACCCAGAATTGGCAGCTGGCATAAAACTTAAGAGAATTTAGAGCAGCTACTATTAATAAATAGGAAAATGTTCATAAAAATGGTGATTGGAATGTCACATGGACTTGTGTACTTTATTGCAATTTCATGCAGGCATCCAGACTAGCAGTAACTCTTACTGCTGGCCTCAGCAAAACTTCTTCGTCCTTTCTGAGGTGATGCTAGGCACCTGATAAGTCAACAATGGAGTATATTTTTCCATCTCAAAAATTTAAGTCAAATCAAAAATATAATTTCTTTTTCATGCTTAGTAATTTAAGTTCACCATTCTGTACACTTCCTGTAGATTTAAAACTTTAATATTTTCCAAGTGTAGAAGGCTTGATGTTGGACTTCATGCAGTGAGTTAATTTTCTTTAACTACAGGAGTCTAAGCAGAGTTGTTATCAGCTTTCTTAAGTGTATGGGCTTGAGAATGTACTGCTATAAGCAAGAAAAGGTGGTCAAGGAGAGCATGGGCTATTACTGCAGATCAATCTTGAAAACAAAACAATAAAAATGGTCAAATCCTTGGTAATACAGTATTTTACATCAGCTGAGACTCTGTCCCAAGAGTTTCCATTCCCTAATGGCCAAAGGAAGAAAATTAACTCTACCACGTTCCCAGTGGTGAACTCAGAGGTTTACATTTCTTTTCATAAACATGAGAGGCTTCAAAGGTTAGAGTCACAGCAAATGCCTTCTGCTCAGAAGTGCAGATACTCAGCACTTTGAAAATCATAGCTCAGGTGACTCAGGTTTCACATTCTACAATTGAGCTATCCAAAACTAGTGGACACTTGAAAATGAAGGTCTAATTTGGTTTGCCCAAGGTTACTTGGTAAGTCATTGGTAGAGCTAAGCACAGAATGCAAGTCCGTTGACTTTGTTTCGCGCTGAAACCACCGTTTGATCTTGTTTCCCTTAATATGTGGGATAGAATAAAGTCCTTAGCTTGTACCTGTGGTAGATGGCCATGAGACTGTAAGCTTTGTGTTGTTTTTAGTTCTGCGCAATTTCAGCAACTGGAAATGCTGAGATCAAAGAGGAGATTTTGTTTGTTTGAAGAATTGCAGATTTGTTTTGTTTTGTGTTTTTTTTTAAATGGCAGAATGATGAATCATTAAGAACTCCCTTTGTGGTGCTTTGAAAAGCTAAACCCTGCTGAGCTTTAGTTCAGAGTAACAGGACAATAGAGAATTACTTTGAAGTGCTAGGGAAAAGCCTAACAGATGATTAGAGCAGAAGGGAAAAAAATAGGGGAGGGAGGCCATTACAATGCTTTTTACTACTGAGCTGGGATGCAAATCCCATTAGGGAACTTCTGTTGTCAAAAGTTTTGCTGTATGGAAGCCTTTGATAGCATCCTATTGTATATCCTGTTGCCATCACATTTTGCAGAGGATATTTAAAACGTGAAGCTTCAGAAAGTATTATCAAGAGGAAACTTCAGAGCACCCAGTACAAAGAAGGAAAGGATGAGCCGCTGAAAAAAGAATATAACCAGCAAGTGCTTTGGCTGCAGAGCTGTGGCATGGGAAGCCAAGGGCCAGGAGTAAGTTTACATAATTAGCACAGATGCGTGAGCTGAGAGAAAGGAGAAAGTTCTTCACTTAAAATATCCATTGGATTTTCACTGGCATTACACTTAGAACTGACCTGCCTGCTGTAGCCATAGCCATCTAGAGGGAAATTATGTTCATCAAGGCAAAACAACCTCAGAATAAAGGGAGGGAGAGGACCAGTGGGGTGAGGGACAAGCTTGAATTGATATAGGCCTGGCAGGGAGAACTCTGCTGCCAGACTGAAGAACAATTAGGGTGGGGAGTTATGGGGTTGTGGATAGTGAAGCAGAGGGAGACAGTCCACTGGCTGATGGCAGTGGGATTGCCTATTTTAAGGGATGCTCCTCATTCAATGACTAATGTCCATGAATTAGATCAGTAACAAACTACAAAGTGGAAATTTCCACGACATGCATCCGACGAAGTGGGTATTCACCCACGAAAGCTTATGCTCCAATACATCTGTTAGACAATAAGGTGCCACAGGACTCTTTGCCGCTTTTACAGATCCAGACTAACATGGCTACCCCTCTGGTACTAAACTACAAAGAAACAAATGAGCAGATAAAACCTATGATTTCAAGCAATAATGATGCAAAGGATCAGATGCTAGAATTAGACCTGGTTGAAAACAGGGGCATAATTTGTGAAAATCTTCACAAACATTGCATGCTATTTTTTCACTGAAATTCAAAATTTTGTCAAGTTTTTGTTGAACTTGTGAATCTTAAATTTTTGACTGACACATGTATGAATCATGACACAACCCCATGCTCTGGGTGTCCCTAACTTCTAACTGCCAGAGGTTGGGACTGGATAACAGAGGATGGATCACTCGATAATTGTCCAGTTCTGTTCATTCCCTCTGAAGCACCTGGCATTGGCCACTGTCAGAAGACAGGTTACTGGGGTAGGTGGACCATTGGTCTGACTCAGTGTGGCCGTTCTTATGTTCTTCTTAATGTTTTATTGACAAAACGTTGAGAGGAGCCATCCTTTTAAAAAATAGCTTTGTCATGCAATTTTCATGCCCTTGTCCTTTACTTCTTTAAAATGCAAATGATCATCCTACATAGGGGGAATTCAGCGAGTGGAGGGAGAGGAGAGAATACAGTAAAGTAAAGATCAGGAGACCGGGGAAGAAAGCAGGAGTGAGAGTGGATGAGAGGAGCTTACTGGGGAGTGCATGAGTGTTCACATAAGGAGAGGTCACTTTATTGAAAAAGTTTGAAAAAGTTTTGAAAAGAGCATTGAAAAAGTTTGGGCTCTTGAGACCAGAGTGGCTGAACTGGAGGAGTTAAGGAAGACAGAGTAGTACATAGATGACACCTTTTGGGTCAGAGTAGGGCAGTCCCATCCCCCGTCTCACAGCATCTTTGCTGTTGAGGAGGATGAAAGTCTTGGGGAAGGAGAACATCAAGCTGGAGCAGATGGAAACGATCCCATAGTTGGGACCCTCCTTCCTGATGATGTCATAGTCAGAGGCAGTGAGTTATATCTCCACATGGTGCCTTGGCACCAGCAATATTCAGAGCTCAGGTGCCCAGCTCCACCAATATTTGGGGCTCGGTGTGTCCCCCTCCCCTGGCCTCACCTGCCTCCCCATCCAGGGGAGAAAAGTGTCCCTGCCTCTTCCATGCAGCTCTATGCTGCCTCTCTGCAGCAACTGCTGCCGCAGGGTCCTAATGCCCCCCTCTCCATTACCAGGGCAGACTGACTCTGAGCCTGCCCTTCTACCTCAGACCCTTCCCTTTTCCGGCGGGACCCTCCACCAGCACAGGGGGCCCCCCTGCCCGCAGTCACCATGCTGGGCAAGGAGGCAGCCCCATCCCTCACCCCCATTGAGGCTACAGTCAGGGGCAACAGCAGGGGAGGAGGTGCACGCAGCACCCCCCGGCACCACCACGGGGGAAGCGAGGGAGATTCCTGGACCTGAGAGAGGCCTAGGAGCACATACAGTGACAGTGGTGGGGGTGAGTGTGCTGCTGGGGGGCCAGAAAAGGGGGGCTCCTCCCCCAGAGCTCGCTGCTGTCAGCAGGGAAAGGGCTGGGGGGAGTCCTCCTCTCTGGGCCCTGTCCCGGAGCAGCCTTCCTGCACCCCAAACTCATCCCCAGCCCTACCCCACCCCAGAGCCCACACCCCCAGCCAGAGCTTTCACCCCCCACACCCTCAACCCCCTGCCTTAGCCCTGAGCTCCTCCAGCACCCCAAACACCTTATCCCCAGTCCCCGCTAGAGCCCTCAACCCCCTACACTCCAACCCCCTGCCTTAGCCCTGAGCCTCTCCAACACCACAAACCCCTCATCTCCAGTCCCAGCCAGAGCCCTCATCCCCCACACCCTAACCCTCTGCCCGAGTCCTGCGCCTCTCCAGCACCCCAAACACCTTATCCCCAGTCCCAGTCAGAGCCCTCATCCCCCTGCACTCCAACCCTCTGCCCCAACCCTGAGCCTCTCTAGCACCCCAAACCTCCTAGCCCCAGACAGAGCCCTCAACCCCACACTCCTACTCTCACCCTGAGCCCCTCCCACACCCCAAACCCCTCATTCCCAGCCCCAGACAAAGCCCTCACCCCCTATACCCCTACTCTCGCCCTGAGCCCCTCCCGCACCCAAACCCCTCATCTGCAGCCACACCCCACAGCCCTCACCCCTGCACCCCCTCCCTCTGCACCCCCTCCCATCCCCAAACTCCCTCCCAGAGCCTGCACCCTGCACCCCAGTCCCCTGCTCCAGCCTAGGGCCTGCACCCCAGACCTCCTCCTCCACCCAAACTCCGTCCCAGAGCCTTGGGCAGGTGGGAGGCGGAGTTTGGGCAAGGGTGGGTTCTGGGCACCACCAAAAATTATGCAAATCTGCCGCCCCTGGTCATAGTGTCCTCTCATATTGAGGATACCCCTCCTGGGGAGGGAACCCAAGTTATTAGGAAGAGACAGGTAATAGTAATGGTGGATTTGATTATTAGAAATATAGATAGCTGGGTTTGTGATGACCGGGAGAACTGCCTGGTGAAATGCCTACTGGGTGTGAAGTATGTGGACCTCTCAAGACATCTAGACAGATTTATGTGCAGTACTGGGGTGGAGCTGGAGTTCTTGGTACATGTAGGTACCAGTCACATAGGGAAAGGTAGGAGAGAGGTCCTTGAGGCCAAATTTAGGCTGGAAGGTTGGAGATTTAAATTCCAGGACGTCCATGGTAGAATTCTCTGAAATGCTTTCAGTTTCACATACTGGACTAGTTAGATAGGCAGATCTTCAGGGTGTCAGTGCATGGATGAGACGATGCTGGGAGCAGGGATTTATTAGGAACAGGGTTATCTTTTGGGAAAGGAGGAGCCTATCAAGGAAGGATGGGCTCTACCTAAACCAAAATGAAACCAGATAGCTGGTATGTAAAAGTAAAAAAGTTGTAGAGGAGTTTTTAAACTAAGGGCTGGGGGAAGCCAACAGGTGTGGAGTAGCATATGGTTCAGACAGACATTTATTAAAGGGGATACTCTATGTCATCATAAAGAGGAGAGGATAGAAGTTGATGAACTTCACGAGGAGGGTGGTGAAGCACTGGAATGGGTTACTTAGGGAGGTGGTGGAATCTCCATCCTTTGAGGTTTTTAAGGCCCGGCTTGACAAAGCCCTGGCTGGGATGATTTAGTTGGTGTTGGTCCTGCTTTGAGCAGGGGATTGGACTAGATGACCTCCTGAGGGCTCTTCCAATGCTAATGTTCTATGATTCTATGAAATACAGGTAGGAACTGAAGAGAAACAGTCAGACAAAAGAGAGTCCCATTCAGTTACATCATATGAAGGCAGAGAACTAAACACTGACATATTTGAAAAGTGCTTGTATACAAATGCAAGAAGTCTAAATACTAACATGAGTGAAATTAAGTGCCTGGTCTTAAATGAGGATATTGATATAATAGGCATCACAGAAACGTGGAGGAACAATGATACTCAATGGGACAGAGTAATACCAGGGTACTGGTGTAGGAATGGCACTATATGTGACAGAAAGCATATTCAAATATAGTAAAGATCTTATGTGAATCCAGTCGTGCAACAGAATCTCTATGGATAGAAATTCCATACTTGAATAGTAAGAGTATAGCAGTAGGAATATACTATCAACCACCTGACCAGGATGGAGAATGTGATTGTGAAATGCTGAAGGAGATTAGAGAGGCTGCAAAAACAGAAAACTCAATAATAATGGGGGATTTCAGCTATCTCTATAGTGATTGGGACCATGTCATCTTAGGACTGGATGCCAAAATAAAATTTCTAGACACCATTAATGGCTGCTTCTTGAAACAGCTAGTCCTGGAACCCACACTGTGAGAGGCAATTCTTGATTTAGGATAAGTGGCATACCGCATCTGGATCAAGAAGTGAATATAGCTGAACTTCTCTGTATAAGCAACCATAATGTTATTATATTTAATCTCTTTGTGGGGGAGGGAGGGAGGAAGGGAAGGGAAATACCAAAGTATTTAACTTCAAGAAGGGGAACTACACAAAAATGAGGAGGCTAGTTAAACGGCAATTAAAAGGAACAGTTACAAGAGTTAAATGCCTGCAAGCTGCCTGGAAACCTTTTAAAAACACTATAATACTGGCTCAAACTATATGTATACCCCACATTAAAAAAAATCAAAACAACCAGAGGACGAAAAACCCCAACATGGCTAAACAACAAAAGTAAAAGAGGCAGTTAGAAACAAAATGGCATCTTTTAAAAATTGGAAGTCAAATCCTACTGAGGAAAATAGAAAGGAATGTAAACGGCAAATGAAGTATAAAAGTATAATGAGGTAGGACAGAAAAGAATTTGAAGAGCAACTAGCAAAAGACACAGAGACTAACAGCAAATGTTTTTAAGTACATCCGAAGCAGGAAGCCTGCCAAACAATCACTGGGACCACTGGATGATCGAGGTGCTAAAGAAGCATTCAGGGAAGACAAGGCAGTTGCAGAGAAGTTTAAATGCATTCTTTGCATAGGTCTTCACTGCAGAGGATGTGAGGGAGATTCCCGCACCTGAACCATTCTTCTAAGGTGACAAATCTGAGAAACTGTCCCAGATTAAGGTGTCAGTAGAGGAGGCTTTGGAACAAATTGATAAATTAGAGTAATAAGTCACCAGGAACAGATGTTATTCACCTGAGAGTTCTGAACAAAGTCAGATATGAAATTGCAGATCTACTAACTGTGATTGTAACCTGTCACTTAAAGCTGCCTTTGTTTCAGATGACTGGAGGATAGATAATGAGGTGATGATTTTAAAAAAAGCTTCAGAGGTAATCCTAGCAATTACAGGCTGGTAAACTTAAATTCCATGCCAAGGAAATTGCTTGAAACTATAGAAAGAACAGAATTATCAGACATAGATGAACACGATATGTTGGGGAAGAGTCAACATCATGGCTTTTGTAAAGGGAAGTCATGCTTCATCAGTCTATTACAGTTCTTTGAGAATATCCACAAGCATGTGAACAAGGGTGACCCAGTGTATATGATGTACTTGGACTTTCAGAAAGTCCCTCACCGAAGGCTTTTAAGCAAAGTAAGTAGTCATGGGATAAGAGGGAAGGTCCTCTCATGGATCAGTAACTGTTAAAAAGGCAGGAAATGAAGGGTAGGAATAAATGGTCAGTTTTCAGAGTGGAGAGTGGTAAATAGCAGGGTCCCACAAGGATCTGTTTATGATATTCATAAATGATCTGGTAAAGAGTGAGGTGGCAAAATTTGCAGACAATTGAAAATTAATCAAGACAGTTAAGTCCAAAGCAGAGTATCAAGAGTTATAAAGGGAAATCACAAAACTGGGTGACCTGGGTAAGAAAATGGCAGATAAAATTCAGTGTTGATAATGCATAGTGATGCACACTGGAAAATATAATCCCAACTATACAAACAAAATGATGGGTCTAAATTAGCTGTTACCACTCAAGAAAGAGATTGTGGATAGTTCTCTGAAAATATCTGCTCAATATGCAGTGGCAATCAAAAAAGCTAACGGTGTTAGGAACTATTAGAAAGGGTTAGGTAATCAGACAGAAAATATCATAATGCCACCATATAACTCCATGGGTGCGCACACACCTTGAATACTGAGTGCAGTTCTGGTTGCCCCATCTCAGAAAAGATGTATTAGAATTGGAGAAAATAAAACGGAATAAAAACAACACACACACACACACCGTAAGGGCCATATTAACTGCTTATGTAAATAGATGGAGATCTGTTGACTTCAGTGGTGTTTCATAGATTTACACAGCACAGAATTTGGCCCATAAAGAATAACATGTTTTTTTCAAACAGGTATGTTTATAAAAATAGGACCACCACAATCCCAAATCAGCCAGAATTATAGTATCATAGACTTAATATACTGTAGATGGAAGACCCTACACAGCAGGCTGACTTCAGAGATGGAGAGAGAGGGAAAGGGAAAGTGGCTCTTACTGAGGGGAGAGAAGCTTTTTTTCACACCCTACTCACTTTGCAGTAGTTATGGGTACGGTTAAGATTTTGTCACTCCTATTTTTAGTAAAAGTCACGGACAGGTCATGGGCAATAAAAAAAAATTCACGGAAGCCCGTGACCTATCTGTGACTTTTACTAAAAATATGCACCACAAAATGGGGAGCTGCAGGCTCCCCGCACCACCCAGGGGTACCTGGTTTGGAGCTGCAGGGTCCCCACATCACCGGTGGCTCCAAGCTTGGGACACCCCCACCACTTGTGGTGGCTCTGGCTCGGAGCTCTGGGGCATCCCTGCTGGCTGCAGCACTCTGTGCTCCCGTGAATCCCTGCCAGCTGCAGAGGCTCCATGCTCTGGGGCACCCCTGCTGGCCGCAGGTCCGGGAGCTGTGCGGCACCCACACCGGCCGCAGCAGCTGGGAGCTTGGGCCCACAGTTCCGAGCCGCCAGGGGTGGCATGGACCCTACAGCTCCTAGGCGCTGGGGGCTCAAGTCATGGAGGTCTCTGGAAGTCATGGGTTCCAGGACTTCCATGAGCTCCCTGAAAAAGTCATAGCCCTAGTTATCGGTATGACCCTGCTTCCATCCAAGACAATAGCAAAAACTTCCACTGATTATAGTGGGAGTCGGATCACTCCATGGGTTTCTTGCAGCATTTTTTATTTTAAACCCCTGTTGTCAGGAGTTGATGATTTAGAGCGTGATCAAAAGCCTCCTGAAGTCAATGAGAATAGTTTTATTCAAGGTAATGGACTTTGGATCAGGCCCTTAGTGGGAAGCTTGGCATACAAGGGGCTTGCTCATGCTTCTGCTGAAGTCAGGTTTTGGGGTGGGAGCAAGATCAAGGCCAAGGTGTCCAGGAGATGGTGATGATTTGTAATCTGTATTACTGTATCACCTAGGAACCCTAGTCATGCACTCCATTGTGTTAGGTGTTGTATAAACACAGGACAAAAAGACAGTACCTGCCCCCTGGAGCTTACAGTCTAAGACAGCAGTTTCCAACCTTTTTTTCATTTGTGGAACACTAAAAAAAATTCAAATGGGGGTTTGGACCCCTTTGGAAATCTTAGACATAGTCTGCGGACCCCCAGGTGTCTGGGGACTACAGGTTGAAAACCACTATTCTATGGTAATTACAGCCTTTTGTGGACCCCGGCTTAGATGTTTTCTGCAGACCCCCAGGGGTCCAGTCACCACAGGTTGAAAATCCACTGGTCTAAGACAAGGGACAACAGATGGATACAGGCAGATGGGAGACTACGAGTGAACAATGAGACAGTATTGGCCAGCTTGAGAGGCAGTGGTGTCAGGACACCACCATCCTGACGGATATCAAGTTTTTTGTAGCCATTAGAGCAAAAGAGAGTTTTGAAGAGGGATTTGAAGATGGATAATGAGGTAGCTTTGCAGATGTTTACAAGAAGCATGGGGCAAAGGTGTGAGGCAGCATGGGAAAAAGCATGAATGTGTTTGTTTGAAAATTTAACAAGTTGGCAATAGGAGAGTGGCATAATGGAATCTGAGGTGAGCATTGACAGCTCAGTAGTGAATGAGAGAGATGGATAATGTGTATTTTTCACCAAACAGGAAAAATAAATGATCAGTTTGGAGCTATATTATCACTGGTACACTCAAACAATTGAAACTTTTAAAAAATTTCAACTTTGTGAAACTTGACAGAGAAGCTGCTGCACAAGCTGACTGGGAGATACATGTTATGATCCACAAAAGTCAAGGCAAAGGCTGACAGTTGGCCCTTTACACTCTCGCAAGAGGAGTGACTGCATGAATGAACAAAATTTTGGCTTCATCTTTGAACCTATCTTTATCCCTTCACTACTTTAGGGTCAGATACACTGAGCACTCTGGGTTAGTCCTTAACTCCCATTAGCCCTCAACGTTAGTGGGGCATTGCATTTGTGTGGAATGATAAGCTATGAATGAAGTGTTTCCACTCTGGACAAGGCAGAGGAACCTGGAAGATTACATCTTGGCGTGTCCAGAGACAGAGTGGATTTGACTTTCCTCCTGATCTTGGAAGGAAGCCCAAATATTTTGAAGTTAGGGAACTTGATAAGCTCAGAATTCACCTGGACTTGACAATTTTGGCTGCATGAGCAGCTTCAGAAATAAAATACATTTGTAAGTCTAGAAGATGCTTTGAACGTGATTTAAAATTATCTGGAGTCTGTGCCAAATCTGTACTTACATAATTAACTTGGGTCTTTACTAAGGATTTTAATTAAGTTATTTTAATCTATTAAAAATGTTTTAAAGTAAAGTTAAAGAAAACATCAGGGGCCAAATTCAGTATTGGGTTAAGCAGGTATAAGTGTACTGAAGTCAATTGAGTTGTATGTGCTCACACCAACACTCAAGTATGGGGTAGGGGGGCACTCACTATAAGAAAGTGGGAACTTTGCCCAAGAGTTTCGAAAAGGGCAAGTGACTTAGAGTACCCAAATTGACATCTTAAAAGGGTTCAATTTTCAAAAAGTGTTACCTGCGAACCCTTTGAAAATCAGGCCCCATGAAGGTGTCTCAGGGTAGGCACCAAGAAATTGAGGCTTTCAAAATCTTGGCCTATGTTTCATCATCCTTTAGCACTGTTTCACCATTTTATTTACATATTTAGTGTCTGCCCAGTCCAGTTACTTTTCTGATAGCAAACACAAAAGTAAACTAGACTGTAGATGGAATTACATAATATGATCTAAATCATCTCAGTTCTACTTTCTCCCTCAGTTTGCAAAATACTCTTAATCCTTTTCCAGATTTATAAACCTTATTTAAATTAAGATGCAGACTCAGATCACAGTTGTGGCACTGAAATGATCTTTTTCTAGTTGTCAGAGTCAGTTTCCACTGAAAACCTCCTGATTGAACTTCAAGATCTACTGACCACGTGTCAGAAGAACAGTTCTTTGGTGTGATAATAAAATTGATTGACAAACTTAATGCTGTGGGAAATTAATGTTCTCCATTATTGGTACAACACAAATGATGGTAATGCAAACATCTATGTCAGTGTGCCTCAATCTTCACCTAGATGCACTTCCCTAAGTAAAAGAAGCATTTGCTATGTTCATTCAAGCTTTCGTGTCTTGACTACTATAAAGGATGTCAAGAAGTGCCAACATTTGGGGATTGTTTGTGATATGGTCACTTGTCTGCTAATCTCAGTCAAATTCCCAGTAAACAGTTACCAGATGACAGCTGTGAAACTCTGTGTCTCATTGCCAGTCACCTGAGCTATCCCATTGTTTGGGTAAATGTATACGAGGATGATATGTGCCCCCCCCCGCCCCTTTTTTTGTTTGATAACCAAAAGGCATGCTCAAATTGCCTAAAAGATTGCGGACTGTCTGCAGTAACTCTTGCCTCTTCCCCACAAGTTTGACAGGGGCAATAATCTAAAGGAGAACGGTGTCCCCGTCCTAACCTGTACATTCTTTACAGAAGGGATCATCTTTTTGTTCTGTATGTACGATGCCTAGCACAATGGGGTTCTGGTCTATGACTGGGATCCTATGCACAACCACAATACAAATAACAATAATAGAACTAAACTCTGTGGATTGGGACAAGGAGGGGTTATGAGCAACTAGGATTACCTAGATTATAAAATCTCTGGTCTTGGACTGTTTTGTATACATGTCTGTTCAGTGCCAAGCCCAGTGGGGCCCTGATCCTTCAAGAGGCACCTAGGCGCTACAGTAATATAAATAACTATTTATAATAATTATTTCACAGCCCATGTCTCCTCAGTAGGAATGCGTGGGAGCAGACTTCCCTCCAGTTGCTGAAGAGGAGGAGAAAGTGGGAAGACCTAAATGGCCAAGGAAAGTCATGCAGGCCAAATCTAATCCCTTGCTTGCTTTTCATTAAAGAAAGAGAGATGCACTTTAGCAGCAAGGATGTTTTTCTAGCCTGCTTCTTTGGTCAGTTTGCTAGGAAGAGCAAAAGCCATGTGGGAGCTGCTGTCTACATTTAGTTTACTTCAGTGGTTCTCAACCTTTTCCATACCAGGACACCATCCCCACCCTGCGCCCTCTTTCTGTCTAGTTGAGACCCCCTGCCCCCCGCCCCATCCCATTTTGTAATCTGGGAAAGGCAGGATAGTCATGACCCCCAGGTTGAAAACCAGTAGTCTAAATCTGAATTTACATTGCCTGGGCTGCCTTTTTTCTTGACCATCCCTTTGGAAGCTTATGCATCTTTGTCATGGAGTGAAATCCTCAGTGCAGCTTTCTAAAATGTAATGATGCTTCTGTGGTTCACCTTTTGGCTGGGAGAGGGAGAGGTAATGCTCTTGCCAGGGACTTTTGGAGCTTGCTTTCTGCAATAAGTTTAGGAGCAAGTTAGTTTTTTAAGATCACTTCAAAATCATGCATTTAACTTGATTGCTTTTTTTTAGATCTAGAGATTTGAATGAGCATTAATGCATCAGTCAGCTTTCGTTCAGTACTTACAATGCTAAGATACCCTTTGTAGTCACCTTCTGAAAATGCTTTGGCAACAGAGCTTGCTATACAGAAAGTGGGAGAAAGGATAGAAATAATAAACGCACCATCAATTTGGCTGACGCAGTTGAACATTTTTCAGTTTGTTTGCAACCCAGCTTCTGTCTCTGATAATTTAAATAGACACTTACAGTACAGTGTCCTTTCTGAAACATGCAGGACAATAGGTAGGTTCCAAAGTTATTAGTGCAATGAATCTTTGCTAAAATAGGCTTGTCGTATGCACTGCAAAAGCTTGGTGCATGCTGCTCTTCAGTTTCATATTTAGATATTAAATTTAGAGATGTGCAGAATTTGTTCAAGTTTGCTGCAAGTCTTAGCCATTTATTATACAAGCTTGCCATCTCAGTGAGTTCTTCTGGGACTTCTTAAAGTAACATGAGTAACTACATATTAAACCTGGGTTCCAGCTTTTACAGTAGCATTGCATAGTCTAAGCATTTATTTATCATGACAGTGTAGCATCCTTTAGTTGATGACTCATCTCACAAACCATAAAGCAGGGGAAAATGAGTCTTGAAGCCCCTTTGTGAGCAACAGATTTGACTTAGATTTTGTGTGTCTGTTTGGATTTAATAAGGAGGCATCCATTTTAGTAATCCCTACCAAGCTCCAGAAGATCTGTTGGAAGCCCACAAAGTTAGTGCTTTCCATCAGTTAGAGTGCTCTTTTAAGGAAAGAATAGGTAGGCCTTTTGTTTTACTCCTAATCCCAGCAGCATTCATATTTTATTTGTCTTACAGCATCTAACATTGTGTTATAATGGAAGAACACAGATATTTCCCATTAGTTATTCTGGATACTTGAAACAACATCAGCTCAGAAGATATGCTACTGCATGTCTGCTGGAAAATGTTCAGTCTGACTTATATAATCATTAAATTATTGAAAGAAAGGATATCATTCATTGAGATTACCTGGAGCTAGCTAACTAACCTGGAACTAACTCCCATTTCTGTGGGAGGCAGCACTGCAAGCTGAGCAATAGCAGATACCAGCTGATAGTGGCTTTAAGCCTGACAGAAGGCCTAAAAGCTGCATTGAAAAACAGTACCATGATTGGAAACAATACTTGTACTATACTAAGGGCTGGAATGTTCCTGCCCTTGGTGTGGGGAGTGGAAGAAGGCGAAAAAAGCCATTTCCTCCATAGTTCCCCCTCCCCATGCAGACTCCTGGACTTCAGTCCCTGAACCCATGGGACTGAAGGATTTTTTCCCTTAGCACTGTGAGGCATGCCAGTAGCCCCAAAAGAGCAGGGAGAAGGTGGGGCCACGGTTCCCCTTCACACTGTCCTGTTGGGTGGCTTGTTCTGGCACTGTCCTAAAAGTAGTATATTGTCCTCTGTGTGCTGGGGACAATCCTTTTCCAAATTCCCCCCTAGGTTACTGCATTTCTGCGCTGCCCCTAACATGGTCCAGCTGCTAATTCCACAGTTCTTAGATGGATATAGTGAGTACACTTAAACAGTTCCTTCTGGTTTTAGAGACATCACCAGTTCTAGCACCATTCCCCATTTTAAGTATAGGGAACATATCTGGAATCAGTAATATGTCTAAAATCAGAATGTACTTTAATGGCACCTACTAACTATGACTCTGAGGCAGGTCTCTCTTGAAGCTTTGAGGTGCTAATGGGGCTCCAGACACAGGATACGATCAGAGGGAGAGAGAGAAACAGAAGTAACAGCTGAGCTTCTCACACAAGTGTTCTGAGTGACCAATGTAACAAAGTAATTAATGTTAAACCGTTTTTGTGATATCCCCTCGTTCATGCGATTCTTTGACCATAAAACCTGAGGGTCATGAGTTGGTCCTGGCATTTATCATCAACTAGTATTGTATAAATAGCCACATATTTTGATTAAGGTAATAGTCGCTTTTTTCAGAATGTTATTTCTTCTGATTTTGAGAAATCAAAATGGCCTAATATTATAGGTGTATGCAGATTGCAAGCTTCATCCTGTATCCATGGCAACAATAGTTAAATGGTTAGAATACTGACACCTAATGTCTTTATAGAGAAACAATACAGACATTTTCAGAGAAGTTGGTAGATTAATAACCTAACTGAACATAAATAAATACAGGATGAGATTTTCAAAGGATACTAAGGGACTTTGACGTCCACATCCCAAGGAATTTCAATTGGAAAATTTCAGCCAAATATGTAAATATACACTTTGATGTAAGTGAGAATCTTTGACATTTAGTATTGATTAATAGGCAGGAGATGGCACAAAGCTACCATCATGCTAAAATATGGGTATCCCTGAAGAGCAACCCATAGATTTTGTGCTGGCGATTGAGAACTGTATAAAGAATAACATTCAACATAGTTTACGGCTGCGAGACTTATATGGACACTTGGGGTGTAATAAGGCAAGAGGCCAAATGCTTTCAGCACCTGTGAAGCTTGTACATATCTGCATGGCCACACAGCCTTCATCATGTTATTACCTTAGTTTAGAAGGTAATTTATTAGTGCATAGAGAGTAACAATGGAAATAGCTTCCCACAGCTCTTGTTGGCAAAACACTCTAAAGAACTTGACACATACACACAAGCACTTCTAAACCTCTTTGGCTCTGCTCCAAACCATGCTGAAATTAACAGGAGTCTTTCCACTGATTTCAGTAGGCTTTAGATCAGGTCCTTTTTCGCAGATTACCATGAAATGTGTGTGAGCTGGAACAGGATTTAGATACGGGTTTGTGCACGAGGACATCAAATGCTCTTACAAAATGGCAGATTCACAGGTTTTAATGAAACGAAAGGAAAAGCCTAGAGTAAACAAATAGTTAATATAATACATTAATTCTTGGAAATCCGTACTAAATACCAATTAAGGGTTGTGTCATTGCTGTCCAATTTTTTAAATTTAAATTTAGTTCTTGTGAAATGTGCCTGTGCCATACCAGGGTATAATCCAGACTAATGAGCGGGTGTGTCACCCCTTCCTTGCAACTTTCGGTGCCATACAATGCCTTGCTGAAGAAGCTCCCACCTGAGCCACTCTTAAACAGCCTTCCAGCATGCAAGCCACATCCTGAGCATCTGTGTGTAACTGCAGCCTGCCAGCCACATTGGGTCACACTCTGGCTCTGACCAGGTTGGGTTATACTGCAGGGTGACCCCAACACACCCCAAGTCTTAGATTTTCCTCCAGAAATGTATATCTTGCACTGCCCAGCCCGCTCCTGGACAATACAAGTTATATTAAGCCTGTTTTATTTCTTTAATAGAAATAATATGCACACAACTTGCCATCCCAAATGGAGTTTCCCAAACACTTCCATTTAAACACACTGGATTAGATAAAACAATGAAGCAAGTTTGTTAATGACAAAGAGAGAGATTTTAAGTGAGTACAAGTAATGAGGCATAAAGATCAGAGATGGTTACAAGAAAAATAAAGATAAAACTCTACTGGTGCCTAGTTGAAAGGGGGTTAGCCTGGAGCCTGGGTTCAAGCATGAGCTTACACTGCAGTAAGTGTTAGCAAGACAGTGGGTGAACTCCTGACCTTGCTGAAGTATATAGGAGTTTTGCCACTGATTTCAGTACGGCCAGGATTTCACCTAAGATGTAGAAGTTTTACTCTATTTTATGCTCACTCTTTTTCAGTTTAACTCTGTGTGCCCTATAGCATTTAATAGATTCCCACAATCTGTGTGAGTGTTTTTTGGCTCCACATTTATCGGAGCCGACTCTAACCCACCAGGTGTGACATTTCCTCTTGCTTCTCTATGTCATTTTGAGTCGAGTAGACAGCCTTCTGATCTTTTGTAAAGTTACTGTCATAGTTTAGTCTGTGCTTCAGTAGTAATGAGGCCTGAACTTTCCCTGAAAAGAAACTCTTCCATAAGTAAGAGCTGATCTGGAGAACTCCTTCAGATCTTGGTCACACTCTGTACAGTTATAAATAGTTTATAAAGGGTTAGTAAATAATTAATAGGATGTTTTAATAAATGGTTATTCAGTTCTAGAGTGCAGCAGGTCATTAGGTTGCTTATTACCGTTTATGAAGGTGTTTAACATTTATAACACATACGTCTCATGTCTGTAACATGCATATAACATCTATTAATAGTTTATAAAGGGTTAATAAATAATTTATACATGTACCCTTAATATAAAGCTCAACACAGATCTCTTTATAAAAATGCATGACCTCTACCTCAAGAGAGTCGAGATCAGTGATAAAACATTTTAAACACACCAAACCACCAAAAACTTCCCTTTCTTCTCTTACACCCACATAAAGCTTCGGTAGCAACTGCCTTAAAAGAAGACATAACCCTGTACATAATATTCCTGTCAGAGGACAAATTGGGCCAGATCATGGCAACTTGACAAGCTGGTATGATTTCTGGAGGCTTCTTTTCTACTGCGCTCCAGAATCTAAACTTTTAAAAAAAATTGTAGACTTTATTATTGATGATATCACTGAGATTGAGAGCAGAGTGAAAACTGCCTTAATCTGCAGACAGTCTGCAAAAACTGCTCCTATTGATGTCAGAGGAATGTTGATTTTGAAGCTTAATGGCAATTTAAATATTAATGTTGTGAATTATTTCTCTGCTGATCAAAATACTTAAGAAAGAAGCAAGACATATATTATGAAGATCTTCTCAATCTGTGTAACTGGCATCTTGTTCAGATGCCTTATTTCACCCCAAGAGGGTGTGATTGGGTTTGGCAGAGAATTTGGGCGAGTACTACGAATGTTTTTTTTTTGTCTGTTTTGACACCTGATTCCATGTGTATAAGGGCTGACAAACTCTGGGGGGAAAAAATAAGCACAAGCTTAACATCAACTATTGGACATTCTCTCACAGTGTAAATGGTAACAGAAATCTAGTGTGACACTTTGTGTCATGGTGGGAGAAATATTAGTTTTTCTTCGAGTGATTGCTCATGTCCATTCAACTTAGGTGTGTGTGCTCAACACTTGCACCGGTGCCAGAAGTTTTTCCCTCAGCAGTATATGTAGGGGCCCGGCTCTGGTGCCCCCTAGAGTGGTGTGTGTATGCCATGGCATATACGGTGCCACTGGCCCCTTCCACCCTCAGTTCCTTCTTGTCGCTATTGACGGTGCATGGAACTGGTGCTGCTTGAGCTACAGCTGTTGCTTCTTGTTCGATCGAACTCATTTGCCTCTCGCAAATATTATTGTATATAGTTTCCCTCTAGTTAGTTCAACCTATTTGTTAAGTTAGAGACTTTGTAGGTCCCTAAAGGGACTTTGCCTCAGGATGGGGCATGCGCCGGTCCCCAGGCTTTAAACCCTGCGATCGCTGTAAAAGGCCCATGCCCATTAGCAATCCACATAATAGTTGTTTACGGTGCTTGGGCAAAGGTCACATTAGTGAAAAGTGCAAAATCTGCAAGTCCTTCAAGCCCAGGACAAAGAAAGAACGTGACATTTGTTTGAAGGTGCTCCTGAGGGAGTCTTCCCTTCCACCAATGCCAGCGCAGCGCTCCAATTTGGCACCGATCATCGTGACCTCGGTGCGCGGAGCCCTGCCGGTACCGTCTATGAGCTGGCACTGGTCTCCATCCGTGGCTCCAGCCAAGAAGCCCAGGAAGACGGCGATTAAGGTCTCCAGCTTCCTGCAATGGAAAGGACAAGTTTGGGGTGGACCAAGTGCCTGCTTCTTCACCCCCTTCGGAATCCTGGGCCCCAGCTCAGGTCGAGTGGTGTAGCCCAGTACGCTCCCTGCCGACTACCCTGGATAGCGATGGAGGTTCTCGTCAGCCTCAGGTGCTGTCCATGCCTGAGGCCCTGCAAGTGGCACAAGACATTATGTCCCTCCCTGTGCCCTCCCTTCACCCACTCCGGCCCCTGCGGGGTCTCTGTCCCAGGATAAACCCACACTGGGACCACCACAGTCTCCACCTTTCCGGCAGTGCTCTCCGTTGCGGTGAATGTGCTGCCATCGGTCCCACCGACATGCTTCTGACCGTGATAGCAGAAGCCTCGCAGCACCATCTGGACTCTGGACCTCAGGCAGGGACAGAGAGGCTCAAGGCGCGGCTCGCCAGTAGCTGGGCGCAGACCTCTGGAGGCATGCGCCTCCCGGCAGGAGTTTTGGAGTCGGCGCCTGGAATCTCCGCGGCACCGGTACCTAGCGTGACCAGATAGCAAATGTGAAAAATTGGGATGGGGGTGGGGGATAATAGGCACCTACATAAGAAAAAGCCCTGAATATCAGGACTGTCCCTATAAATTCGGGACATCTGGTCACCCTACTGGTACCGCTCTAGGGACAGGTCAAAGGACTGATGGTACCATTCCCTGGCTGTCGCTGATCCCCCAGGGCGGTGTCACCATGTGTGGCTATGTCTTCACGACGCCAAACCCTCTCTAGTTCCAATTCTCACTCCACATCTTTGTACTGGTTACTAAGCGTGAGACATAGATCGCCGGCCTGGTGCCATCGCGGATCCGCTGAGCGCTGCCAGTTGCTGAGGCCCTGATCCAGACGCTCATCGAGGTCAGCCAGATCCAACTCTGGTAGGGGTGACAGATACCCTAAGTTGCAATTCTTCGCCAAAAATCTTCAAAAACAGACTCCAAGGAGAGACTGCTGAATTTGGAATTAATTTGCAAACTGGACACCATTACATTAGGCTTGAATAAAGACTGGGAGTGGATGGGTCATTACACAAAATAAAACTATTTCCCCATGTTTATTTTCTCCCCATACTGTTCCTCACAGGTTCTTGTCAACTGCTGGAAATGGCCCACCTTGATTATCACTGTAAAAGGTTTTTTTTTTTCCTCTCTCTCTCCTGCTGGTAATAGCTCACCTTCCCTGATCACTCTCGTTACAGTGTGTATGGTAACACCCATTGTTTCATGTTCTCTGTGTATATAAAATCTCCCCACTGTGTTTTCCACTGCATGCATCCGATGAAGTGAGCTGTAGCTCATGAAAGCTTATGGACAAATAAATTTGTTATTCTCTAAGGTGCCACAAGTACTTGTCAATTTAGAGAGAGACTGGGATATCATACAGGAAGATCTGGATGAGCTTGTAAACTGGAGTAATAGTAATAGGATGAAATTTAATTGTGAGAAGTGTAAGGTCATGCATTTAGGGATTAATAACAAGAATTTTAGTTATAAGCTGGGGACGCATCAATTAGAAGTAACGGAGGAGGAGAAGAACCTTGGAGTATTGGTTGATCACAGGATGACTACGAGCCGCCAATGTGATGTGGCCGTGAAAAAAGCTAATGCGGTCTTGCGATGCATCAGGCAAGGTATTTCCAGTAGAGATAAGGAGGTGTTAGTACCGTTATACAAGGCACTGGTGAGACCTCACCTGGAATACTGTGTACAGTTCTGGTCTCCCATGTTTAAGAAGGATGAAGTCAAACTGGAACAGGTACAGAGAAGGGCTACTAGGATGATCCGAGGAATGGAAAATTTGTCATATGAAAGGAGACTCAAGGAGCTTGGCTTGTTTAGCCTAACCAAAAGAAGGTTGAGGGGAGATATGATTGCTCTCTATAAGTATATCAGAGGGATAAATGCCGGAGAAGGAGAGGAATTATTTAAGTTTAGTACCAATGTGGACACAAGAACAAATGGATATAAACTGGTCATCGGGAAGTTTAGACTAGAAATTAGACGAAGGTTTCTAACCATCAGAGGAGTGAAGTTTTGGAATAGCCTTCCAAGGGAAGCATTGGGGGAAAATGACCTATCTGGCTTTAAGATTAAACTCGATAAGTTTATGGAGGAGCTGGTATGATGGGATAACATGATTTTGGCAATTAATTGATCTTTAACTATTCATGGTAAATAGGCCCAATGGCCTGTGATGGGATGTTAAGATGGGGTGGGATCTGAGTTACTACAGACAATTCTTTTCTGGGTATTTGGCTGGTGAATCTTGCCCATATGCTTGGGGTTCAGCTGATCGCCATATTTGGGGTTGGGAAGGAATATTCCTCCAGGGCAGATTTGGAAGAGGCCCTGGAGGTTTTTCACCTTCCTCTGTAGCATGGGGCACAGGTCACTTGGTGGAGGATTCTCTGCTCCTTGAAGTCTTTAAACCACGATTTGAGGACTTCAATAGCTCAGACATAGGTAAGAGGTTTTTCGCAGGAGTGGGTGGGTGAGATTCTGTGGCCTGCGTTGTGCAGGAGGTCAGACTAGATGATCATAGTGATCCCTTCTGACCTTAATATCTATGTATCTATGTACTTCTCTTCCAGTTGTGTTGCTCATGTCCATTCCACGACCCGCCCTCCTTCCCCACTGTTGGAGTTTCCGGCAAGAAGGAACTGAGGGGGTGGGGGGCCGGTGCCACCCAATATGCCGCAGCATACGCGCACCACTCCAGGGGGCACCACAGCCAGACCTCTGCAGATACTGCTGAGGGAAAAATGTCTGGCACCCATGCATGTGGTGTACACACACACCTAAGTTGAATGAACATGAGCAACACATCTCGAAAAATAACAGTTACAAAAAAAGGTAACTGTCTACGGTGGAAACTCTGTTGAGATGGTCCCCAATTACCAGTTGTGGTAAGTTTTTATAATTTGGACACTTATCCATTTAGAAACACCCTGAAAACACCAAACTGTTTTCATATCATTTAAAAACAAAATAGTCAACAGCTATGCATACTTTTGCTACTTACATGAGCTGGATTTACACGAGTGACATAGAGAGGAAAGACTGTGTGGCCAGTTCCCTGAGTCACCAAAGTACCTGTTTCTTATCTCTCTAAAAATTACTTAGTTTTTGTTTTTTGTTTTTGTTTTTTGGGGTGGGGAGAAGAGTAGGGAGAGCAAATGTTCCTGATTGTATCTGTAAAACTAAAACCAAAAAAGCATTGCTCAGATATGAAACAAAAGAGCAAGCAAACAACCAGAAACAGTAGCTGCAGAGAAGCTGGCTGGTATTTCAGTGGGACTGAGAGTCTAAATGATAAATGAGTACTAACAATGACAGTAATTTAAATTACAGGAGAATCCTGGTCATCCAAACTGCTGCTTGGGTGAGGCTAAATATGTTTGCGTAATTGGGAGTTCAGATAATGGAAATCAATAGAACAGAGAAATAGGTTGGCAGCTTGTTCGAAAGGGAGACGGGTGCTTGGATAAACAGGCTTCTAGAATAATTTACAGAAAACAGTGCAGAACTAGTCCTGAGGGGCCTCGTGACCCTGAGAGAGAAAGAAGAAAAGGGTTTTTGTTTGGTTATTTTTTTAATAAATTGGTGTTATCAATTTTGAATTTTAACCAATAGTGAACCACTTGCTCCCTGACAACTGTGGACTTGGTTCAGAGGTGGAAGGGAGAAAAGGTGTTGAGATCGTGGTTTTCTGACACACAAGTAAGATCTTTTTTTAAATAGACATTTGTGGGAAGTCCTTTATGAACCACCTGGATCCTGATTTTTCCAACCAAAGGGTCATTCTTGTTTCCTCCTTTTATCTGTAGCAGTATGTAGCCGTTTGGGCCTATATCTTCAAAGGTGTTCAGGTTCCTAACTTTCATTGAAATCAGTGGAAGTTAGGAGTCAGAATACTTCTGAGGATCTGGGCTTTGGAGCAGAGGTGACACGAGTTGTTTTTGACATGGAAAATCAATGGGAATTGGGTCATGTCACAAGATGAGCTGGCCCTTTTTGAGAGGGGTTGTTTGGCTCAGCCCACCTCCCAAGGTGAAGGGAATAAGTCTGTGGGTCAAAGCTGTGACTCAGAAACAGGCTGCCTGCGTTTGGGAGCAGAGAAGGGTACGGAAAGGTTCTTCTTAATTCCTAGGCAGGTGGCCTAGGGAGTACAATTCTGAAAGGAGCAGTTCAGAAAGGCATGAAGCCAGCTTGATTTAGCAGAGGAAGAAGAAAGACTCACCCTTAACTCCCAAGCGGAAAGCCTGGGAAGTGAGACTGACAAGAGGCTGGGTAGGGCTCCTGCTGGAGACCTTGAGTCAGGGGAAAGGCCCCAATTTAAATGTTTATCTGTGTTTGTCAAGGTTCCATTCTGCATTAAAATTGCTCCCACACCACGCTCAGATGCATCTGTGGTTACTAGGAACGGTTTGTCAAAGTCTGGGGCCCTTAGCACAGGGTCAGACATGAGTGTCGCTTTAAGCTGGTTAAAGGCCTTCTGACACTCTTCGGTCCACTGAACGGCATTTGGCTGTTTCTTTTTGGTTAGGTCTGTCAGTGGGGCGGCGATTTGGCTGTATTGCAGTACAAATCGCCTGTAATATCCTAGCTTCTTAACCCTTTACAGGTGAAAGGGTTTTTCTTCTGGCCAGGAGGGATTTTAAAGGTGTTTACCCTTCCCTTTATATTTATGACAGTGTTATATGGAGAAATAGAACTCAACCCTGAAGAAAATGGTCTGAAATGCTGTTGAATGTAGCTTTTAATGGACTGGCTAGTATATTGGCCCACGAACCTACAGGTACTTAATTGCCCTTTCCCCACTGGCTCCACTCTCCATGATTATGTAACCTCCTTTCCCCCCCTCCCCAAAGTGAACATTACAAAGAGACTGTGTGTTACAGTATATACTTCTATACTGAGTAAAGTATAAGATATACATTTGTCATTACAGTGTATATAAAGAGAGAGCTCCCAAGGCGCCTGCTTTTTGGACATCTACAGAAAACTCAAACATTGCTAAAAATAAACCCAGAAAAATGAAATTAGTAAACCCTGAAAAACAAATGCCCAACATAAGCTCTTCACTAGCGTTTCATCTGAGATGCATGTCAGTATGTTTATATACCCTGCTGGTTGGCCCTCTGAAGTGCTCCTTCTAGTGAATTAAAGATACTTGAATTACCTGAGGAGCCTTCGGAAGTTAGCCACCTAATTCCCAGAGGATTATTTTTAAAATCCAGCCCAAATCAGTAAATAACATACATAGAACAGTAAAAATGCAAACAATTCTCAATTCATAATATTCATTCTGCATTCATTCTAAACTTGTCAAGTTAGAAAATTTTCTTTAAATATGTAATTTCAACATTATTTATTAAAACCACAAGAAAGTGGGTAAATATTGAACATCATTCACACTTGAAGCTAGAATTCTTTGCTACCTTCTGTTACATTTGCCAGCTTTCCTTGACACGTTACAAATAGTAATCTATACATATTATTTATCTTTTGCTAAACTGCTACTTAATGCCAAAGATAATACACCTGGTGAAAAGCCAATACATTGAAAACATTAGTCTGATATAGGACTTATTAATAAAGAACTAAAGGAGGGTAATATAATTAATGCTAATTGTAGGCGTGTGGCCTTCTGTGAGGCATTCCCCTGTGGTAGCCCTGCAGGTTGTCCTTTCACCTTATTTTCCATCCAGGGTCCCCAGTAACTCCATATGAGCTGATATTCAAGGCTATTAACATAATTTATTCACAAAACCGTAATGTAAAAGTCCATAACCTAAAGTCCCAAACAGAGTTCACATCACCCCCTTGCAAGTGGTCTTAAAACCTGGCTTCATTCTCACCATCCTGGTGTCTTCTGCCTCACCTGGACTCTGTCAGTTCTCCTCTGTCCCTCTGCCAAGACAGCCAACCTAGCTCTTCCTTCTAGGTGCAACCCCACTTTTTCCAGCAGGAGCTGCCACAGCCTCTTGGATGGGAATCTCACCTGGTTCCTCCAGGGCCCAGGTCTCTGGAGAGGAGATATCAGGGCATAAAGTCCCTCTCCTGCTTTCCCTTCCTTCAGCCGTCTATGGCCTTTGCTTCCGGCTCTCCAGCTTAGAGCCAGCAAGCACCTCGTCCTGCTGCTGCTCCTGCCTTCAGCCCTCTCCAGATGTGGCTCTCTAGGTTGTGGATGCCAACCAGCAAATTCCTCTTCCTGCTCTCCTGCCATCGCCCGTTCCCAGGAACCGCTCTTTGGCATCTATCATCTCCTTCCCCTCTTGTGTCTGACTCCTGACTTACTCAGTCTGCTCTAACACCCTGGTGTCATAGCCCCCAGATTCTGCCCTGCCCCCTTTTAGTTGGCCCAACTGGGAGCCCCTCTCCTGGAACAGGAGAGCTGAGCCCAATTTCATTTCATGGGCCAGCAACCCTGTTATACCAATCCACATGGGTTTATGGAAAATAAATCTTGTCATATTAACTTGATATCTTTTGTGATGAGATTACAAGTTTGGTTGATAAAGGTATTAGTGTTGATATTATAGACTTCTGGAGGGCATTTGACTTGATACTGCATGACGTTTTGATTAAAAAACGAGACAGATATCAAATTAACATGGCACACAGTAAGTGGATTAACAACAGGCTAACTGATTGGTGTCAAAATGTAATTGTAAATTGGGAATGATCATCAAACAGCTGTTTCTAGTGGGGTCCTGGAGGGCTTAGTTCTTGGCCCTGGACAATTTAACATTTTTGTCAATGACCTGGAAGAAAACATAAAATAATCACTGATAAAATTTGCAGGTGACACAAAAATTGCGGGGTGGCAAATAACGAAGATGGAAGGTCATTAATGCAGAGCCATCTGGATCTCTTGGGCACAAGCAAACAATTTTAAATTGTTTTAATACAGTGAAATGTAGATGAATAAACCTAGGAGCAAAGAATGTAGGCTATGCTTACAGGTCGGGGGACTCTGAACTGGGAAGCAATGACTGAAAAAGATGCGGGGGTCGTGGTGCATAATCAGGTGAACGTGAGCTCCCAGTGTGACACTGAAGCTGAAAGAGCTAATGCAGTCCTTGGATGCATGAACCGAGGAATCTTGAATAGGAGTCAGAGAGGTTATTTTACCTCTGTATTTGGCACTGGTGCAATTGCTGGTGGAATACTATGTCTGGTTCTGTTGTCCACAATTCAGGAAGGATGTTGATAAATTGGAGATGGTTCAGAGAAGAATTGCAAGAATGATTAAAGGATTAGAAAGCATGCCTTTAAAGTGATATACACAGTCTATTTAGTTTAACAAAGAAATGGTTAAGGGGAGACTTGGGTACAGTCTAGAAGTACCATCCAATGGCTGGAAGTTGAAGCTAGACAAAATCAGACTGGAAATAAGACGTACATTTTTAATGGTGAGAGTAATTAACCAGGAACAATCTACCAAGGGTCTCCATCACTGACAATTTTAAATTAAGTTTGGATGTTTTTATTAAAGATATGCTCTAGGAATTATTTGAGAGAAGTTCTATGGCTTGCGTTATATAGGCAGCCAGACTAGATGATCACAATGGTCCCTTCTGACCTTGGAATCTATGACTATGATTAATCAGATCACAGAGGGGTTGCAATCTAGGACACGTTAAAAAAACACCTGAAAAATAGAGTCTTCTTCTGTACACAGTGGGTAGGACGTAGACCCCTCATGAATCAGGTGGTTCTGAAACACATTTATGGCAGTAAGAGTCCTCTGGTGAAGAGCACCTGATTCCTTTTGAGTAATAAGTTTACATGCAGGCCTGCATATGTGATGTGCCATCACTGTTCCCTCCCAGACAGCACTAGCAACATTATTGAACCTCTGAACATGGCACAGTTTTACAACTTTGTACAGTTTTCTTATGACTTATTGTACCAATAAATCCATAAAGTTAACAGAAAACAAGCATTACTAGCTTTCTATAAGCGTTTTGAATGTTCTGAGACTTTTTTGAAGGTTAGAAAGTAGCTCAGGCTTTTGCAGTTACCATGGAGTCTTGCAGAAGCACTTTCCAATAACCTTGTTCAAAAATCTCAAAACATTTAAAACAGTTATAGAAAGCCAGGAATGCACGACTATCAGTCCCATGACTGCAGGCCCTCAAAAGTTCAAAAACCTTAAGTCAGGCCCCCCAAAATCTTGACTTTTTGTTAAAGATTATGTTGTGGATTTTCGTTTGTTGGTTTTTGAACTCCCCCTGCCCACCTTCAGCTTGAGTGTGGCAGTTAGCGTTGCCAACTTTCCCAATTTATTGAGTACAGTGATTTTTGTCTCCCGCCTGGCAGGAGCTCTTTCTGGCTGGCTGAAGGCGTGTAGAGCTTCCAGCTTCTCCTCAAGCCCCAGCATTCTAATTAATTCTGTATTCCTCCATATTCAGTCATGCTCACCCAGCTCTACATCTGCCCATCCGTCAACCTAGCAATTTGTTATGCACCCGCCCATCAGCCCCTTGCTCCCCAAAGCACTTCTGCAGCACCAAGCATTCTTCACCCCTCTCTCCCAGGTAGGGTTGCTAGGTGTCCAGTTTTCAACTGGAATGTCCGGTTGAAAAGGGACCCTGGTGGCTCCTTAAAAGTCCAGTCAGCAGAGCAATGGGGCTAAGCCAGGCTCCCCAACCCCCTGCCCCAGCCCTGATCCCCCTCCTGCCCTCCGAACCCCTCGGTCCCAGCCCGGAGCACCCTCCTACACCCCAAAGTCCTCATCCGCAGCCCCACCCCAGAGCCTGCATCTGCAGCTGGAGCCCTCACACCCCCCCACATCTCAACCTTCTGCCTAGCCCAGACCCCACTCCTGCACTCCTCAGCCCCGGTCCGGATCCCTCTCCTGCACCGCAAATCCCTCATCCCCAACCCCACACCAGAGCCCGAACCCCCAGCTGGAGCCCTCACCTCCCCCACATCCCAACCCTCTGCCCCAGCCTGGAGCCCCCTCCCACACCCTGAACCCCTTATTTCTGGCCCCACCCCACAACTCTACTCCCAGGCCTGTGGGGCAGGGGAAGCTGCAGTAGGGTCTTCCTCTTCTTCTCCACAGGTATGGAGAGGGGCAGCTCCAGAGGATTTTCACCCTCCTCTGCCCCTTCTTAGGTCTCAGGAGAGCAGCTCCAGTGCTGCTCTTTATTCCCCTTCCCAGGAAGAGTGGGGAGGTGCTGACCCGATTATTAATGGAGGGGTGCGGAGAGAAAAGTGCCATCGAGACCTGCTGGGGTCTCTGCTCCTTCCCTCCCTCCTCCTGTGAGCATAGTGTTAGCTGATCCCTCTCCCCCACTCCTCATCACAAACTCTTCTTGGCTCCTCATAGGCAGAGGTAATCCTTCTTTCTTTCTGCTGAGTCTCAGTTTTGATTATCTTAATCATTTCCCCACAGATAACACTCAGTATTTTAGAACCATTTTGACTTAAACACGAACTCCCCAGCAAACCTGGTGAGGAAACGTTTCTACGGATATTTCATTGAATTCAACTGGATTCCTCACCTACTTAAAATTAAACACGTTCTTACATGATTTGGTAGCTCAAGCCCTCTACCCTCCTACCCTAGTTAATCTGAGCAGACAAGACTTTCTCAGAAACATTGACTGTCTAGTAAGTCCTGTACATTGTGTTCATGAGCAACGAGCATTTTGGTTCTCACCATAGACTGACAAACTGGTTCACAGTCTGGAATTGAAAGGGAAGTGCTATTAAAGCAAATGATCTGTTTTTTTAAGAGAGGCTCCATAGAGAGAGAGAGAGGGGCTAATACTTCCCCAAGAGAGGACAACCTTCCCAATCTTTGTGTATATTAAAAAAGGGAATTCAAACCACCTTTCGCTTTAATTACTCTATATACATTGCTGTATGTAAATTTATACAGGAAACAAAACTGGGCCCAACCCCAAAAGCACAAATCATTTTAAATAGATGTTTATAATCCATTCGATCAAATGCCTTTTCCCAGTCAAGAGAAATCCATCCCCAAATAGACACAAAACTATTTAGAAATTTAAATTATGTTTTAAAAAATAAATGTTTTCCAAAAATAGATCTGCTGGGGTAGGAAAGTATGTATGTACAGCCAAGACATAAAATGTGTTGGTCCTTTTTCCAACATTGCAATGTAAAACCTTAACTATGACCTCATATTTTCCCCTCTACCACATGACTGATCACACATGACCAGTGTGCGTGTGGCCATGCAGACTACATTTTTATGTTACTGAGGTTCTAGTCAAGACTGCATTATCGTGCAGACTAAATTATTGTGTTGTGTGCAGTGTGTTTCTTTGTGTAGGAGGTGGAAGGGAACGCACTGTGCAGGGCAGAGACTGCCAGTGTTTAATGTCATGTGTAATGTGGTGCTTCACGTGTGTGCATAAGAGGTGTTTTGTAACTTGGCTTCTAATAACATATGTGAGCAGGTTTTACCCTTAGCAGTTCTTTAATAAAAAATTATTTGTTGGAATTGGAATTTAAGCATTCATTTGGCATTATTTTAAGAATCTGAGCATTTGTTGGAACTGGTATTAAGCATTTGAAATTGCTTTCATTATTTTAAGAGTTGCCTCACTAAATCCTCAACCTGGCCTCACTGTCTCCAACCTTCAATGTTACTGAATACACTTCTTAAGATGAAGAAAACAAACTATAGTACACTGTCTTATTTCTACTGTTGTTATCGTAGGTAAGTTGTGTTTGATTTTATTTGTGTGAATTCACACTTAACATACACCCAGGAACTTGCATGATTTATTGACAGATGCTTGATTGGATTTACTCGTGGCTTCAAGAAGTTTGTTGTCACAGGAATGCTTCATTTCTCCTGGTCCAGAGAAAGACCTTGCAATAAAGTATTTAAAAAGCTGTTGTTTTTAGTAAGACCTACGGAAGAGCACTGTATTGTTTTCTCCCTACTTTCTCTGCTACATCAATTAACTACCAAACTCTGTTCTCAAATGTCTGGTGCACGTTTCCACTGATTTCATTGATGAAGTAAACAAAGTAGAGCCATGAAGGCTGGTGCTCCTTTAAAAAGATGGGAGAAAAATCAATGTGTGTTAAGTGCAAAAGGACAAGCTTGTGGTAGGTGAAAGAAACTATATTTTCAAACTACTAAAAAAGTCAATACCAATTGTGCGAAGGTAGAAAATAAAACCTTTGTTTTAAAAGTGAACTTTCAAATTGTCTTGACTACTAGCAGAAGAAAGCACTGAACAACCATGTTCTTTTTTTAAAAGAGAGAAAGAAAAGACTTGTAATTCAGCATTATTATGAGAAACTTCCTTTGTAAAACCTCTCTAATCTAAAAGAACACTTGCACATCTTATGCATAATACTTAATCAGTCTTTTTGATGTGTGTACACTGATTTTTGTTCTGGTTCACTGATCTCATTAGTGCTTATTGACAATAAATAAAATCCATGGCTGAGGATCATAAAGGAAGCTTGTATAAAATAATATAAATGTGCGCAATAACGAAGAAAAAAATTGTTTTTGAACACCCAGGATTGCCTTGTTACTGCATATTATAGATTACATTAATGTTTTATTCTATACATATTTGTCATATTTCCCACTGTATTGACTGTTTTTTAACAGAAGAAAGCCATATAGTTTAGAAGAAAATAAACATCCTACATATTGTGATTTACTATTACGCGGTGGAAATCCATGGAGCTATACCGATCTATACCAGGTGAGGATCTCACCTTAGTAATTGTTTTGTTGCTGTTCGTCCCAACTCCTGAATGTTCAACCCTTGTGTATATCTAGCATAACATGGTTGCTGTGCTGTTGATTATATTTCACGTATAATTTTTCTGTAACAGATACATTCCCAACTATATTGATTTAAATGACCATACAACATTATAGTATTTTTAGTGGTTCCCCATGATGTTTTTGTATTGTAAGGGTTCTGTTCCCTCCCAGGAATTTACATCATAAACTAAAAGGAATACATGGCACAGAACTGAATGGCTAGTATGCAAAATACTGGAATGTCCATTCAGGAATTAATAAATCATAGTCTGCATGTCCAGGACATACAGAGATTGGATTGCAGACAACTGGCTATCTACTGAAAAGCCATAAACACATCTCTCCCTTCCTCCCACAACCGTCCAGCAGCGATTTCTTTGGGGCATCAGTATAAAACTGACTAGGAAATACAGATTCCACAAATTACAATAATACTGTATCCTGTATACTTTAGGTGGTTTTCAGAGGTGTGTACTCAAAGAAGCTGAATATATCAGCAGTGCATTTAGGATTTGTATATAACACCTATTAAAGCTCATGGGAATTATCTAGATTAATCTCCAGTGTATCAATTGATTGATCAAACTGTAGAGTATAGTAATCTCTTATATCTTCTGATTATCAAAGAATCATAGAAATGCATGGCTGGAAAGGACCTTAAGAGGTCATCTAATCAAGCCCCTTGCACTGAGGCTGGAACAGGTATACCTAGATCCAGTATTTCTTTTTCAAGTGCTTGCTCATGTCGATTCCATTCTAGGTGTGCGCACGCCCATGTGCGCGGTCATCAAAGACTTTTGCCTTAGTGGTATCCATAGGGCCGGCTGTGGTGCCCCCTTGAGTGCTCTGCTCATGCATCGTTATATCAGGTGCCGCCGGCCCTACGCCCTCTCATTTCCTTCTTACCACCTGTGGTGGTTAGTCAAATCACCTTTCCTTGCATAGCAAGGGCTAGAGGTTTTGTCTCTTCTGACTTCAAGCCTTAGGGATTTAAGCACTGTGTGGACTGTAACAGGTCTATGCCTGTAGGCGACCTCCATAGCAGCGGCCTCAAGTGCTTGGGGGAATCGCATGTGAAACACAAATGTCGTATTTGTAAAAATTTTCAAGCCAGGACTCAGAAAGAGTGGGATATTTGTTTGCAGGCTCTCCTCAAGGAGGCTGCCCTTCATCCAGCTTCCGACCCAACCCGTCAAGACTCACCTAATACCTCGGCCTCAGTGCAAAACCAAAGAAGTATGGCTCCCCAGTACTGGCCAAGAGAGGCCATGGGGCAAAGGACCCTGTTTGGGCTGCCCTGCCACTCCGGAGCCACGTAGACATGCCTCCCCGATCGGGGCCCTTATCCCCTTAAAGGATCCACCACCGACTCCCGGGAGCGGTAGGGGACACAAACTTCTGGAGATATCAACACCTTCCCAAGCTCCCCTGGCGCTGAGAGAGCAGATGCCTCTGCCCGTGCCGCCAGCACTACATGTGCCGCAGGAAGCAGCAAAGGCTCCCTATGAGGTCAGCCACTAAGTCAGCCACTAAGACCCCTCAGGGGGCAGTGGAGCACTGCCGATCCCCTGAGACAAGGCAGCGCTCTCCATCTCCACGCCGCAGATCTCTGGTGTTGCAGCCCAGATCCTCTGAGGCTCGCCCTTGGTCACCAGCACCTGGTCCACGCCATCTCGACGCGGATTGCCTAGTGGGAGGTGCTGGTCTTCGTTATACCAGCACCATTCGCCCTCCCACCGGTCGTCCTCTTGCAGCAGTCGGTCGTCTGCCCTGTGGGTTAAAGGACACTTGGGCTACCCTTTGCTCGCTGGGCATGCATATGGCGCAATCTGCATGGAAGCAGTTTTGGCTGTCCCGCCGCCAAGGCCTTGGCAGCCTCATCAGGGGTCTGCAAGGAGAAGGGATAGAGACACGAGTTTTAGTTGTTGCCGCCTTTCCTCCTCCTGCTCGCCCACACAGCCCGGCCCGGCAAAGCATCCTGGGGGCCAGAAGCACTCATTTTGAAGGTGTACTCACGAGTGACACCCAAGTCAATTCCCTGGATCCACCTTGTTCTTTCCTCGACCATCTTCATTCCTACTGTTCGGCCTGGTCACAGGTCACCTTGGACCGCTGGGTGTTGGACATAGTATCTCAGGGCTATACCCTGCAATTTTCGGCCGCCTCACCCTCCCATCCCTCTTCAGGGTCCTTCTCATGAGCAAATCCTCATCCAAGAGGTTGAGAACCTCCTTCACCTTGGCGGGGTGGTGAAGATCCTTCGGGACATGAATGGAAAAAGGTTCTATTCACACTACTTCCTAATCCCAAAAGCAAAAGGGGGCCTCAGATCCATTCTGGATCTGCGGTGCCTCAACAAGTCTCTCAGAAAGTTGAAGTTTCACATGGTCTACCTGGTCTCCAACATCCCCTCCCTGGATCTGGGAGACTGGTATACCATCCTTGACTTGAAGGATGCTTACTTCCATATTCCAAGGTCACAGACGTTTCCTCCGTTTCATAGTGGGTGGACGTCATTTTCAATTCACAGCACTGCCCTTTGGCCTCTCATCGGCCTCGAGGGTATTCACAAAATGTATGGCGCCAGTGGCTGCTTACCTGAGACATCCAGGTCTTCCCATATCTCGACAACTGACTTATCAAGGGCAGATCTCAGGAGCAAGTGCAGAGGAGTCTCGATCTGGTGTGTTCCACCTGTCGCGACTTGGGCCTGTTAATAAATAAGAAAAAATCCACCTTAACGCCTGTCCAGTGAATAGAATTCACTGGGGCGAGTCTCAACTCCATGCGAGCCAGAGCCTTTCTTCCGGAAGTGCGTTTTCAGGCCATGTTGGACCTGATCTCCCAGATAAAGAACCACCCACTTACCATGGCTCACACCTTCCTTCGGTTGTTGGGCCAAATGGCCATGTGTACATATATGATCAGCTGTGCGTGGCTCTATCTCTGGCTTCTGCAAGTGTGGCTGGCATTGGTCTAAATCCCCAACAGGCACGACCTAGACTGGGTAGTGAGGGTCCGGACCACATCAGGTCGTCCCTCGATTGGTGGTTGGATTCCGGGCTGGTGTTGGAGAGAGTCCCCTTCGTGATCCCGTCTTTGTTGCTGACCCTGGTCTCCAGTGCTTCAGACCTTGGCTGGGGAGCCCACCTGGGTAAGCTAAGCACCCAGGGCTGCTGGTTATGGAAAGATCTAGCCCTCCACATCAATGTCAGAGAGCTCAGAACAGTTTCCCTGGCCTGCCAGGCTTTCTTTCCCCACCTGAAGGGCAATATGGTGCAGATCCTGATGGACAATACCGCCGTGATGTATTACTTGTTTTTGTTTATTCCAAAACCCAGTTTGTGCATTTTAGATCGGGGTGGGGGTGGGGGTGGGGGTGAGGGGAAAGCTGTGCATATCTCCCTCCCACATTGAGAGAGAAGGCGATTTTTATGAGCTTGGGTGGTACAGATCTCTCTATACAGCACAAGACAACATTATTATGGGTTTACACCCCAAAGGAGGTGTGCATGTGAGTGCTGGGTAAATCCCCGAGTGGAATCCTCCCACACAGAGCTGATTTCAGTCTGTGTCTGCAGCTGGGTGTGTCCTTACCTGTGTGTGTGCCAGAGAAGGCTTGAGGGCCTGGCACAATAAGGACAGGGTGAGGAAGCCAAGGCTGGTGTAAAGGGCAGGCTCAGTGGGACACCAGGACATCAGGTGCCACCACGGACAGCAGGAGTCCAACCCGTCACAGAATCAACATGAGCAAGCACTCGAAGAAGAAAAATGGTTACCTACCTTTCGTAACTGTTCTTCGAGATGTGTTGCTCATGTCCATTCCATTACCTGCCCTCCTGCTCCTTTGTCAGAGCAGCCGTCAAGAAGGAACTGAAAGGGCATAGGGCTGGCGGTGCCTGATACGCCGACGCATGAGCGCGGCACTCAAGGGGGCACCAAAGCCGGCCCTACAGATACTGCTAAGGCAAAAATCTCCAACAACCATGCACGTAGGTGCACACACACCTAGAATGGAATGGACATGAACAACACATCTCGAAGGACAATGGTTACAAAAGGTAGGGAACTGTTTTTTATAGTTACAGAATTTTTCCTAATATCTCACCTGAATCTCCGTTGCTGCAGATTAAGCCCATTACTTCTTGTTGTACCTTCATGGTGAACAATTGATCACTGTCCTCCTGACAATAGCTCTTAACATATTTGAAGACCATTATCAGATTCCCCTTGAAGTCTTCTTTTCTCAGGACTAAAAGGTGCCCAGTTTTTTTTAACCTTTCTTCATAGGTCAGGTTTTCTAAACCTTTTATCATTTTTGTTGCTCTCCTTTGGAGAGCATAATACTCTTCCTAGAAATATCTTAATGGGCTTTTTTTTTTAAAGGCTGAATCAAGCTAGTTAAAAAGAGGTAATGATGAACAAATGAGTCTGTAAACTTAATAGAAACCTATCTAGTGACTCAGTAAGGCTAATCTGTGTAGGAAGCAAGTTTAATGGATGTGGGATAAAATAACTAGCTCCCAGATGTAGTATTAACTCAGCCAGTTCTGCAGACCTGCGGCAAATACAACTTAGAGTGAATGGGGGAAATTAAAGGGTTGATGCTTCCAACATGGCTAAGGGGGATCATGCAGATCCCTTTGGTAATGTGTGCCAAGGAATTGTGACCCCCTACACCTTGCAGGTACAGTGGGAGAAGCTCCAACTTCACTGTCTTTGTTGCCTTCCACAATAAAACTATGCAGCATGTTGTCTATTAATTAACTAAAAAAAAAAAAAAAAAAGCATTGCTCTTCTATGGCTGGCCCTGGTGAGTCTCAGCAAAGCAGTATATGGCTAAATAAATCATTCCAACCATGCAATAAAATAGGAATAAATACGGTAATATAAGGGATAATCAAATATGCTTAATCCTCCTAATTTGGGCCAAATACTAAATTTTAATTATAACAGTGTATAAACATGCACACAGTTGTACAGCGTAAAAAGAAAAAAAGCACAGCAAAACTAAGACCAAGTACTTATATCCAGGCCTAACACAGCTCTTTTCTCTTTATTATGGCCGAAGCACTAAAGACGTCTGTAGTCAAGGTTGTGTGAAAGTTTCCATTGCAGCCTCTTGTTGATGGCTTATAACTTGCTAAAACTTTCATCTTTTGAGATGAAATTTTCAAGGTTTGGTAATTGTATAATGATGATTTTAAAATTAAAAAATAACTGAACAAAAAGGTTCAGCTCTGTTGGAATACAAGGAGAGTGAAAAAATACATTTTTCTCATGATAATATAGCATTGATTCCTCTATCCCTCTCCCCACTAAAAAGCTCTGGCATTTAAATGGTTGAGGATAAGAAGTTTAAATTCAGTGGTGAGGAAAAAGGTCTTTGAGTGTTCCACACAAAACCTGGTTTTGTTTATAAAGAGCACTTTGTACATGCGCAGTTCACGTGCTATAAATTGTTAGTTTTACCAGTGTTCTAAATGAAAAGTGAGTTGCACATGGAAGCGTGGTTAACGTAGGTGTTCAGTGTGTGAGAGATGGGACTCTGTGGATGCTAAAGTGCTCAGAAAGCATAGATGCTAAAGGAGCCACAGATAGTGTTCAGGAAAGCAACTATGAGTATCAACCACTCTTGCAGAGCTCAGGAACAACATAGGAGTTTGGAAAATCTAGCTCTGAATGAGGCAGGGGTCCTTGTAGACGCTTGTCTATGTGGGATAACTGCTGATGTGGAGTACTTCTCCTAATATTTTTCTATCCCATACAGACTGTTACTGAAGGGGCCAAAAATGCATTAGGGATCTTGCTTTCTTCTTTGGATGTTTTTGAGAAGCTATCAGAACAGATGTATAAATCTGTCAAGGAAACAAGTAGAAAAAACCCGGTAGACAGCACTACAAGGGAAACTGATGCTCAAGCTGGCATCTGTCTCTAAGGCAGCCCTAAGGCACAAATAAACGTGTTCTTGAGGTGTCAGCTTCATTCCTTGCAGCAATAAGAGAGAGACAGAATTCACATTCTCTAGAACCTGGTCTTAACAAAAAAAATCTCCAGTCCAGGTCCAGGCTGAGTGATGAGATCAGGGCCACAGGTAGAGTAGGAGACCATCTAGAGCAAGGGAAAGATTGGGTATTAAAGGCTCTCTGTCCGTGGTGATCCTAGCAGAGTTGCATGTTGAAGAACATACTTTAAATGGCAGGAGCAGCAGGCTGGCTGCAGAAAGGAAGAACCTGGATTCTGTGTTCCTCCTCTTAGGGTGATGTCATGTTATGCTGGGTTGAAGAGAACGGGCGGCAGGAACAACATTTGCTGTGGTTGTTAGGCACCCATAGACTTCGTGCCATGAGGTGCCATCTACATTAAAATAGATTAGTTACATTAGCTCATTATTAGTTTATGGTTATATATAAATTAAAATGTAGTATTAATCATTGTAATCATTAGTGAACAGTAGCAGCTGAACTGTTAGTCAATGTTTTGCCTTGTTTATCTGGCTCTCTCTTAGTTGTCTTACATCATTTGATCCAGCATAAGTCTTTTTTAGGTGTCATGTAGTTTGTTTGACTGAAAGAAAAACGTGTTCACGGTATAAACTGCTGACTTGTCACAATAGGTAAGGAGACACTTCAAATGCTGCTGCTGGTTTTGGATGTAACAATGTGCATGGCATGTTGGAAGTTTTCAGGTTGCTTTTTTCCATTAGTGAACACCGTTAAACCACTATACCTGCTCTGCAGCTGGAATGTCAACTATATCCCTGTTTCTCTTCTGGGTTTGGAATTCTTGGGGTGGAGATGAGTAAAGCAAAGCAGAAAGGGGTTATGGGAGGGTTTGACTGTAAATCTCAGAAATATTTTCCAGGTTTGTTACTTAGTAGCCATTACTATATGAATCACTCTATTCATACTGGGCCAGGACAGAAGTTTGGTTGTGTAGTATCATGTGCTTCAGTTTTGAAGAACAGCTTAAAATTATCTACCCCTAGTCCCTCGAATTACTTCTCCATCTTGGGGTGCCAAATCTTCACTCCCTCTTCCCTTTGATCCTTCCTCAAAACACATCATCCATGAAGCCTATCTCTGTTAATCCATCGTCATTTTATTCACAAAAAGGAAGCAAAAAACCTGCTGCACTGTTATGGATTGGCTTCACCTTCTGGTCTTATGGCATTTTGCATGTCTGAATTACTGTCTATTGGGAAAAACGAAAAGGAGTACTTGTGGCACCTTAGAGACTAACCAATTTATTTGAGCATGAGCTTTCGTGAGCTACAGCTCACTTCATCGGATGCATATCGTGGAAACTGCAGTAGACATTATATACACACAGAGACCATGAAACAATACCCCCCCCCCACCCCACTGTCCTGCTGGTAATAGCTTATCTAAAGTGATCATCAAGTTGGGCCATTTCCAGCACAAATCCAGGTTTTCTCACCCTCCGCCCCCCCCCCCCACACAAACTCACTCTCCTGCTGGTAATAGCCCATCCAAAGTGACCACTCTCTTCACAATGTGTATGATAATCAAGGTGGGTCATTTCCAGCACAAATCCAGGTTTTCTCACTCCCTCACCCCCCTCCAAAACCCCCACACACAAACTCACTCTCCTGCTGGTAATAGCTTATCCAAAGTGACCACTCTCCCTACAATGTGCATGATAATCAAGGTGGGCCATTTCCAGCACAAATCCAGGTTTTCTCACCCCCTCACCCCCATACACACACAAACTCACTCTCCTGCTGGTAATAGCTTATCTAAAGTGATCATTAAGTTGGGCCATTTCCAGCACAAATCCAAATGTCTACTGCAGTTTCCACGGTATGCATCCGATGAAGTGAGCTGTAGCTCACGAAAGCTCATGCTCAAATAAATTGGTTAGTCTCTAAGGTGCCACAAGTACTCCTTTTCTTTTTGCAAAGACAGACTAACACGGCTGATACTCTGAAACCTGTCTATTGATAGTTCAGCCATATGTTCCTTGGGGCAGAAGAGTTGGTGCTCAGTGCTTGCTGAAAAGAAGGCCCGTCTGGTGTGTCAAATTTGGCCTCTACTATCACTAGTCAGTTCTGAAAATGTAGGCTCTTACCTCTGCTATGTTCTGTGCAGCACTGACCACGTGATTAATGCTCAACACTGAACTTTGGCCAGAGCGCTGTTTATGAAAATATTCTTCCTAGTGTTTGATTATCAATAAGTGATGTGGGAAGCAAGCAAGCAAAGTTGTAAAAAACAGCTTTATAAAATGTGAGCAGAGGCCAGCATTACTCAGTCAGGTTCTGCTGTTTCATTCCCAGCCACCTGCCCCAACTTTGCATTTCTGAGCTTTTAGTCCCTCTCCAGTCCAGGTCTCTCCTGAAACCTGATCCCCTTTCCTTAGTTCCACATATTATATATTACAAAATGAATGTGCCCTTTTAAAAAATTCAGTGTCCTCCTTGTCAAATCTGAAGTTTAATATGTTGGCTACTAGAACTCTAGCATCTGTGACAGGGTCAGGCCAGATGGCTATAGGAGAGTAATTTTTTTGGGGGGGGGGGGGTTCCCATGTTTATTGGAAAAGTGACAGAACAGCAATGGATTCAGGTAGCTCCTCTTGGTGTTTTGAAGTTCATTCCCACAGTAGGCTGCGTGACCTACGGGTTGGACAGACTGCCAAAGTCCAGCAGCTTCAGCATTTCCTTAGTATCTGGGTCAACTTCAGTGATCTCCTGGTCAAGGTCAGAGACCTCAGGGACATAGTTATCCCTCCTCTCTCTCTCCTCTTCCTTCAGTTTGATGGAGATACCTCTGACAGGCCCCCTCTGAATACGCTTCATCAGATGGGTGACATACCCAGCTATCTTGTTGCGCAGTTTCTTGCTAGGGATGATGGCAATCTCTTCACACACCCGTTTGTTCGTGTGGAAATCATTCCCTAGCCGGGTGTAGTATTTTTCAGTGATGACCCGGGCCGCCTTTTTCACGGTCTTTGTTCGCACACATTAGCCCCAGGCTAAGTAGGTCCCTTTTCCCTAGGTAAGGTAACAGGGAAGGGTATAGAACAATCAGGAACCTTCTGGAGACAATTAAGACAAGCTGATTAGAACACCTGCAGCCAATCAAGAAGCTGCTAGAATCAATTAAGGTAGGCTAATCAGGGCACCTGGGTTTTAAAAAGGAGCTCACTTCAGTTTGTGGTGTGCGTGTGAGGAGCTGGGAGCAAGAGGCACAAGGAGCTGAGAGTGAGAACGCGGACTGTTGGAGGACTGAGGTGTACAAGCATCATCAGACACCAGGAGGAAGGTCCTATGGTGAGGATAAAGAAGGTGCTGGGAGGAGGCCATGGGGAAGTAGCCCAGGGAGTTGTAGCTGTTGCACAGCTGTTCCAGGAGGCACTCTAGACAGCTGCATTCCACAGGGCCCTGGGCTGGAATCCGGAGTAGAGGGCAGGCCCGGGTTCCCCCCAAACCTCCCAACTCCTGGTCAGACACAAGAGGAGTTGTCCTGGACTGTGGGTTCATGAAAATGGCCAAGGTGAGGGCTGCTGTGAAGTTCCAAGGCAAGCAAATCCGCCAATAAGCACAAGACCCACTAAGGTAGAGGAGGAACTTTGTCACACATCATAATATAGCTTTTGACATTTGTTGGCAAAGCTGAGTTCTGATTGACTGATTGGGCCTTTGTGTGTATGTGCATGTGTTTGCATGTGTGGTGTGGGGTGGGGCAGATTGTAGTTGTTTAAATCGCAGTGGAGCAAGTGTTTATGACATCAGCCCTTAACACCAACTCTTCTTGGGCCAAGCCTGGTTGATACTGAGGAGTTGACTGATGCTGGTGGCTACAGTCCTGGCTCCATTCCTGTGCTTGGCTGATGTTGAGGATTTCTCTTTTGCAGCTCTAGAGCCCTGGAGGACCATAGTCCCCAAGGACCTGTTAACACAAAAGAAGCAGGATTTGATCTTCTTATTTGCATAATTGCTTTCAAGACACCTATTACACAAATAAAATGGGTGAGAGGAAAACCACAATAGAAAACCTTTTGTGATCTTTTCATTGCTTTAAAATGCACCAATAACCGTTAGTTGCAAAGGCAGCCTTTAGCATCTGTTTCCTCCACCCGGCTTCCATCCATCTTCTCAGAAGCACTCTGGAGCTAGCTGGGCATATTTGAAGGTTTGCCTTTACCTAAGGGTAAAGTGAGCCTTTTCTTAAGTGTTGCAGATTTAAGTTGCTAAGTGAAAGTCAAAATGTACTGAGGCCTGGCTGGCAAGTGGAGGAGAGCCGTAGCAATTTCCTTTGAGGTTTGGCTGCCAGCTCTTCTCAGACGTCTGAACTTCAAAAGGAAATGCCATGTTTGTCCCCTAGCCTCGCCACTGCACTCCTCAGCACTTTGCAAGCAACTAGGCTGCTTTGAACTTTTACTTAAACTAGAGAATGTGATTTATCTTCTTATCTCCTTAGGTTTAAAAAAAAAAAAAAAGAAAGGAAGTAAGCTAGAAAGCAGAAAGCAGCCTGGCTGCTGGCACAGCACATAGGAGGAGTACAGCCAGCCAGGCCTGTGCTTCTGTGCAAACAGTGATCTAAAGTGCTACTGCTGTGGAAGAATCAAAGGGAAGAGGTGGGATGAATAGGTAGAAAGAGGAGAAAGGGAGAAAAGTGATAGTGGGAACAAAAAGGTAGAGAGAAAATACTGTGGAGGATTCAAAGTAAGTTAGCAGCAAAACAAAAGAGGTGGTGAACTGGAGGATTTTCAGAATAACATTAAGAGATTCCAGTGTGTTTCTTTGTCCATTCATACAAGCCTGGAGTAGTTAAATGCATGCGGTCACCTCACAGTGCATCAGTCATACATAAATGAATCAATAAAGCACATCCCTTAGTGTCTAAAAGCCTTAGTGAAGCACTTGAAAACATTCATTTCCTACATCATTATTTCTTTTTAACAAAGTTGTGCCCTGTTATTGCACACTGGAAGAGATGGGGTCCATTTGACCAAGAGGAGGAGAGCGTCTTTGCACACTGACTTGTCTGCCCAGTGAGAGAGGCTCTATACCAGGTCCAAAAGGAGCAGATGACAATAGTCAACAGGTAGGTATAAAACAAGGTGACCTTAACAGAGGGCTAAATTTTATGGAGGAGATGGACAATTACAATAGGGTTATGGGAGTAACAACAGGAGTAACAGTGAGAGAATCTGCTCAAATCTTAGATGTCTATACACAAATCCAAGGCGTATGGGGAACAAACAGAAAGAACTGAAAGTATTAGCGTGTAAGCTAAATTATGACTTAATTGGCATCACAGAGACTTGGTGGGATAAATCTCATGACTGGAATATTGGTACAGAGAGGTATAGCTTGTTCAGGAGGACAAGCAGGGAAAAAAGGAAGTAGGTGTTGCATAGAACATCAAGAATATATACCAGGGGTGGTCAACCTGAGCCTCAGAAGGAGCCAGAATTTATCAATGTACATTGCCAAAGAGCCACAGTAATATGTCAGCAGCCCCCCATCAGCTCTCCCATCCACTAGCAGCCCCACTGATCAGCACCTCCTCCTCCTCCCCCTCCACCTCCCCACCTCCTCCTCCTTCCCCACACCTCCTGATCAGCTGTTTTGTGGCGTGCAGGAGGCTCTGGGGGTGGGAGGGGCAAGGGCACTTAGCGGAGTGGGGGCAGGGGTTGAGCAGTGAGCGCCCCCCGGCACATTGGAAAGTTGGCACCTGTAGCTCCAGCCCCAGAGTCGGTGCCTATACAAGGAGCCACATATCAACTTCTGAAGAGCCACATGTGGCTCCGGAGCCACAGGTTGGCCACCCCTGACATATACATTTGTTCTGACATCCAGAAGCTAGCGACTGGCTGAAAATCTCTGAGTGAAGATAAAAGGGGAAGAAACAGGTACAATGTCATGGCAGAGGTCTACTATAGACCACCAAATCAAGAGGATGAGGTGGATGAAGCACTTGGGCGGCAGCTATCATAGGCCAGAAGAGGCTAAGCCTCCCCGAACAGGCTGACCTGCTGCCTTTGGAATGCCGCTGCCACTACAACTTGAGGCCCCCAGCACCGTCCCCACCGGTCAGCTGTTAGGCAGGGCCCCGCCACTTGCTCCTCTCCGCCCCCTCACCCTGTCACACATCCTTAAGGAAGGAGGGGGCAGTGGGCAGGGAGGCTTGGGGGAGGGGGTGTAGGAGAGGCACGAGCAGTGGGCAAGGGGTCCATGGGGAGGGGGGCCTGGGGAAGAGCGGAAGAGCATGGGTTTGGGTCTGGGGGAGAGGTGGCCAGGCTGGGGCGGAGCAGTGGGTGGGGCCACTGTTTGGGCTCTGCCCAGCCTCCCCAAATGCTGGAGGCACGCGCCACTTATGATGAAGCATTTCTAAAACAAATAACAGAAATACCCAAAACACAAGACCTGGTAGTAATGGAGGACTTTAACTACCCAGACATCTGTCAGGAAAATAATACAACAAAACAGAAAATGTCCAATAAGTTCTTTGAATGTATTGGGACAACTTTTCTTTCATAAGGAAGTAACCGGAAGGACATCCATTTTAAACTTGATTCTGACTGATAGAGACCAATTGGTTGCAAATCTGAGGATAAAAGACAGTTGGGGTGAAAGTGATTATGAAACTATAGATGTCGTGATTCTAAGGAAAGGGAAGGAGTGGAATGAGAGCAGCAAAATAAGGAGAATGGACTTCAAAAAAGCAGAATTTAACAAACTCAGAGAACTGGTAGTTAAGCTCTCATGGGAAGAAGACCTAAGGAGTCTCCTGAAAAGGATTTGAGGAGAGCTGACAGTTTCTCAAAGAGGCAGTATTAAAGACTTAACAGCAAACTGTCTTGATGCAAAGGAAAGATAGGAAGAACAGTAAGAGGCCAAAATGGCCACATCAGGAGCTCTTGAATGAGCTGAAAAACAAAAGGAGACCTACAAAAAGTGGAAATATGGACAAATGGCTAAGGATGAGTACAAAAAAAATAGCACAAGCATGTAAGGACAAAATCAGAAAGGCTAAGGCACAAAATGAGGTACCTAGGAAGCGACATAGAAGATAGTAAGGTTCTGTAAATACACTAGGAGCAAGAGAAAGATGAAGAAAAGTGTTAAGTCCTCTACTTAGTGGTAAAAGAGAACTAATAACTGATGATATCAAAAAGGCCGAGGTATTTAATACCTGTTTTGCTTCAGTCTTCACTAAAATGGTTAATTTTGACCAGATAATTAACACAATCAATATTAACAAGGGGGAAGGAATGGAGGACAAATTAGGAAAAGGACAGGTTAAAGAATATTTAGATAAGTTAGATGTATTCAAGTCAGCAAGGTCTGATCAAATTTACCATCAGGTATTTAAGGAACTAGCTGAAGCAATCTCAGAATTGTTAGTGATTATCTCTGAGAACTCATGGAGGACAGATGAGATCCCAGCGGACTGGAGAAGGGGCAAACATAGTACCTGTATTTAAAAAGGGGAACAAACTGGACCCAGGGAACTATAGACCGGTCAGCCTAATTTTGATACATGAAAAGATACGGGAACCAATTATTAAACAATCAGTTTATAAGCACCTAGATGATGATAGGGCTATAAGGAATAGCCAGCATGGATTTTTCAAGAACAAATCATGCCAAACCATGGCCTGCCAAACTAATTTGTTTCTTTGACAGGGTTACTGGCCAAGTGGATAGAGGGGAAGCTGTAGACTTGATATATATCTTGATTTTAGTTAGGCTTTTGACAGATGACATTCTCTTAAGTAAACTAGGGAAATGTGGCCTAGATGAAATGACTATAAGGTGTGTGCAAAACTAGTTGAAAGACCATATAATAATTATCAGTGGTTCGCTGTCAAACTGGGGGGAATGGAATGTATCTGGTGAGATACTGCAGTGGTCAATTTTTCTCCATATTCACTGAAGGTAGAGAAGAAATAATTGTCTTAATCTGGAGTAAGGGAGAGCTAGGTTAGATATTAGGAAAAATTTTCCTACTATCAGAGTAGTTAAGCACTGGAATAGGGGTCCATGAGAGGTTGTGAAATCCCTGCCATTGGAGTGTTTAAGAACAGGTTAGACAAACACCTGTTGGGGTGGTCTAGGTATACCTGGACCTGCCTCAGTGCAGGACACTGGACTAGATGACTTCTTGAGATCCGTTCCTGCCCTGCATTTTTATGATTGTGTTAGTTCATGGGACACGGGGCATAGAGGTAGGAGATACCTAAGAACTCAATTGTGCCATCTAGCCAATATGTAAGGATGATGTGGAATGCCTCCTGGAGTTCCCATCGTGCTTGCTGTTGCATAGGAAGGGGGGTCCTTACGCAGGCAAAATTCCCATTGAACCTTTATGCGCTGAGTAGCGAAGAGCTATGTGGAAAGCCAGAGTGCAAAGGTGGCAGCTGTACTCTTTCCTTTCATAGATACATATGTAAATGGAACAGCAGTTGGTAGCTGTCTGAAGGTGGGGTAGGGAGGGATGAAAACAACTGAAACATGTGCAGCAGCCCCTTTAAATGTTTTGTTGTTTTCTGAGAGCTATATGAGCAATATTACACTTTTGCTGGCTCCTGGCCAGTAGGATTAGAATGTAGAATTGTAATAATTTTGGTCCTTGAGCAGGTAGAGGTTATTTCAGCCATAACCATACTTTACAACAATTTACAGTAACTAGGGAAGAAGTCTTTGGTATCCCTTTGATACTGTACAGGATATTCAGGTTGACAGGATGTTATTACCTAAATTAGAGTTGGGCCAGGAGATGATGGGTCACGTTCAGCTCTCTGTTACACCAGTGTAAATCCAGGCTAACTTAGTTGAAGCTAATGGAGTGTTGGATTTACACAGACATAGCTGAGAGCAGATTTTGGCCCCTAAAGACAATACCTCATCCTTTGGAAAAGATCAAGATACCTTCAATGACCACAAATGGTTTGGACCTTGGTTTGCATCTCATCTCAGATATGTCATCTCCAGCAGCACAATGCTTTCGACACCACTCACAAGGGCCATCACTTTTGTAATAAGTGCCTCCGGCTGAACCGCCAGCACCTGCAGCACCCTCAGGGATCTGATTCTTTGAGTGAGTCGCACTGGTGTTCTTTTGTGGCTGCATGGATTTAATATGACAAAAAGTGGACGGGAAACAAGTTTCTTTCTTGCTGATAAGTTATCGTTATTTTATGATGTTTAGTATTTGTATTACAGTAGTGCCTAGAGGCCTCAACCAAAATCAGGGCTCCATTATGTTAGGCACTGTGCAAACATACAATGACAGTCCCTACCTCTAATAGCTGACAATCTAAAAGGACAAGATGGGGGTCACATGGTACCCGTGAAGAAGATGGTTGCCTAGTCACAGACCACCTCACTTCCCACATATGAGTTCATCTTTAATAATTACTTTTCTAGCAAATTGGCAATATGTTTCTGTCATAAAAGTTTAAATTAATCCCCTGGATAAACTTCAAACCGTTGAATATGGATTCCAGTGGACAAATGAGAGGCAACAAAAGAGCTAAGCCTGAATCACTTAAGCAGCTGAAGAGGGAGACTGCAAGACCACCACAGAACCTATGCCAGGATACCGTGGCACTGAAAGAATTCCTCACAGACTGTCCGGATTCAGTCTCAAAAATTTAGATGTATGTGATATAAACTCCCAAATGGCTCACTTGGAAAAAGAGCTATAAAAGACTGCCATTGAAACCAGGCAAATTAAAGAAACGGCCACCTTAAAGCTTAGGCTTGTGTGTTTTATTAGTGCTGGATGAGTTGGTATTACCAGTTAGCATTAAGAAATGGATTGCAGTAACTATTTTAGTGGCCAAAAGAGTTATTTTGAGAAAATGGAAATCTGCATTCCTCTTTCATACACAGACTGGTTTAGTGAACTCTCTACTACTGTCTTAATGGAACAAAATGACTGTCTAATAGAAATGCTTGGAAAAAATATGAAGACGTCTGGTCACACATGAAACTTTTGCAGTTTAGTAGATATTAGACCCCAATACTCATAGGTTATGTTCTCACTTATTTATCTATTTAGTCACTTCAAGAGTTGATGCCCTGCATGACCTCTGTGGGTTCAGGTGTTTTTATTTTGTTTATTTGGTTGGTTTGTTGGTTTTGGTTGTTTTTTCCCCGAGGTTTTACAAACAATCAACACTGAATTTTGTTATTCATATGGTATTTCCGTCCTGTCCATGTAGTTTATATATGTTTTGTTTTATAGTGTTTATATTTTATCTAAAACAATAAATATAAAGTTAAAAATAAAAAGTCAAGACAGTCCAAAGGTGAGAGAAAGGAAGTAGTATTATGCCCATTTTACAAATGGGGAAACGGTGGCATGGAGCAACCAAGTAGCTTACTGAAAGTCACAGAGGGTGTTCTAACAGAGCTGAGAATTGAATTTTGATGTCTTGAGTTCCAGTCCACTGCCATAAGACCATTCTTCCTCTCAAAATCTTATTATTTAACATACTTACTGTGGAAACCTCTAGAGACTAACTAGAGTGATACCCTATTGTGACAGGTGCTGTGCAAACAAAGAAACTGGAGCAGAGCCTATACTGGCAACTGTCTCACTTGCGATGCATGTGATTTCCTTTGTTACTCATGTCCTGTTGGAGCAGTGAGGCTGAGAGTTGCTGTTTTGGTTCGATGCAGCTTGATTTTTCTTTCTTGCTATTTTATTGCTTATGGTTGAGTGTGTGCAAATGTTTAGTTTTGTATAAGTCTATTGGAGATTGTTTGATCAAATAGCTCCTTTGTCACTTTATTGTTCTACATAAGTAAGGTGACCAGATGTCCCGTTTTTATAGGGACAGTCCCGTTTGTTGGGACTTTTTCTTATTTTGGCGCCTATTATCCCCCACCTGTCCTGTTTTTTCACAGTTGCTATCTGGTCACCCTATACATAAGGCAAATCCTCTTTTGTTCCTGCTCTTTTCTCCTAACAATAAATGTAATTAATCTTTATTTATTGTATCTTTTGATACAAGCTTGTTGGTCAAGCAGCCACACTTGTTAATACACATCTATCTTGAAATTCAAGTACTGTATAAGTCTGTGTGTTCTGTATTGTGTATCTATAAAGCCATTTTTAAAATGCTTTCCAGAATGACTCTAATTTTTTCCCTTTACCTCTGCCTTAGCTATAATCCATTGTTATTAGATATAGCTGATTAATGTCAAAGTTCACCATCTCTTCATTATCTTTTATGCAGATATTCTGGATTGCTAGATAAACACTTCATTTTTATTGTGTCCCTTTCGCCATGTGTCCTGTCTTCATGGATTAGGATGTTTACTAAAAAACATTGTCAAGATCTTTTTAATATACAGTCCAGATACTGTAGGGTTTAGGTTTTCATCAGACCTTTTTTTCCCTTTCTCTGCTCAAAGCACAATAATATAATTTACAGTGGGTGGTTGGGGGGGGGGGGTGTTAGAATGAAATGCACTCTTGTGCATGCTGAGAAATCTTGTGCACGCTGTAGTAAGTTCCACTTAAAGCCTCAAAATAGAGCTTATGTGTGACTTAAGTGGTGCACAGGCATCGTCTTGAGTCCTCTGTACAGGGATGAATTCCACTGTATATGTCAGGTTTCAGAGTAGCAGCCGTGTTAGTCTGTATTCGCAAAAAGAAAAGGAGTACTTGTGGCACCTTAGAGACTAACCAGTTTATTTGAGCATAAGCTTTCGTGAGCTGTAGCTCACGAAAGCTTATGCTCAAATAAATTGGTTAGTCTCTAAGGTGCCACAAATACCCCTTTTCTTTTTACTGTATAATGTCTGTATCTCAGAGGCTCCCAAAATTATCTTCAGAATTTTCAAATGTGGGCACCTGAAGTTAGGCATCCAACCACATATTTAGGTAGCTAGGTAAATGCCTTGATTTTTAGAGATGCTGAGCACCCACAGCTCCCAATGAAAATGTTGTCCCAAATACAATCATCTCAACTGAAATACAGCACCTCTTGGTAGAAGGTGCATGACCTGTTACTGGAGGTGGTTAGCTGACTGGAAATTCTGATATTTCAAAACTTGTTTTCATTCTGCCTCAGAATAAAAAGCTGAAATATCAACATTTCCCATGAAATGGAACTTCTGAACAAATTTAGATTCATAACCATTGAAACATTTCATTTTGATAAGGTAGAAACATAATGTGTAATCAAAATGATTAATTTTAACTTATTCTATCTATAATTTAATTGAAATTGACATGTTCCTGTGAAACATGTTGATGAAACTGCATTTTCTGTTGGAAATTTTTCACCCAGCTATAGTACACAACAGGGGCTGTAGGAAAAAGGGAAAACCTTGCTGTTCCCATTGCAGTCAATGAATCTAATAATTCTGCTCTGAAGTGTTACGGTAACATAAGTAAAAACAATTGGTTTGTAAGACTGGTTTTTAACTTAACAGTTTCTCTTTACAATAATTTTTATTATACCTGTTGATTTTCTTGGTGTGTAATATTAAATGTTCCAAGACCAACCCTTTTGCTTTTCAAGTGTCTTTTATAAACCATGTCACATTTATATACTGTCACATCAGTAAATTAAGTAAGAGACTAACCCAAACAAATGCCAAATCATTACCACTTAATTAACCTTACGAACTGCTCTCCAAATTGACTTCAGTTTAATTTGCGATATGGGCTTAGTTCACATGAAGTGTGCTAACATAAACAAATAAAATAAATGCAGCACAAAGCTGAACTGGGGGAAAGGATGGGGGAATGTAAATATAAAGTCAGTATTACAGTATACGCAATAGCAAAACTCTGGTTGTTTTGGTTGTAACATAGGACTGGAAAAGGATAAATGGCAATTAGAAAATTATATTTTTATTGCTTTCTTTCTTTCTACCCCCAACAAGGATGGCCTGTCTGATGACAAAGTTTTTAATATTTTTGACTGTTAGATTTTTAGAATATGCAACATTTGGAAATTCCTCTTAAATTGACATTAATGATTTCAGTGGGGCGGCACGTGGGTGCAGGAATTCACAATATGGAGTCATTTGTGGGATCAAACGAAGGCTATGTCTACACTACACTGGTGGTGGCGCGTTGGGTATGTGTAGCTGCACACCACAGTGAAAAGTAGTCTGCATCCACGCTACGGTGTGTGGCGACACATCAGTGAATGGCTCTGGCAGAGGGGAAGCAGTAGGAAAAGGCTTTAGCAGCTCCCTGCTGCCTGAGTCTTTCATTGTGGCGAGGAAAGGGTCTCGCAGTGTGAAAAAGCTGAGCCTTTCCCCTTTGCCTTTCCTTGCCAAACCCTTTCGCTGTTGCCAGAGTCTTTTTTCCTGAGAAGGGGAAAGGCTCCTGCAGCAGGGATGCAGAGGAATGCTACATGGCTAAAAATAGCTGTGTAGACAGGGGTAAATAGAGATCATGTGGGATATGCACTCTCACCCTCCAGGTGTCTCTCTAAATTGGCAGTCCAGGGCATTCCTTTAAGAGGCTATATTTTCTGATGAAGTGGGTTTTAGCCCACGAAAGCTAATGCCCAAATAAATGTGTTAGTCTCTAAGGTGCCGCAAGGACTCCTCGTTGTTTCTTCTGATGCCTACCTCTCTGAATCCATTTTTTTATTATGTAACTGTACCAGAAATATGTATTTTTCTGCATATTAATACCATTTTTCAAATATATTAGCATATCATGTTAGTTGGAATATTACTAAAGTTAACATAAAACTCTGTTTACCTAAAATATGAATCAAAGTATTTCTGAAACTGCATTTACGGTTGAAGAGAGATGGTAGTGACAATGGATATTGTTTCTCTGCTCCCAAAAGATACAAACCAGCTTTGGTCTGCAATGTTTAAAAATTCTTTGTGTCTTTTGTTGTAAGGTATTAAAGTACATCTAGCATATAGATATATTTAATATGTAGTATCAAGGAGGTCTCTTGAGGTTCCAGGAGATTTTACAGATACATCATGCCAGAGAAAGTAATATCAGAAAGAAAGGATATGGTCCCAGATAGACAGTAATCAATCAGAATAGGTTCGTAGAAGGACATGAGCAGAAGGAATCATTGATCAGTGATAAATTTGTTTGGATTATTCCATTGCTTCTGAAAAAAGGTCTTAGTTGGAATTCTGCTTGGTCTATCTTCATTCTAAAATTGCTCATTTTTTATATATATTAAAAAAAAAATTTCCTTTCCCTCAGATGTTTGCATTAAATATAATGACTTGGAAGCCCTGGTTGAGGCTGTATATTTAAAAAGCACAGGAAATAATAAATTAAAGCTGTATATTTAAAAGCAGAGGAAATAGCATTGCCCAATAACTATGCTAATAAGGAGAATGTATACATATTGGCTCTACTTGTTCACATATTTCTCTCCTCCCACGGCACCCCTTCTTTCTAAGGTCAGCGCTCAGTGAGGGGAATTTGTTTTGAATTTATTCCAAAGCTACTGTGAACTGGATTTGTGTGCTAACTTCAAATGGTTTTTAAGTTTGCTGATAACTTTGCCCTTCCCTGATGAGATTTTCTTTTATTAGTTAATGCTGACTTTGCTGCATTTGCACTGTGTTTGCCATCACTGTTTATGAGTAGCATAGTTACAACCACCATAAATACAGAGAACATAGAGGAGGAGGACGAAGTAGAGTAAACAATTTATTTTCATGTGCTTGGGATTACCACATAACTCACAAATGGCAGTGGAAAGTGGAGTTTAATGGTCATCCTTTTAAAAAAAAAAAAAAAAAAAAGGTAAAATTGTGTACTCAGACTTCCTCAGTTTTTATGCTTATATTAATGTTACTTTCGGTTTAGAATAATGATTATATAATGTCTTATGATTCAGATTTTATTAATAGGATAGGGATTGAAATATATGTATGTATTTCCCTTTCATTGCTGAGAGTACTTTGGCAAGAGTGATTGTAAATGAGCTAACCCGGGCCCAGAAGCCATGGCACAACTCTCATAAAAGCAAGATTGTCACCGTAGAGGGAATGCTCAAAGGTCCAGATAGCAACCGCCTTATGCACTCTGGTGAGCAGTTGTACACTTGAGTGGCTCCACTGGAGTCAGTAGGACTACTCTTGGGAGTAACTACTCACCAGTGTGTGTAAAGGAGTCACAAATCGCTGATGTGCAGGAAGTAGCACAGAGGCTATTTATTGAGAAGTTGCACTAACCCTGTAAGCTAAATCCTTCTTGCATGGAATAGAGAATCTGGGGTGGCCCCGTCTGCCTCAGTGGAAGAGAGCAGGAAATCAGGGGCCATGTAGTAGTTTCAACTATTGCTCTCCCAGTCCTCACCACTGCCTCTGGAGTCTGTATCATTTGGAGCGCAGCGGGGTTAATTTGGAGCCCCACCCTAGACAAGCAGATGTTTGATAGAGGAGGGCCCACAGTGCAGGTTGTCTTCATGTCTCGTGAGTGCCTGCATGTTCCTTCCCTCCCTCCAAGAGGGTAGAAGTGGGGAAGCACACATTCAATAAAATACTTTAATACGTCCCCCCTAAGAATTAGCCAGAATATAACGGTTACTTTTGATTATTGTCATGATGACAAGAAGCTTGTGCTTGAGTGTGTCAGGTGGAGAGGAAAAGGTATATGTGGGATGGGAGGGGGTAGAGAGGGGTGGGGGTATCCTGGGTTGTATTCCTGATTGTGCCACTCTCGTGCTGTGGAAATTTTGGGGAAGTCACCAAACATTGTGCCTCAGTTTATCTAGGGATGTTATCACATTTGTAGGGCCAAATTCAGGTTGCTTTCTCCTCATTTTTATTTACTTAAATTGATATTTAAAATACACTGTATAGTTGTACAATACCATAAAAGTTTATTCAGCCCATCTTGAGAAATAAATAAGATTCTATTAGCAAATATGATGAAAGAAAGAAACCTAAATGTCTCCAGATCTCAGCCTGCCTTATCTCAAAAGACCAAGAGAAAAGGATGAGCTTTGCAGCATGCCTGGAAGGTTATCAAAATGGGCTACATTGACCTAACGTCTTGACTTGCTAGTTGGATCTGTGGCTGTTGCAGGAGAATGCCAGGTCAGTTTGTCTGCTATTCTGTGTTACGGAAAGTGAGATGCTGTATAAACAAGCTACTAAACATGTAGGAATAAAACGAAGTGGAGGGAGTTAGACCTGCAACATGTTGTGAGCACTCCTGTTACATTCTGACTTCTCTCAAAGCCCACTGATTTATAGCCCCAGGTCACCAAAGCAATGCTTAGCTTTAGGCACATGAATTAATCCCTAGTCAGCAAAGACCTAACCACATGCTTAATTTCAAGCACATGTGTAGCCCCACTAATTTCAATGGAACTTAAACATGTGTGTAAGTTGTTTACTCTATCAAGGCCTAACTGTGGCTGCCTGCAGTGGAAGCAGGTGGCGTGTAGCACATTGCACAGTCAAGCCCTAAATGAGCAGTGCAGGTCTAGAAATGAGTTCCCCCACCTTTCACTGTAAAATCAGACCCTACTGTGCATTCTCAGGTGTCTCTTTATGGCATGGATGTTTCAAACGTAAAACTGGAGTAATAAAAGTTTCATTATTTTCCAAGTTAAGATAACACCTTCTCTGGAGTCTTTTTTTAATTTTGAGATGAGAATTTCTTTACTGTTCGATTTAAAATGTTAAAACGAATCCACAAAAATTGTTTACATTTTTTTGTCAAAATTTCAGTTTTCTGTAGTTCCAACCATCTTCAATGGTAAATTATCTTCACCATTAGTAGTGTTTTGCACATGAATCTCATGTCTCTTGAAGGCGACAAGCAGTATTAGAGTATTAGAGTGTAAAAATGCTGCTTTCAGTTTTGTGGCATCTCAGAAGTGCTCACGTTAGTGTGCAGTGAGTCTCAAACATTTTCCATTCTTGGCCCCAAAATCCTGCCACAGAATCTTGTTGTGCCCCCAGATCTCACTATCCGCTTGAGGGGAGTTTCCAGATTGGGTTTATATTGGGTCATACGTGGAGGAGGGAGATATGTGCTGGATGGATTAGTTGCTGGGTAGAGAGGCTGCTGAATGTGTGCTGGTTGGTTCCAGTGAATTAGCTGACATCTTCAAAAATACAAATTTAATAAATGCTTTTTCACTTTCAAAGCACCTGTGATATTTTACAATGGAGAAATTTTGATCTCCAGATATTCACAAACATAATGAATTTTTTATATCTTTGATATCCTCCCCCAGACAGTAGTGGTTCACTACTCCAGGCCAATGGGAGCTGCTGAAAGCGGCGGCCAGTATGTCCCTCGGCCCGCGCCACTTCCAGCAGCTCCCATTGGCCTAGAGCAGCGAACTGCGGCCACTGGGAGCTGCGATCAGCCGAACCTGCGGACACGGCAGGTAAACAAACCGGCCTGGCCCGCCGGGGGCTTTCCTTGCACAAGCGGCGAAACAAGTTTGGGAACCACTGGCTTACAGTGTCCTGATTGAAAGTTCATCAGGTGTTCTGAGGTCTGGGTTTTCTCATTCCATACTCTACGGAACCATTTTTTAATAGGACAATTCATTCAGTCAGATATGTTGTTCAGTATATATGTTCTTGTATTTTATTTAAGCTCTTCCTTTCTATTTCCAGGATGTATATGTGGTGTTGTAAATTGTATTGTTATTGTATATAGTAATGCCACTGTTTGCTAGAGTGGTCTCTGGAGGTATTGTTGGGGTGCTGATCCATTGTTAAGCAGATGGGGAATTTAAATTTAAGTAAGTGTTCTCATTTTTAAGATTTTATATACCCCCCCCTCCAAAAAAAAACAACAGCCATGCAAACTCATGCACAGGATATCCAGCATGTCAGCTAAATGGACTGGGATCTTTCCATCTAAATGCCTGATCCAATGCCTGTTGACTTCAATAGAAAGACTCCCATTGACTTTAGTAAGCTGTGGTTCAGATCATAAGAGACCTACCCCTCCTCTGAAAAACTACCACAACTGTGGTCACCTGAGCTGGATTGCCTTTGGTGTAAAAGAGAGGGGGTTGCTGCCAGGGTATACTCTGTTAGGACCCGGCACCATCAGAATTTACTACCCCCCAGCCCCCCTCCCCCAGCATAATGGCTTGAATTTTACTTCCAGAATATGGTGTAAGGTCCATCTTTTTTCCCTGACCTTTGAGAAGATGGATGAAGCTTGGGGTCGTGGGAGAGGGACTCTGGTGGGGATTTATTTATTGAGAGTTTTAATTTTTTGGTGTATTTGCTCTAAATTTCTGAATTGTGTGTGGGGAATAATTGAGGGAATCTATTTGTTCTAAGAGTCTGTATTGGATTTTTTTTTTTGTTTTGTTTAAGAGATTGTTAAGGATGCCCAGAGCTTAGGATGGTTGCTGTTTTGTTGTAGAACATTTAAAAAGATAGATAAATTGCATATCTAGATTCACTTAAGGACAGAAAAGCTCCAACTTCTGCTAACTGTGGGATGTATTGGCAACTTGCTGTAGCTGGTTTGCATAAAAAATGGAATACAACCTGATAGCTCTCATTTTATTGTGAAGGTGGAGATTTAAGCTCAGGTCAAGATGTGGCATCACAAGCAGTGAAGCAACAATGTTGTCACAATCCATGTTTTAGAACTCAAACATCTGCATTTTGCCTAAAAGCCATACTTTTGCAACCCTGGCATTTTGACAACAAAGTTCAGTATTGCCTTCAGGAGGTGTGTGTACGCATATAGACAGCTTAAAAAAAGTCTTTGCAACCACAAAACAGGGAAGAATAAAAAAATAATTGCAAAACTAGCCAATGGTGCAATCCTCTTAATGTTGTTAGAAGAAAATAAATAAGGAAAACAGAAGTGGAACAGAAGTGTTCTGAATATATTGAATATTTTAGGAACTAATTCAATATTTTTTTCATTATACACATCCTGTTATCTTTTTGCTACATCATAATTACATTCCCCCACTTCCCAAAATAAGCCCTTTAAATCATTACTTTAAAATAAAGTAGAACATTTGTTGGAAAGTGGTCTCCGATTTTACCACTGAACTAGTTTTCAAAATAAAATTTTCCCTGAGCCCTCTCTATCAAGGGGATAGTCCAACTAGTGTCTCCCTGTTTAGATATACAGTAGCCTGTTGTTAAATCTATGGTAAATCACCTTTAAACACATCAGACACTTTTGTATGCACTTTTTGAACTTAAATAGAGTAAAAATCCAGTTTGTAATTGAAATAGTTTCCTGTTTAACAAAGTTTTATAATCAGTGATTAATATAATGTCTAAGGTGAAACTTTACACAATCCTAGTTTTACCTGAATAGCAGCTGCAGGATTTGATTTTTAAAGCCATTTATTTTAATTTTTTTTTCAGTAGAAAAGAATATATCAGGGAACTAGAATTGAAACAACATTAAAACAAATAAACAGAATAAACCATAATTTTGATAGACAGATATAATAGATTCACTAGTATTGACAAATATGCCAGTTTTATCGAAGGATAAGAAAGAGAGTGGAATGTATACAGTATATGAGGAAGAAGAAAGGAAGGGAAACAATAAATAAATCAGAACTAGCATTTGATGGGTCTTTATTTCTGGACTGATTGTGCTCCACCATTTGTTATATTCTGCCTTAATTAGTGTCACTGGGCCCTTTTTCCTTTCTGTGGCTTCAGCGTTTTTAGGCCACTTTGCATTAAGCATAGATGTAGTATCCTGGCATATTTACCCTTTTGGCTGTTTAATCATTCTTTTTCTCAACTGAGTAGGACCATTACTCCCTAGATTAGCCTGTGTTCATTCCTGTCCTCGACGGTCTCATAATTAAGGGTATTCTAGCTGCCTGACATCCTGTGTATGGAGCCTGATTGGTTCTAATCCATGAATATCCAAAATATTTAAGATGTTGAAGTCATAAAGATCCAAATTCATGAGTATGCATTTACACACATGCTCATCTTCAAGCATTAGGAATGAAGTTCTGATCATACTGAAGTCCATAGGCGTTTTACTGTTAATGCTAACGGGGCCAGCATAACAACCTAGAACTCTCCAGGTAACAGTTTAATCTCAGATCACATAAACCTGCCCCATCAGTAAGCAGGTAGACATGGTTATGCAGCTCCAGCCCTTTCGCACTGTGTAAAGGGGTTGGAGTGGAGCAAAGTAGAGGTCAGGCGTTTGCTATTGGGCCTTGTTTTGCTAGGTACTGTACAATTATATAACAAAGAGATAGTCCCTATCTTGAGGACCCCCTGCTTTATTAGAACTAATTGGATATTACATGTTGTAGATCAGTGGTCTCCAACCTGTTTACAGCCAAGATCACTTTTTGAATCTAAGGGCAACACAGGATCTACTGCGCCCCTTTCCTGAGGCCCTGCCCCTTCTCCAAAGCCCTACCCCACTCACTCCATCCCCCCCACCCCCTTTCCGTTGCTCGCTCTCCACCACCCTCACTCGCTTTCACCAGGCTGGGGCAAGGGTTACAGGGTGCTGGCTCTGGGAGGGGTGTCAGGGTTGGGGCTTGGGGTGCCGGAGGGTGTTCAGAGTACAGAAGGGGATATGGGGTACTGGCTTCAGGAGGGGGCTCAGGGCTGGGAGTTGGGGTGCAGGAGGGGTTATGGGGTGCTGACTCCAGGAGGGGGCTCAGGGATGGGGGTTGGGGTGCAGCCTCCTGCCAGGCAGTACTTACCTCCGGCAGCTCCCGGTCGGTGGCGCGTGCAGCGAGGCCAAGGCAGGCTCCCTACCTACCCCAGGTCCACACCGCTCCCAGGGGGCATGTGGCTCTGCGCACTGACCCTCTCTGCAAGCACCACCCCCGCAGCTCTCCCAGATAACGGGAGCTGCGGGGGCAGTGCTTGCAGGCAGGAGCAGCGCACGGAGGGAGACATCTGCCCCCAGGGCTGCAGAGCTGCCCTGGCCGCTTCCGGGAGTGGCATGGGGCAGGCAGGAAGCCTGTCTTAGTGGCAGTCCCACTGCGCCGTCGGAGATTGCGATCGACTGGGAGATCCTCTAGGATCGACCAGTTGATTGCGATTGACCAGCTGGTGATCACTGTTGTAGTTACGGTTGCAAGGTGTGTATTTTTGGAATGTGTTTTGTATGTTATTTGTACTGCAGTCGTGCCTGAAGTTCCCAACTTGGATTGGAGCCCTATTGTGCTAGCCGCTCTATGCCTTACAGTCTAAATAGACAAGACAAATAATGACAGTGGAAACAGGCATAGAAAGATGAAGTGACTTGTCCAAGGTCTCATAGCTGGTGAGTGGCAGAGCCAGGAACAGAGCCATGGTCTCCTGACTGTCCACCACATCAATAATCTGAAAATCCTGAAAATCCATAATACTTTCCCCATTTCCAGAGCAGAGGCTCATTGTTCATCCAGGCAAAGATTTGACTAGATATAAAGCTATGCCAGCCAGCAGCATCAAGAGAAACAACATGCAACATTGCTCCCTGCAGAAACATCCTGGCTCACATCTGAAGAGACCTGGCTACCATTACTTGCAAGGTAGTACATGCTTTTGCTCCAGTGAAGCCATTGCAGAAGGGGAAATGGAATGGTGCTATAGACCTATTGGCTGACAAAAGTTTTTAGTGCTGAACTCAGAGAGGGAAAGCAGATGTGACCTAGATATGAAAGAAAATTAAAAATTTTTTTACCGAAGATAATTTTGTATACAGATTTATGCAAGTTCATTGCTGCAATAAACCATATGTGCTTCTTTTGAGGTGTTGCTATTGCATTGTGGCAGTTCTCAGAGTACCCAGGACTGAGTCACCTTGTTACTCCCCAGCCTCCAGTGAGAGACTTGCTGGTGCTTAACCTACTGTCAGGTCCTTGACACCATCAGTCTGTTAGCCATCCAAGCACTCTCCTCTTTTTCCCTTGTCTGTTAACAATATGTGCACTGCAGTCCTTGAGCCCCTTCATATGTAAATGACTATCCATTGTGATAATCGGAGAGACAGGTGAATAAACATCTTTGGTCTGACAGGAAACCCGTTTGTCAACTATGCCTTGAACCAGATTTTAAAACATATTCTTAGTATATATCCAGAATTCCTTACACATGGAATCTGTTCATACATTTCACAATGATATTAATGACCAGTGTGACCTTGGCTTTTTGGACTTCACATGACATTCTTTTATGAACTGGAGTGTACGTACCAGAAGAAAGATATTCACGTAACTCCCTTTCCAATTCGTACTGAGTGGTTCATGGGTCACAGCCATGTCAATGAGCAGTTTTGTATGCTCTGTAGTGTCTGTGTGTCTCATAGAATACCTCAGTTTAACAGCTGTGTGCTGTGTAAGTTCTCATATCTTCCCCCAAGGAAAACATGAGCTCCAAGAATACTTCATAGGAAGCAACATAAAATCAGTGCCCTTGAAAAAGACTGTGGCTAAATAAATGTTCACTTCAATTAAAGCTGAAAGGGGAGTTCACACTGGCATCCATGGGAAGATTACAAGCACTCTTGATTCTACTTTAATGGGTCACCTAGCAGGAATTATAGCCAAATACTGAGAGATTCTGGCCACCTGCAACTTCCATTTGCTTCTATAAGAGTTGCAGGTGCACAGTACTTTCAAGATTGTGATCGGTGTCGGTCTCTTTTTAAGCTCTGGCATGTGACCCTACTTTGTAAACGTTAGTTTTATCTCTTGAACTAAACAAGAATGTATAATATTAGTCTCTAGCAACAGCAGTGCTGACTCCTATTCCACACCTATAACCACTAAAGCAAGACCAATTGCAAGCTGCTTCTAACATACTACGTTTGAGCGTTCCTGTTTCCATCAGCGTCAGTAAATCAAGGAAGCAATGTTCTAGCAATCTCTGGACTGGTGATGCAGCACTTTTCCATTCCAGTAATTATTCGCACTTTCGTGTGGAAGCCTGGAGATTGCTTTTGCAGCACCTGTTTAAAAATGAGTTGTCTTCCACTTTTTTGGCAGTCTGTTTATAACACGGACCTTGTGACTATGATAACTGAAAGCTAATGTTTAAGACTTGAAGCAGCAGAGGGCAGAGCCTTCTTGACAGCAGGTCAATCTCCCCTCTCAAATTAGACCAGGGAAAGAATCAATTCTTGCCATCTTCAACCCATGCTGTAAGAAACCCTTCAAGGATTCTCCAGGGAACTGGAGGAGCAGACAACCCAAAAGGGTAGCCCTTAATAACAACCCATGCCTGAACGCATAGCAGGATGGAGACCTGAATACACTCAAATCAGGTGTCTGGACTACATGTAGAGAACTAAACTTACTGTCTTCTGGACATTCTCCCACTGTATTTTACACCTGTGCCCAGTGCTTAGATATCAAAGTGAACAAGGGTTTTGTAAATACTTAATTTCCATATTCGGGCAAGCAGAAGTGAACTGGCATCAGCCTGTTTGAATATAATGGTGTTACTGCCAGATAAAATGCCTTCACTTTTTGAACTAAAAAGCTTGTAGAGATGCTAGGATCTCAGAAGTTTAAGACTAGCTAGTTCACATGTCCATTATATTTTAGATGCACCCCCAATACTGATGGTCTCCCAGGTCCATGTTTCTTCTTTTGTCAATTATGTTAATTCAAAATTTAAGGAAACTATCCCTTGTGCACTTGTTGATCTATTTAACATTTTAAAATAATTTTCACCGATGATGTTTTCTCCTCTCCTGTTTCATCTTATTAGATGTATTAGATTCTCTTTTATGTATTAGATGACAAAATTCATTTTCAGAGTTACATATTTGCAGTTTGGTTAGAAAACCATTCCTCAGGCCAATGACTTGTTTTTCAGCTGTGTTCACCTTGCTCTTAGTATCCAATAAAGGAACGAAAAAGGGGGAAATGGTTTAAATAGGAGCAGATTAGGTAATAAGTCCCTGATTCAAAAAGATACCTACTTTAAGTACAGGCTTGAAGTTAGGCACTTGTGGTCCCCTGGAGCTCGGTGGGGGGCTATTCACATGCTCTGCTGAATTGATGCCTAAATAAATTCATGACCCTACTCTGTTATGCTCTGTGTGGGATATTCTGTCATCTTTATTCCTAGACTAGATAATGTGGTAGTTAAGATCCCTTTTTGTCCTCACATTTGAGTTTAAGTTGAAGTCTATTTGAATACATTAAGAAAAGCTTTTACAGATACTAAAAGGGCCTCATCCTGTGTCCTGCCCTCTACTTGTATAACAAGTATACTTGGCTCCCTTTTTCTGTTCCATTGTTCTACTTATAACTTCATACAACATTTTAGACCCTGTTTATGCTGAGTCTACTGGGATGGTTCTTTTGCTCTGGTGGTTTCAATGATCACTGCAAGAGTTTTATTTCGTGTCTTCAAACGGCACTCTCAAGAGTCTCAATAAATTTTGCTACACTCACATTTTAATTATATGCTTGACAGACTAGTTCCAAGATGATGTGTGGTCTGAAGTAGAGAGTGGCTTATCCCAGGTATCATTAGGAAAAAAAGACCAGACCAACAAATTTTGGCTACTGGTACTAAAATTTAGTATTCTGGGCAGGGCAAAGCCACAAGGTAGCACCCCTAAATTACAGAAACAATGAGGGAGCCTTTGGGGGGAGGGAAAATGGGAATCTGTTCAGATTTTTGGAAATAATCCACCTAATCCTAACTCTGTGATTACTTGTCCTTTATAGGCACTGTAATTTAGGAGCCTTTGTGAGTTAAATTAAGTGACTCAGTGCTAGGTTAATATAAATTTCCCATTTAATTATTTGATTATATTGGATAGATGGTCAGTTTTATCAAGGCAGGGCTTTTACTTATTTTTTTGCAGAGTTCAGGATTTCAGAAGCCCAAAGAGAACTTTGAAAAAAAAGATGTGACTTTTTCAATGATCCCACCCCACCATCATATGTTTCTTACTAAAACAATTTTATAAACTTTGATTGGAACTTTAAAATGTGCAGTTTTAGGTTCAAAAGAACCACTGTTAGAAAAGCTTTAGGATGGCTTTTTCAGAAGCACATTGTCCTAACGCTTCCCATTCAAGTCAATGAACAATTCCACCTGAAAGGTGCTTTATTTGGGCAGTAGATAGCTTTTTATTTTCACTAAATATTGTAGTTATGGTTTAAATGCACAGAACACCAGTAAAGGAGTGAAAACTGCATGTGAATGGAAAACCCCTCAGATATAATATATGCTATTTATAGCTGCTTCTAATTTGTGAACAAAACAATGCGAGATTTTCCATACTTAAGTATTTATTTCTCAGATGTATACTAGCAAGCTGCTCTCCGCTGATCTTGTTTGCAAACAAAATATCACTTAAAGTGAGAACTGTGCCCAGTTACCAGCTGTTGAGAATTTCCATGTCACCATTCTTGATGCTGTTGCCCGACTATCCATAATACTTTTTTCCCTCCTCATTTTTCAGTTGTCCTCATCCTTTGTTTTTATGCTTGCCCCCGTATCTCAGTACTCCCAGAGTTCTCCTACAGCTGCCTTATAGTGACACCTGCTGCCAGAGACAGGACTGGAATAAACATGTTGCCTCTTATCTTTGGTGTCTAATTTTCTGCACCTGTATCACCTGCCAGCAGCTCATCCTGAACATATTTCAGTTTCCTATCTTTTCCCAGTCTCCAGTTTATCAGTAGGCAAGGAATGGCCTTCATGCCAGTAGTTCTGACCCACATAGTGCTTACATTGGGCCTGATTCTCATTTATACTAAGGCCACTTTACACTGCTCTAGTCATTTAATGAACATGTGAAATGGGTACAAATATAATTTACTTCCACTTTTTTAGGCTCTGTTACATTGCCAGAGTGGTGTAAAACATCCTCAGCATAAATGAGAATCAGGCCAAACATGAACATTATGGTAGCTTCAGAAATCATGGTAAGGTGATGTAAATTACCCATTGGTAGAGGGATGTAAGAGAAAGTGTGTAAGTGTAACTTGCCTATTAAGGGTCTGGAAGAGGGAAGGATAAGCCAAAAAAGTAGCTAAGGGGAGGGTGTAAGAAGGTGTAGATTCATGTAGCTCACCCACTACTTTAATATTATCCAGCACCATGGAATAAGACTCCAATTCAGCAAGCTACTTAAGCATGTGCCTAGATTAAAACCTGTAAGTAGTACCATTGCATTCAAGGGACTACTTGCGCTAAAGTTAGGTTTGTGCTTAAATACCTATGTTACATACCAAGTCTTTGATTGTTTCAGGTCCCACTTCTTGCTTGGACGTAGTGAATAGTGGTGGCTGCAGGGAGCTGGTTGCAGCTGTTCTATGGCTGGCTGCTTGGTCCCAGCAGAAGTTTAGTTTCACTTTGCACTGTATAAATGGTGCAAAATGAACTTAGTGGATAGTGAGTCTTGCTCTTGATGTCCCTTGTCACTCCTGTACAGTTTTGTAGACTCCACATGCCTTCCTTGTCATCTCTACTACATATAGAGGATTTCAGCCTCCAGGGCTGGCACTGTTTACCTGTATTAAATTGACTCTAACATTTAAGAAAAATAATAATCTGGAGTGTTGTCACATAACTTTTTGGGGGGCATTTAATTTCACTCTGAATATCAAGGTCTAATTCAGATGGGTCAGTGAGAGTTCAGCAACAAAAGTGATGTGAAGTGTGTCACTTATAGCCTGGTCTCCCCACATCGTCCATCCTCTGAATGCTACCAGTTTGCATCACCTACTTCTCTGCTCCCGCCATAGATATGTTTGCCCTTTATTCTACACTAATCCTTCCCCTAACTGAAATGTAAGGCCACTGACCACCTGCTTTTCAAGTCTCTTATCCAAACGCATTTCTACCACAGGACCTACAAGCAATCAGCCACTTTTTAATAGTGCAGAGACAGTTGTGGGAGTTGATATTTATTTATTATTACAAAACATAAATGTTTTGGGCTTTCAGAATGTTAGATGGACTTTCACAAGCACTTGCCTTAACTCCACTTCCGTGGAAGTCAATGGTCCCATTGATTAAACTGGGAGGAGATCCAGGCCAACACTGTGTGCTTTTCAAAATCTGACCTGTTTATGTGTGTATAATAAATGTGCTTATTTGATTTTGTCCATCTCTCCCTTTATATTATTATTTGTATTGCAGGATGCACTAGGAGCCCCAGTCATGCACTAGGACCCCTTTGTGCTGCACAGACACAGAACAAAAAGACAGTTCCTGCCCCAAGGAGCTTACAGTTGTTGCTCATCTTCTCAGATTGTAAACTTGTAAATCATAGGCTGTGATTGCAGCTTGAGCAGACATGCCCGAGCTACCTCGGATGCTGGAACAGCAAAGCCCTGCACGCACTTCAGCACTGAAACCCTGAGGAATTATTCAGGCATCTTGCCTGCATGGAACTATGCACTGCCATGGCTTTACTTCTCTTGTAACTGAGCTAGCTAAATTAAAGCTAGTTCAAGTATGTCTACCTGAAGCTGCAGTTGTACCCCATGATTACCGTATAGACATACCCTGTGTCTACCACTATTATTGTACAGTGCCTAGCACAATGGGATCCTGAGTGAGGTCTTTGGGCTCTACTCTAATATAAATATATTATAAATCATATTACTTAGAGATTACTCAGGCAAAGTTCCTAGTGAGGTTAAGAACTGAGTAGGAATGTTAGGACTGAATGCTCATTTATTAATTTTAGTACACAAGTGAGTTAGTGTTATGTAAATCATATTGATTAATGCAAAAAAAGTAAACTACGTTATTGCTGGCTACAAATTTTAAGTACATGATGAGAGAAACTTTATTGATATCCTCTTTGATGAAAGGTTTTGTGTGGGTGAAATATATTTTCTACTGTAAAAATAGATAACATATTTTGGTAATAGAAAAATAACACTGTTTTTTCCAGCATGAAAATAATCCCAGCAGGGGTAGACATGGTGTACCATGCTAATATCATTTTACTTTAATATAAAGTGGAAACTTAATGTTGTTCGTGAGATGTTATTACTGCATTACCAAAACTGAATTTCTGCAAGAGCAAAGCGACTGAAGTGGTTACAAACATTATTATTAAAGTTTGCAGTAGTTCTCCAGCCAAACTATAATAATCATTATTACTAAGATCTAGCTTTAATTATTTTAATTTTTTTATGGTTACTTTTAGTTATCTTTTGTTATGCAACCATAATTTTTTCTAATATTTTTGTCTCCACTACAGTGAGCAGTATTAAACATTTGACATTACTTCACCTAATTGCTGAATGTGTGGTATTTTCTTACACAGAGACTAGGAAATACTGCAAATATATCACAGTGAATGTAGCTGTTGTGGGCAGTAAAGGTTTCTTTAAACAGTGCCTGTTGTTTAAATAATGTATTTTGAGATGATTGGCTTCTCCTGGAATGGGCAGAAGCAATAACATAGTTCACTTTCCTACCTGTCCATCCTTCCCTTGCAGAATCACAGATTGCTACATCCTGCAAAGGGGAGGGGAGTGAAAGCAAAGAAGGTGGACAAGCACCCATTCCAAAGTGAACCTCTCTTTGTCCTACTGGGAGAGGCTTTCTTCAGCTTGTGTCGTACTCCTAGTTTACAGGGAGTTAATTGAGCTGGTCACAGGCACCAACTTTCTTCTTTCTGGGTAGATGCTCCACCCCTGCTCTTTCCCTTTCTGAAAAGGCCCACCCTCACTCAACCTCTTCCCACCTCACCCCACTTCTTCCCTCCCCTTCTCTGAACTCCCCACCTCCTCCCACCTGTTACTGAACAGCTGATTGGTGGGTGCTATTTTTTTTTCTGTGGGTGCTCCTGCTATGGAGCACCCACAGAGTCAGCACTTATGGACATGGAGGCTCCTCTTTTAGTAGAGTGCGATGGAGTGGTGAGCCAACAGTGGCTGGTTTCCCCTGCTCCATTTCGACTGTGGGAAGGAAGGCAGGATAAGAGAGAGAGAGAGTAGGAGGTTGCAAGTTTCCCCATCCTCCCAGATATGCTGTCCTGTGGAGCTCCTAGGAACAGATCAGATGAATGAGTCTTTCAGATGATCGCTTCCTTGGGGCCTCTCCACGTTTAGGTGGACTAGGGAGGCTGATTGCCCATAAATGACTCACCTTCTAATCTTATTGCTTATGTATGATGGATCATTAAACAGTGTTACTGAAAGTCACTAGAAACGATCCCTAGAAATATGTGTTGGCTACTTATGCTAAACAATATGTTCCACCTTGTATTTAGCTGTGACACTCTGAGTACAATTCCCAGGGCTCTGTGTAACCTCGAAACCATGTCTCTCTTACCAACAGAAGTTGGTCCAATAAAAGATATTACCTCCCCCACCTTGACTCCCTAATATCTTGGGACCAGCATGACTTCAACAACACTGCATAGAAATGGTGTGGCAGTTTTGTTTTATTATGCTGCTGCTTCTTGCCTATTGCACTAGTTCCCCGTAACACATTTTTTCCAGATTTGTGTGTAAAAATATATCCCTTTTCAGAGAAAAGATGCTCTCTTTCCTATGGGTACATTTTCTGTTCACTGTCACTCCAATTTTTAAGTTTTCACAGCAAATTAGAAGTAAAATAATTCCTTGTTATAGATGAGACCCGAGACAGCAAAATTAACAGCAAAAACTTTAAGCACTACTCAAGCAGGAAGCCTGCCAAAAAATCAGTGGGGTCACTGAGAGAGATTGAGGTGCTGAAGGAGCACTCAAGGAAAACAAGATCATGCAGAGAAGCTAAATGAATTCTTAGTGTTGGTCTTCACTGCAGAGGTTGTGAGGGAGATTTCCACCCCTGAGCCATCCTTTTAAGATTACAATATGAGGATCTGTCCCAGATTGAGTTGTCAATAGAGAAAGTTTTGGAGCAAATTGATCAATTAAACAGTAATAAATCACTAGGACCAGATGATATTCACCCAAGAGTTTTGAAGGAACTCAAATATGAAATTGCAGAACTGCTAACTGTGGTATGTAACCTGTCACTTAAAGCTTCCTTTGTATCAGATGACTGGAGGATAGCTAATGTGATGTCAATTTTTTTTAAAAAAGGCTCCAGAGGTAGTCCTGGCAATTATATGTCAATAAGCCAGGCAAATTGATTGAAACTATAGTAAAGAACAGAATTATCAGGCACATAGATGAACACATTTTGTTGGGGAAGTCAACATGGCATTTGTAAAGGGAAATCATGTCTCACCAATGTATTAGAGTTCTTTGAGGAAATCAGCAAACATGCCAAGAAGGGTGATCCAGTGGATAGTGTGTACTTGGACTCTCAGAAAGCCTTTGACAAGTTCCTTCACTAAAAACTTTTAAGCAAAGTAAGCAGTCATGGGATAAGAGGGAAGGTCCTCTCATCGATCAGTAACTGGTTAATAGATAGGAAGCAAAGGGGTGGAATAAATGATCAGTTTTCACCATGGAGAGCGGGAAATAGCAGCGTCCCCGGAGGATCTGTACTGGGCTGTGCTGTTCATCATGTTCATAATTGATCTGGAAAAAGGGATAAACAGTGAGGTGGCAAAGTTTGCAGATGATATAAAATTACTCAAGATAGTTAAGTTCAGTGGTGACTGAAGAGTTACAAAGAGATCTCACAAAACTGGGTAACTGGGCAAGAAAATGACAGATGAAATTCAATGTTGATAAATACAAAGTAATGCACATTGTAAAACATAATCCCAACTATATATGCAAAATGATGGGGTCTAAATTAGCTGTTAGCTCTCAAGAAAGAGATCTTGGAGTCATTGTGGATAGTTCTCTGAAAGCATCAGCTGAGTGTGCAGCAGCAGCGGTCAAAAAGGCTAACAGAATGCTAGGAACCATTAGCAAAGGGATAGATAATAAGACAGAAAATATAATGCCTCTCTATAAATCCATGGTATGTCCATGTGCAGTTCTGTCACCCGCTCTCAAAAAAGATATATTAGAATTGAAAAAAAGTACAGAAAAGGGCAACAAAAGTGATAAGGGGTATGGAACGGACCCCTCAAGAAGCCGATGATGGGGTGTACAGGCCCTCCAGTCCTCCTACACCCTGCCTCAGGAAAGGGGCAGCGAAGGTGGGTTCTCCAGGTCTGCCTATGGAGGCTGCATGGAAGCAGCCAATCAGAGCCCCATAGGCTCAGATCAAAGTAGCTGCAAGGCCTTAGCCGGTGAATTCCTGACTAGAATCAGTGGAGCGAGGAAGGGTGCTCCTCTCTGTCCACAGGAGTTCAAGTGGCTGCATTTGCTTAAACTGAGAGAGAGGACCCTAAGACAAGGGGTGAAGCTAAAGGAGCCAGATGGGAAGAGACCCAGGGAGGCAGAGACAACTAATTGAAGAGAGCAGTAGGTGGCTGCTGTTCATAGGGTCCCTGGTTGGAATCTGGAATAGTGGGCAGATCCAGGTTCCCCCACTGGCTACTGGCAAAGAGGCCTAAGCCCTGAGAGGGGGATAAAACTCGGTTAGAAGCCCAAGTGAAGGGCTCAATTTAAAGGGCCCAGAACTGAGGCTGAAGACCCTGGTGAGGGCAGACAGTTTGTTGAACTCTTTGCTACCCCAGAAGGGTTCGTTTTTATCTGTGACCTGGCCAGAGGGCTGAGTCACTGAACATTCAACAAGTGAGACTGACAACCTACAGGAGGCTCCAGGAGCAGGAAAAACATCCAGTACTGCATGTAGCACTTCTCAAAAGGTGAGGAACGTACTTAGTACGAGTAAGGGTTTCAGAATCTGGAACCCAAGCAAGTATGTCACCATACTCACCTACCTAGTTTCTCTGGTTTTAATATGCTTAGGACTGGAGCAGGCTAAAGGAAGAATAAATAATATAAAGGGAAGTTTAACTTACTTTTGTTTTTCATGCCTATTGATTTTGGTTTGCTAAAAGGGCAACAGCAACAAATATTTCTTAGACTGGAAGGCTAGCTGTTAAACCAACTTTGTGAAACTCTTTCTCTGCCAGGGGAATATTGATAGATTGAACTGTGAGTTAATAATGTTCAGTTTTACCTGTGTTCACATGATGAATAAATGAGATCACCATGGTGTCTTTTTAACTTTATAAAGATGGAAGTTTGATCTGCTTTCATAAAGGAATCATTTAATCTTTTTGTTTGAGGCTTATCAACCACCCCTGTTGCTCCACTTAAAATTTCAACCTGGTGCCAAAGCCTTGTGCTGTTGAAGATGGCAACAGAAGGTCCTTTTTCACTTTGTCAGTGCAACTACCCTTCTCTCTATTGTACAAAAACATACAATATCCAAGCTCAGGGAGGCAAGTTAGGAAATCCATTTGCAGCTGATGGCTTGGGCTTGCTATGCCTCTAACAGGTAAAAAAGATGCTTTTAAAGTTCTGTGTGATGAAATCATACATGGAGACAGATTATGAAATATTTTTGACTGATCAGACAGGCTCTAGTTGTAGTTGCATTTGTGGCAACCTCTAGAATACCTGGTCAGGGATTGGAGCCCCATTGTGTTAAGCACTGTACACACATACAACAAAAATACAAGTGGCTGTTCCAACAGGCTTATGATCTTATGAGACCAAATCAAATATAAAAGATGTTGGCCTCCCTTGTCAATAATCCTAGGAAGAAGAAGGGGTCTACAGTAAGAAAACTCATACCAAAGAGGAGTTTGTGAATAAACTGAACTTGATTGTGAAGCGTTACAAGTACAAAATAGTCAAAAGTAGCTGTTGGAGTCATTCTACTGCTTGGAGGCAAAGGGAAAATGACTAGTATATAGATATCTTCGCTGATATGGTGCAGGAGAAGAAGTTGCCCCATTTCAGGTGTGGCTTTTTGTTTTTCCGATGTTGCATTTATATACAGTAGAACCTCCGAATTACAAGCACCTCGGGAATGGAGGTTGTTTGTAATTCTGAACAAAATGTTATGGCTGTTCTTTCAAAAGTTTACAACTGAACATTGACTTAATATAGCTTTCTTACTATGCAGAAGAAAAACTTAAAAAGCTTTTAAGCACCTTAATTTAAATGATACAAGCACAGAAAGTTTCCTTACCGTGTCAGATCTTTTTTATAACTTCCCCTTTATTTTTTTAGAAGTTTACGTTTAATACGGTACTGTACTTTGTTTATTTTTTTCTGTGCCGCTGCCTGATTGTGTACTTCTGGTTCCAATGAGGTATGTGGTTGATTGATCAGTTCATAACTCTGGTGTTTGTAACTGTGAGGTTCTACTGGATAGATAGATAGATAGATAGATAGATCAACACATAAGACTGCTATCCCTAAAATGAAGTTGTTTTCCCTGTAAAGCCCAGAAGTGTTGGTGATTTGAGGGGGACAGAGGGAAGTGAGTATGGATGTGGAGGGACAAAATAGGCATGGGGGAAAAGAATGAAATATTATTTCTGTAGAACAAGGACTCAAGAGGCAGATGAAAAAACATAAGAGGAACATAAGAACGTACATAAGGAAATAACTATAATTTAATAACTTAATATAATAACTTATGCTATAAGGTTCAATAACTATATTATAAATTGTATACTGTCAGGGTCTGTGAAAGATAAAATCCTGGTTAAATAATTCAAAGCTCCTTTAACACCTTTGCCATCTTCTCAGTGCTGTGTATTTAAACCAGGATGGGGTGGGGGGTGGAACATACTACTTTTAATAAAAAGTGTCAGATATTTGGTAATACAGCACATCTGGTAGGTAGGTTGACACAGGATTGATGTAATGGTGACTCAAGTCACATTTTAAGAACCCTTGTCTTCACACGTCACCTGCTTTTATTAGCTAGCAAAGTTTAATGGGAAGAATCGCAATAATAGAATTCACATCTATTAAATAGGATTTTTATTGAACAGTTTTAATAAGTGAACAAAGAACATCATATTACATTGTATACTGCATTACAATTCAGACAACAAAGTGCATGGGGAATTTTTTCAACTGGAGTGAATTTCTTAAGCAATATTGTAGTACAGCTCTGGGTGTGCTAAATACAGGTTTTCACTTAATGGATGGATGAGATCCCACTATGCAGAAAAAAGCAGAGCAGTATTTTTCTTCCATATTGAACAATAGTTTTGATTTGTGATTCTGAGAACATTTCATGTTGAAGGCAAAATAATACAGCTATACATCAGGTTCTAAAAGGCCACCAGTCTTCCATAAGGCTCTAAATCAGGAAAGCATCATTTTAACACATGCTTAAATTCATCCCTATTCAGCAAACCATTTAAGTATGTACTTAACTTAAAGCACATGCCTGACTGCTTTGAATAATGATGCACGGCTGAAGTAGTGCCCGAGGACATAAGGACCAGATGTCCATCACTATTCTTGTCTCATATGAAGTCCATGATTAGTTTATTGACTACTTATTGTAGGAAGATTTTGAGAAGTACAGTAGAGTGTCAGACACAAAGCTGTGTTCATCATGGCAATTTCTAGTCTACATAAAATGGAGTGCAGGAGGTTCTGTCGTTTTACAGCCGTTGGGTCACTTGTTTCAACAAGATATTGATGTCTCTTCCAACAAATATTAGGGAAAGCTGAAGGCCTCCAGTAGCAGTGGACTCAGATCTAGAATGGAAAGAGCTTATATAGTGAGTGGATCTGGAAAAAAGAGTAAACAATGTGGTGGCAAAGTTGGCAGATGATACAAAATTACTCAAGATACTTAAATCCAAAAATGACTGAGATTACTAAGAGTTGCTAAGGTTTCAGAGTAGCAGCCGTGTTAGTCTGTATTCACAAAAAGAAAAGGAGTACTTGTGGCACCTTAGAGACTAACCAATTTATTTGAGCATAAGCTTTTGTGAGCTACAGCTCACTTCATCAGATGCATTCAGTGGAAAATACAGTGGGAGATTACTAAGAGATCTCACAAAACTGGGTGACTGGGCAATTAGATGACAGATGAAATTCAATGTTGATAAATGCAAAATGCACAGTGTAAAACATAATCCCAACTATACATACCAAGTGATGGGTTCTAAATGAGCTGTTACCACTCAAGAAAGAGATTTGGAGTCATCGTGGATAGTTTTCTGACAACATCCACTCAATGTGCAGTGGCAGTCAAAAAAGCTAACAGAATGTTAGGACCCATTAGGAAAAGGATAGATAATAAGACAGAAAATATCATGATGCCACTATATAAATTCCTGATACTCCCACACCTTGAATACTGCAAGCAGTTCTGGTCACCCTATCTCAAAAAAGTATTAGAAAGGGAGAAGGTACAGAGAAAGGCAACAAAAATGATTAAAAGTAAGGAACAGCTTCTGTAGGAGGTGAAATTAAAAAGACTAGGACGGGTCAGCTTGGAAAAGAGATGTCTATGGGGGGATATGGTAGAGATCTATAAAATGGTCTGAAGAAAGTGAATAAAGAAGTATACATAACACATGAAACCAGGGTCACCCAATGAAATTAATAGGCATCGGGTTTAAAACTAGCATAAGGAAGTTCTTCTTCACACAATGCACAGTCAACCTGTGGAGCTCATTGCTAGTGAATGTTGTGAAGGCCAAAAGTATAATTGGGTTTAAAAAAGAATTAGATAAGTTCCAGAAGGATAGGTCCATCAATGGCTATTCGCCAGGATGGTCAGGGATGCATCCACATGCTCTCCATGTCTCTAAGCCTCTGGCGACCAGATGCTTGGTCTGAATGACAGGGGATGTATCCCTTGATGCTTGCCCTGTTCTGTTCATTCATTTGAAAGCATCTGGCATTTGGCCACTGTAAGAAGGCAGGACACTGGGCTAGTTGGACCACTGGTCTGACCCAGCATGGCCATTCTTATGTTCTAATGTCACTTGAAGATAGAGATGGGCAACCTGAATAAAATATTTATTGAATAGACTGAATATTGGCTGGTATAGGGGCTCGAGGGCCAGATTAAAATGTCTGAAGGACCAGATGTGGCCCCTGGGCTGTAGTTTGCCCACTCCTGCTCTAAGCCCTCCACAGGGATTCCCTTCTTCCTTGAACTCCAGCACTTGTCCTCTCAATATCCCTTGGGAGCCGGCCCATTCCTCCTGAAAAGACAAGAAACAAGAGAACCATCTGCCTAATATAAATATAAACCATAAGTAGATATTGCCTATCATTTAGGCAAGTTACCAACTAGGCCACTGGACAGTCTGCTTCCCCTTCATCTCCTTGCTTCTGCATCACATCCATAAAAGGACATCAATATTAAGGAGAGGTCTAAAGATGCTCCCCTAGGGAAAGTAATGGAAGCTGGGAGGTGGAGTCTATCGCAGGGTTGAGATAAAATATTGTGCTGTTGGAATCGATTTCTGAATAACCCAAATATCAGGACCCCTCAATCCCAATATTATACTATTTGCTTGTCCCTGATAGGCTATGTTCTAAAAGATTAGATTTACCTGAACTGGAATTGTAACCTAATAGGAGTTTTAACCTTGTGATTAAGTCTAGATTATTTGAATGGAGGCATCAGGTCCTTGTTAGGGGCTTGATACAAAGCCCATTGAAATCAATGGAAAGTCTTTAATAGGCTTTGGATCAGGATCTAATATGTCATACACATACAGCTTTTGTTTGGCATGCGTATTTGTCTTCCCTACATCAGGAACTAGAATGGATTTGGATCATTCTCTTAAAAGGTTTGAGTAGGAGGTTGAAACATGTTCATGAGTGTTTGTCTAGTTGGGGAGGGCTAAGGGACAAGATGTTGTGAGATGTCATTTGTTCTGAATGAGTTGTATGGAGCTCTGAACCCTTTTATAACTTCAGGACCAACTCAAAATATAATAGGAGTATACTTTCAATAAATGTCTAGATAGGGCAAATGCATGCTTGTTTTTTGCATGCATATATGCACGAAGGGACTATTACATATACACATTTGTGTGTAATATAGGCATATATTTTTATAGGTGCAAATCTGCCCTTTACAGACATACTGAATGAGACCCCACAAAAGCAATTGGCGAGCTATTTGCCCTGTTGAAATGTGTTCCATGTTCGGAGATACAGCTCTACAGGAGTGCCTGAACTGAGTTTAATGCAGATGTTATTTCCTTGATTTTGACAACTCCCATTCTCTAATAAATTCAGCCTTGTTGCTGTGTACAGAATGCAATTGATGGTATCTCAAGTGAAAACTGACCAGTAAGACTTCTGATATTTCTTGTGAATTTTGAAGGGCACGTTTGAAATACTAATGAGAGTATATATATTTTTTGTTCAGTATACAATAGATCTGTTTAAAAGTGTATGTCCTGAGTGTCATTATGGTCTCATCATTGTTATTTATTAAGATAGGGATCTATGTACCATCTCTTTCTTCTCTAATGTTCGCAAAAAGAAAAGGAGTACTTGTGGCACCTTAGAGACTAACCAATTTATTTGAGCATGAGCTTTCGTGAGCTACAGCTCACTTCATCAGATGTATACCGTGGAAACTGCAGCAGACTTTATATACACACAGAGAATATGAAACAATACCTCCTCCCACCCCACTGTCCTGCTGGTAATAGCTTATCTAAAGTGATCAACAGGTGGGCCATTTCCAGCCTGGATTTGTGCTGGAAATGGCCCACCTGTTGATCACTTTAGATAAGCTGTTACCAGCAGGACAGTGGGGTGGGAGGAGGTATTGTTTCATATTCTCTGTGTGTATATAAAGTCTGCTGCAGTTTCCACGGTATACATCTGATGAAGTGAGCTGTAGCGCACGAAAGCTCATGCTCAAATAAATTGGTTAGTCTCTAAGGTGCCACAAGTACTCCTTTTCTTTTTGCGAATACAGACTAACACGGCTGTTCCTCTGAAACTTCTCTAATGTTGTGTTCTAGGCACTTGCTGGTATGCTGCCCTCATTCCTAATGCTGCTGTTTGAATCTAAATGTTGAATAATTGATTTGTTCAGAGAGAACAGTGTTTTTGTATTTGCTGTTTGTAAGAGAGAGTTTAGAAGAGAAGTGTCATGTGCCTCCAGCTTACAGTTTGTGATTCTTTCAAAGTTTCAGTTTGTTTAAGTAACTTATTCTCTTTGCCCAGGTAAGATTTGTTATCTTCTTGTGACAATTTACTGCATTCTGCTCTCAAGATAACTTTCAGAGCTTCCCATAATATGATTGCTAGTGGTGATTGTCTCTTATGAAAATGTCACCTCTTGTCTTCATAAAATTGTAAAGACGGGGATATTTCCTCTGAGGCATGTTCCACTTCCATTTTGGATGTTTCTTTCTGTTAGCATTTATTTTTGAGATAAACATTTGGCAAAATGGTTCAATATATTGTGGATGTGGTTAACCTGAGCTCCATTATGGAGCTACACTGATACACCCCAGCTGAATATCGGGCCCTGTGTCTTGACATTTGGGAAACTTAGGAGCGAGAGAGTTAGGATGTTCAGCAATAGCATTGTCTCGGTTCCAATTTTTTCCTATGCTACATTGCAGGATTTTAGATTTTGGGACCAAATTCACCCCGAGTTAAGTGAGTGTAACTCATTTCTCTTCAATGACAGTATGACCTCTAATATCAGTAATTCAGCTTGGTCTATGCTATTAAGTTTTGCCAGAATAGCTATGTCATCTAGGAGTGTGGAAAAAATCACATGTCTATCCAACATAGCTATGCAGGCCAAACCCCCAGTGTAGATGCAACAGAGTACCTCTGTTGGCCTAGCTAACGTTAGTTAATGTTGTTATGGGAGGTGGTGTAGCTATGCCACCAGAAGAACTTCTGCTGGCTTTGCATCTATACTTGGGGGCTCTGCTGGCACAGGTAAACCATCCAAGGCAACCTCAACTTGATCCTTGAACTCTTCTTAATTTTAAAGTTCCATATTTCGCCCTGGGTTACATCAATGTAAATCCAGAATAGCTCCATTGACTTCTGTGGAGTCACTCTGAATTTAAAGATAGAATTTGACTCCAAATTAATGGGTACAATTTTCAAAACTGCATAAATCACTTAGGTCTTGAGAGGAGTTATTCCTGATGAACTGTTCCCGATTAAATACATGCTCTTATTCCGGAAGAAGAGTGTTTTATTCTGAATGATTTTACATGAATTAAGCTGATTTGGAGTAAGGCACTCTGATTCCATAAAAAGTGTGTTCACACATGGAGTTCATCAGGAACAGTTAATCTGCTTTAAATTCCTACCTTACCTTATGCAGGGTTTGCTTTCAGGTGTGGACAAGCCCTTAAACTTCTGCATCCTATTTTCAGAGGAGCCTTTGTCCCACTGGAAGTCAATAGAATTTAGGCTTTTAAGTGATTTAGGCACTTTTGAATATTTGACCCAATATTGTTTAGTAATACAGTGTTAGTATCAGAAATTTATTGAAATGGAACAATGTCCCACCATTGCCAAAACATCAGAGTCAAAGTGAAAATGATAAATGGGTCATGGTTGAATAAGATGGGACAAAACCATTGCAAAGGGAAATACGACTGGTTACTTCCAGTATTACAGACACTAGTAACTCTACTCCTGGGGTCATTCTGTGCCAAAAATTTAAAAATTCTGCAAATTTTATTTGTCAAAATAATGCTGCATAATCATGCCAGTTTCAATTATTTTGGTAATTTATTTCAAAATACCTGTCAGCAAGTATGTCTGTGACAATACAGACACACACAAAATTTTCCCCGGGAGTAAAGAGTTAAAGAAACCCCTATGACATCCCCGTTCCTGTTTCTCTTCCCCCTTTCCCCTCCCCCTTCCCCTCCAAGCCCAGCTAGGGGTGCAGATACCCATAACCCCTCCCCCCATCCCCAAGCCCACCTGCAGGCCCCCCAGCCAATACACTGAACCCCCTCCTCTCCAGAGCCCAACTGCGACAACGCCCCCCTCCCCCAGCCCAGATACCTGCACCTCCTCCCCCCCAGAGCCCAGCTGTGGGGCCCCCCTTGCCCAGACTCCTGCTCCCCTCCCCCACCCCCCCCCAGAGCCCAGGGATCCAGAGGGAGAAACAGCCTGATGCACGGTCCCAGGCTTGCACAGAATTTCCTGCATGCTGCTGCCTCTTTCCCTCAGGGCTTGCTGCGAACTCTAGCTGCCAGGAACTCTGTAGCTCCCTCTCCCTCCCAGTGTCTTCTGTGTGCAAGCTGGGCTCTGCCAAGTCCAGTGGCCCCTAATGGCGGCCAGCAGCACTGCCGCCCATTTCTGTGCGGGAAAGGAAATTCTGCATGCACAACGTTAATTTCTGCATTGCTCAGTGGCACAGAATTCCCCCAGGAGCATGACTGGAATGGAGTAGCATGACTGGACAGTTTTAGGTATTTGTTAACTGTGGCTAACTTAAAATGTATACTCTCCACCCTCAGAGTAGCCTACTCCATCCATTAACTGAAACCAACAATCTTTTAAATTGTGTTATTTGTTGTTAGCTCTTTTGACTAAGCTGTAACTTAATTCACAATTTTCTTTTTTTATCTCCATCCCATTTTCTGTTCTCCTATTTCTGTGCTTCATTCCTCTTGCTTTTATTATTTACTTGTCCTCTGTGTTTCCCTCTTTTTCTCTAAGCCTTCACGCACTCATTGTGTGCCTGGGGTGCAATTCCACACTCTGAAACTAACTGAGAATATGAATGCTGAATGTGATCTGAAAGGAGTAATTACTTATTTGGGCATCCATGGAGGATGTATTTGTTAAGTAAAGACTGGGGGTTGGAGGGAAATCTATACAAGAAGTGAACAAATGATTCTAATGTACCCAATTAAAGCATTTCAAAATATACTATGGGGAAAAATTATGCATTGGCTGAGGGATTGAATTTACTCTAATAAGTCCTTTTCATCTCTAGTTGGATGTAGTAGTGTTTCTTTTACATGTTTAAGTTTCCAGGCAACTTTCAGACTGAGATCTTTCCATTTGAAAGGCAGGCTGTCTTGGATTATTTTTCAACAAGGTGCCACTTGAGTTGGATTTGTTCAGGAATTCATGCACTGTGGTATTCCAGTCTCCTTCTAAGAAAATTGGAATATCTGATTTTTGTTTCAAAATTTCAGTGAAAGGAAGTTGCCATTTAGGGTTACATATAGATTCCAGAATAAGATTCTTGTTGGGAAAGATATTATGTAGTGATAAGGAGAACCAGACATTTTACTCTGGTCCTGGGGATACCGTAGTTAATATATTTCATGCTGCTAAATGTTAATGAGGGACCAAAAATGACCAGATTTACTAAGTGCAAGCCATGTTTAATCCAATGTCAGAAAACAAAATCAAATCAATTGATCAGCCAAAAATGTTTAAAAGCAAATCATAACTATGTCTGAAATCAGAGTACTCATCTTACATTTTCTTTATTTTGGGTTAGACTGTAAGTTTACTTTGTGCCCGTAGTGAAGAATAGCATCTCTGACAATTTAGGATTTGTCTATACAAACTGTATGCATTCTGGTTGATATTATGAATGGGGGTGCCTACCAGAAAAATTTCATATAGTGTACACAACTGAACCCCCTCATGTCCACTCCTCAGAGCTCCCCACTGCCCCTCTCCTGACTCGCTGTCCCATGCAGGCACTCACTGCAGCTCTCCGTGCTTGTAGCAGGTCTATAGGCCATCACTGAGCAAGTCCTGTGGGCAGAGCAGGGGGGACATGGGCTGTTCGAAGTGCGGAGAAGCCAGGCAGGTGTCTGGGAGGGAGCTCTGGTGGATGAGCTGACCCCACAGCAGTGGCAAAGAGGAGCAGCACTGGTTGCCCAACTGCCGACTCAAATTTGGCCCAGCAGTCCTTCATCATGGCAGTGGGGACAAAACTGAATGAGTGGTATTACAGCTTGATGCAGGGAGCTGCAGCGTTAAGAACGTAAGAATGGCCACACTGTGTCAGACCAATGGTCCATCTAGCCCAGTATCCTGTCTTCTGACAGTGGCCAGTGCCAGATGTTTCAGAGGGAGTGAACAGAACAGGGCAATTATCAAGTGATCCGTCCCCTGTTATCCTGTCCCAGCATCTGGCAGTCAGAGGCTTAGGGACTCCCAGAGCATGGGGTTGCATACCTGCCCATCTTAGCTAATAGCCATTGATGGACCTATTCTTCATGAAAAGAATAAGTGGGCCAAACCTGAGTGGGCAGTCGGGTGGCCTGCCCAGCCCTCACCCCAATTCCAACAGGCTGAAATCTGGGCACCCTTGGCAGTGGTAAACACTGTGCAAATAGCTGTGGGTGCCACTGATTATAAAGTGTTACTATGAAAACTGCTGTATCCCAAATGCCTCTCTGTATGTATCTTTGTTAGACTGCAAACTCCATTTTGAATGGGGAGGGGAGGCTAGTTGCCTTCTTTAGTTGTCCTTTCAACTCCGTGTTGGAAGAAAATTCCAACAATGGTAGGGGACACAGGCCTCACAATAGAGGGTCACTGAATTTAAGGGCTTGCCCATTGAAATATAACTGCTATAGACGATAGACTGGCTCCCAGCCAGGCAGACTGGCTTAGCAGGGAGAAGTCACCTTGACAACAAAGTCACCTAGCTGGGGTTCATGCTCACCTGGGGAGGCCAAGCAGGACATCATCTGACAGAGGGGCTAAAAGTTATAAAAAGGGAGGAGCTGATCTATGTGGGGTCTTTGGCCATTTGATCTCCAGCTGAAGAGGAGAGAGAAGCAACCCAGCATGTAGGTGTAACGCCGACAGACCTGGTCATTGGCGCGTGGAATCGAACCTGGGACCTCAGTGCATGAGCCTCTACCGCATGAAGGAAAAGCCAACTGGCTGCTAGCTAAGGCAGTAGAGCAGACTCATTTTATCTATCTCTCTCTAAGTGGTCTCAGTGCCACTAGATGGGACAGAACACCACACCCAGAAGGTGTGTGGGTTACATAGGGGCCTTCATGAGGCTGGGGCTCTGCCTGCTTTACTGAGCCCATATTCCCCCTCCTGCCCCCTACAAGGAGTCCTGAGGGTAGGGTAAGCTAGTATGGGGCGTTGCCCTTAGGGTGTTTGTTTTCTAACTTATTTGTGCTCTCTTGTGCTTTATATGATTGTGTTAGACTCTGGGCAAAGTGTGTGGTAAATGGTTTACAATTACCACAAGCCTCCAGAGGGAATTAAACTGTAAACCAGAAGACTCATACATTGGGGAGAGGGCTTGTTTAAGCATGGGGGAGTCTGAAATATCAACACTGAGCCAAGGGGCTAAGCAACTGGACCGCAGGTGCCAGTTCTTGGGGTGGGGTTGTATACAAAGGATTTGTACCTCACAAGTGTGTTTAGGGACCCCAAAGACCAGGGCAGTGTCTGGACCCCATTCAGGCCCTGGCAGACTTAAAACACCCAAGGATGTAGAGGCTTGGATTTCCCTCACGGCAGTCTGGTGGGTGGATCTGTGACAGCATCTAGGCGCACTGCCCTAGGAGCACACTAGGGAAGAAATTGTGATGCTCGCTTCAGCGGGAAAGTACTCTGCTACCAGTCTATTATAGTAGCAGACTATTTTCCTCTCCATGCTGTCTCAGCTCTGCTGGTCAACATATTCAAGTGTAGAATCAAAGCCTGCCCATTCACCATGTGTGACTGACCCCTCCCCACACATCATGGTGATGGGAATTGTGGGCTTGGAATAGCTGCTCTCCGCCACCTGTGCTGAGTCCAGCCTCACAAGTAGCTCATTAGGGTTGCCAACTCTGACTGAAGCTGTTCCAGGAGATTTTTTTTCCCAACATGACATAATGTCACTTTCTTAAAATATCCTATTAAAATCTTCTGGATTGCTTTCAATAGTCACCGGGAGATTGATGCCAATTCCTGGAGACTCCAGGCCAATCCTGGAGGGTTGGCAGCCCTATAGCTCATGCAGGGAGTAAGAAGGTGCTGAACTTCCCCTGAGTGGGTGCATAGACAATCTTGCCTTTCACGAATATTTTTTCATAAATGCTGTCAATGTTGAGAGTTTATTTTTTCCATTAAGGATGAAGTTAGTTTGCTTTTAAAGTTTGCTTGACGGAAATCCCAAATGGCAATTAAAATCACAGATAGTGGGAGCATTCCATCATACTTGTAGCTGTTTGTCTTCATTGTGTCAGAAATCAATGATGCTGCTATGGAAAACCACATGAAATGAAGAAATAAAAAGTCAGTCAACACCTAAAGTCAGTGCATGTTACACTGAATTATTAAACAATCTAATTTTAAAACTTCACAAATACCATCATCACTGAAACATCTCCATTTCATCTGCAAAATCGGATAATAGATGTAGAAGAAAACCCAGCAACACGCACTTTCAGTAGTTTTAACTTTAAGTTGTGATTTTATGTACGTTTTCTTTCCAAGTTCAAGAGAGACAGGTAAACAAGAGCCCTGTAGACAAGTTGTGGTGAAGCGGATATAAAGTCTTCGGCAGGATATATTTAAGAAGTCAGTGGAAGGAGAGTGGTATTTGAAGTGCTGCTTAATAGAGAAAAACACTATAAATGCAGGAGTAAAGTCAATCCTGGCATTAACAGTTGCAATGCCCCTTCAGAGGTAACCAGGTTCTAGTAACTAGTGATTCCCATCCTGTGGCCTGTGGATCACTAGTGACCCATGATGGACTTGCTGCTGTTCTGCAGACACCTGACTGATGATGCTAGCTTTCCTCCTTGTTTTCTGTTCCTAAATCACAGTAAAGCCATCTAAAAATATCTACCACACAAATAGAATTTGCTCTGCTTTGCTCTGGGTCAAGCATTTTCAGGATGCTGCTTTGCCGTAGAGCAGTCGTTCCCAAACTTGTTCCGCTGCTTGTGCAGGAAAAGCCCCTGGTGGGCCGGGCCGGTTTGTTTACGTGCCGCATCTGCAGGTTCGGCTGATCATGGCTCCCACTGGCTGCGGTTCGCCGCTGCAGGCCAATGGGGGCTGCGGAAAGTTGCACGGGCCGAGGGATGTACCAGCCGCCGCTTCCCGCAGCCCCCATTGGCCTGGAGCAGTGAACCATGGCCAGTGGGAGCCGCGATCGGCTGAACCTGCGAACACAGCAGGTAAACAAACTGGCCCAGCCCTGCCGGGGCTTTCCCTGAACAAGCGGCGTCCCAAGTTTGGGAAACACTGCCCAAGAGCCTTGTGGTGGCTCCCATAGTCTTCACGAGGGATCATGGCTGTGTGGCCACGTGTACTGCTTGCCACCTGCCAGTGGAGGAAGCCTCAGAGAAATTTGTTGTCCTTGTTTATCCACTCCTTTTCACTGTGGGTGGGTGGGAGGATGGGTGATGTCTGTCCTAAAAGGGGGATTAATATTAAGAAAAATTACACGAGCCAGTAATGTTACGTTCAACTATCTCTTCCTTTTTTGCCCAAGAATGACGTTTGTTAGCAGAGAACTCAGTGAAAACCCTGAAACCAGAAAAAGAAAAACACTTTTCCTCTGAATGAATGTTCATTTGACTTTTGATTTTCAGATATCCTAATTTAAACTGTCTTGTTTGTTTGTTTTTTTTACTCTTTAAAGAGTTCTTTCACCTGTTTGTTTAAGGTCAATGTCCCTTTGCAAAACCCCATAAAAGGGAGATTTTGATTGTATCTTGTAGATTGCCTTTATACAGCACAAACAGCACTCTAGCATCAGGGCTGCTGCTAAATGTTATTGCTGCAGGTAGCAGCTCCCCCTAGCTGGTTGCTAAGCTTTTGAAGCCCAGTATAATCCCTCCTCACAGAAACCTCTCTTTCTCAGATACCATGAAATATCCCTTTGGGCTTGTCTGTATGAATATTTTGTTCACAGTGGTGGCAACCTGGGGTGTGAATCTACTCCACACTAGCATGTTGTGCCTAGCTGTCCATTTGGACCCTGCTGTTGTGTATTAACAGTTCCTTAGTGCACTTTGATTTAGTTCCTTTTCAAAGCGGAGTAGATAAGTGCACTGTAGAACTGTTAGTGTATGTCAGCAGGGTCCACGTGAACAATTACTGCCTGGTAGGCTAGTGCAGTGCCGGGTAGATTTCCAAGCTCTCTAAAACTAATGTGCAAGTAGACAGACCTTCCTCAAATGCAAATTCAGAACAGAGAACTCTGATTAGAAAGGGATGGAGGAAGGGGAAGAGAAAAAAATGGTAAGACTTGCAGATTGGGGGCTTCCTTCACAGAAGGGCAATTTACAAGATACCACCAAAATTCCCCTTTCTCCTGGATGTGTGCTTGTCTGAAATGCAATCAGCTCTTCCTGGTAATGTCCTACGATAACTGCAAGCAGGCTGACTGAAGATTGAACAGAACTGCTAGGCCAGTAACATTGAAAAGTATCAGAGCATTCTGTGTAGCCCACCAAGCTAGCTTGTTGCTCCGTGTGTCAAACTATTGGCTTATATACAACACTGCACTGTTGTTTATTCAGATGTGTGCTACCTTGGGTTTGTTGCCCAAGACCTAAAAGCCCAGAGGAACAAATGTACTGCCTTCAGCTCAAGGAATTTGATGTGGACAATCAATTCCCTAATAGATCAAGTTCCTTGGGATCATACAGACATGCTTGTGCTAGCTCTCATTGAGCCAGCATGCTAAAAATAGTAGTGTAGCTGCAGTATGAGCTAGCTGGAACGAGTACAAACCACCCTAAACCCTGTGGGTATGTACTGTCCAGGGCTAGCCCACACCAGCTTGTTGCTGAACATGTGACCAGGGCTGCACTACTATATTTAGCATGCTAGCACAATGAGAGCTAGCATCAGTCTGTCTAACCAAGTGAGGAATCATACCCCCTAACTTCAACTAGTGTGACGGGGCAAGGCCAGATGGCTGTGGGAAAGTAGGGAGAGATAGATATATTAGCTCCAGGCTAAACCAATCCCTGTTACCAGGGTACGCAAATGGCAGTTGCTCCAGGTCATTTAAGACACCTGGGGCCAATTAAGATCCTTCCGGAAACCAGGGAAAACAGCTAGGTTGATTGGGTCACCTGAAGCCAATCAGGGGCTGGCTGAAACTAGTGAAAAGCCTCCCAGTTAGTCATGGGGGTGTATGTGGGTGGAAGCTGCTGGAAAAACTGAGCAGTACAAACACTCTCAGGCATAAGGAAGGAGGCCTTGAAGTAAATGTTGAGGAAGTGGGGGCTGCTGTGGGAAGTGGCCCAGGGAATTGTACTCAATCTGTTTCCAAAAAGTCAGCCACCAATAGCTGCTGCTATTAGGCTCCCTGGGCTGGAGCCCAGAGTAGCGGCTGGGCCCGGGTTCCCCCTTCCTGGTTGATCACAGACTGGGAGACAACAGAGACTGTGTGAGGGAGAGTAGCTTCTCCTCACCTCCCTTGTTGGCTTATGATGAAAATAGCTCAGTAGGCTGTGACCCTTCTCTCTAGAGAGAGAGAGAGAGAAGGGCTACGTGGAGGGTCACAGTGAGCCTCTGAGGCTAGTGTAATCTGTCAGGAAGTGTGGGACCCACTGGGACAAGGTCGGAGCTTTGTCACACTTTGCATGTTATACTTGTGATCTGCATTGATTTCCAGTTAGTTTCTGGTCACAATTCAAGATGAGTGGGGTGTTTTTTTGTTTTTGTTTTTTTTTGTTTTTAATCCTATTAAAGCACCGAGTAGTTTGGGACTTAGGATCTGACTGGGCAATGTGCTTAATATTTGGTACTTGATTAGTCCTGTTTACTTCAGTGGAACAATCTCTGCTTAAAGTTAGGTATGTCCTTGCGTATGTTGCTGAGCAGGCTTAACAGGACTAAGATGTTTTCCTTTGAAAGGATAATTGGCAAAGGAGGATTTCATGACTCATATAAATAGAGATGAAGGGGTCGGTAGTGAAGCAGAAGACAATGTTTTTTGGTAAACATTTTAATGAGAAAATTTCAATTTTTTGACCAGGTCTGTTCATAACTATTTTTTACTCTTTATGCACAATGAGTGGTGCCTAGGCACATTTTAAAATATAAATAAATATGATGATGTGATGAAATTGAATAAGTATTTTATTTTTATGTGTGCTATCAGCTTTCATCTTTGGAGTCCCTTCCGCTTCACAAATTTTAGTAGATGGCAGAATTTTGCCTTTGACAGGGCCTTAAAACATCTCCTAGAGCTAAAATTGTGTGTGAGAGAGGTGTGGGTTTTGTTTTTGTTTTTGTTTGTTTTTGTTGTTGTGGGTTTTTTGGCTGAGATTTTTCAGCTTTTGACCAATATCTTTAGTTTTTCAGCTGAAAACTCAAAAATGTCTATGGAAAAACATCAACAAAAACGTTTTTCCATTTTTGTCAAACTTTCCTGCGGGGAACCAGCTCTCATTTGTAATGATGTAAGTGGTGTTTTGGCTGACCTCCCGGAACACCATAGTAGTTCATTGATTCAGTATTGACTCTGAGGGAAAAATGCAATTTACTAAATCAGTAAAAAAATGCAGTCTCCTAGCTTTTCTTTCATGGTCTCCCATTTAACTACTTGACCAATCCTGCCCGTGCTTGGCTTGTGAGTTCCAAAGAGTTCACAACTGCAGGAGGAATTCAATAGTTTTGCAAGAGAATCCAGAATTGCTCACCGGAAGTACATTGTTGTCTTTTTCTCTAAGCACCAGCACAGCATATAGAAGTGGACCTTCAACTACAGTACTTATGGCATATCCTTGACAGACGTGATTTGATTTTGATTGTTCATCTGAATGATGTTCCTACAAAACATCTGCAACTGATAAGACTTTTTTTCTTTTTGCACTTGTAGAATTTAAAAATAGCAACCATTTTGTTTGGAACACTTTTTAAAAACAAAACTTGTTCAGAGGCTGAAATGGCATATGCGAAGTTATAACTGCTATTTCATTTACAACTATAGGCTCCATCCTGTGTAATGCTGAGCGCTCCTCTGTGATGTTGCTCTCATCTCCCACTGACTTATAACAGCGTGAATGCACACTTGTAACTGCTGGTTAGGAAAGAATCTTGTTAATTTTGTTGATATCACCATGTAACCTGAGCACAGATGGTATGCTTAATCATGGTTCTTTCAAGGCCTGTGCAGCACTGAAAATATAGGGATAAATGTTGTACAATTAAATATCAGTGACAAGACTAGACATTTTTACTTGTAGATGAATTAGCTTAAAATATACATACTTTAAATGGTCAAAAGTAAGCATTATAATTACATTAGTGTCTCGCTGCAGAGCAGAAAATTACATGGATTTACAGTATGGTGTGGATTTGCATGGAGAGCTGGAGCAAAAGAAATCCATGGATTCTGTGACTGTAGTCTCATAACTTCTGTAGAACTAGGCAAAAATGTGCAGAAAACATAAATTCACAATTCTATGGACTTCCATTGCTCCTGAGCACTAGTGTTACTTTAATGATGAGGCAAAGAACTTGTTAGTCATATGTTGCAGCAAACAATCAAAGCAATTTTGTGCATTTCTACCATATAGTTTTAAATATAAATGTTACATTTTCAAGTCACTAATTAGGTAGGGGTTGTCTTACTTGTAGGTTAATTATGGTAACCAGGTTATCAAATCAATAAATGAATGGGGGAGATAGATGTGAACAGCTATGCCTGGGGAAAAGATGGCAAGAGCAAGTTGTGGGGCAATATGAGGAAGTGGGATAAACTCTCATAATTGGGAAAGTTAATTGTTTAATTTCAACATCCCTAAAAGGCCCCTCTTGTAAGAGAATTGAATACATAGTATTGCAATTACAAAACGTGATTGCTGTTAAGTTTGTTTTCCTGAGCTGGTTGTGGTTAGGAAAACATGTTCTCTTTACCTTATGTGCCTTTATCTTATCTATTTTTTGTTGTTCAGAGCGTCACAGTTGAACATGCTGTACAGCATCTTTTCCCACACGAATGTGCAATATTACTGAATGCCCAATGTTATGGTCTGTAGGTTGCTTGCCTTTCTCCTGTAAGGTGCATGACTTTGTCTTGGTTGCAGCTGGATTCATTTCCTTGTGGTTTCATTTGCCTGTGGTTCTATTGCCTGCCATGGTCACAGAATGTTTATGTATTTTACACCTTAGGATGTAATGCCTCCTAATGACTTGCAATTTTGTTCTTTTTAGTTGCCAGAAGTGTCTGTAGCAAACTCACTGAAGACTGTAGAACTGGCCTCCAGATTTCCATTATAAAGCAGTATAGAGTCAGTCTCTGGAGCAGTAGTTCTCAAGCTGTTTATCACTGTGGGCCGCAGGCTAAGAACCAGAGCTCCCTCTTCCTCCCCCCCACAAACTCCTCAACAGTCCCCTATGTCTAGCACCGCCACCCAGAGCAAGGCCAGGTGTGCTGGGCTGGGACCTGGACTCCCGTGTGGACCCTGCAGCAGGGACAAATGCCAGTCCCCCGCATGGGTGGGCAGACTGCAGGACAGACTTCCGTGTGGGGGGGCTAGATCCCAGGACAGCCCACCATGTGGGGCTGGTAGCTGGTGCCTGACCCTGAAACCCCACAGCATGGGGGTGGGGTGCGGGGCCAGGCAGCCGGACCCTGGGACCCCCTAATGAGTCAGTCTCAGAGCAGTGGTTCTTAATCTGTTTATGTGCAGGCCATAACGATTTACACAAGCCGCAGGCTGAGAACCACAGCGCCGTCCCCAAGCCCCTCAACAATCTCCTATGCCTAGTGTCCCCACCTGGAGTGGGGCCCGGAGCAGAGCCCTGGGTGCTGGCTGGGTAGCTGGGACCCAGACGTCAATGTGGGACTGGACAGCTGGACCCTGCAGGGGGGCTGGACCATGGGTCAGCCCCCCAACCCTGAAACCCCACTGCATGGGGCCGGGTGGCAGGACCCTGGGACCCGTGCTGCATGAGGCTGGGCAGCTGGAAGATGGACCCTGGGACCCCTGCTGCACAGGGCCACGTGGCTGGACCCTGGGACCTCCACCCGTGTGAGGCTGGACGGACAGCCCCTGAACCCCTACATGTTACTGCGCAGCCACACCTGATCCCTGGAGTGGAGCCCCACCTAAAACCTGGGGGTATTGCAGCACCCCAGCAAACTCTAGATCCCAGCGCTCCCCCACCCCCTCACTGCCCAGAGCACCCCCACAAACCTATCCACAGATCCACTCTCCTGGTCCCTACCCCCCGTGGCATGCACCAGCCCCTTGCGGGCAGGAGCGCTCCTGCAGGCTCTTATTCTCTCTCCCCCTCAGCCAGCCCTGCCCGCTGCCTCACCAGCATGGCAAATTTTGAAATTTTTTTAGCACATAGCTGGGCTGCAGCTGTATGCCAATTGGGCCGCATGCAGCCCATGGGCCACAGGTTGAGAACTGCTGCTCTGGAGTGTTTTATGAGAACTGAACTTTTGCATTAAATCTGGAAGGCCATGCATTGGTAGAGTTGAGGAACGCTTACCGCAATGAGTGTTTCAAACTTTCAGGTGCTAATCTTGAGGAATGATGATAAACATCTGCAATTCCAATAAATTCAGTAAACAGTGCAGATGCTGGGATCCAGCCCTCAGTGATGTGCATGCCCATTAACAGTAAAAGAGAGAGGGATTTTAAAGGTCTCAGTGCAAATTCATCTCTAAATTCATGTAAGTAATTGAAATTACACCAGGGAAGAATTTCACCCACAAAGAAAGTGGCAATTGTGATAACTATTAACTAAGGCTATGTCTAAACTACAGACTGTTGACAAAACTTATGTCACTCAAGGGTGTGAATATTCCACACCCCTTTTCCCCCAAGCAACATAAGCTTCTCTCACTGACATAGCTTCTGCGGGTCGTGGAGGTGGTTTTGTATGCTAATGGGAGAACTCTCTCCCATCAGCATAGAGCAGGGGTGGCCAACGTGAGCCTGAGAAGGAGCCAGAATTTACCAGTGTACATTGCCAAAGAGCCACAATACATCAGCAGCCCTGTATCAGCTCCCCCACCCTGCTCCCAGTGTCTCCCGCCTGCTGGTCAGCGCCTCCTTCCCCCACCTCCTGATCAGCTGTTTTTTGGTGTGCAGGAGGCTCTGGAGGGGGGAGGAGCAAGGGCACAGCAGGCTCAGGGGCGGGGGTGGGAAGGAGTGACATGGGGACACGGCCTGTGGCAGAGCCAGGGGTTCAGCAGTGAGCACCCCTCAGCACATTGGAAAGTTGGCGCCTGTAGCTCCAGCCCCAGAGTTGGTGCCTATACAAGGAGCCGCATATTAACTTCTGAAGAGCCGCATGTGGCTCCGGAGCCACAGGTTGGCCACCTCTGGCATGGAGCGTCTTCACTAGGCTAGCTGTGCCACTGCAGCGCTGTACGTATAGACATAGCCTAAGACAAGGTGGGTGAGGTAACCTCTTTTATTGGATCTGCTTCTGGTGGTGAGAGAGACAAGCTTTTGAGCTTACACAGAGCTCTTCTTCAGCTCTGGGAAAGATACTCCAAGCATCACTGCTAAATGGGAGGTGGAACAGATTGTTTAGCATAAATACTTAGCACATACTCATGCGTGCACAGGCTGAAATTGTGGAAAAGCAGCATCACTTGCCCCATAACCTCAGCCGTGCAGAACACAATGCCATCCACAGCCTCAGAAACAACTCTGACATCATAATCAAAAAGGCTGACAAAGGAGGTGCTGTTGTTGTCGTGAATAGGTCAGAATATGAACAAGAGGCTGCTCGGCAGCTCTCCAACACCACTTTCTACAAGCCATTACCCTATGATCCCACTGAGTAGTTACCAAAAGAAACTACACCATCTGCTCAAGAAACTCCCTGAAAAAGCACAAGAACAAATCCACACAGACACACCCATGGAACCCCAACCTGGGGTATTCTATCTGCTACCCAAGATCCATAAACCTGGAAATCCTGGACGCCCCATCATCTCAGGCATTGGCATCCTGACAGCAGGATTGCCTGGCTATGTAGACGCCCTCCTCAGGCCGTACGCTACCAGCACTCCCAGCTACCTTCGAGACACCACTGACTTCCTGAGGAAACTACAATCCATCGGTGATCTTCCAGAAAACACCATCCTGGCCACTATGGACGTAGAAGCCCTCTACACCAACATTCCACACAAAGATGGACTACAAGCCGTCAGGAACACTATCCCCGATAATGTCACGGCAAACTTGGTGGCTGAACTTTGACTTTGTCCTCACCCATAACTATTTCACATTTGGGGACAATGTACACTTTCAAATCAGCGACACTGCTATGGGTACCCGCATGGCCCCACAGTATGCCAACATTTTTATGGCTGACTTAGAACAACGCTTCCTCAGCTCTCGTCCCCTATTCTACTTGCGCTACATTGATGACATCATCATCTGGACCCATGGAAAAGAAGCCCTTTAGAATTCCACCATGATTTCAACAATTTCCATCAACCTCAGCCTGGACCAGTCCACACAAGAGATCCACTTCCTGGACACTACAGTGCTAATAAGCAATGATCACATAAACACCACCCTATACCAGAAACCTACTGACCGCTATACTTACCTATATGCCTCCAGCTTTCATCCAGACCACACCACATGATCTATTGTCTACAGCCAAGCTCTACGATACAACCACATTTGCTCCAACCCCTCAGACGGAGACAAACACCTACAAGATCTCTATCAAGCGTTCTTACAACTACAATACCCACCTGCGGAAGTGAAGAAACAGATTGACAGAGCCAGAAGAGTCCCTAGAAGTTCTCTACTACAGGACAGGCCCAACAAAGAAAATAACAGAACTCCACTAGCCGTCACCTTCAGCCCCCAACTAAAACCTCTCCAGCGCATCATCAATGATCTACAACCTATCCTGAAGGAAGACCCATCACTCTCACAGATCTTGGGAGACAGGCCAGTCCTTGCTTACAGACCGCGCACCAACCTGAAGCAAATACTCACCAGCAACCACACAACAAAAACACTAACCCAGGAACCTATCCTTGCAACAAAGCCCATTGCCAGCTGTGCCCACATCTATTCAGGGGACACCATTATAGGGCCTAATCACATCAGCCACACTATGAGAGGCTCGTTCACCTGCACATCTACCAATGAGACTTGTGCCAGCAATGCCCTTCTGCCATGTAGATTAGCCAAACCGGACAGTCTCTACATAAAAGAATAAATGGACACAAATCAGACATCAAGAATTATAACATTCAAAAACCAGTTGGAGAACACTTCAATCTCTTCAGTCACTCGATTACAGACGGAAAAGTGGTAATTCTTCAACAAAAAAAACTTCAAAAACAGACTCCAACGAGAGATTGCAAACTGGATACAATTAACTTAGGCTTGAATAAAGACTGGGAGTGGATCGCTCATTACACAAAGTAAAACTATTTCCCCAAGTTTATTTCCCCCCCTCCCCTCGGTGCTGTTCCTCTGACGTTCTTGTCAACTGCTGGAAATGGCCCACCTCGATGATCACTACAAAATGTTCTCCCCCCACCCCCGGGGGGGGGGGCTGTCCTTCTGGTAATAGCTCACCTTTAAGTGGTCATTCTCGTTTACAGTGTGTATGGTAACACCCATTGTTTCATGTTCTCTATGTATATAAAATCTCCCCACTATATTTTCCACTGCATGCATCCGATGAAGTGAGCTGTAGCTCATGAAAGCTTATGCTCTAATGAATTTGTTAGTCTCTAAGGTGCCACAAGTATTCCTTGTCTTTTTGCAGATACAGACTAACGCGGCTGCTACTCTGAAACATACTGAAAGTTATTGACTTTTTGCCCAACGGTTAATTACCTGCTAGCTGCCTAAAGCACCTGGGGCTTTGGTCCATACAGTGTAAGTCATTAACTTGCAGGTGAAGGATCAGCACTTTGTAAATGGCTTTCTAAATAACTTTACAGGACTGAAGCAGGTGGTGGGGGCTCTTTAAACTCCAGCTACATAAGGCAACTATTTTAATTTGAGAGATCCAATAGTTGCCCTTTATGAGTGGTACATGAAAGGGAAAAGACTGAGCTTCGGGTCTTCATTAGAATCCCAACAATGATTAGAATCCCAAATGAGGGTTATTTTATTTTAGCTCCTCTTTATTTTGATTTGGTTTTTTTGGGTGCATACATATTAAAAAAACAATGGGCCAGATCCCTAGCTGCTATAAATGGTTGCATTTCCAATGAAGTCATGCAGCTGTACCCCTTTACAACAGCTGAGGATCTAAGCCACTTCAAAATAAACCAAAGACTAGTAATGGACTCTTCCCTCTCACTTATCTGTGTAACCATCCCCATAAATTCTAACCCATGCATTTTTTTTTTGAGCCCCAGAAAGAGATGGACATTGGCACATGCCTAGAAAGATAAGACTTAGGGTTCTATTGAACTGAGGAGAGAAGCAGGTTGCAAATCAATGGGCCATTCACTGAGAATGCCCTGCCTGCAGTCCTCTTATGGCTAGAGCTAGGACAAATGTTGCAGCTGATCTACAGCTGCGGTATCATAAGCAGGTAAAGAACCTGGCTTGTAGCCAGATTCCAAACATTGCTAGGCTTCTAGATTAAAAGACTGTTATGTGCTCTGAAACAAGTTGATGGCTAGTATAGATCATGTGACATAGCTGCTATATGCCCTCCCTGCAATAAGCGCTGCTACTTGAATGGACTGCCAAGTTATATACTAGTGAAGCTTCCAATTGTATACTAGCTGAAGCTATCTTTACAAATATACCCGTGTAAAAGTAAATTACAGTAATCCAATCTCAAGGTAACAAGGGCACAGAGTAACTGTAGTGATATCTTCATTTGAGAGAAAAGGTTACAACCTTCCAACCAACGCAGGTGAGAAGACGTATTCTTTGCCATTCAAGCTATCCGATTACTCGGAAGCAATTACGAACCTGATAATGTACCACAAACTACTGACAAAGGTTGTTTCAGAATCTGTTTGGTCTTCTGATTGCTCCTGCTAACAAGTATGAACCCTGTCTTGCTGGGATCACATCTACTGGTACTGGGCACCAATCTGAGGAGGAGCTGGTGGGGGAGAAACAGCTTGAACAAGGAGCCTGCAGGTTGTGGGAGACTGGGAAAAGAAACACTCTGAATAGGCAGGAGGAATGCAACAGGCTAGGCAAGGATCCTAGGGAAGGAGACTGGACTAGCTGAGCAGACTAGTACTAGGATGAGGAGCCTCAGGGGGTGGAGACTGGACTTGGTGAAGGTGAAGACTGTAGTATTTCTACACTACATCATTTACAGCGGTGCAGCTGCAGCAGTTCTGGTGAAGATGATCTAAGCTGATGGGAGAGAGCATCAGATTTTGTGTAAGATTTCCCAACCCCCCCCATTCCTGAGCAATGCAGTTATACCAATGTAAGTTTATAGTGTAGACCTGGCCTGTGATTGGGGGATGAGCTGCTGTGGTGGGGAGATGGGACTTGCACCAGAAGAGTCTGGAGGAGTCATGGGCAGAAGGGATTGGGGTTTGGGGAAAGTAGCAAAAGGGGCTGTGACCACTAGAGCTCAAAATCTGGAATGGAACCTGATTCTTGCCCTTCCTCTCAACAACTATCTGAACCTCACTAGCAAAGTATGTCTAATTCTCTTCCCACTCTGCAGCTGGCTCACATAGAGAATGCCAGCCTACTATTGCTATCATCATGTACTCTGTTAGCTCAAGTGACAAAGGCCTGTGGGGTGGATTTGAAAGGTTCCAGTCTGACTGGTGGCCAATATGGGTGTCAGTATGAATACACATGACGGAATTTCTGGTTTTCAGCTTGTGTTGAATTCCAAGTTTAAAAAAAAAAAATATTGTCTAGGTTGGCACTGAAAAGTTTCCAAGAAACACTGGAATATTTGGGGAAACACTAAAGTGTCTAGCATGGTGCCTCATAATCCTGCAGATACACTTCCCTGCAGCTCACTAGTATGCCCAGTCCAGAGGCAGAAGTGTCCATGGTTTTATTATTTATTTCTATTCCACTGTCACCTAGAGGCATCAGCTGAGATTGGGGTCGAATTGTCAAATTACCATGGAGACACCTAGTAAGACACTTCCTATCTCAAAGAGCTTATCTAAATAGATAAGACAGATACAGAGTGAGAGGAGATGCACACAAAGGTTAAATGTCTTACTCAAGATGACATATGAAGTCCCTGGTTAAGCCAGGAATAGAACCTAGTCCAGTGCCTTATCTACTGGACCATGCTGCCTCTTTGGTATGGGCTGTGTTGGCTGATTGTGCAGGAACTGCAAAAGGGATGCAGGAAGGAGCGGTATTTAACTCCTCATTGGATTTTCACATTGAAATCCATGGGGTTAGCAGGAGCCAGTCCAGGCTGATCTGCTATTATGCAATGTGCTTCCTCCAAAATCTTGCAAACTACCCCACTTGCAGTGCTTCTTCGGGGTTTGGAGGAGGGAGAAAATGTCATCCCATCCCCTCAGCCACCACACATCTCACCCCAGATCATGAGCTCAGTCATCCTCTCTACTCGTGGAAGCAGAGAGAGTGAGATCTGACCCTATGTAGGTCTAAGGGCTTTTTATCCTGGATATTGCTGTTAAGAGGCTTGCACATCTGAGTGTGTGTAATGTAAGATGGTCATTTACTTTTTTAGTAGTGTGTCATATTTTAAAGCCCTGTGTGAGAGAAGGCTATATGCCTAGTAGGTTCTCATTACCAGGGATGGCATATGGGTGTTGAATTTCATAATGATACAGTTAGGATATATTCCTCTTATAAAATGTAAGGTAAAATATGGCAAACTACAGGATCAAAATAAAGCCTCCCATCTGTGCTTGTCAGTACAATTTAAATCAATTGGTGACCTAATGATGGCAGCCAAATTGATTGTGATTTTGATTCTTCTGGACCAGGCTAGCTAAAGATTTAATACCTAAAGCTAATATCAATTGAGTCAAACCATCTGTGGAACAGTACAGTAATTAGTTGTTTACTTGGTTACCATCATGGAGCCAGACTTGCGCCTTGCGGGACAGAGAATGTCAGAAAGCAAACAAAGAAAAACGGGGATTGGAGCAGACCAGATCATCGTGCTGTTAACAGCCTATTCCATTTTGTGCATAAATCATTGTCTGTGGTATGCCTACACTGCAGTTAGACACCTGTGGCTGGCCCCTGCCAGCTCAGTTGGGGCCATAGAACTCGGGCTGCAAGGCTGTTTAATTGCAGTTTAGACATTAGAGCTTGGGCTGCAGTCTGAGTGCTGGGACCCTTCCACCTCACAGGGTCCCACACCCTGGGCTCCAGCCCAAGCCCAGAAGTCTGTACTGCAATTAAACTGCCCCGCAGCCCAAGCCTTGTGAGCCCAAGTTAGCAGGCATGGGCCAGCTGAAGGCTTTTTAATTGCAGTGTAGACATGCCCATGCAGTCAAGGCCTTAGTAATAGTACCCACATAGGGTAAGTTTGGTGGGTTTAAATTCACTTCTTAATCCTATTTTACTCCTGAGGAAATTCTGCACCAAAAATTAAATATTCTGCACACAATATTTTAAAATTCTGCAAATGTTATTTGCCAAATAAATGTGGAGGCTCCAGCATGGTATTAGGGAGCACAGACCACTGGCTGCCCAGAGGTGGGAGGTCACTGTGCAGCTCCCCCCACCCTGGATATGGACTCACTGCAGATGCTGCACCTAACCCTGACACAGAGCAGGCACTGGGCCTGCACCAGAAACACCCCAGGTCCCTGCCCCTCTGTGCCAGGTGCACCAGGTGCGGACAGACAAGCTCAGTAAGGCAGGATCCAGGTGTGCAGGGGCTTAGTATTGGGGGATCCAGGTGTGGGTTGAGAGGGTTCTGTGTGGGGCAATCTGGGTGTGGGCAGCTCAGTGGGGGATGCAGCTGTGGGGGGATCTGGATGCATAGGGGCTTGTTGGAGGGTTCTGGGTGCAATGGTAATGGGACTCTGCAGGAGGGTGGAGGTGGTTGGAGCTAAGCAGGGTGGGGATCTGGGTGTGGGTGGCTTGTCAGGGTGGTCCAGGTGCAGGGGAAGTGGGGCTCATGGGGGGGGGGTTCCAAGTGTGTATGTGGAGTGGAGGGTGAGAATTGGTGGGAAGGTCTGGGTATGAGAGGTTCTGGATGCACAGGGGTTGGGTGGAAGGAGGAGCAGCTCCCTGTACAGAGATCCCTCCCCCTGCAGCTGAGGAGCAATGGGTGCAGAAAGCATTGGGGGGGGGGGGAGGGAAGTTTGCAGAGCTCTCTGCAGCTGGGGGAGAAACCTGGGAGTGGGTCTGACCCAGCTCTGGATGCCATCTCCCTACCCTGCACCGGGCTCAGCTTTCTAGCCTTGGCTGGGCACGGGGGGATGCGAGTTCCTCTTCCCCTGCACAGCATCCAGGGCTGGGTCACACCTACTCCCAGATCAAACTATGTCTATAAGCAAAAAAATAAGATTTGCTTATACTGACAGTATCTTGACAACACATTTCTTTATTTTCAGCTGTTCTAAGAGCTTGTGCTGATGGAGGTGCTAATCGCCTGTATGATATCACAGAAGGAAATCGTGAGAGGTACATTAATAATATTCTCATACTTTACCTTTAGTCTTGAGTGAGTGCATCAATGGGCCTGCACTTTCCATCTACACATTCCTTCTCTAATCCCTCTCCTTTATTCTGCTGAATATATTTTTATTAAACTCACCATTTCAACTGAGGTAGAGTGTAAATATACAGCATCTGTACAGTAAAGAACACCCCTCACCCAATAAATTGATAACAGGCTAGTGATACCCAGTTGAAATGAACAAAAGCTGAACACCTGTAAATGAAATACATAACTGACTCCCCCCCCGGGTGCGGGGGTGGGGGGGAGACACATTTACAGCATTATCAAGAAAAGACCAGTATAATTTATTTTTCTGTAATTACTTAAGAGTTCTGAGCATTTTCCTGTCTCAAGAGGTGATTGATACAACCCTTAACAAGTTGCCATGCTCTTTCTTGTCCTCCTCAAATCTTTATATGATGAGACATTAGCCAGCATGCTTAGGATGCAAGAGGAGAGTGTGGTAGAGGGTGGGGAGAGTTAGAGGACTGTTTATAAGCAATTGATTTGTTCTTTACTAACCTTCTAGTGATACTTGTATTCTGTGTATTTGGATAAGACTAGTGGATCCCTTACTTAATACACCACATATCATTTACACATAAATATTCAGTACACAGTTAAGGAATGATTTGTATAGAAGAGGCACTGGATAGCAATATTTTCTGGTGTATTTAATAATTTTGCCAGCTCTGCCTTATATTACAACATTTAGAAATGTGAAACAGCCTAAAACTTTTTTTATTGTAAGCCTAGTCCTGTTATCCTTTGACATCTTTACTTTGTACTATGGTCCTGTCACTCCTCATATGCTCAGCAGGGTTGGGCCTGCAACCTTGCAAATCCTATCCACTGGTGGCTTTCTAGTGAAGGAGCTTCTGCAGTGTCCCAAGAAAGGTTCGATGATGCCACTAAGGAAAATCTAGGTGCTTGTAGGAGATGATATTGGAGATAGGAGGAAGTGACACTTTGTCACTTTTGAGCCAATGCTGCAGCTTTATACATGACCAAACCCAAATACAAATGTCACAATATCCAGAGAAGAAAAGGATGTGACTGATGGAACCTAATCCTGAGGTTCCTTCCTTCTCTTCCACATCTGTTTGCAAAGAAGGTTGTGTCACAGTGCATTGCATCAAAATGGTGTAAAATTTTGGAAGTAAAATCATGGAAGACAGGACAATTAAATTCAGATTCTTGTCAATGTTAAATAGGCACTTTGAAGCCTGCTCTGGATCAACTGAGTTTGTTTTTAGTACATTTGGATTGATTTGGTCAAAGCTTCATGAATGGCTAAGGACAATAAAAGCAAGTAAGCCAGTAAAGCTATATTTAAGGGCAGATATGAAAGGGAGATTCACTCCTGAGTGTTGTGGTTTTCATTACAGTATTACAAGCTTACCAGTTTGCAAAGTGAATCCCATAGCATGGATTTTGTGTTTTCAGTTATTTAAAACATAATGAGATTTCTCTCTTCTCTCCTCCTCCCTCCCTTTCCCCTTCCCCTTCCCCTTCCCCCCCTTTCCTGATCAGCTCCAAATAAAGATACAGTGTGTGTTGGGTTTTTTGGTCTTTTTGTCAAGTTGGAAAAAATCATAACACAACCTGTACCTGGCATCTATGGTGAACATGATGCCTAAGATCAATGATCACAATGACTGTGATGGAGGCTGGCCACTACCTAGTGGTGCAAGAATGAGGGAGTCTCCTTTATTTCCTGTATTTCCCTTCCCCTCTGCCCCAGTGCAGCAGCAGACAACGTGACCCTTAATGTAAAGTCGAGCCTGTTTGACTCAAAGCAAGCAGTTTTGGTTGATCGACACAATGAGCTGTGAAATATGAGCAACAGTATTCTACAGCACTCACCTTCCTCATTCCATAGCCCATTCATCTCTCCTGCATACATTTCATTCATTTAATATAAAAGCAATTCAGGAAAAATAGCTGATTAGTTTCATATACTCTCTACATACTTGGCTCTTGAAGTGTTGTGGGTTTTTTTTTTGGGGGGGGGGGGAATTATACCATCAAAGTCAACCTTTAAAAATTAAATCCAGCAGGGCTTTATATCTTCCTGGAAGGAGTATTCATTTACTTTTCTAAATTTTTCTCAAAATTCCCTGTCCAGCTTCATTAAAGAACTGTCTGTTCAGAGACTACTGACACATTAAGTAATTTTTTTTTTTAATGCAGGCAGTGTCTTCTATTTTATTTATTCACTGCTTTGGTAGTTAATAGTATTGTATCAAAAGCTAAAAGCCACAGTATGTTAATTATAAATATAGTGTTAAGAGATACTACTAAAAGGACTAGACTGAGACTTTGGGTCTGATTCTCATTCACACAAGGGCACTTTACTATTGTCTTGGCAGCATGAAAGATCATTGAAAATGAGAGTAAATTACAACAGTTTAGAGTAAATAAGACTCACATCCTTTACAGCAACCTTGTGTTAAGTACAGGTGGTAACCGCATGTCCCCAGGGGACTTCATCTGGCTCTGGAGTTGAAGTAAGTTATTGCAGCCCTTGACAGGATACCTCCTATTCCCACTGCATTCTGGGAGGTGCATTGTGGGGGACTGGGGGGTGGTGGGGGAAAAAGAGAAGCAGAGTCTAGGCTTTGCCCACTTTGTGCCTGTAATGGGGTCAGCACCCATCTCTTGTGAGTGCCCCTTCTGGTTGGGTGTCTGCGTTCTTTCAGTAAGTAGTCCTAGTCCCAGGAGGGCTATATCCCCAGGCTCAGTTCCTAGAAGCAGACTGCTCTATTCAGGCCGTTCCATCTCCTTTTTATATGAGCCTGCTGGGCTCTCATTGGCCACTCTCTGCAGCCTCTCTGGCTGCTTCCCCTGCAGCCACTCTAGCCCACTTGGAGGACCTCTCCATTGCTCCTTTTCTGGGATGGGTGTGGTTGGACCCTGGGGCCTCCAGCAGAGGGCCTTTGGCCCTAGTCCACCCCATCACATTCCTCCTCTCCCCATGAGGATTGGGGTGGTAGTTTTACTATCTCTTGCCCCGCTTTAGCAGGGTCTTCTCCCTCCCCGACCTCTGTCTGGAGAGTATCTCTCTGGCCTTTTGCCCCATTTAGTCAGGGTCTTCTCTCCCAGGTCTCTTTCCTGGAGAGCATTTAAGAGTCCTTTCAGTTCTCCTTCGGCTCCTGGACTTGGGGGTCTCTGCACACCACAACTTATCCATCCCTGTACACTGAGCCTCTGCTTCCATCTCAAGGTCATATATCAAGTGGAGCAGGTGCTTTTACTCCACCTTAGCAAGCTGAGATGCATGACCAGCTGCTCTGAGGCACTTCATGCTCCATTGACTCTAGATGCTTGGTGAGCTCGTCAACACTTAGGAGGGACTTGTAGAACTGCGCAGCTATACTTTTTCCTTTGGGGCAACCCTGTCTGAGCCCCTCTGCTAATGTGTTCACTGAGGTCCAGCTTGGGGTCCCACCATAACTGGCTGACCTTGAAAATCTGTCTGGGTCCCAACTGTATCCTGCAGCTCCTGGGATTCTGTATGGATCCCCACACTATCCTTCTGTACTTGGGGCACCAGCTAACCCACTTCTGCTATTCTTTCTTTGGTTCCCAGTCCCTTTGCTTCTTTATGTAGTTAGTCCCAGACTCTCCTGGTCCTAGGCCACCATCTTGGTCTCTCCTGCACGAGGGCTGGGAAACCCACCCAGTCTCTTTTTTTGACTGTCCCAGTCTTGCCTCAACCTGGGATGTCTCTTTTTTTTCCATTGTTGCCCCTCCTTTCTCTGAGAGGGCAAGATCTCTTTAAATGCCTTGCCATCCTGCAGGCAGGCCATACTGCTTCTTTTCTTGCTTTGGTCATGGGCTGTGAGTCACTCGGGGCCCTTGCAATAGGTCTACTGTTCTGCTGCCCAGAGTCACCCTTGCCTGGCTCTCCTGTCAGCTCTGGGGCACATACCACTAAATCATAGGGATTTGTGCCTGGAGTCCCCTTTTCATCTCACCTATCCTTCAGGCCCCTGCCTTTGCCTTGAAGTGAGCCCAGCTCCTTAACAGGCAAAATCTTTTTTATGTGGCCTGTCTCTCCACTATAAAAGCAGTTAAACCTTGCCCTTCCTCCCTGGTTCCTTCCAGGGCAAGCCCTTCTTAAATGTCCCAACTGTCCACACCCATAGCATCTCCATGGCTGGGCTTCAGGCCTCTCATCTGCTAAACCCCCATGTTACCAGGTGTGATAAAGACATGCTTGAGCCACATCTGCTGCTTGGAACAGATCTCATGCCACTGCTGTTGTCTCAAACTGGGTTTCCTGTTTCTTTTCTGGCTTTCTATCAGCAGGGTCTGTGTGCACTGCTGCATTTCAGTTACCCGCTGCTGTTGGCCTGCCACCAACAGGCGGATTACCTCCTCCATAGTCCTGCCCCTTGTTAATCAGGGGTCGGGCCGAATTATCCCACTTCTGGTACCAAATGTAATGGGGTCAACACCCACCTCTTGTGAGTACCCACTCTGATTGGGTGTGTCTGCGTTTTCTGTAAGTAGTCCCGGCCCTGGTAGGGCCATATCCTCAGGCTCAGTCCCTGCAAGCAGACCACTCTATCCAGCCTCTTTCAGCTCCTTTTTATATGAGCCCGCTGGGCCCCCATTGACTGCTCCCTGCAGCTTCTCTGGCTGCTTCCCCTGCTTGGAGGACCTCTCCACTGCTCCTTTCCTGGGATGGGTGTGGCTGGACTCTCAGGCCTCCAGTAGAGGGCCTTTGGGTCCTAGTCTACCTCCATCACAGTGCTCCTTTCCTGCTCACAGGTGAGGTAGCCAGGTGTAGTTGCTCCACAGAGCATGCTTTTTCCTGGCTCCTCCCTCCCCCACATGCTGGACTCTTTATCTGGCTAAACCTTATGGCTACAGGGGAAAGAGCTGCTTCATAGGCTGCAGCACATAAGTTAGGTTGCACCATGGGCCAGAATCATGAGCTTAAAATGTTAAAAACTGCAGATGGAATTATTATAAAGAAGTTATTTTGTTTCTGACATATTAATGTACATTAGAGCTGACCTTTTCCAAATTAGGATTTTGTTAAATTGGAGGAGTTGGGGTGGGAGTGAAATCCAGCTGAATTAATAAAATCCTCCCATTATGGAGATGGTAAACTTCAAAATTCCAGCAACATAAAAGATATAAAATGAACACACTACATGGATTAAAAATAAGTTAACTTATAGCTCTCTAAATATAACGGTAAACGGGGAACCATCAAGTGGGTCTGTTTCCAGGGGGGCCCTGCAGGGGCTGGTTCTTGGCCCTGCACAATTTAACATTTTTGTCAGTGACATGGAAGAAGACATAAACCCACTGATAAAGGTCCCAAATTGAGGGAGTGGTAAATGAAGAGGACAGGTCACTGATCCAGAACAATCTGCATTGCTCGGTATGCTGGGTGCAGGCAAACAATAGGCATTTTAATACAGTAAATGTAAATGAATACATCTAAGAACAAAGAATTTAGGCTATACAGGATGTGGGACTCTATCCTGGGCAGCAGTGACTCCGAAAAAGATTTGGGGGTTGTGGTGGATGATCAGCTGAATGTGAGCTTCAAGGGTGACACTTGCCAAAAAACAAATGCAATCCTGGGATGCCTAAGCAGGGAAATCTTGAGTAGGAGAAAAGAGGCTATTTTACCTCTGTATTTTGTACTGGTGCAACCACTGCTGGAATACTGTGTCCAGTTCTGGCACCCACAGTTCAAGAAGGATGTGGAGAGGGTTCAGAGAAGAGCCACAAGAATGATTAAAAGATGGAGCTTTCTGAGACTATCTATTTCGCTTAACAGAGAAAGTTAAGGGGTAACTTGATGACAGTCTGGAAACGCCTACATGGGGAATAAATATTTAATAATGGCTTCAGTGTAGCAGAGAAAAGTATAACCCAATCAAATGGCTGGAAGTTTTAGTTAGACAAATTCAGACTGGAAATAAGGCGTACATTTTTAACAGTGAGGACTCATCTACACTGGCGAGTTTTGTCACCAAAAACTGGCTTTTGGCAACAAAACAGTGATAGTGTTCACACTGCAATATGACTTTTGTTTTAATGCCTAGTTTTGGCAACAAAAACTTCCACCCCTGTGAGAGACTTTTGTCTTTTCCCCTCCCTTATTGTTGACAAACATGCAGTGTAGACACCAGGGTTTTTTTTGTGTGGTTTTTTGTTGGCCTCCAGAAAGTATCCCACAATTCCCATGCTGCCACTCTGTCAGCGGTTTGAAATCCACTGCCCTGCAGCCAACCTACCCCTCCCCTTTGCAAGCCCCAGGAATTTTAAATCTCATTTCCTGCTTGCTGGCTTCCCAGAGGAGCTTCCCAGGTGGCTTCCCAAGTCAGCTTGACTGGCTATCGCACCAAACGTGCTCCCGCTTGGACCACCGCTGAGTTGTTGGATGCAATCAGTATATGGGGAGAAGAGTCCGTTCAGTCGCAGCTGAGAGTTACCTGTAGGAATCGGGACACATGGGCAAATTTCTCAAGGCTTGTGCGAAAAGGGTTATGATCGGGACATGCAGCAGTGCAGAGTGAAGATAAAGGAGCTGAGGCAGGGGTACCATAAGGCATGGGCGGTGAATCATTGTTCCAGTGATGCACCTAAGACCTGCCGCTTCTATAAGGAGTGCTATCCTTAGTGGTGACCCCATCTCCATCGCTGATAGCCCCATGGATACTTTGCAGGCAGCTGAAATTCTGGATGAAGAAGTGGAGCTGGAAGAGGATATGGAGCTCCCAGTGAGGCAGCCAGGAACTTTTCTCCACTCCAGAAGTGCTCAACGGGGAGCAGGAAGCAGATGAGATGCTGGGTAAATTGCTGTGGGTTGTGTAGGGAATCAAAAATAGGAGGCAGGTAGTGTTTTCTGTGAGCTGGACATTGCCCTGTGTAGCTAATCTGCATGGCCAAGCAGGGTGTCGATGGACATAGAGACCTGTAGGGAATCCTCCAGAGAGGCTCTGGAAAGTTTCCAAGAGGTACTTGTTAATCCTCTGCCACAGATTCCAAGGGATTGCAGCCTTATTAGTTCCCCCATTGTAGGAAACTGTATCATGCCATTTAGCAATCACTGGAGCTTGGACCAAAGCAGCACATAACTGAGCTGCATATAGACCAAGGTGAAAGCTGCAAGCATGCAGTAGTTGTGCCCTGGTTTCTCTGATCACCCACAGCAGTGAGATGTCAGCCAACAGGTTGGCCACCTGTGTGGGATAACTTAGAATGTGGTCCCTGCAAGCCATGACCTTTTCATCCATACGCACAACCACCTTCCTCCCAACGCTCATCATGATTGAGGTGTTCACAGAGCTGTGTGCCTGTGTAGAGTATCAGAGAAAGTGACTTCTACTAGCAAAAGGCCCTTTTTACTAAAATGTTTCAACCATTTGCTGGAATGTAGTAAACCCTCTTCTCTTCAGCACAGACCTTGAGGAACACACCATACCGCGGACCAGCTTTGACAGATAAGAGAGAACCCTAGGTGCAGCAAAGAAGACATGTTCCAGGAGGTGCTGCAGCGTGATGAGAGGCAGACCAGGGAGAACACAGAGTGCTGGGAAGCCAAAAGGCAGGACAGAAAAGAGAGAGTGCTGCTTTTGCTAGGCAAGCAACAGAGCAGATGATAAAAGTGATGGAGGATCAGACAGGGATGCTCAAGTCTTTGATACAGCTGCAGACTGAGCAGATCTGTGGTCGACCTCCACTGCAGCACATGCAGCTGCACAATTCTTTGCCAGCTCCACCCCCACCATGCCCAGACCTTCCTTTTCACTTCACAGCACTCATGAGTTTCCCCATCGCTCCACCTGCTCTCACAGCTTGCACAATGATAGCTGTAGCTACACACAGTTGTGAGGTTTTAGCCTTTATTGTTAAAAAAAGGTAAGGTATTTAATAACAGCGTTTTTTATTCTGTTCTACAAAAACGAATAGCAGTCAATTCAGTCTCGGGAACAGGCTTGTAAAGCATTGTGTTGCATGGATCTTGGGCCCTAAAATTGTACACGGATGCATCAGGGAAGCAACTCCAAAGCAGACATGTGTTACTGCCCCTCATCGTCAAAGTGGTTCCTCAAAGCCTCTCTGATGTTAATAGCAGCCCTCTGGGCTCCTCTGACAGCCCTCGCATCTGGGCTGTTCAAACTGTGTGCAGCCAAGTGCTCTACCTCAGTGCTCCGCACCTGAGCAAATATTTCACCCTTAGATTCACACAGATTATGCAAAGTGCAGCATGCAGCTATGACCATGGGAATATTATCCTCGGTAAGGTCTAGCCTGCCCTTGAGACACCCTCGGTGAGCTTTCAAACAGCCAAAGGCACATTCGACTACCATGCAGCACCTGCTCAACCTGTTAAAACACTCTTTGCTGCTGTCCAAGTGCCCAGCGTAAGGTTTCATGAGCCAGGGCTCTAAGGAGTAAGCTGGATCTCCCAGGATTACTGTGGGTATTTCTACATTCCTCCTCTTCCTCTCCCCCCCCCCCACCGCCCCCCAGAACTTGTGATCTGGAAAGAAGGTCCCCGCCTTTAGCTTTGTGTACAGGCCACTGTTCCTGAAGATGCGTGTGTCATGTACCTTTCCAGACCAGCCTGCACTGATGTCCGTGAAATGCCCCCCAATGATCCCCAAGCTCCTGCAACACCATGGAGAAGTATCCCTTCCTATTGATGTATTCAGAGGCAAGGTGGTCTGGCGTTAAAACTGGAATGTGTGTGCCATCAATCGCCCCACCACTGTTAGGGAAACCCATCTCTGCAAAGCCATCCACTTTTTTTCATGCACAGTTCCCAGAGTCATGGTCCTATGCAGCAGAATGCAATTTATTGCCCTGCACGCTTGGAGTAATACAGCCCCAACAGTGGACTTTCCTACGCCAAACTGATTTGCAGCTGACCAGTAGTCTGGATTCGCCAGCTTCCACACAGTGATTACAACACGCTTCTCTACCGAAAGGGCAGCTCTCAATCTGGCGTTCTTACGCCACAGGTTGGGGCACAGCTCAGCACATAGCTCCACGAAGGTTGCTTTATGCGTCCTAAAGTTCTGTACCCACTAGTTGTCATCCCACACCTGCATGACAATGCAATTCTCACTAATCAGTGCTTGTTTCCCTAGCCAAAAAGCAAGAGTTTACTGAATGCAGCTGCTCTGTGAATGCACAAAGTACTGATAAGTTGCTGCCATCCATGTCACACTCGGGTGCCTGCAATTCATTCTCCGCTAACTTTGCGAGTAACTCTGCAAGTAACTGTGCTGCCATGCGTGATGTTCTCACAACAGCTAACAGAGCATAGGAGACAAGTGCGGGATCCATCCTCTCACTGCAGATGCTGACGCACACTACAAAAGAATGACCGTTGGAAAAACCGTGTCAAAGGAAGCCAGAGACCTTTGGAGGGGTGGGACACAAAGTGGTGCATGATGGCACATTTTTGCACATCCCAGGATGCACCGTGCTCCATTTCCACATTCCCACAACACCTAGCATGGGAATGTGGTATTGCCAGGCACTGTGGGATACATACCCACAGTCCATTGCTCTTGCTGTTGACAGAGGTGCCCAGAATGTGGACACGATCTGTCGACAGAGGGAGCAAATGTAGACACGCTTTGGTGATGTTAGTTTTGTCTTTCTCTTCCCTCCCCCCGTTGACATTAGTTTCATCGAAAACTTGCCAGTGTAGACAAGCCCTGAGAATAATTAACAATTGGAACAATTCACCAAAGCTCATGGTGCAGTCTCCATTACTGACCAATTTTTAAATCAAGACTGGATGGCTTTTTCAAAAAGGGGGGTGGGGGGAAAAAAGATCCTATATAGGAATTTATTTTGGGAAAGTTCTATGGCCTGCCTTATACAGGTGGCCAGATTAGATCATAACGATCCCTTTTGGCCTTAGAATCAATGAATACAAGACAAATATTTTGTGAACATTTTTGCAAATATATTTTCTGGTTTTTTTGTCAGCTCTAATGTACAGCAAGAAGGGATTGCTTCCTCCCAAAAAAAATAAATAGTCCTATTTTATTGTCTGATCATCCTGTGATGCTGCACATTTCACTGAAATCTTATGGAGTGATGGTATCCACTCTACAAGGAGGCTTCTACTTAGCTGTTAATCTCTGAACAAATTTTTTTTTTTTTAAACACTTTTGGATTAAGACTTAAGGCATTGATTGATTACATGTGACTAGCGTCCTTAGGCACACGAAGGTGAAGCTGCATTAAACGCTGTTATAATATTGACCCTGGAAAAAGCAATTGTTAATACTCGCTCATGTGTGTCTGAAATACTACTTTCTAGAATGGTGGTAAATGCTCCGTAGTCTTTACTTCAGTTTTACAGGCATTAAGAACTTTCTTAATTAGACCTTAAGGCCATAGTAAAGTAGAACTGGATAGTGTGAGAGGAAGGATGGTGTTGTGGTTCAGAGGGTGCAGGAGACCTGTGTTCAATTTCCAGCTGTGTGACAGACTTCCTGTGTGACCTTGGGCAAGTCAGTCAGAGCCTGAGTCTGTTGAAGTTGAAACAACTAGAAGATCATGTATGCAGAACGAGATCAGGAGTGAAATCCAGGCGCTAGTGACACCAATGGGAAAATTCTCATTGACTTTATGTGGGCCAGGATTTCACCCCAGGATTTTGAAAGGTAAGCCGCATACTTGCTACTGAAATGAAGAATTTCAGAGTAGCAGCCGTGTTAGTCTGTATTCGCAAAAAGAAAAGGAGTACTGGTGGCACCTTTATGGACTGACAAATTTATTTGAGCATAAGCTTTCGTGAGCTACAGCTCACTTCATCGGATGCAATCAGTGGAAAATACAGTGGGGAGATTTATATACACAGAGAACATGAAACAATGGGTAATGAGGTGAGCTGTAGCTCACGAAAGCTTATGCTCAAATAAATTTGTTAGTCTATAAGGTGCCACCAGTACTCCTTTTTCTTTTTGTGAAATGAAGAACTGATCAGTCGCCTACCTGAGGGTGAGCGGCATGCTCCCATGAATGAAATGTGGAAAGATCACATGTGATGAGACAAGCCAGTAAATCTCGACAGCCTTGCCTGTGTTCTCCAGAGGTTAGCACAGTTTTTAGTGACGCTAATTCAGCAGCCAGCCTGTCTTATTTTGATTTAATATTTATAGAACTTTTTAAATTTAGAATTTGCCTAATCATAGGAGGCTCCAGTCCCCATCAGTAGTCCAATGAAGTATAAGTCACTGCCGGCAGCATCATGTAAAGAAAACCAAATAGATTGAGAGGACAAGTACAATAGAAGTGTCCTTTAATAGGGCAGCAGAGAATAAGAGTTTCATGTGTTTTAAAAGCAATAGAGTATTGTAAATTCTAGACTAGAAATAAGGTGTACATTTTTTTAACAGTGAGGGTAATTAACTATTGGAATGTCTTTCCTAGGGATGTGGTGGCTCCTGCATCACTTGAAGTCTTTAAAGACTTAGTGTCTTTCTGAAAGATAGTCTAGAGCTCAGACAGAAGTTATGGGCTTGATACAGAAAGTTCTGTATGTAACACACAGGCCATAGGAGTCAGATGATCATCATGATCCCTTAAAAAGCTATGAAGCGTTTGTTCAGGAGGATGCAAGCTGTCTTTTTAAAAAAGCAAGCAATGTCTTTCTGTTTCCCAAAGTACATTTTTGTAATTTAGGAAAATTATGTGACGCAGAATATAAAGAAAAATATCTTTGAAATGACACTCTGCACCATCAGTCAGCTGATGGTTGGGAACTGCCCTTTGAACTCAAGGCCCAGAGTTCAAGAACCTCTAGAAACCACTAAAAAGTTAAACTGATTTCTCTCTTTTAATTTGGCAAGAATTTTAGGGAAGGAGTTTTTACATAAAACATTCTTTGCCTGACCCTAAAATGGCTACTGCTGTTAAGGTCCAATATCAGGATCTCCGGCTCCTTCTGATTCATGCAAGATCAGTGTTTGGTAAATCTACCATCTGGCCTGCATTTTTAAAAACAAACTTATTTTTGGAAACTAATTTCAATGCTATCCCCATGGCTAGAGTAAAAAAAAAATGGTTTTAACAAGGGGTGTGTGTTTTTTTTGTTTTTGCTGAGTCTTTTTTAAAAGTCCTTGTTAGGAAGATAAGACCATTTACTCATTGCCCTCCGCAGGACTCTCTCAAATTTGACCACATCATTTCTGTAGTGGTGGGCCTAAAACTGTACGCATTTCTCCAGATGTGGCCTCACCAGTGCCAAATACTCACTCCCCTCGATATAATAATTCTGCCTCCCTATTAGAAAAGAGACCTAGGAGGAGGTAAGTGAAGCAGTAGCTACCAGCCATGAAAATGGAGGAGTGTGTGTTATCCACTATAGCAATTAATGAAAATACAATTGCTCCACAATGGATAATAAGACTGGGAAGTGAGGGGAGCTGTGACAGTTGCCAGACAGAGAACCGGTTTGGGGTAAAATAGGGATATATTCATGTAAACTTTGTTCCCACAATCTAATGGTTTTTATTGCTCCAGCTCAATAGGCAGATAGTATGCTGAAGGCACAAAAGCAGTCTGTAAGTAGAGCAATGTCACTGCGCTCTGGGTGATTTCCAGCTTTATGGCATGGTAAGTCATTTATAGCCATCTTGGTGACAGGAGTTAGGATTTCCTAGCAATGAAATACTGTGCACTGAGTCATTAGTGCAAAAGAAGTTCAGAAAGAAATCTGAGTTAGTCTAAAGTACTCTTGTTTAGCGTTCCAGTTCATTGTGCATTAGGAGTAACTGCCAGTGTCTGGGAAGTTTGTTAGTTGTGTAGCATTAAGGTGAAAATTGTGTCAGTGGAGTTATTACAACCTTGAATATCAATAGAAATGAAGGGTCAGGTGGGTGATAGTTTCTTTTATAGATCAGTATTTAAAAAAAAATAGAAGAAAAAAGAATTACAAATCAACTTGAACATTGTGTGGGAAAGAGTTTTCTCCTATTAAAAATAAATAAATAAGATAGATATAACAGGAAGCTCATATGACTTTGTTCATATTTGTAAATTTTCAAAAAGCAACATTAACTCAGACTCAACGTGTCCAATTTAAAGGAAGCCCTTAAAGTGAATTACTCTTCACTGCTACACTATGGAGAACTAGGCAAGGGTTAGCAGTATATTGCAGTACCTGTTTGCTTTTTTTTCAGAGCTTATATACTCATAGCCCAGAGAGAAGCTGAAGGTGGCAGGAGAGAGAATGCCACGAAACTTCAAATTTTATGGGAAGTTGTGTAAAGGGAGTAAGCATGGTACCTGAACACAAATTATTCAGATTACTTTCTGCTGTCACTGAAATGCTTTTTCAGTAAACTTATTAGGGATTGTTACAGCGTAAATAGATTCTGAATGTTTCTTAGTTTTTCCCGTTCTTTCTCCTCTAGGCCATGCTCACTTTTTATAAATATGTGAAAGCCTGAAGTTCTAACTTAAACAATTTGCATTCAAATACGCACCTTCATTTTGAAAACAGATTACTGTGTACTACAAATCTGTTTAAATTTAGGGGTGTTAGCGAAGTCAGTAGCTCACAAAAAGGGGATTTTGTACATACTTGACGGTAATGGGGAAACATAGCTTTCAAATGTAAATCCATTTATTTTTAAACTGTTTTTCCTAGTTACTCTTCTATGATTTTTATAAATCTAATTTTATTCCAGGCAAGTCTTTCCATTTTATGAATCACCTCCTTCAGCATTTTTTCATTCTAAAATGTTGTGTATCACCATTGTTTTCACAGAAATGCTATTAGGATGCAATTCTTTGTTCTTATAACTGACAGAATATTTATTGTAATGAATAAACAAGAATAAGATGAAAATTAACCATTTAGGGAAATCAGCAGCCCTAGCATCTTGTATGTTTGGCCACGAACTTACACACTTGTATTTGTGTAGTGAAAAATCCAGGCTTTCATGGTGAACCATAGGAAAGGTAGTTGTTTTTTGTTTTGGATCTAGATACATCTCCTTGTCAGTGCTGGAACTTCTAAAAAATGGCACTGCAGCAGTCTTGCCTGGTGCATAGTTCGGGCAAAGACAGTTCAAGAAGCAACCTTCATTGGTTGGCTAGGCAACGACTGGCAGGGACTACTTTATTGGCTAATGCCGCCAGTCATCCATTAAGCAATCTGTATGGTGGATTCCTATGCTACTTTGAGCTTTTTTTGTCACTGAAGACTATGGATTGTGTCCTTGACAGCAGCGTATTAAAACCTAGGCCAACAAATTTGCAGGGGCGGCAAATTTATAATAGCAGCCAGAGGCGGCTGCTTCCCCCGGCACCGGTTCATGCCCTTGCCCCCTCCCTGCCCCTATTGGTCCCCTTCCCCAAATCCCTGGCCCCGCCTCCTCTCTTGAGCGTGCCACGTTCCCCTCCGCCCCCTTCACGAACCTGTTTTGTGCACAAGCACTGGCAGGGAGCGGGGAGAAGCAGGATCTGGCGGCACGCTCAGGGGAGGAGGCAGAGTCGGAGCAGAGGTGAGCTGGAGTGGAGAGCTGCTGGGGGGGGAGGGGGGCGGCAATTATTTTAGGGCCTAAGGGCGGCAAAATCATTTAATCCGCCACTGGTCTTTGGCTAGAAGCTAGAGATGTAAGCGATCATGGCACCCACTCCAAGTTGTTATGCACCAAAAACAATTTACCCATCAGTGTTAATATACACGGTACTATCTCTTGAGCTTTGATCTTAGTTTCACTGTATTCACAAAACCTCAAATTTACACATCCAAATTCCATCCACATGCATAAATTCAGACTTTTGTGCAAGCAAATTACTCTACACACTGAACTATGAACACAAATGTACAGGCTGGGTTCTGACATGTTCTGCTAGATTCTTTTTCTAAGAGACTGTTGGTGAAATAGAAAATCAAGAAGGACCACATGAATGTTTTTACTTCCCAAGTCCTGCACATAGTACGATAGAATGGAATACAGCATTTTCTGTAGTTGCCTTTCATAGAAACTGTATTCCAAAATGTTTTAAATAATGCATGTAAAAATTAATAGTAGATGGAGAATTTTGGGCAAGGGTGAAAAGGTATGTTTTTGGATAATTGAATATGTATCTATGATGTGCAGAAATACACGAAGGCTGTTGTAGATGACAGGAGCTGTGCAGAAGAACTTTCTTACGCTACACTGACAAGATTTTCAGTAAGTAGACAGACCGGCATGGAAGAGGTGGACTATAAAATCCATGTGGTAATCTGGATCTAAGAATTTGGAGGTTCTTGAACAAATAGAAATGCATCAGGACCCACTGGAGTTGTCTGCAGATATGAAGGATGCCTTCATGCTTCACAGCATGTGAGAGGTGGGCTCTGGTGTGACCAGAGAAGAGAATAGCAGTAGTCTTGCTGAATGGAGATAAAAGCATGGCTGAACTCAGAAGAATACTGAAAGCAACTGGAATAATATACAAAGCAGTTTGAGTTTATGCATCTACATAATGGTCCATACTCAATAATTCTAGTTAACTCGGAGTATGGTTGAATGCACTGTATACAGAACATCTTGAAATTGGATTGGAAAGAGATACGTGTTCCATGGGAAAGCACAAGACTATTTGATATGCACTCCTTTCATGGTTTATTCCTCTGAGTTGCTCATGAATGTTGGACTAAATTGATTGCAGAGTAAAGAAAAGGTCGTATAAGTAATGCTTGGAAGCAAACATAATATGAGAATTAATAAAACTCTCCATGTTCGCAGTTCTTATTTTTTTTTAGGAAAAAACCATGACCAGTGATTACTTGTGGTTACACTTCAAATTGCTTCTGTGCTATATTCAATTTTTATTTTTGTTTTGTGTGTTAAAAAGCAGCTGGTGAGTGTGGGGAAGCTGTGGCTCCAATGAGTTATATGAATGTGCTTCGAGCTCTGCTGAAATTGATTTCATTTTAATTGTGGTGGTGGTTTTTCCTGTATTAACTTCATAACACAGGAATAGACAGAGAGACAGCACTTGTCAAATAAGTGCCCAGTCTAACTCCCACTGAAATCAATGCAGTTTCCTGTTGATTTCATTAGGAAGTGCATCAAACCTTAAATGCCTTGGATCCAACTGATGCACTCTTTATTTTTGGACTATCTGACATTAAGTCTTGGATGCAAATGTTGGAAACACATAGGATAAGATTCTGTACTGCATCTTGAAGAGAGGCGCGCCCACACAACTCTCAGGCCAGGGGGAGTGTTAGCTCAAGTGGCTTTAAGCCACATTTGTTACCTTCTGACTGGAGGTGCTCTAGGGGCTGGAGAGGTCTCTAGTATAACTTCAACAGCGCTGCAGGCCTGTCTGAGTTCCAGTCCCCTCTCCCGGCTGTCTTATAGACTGCAGTACTTCCCAGAACCTTTTCCCCCCATTTTTCAACCAGTTCCAATTGAAAAGAGTAAATAGGAGTGAAAAAAGAGTGCAACATTGGAAGCTGACTTGAACATTCAGAGAAACCAAAATCACTTGATAGAAAGACTTTTGGTCATTGTAGCTATTGACACAAAATTGTCAGTCACATATATTCAACTACAGTGTTCAGGAGCAAATTTTTTTTTAGCCATTCAGTTGCACTGCAGATAACTGCCATTCTGATTTCAGATTCCAGGCACTATTTACATTCCTAACAGATAGTTCTCATTCATTGTAGTTTTAAGTGACTAAATTAAAGATCTTTATTGCAAGTATAAAATGGGGTCTAGATAAATATATTTATGATCTGTATACAAAAATTAAAAGGCATCTGGGAGTCTAATATAGTTAAAATCTCCTTCCATGGGCAAGTTAGTGGGAGAAATGTAAGGGAGGTCTTTGTGATTCTGTAGATTTTTTACAGAATCAAATGTTTTGATGGTGCTACCCTCTGTGGCATGGCGGGTGGGCTCTCTGCCACTCTCTCCCAGCTCAGGGTCTTTCAGCTGTTGGAAATGTTGATAATACAATGACGTTGGACATGGGTCAAGTTAGGGCTTTCTAATGACACCCTTCTCCTATGAACACAATGGTACCAAATATGACAAACCTAGAACAAATATGTACATATATATATTTGAGCAAATCTTTAAAAAGCAACATTTTTTAAAATTATACTTTAAACAGAGGGATGTATTGCTTAAATAAAAAAGACAATGATCTCAACTAGTCCTAGGGGAGTTAACCTTGGCACATAGGACTGAAAACATTTATTTATCAAAGTCTTCATTGGTGACATCTCTGGCTAGGGCCACCCATGTCTAGTTGTGACATTCTGTACCTCGGGGGAACACCCTGGACCCCCATGTTATCCTTATAATATGATTGTGTGGTAACCAGTGCAAAGTTTGTCATGTTGGGTGTCTTCAGAAGGCTCATGGTGCACTGAGCGTTGTTATAGTAATGTTATAGGTTGTAATTTCATATATAGTTATGAGGCTTAAAACAAACCCAGGCAAAAGTCTACTGGAGCAGAGGGGCATGTATGGGACAAACCCAGCCCAGCCTCAGAGGAACAAAAGGACACTGGCCTAGGTTGCAACAAAGGATCTGTTGGACTCTTGAGTGAGTCACCCCCCCTTCCCTTGGTCAGTTTGGGAATATGATGAGGTAATGCTCACCTGACTCTGAAGCAGGGGAGCAAAGCATAAAAGGGAGAGACGCTTGCCATGCTGTCTCTTCCACCTCCATCTACAGACACCACCACCAAGCGACTGAAGCGCTGATCAAAGGGGAGAGCCTGGCTGAAAGGCAACCAGCCAACCTGTGGTGAGAAGCATCTAAGTTTGTAAGGGTACTGAAAGTGTTAAGATCAGCTTAGAATGTATGTTGCTCTTATTTCATTTGACCAAATCTGACTTGTGCTTTGATTTATAATCACTTAATCTTTTGTAGTTTAATAAATTTGTTCTACCTGAAGCAGTGCATTTGATTTGAAGCATGTCAGAGACTCCCCTGGGGATAACAAGCCTCGTACATATCAATTTCTTGGTTAAATTGATGAACTCATATAAGCTTGCAGTGGGCATACTGGACACTGCAAGACAGAGGTTCCTAGGATTGTGTCTGGGACTGGAGATATTGGCTAGTGTAATTTGGTTGCAGAATCCGAGCAGCGGCTGGCCAAAAGTGCTCACTCACAAAGCTGGGAGCAGCTTATGTGCTAGAGGCTGTGCCTGAACAGCCTGGGAGTGGGGGCGCTCACAGCAGAGCAGGGTAAGGCTGGCTCCCAGAGTTGAGGCTTGGAGGGACCTAGCAGATCACTGGTCCAGAAAACACCAGGGGAATGTCACACTAGTGCCGTGACACATTTTGATTCAGTACCACAGATGTATTCATGCATTCCAACTGAAGTGAGCAATCAGTGGGGCTAGCAAGTATGATTGGTAGGATTCATGGACGGGTCATTCGCTCTGGCACCTTGTGTAGTTCAAGGCTTTAACACCGTGTTAAAGGCTGACCATGGTGGAATGTACCTTTTCTCCTGAAGTAATGTGGTGTGATATGTAGTGTCATGGGTATCCAGATCTTCTATATCTTCAGCAATTATTTTTTTTGCCTCTGGAATGCATCCCACTTTTTCACAATAACCAAGTGAGGTCCAGGTTGGTGAATGTAGAAAGCTCTATTACCGTCAATGTAGCTGCTGCTTCATTGAAAACTGGACTTCTTGGCCTCAGAATTTTTGGACCGTGATTGGAAAGTGAATGAGTCAGGAAGCTCCTTCAAAGAACGGTTCTTTGCTGGTCCAGACAGCACTTGAAGCTGGGACTGGTACCTATTAATATGCTCCTGGTAGCAGACCCACAACAGTAGCATAAGGAGTACCTCTGTCATCTGCTATATCTTCAAGGAAGCCTGTTATTAGCAGCACAAAATATTAACCTACCCTTGGTGAGGTCTGTGGGAATGTACAATCTTTCATTAAATTCCATGCAGTGAACAATGTTTGTATCTGCAGTCTCCAGGCAGAGTACTTTGGCTCTTCCATTGATTACAACAATGTTGCGTGGAAGCTGCACAAGGAATTTACTGTGGGATTTGGAATGAATTGTTGAACTAACAGCCACTGCTGATCGATTATCCATATGCTGCCTGGTTGTCCTGTGTATGTGGAAAGCCTGCCTTTCCACTTGTACATGAGATTTTGTGATACAATGGCTGCCTTGTGCTCCACTTGCTGGTGCTGAAATCACTGCAATCACCAGTATACCACTTGAAGTACAGGCCTCAAAGAATTGTTTTCATGTAGGGCATCAGCTATAGATCCCTGAAACTTCGGTGTACTTCAGGGCAAAAATCTTTTCTGTTACATAAAAAGCATCTCCAAACATTTGTATCACTATTTGACATAAGTGCTTTCTTCCACTTTTGATAGTGCCCAATCTTTTGCAGCTTTTAAGGTTATGCGCTGTAATTGATTTCTCTGGATAGGATTGCTAAAAACTATGTCATATCCCACAGTTCATCTTCAATAAGTGTTCTAAGACTCTTTCTGCTAAGCATTTGTTCCTCTCCAATCCTGTTCAAGCATATTTATCTATACTTTTGCCTCTGCATCAGCCACTGCTGCTATTTTCCCATCCAGTAGAATCTCTGTGAGGCAATTTGTGAACTCCAGCTGACACTCAGTAATAAAGTTAGTGTTGGTTTCTATTGCTCTTACCTTTCTGATGGAACACTTTACATATATTCTTGGTGTTGCAGTCGATGTGATATGCAATGTCATATGCCTGGGTATCTTTTGGGTCAATACATCCACTTTACCTCCCATGCAACGTTCTCTTTAAGAGTGACTGCTTCATACAGTTTCTCACCTGTCTTAAATGTTAAAACTGTGCTTAGTGAATGCCTTTAGGCATCCAGCTTATTGCAAAAGAAGGTGGTGGTGGTGGACTCAAAATGCATGTCATGGGCCTAGTGTGGCACTTGTCCCAACATTTTCAATTTTTACCTGATGCTCTATGTACGTCCTCTCCATTCTTGCCAGATTCCGTTTATGGGTGCACTTCTTACAGCATGTAAGGGGCCATCAAGTGTTGTTTCACCAGGTCCTCCAGGGTGGTATTCTCCAAAGATTCAGTTACTAGTCAGTACCCTTTGTCTCCCCGTTGATGCCTAAAAATGATCAAGACCAAAGGAAGAACAAGGATTTTGTGATAAATTACTTTGGGATTGTAATTAATTATGTGATGTGCTGTGTAGTTCTGCAAATATATGCATATTGTTTGCGGTTGGATTCCAGTAATTTCTGGCTGGACGCTGATGTCTTAACCTGTGCCTTATTACAACTCTTTAGCATAATAAACAAAGCTGATCATCAGTACCACTGATGAAAATCAACTTGAAGCACTCTTTCAGTTTATTGTAATCTGTAACATTAAATTTTTTTTATCAGCTATCATGTTCTGAGCATTAGCTGATAACACGGTACTGTCCGTCACAAGTAACTTTGTTGGGGCTGCATGTTTGACATGGCTGTATTAGAGTGAGTGTGTGTGTGTATGTGTGTATATATAATATTTTTAAACATTTTCTGGAATCTATAACTATCTAATTGTTCTAGATTTGTGATGTTTGGTACTATAGTGTTCTTGGGAGAAAGGCTTTCGAATGATATCCAACTTGACCCACATCTGATGACGTTGTATTATCAACATTTCCACCAAACAGAGGCCCAGCGAGTGCCCCCTGCCTCACCAAAGAGGGTGACACCATTGAAATTGATACTATAGATCTTTGACTCAAATGACACCTTTTACCTTTCTATCATCAGTTTGCCCATTGGATTACACATGCTTTCAGACTTTATCCTGGGCTCAACCTACCACAGAAATAGTAGCTGCAGCAGATCATTCTATAATAATCACTTCTTAAATAGGCAAGTGCTTGGAGAAATATTCCAACCCCTGTTCTGATTGAAAACCCACCCACCCAAGCATCTCATCCCTTTCTAAAAGCCCAAACAAATGATTGGGCCTTGCAGCATGGCCTGGTAGATGACCAATTCAGACTATTTCAGATTAAAGATGGAAGTGAATACCAAAGCTGAAGAGCCTTCACCAGGACCCTAGTTCAGGAAATCCACTTAAAGTGAATCATGTGCTTAAATGCCTTCCTGAGTCTGGGTCACAGTGTGTGGGAGGAAGGGTTCCCCCCAAAATACAAAGTAATTTATCTTTTAAGATCAGTGAAAGAGGTGATTGGCATGGAAGAACAGCAGATTACTTATCTGCCCCACTCAATTATCCATCATTAACATTGGGCTGTAGACTGTATTAGGGTCTTTATGGCTTGAGACAGAGGAGGATCCCATTATTGTGGAGAGGACTAATAGAATGTCAGAAAGAAGACTGATAAGGAGCAGAGCTGTAGATAAGTGTTTTTAGACTGCCTGAGCTATGAAGTAATGACAAAGTCGATAAAGGATGGTATCTTTGACAATTCCCTCATCTTATTCTGCAGTGCAGAAATGGCTAAACAGCAAGATTTTGATATTCAGGTATGGCTGAGATGAAACAATTCATGGTGTTAGTACGATTTTTTTTTTTAAGCATGTGATTTGGGAATCAATTATTCTTTATTTGGAATCTAATATTTTGGGAGCTCTAACATTCATTTATAGTCTTCAGATTGCTAGACGTGAAAATATTGGGCCAGATTTCAAGAACTGACCATTATTTTTTGCCTTCAGTCTGTACACTCTTCAACATTTACATGAGACTGCTCAGGGAGATCATGAAATGCTGTGAAGTCATGTGGCACCCATGTGCTGATGAAACCCAACTGTATGTCTGTCTCTCTGCCAGCACAGCTTCTGCCGTCATCGGCATCCTCCAGTGTTTAGCAGTCAAGCGATTTTGCTCAAGCTCAGCCCAGGAAAGGCAAAAGACCTCCTGGTAGGAAGAAGAAAACAGTCAAAATGGTGCAAAGCCGCTGGGCTCATGACTACTCATGCACATGCAATTGCCAGAGGAGCAAAGAATACTCAACATCACTGTGGTTGCTCCACTGTTGGGCTTTAAGAAAGCAAGTGAGGCTCTTTATAGGTAAAACAAAATGTGTTTTGCTGTCCAAGCATCAGCACTACTGGCAATAGGATTGCTGCTCTCTTCCTGCATGTTAGGGGGCTTATTCCTTCACCCACTTACTTCCCTGGTCCTTCTCGCATGAACAGAGAGCAACAATACCCGAAGTCCAAAGGTGCAAACAATTCGATGTTTATTGGGGTGAATTTCCAGCAAGCATGATTCCGGTTTCCTTCCTTAGTATCCTCCTTCCCAGCTCTGACACCACAGAGCCTTACACCTGTGTCCCTGTTCCCTTTCCTGCCCTTAGCCAAACATGATTCCAATTTCTCCACCCCCATTCCCTGTTCCCATTTCCCCCTTTAGCAAAACATGATTCCAATTTCCCCACCCCCATTCCCTGTTCCCATTTCCTTTTTTAGCAAAATATGATTCCAATTTTCTTACCCCCATTCCCTGTTCCCATCTCCCCCACCCACCCACACACCCACTCACTTCCTCATTGACTACAGATTATATAGTAAAACTTGAGTTCTGCTTAGCTATACCTTAACCAATCATTTTCCTGAAATTTAACTAACCGATCCTAACATATTGTAACATGATTATGTAACCAATTATATCCCACCACCTTAATTAGTTTACATCCAGCAAAATTAATTATACAGCAGACAGGGACAATCACAGAACCAGACAGAGATTATACAGACAAACAACAGCAAAGTGGGAACTATAATGACAAAATAATACAGAAGTGAGGATTTCACATCCCAGCTATTGATAAGTGAGTTCTTGTCAGACAGGATGCTATCAAACTAAGTTTTCTTTTACATTTTCTAGGCACTTCCCTCTTTCTGGAGGTGATAGGCACTATCAGGACAGGATTGTATTCCTAACAGCCCAATAGCACCTTATTTCAGTGTGACTAGTTTGGAATATGAGGATGTGACCGTTCGCTTCCCGGCTTATGGCTACCTCTGCTGCTTAGCCAAAGGCCTTAGCCTAAGCACAGGGCCACAAACTGTCACAGTAAGAGAAGGCCCTTACACCGGCAGACAGTGATTTTGATTCTTTCTTTTGTATCTCTATAACTAGCCAAGTGATAAGAATACACCTAAATTCTTAGAGTATAGGCCTTTACAGATAGGCCTGGGTATCTATATCCTAACACTGCATATTAGGTTTCAGCAGGTAATGTTCACTGTTCGGGGCAGGTCTGTTTGGATTTGTACATAACAAGTGGTGGAGGGAGCGACTATCCCAAATATATAATTCAGGAAAGGAGAAAGGCTAAATAATAATTTTAGTGACATTTTTCTCTTAAAAAATCAACTTTGAGTTGTATTTGACAACGCTCCTTTTAATCACCAAATGGATGAAGAAGAGGGAAACTATCTTTGTTTTTTTCATTTTAGATAGATTAGATATTATGCACAAGGTGGATGATGGTTTAAGGCTTTTTTTGTGTGTGGAGGGGATTTGTTGAGGAGTGCATGATAGATTTCCGGAGATACTGGCTCTCTATGGGAATTCATGGGATAAGAATCTTTTTTAAGGAATTAACAGCTGTGCTAGCAAGCAAATTACTGAACCTACACATGCTCTGAATGCAACTGTGCTGATTGGCACCGTGGGGCCAACATTGATCCATAATTCTAAGCTTTGCCGTAAAGAGATGTAAGTGCCTGCATGCTCTGCGGTTCCAGCTCTCATCTTGTAAAAAGGTTATTGCTCTCTGATTTCCTTTTAGAATCAAAGAATTTCAAATTGGACAGCAGTTTCTGAGAGCTGGACCCATGCCTCTGTTTTCTTCTCCATCCTTGTTTCTTGATGGTGAGACTCGCTGGACTACTTAATCTTCTGCTGTCTTAAGCAAATAAGAATTATATGGGTAAAAATGATAGCGGCGTTTGTGGAAGTGGTAGGGTCAGCTTCCATGGTCTTATTCTCTGTAATAACTGTTGGTTTTAAAAATAAATTGTTCTCTTTTTCAAAAACTCTTACTGTCTCAGTGTTGATTTTGGATGCTAATCGTATTGTGTTTTATTCAGCAGCCATGTGCAGGGATCTATCTCATCTCTCATACATTCCCCATGAATACCTCTGTATTTCATTCAATCTCAGCGTAAGAGGAAATGTTTCCTGGCAGGGTAGTATTCTAACAGCACATTGCAAATGTGTAGAAGGGCCCCAAGGTCAGAAACTCTTTTTGAAAGGTTAATTAAGTCTGAAGGAAAGGTATTATGTTGTAATTAAATAGTAATGAATGAGGAGCTGTGAAGTATTTGGTGTATGATGCAGTACCACAAGGCAAAGCTGAAATCATCTGCAAATTTATTATTTTATTACATATTCTATTATAAAATACCCCTGGGTGTCAGTGTAATTTTTATTCCTGAACTTGGATATGACAGAAGGGGGATTAAGTGGTCAGCTCTGCCATGCATATATGTAATCATAATACATCTCAAGAGCAGTTCTAAGAACTTTAATAACATTCCTGACATACTTAAGAGAACTTTCATCAAAAGTGCAGTGCCTTTCCAGCTATGTAGAATTTCATTTCTAATCAGAGTGTAATGTGCTTTTTACTGTGTTCATATTGGAAAGGCTGCCACACGTTTTCATGCCTTCAAATTTCACACTAGTGTTATAGAAACATCGTCATGACCCTATTTAAGAGTCCCATCAGAATTTTCCTTAAAGTCTTTGTGCTTTCGGTAGCATTTCACCATTTTAAATTGCATTTGGGGGGAAACTTGGTACAAGTATTGGAGACAAGTTGTTAATCTAGATGTGGATTTTTTGAAAACATGGTTTAAATTAGCTGATTCAGACTTCTGTTCACAGCCTTGTGCCCAGATATTGCACTTCGTAATTGCAGAGATCAGTGAAGAACTAATGAATCTTCCATCCCGTGTGTACTCCACTATCTAGACAGAAACATAAGCTACCGCAGTTATGCATATTGACAGTTTTAACTCCTAATTACTCAGTACTTAGAAGTCAAAACCTTAGTTATTTTGTGTGACAAAATAAATTGCATTTATAAACAATAGCCATATGATATAAAAAAACAAAACGGGAAATTGCAGAAACCCTACTTTTATTCAGGGCTAGATTAAGGCAGAAACACTATGGGTATACACAGAGGGGCCTGGCTTTCGGAGTCACATGATATTAGAATGTCAGCTTTCACCTTAAATGTTCTAGCCCTCAAATATGACTTGAGTGTAACCAATGCTTTGTCTGCCTGAGTTTTCAGACAGCCTGAATCAATAGCTGTGAGAGTTAATTGCCCCCATTAATCACAGTACGACGTTAAATCTGAAACCTGCAGCTTTGGAGCACTCCCATTGACAGCACCCTGAGTTCTAGAAAGGACTCAATGTAGGTAGGTGGCCCTCACTAATGCCACATAATCGTGGCTCTTCTAGGGTAGTGTTGACCATTGTTTGCTCAAGTGGGTGGGGGCTGTGTCCTCCTTTCTCTAGATGAGAAAGTGCACTTGAAGATATGGGAACAGTGTTCTGGAAAGGGTGGTTAACTATTCTGCCCAAAGAAGAGTGATGGTGGACTCTCACCAAACAATGATTATGTGGGTGGCACCAGCCACCACCATCCCGAGGAAGGGATGGGGCATGGCATGAGGATGGCATTAATGGGACATGTGGGTTATGCCTGGGGTAGCAGATTGCCTTAATCTGATTCTGCCGCCTTCTGTTGGTAGATTGTGCAGTCTTTGCTCACAGTGGTAAGCACTTACGAAAGTGAGTAGGCTCATTTAGTGGAACCCTAACCAGCATGAGTAAGGGTGGCACAGTCTCACCAAAATTATTTTTTAAAGCTGCCTAGGTGCCTCTTGACGGTCTCATCCTTTATATCTTGTAGGGACAAATTTTCAAAAGCAAATTATCTAAATTGTGCTCATTAGCCTGCATATGAACGCCAATACACAAGCTCAAACCCTGATTTGCAGGCACATAGTTTAGAACCTTACTGATTATTTTGCTCCCATTTTTCAATATATATGTAATAATTTAGAATTGCAATATTTGTACTTTGGCTCGTATTTTGGTAACATGATGAAATCAAGTCCTCTGAAATCAAGTCCTTCAGCACTACTTTCATCTTCTCCAACACAATTAAGGAAGTATCTTCAGCTAGAAAAATGTTTTCTAGCAGCCTAGTTAAAATATGCATCCTTCACCTGTCTCATTATCGGGCAGATTGGATTATCCCTCACAACTTTGCATACGCCTGAAAATCTTTCAAACTCATGAATAAACAGCCTGATGCAAATATTGGTCTTAAAATGATGTGAAAAATTTAGCTAGCAATGAATTTTTCACAGAAAGAATGGACCACACTGTCATCCATAGTATTTTACCGACTACTAAATGCCATCTCTAATGACATTGAATGTAATATAACTGTCATCGGAAGTGGTCTATGGGCTCCTCCTCAGGGCAGCTCAGTACAAATTAATTCAAAGTGTCTGATTCGCCACTCATCTGCGTTGTGTGTAGTCATTTACACTTGAGCAAACAAGGGTGTAAAATGCTACCAAATTGGAATGGTGGCATTTTATACCCAATTTTGACGAGTGTAAATGGCTGCACACGGAGTGAGGCTGTGTTTAATCAGGCTGTAAATGTCTTCTCTGGAGGAGCAAGTCAGTTTCTTTCATAACTTATTATACTGTGTTATGTTATATTTCTATGTAACTCTATCTATATCCTTAAACTGTAAAATGTAATTTTTGATTCCATAAGAAACATTAATCAGTGTTTGAAATATAATAAAATAAATAAAAATGGTAGTTGCTACATACAGTATTTATACAATAGCGTAACTTAATTAAAAGGCAACGAATAATTTTTTGCAAACCCTTTTCAACCTAATCCATAATGAAGGTTGGTGAGGAAGGATGTTATACTCTCATATTCTGTGGCTGACATCAACATTCAATATTGTAAAGTGAAAAATATGTTTAGCCCTAATGATTGTTTTGATATAATAATTTTTAAAGACGGGGGCACTTTGTGCTAGGACTATACATACACAGTAAGACACTAAGATTATAATCAAAACAAAGTATGGGAACTAAAAATCAAAACGATATCATCCTTACACTTTTTTAACATATGATACACTAATGCATCTATGAAAAGTAAATGTTAACAGTAGTATTTTTTAAAACAGCCACTATAATTAGAGTCCCTTGTGCGTCTATGCAAACTGCTGAGTGCAAATGACAGAATTTAGACATTTAACTACCAGATTGTTCATCAGCTGGTTAGATAGCTAAAGACTGGCATTTGCATTCAAAATTCTGCATCAGGAGCTGACGTAAGACTAAAGCTGCAGATACCGTGAAGGACTGGTTGAGGCTTATTTAAAAGTTGTCCTCAGAAATGAATTTCACTGCTTTTCATGAAGCATTGATGATAATTAGATCTACGAAAGGTGAAGGAGTTTAGCAGACTGGTGGTAGTCAAAGTTTTGAGATTAAATTTAACATAATATGGGGCTCCATAGCACTTGTCATATGTCTTTTCTTTCTAAACCAATAGCATCATATTGAACTGTAATCCTTTCTTGACTCTCAGGTACAAAAACATAATTTTGACATGGAGACCTTTGGTATGCATTTTGTTTTTCATTTCTACATGTACTTAAAGTAGCAAAAATATTGGAAAATGAAGAGTAGTTTAAGATGTAAGAAAAGAGGGAAGAAATTTCCATCATCTTAACATAAATATCTACTGATCAGTAAGGACCTGATCTTGCACTTATGCATACAAGTAACTTCAAACATGAGAGTAGCCTCATTGAACTCAATGGGACTGTTAATGTGTGTAAAGTTAAGCAAGTGTGTGTTTGTAGGATTTGGTCCTACCAGACAAATTTTCAACATGGGATTTTAGATTCACAATGCCTCTTAATGAGTGTTGTTGCTAAATCCTTGTACTGACAACTAGCTGCTAATACATGTTTTAGTTCAGTAAGTTCTATTTAAAAACCTTTACCATCCGGAGCAGTTCATTTTACTGCAGTATTTTCATAGATTCATAGATATTAAGGTCATAAGGGACCATTATGATCATCTAGTCTGACCACCTGAACAATGAAGGCCACAGAATCTCACCCACCCACTCCTGCGATAAACCTCTCACCTATGTCTGAGCTATTGAAGTCCTCAAATCATAGTTTAAAGACTTCAAGCTGCAGAGAATCCTCCAGCAAGTGACCCATGCCCCATGCTACAGAGGAAGGCGAAAAACCCCCAGGGCCTCTTCCAATCTGCCCTGGAGGAAAATTTCTTCCCAACCCCAAATATGGCGATCAGCTGAACCCTGAGCATATGGGCAAGATTCACCAGTCAGATACCCAGGAAAGAATTCTCTGTAGTAACTCAGATCCCACCCCATCTAACATCCCATCACAGGCCATTGGGCCTATTTACCATGAACAGTTAACATGATTTTGGCAATTAATTGATCTTTATCTCATCATACCATCTCCTCCATAAACTTATCGAGTTTAATCTTGAAGCCAGATAGGTCTTTTGCCCCACTGCTTCCCTTGGAAGGCTATTCCAGAACTTCACTCCTCTGATGGTTAGAAACCTTCGTCTAATTTCAAGTCTAAACTTCCCGATGGCCAGTTTATATCCATTTGTTCTTGTGTCCACATTGGTACTAAACTTAAATAACTCCTCTCCTTCTCCGGTATTTATCCCTCTGATATACTTATAGAGAGCAATCATATCTCCCCTCAACCTTCTTTTGGTTAGGCTAAACAAGCCAAGCTCCTTGAGTCTCCTTTCATACGACAAATTTTCCATTCCTCGGATCATCCTAGTAGCCCTTCTCTGTACCTGTTCCAGTTTGACTTCATCCTTCTTAAACATGGGAGACCAGACCTGCACACAGTATTCCAGGTGAGGTCTCACCAGTGCCTTGTATAACAGTACTAACACCACCTTATCTCTACTGGAAATACCTCGCCTGATGCATCTGTAAGTGGGGGAATAGTCCCGCTATTGTGGGGAACTTTCCTGGCTTCTGCACTACCCCGGTGAAGTGGGTTAGTGAAAGGATCTGAGTCCACGCTCCCACTTCCCTTACCCAGTAGCCTCCCTGCCCTTGAGGACTCCCCTTCCACTCTCCTGTCTGGCAGAGTCCTCATAACTCCAACGAGGCTGGACCCAGGATTCCTGGGGGGCTCGAACCCCAACCCTGCTGTGGTCACCTAGCACAGAGGCTAGGGTGTCCCCACTCCAGGGTACTCTCTCTGCACTGGGCACTTCTCTGACCCACTGACCATTACATACAAGTTAAAGCAAATGCAAGTTATTTAATCAACAATTAATTTTAAAAAGAATAAGGAAAAAAAGGGAAAGGTTCCCTGCTCTGTGGCAGGGAACATCACAAACAGTGTCTCTGGGATGTCAGGGCAGTTCACAGTCTGTGCCTTGTAAGACCCAGGCCTTCTTCTCAGGCCCTGGCTTTGCTGCAGGGATGCTGTGGGTTGGACACTTGCTCTGGTGGTGGCCACACACTCTCAGGCTCTAAGTGGTAGGACCCTTCTTCCAGTGTTGCCCCCACCCTGTCGGGGTTACGATCCAAGCCTGGCCTGCAGAGCCTCTTGGCTGAGGCGTCTCCCTGTGCTGGGCCTGCTGCCCAGGGTCCCTGTCGCTCTCCCCAGCTGCTCACCACACCCAGCTCCGGACTGCTCCAGCCCCAGCCCCAGCTCCACCACTCTGTCTCTGCACTGCTGCTGCTGCTCTGCCTCCAGCTCCCTAGGCTACTTCTTTGGCCCCTCTGCCTCTGGTTGCTGCAGCTCTGCTCCCAGGACTGGTCTACTCTGCAGGCTGCTTCTGTGACTCTGCTCCCAGCACTGACCTGCTTCGTGGGCTGCTTTTCTGGCCCCTCTGGCTCTGGTTGCTGCAGCTCTGCTCCCAGGGCAAGTCTGCTCTCTCTGGGCTGTGCCTCTAGGTTTGGGGCTGCAGCTCTGCTCCCAGGACAGGGTCTGCTCTCTCTGGGCTGCTTTTCTGGTCCCTCTGGATCTGGCACAGCTCTGCTCCCCAGCTTCGGTTGGGCACCTGCTTTCTCCTTAGCTCGGCCCCACCCTGTCAGACCCAGGCAATTCCAGCTCACACGGAGGACGGGACCTCCCTGGCCTCCTGACTCCCTGATTAGCCTGCCTGCCCTGTCATTCAGGCTGACCTGGAGCATTGGCCTCTCCCCATTGTTCCTGGGGGCTGTCAGTCTCAGGGTCCTGATTCCCCATCAACCCTTCCCCCTTTTAGTAGTGGGAGCTAGCAACCAAAACACCCCCGCTGAATGTTAGTAAGGGGGCAGCAGTCCCCTTACACATTGCAAGACCGCTTTAGCTTTTTTCACGGCCATATCACATTGGCGGCTGATAGTCATCCTGTGATCAACCAATACTCCAAGGTCCTTCTCCTCCTCTGTTACTTCTAATTGATGCGTCCCCAGCTTATAACTAAAATTCTTGTTATTAATTCCTAAATGCATGACCTTACACTTCTCACTATTAAATTTCATCCCATTACTATTACTCCAGTTTACAAGGTCATCCAGATCCTCCTGTATGATATCCTGGTCCTTCTCTAAATCGGCAATACCTCCCAGCTTTGTCTCATCCACAAACTTTATTAGCACACTCCTACTTTTTGTGCCGAGGTAGGTAATAAAAAGATTGGTCCCAAAACCGATCCCTGAGGAACTCCACTGGTAACCTCCCTCCAGCCTGACGGTTCACCTTTCAGTATGACCCGCTGTAGTCTCCCTTTTAACCAATTCCTTATCCAGCTTTCAATTTTCATATTGATAGTATTTCTCTTTCTATGCAAAGTTACTACAAGTGGTACATGGTAAAGGTAAATACCACATTTTGGCAAACACCTAATGTTTTTATGGTACCCTTTGCAGTTTCAATTTATGATCACCATTTGTGTGGTAGATTATATAATAAGCAGAAAGAAACTTTACCCCAAGATTGTCAAATGCTCTGAAATCAAATGAACATTCTGTAAAATATTATACAACCTCTCTCTTCTTAACTACAGTGCCTGATTTAACTTTTTCTTACTATAAGCCAAATTCTAAAGTCCCTGTCAAAGGCAGATGCTCAGCTGTTGATTTGTCATAGCTCCATTAACTTTGAAGGAGCTTTCACAATTTACACCGGCTGAGGACAGGCCCCTCAGTCCATACTCAAACAAAACTCTGTGTGCTGTCCATGGGACATCAGGATTTGGTCCTGTGATTTTTATCTACCTATCTAAACTAGTGCCCTTCCCCCATATAACATTAGACTCTGTGGCTGATTAACTACTACATACATTTTCAGTTACCCCTTCAGTCTAAAATATAATGTTTACAGATTTCTTCTCCCTGCTTTGTGTGCAGTGTTGTTGTAGCTGTGTTGGTCCCAGGATATTAGAGAGACAAGGTGGATGAGGTCATATCTTTTATTGGACCAATTTCTGTTGGTGAGAGAAACAAGAAGTTGGTCCAGTAAAAGATATTACCTCATTCTTCTCACCCACCCCCCCCACCTTGTCCCTTTTGCATGCTTTGGCATTTAGGCACCGGGGATGGCTGACTTTTAAAAGTATTTTACTTGTCTGCGTAGAACATTTAGTAGCTGTGCTGACTGCTAAGCAAGAGGGAATCCGTGCCTGCAAAAGCACATAGCAAAAGCAACACATTAACAAGGCTAACTTTTCTTCTTATATTCAGTGGTAACAGTCTTTGGGAAAGCAGACAGCCCATTAGTGATCAGTGTGAAATTGCCCCAGCTGTGTTTATTAGATTTTATGTGTTACATCTCAGTTTGTTCACAAAGAAACAGGATCAAGAAGGAGGGGGAAAACATCAAATCAAACCCACAGCAAGTCGCTGTCAACCAAACGGCCTGTTCTGTTGATGAAGGTGTAGAGCATAGGCATGAACCTGGATGTCTGCTTCGGTGACTTCAACATCTTACAGGAGTAAACTGCTACAGATGGCAGTGGCAGATTTTGTTCCAATAGATGCACACTATGTTGTCCATTCTGCCCTGCCCTGACCCCACTAGGGAAAAAAAAAAGAAAAGAAATATTTCTATATGCAAATAATCTTACATTTAATAAAACAGACCGGAGAAAGCCTAAGGATAGAGATCTTTACTTCCGTAGAACAGAGCACAGCTTAGTTTTGTTTTTTGTTTTGTTTTTTAAATGCGAGAAGTAGGAATGAGAAACTCTTGTATTCTTTTCTGAAATTTAACTAGGGTTTGATCAGCGAGGTCAAAGTGCAGTTATAGTCAGAACCAAACTTATTTAAAATACTACCTTCTTCCTCACGAGCCCAGCTCCTCGTGTGTATTCAAATTCACATCTGCTGGCTTTACTGCCCCAAATAATTTTTGGGTACTATTTACTCTGGTTAACCCTGCAGGCGATGCTCAAGCCCCGAAAGACACAAACTAACAAACAGAGACAGGCCAAGTGCAGATTAGTTTAACACTTTCCTATGTATTAAAATGTAGTTGTTGCTAAGAGTTTCTCAGAGCATTGGGTACAATGTCTACACTCTATTATAGGCTCTGTATACAGAGAATTTTTAGAAAAATTTTCTAGCAATAGTCTTGATGAGGGGTGGGGGAGAGAGGATCAGTTTCCACAGTGATCAGGAAAATTGTGCTGTACCCTACTAGCAAAATCGGTCTTTCAGTAGGGGTTTCAGCTTTAATATGGTCAGTTTGTTTATTTAGATTTAAAATAATAATTGAAAAGATGGCTATCCAAGGTCTCAGGTGCCTTTAATAATACAAAATCCCAGCAGCAGTAATCATTTCAACCAGAACTCAGCCAACTACCTCCAGAAAATTCTCTCTGGCCTGCCTTGTTGTGGGAAGACCACTCTCAGTGATCTCCAAAACACATCTCAAACAGTTGTCTTGTCCTGGAAGGGTCACCAAATTTGGGCTATTTCAAAACTTAGGGAGCAGATTCTAGGGTCCCTAAGCCCTCCCAGAGAACATCTTGCCGGCCATCCCATCTCATTTATAATGAAGGGGATCCAGCTCAGGCACCCTGCTGACCATAGATGTGGCACTATGGCCTGGGAAGAGAGGGGGTGCCTCCAGTAGGCTGGTCTCAGGACAGTTAGGGCTTGTAGGTCATAAGCAACACCTTAAACTCCGCCTGGAGACCAATGGACAGCCAATGCAGATCCTGGAGCTCTGGTGACCTGTGCTCCCAGCAAGATGCCCCACTCAGGAAGTGAACTGCTGTGTTCTGTACCAGGTTCAGTCTCTGAATGGTTTTAAGGGAAAGCCCCATGTAGAGCACATTCCAGTGTTTCTAATTTTGAAGAAACTAAGGCTTGGGTAACAGTAGCAAGGTCCGCATCCGAAAGAAAAGGTCACAACCTCCTAGCCTGATGCAGATGAAAAGCTGACTGGCTTACAGTTGTAATATGGTAATAGAACAGCAGCTGGGAGTCTAAAATAATCCTTAAGTTGAGAATCCTAGTAACTGACTGTCAGCATACTTTCTCAATCACAGGGACTGATACTGCCTCTGCCATCTTCTCCCAGCTTCTCGGTCTTATCTAGGTTAAGTTTCACCCAGCTTGCTCTCATCTATGCCCCAGTCTTGTTGAGACACTGACTGAAGAGCAGTACTACACCATCTGAGTTGGATGAGAGAGTGACACCTACAGTTAGGCGTCATCAGCCTAGTGACAGCACCATGTCCCATGCCTCCTTACAGACTCTCATAATGGTCCTCCTTAGCTGGCTGGCAACAGTGTTGATTGGTGTTTGTCTTGCTCACTTGAAAAAGAGGACATACATCCGCTACTGCTAACAACATAAAGATGATCTTTGCTTGCTTAAGGAATAGGAGGTTTATGGTTTCTGGAGAACAAGATTGTATACTTTGTTTTCCATACATAATTATGTGAATTAGACAACGACTATACATATATTGCTGTTACAGTTAATTATTGAAATTAGAATGGAGCAGTAAGTACCATACCATTCCAGAAACTTCTAACTTTCAAAGATTGCATCCAATCACAGTAGCATAGCAACACGTAATATGCTTTAGCATCTTCTAGCTAACGTTCAAGATGATTCATATAACCACTGGGTCTAGAAACTACAACAGATCCCACCTTTATTCAGAATATTTGGTCAATTCAAGTGTAATGAGAGGTTAGCCACCCCTGAGTATGTACCCTTGGGGTCTGGATGGGTTTGTACTTGGGGCAGCAGCATGGGCTCCTGCATGTTGCTGCCTGTGCTACTGTGATTACCGTTCTATTTTCAGCATGCTAGCTTGAGGAGAACTAGTGCAAGTGTGTCTACTCAAGTTGGGAGCCACCCCTCCTGCCCCACACCCTCATGCTGATCTTCTTGGTAGTTTTAAGTAGCAATGCAGTATGTGCCATCTTCCCATAAGAGGTTTTCAAATCTTGTCCTGACACGGAAATCCCTGTGTTGGAACAGAAAAAACAAACCTAGCTCTCTCACGTGCTCATGTAATCTTACTACCTGACAAGGCAGAAGTCTTGCCCAAGTCCTGACTTAGACATCCAAATTTCCTTGCGTTCTCTGCAGACCTCTTGCTGTCTAATTTTCACCCAGGTATTTACCTCGGAAGAGTGGAACTCCCTACTAAACATTTTGCTCCATCCTTTATTTCTTGTCCCAAATGCCATTTTTGGTAGTCCAGGCATATATATGTGTTATAATTAAAGTACATAGAAAACGGAGACTATTTGCCTGAGTTACACTGTTGAAAATAGGAAAAATTATTGTAAACATCACTAGGCACCAGCATGAACCCAGCGCTCATTCTGAACATACATTTATCTTCTGTCTCTGCAATTATGTGCGTCCATGTTACACTGTGTACGAGGTGTGGTCGTATTTAAAATGCCAGTGGTCCAGTGGAACATCACTGTGTTTCACCAGTGCACAGAAGCTGCAGCAGAGGACAGCAGCAAAAGGTTTCGTAAGACTTCCATATCCTACTCATTTATCAAATATCAGCTGTGCAGGAGTTAGACAAATACAATTGTTTGGCTGTTAACAGTTCTACACTATGCAGCTTCTAACATTCCTCCGTTCTTTGTCTCCCCATGTGTTCACGTGTATTTCTGAAATGGAGCAATTTCTTTTTAATGTATATTTTTAACAGGAATATTTCAGAACCCGCAATGCACTGCTTTCCTTTAAAACTAAGTAATCATGTTACATCATGTTTGGAGTGAGGAATGAAGGAAGACTAGAAATAAATCTGCAGGGCTCAAATACATCCTTGATGACACCGAGGAGTGAGAGAGTTTAAATTAATAGAGGGGAGGGAGTTTGTTCACAGTGGCTGACTTATTACTAGATTAGAACCTAAAGCAGGAGATACTTTAACTAACCATAGGGGAGTCATCTTGTCAAATCAATAAGAATATGGTGTCATTGTAGACACACACTTTATTTTTTCTTTAAACCTTTTTGTCTTCAGGTTAAACATATATTTGAAGTCGATTTTGTCCTGGTGGTTTTTCTTGCTTTTTTCTTTTCTTTCTTGCATTGCCATAATTTTAAGGCATCTCTTCTCTGCTCAGTGAACCTAGGCAACTGAATAATTGCTATGATTTATGTATGGACATAAAGAGAATATTCTCCCAAGCAAGAAGCACTCTGAAAAATGAACAGGCAAGCCCTGTCTCCCACATTAAGGACATAAGGGCACAGTCCTGCACTAATCTCCGTGTGAGTGGATGCCTGCACCTGTGTGGAGTCCCACTGAGTTCAATGGCATTCTGCCATGTGGAGTTCAATGTAGGATCAGGGACTAGGACTCCAGTTCAGCAAAGCACGTGAGCAGCTTCTTAAGTCCATTTCTATTTGGCAAAGTACCTCAGCACATGCTTAACTTTAAGCATAAATTAAAGTCCCATTAAGGTCAGTAGGACTAAAGCCTGTGCTTAAAGTGCCCAAATCTTTTTTGAGTCGCTGCTTCTGAGGATAGAGTCCACCATCCTGTAAGTATGGCCTACATTCTTTTTTCATAGATATATATGTCAGATTCCAGGGTGCAATCCAGAGGGGTCACCACCTGCCCTGCAACCTTTAGTTCCTCAAAGTGCTTTGCTAACCTGGGCCCCTCACAAACAACATGCAGGTCACACCCTGAGTATCTGTGGGTAGCTGCAGCCTGCCAAGCACACTCCAGTCACACTCTGGCTTCTACCAACCTCAGTTACCACTTGCAGGGTGACCCCAACACACTCCCAGTCTTGAATTTTCCCAGAAATGTGTGTTCTGCATTGTACTGCCCAGCCCTCTCCTTAACAGTTCAGATATTAGAGGTCTATTGCCCTTGTCAGGGGTCAGTATTCAACTGTTTGCTTTTTAACAGGAGTTACCAAACAATTCAATTTAAACACAACACTGGATTCATTTTGATTAAAAAATAAAACAAGTTAATTTAATTACCAAGAGATTTTAAGTGAGTACAAGTATAAGGCATTAAAGTCAGAAATGGTTACAAGAGAAACAAAGATAAAATGCTTTCCAGTAACTACAACTCAACAAACTAGACTCGCTTCATGGTAAAATCCTTACCACAGGTTCCCAGCAACACTGCTAACCAACCTGTCAGGGTCCCTCCCAAAATGAAAGGGCTGTTTCCTTTGTCGTCTTAGGTGAAAGAGAGACAGAAAGATAGGGAGAGGGGGAAAAAGGTAACCCTGCGGTGTTTATCCTCCTCACTTGAATAGTCCAGTCACCCTTTGAAATGCATTTTTCTGAGGGTTACCTCTAGAAGTAAAGCTACTTCCCACTATGAGGACGGAGACATGGAGTCTCATGGGGAAAGAGGGTACGTGTGGTAGCTTGCTAAAATGCCGATCAATCTGTTCCTGCCCGCCTTCTTTGCCAAAGAATGGCCACTTGACAGATGAATGACAATCAGTATTGGTGACACCTGGCTAGAGGCATCAGCTTTTCTCTTTTGTGTTTGAGGAACAGGTTTACCCCTACCCAGACTTGTCTGGTAAACATATTTCTGTCCTAATTTCTGATTATGTTCATAACTTTGCATGTAATGTTGCTACATACTTTTCACCAGGATATTATTGGCCAGTGAGTAATTAGTTTTTAGATGATGCCTCACAAGGCATATTTTTTTACAAAGATTATTACAATAGTGGGTAGGGTGTGAATATAGGGTGCATTCGGTTACAGTATATGTTTACATTTGGCCACGTTAAAATGCGTATTGTTTGCTTGCACTCAGCATACCAAGCAATCCAGATCACTCTGTACCCGTGGCCTGTCCTCTGCATTAGCTGCTTTTTGTGACCATAGTCTGCCAGCAATGGACAAGCGGTCATCCTCCTAACCCTCAGACCCATGTGCAGTGGTGTGTAGTCATGGTAGGTAAGGATTTACACTGCTCCTTTTTTGAAGACACAGCAGAGTGTATCCCACTACAAAATTCCTCTGGCCAGCCCTGAGCTAAGCTGGCCTTTTTTGGATGGATGATTCTGTTAACCTCCAGTCCTCCTTTTTCAAACCACCATGACTCCAACAAATAAAACCAAGTATAGTGCTTGTGAGCCGCTACGACTTTTCCTGGAAGGTGCTGAATGCCCTTCGCTCACATTGCTTCCAAATTAAGTAAACTTATGACTGCAATGGAGCATGCAGTTATACTTGCCTTTTAAGTACTGTGTCAGTAGCAATAAATAATAAAAAGGGAGTTAAGGGTGCTCAGCAACTCTGTGAAGATTTTATTACCTGATTTTTCAGAAGGACAACGCCAGTTCCCATTGAAGCCAATGGGATCTGCAGGTGCTCTGCACCTTTGAAAGTCAGGCTATTAGTTCTGAAATCTTGGAGTAGCATTTTAGTTTATATTGCATAGCTCATTAGTGACGGGAGAACCATTTCAAACGTTAGCAAAAATAAGCCCAATAGTTCTACTTGTCGTTAACATTTCTTCTTGTCACTGAGGGGTAGGTTTTCAGAACAGAGAATTTTGCAGCATGATTTTTATTAATGATAATGGAAGTTGCTTGGCTGTCCCTGTGCAGAAAATTTCCCTCTGATGTATGCTTTGGGTAGTAGTTAGAGATGATGATAATCTATTCTACAATTTATTTCAAGTACTACATTTTTATTATTTGTGGGGTGGCACACTACATTAGAAGTAAGCATAAAAGCATACATTATTGAAGTAATAGCCTCCCACAATTTTATATTTTTCTTAAATCATAGCATTTCCAAATTAAATAATACTTAATGTTCTTGAATGTTAAGGCTTTTCAAAGGTGTTGGAAAGAAATTCATCTCCAAGATGGCCAAATATTAGGAAACAGCTTAACACTGTAGGTCTGTGCAACACTTTCTGGTAGTCCACAGCGGGCTGGCTGGTCATATGCGTCCTGATTCAGCAAAGCAGTTATGTATGTGCTGAAGTGCTTCGCTTGAATTTTTGCCAAGGTGCTGGTTCTCTCCCACATTTCTAAATCTCACTACAAGAAGCTAAAAGTATACTACATAATTTCCAAATATTGCTTTTCTGTGTAAAGGTGTTACTGTCGTTGTCATTAAGGATTACTAAACTCTTGGAGGCAGGGGTCATCTTGTTGTTCTGTTTTTACAGTATCTAGCACAATTGGGTCCTGGTCCATGATGAGGGCTCCCATGTGCTACTGCAATACAAATAATAATAAGGGAAGTTTTGTGATTGCAAGTGAAAGTGGAGGTAGACTATGAGATCATGAACAGAAGTGAAAGTGTCCACAATTTATATTTTAAGATGTGGTTCACACTATGGAAAAATCATGAGAATTTATGCTTTAATTCTGCTAAAAAACTATTCTCTGCAGCAGTGGTTCGCAACCACTGTACTTGTACCGCTGGGGGTACACAGAGGTCTTTCAGGGGGTACATCAACTCATCTAGATATTTGCCCAGTTTTACAACAGGCTACAGAAAAAGCACTAGCAAAGTCAGTCCAAACTACAATTTCATACAGACAATGACTTGTTTATACTGCTCTATATACTATACACTGAAATGTAAGTACAATATTTATATTCCAATTGATTTATTTTATAATTATATTGTAAAAATGAGAAAGTAAGTACTTTTTCAGTAATAGTGTGTTGTGACACTTTTGTATTTTTATGTCTGATTTTATAAGCAAGTAGTTTTTAAGTGAGTTGAAACTTGGGGTTACGTAAGAAAAATCAGACTCCTGAAAGGGATACAGTAGTCTGGAAAGGTTGAGAGCCATTGCTCTGCAGGATATAACAGTACATTTATGGTATATGGAGTGTATTAACCTTGGGTGACTAGTTCTAATACAGATGAAGGTGCTGTGACTGCAGGTTGCTGTCATCTAGTAGCTTTTTTGGTGATTTGTTTGAAATTACAGTAACTCCTTGCTTAATGTTGTCGTTATGTTCCTGAAAAATGCTACTTTAAGTGAAACGATGTTAAGCAAATCCAATTTCCCTATACGTATTTATGTAAATGCGGGGGTTAGGTTCCAGGGAATTTTTTGTTTTTTGCCAGACAAAAGACTAATCTATATATACACACAGTATAAGTTTTAAACAAACAATTTAATACTGTACACAGCAATGATCAGTATGGAACTTGATTGAGGTGGTGATGTCAGAGGGTGGAAGAGGGTGAGATATTCCCAGGGAATGCCTTACTGCTAAATGATGAAGTAGCACTCGGCTGAGCCCTCAAGAGTTTATATATTGTTGTTAATGTAGCCTCACACTCTACAAGGCAGCACAAATGGAGGGAGGGGAGACAGCATGGCAGGGGGAGACAGACACACACACCGTGTGTATGTGTGTGTGTGAGAGAGAGAGAGAGAGAGAGAGAGAGACACACACACTGTGTCTGTGAGAGAGAGACGTGCATTGCCCCTTTAAGTACACTGACCCCATTCTGAGTACATTGCCTTTTAAAGTAGATCAGCAAGTTGACAGCAGCTCCTGCCAGTAAGCTCCCTCCGTCCTGAGCTCTGTTGTGTCCATCCATTCCCCCCCGCCACCCACTCTGAGGAAATGGGGTACAGGAGCGGGGGACACCCTGATATTAGCAACCTTCTTCCTCCTCCCCCTGCACAGCAAGCAGGAGGCTCCCAGGAGCAGCTCCAAGGTAGAGGGCAGGAGCAGCACAGGGCAGCGGCGGGAGGGACAGCTGAACTGCCTGGCAATTGGTAGCCTGCTGGGCGGCTGCCGCACAGGGAACTTAGCGGAGCTGATAGGGGGGCTGCCGGTCCACCCTGGTTCCAAGCCCCCACCAGCTAGCTCCAAGGGGCTGCTCTTTCTGCAAGCAGTGGACAAAGCAGGTGGCTGCCAAACACCATTATAAGGGAGCATTGTGCAACTTTAAACGAGCATGTTCCCTAGTTGATACAGTGACGTAACAACATTAACCGGGACGACGTTAAGTGAGGAGTTACTGTAGTTAGTTGTCTCAGCCCCTAGTGACCAGTTCCCGTGTCTCAGATAATCTTGTGCATAATCTCAGTAGAGAGTTGATAGATTGAATAGACATGGGAACTGAATGTAAAAAGAAAAAAACATCTGCTGTGCCTGTTCGTAGGATGAACAGGACTTGTCAGTCCCCACAGCTGTCCTACTGCATTCTTCTCTAAGTGCTAAGTTCACAGAACACCATCCCTCTAAAAACCAACCTTTACTCCCTTAGGGTGAAACTCACAACAGAGCCGCCCAAGAGCCCACTTTAGGCTTAAGTGAAAATATGGACTTGTACAGGCTGGCTGCCTGGAGGTGTTTGTTCTATTGTAATTGAAAGCAAGCTGTACTGTACTCTGTCTTCAAATGTTCATGTCTCCGGGTTAACATTTGGTTAAAAAAGGTTCATTGCACACCATTATATGATAAAGGAGCTACATCACAAGAAAAATCCATAGGAGGAAATTGTAACTTTGAATTAATGATACAACTGAGTAGTTATGCCAGAGTAATTTATTTAAGAAAATGGCACTGTGTTTTATTATAAAATGACTTCTAAAGTGATTTTTTTAATTGTATAAAAAGGCATTTTACTCTTTATGTTAAAGTTTAAAATTGAGTTCATAAGGGGCCCAGTCCCAGTTCTGCAAACGCTTCAGGCTCAGCATGATGCTCACTAGCTTTTGACTTTACGTCCTGAGGGGTGGGCTTTGTCTTGGGATCACCTGTTCCCTGAGGCCTACATCAAAGGCCCAAGTTGTATAAAGGACAGACTGAACTATTCCTGGGTGTTCTTGTTCTGAATCTGAGATAGTTACAAATAACTGCCAGGAAAACCCACTTGTGGGTTTGAAGGACTGACGCCTATAAGACCCTGAGGCTGGGGTGACCTCTGGAAAGCTTTTTATCATGCATGTAGGTTTGTTTTCTGTTTAAATATGTTCTCTCTGTAATACTTTCAGCTTAAGAATAAATGTGCTTGCTTTTAGAGAATTGTCATAATTTGCAGCTGCTGGCAATTACAGCTGTTCATAGCTTTCAGAGAGAAAGAAAAGTGCAGACTCTTGCCTGTTTAGGCAGTCTGGCTTGCTGGGAATATCACAGTGTAGGCAGGGAACTGTGCAGCCTGGAAAAACCACAGTTAGGAGGGAGAGAGGTGCGGGTCTCCACCCAAGAGAGGTGATGGCTGAGGAGCCGGGAACCTAATGGGGGTACCTTAGTGGGACCTCCGAGTGGGAATAAATACTACTACTGACAGAATTCTGCGCCCCTGCAAAAGAAATCTGCAGCGGGACACATGTTTCCTCCCCAGCAGCCCAGGCAGCACATCTCTTCCAGCAGGCCTGGAGCAGCCTCAGAGACGCAAATCACTGTGGGAAGATAGGGGCTGGGTGTGCATACCTGTGGGGGAGACGTTGATCACGGTAAGGCGGTGGGGTAGGCCAACAAGCGCCAGAGACTCTCTCCTTGTCACTTTCTACTGGAGCTCGCCGGGCATGGAGGGTGGTAGGTCTTTTTATTATGCACGACAAAGGCTCTGTCCCCAAGGCAGAAATGTAGCAACCTGCCTGCTAGTTAATTGAGCTCATTCTCTAAGGCAGAAATATAGCAACCTGCCTGCCTAGTAACATGTCTGTAACTTCTTGAGAATCGAAAAAAAACACTTAAATATTAGCATCATGTTGCAAAATTGTTTTTAAATTAAAGAAAATAGCTTTTGTTAAAAAAACCCACATTTTGTTAATGTTGCTGTTGATGGTTAATTGATCTCATATCTTGAGGCAGAAATGTAGCAGCCTATCTGCATAGTAACATTGTTAATGTTCCTATTGTTAGTTAACTGTTCCAATTCTCAGTTAATTTCCCTCAGAGCATAAAACCTGTAAAAGTTTTAAGTTTAACCCACATTGCCAGAGTGATGTAAAGACTTATAAATGACAATACCTCCCAGAGCCCAGCCGCGGGGGCCCCCAGCCCAGATACTCACACCCCCACACCTCAGAGCCCAGGGATCCAGAGGGAGAAACAGCCTGATGTTGGGTCCCAAGCTTGCACAGAGTTTCCTGCACGCTGCCACCGCCACCACCTCCTTCCTTCAGAGAGGGCGGGGAACTGCAGCCAGCTGCCAGGAATGCTCCAGCTCCCTCCCCCTGGCAGTGCGTGAGCTGGGCTGTGCCGGGTCCAGTGGCTCTGCGTGGCGGCCAGCAGGACTGCAGCCCATTTCTGTGGAGGAAAGGAAATTCTGCACAAAAACATTAATTTCTGCAAAATTCTGCAATGTTCAGGGATGCAGAATTCCTCCAGGAATACAGTGTGTTCCCAAATTACCCTAATATTGCTTGTTTTTTTTTTCCTTTCTCTTATTGGATGTGCCTCAGTGGCTCCCCTTTTTATCAGACTTGAAGGTCAGGAGGGACCATCGTGATCATCTGCTCTGACCTACTGCATGTCACAGGCCACAAAACCTCAGCACCCACTCCTTTAATAGACCCTTAACGTCTTGCTGAGTTACCGAAGTTCTCAACTCTTGATTTAAAGATTTCAAGTTACAGAGACTACATCATTTACTGTCGTTCAAACCATCAAGTGACCCAGGACCTGTGCTGCAGAAGAAGGCGAAATACCCCTATGGTCATTTCCAGTCTCACTTGGCGGGAAATTCCTTCCTGACCCCAAATAGGGCAGTCATTTGGACCCTAGGCATGTGAGCAGAACCCACCAGACAGACACCTGGGAAAGAATGTAACTCATTCAGTCTTTTCCAAGGGTGGGGGGAAGAGCTTGGGCTAAATCCTGTTCACTTTACTAAGGTGATGAGTTCCACTGCAGTCAATGTGATTAGTTACTGTAGTAAGGTAAACAGGATTTTGACCCAAAATTGGCTTTCCTTTATTGGTTTGCCTAAGCAATGAACTACAAGCAAGCTAACTTCTGAATACTCAACTGGATCATTTCATCTCCTCCATTAGGCATACAGTGCAAGTGGAGAACAACTTATGGAGCTAGCTTCACAACAGGACTTAGGTGCCTAACTTCCACGTTAGGCATCTAAATCCAAGAATCAGGCCTCAGTGGGATTCACAAGATCCCTGCTCAGCTGCCCCCACACCCTGTAAGCACCTGAACTCACTCAGATCTGATTATTTTTTTTCCAGTACATTTTCCTAGGTGCGTATGTTTCTACCTCTGAGCATACGCACTGCAGCCCCACACCTGGCATCCAGACGCCTGGGCCCCAGAGCAATGCACAAACTGGGAGAACGTAGATGTTGCTCTGTCTAATTTGTCCGCAGGGCCTGATCATGAAATGTCAGGGAGGAAGAGGAGCTTCCTCCTAACGTTTAGCCTGGGGGCTGGGCTATGGGATGTTCTGACGTGGGACTTTCTCTAGCCTTGTCTACACTACAGGGGAAATTCGATCTAAGCTATGCAATTTGAGTTACATGAATAATGTAACTCAAATTGATGTAGCTTAGACCTACTTCCTGCGGGGTCCACACCACGCAGTGTCAACAGGAGACACTCTCCCGTCAACTCCCCCTACTCTTCTCAATCCGGTGGAGTACAGGTTGACAGGAGAGCGATCTGTGGTCAATTTAGCGGGTCTTCACTAGACCTGCTAAATTGACTGCCAATGCATCGATTGCTGCTCGTCAATCCCCCGGTAAGTGTAGACAAGCCCTCTGTCTCTCCTGTTGAAGCTGTGCATAGTGGATAAATTATTAAAGAGCAAGTGGAGGAGAGGGACTGGATCCTAGGTTTCCCGCTTTCTACGGCAGTGCACTAACCACCAGGCTACAGAGACATTCTCATGTTTGCTTTCTCAGGACCAATGATTCTTTCATTATTTAATCACAGTTGAACAGCTTCAACAGGAAAGACTGAGATTTCCCCACAGTGGACTAAAGTACATACCTAAGATGTGGCCTCTTCCTGTTCAAATACCTTCTCCTGTGGAGGGGGACTTGAACCAACAGTCTCCCACATCCCAGGTGAGAACCCTAGCCACTGGGCTAAAAGTTATGAAAGAGCTCCTGCTCTTTGCTAAAACAATTTAGGTGCCTCATCCCAAGAGAGGGTGTGATGGGGTCCCCGGGGTGCAGACTGGGCTATGGGACTACTGAGCTGTCTGTACCCACCAACTTGGGCTGCCTCTAATGCTGTGATGCTGATATCAAGCTACAAGCCTCTGACAGGCACTGCAGTTACAGAGACATCCACGGGCAGTGACACCCAACTGAGTTACATGAATGATCTCCCAGCCACTCATGAACAATTAATCAGGGAGGCTTCAGTCAGTTTCCCCCCAGCTCCCCAGCCTTGCATTCCCAGAACTGTACCATCTTGCACTGGTCAGAAGCCTGGCCAGTGTACGCTCATTACCTCGTTTGCCCCCTCTGACAAAAGAGTAGTGGACATGCAAGAGCCCTTGTTAATTTGAGCTGGATTTCCCAAGTGCTTTTCCCTAAAACAGTGTGTTTTGGTTGAATATAAAACATTTTATTAACTACAGAAAGAGATTTTAAGAAATTGCAAGTAGCAGGCATAGAGATCAAAGTTGGTTACTTAAGAAATAGAATTTAGACTGTGTTTCTATTTTTATCTTTAACAGACTAAGGGCTTGTCTACACTGGCACTTTATGGCGCTGCAACTTGCTCGGGGGTGTGAAAAAACACCCCCTGAGCACTGCAGGTTTTAGCGCTGTAACATGCCAGTATAGACAGTGCACCAGTGCTGGTAGCTATGCCCCTTGTGGAGGTGGTTTTTTTAGAACTCCGGGAGAGCTCTCTCCAGCTCTGTGCCACGACTACACAAGCCACTTGGCAGCGCTTTAACATTGCCAGTGAAGATGTGCCCTCAGCAAGATTTGAATCAAGCAGCCTTACCCTAACAGATGCATATGTAGCTTACAGTTCCTCAATACGTAGACTGGGATCATTCTTTCACAGTTCAAAGTCTTTTACCTCCAGATGGTCCTCCAGGTGTTGAGATGGAGAGGGGGAGAGACGCCGCATGATGGTATCATTCTCCTTCTTTTATACTTTCTTCCAGCTGTTAGAAAGATCCTTGCTGTGTTGTGGGGGCCAGGCAGTCTCCATTGGTCAAGCAGTTTCCGTTGCATATGTGCCTTCTCTAAGGAGCCTCTGTAGGGTGACCAGACAGCAAATGTGAAAAATCGGGACGGGGTGGGAGGGTAATAGGAGCCTATATAAGAAAAAGACCCCAAAATTGGGACTGTCCCTATAAAATCAGGACATCTGGTCACCCTAAGCCTCTGCGATAGTAGATTGTGTGTTAAGCCATTAATGAGCATCTGGCCAGTGATGGCTACTCCTTTGTCGTAACTGAAAGGCTGGCCATGGGTGTTCCCAAACTCACAACATATTGCAGTAACACATAGCAATACTTCATAACTTCACATATAACTATAGTACATACAATCCATCAGGATATTAATGTTCAACACATCAAGACATTTAAAATGATACCTCACAAGGCATACTTTGTACAAAACATATAATTATATGACAGTGGTGAATATGGGGGTTCCAGAGTGATACTTTCAGGTACCGACTGTCACATGGGGTTTACAGCTGAGACTCCCAGGCACAGGGAGTTTCACTCCTGCAGGCCAGATTTAGATGCCTCTCTGTGAGAGAGGCAGCGGGGCTTAGCAGCTCACCTTGGCTACCTTAGGCAAGGAGCCACCTAGTGTGCTGGTTTTTTGTGAATCCCATTCTAAGGTGCCTCTCTCTCCCCATTCATTGTGTAGGAAGCCCAGGCTTTGTGAATCCCAGTGCTTTCCCAGACACTTAAAAGGTAGGCATGGTGATGCTCATTTAAGTTTCTTTGTGAATCTAACCCATGGTGTGTGTCTTTTGTGTCCTTCAGGAATGCTGTACCCTTTCAAAGATTTTCCTCCTTTGTTTGTTTTTGTATGTTTTGGGGAAAGAGAAGAAGAAAGGAGAAGTTACAGTAACCTTGGGGTTGGGCATACAGGCCGTTTGGTGCCCCGTGTGGGGGATTCTGAAGCCTTGCTCTATTCTAGCCCCCAGTGGTGTTTCTAGGGGGAGGCAGTGGCCTGGGGTTTGCGGGGGTTAATTTTCAGCCAGAGTTCACAGCCTCTCAGGAAGGCATGCCTATCTTTGAGATAAGTAGGTGAAGCTGAATCCATTTGAAGTCAACATTTTAAAAAGGATGTATTTTGCCCAGAGGAGAGAGACCTATGTAGGAGTTGTATTGATCAGAAGCCAAAGCAGGGTGTTCTAGGGATACAGCAAAGCTACTTGTTATGGTTTGTACTAGTTTCTTGAGTTTACTGTTTGTAAAATTCAACTAGCAACAGTTTCTTAGTATCAATTTGGGTTAAGCCAGAATCTCTGGTAAATTGCTACCTGGAGAGGATGTGTTTTGTTTCTATTTCTCTTGTAATTCTGCTCCTAGCCCCTCAATATGTCTGTTGAAACATCTATGTTATGAAATGTTAATGGTTAGAAAAACACTGCAGCTAGTAATTAGTGTAAGGAATTGAAGCATAAGAAAACAGGTGATCATAAACGTCAGTTTTGCCCACATTAAAACCTCTGGACTATGTGTGTGGTGTTTGAGCAAGATTAATTATAAAACAGCTAATGATCTATGGAAGTTCATAGAAGTAAATGTGACATATCATATGATGCCTTCCATAACAATTGTTTTTCCTTCTTAGATGGGGTGAAGGGCAGGAATTGACTTGTGGGGGCACCATTTTTACATCCAGAGTAAACTTAGTTTTAGTAAAAAGAAAAGGAGTACTTGTGGCACCTTAGAGACTAATAAATTTGTTAGTCTCTAAGGTTCCCCAAGTACTCATTTTCTTTTTGCAAATACAAACTAACATGGCTGCTACTCTGAAACCTATCATTAGTTTTAATAGCCTCCCCTGCATGTGCAAGTAGGAAAGCAGGGAAAAGAACAAAGGATAGGAGTTCACCTTTGAAATTTCTCAGGCTTCTGAGATCTTCTAATTAGTATACATAGACTCAGTAGCAAACTAAATTACTAGCAGCCTTATTGAACAGATGTTTTTTGTCTGACTAGAACAAACCAGGAGTCCAACCCTATTTCCACTGAAGTGAATGAGCCTGATTCTCTTCTCACTTACGTTTGTGTTGAAGTCAGTAGAGCTACACTGATGAGAATGAGAGGGTCAGGTGTAGTGTGTTTTGTTATTGACTTCAGTGGGCGCAGGAGCATTCCCTAAAACTCGGAGTGTCCTGCTCAAGTATGCAGGAGTTTTGGATAAAACCAGGCAGCACGGAACTGCCATTTTCCCTGAGAACAGGTTGGCTTTGCTTTTGTTGGGAACAATGTGGCTGTTTTGAAAGAGAGGAGTTCTATGCTGTGTAGAAGAGTATTACTTTCAGCTCCTGCTGAAAAAGAAACTTCCAGTTATTAAGAACAATGATGGCAAATAACTATTAAGTCTTTAAAGAAAAAAAAATCTAATATAACCAGTGCAGAAGATTATTATGAGCTTTAATCATGTGGGAACTTTAAAGAAGATGTTGATCTTAACAGAATAAGTGGGAGAAAATTTTCCTGATGTGCTGCTAAATTTCTTTAAGAACCTTTTTAAAATTAATTTTAAGTTATAAGCCAGTGAGTGAACTTACTTGTAAATCCTTTGAAAAATCATGCTGACCTCAAGCGAAAGTTACAAAATGGCCCAATCCCTACTTAATTTCAAAACTAACTTCAGCCTTATCTATGGGACGGTAACCGGCACTTTCATAATACTATCTTTCCTTTTCATTTCTCTCGCTATCTTATTTAAATTTACAAGATTTTAGCAACGTGGAAAACTGTTTTTTCAAAACGCTTAAATGATACTTTGTATAGCACAGTTAAAGTTTCATTATACATTTTAAAATAATAATGGAGTTTACAAATCTGTCTGCACTTAAAAGTTATTCTGGGGAGAAACCAACCCAATTAAGGTAAAATATATACCCTAAAATCTCCATTCCTATGTTTGTTTACAGCAAAGACAATGACACTTTGGGAGAGATGCTTTTAAGAATTTAAATTAAATTCTTACAGGTCTTAGCCTTTTTTTTTTTTTAACGGAGATAATGTTTCCAAAACCTCAGGCACAGATAATTTTTAGGAGTACTTATCATGGGCAAGTTTTTGGGGTTTTTTTAAAGGCGAGGCGGAGAGGGAACCATAATAAAATAGAACATCAGTAATAACTTAAAAACAAACCACCTGAAAAAACAAATGAGCAGTTGCCAATATTAATACAGTGTGTCCTCTTCTCCATAGGTATTTAGAGAAAAAATAAACCCAGCATCTCATGCAATGGTCTGAGCATACCACAGCAGGAAGAAGACTAAACAAACTTTCTTTATTCAGCACATTTTTAGTGTATTAAATCATTAGGCGAATTAAAACCAAATTAAATGGATTTTCACGTAACTTTTATTTCATTAGCTCTTTTTTTATATGTGTGTAGGTGCAATGTATGGAACAGATTCCTGAGTGCTAAATTGGGCAACAAATTATCTCTAGTGGCTGCCAGCCCACAAAAGCTCCAAAGGCTTCATGACATCTGAAGGTGCAGAGGGCTAATTCAGATCCCTTTAAAACTTTCTCTCTGTGTGCTGCTTGCCAGCATGGAAGCTCACACTTAGGCGTTTCATGGTGGCCCCTCTCCCATCAAGAATCCATTATTCTTTCTAGCCAATGTGAGCAGAGATGTTATGTTGGATTTCACTTGCCTATAATGTCTTGTAACACTTTGATAAAAGAACAAAATCTGCTAAATGTCTGACACTCTGAAACTATTTTTGCTGTTAGCAAAGGAACAAGATCCTAAGAGACTAGATAGTACAGTATAATGAATTGGCTTTTAAGCTGTTTTGTTGATGGCAATGTATTGAAATAAAAAAATATTTAGAGCCAATCTTTCTTAAAATATGCGTGCACAGCTCTTGCTGAATTCCCATCTAGGAGTTGCATGTGTCTATGTAAAGGTGTAGTATTTGCCCCTTAGAATAGAGAGGACACCAGTTTATTATAGTCCTGCAGCATGTTAAAATAGGGGCTGGCTTACTTAGTATTAATTTTGTTATGTAGACTGCTTCATAATCTTGTTTCTTTTCTCTTTGAGAGAGGAATATTCCTCCCCCCATCTTTTTTTATTAATTTAAGAAAATAAAATGCCTTAATTTTTCATTTTACTGTTCACTGCTTTTCTTTCAGCTTCCTGCCTGATTACATCAGTGGTGACTTTGATTCCATTAAGTCTGAAATCAGGGAATACTACAAGGTCAAGGTAAAATGCATTGTTTTTTTGTTAAAGCACCATGGGATCCAACTCATTAGTGAGAAATCCTTAGCACCTACTGAGCATCCTCAATTCATTTTGGCTTCTGAGGAATTGGACCAGGCCTTGTGTTATATGTGAGTGGCTCAATACAATTTAATAAGTAATAATGTATAGAAAAAACAAAGCAACTTTGATGCAGTTGGCTTTTAGTTGGGAATTTGCAGCATCATCTCAATATGGTAGAGATTTTCCTGGAAAGAAACTATTGCAAACTTTCTGAAAGTCTGAGTTTGAAAGACTGTTTTTCCTAACTAATCTTTACTTCCTGACTCAAACTCCTATGATTTATATGTAGCGGGGCACCCACATAAGCTCTACAGATATTTTCAGAAATGTGATTTTCATGGGATATGATTTTATCCTTCAAGCAACAAACAGTATGTAAAGACTTTTTTGCTGCTGCTTTCTTGATCACATATTGAAACAGTGAGTCATGCACTGACTAGCTCTACACTTGACTAATACAGACTTTAATTGGACTTCTGGACAGATCCCTGCTTACATTAATTTGTAGCTAATGCAGCCAGCACATTTTCCACCAACATAGTTAATGTTAACACTTTCTCTTTTCTTAGGTCTTTGCCTTGACTATTGATTAAACTCCCCTTCATATTTAGAGTCACCACATCATGTTTAGAATCACTATTCTTAAACTACTCTACATTAGAGAGACATGGTGAGTGAGGTAAAATCTTTTATTGGACTGCACATAACACTTTAGCAGTCTGTCTGGGACTTGGTGCTCTGAGCCTTACCCTTAGGCCCAAGAAAATGGACCTTTTGGAGTAACATCTGTGAATTTGCAGAACTCTGGTTATAAACACCGCAGGCACTAGTTACAAACATGCTAAATGACTGCTCGTTCCTCATGAGGTGGACAACTTAGCCTCAGAAACTCACAGATTTGATATTTCTTCTTTGGGTTTCAGCTGTGTAGGAGAACATACACAGGGATGGTCCTACTGAGACTAAAGTAGAAAATAGCTTATGGCCCAGTTCCCCTCTGCTAGTTCAACTGTAATATGCTATCACTACAGACCCAACCCGAGCTTTTGCTTAAGGAACAGTGGATATAAGGTGCATTGTCTTCCGATATAAGAGCTCCCATCTGATCATGAGTTTTCATGTGTTGTGTACTGAAGACCTAGAGTTCCCATCTTCCAGCAGTTTGTGAATCTGATCCAGATTCAGCTACTAAATTCATTCCTAAGAGTGCATGCTTAATCGGTTAATGTTTGCAAAGTGAAGTTTAAAAAGATGTCATTTTGTTCTAATTATTAGTGTTTATCCGACTCATTTTGCATAAGTAAACCGCTAATTTCAAAGTGTAGTGGGAGATCAGTCTTGAAGAGTGCTACCACAGAGAACATTTGACTTAATAGTTGGATGCAAATGGTGCTGTAAATTACACATTGGTAAGTGGGTGTAGCCTACATGCCAAAGGGTTCAAGCAAGGGACTGCTGTAATGTAGGGGTGGGTTTGGTGAGGGAGAACTAGTAGGAGGGTGTTAGAAGGTGTATGCTAAATCAGGGGGTGTTGCACCTTTTTATACCAGTTCCTTTTCCTGTTACAATTTATATGATAAAAGGAATGTTTTATCCACCTGTTCATGTGTAACTTACACCACCATTTTGAGTTTTGCCTCGCAAGTGACATAAAAGGCAAAAGAAGAGATTCTTTAAATACACTAGGAACAATGAAAGGCAAATGTAGGTCCTCTACTTAATGGGGAAGGAGACCTAATAATGACACCAAGAAGGTTGAGGTGTTTATGACCTGTTTTGCTTCAATCTTCACTAAAAGGTAAATGGTGACTAGATACTCAACACAATGCTAACATGGGTGAAGAAATACAATGCAAAATAGGGAAAGAACAGGCTAAAGAATATTTAAGTAAGTTAGATATATTCAAGTCCACAACGCCTGATTAAATTCATCCCAGGGTACTCAAGGAATTAGCTGAAGTAATTTCAGAGCTGTTAGGGTATGTCTACACTGTGAAGTTGTCGACAAAACTTTTGTCTTTCACGGGTACTTAAAAAAGTGCCCTCGCGAAAAGACAAGTTTTGGCGACGCAAGTGGCAGTATGAATGTGGCTTTGTCGGCAGGAGAGCGCTAACGCTGCTCGCGGGGCTGGAAGTATTTGTTGGCAAAAGTGCCAGCAAAGTACCGGGAAAGAGTGTTTACACATGCTGACTTTTAGTGACAAGGCTGTGTTGACACAACCTTGTCGTTAAAAGCTGCGTGGTGTATACAAGCCCTTAGTAATTATCTTCAGGAACTTGGCAAGCATGGGTGAGGTCTCAGAAGACTGTAGAAGGGCAAAAATAGTACCTCTCTTTAAAAAGGGGAATGAAGAGAACCTGTGGAATTACAGACCAGGGAACCTAACTTTAATACCTGGAAAGATACTGAAATAATTTATTAAACGATCAGTTTGTAAGCACTTAAAGGATATTAAGGTTTATAAGGAATAGCCAACATAGGTTGGTTTAGCATGATTTGTTCTTGACAAGCTATTTCCTTCCGTGACAGGGTTACTGGCCTAGGGGATGGGGGAAGTAGTAGATGTGATCTGTTTTGATTTGAGTAAAGTTTTTGACATAGACCAACATGACATTCTCCTAAGCAAACTAGGAAAATGTGGTCTTGATGACATTTCTGTAAGGTGGGTGCACATCTGGTTGAAATACTGTACTCAGAATAGATATCAATGGTTCACTGTTGAACTGGGAGGATGTATCTAGTGGGTCCCACAGAGACCAATCCTGGGTCTGGTACTAATCAATATTTTCATTAATGACTTGGATAATGGCATGGAGAATAAAATGTATGGATGGCACCAAACTGGGAGGAGGTACAAGCTCTTGGGAGGACAGGATTAGAATTCAAAACGCCCTTGACAAACTGGAGAATAGTCTTAAATCAACAAGATGAAATCCAATAATAAGTGTAAATTACTTCACTAAGGAAGGAAAAATCAAATGTACAACTACAAAATGGGGAATAACTGGTTAGGTTGTGGTCATGCTGAAAACAATTTGGGGATTAGTGGATCACAAATTACATGGGCTAAACAATGTGATGCAGTTTCAAAAAAGGATAATATCATTCTGGGGTGTATTCACAGGAGTGTCATATGTAAGACGTGGGAGGTCACTGTCCTGTTCTACTTGGGACTGATGAGGCCTCAGCTGGACTTCTGTGTCCAATTCTGGGTGCTATACTTTGGGACAGATATGGCTAAATTGGAGAGAGTCCACAGGAGAGCAACAAAAAATGACAAAAGGTTTAAAAAAAGCTTGGCATATTTAGTCATGAGAAAAGAATACCGGGGCAGAAGAAGAGAGAGAGGATCTCCTAACAGTTTACAAATGTATTCAGGGATGTTATCAAGAAGACTCATCAATTGTTTTCCATGTTCACTGAATATAGGACAAGAAGTAATGGGCTTAATCTGCAGCAAGGGAGATTTAGGTTAGATATTAGGAAAAACTTTCTAACTATAAGGGTTGTTAAGCTCTGGAATAGGCTTCTAAGGAAGGTTGTGAACTCCCCATTATTAGAGACTTTTAAGAACAGGTTGAACAAACACTTGTCAGGCATGGTCTAAGTGTATTAGGTCCTGTGTCACTACAGAGGGGGCTGGACCTGATGACCTCTCAAGGTCCCTTCGAGCCCTATATTTCTGTGATTCTGTGACTTACGTCCACTCTGAATTTGGTCCTATGTATCCTTCAACTCTGAAAAGAGTGTCTGTAAGCTTATAACTTTGTGATGTAAAGATAGCAAGTAGTTCAATGTGATTGTACGAATGTAACTGAGGGCATAATCTAACCTGGAGAATCTGTACTCTTGGTGGTGGTGCCTGAGCCAGAAAAGACACTGCTTGACTTGAGATCCTATAGGGGTGTGGCTTGGCTAGAGGAAATAATTTTTTTTTTAACCTGAAATAATTTGGTCTGAAATTCAGATGTAAACATGGAAGTAAATGTATGAAATTCTTCTGTTGGGGGCAAAAAAGTAGGATTTGGCTAGTACTCTACACTGTTGTCTCCTACTGCAACATTTGGGCTAGTAAAGTACCAGCAGTAGTTTACTCAGTTCCTGTAGTCATCTCATTTTGTTTACAATCTGTAAAATGCAGTACACTTATGAATCACATAAAAATAGATGATGCCTACCCAGATACGTTGGGACAGGTCCTCAGCTGGTGTAAATTGGCAGTTTCCTTTTAAAATCAGTGGAGCTACACTGATCTGATTTCAGTGAAGCAAGGCTGAATTATACCAGCTAAGGCTCTACTTCCCTATATGGAGGGTCCTACCAAATTCACAGTCCATTTTGGTCAATTTCACAGTCATATAGGAGTCTGAAAATCATAAATTTCATTATTTCAGCTATTTAAATCTGAAATTTCACAGTGTTGTAATTGTAGGGGTCCTGACCCAAAAAGGAGCTTGCGACTCCTCACAACTTATTGGGGGGGGGTGTTGCGGTAGTACTACCCTTATTTCTGCACTGGTGCTGGTGATGGCTCTGTCTTCAGAGCTGGAGAGCGCTGGCTGCTGGCCAGGAGCCCGGCTCTGAAGGCAGCTGTACAGAAGTAAGGGTGGCGTGGTATGCTATTGCCACCATAGTTCTGTGCTGCTGCTGGCAGGGTGCTGCCTTCAGAGCTGGGCGCCCGGGCAACAGTTGCTGCTCTCCAGCCACCAGCCGCCACTCTCTTGCCTCCGCTGAAGGCTGTGCAGAAGTAAGCGTGGGAATACTACGGTCCCCTTAAAATAACCTTAAAACCCCCCTGCAACTGCCTTTTGGTCAGGACCCCCAGTTTGAGAAACGCTGGTCTCTCATGTGAAATCCCTATAGTACAGGGTAGAAGCATACAAAAGACCAGATTTCATGGTGGGAGACCAGATTTCAGTCTGTGACATTTTTTTTTTTCATGGCCCAAAAATAATTAATCTTTAACTTTCCCCTTCCTTTGAGCTTGGCTTCCGCTTCATGGAATAGGAGACTGGGATAAACAAGATATCAAGTCATGTAGATAAATTGTAAATGAAACATTTATATTATTAGGAAACCGAGTGAATGATTGCAAATGGGAAAACAGAGGAACTTTTGTTCCTCTGCATAGATGGATAAAATTATGAAAAATCCGCACCCTTGAGCAACGCTGTTATACCAGCCCTAAACCCCTGGTGTAGACAGCACTATGTCAACAAGAGGGTTGCTAGTGTCAGCATAGTTATTGCCTCTCATGGAGGTGAATTAACTATGCTGATGGGGGCTGGGGGAGCTGTCCCATTGGCATAGTAATGTTTTTACTGAAGCACTACACAAGCACTCTGCTCGTTTTGAGGGTAGATGTGCCCTTGGAAAACTGTATGGGTTCATGTGGAGCAGAGCTAGGCCGACACCTGAGTGCTTTGGAAAATCCCACCCTATGCGCTCATCAGACTCTAAATGGCGGAAAAGTTTGTATGATATTTAATTGTATATAATACACTCTTGATATACTTGCTAGATAAAGGGCAAGTTGTTTTCAAATATTTGAAGGTACTGGGCCAAAACAAATCATGTCATTTTGCTAATTTACACCAGCAAGTAAGTAATTTTGTTCATATTTGTGAAACTAAAGCTACATTTCTCTCTGGTTTTATAAATGTATTTTATAGTTCATTTAATTTTCACTCATGTATAAAATGTCAATGTGTCAAACCCTACATTTAAAGCAGCATTGATTGATTGAGATAAATGCATTATTTTTGACATGTCTGAATAAGAGGAGTTAGTTGTTAAAGCTTAAATGTGAAATTAATCATGTTATAAAATATACTCATTTGCAAGTAGTTGTCACAGGGTGTATCACCCTGCTGGTTAAGAGGAAGTATCGAAGCCCACGTATGAAATTATTTGTGATATAAAATATACTGATCTGGAAGCAGTTTTGTCAAGGAGCAAGAGACAGTTATGGGCCTGATTTTCCCATCACACTATTTTCATACTAAGGTAACTCCATTGACTTCAGTGAGTTTACTCCTTATTTACCAGATGTAAATAAGAAGAGAATCAGGTCTATTTTCTTCATTATGACATTAATATTACAGGAAATATGGCATCCCTTGGTATATTCAGAAAGTCAAAAGGTTTTAAATGGAACAGGTAAGACTCCTTCAGAATCCTTAGGTTGATTTATTGTCATGCTCCTAGTTAAGCAACATTATGTGAGGATTATATAGCAACACCTTCCTTTCTCCTTTAGCAGGTTCAGCAATGTTATGACAAGTGTTACAGGGCAGTCATTTAAATCAGGGTGGGAAAAAAAATCAATGTTTTTAAATCAAGTTGCAATTTATTTATTAAAACAGATTTTAAATTCAGTTAAATTTTTCTTATGTAATCTATTCACTTCAAATTTAATTTTGACAACCTATGTGAAGGCCTAAATTTACTATAATATATTGATTTTTTTTAAGTTTAATTTAAATTTTAAGCAGTAAACATTTTTAAAGAAAGTCAAACCACGGAGCTGGTGGAAGTCACTGGCCACATACCGAGAACCAGTTTGAAATGCTAAACCAGCTTTTGACAGAAGTAGCCTCTTAAGCAGCTGCAGAGAGAATATTTTCTTTATTTCTGTTTGTTCAATCAGTTCAGTTCAATGATTAGTTCATTCAAAATTGAGAAACTGATTGGGAGCTGAAAAAACAGTAATGCTTGTTTTCCTCTTCCAACCTATGAATAAAAATGAGGTCTGAGAAGATGAGATCTACTAGTTCTTAAAATGTTGAAGGACATGGTGATTGGAAACAATCAGTTCAGTTCACTAATTACCAATGATACTTCCTTTGTTTAATAAATCAGTCATACAATACAATCAGTCAGAATACAAACATGTTTTGTTAGACTTTTCTTCTTATGTATACATCACATATAAGGTAGCTTTATATAGCTAACGAAAAAACAATTTTAAAATGCTGTATTTTGTGCATTTTAACTGAATTCCATTTTCTGTCCAAATTATTTTTTTACTTGTGATTTCTATTAAACTTTATCTACTAAATAAGAAATGAGCCACCATTTTCTAATATAATAAAAAAGGGGAAAAAATTAAGAATTTGAATAAATGTATGTTAAGCTGTATAAATTGCTTAAATGTGATATACTATATCTTCCTAGTTAGCAAAAAACATCACATTTAGTGTATGGACTATATGTAATTGCAAATCAACATGTTTTAATGTTTACCAACAAAGGAAAATTGTTGACATTTGTACATTTTAGTTTTTTTTCCAAAGAAGACTAAATCAATTATTTACATCAAGACTTCCTGCATACTGATTTAGATCATTAAAATCAGTGATGTAAATCACTTTGATTTAAGTCAGTGCTCCCTGATTTAAATAAGTTCATAAAACAATTTATCTTGGTTTATCTTCTCTAGATGTGACATGTAATAGTGGATGAAGAGGTGTGGGAACAAAGCCACTGGATTGTGCAGTTTAACAGGATATTAATTGTGTACTGGATGATTATAAATGTGAAGCAGAGACGATGGGTTAGGAGCACTTTATTTTGGGGAAGGAACAGAACAAACGTATTTATTGCTGAATAAAGAGCTCAGGTTGAGCTTCATTTTTCTATGCTGCAGTCTTGGTTTTGCTAGTTCAGTACATGTATAATAGGCCCAGTAGAAGAGAAGGCTGCCTAAATTTGATTTCAAACCTGTCCTTCCCACTTATTTAAGCATTCAATATCTTTAAAATTGGACAACATTACCCTGCAACTGTCAAATAATTCTTTTTTGAATACTATATCTCACTTTTGTCTTTTAATTAGGATTTTCTGTATATAATATCAGAGGGGGACAGGAATTTAATATATCCTTCAGCTAGGGTTACCATATTTGAACATTCAAAAAAAGAGGACACTCCACATGTTTTGTTAGACATTGGGGTGCTGTCGGCCCCACCCACACTCCTCCCAAGCTCCACCCCCACTCTGCCTCAGGTCCCACCTCCTCCCTGCTCGGCCCTGCCTCCACACCCCTCCTCACTCCCTGGCCCGCTGTTGGCTAGCTGTGTCCCTCCTCAGTCCCCCACCCACCACTCGCCTTCTGCCACTCACCTCCTCACCTTCTCCCCTGCCAGAAACCCCCATGCCTGCCCCGAGAACCCCCACCTGCCACTGGCTCCCTCGCCGCTCGCCTCTTCACCCTCCCCGCCCCCTGCTCCCCTACTCACCCCTTCTGCTGCAGGTCCCTTGGCTCCTAGGATCAGGGGCAGCCGAGGGGTCTCCACGTGCTGCGCCCGCCATGAGCGCGAGCTCCATGGCTCCCACTGGCCGGGAAAAAGCGCCAATGGGACCTGCCAGAGCCATGGAGCGGGGCTTGCAGGCGCCGGCAGCGCACAGAGAGCCCTCTTTCCCCCCCCCCCCCTCCACGGCTCCTAGGGTCAGGTGAGGGGGGCTTGCAGACACTGGTAGCAGGCAGAGAGCCCCCTGACCCGACCCGACCCGACCCTAGGAGCCAGAGCCACCTGCTGGATGCTTCCCAGGAGCCTCCCCAGCTAAGCACCACCATGACTCCACACCTCGCCGCTCGGCAGGTCCCTCTGGCTCTTAGGGTCGGGGGGGGGGGGGGGCGGGGGCTCTCTGCATGCTGCTGGCGCCTGCAAGCCCCGCTCCTGCAGCTCCCATCTAGGGTTACTATACGTCCCTGTTTTCCTGGGTGTTTTTAGATATTTAAAAATTCCTCCCGGACGGCGATTTAAGAACTAAAAAGCCGGACATTTCCTGGAAAATACGGACGTATGGTAACCCTACTTCAGTACTCCTGCCCCTCTGTGATTATTAAAATGTGTGAAATGGCACTAACTTGATCATATTGAGTGATCCCACAATAAGAGCCTAAGCTATCTTTTCCATTAACATGCATAGTTTGAAATATCTAGGGGAAAAGATACCATACATGGAGAGGACATGTGGTGATATTGCTGTCACCAGTGTTGTCGCCTTGTTAATGTAGCTGAGCGTTTCTATTAGGATCTTTTAAACATTACTTTAAAAGACGAAACAACAACTTGTACTGCTGTTGTGCCTCAAACAAAGCCCAATTTAAAAAGTTTTTGAAAGTAAAGATGTTGTGGGGGTGTTCTTAAAATAATACAAGATACACACTTATGTCTAAAACCAGAAGGCCCAATCCGGGGCCCCTTGAAGCCAACGGGAGAGGTTTGCCATTGCTTTCTATGTGCACTAGTACAAATCTGTGATCAGACACTATAAATATATGCATTTATAGGTCCAGTATCTCTTTTAATTTATAATTTAGAGGCTTGTTTTCCCTATTCTTTCTTTTTTTAAAAAAGCCCTTGAGAGTTGCTTATTTTTACAGAGAGGCTACCACTGCAAAACTTTCCTTTCTAATAACTCTTCAGTTGCTTCAACATCTGGCATTCCTGTTACATTTTCTGATTTTTACTGTTCATCAAGGTTGTGTTAATGCTAAATTCATACAGTGTTGACAAAGAGGATTCCCTGCCAATTTATTTGTTAGGCTCAGTAACATATTTGTAATACTTAGGTAATGTACATGTGTATGTTTACACTGAGGTGTTTTGCTCAGCTATAAATGTGTTTCTGTTTGCTCGCTAAGTGCTACATGTGTTTATTAGAGGCTGAAAATGCTTGTGGTCAGAATAAGTGAACAGTTATCCCCCCATGTTAACTAATTTTCATCAGTTATCAGTTTTAACATGTACATTAAAGGTTATAAACATCTCAGTGTCTATTCTCATGTATTTCTTTTTCTAAATCTTAAATTATATGACTGGGCACGGGATAAAACTGAATCCTAAGGAATTTAACAGAGTCATTAAAATTAATTTTTTAATAGAATATTTTTAAAAGTAAAAATGGTTTGCATTGAGGACATAATTCTTCCCTCAGGTGTACAGCTCGCATTGAATGTTGAGAGGGAGAAATTGTATGACCTTCTAATAGTACGGAGCTGGTTTGGTTTTTCCACGCATGTACCTATAAAAGCCACTGTAGTAAATCCTCCCCCTTAAGAGGCGGTAACTAGGTCAACGGAACAATTCTGATCACCTAGCGCTGTCTACCCAAGGACTTTGGTTGGCTTAACTATGTCACTCAGGACTGTTGATTTTTTTTTATCTGATTTTCTAGTGTAGACCAGCCCTAACAGACACCCCACGGCACTACAAACTTTCATCCATTCATAAGCTGGACTCAAATTGAAATGTAATTTAGGTTTGGAAGAACATTCTTAATGTCTCCCTGGTTCTTCCTCCAATCTCTAACTGTGCTGGCCATTCACTACCATTGATTTTTGGTTTTCCTGCTAGTGATGTCCCAGAGAGCTCAGCCTTTCTGGGAAACCTCAAGTTTCATGTCCTTTTTGATTTCATGGACACTCTGGCATGCTTTTGTTCTGTACCGCTTTCAAAAAGATACCACTGCTACTTTTGAGGGATGGCACTCTGTGGAGCCTCCCCTCAAATAATGATGGGAAGGCTGCTGAAAATGGCTGCCTGGGGTGTGAGGAAAGTGTGGGCCCTTCCCTTTAGAGATGCCTGACACGGTTGGCAGATGGCTGCTGCCAGATCATACGGCAGAGCTCTACTACAGCAGAGGTTGGAGCTAGGCAGTGAAAGTAGGTTAGTGTGTCTAAGCTTTGGATACCTCTGAACTTTAGGGTTATCCAGAGTTTCCTCACCACAGAGAGCTGCCCAGCCAACCCAGTACATCAGTTTTATAGCAAAAATCATAGTCCTGTGTAACCGAGCCTTAAGTAACTCTTATTATAAAACCCTCTCTCAACAGGTATTCATTTAAGGGGGCCTGACTATATTAATATAATATTAGTTTGTCAAGTAAAAAAAATCGTTTCATGACAAGATAATTCCATTATTCACTGGGCAAATTGTATACACAATTTAGATTTCTGTGACTAGGATGATTATATGCCATGTAATTATTCAACAGAAGCCAAAGTGTTTGCTATGTTAACAATTGTAGTATTTACGCCACTAATATATTTTTCTATTCTGAAACAATATTTTTCAGATCCTGCTGGTATCAAGTTTCCTAACAAGTAGTAAAAGATGACTTAAGTTGTGTTGGTCTTCTGCTAAAGCCTAATGGAAGTAGTATTGTACCCTTCCAGAAATGTCATAAATTATCAAGAGCTATTGTGCTGGGTAGGCAGTTTTGTAAAAGTGGGTTAACTACATACACTAATTGGTCTCTATTAATCAAGTGACTGTGAAGGATGGACTAACCAAACAAACCAAGAGTGGCCTGCTAAAGTTTTGCTGAAATGATTTTTTTTTAAGCTCCCTGAGGAGAACGAAGTGACATCTGTCTTTTAAATGTGTAATTACTTTGTTTCACTCTAAAATAAGAATACTATTAGTTCCCTAAGATCCTAATGAATCTGAACTGTACCCTTTCTGTTTTCTCTGCCAGAATGAATGACAATAAACGTAGGTAGTATGAGCTATTCTTCACAAACAGCCATGTCCGGAGATTTGCATACATGGCTGTAAGGACAAATAGAATAAGCTCCAAAGCATAAGCAAACTCTGTACCAGTCCAATAGATACTTCAGGTTTTACATTATTCTGTATGTGAGGCTGTTTGGATGCAGAAGATCCTCTGTGGATACTTGTCCTGGTTCCTCTCCCTCCTCTTACTGAGCTAGAGTGCGATAGCCTTTCTCGTGCTGAGTAGGTCGTTAAACTGTCAGTTGACCTCAGTGAGACAACTTGTAGAGTAAATTCCCTTGTGAATGGTTGTATGTCTGCTCTTCTCTCTGTCAGCCGCCATGAGGGTGGCTTTTTGACTTCTCTTGCTGATAGCTCCATTTCACAGCCAAAATATTTTAGTGTACATGGGCAACTAAAACCAATCAAGCCTCAAATATTTCAACTACAGGACAAGGAGTGTTAGATTTATCTTTCTTGAGATTACTTCTTATGGCTTTAACATTTGCATACATTGAAAAGTGCTCTATTGAATACTGTCACTGCTGCAGTCTGCAACTTCTTGTCCGCACAGGAAGTATGGTGAATGATCTATAATGACAGTCTTATTATACCTTTTATTTTCCTTATGCCATAATATTATAAAAACATATCTTACAATATAGTATACTTCTGCACATTTGAGGCAATGTCTTCAAAACTAGGACTTTAAATTTGTACTCCTAAAACCTAATCCAGGGTGGGATTTTCATAAAAACCTAAGTGATTGAGGAGCAAATGCCACATTGAAAGGAATTGCAACATGCTCCTAAGCCACTTAGGTGCTTTTGAAAACATCTGAAATTGTGAAAGTGAACAATTTGAAAACCCTCTGGCCGTGAAATTGACCAGAATGGCAAAATTTGGTAGGGCCCTAAATATAGGGTTGTTTCTCAATTCAAGGTGAAAGTGTTTTCTCCCCTTGATAAATAGTCTAGACCATATTGCTTTAGACAGATACTTCTTTCTCAGAGTTCCAAAGAAATTAATTCTGTGATCTCTTAAAAAGACATTGCCCCAGTCTGTCAATCTGTGATGGAGAAAATATTGGAACACTTTGAAAAGCAGAAATTCATTAGAAAGAAAATAAATACAAGGGTTGTTGGGGGGAGTGTATTAAACAATGACTGCTTAATCTAGAGAAGAAAATTGAACAGAGTTATTTTGTGATTCAAGCAAAAGACAGCTCTAATATAGCACCAGCTGCTGAAGACTCTTGGAATAGATGATGTAGGTGGGCCTTATATGTCTATTTCACCTTGGAGCAAATATAAGAGAAAATTGTCTTCATTTTTAGGTGCTCACTATTTATCTCTGAGGGCAGAACGTTTCAAAGAACTTACATTCGGTATCTGTTATTTGTAAGTAATTAGAGCTGTGCTCTTATGTTGCAGGACTCAAACCCCCCAACTCACCTGGTTTTGCTACAAACTCAGAATTCAGGCCAGGTTCTTTGAAAGCGGTATAAGTGTGAGCCAAGTTTTGAGTGAAGGTGGCAGAAGTTAGTGTGCCTGTCTAGGTGACAATGACATTTAAGTGAACCATTGATACCAAAGAATGGAATATAGTCCTAGAAAACATACAGCCAGGTTTTGGCTTCTTCCACACAATTGGGGACAAGTCATTCTATGTTTTGTATCTGCCTGAGAAGTAGCCTGCTCACACTTCAACAGTACGTGTGGGGGAGTGCAAACTGTGCTTCCAGTGGGATGGGTTGTTGGAGTGGTGGGAACATACTAGGAGCCCTGCTTCCTTCCATGCCATGAGAGATCTGAAACTGGCACTCAGGGCAAGTGGTGTGATTTACAGACATTAGAGTGGCTGAGCAATAGTGGGTCAAGAAAGCCCTGCCTCTCAGCAGCTACTGGGCATGGTCTCTATGGAGGTCTATTTAATAGGGAGGTCTGGCAATCAGGTGGAGGGAGAGTGAAGAAGAGTGGCTGCAAGAAGGCAGACAGGCAGCAGCTTCTGAAGCAGACTCATCTTCAGGGGAAGGACTGGGACTGTAAGACTCAGGTGGGAGGCCAAGGGCCTGCCCCCCATTCTCCCTCTCTAGGGGGAACAACTGATTTTGCGGGTGTGCTGATGCTCTGAATTCCTGAGACACTGGAAGGAAAAGGCTGGGGCCACACACTTAACGAAAGGAAAAAGAGGGAAGGTAGGAAGGGGCCCAGGGGAGGCAGATCTGGAGTGGAAGCCAAAAAGAGACCGACTCAGCCCTTGCCTCTCTCTCTACTTGGGCCCTGGGCTGGAACCAGGTGGAGAGGGCAGGCCAAGGTCTCCCTACCCTCTCTCCACCCCTGACTGCCTGAAGACTCTAGGGAAGGCGATGAACTGTGGCTTGACCATCCACCCCTCGGTCCACAGACTTAGAGGGACTCTTTGGTCATGGCCTGACCACTAGGTCTGCTGGCCCCTGAATGAAGCCTGCTAAAAAGTAGTGGAGAACATGGGCAACCTAGAAAAGGAGAGCAAGCTAAAGAGGAATGTGGACAAGCTGTTGAAATGGGTATGGACGAAGAGCAGCAGCAACAGACTCAGTTGCTCCAGCAGCTGACCACACATCAACAGCAGCAAATCTTGCAGCAGCAACAGCTTACCGGGGAATTAGCCTCCCAGCAAAGAGATCAGCAAGTGATGCAGCAGGTGGCCATGCTGTTTCAGACCAGGGTCCACTGGGGAGTGTGGAAACAGCCCAGTCCCTGTTCTGAGACCTCCACTAAAGCTAACAAAAATGGGGTTGCAGGATGACTCTTGAGGTGTTCCTAGTACCCTTTGCAAGGGTTGCTATGGCGGCTTGCTGGCCCGCAGAGAGCTAGCACCCTACTTGACAGGAATGGATTAGGCAGTGTGGCCCAGGCAGTGAAAATGTGATGGCTGCAAAAGACTGTCCACAATTTACAGTGGCCATCCTAGTCACCTTTTAAATTTCCACTGTGATGTACCACCAGCAGTTTCAGTAAGAAAGGTTCACACCTGGGGCATAGTCATGGGCGGTGGCCCAACACCTAAGAGAACATTGCTGGCCTAGAACAATTCATGCAGATTCTCCTGGCTGGAGGATGAAAGTGGTTGATACACCACCATCCCCAAACCCTCACTGAGGGATGAGAATCAGCACCTCCATCCCAGAGAAATACCACAGGGAAATACTAGGCCTGACATATGCCATACCCTGTAGGGGACACCTTGGTCAGGAGAAAACACTAGACTGAGTGATGCTTTTATTTTATTGGCCAGGTATCCACCAAAAGTACTGTACCTCCTACCCAGAATGGCAGTGGGCAAGTCAATGGAAGGTACCTCAAGCCCCACTGATACCCCTCCCTTTGATAGGGACCCCATTTGAAGGATTGGCATGGACATAATGGGCCCCTTGGAGAAGAGTGCATCTGGATTCCACCAAATAAGTCATATATTGGACTATGCCACATAATACGTTGAGGTGATTCTACTCCACCCCACGAAGGCAACAGCCCTTGCCCTGGAGCTCATGCAAGTGTTTGCCTGGGTGGGAATTACTCAGAAAATAACAGATCACAACACCAACTTAGTCACAACTCATGAAGAAACTGCATAGCCTGTTGAAGATAAAAACTTTAATCAGATTGGTGTGTATCACCCCCAGTCTGATGGCCTGGTAGAGAAATGTAAAAAGACCTTGAAAAGTATGTTGTGGAAGTTGGTAGCCATGGAACCTAGCTACTGGCAACAAATACTTCTGCCACTCCTGTTCACCATCCACGAAGTCACTCAGGCATTAAGAGGGTTCTCCCCATTCAAATTACAGGAGACAGCCAAGGGGAATACTAAACCTCCTTTAGGTAACATGGGAGAAATGAAGTTCCAAGGCTGCAAACTTGGTACAATATGTGCTATTGCTGAGAGAAGTTAAAGTTCTCAGACAAGTTTGCAAGAGATGATCTAGTCAAGGCATAAAAGGGGCAAGCACAGGTATACAACAAGGGAAGCCGTATCCAGGAGTTCCAACCAGGGGCCTGGGTGTTACTCCCGGTTCCCAGTTCGGAATCCAAATTGTTGGCCAGATGGCAAGGCCCCTCTGAAGTGATCAGATGAGTTAGAGCACTAAACTGAGATTTGTGAACCCAGCAAGTGGAAAGACACTAAAGTGTACCATGTCAACCTGCTAAAGGCCAGGAAAGATCAGGAAGAGTTCCTGGAAATTCCATTCCCCAAAAGGCCCAGCCCCTGTAGTTCCCAGCTATGATCAAGTCCTGGTAGAAAACCTGAGATGGAACAAAAAGTGGTAGCTCCAAAAACTGCCCAGTCCTTCTCTGCGGTCTCTTCTGCAGTTTCAGGATAGACTGTATGTGATAGAATCATAGAATATCAGGGTTGGAAGGGACCTCAGGAAGTCGTCTAGTCCAACCCCCTGCTCAAAGCAGGACCTAATCTCCAACTAAATCATCTCAGCCAGGGCTTTGTCAAGCCTGACCTTAAAAACCTCTAAGGAAGGAGATTCCATCACCTCCCTAGGTAACCCATTCCAGTGCTTCACCACCCTCCTAGTGAAAAAGTTTTTCCTAATATCCAACCTAAACCTCCCCCACTGCAACTTGAGACCATTACTCCTCATTCTGTCATCTGCTACCACTGAGGATAGTCTAGATCCATCCTCTTTGGAACCCCCTTTCAGATAATTGAAAGCAGCTATCAAATCCTCCCTCATTCTTCTTTCCGCAGACTAAATAATCCCAGTTCCCTCAGCCTCTCCTCATAAATCATGTGCTCCAGCCCCCAGTCATTTTTGTTGCCCTCCGCTGGACTCATTCCAATTTTTCCACATCCCTCTTGTAGTGTGGGGCCCAAAACTGGACACAGTACTCCAGGTGAGGCCTCACCAATGCTGAATAGAGGGGAATGATCACGTCTCTCGATCTCCTGGCAATGCCCCTACTTATACAGCCCAAAATGCCGTTAACCTTCTTGGCAACAGGGGCACACTGTTGACTCATATCCAGCTTCTCATCCACTGTAACCCCTAGGTCCTTTTCTGCAGAACTGCTGCCGAGCCATTCGGTCCCTAGTTAGCGGTGCATGGGGTTCTTCCGTCCTAAGTGAAGGATGCTGCACTTGTCCTTGTTGAACCTCATCAGATTTCTTTTGGCCCAATCCTCTAATTTGTCTATGTCCCTCTGTACCCTATCCCTACCCTCCAGCATATCTACCTCGCCTCCCAGTTTTGTGTCATCTGCAAACTTGTTGAGGGTACAATCCACACTATCCTCCGGATCGTTAATGAAGATATTTAACAAAACCGGCCCCAGGACCGACCCTTGGGGCACTCCGCTGGATACCAGCTGCCAAGTAGACATGGAACCATTGATCACTACCCGTTGAGCCTGACGATCTAGCCAGCTTTCTAACCACCTTATAGTCCATTCATCCAGCCCATACTTCTTTAAACTTGCTGGCAAGAATACTTTGGGAGACCGTATCAAAAGCTTTGTTAAAGTCAAGCAATAACACGTCCACTGCTTTCCCCTCATCCACAGAGCCAGTTATCTCGTCATAGAAGGCAATTAGGTTAGTCAGGCATGACTTGCCCTTGGTGAATTCATGCTGACTGTTGCTGATCATTTTCCTCTCCTCTAAGAACACTAGGTTAGATCCCAGTAGCTCTCTCAAGCTCCCTGAGGAAATAAAAATATTCTTTGCTGCCTAATGTAACCACGAAGGCTCTTCTTATGTTCTGATCTGGACTTTCATGGCGATGGAATGGACAGCTGACTGTACGACTGTGTGTGTGGAGAGAGGTCTTAAACCTTATTGGGAATATTTTTATTGATTCTGTTGTCTATTTAAAAAAAGAAAAAAATAGGTGCCTCCGTTGCCATAAATCTAACTGTGTTGGGCCTAAGAGGAGCTATTAACCCCCCTAACCAGCCTAAAATAGCTTTTCAGTACCCTACAGTTTTAAAGATTAATATCATGGGCCTTCTGGGGCTAGAAGCATGTGTTGTGTCCTACTGGGAAGCTGGGAATCTCCCAGGTCCGATATTATAAGTTCCTATTTTTGTCTCTGTGGAGCTGTTAAAATAAACTTACAAACTTTTTAGTGACATTCTTCTGTCTAGAGAAGCTGTTACTGGTGCTGGTGTGAATCTTGCCCATACTGGGCTTCAGGCAGGTGTAATTTCAGGGAGAAATTCTACATTTCAGAGGAGGGGAGATTTCTTTGGCAAGTTGACTTTTTTTTTTAAAAGCATCTTTAGATGTTCAAGGGCTTGTGGTATTAAAACAATCCCAGGAGTTGGTAGAGGATGAGTGGGCAGAGGCAGGTGAGACATTTTTACAGTTTATTACGGAACTGAATACTCTGAAGTGTCACCATCTGTTGTCCTACAACCCAATGGTCATGAATTTGAACAATTTTACTTTCTTTGGTGGTCATATTCAAGTGAGTTATGAAAATTGTGTATAATCTTCTGGTATTACCCTTATTATACTGGTCCACCTGTGATCTGCAAATCTGAGTTGTGAATTCTGCAGTCCTGGGCTCTCATAAGCCTTGTCTACACCACAGGGGTAAGTCGACCCAAGTTACGCTACTCCAGCTACATTATTCACGTAGCTGGAGTTGACGTCGCTTACGTCGACTTACTGCGGTGTCTACATCATGCTGCGTCGATGGGAGACACTCTCCTGTCGACTTACCTTACTTCTCTCGTTCTGGTGGAGTACCGGAGTTGACTGGAGAGCACTCTGCTGTCGATTTAGCAGGTCTTCACTAGACCCACTCAGTCGACCCCCACTGCATCGATGGCAGCAGTGTTGATCCCCAGTAAGTGTAGACATGGTCATAGTGTCAGAGCTCCCATCGGTCTGCTGCTCCCTTTTGACAAGAGCTGAAACTCTGTTGGCAGCACACCTATCCAGCACAATAATACCAACCCTGTCTCCAAGTTCTTGGTGTCCATTTAGTCTGACTGGGAATTTGTTCTCATAACGACTATCTGACCACCACCACCACCTCCTCCACCAGTGCCAGTTCCTTTCCTCTATCACAGCGGAACATCCCAGTAGCATTGTCTGAGGTCTTCAGTGAATTCCTGTGAACAGGTTGGAACCCTCTTCAGAATCTGACTGACAGGCTGAGAATCAAAATGGTGCTACAAACTGTCAAGAAGCTTCTTTCTTCAGTAGAAAGCTTTTCTGCATGTATTTCAACCAGGAATATCCCACCTTATAGTAATAAACTGTTACGGTAGTTGTAAATAATGCCTTTAATTATAGCTTTTAGTGCCATACTTCTCAATGAAACCTGAACAGTGCTACACAGTTCAACTGTCCATGAATGAAATCCTTGCCCCCACTGAAATCACTGAAATCAATGGCAAAACTCTCATTGGAGCCAGGATTTTCACCCTGGTCTTGATTGAAATAACTGATGACCTTTGAGCTTTGACCTGCTCTTCGAATGATATCTAAACTCTAATTATAATTCACATGCTAGAATACTTAAGGAGGTGGTAATAGTGGGAGCCATTAAAGCTGCAATTCAAACGTAAAATACATAAATTAATACTTGAATAATTAATAAGTCAGAGATGGATTCCTTAAGGTTGATGGATACTAGAAGGTGATTGTCAGATAGTGCAAGCTACAGAGCAGCTGTAAATTCCCACACTGACTGAAGCGAGATGGTTGATGGTTGGGGAGAGGGATAGCTCAGTGGTTTGAGCATTGGCCTGCTAAACCCAGGGTTGTGAGTTCAATCCCTGAGGGGGCCATTTAGGGATCAGGGCAAAAATCAGGGATTGGTCCTGCTTTGAGCAGGGCTTTGGACCAGATGACCTCCTGAGGTCCCTTCCAACCCTGATATTCTATGATGGGACAGAGAGGAGGCTGGTGCCAGATGAGTGGAATGATCAGAGGGAGCAGTAGATCAAGATAAGATTCCTTTAGGTAATAATAATACTTCACAGTTATGTATAGCTTTTCACCTGAAGATTACAAGATGCATTAGAAGGTTGGGCTAAATGTGCTTTTTGTCTGGTAGATATAGAAAAATGTATATCCCTAAGAGATGTGTAGTCTCTCCCTATCACTTGTTCAAAATGTTTAAGCTGTGTGACTCCCATTAAATTCAATACACTTAAAGGAGTCTCCTCACTACAGCCATATACATGGAAATCTAAGGGACAACAGAAGCACAAACTGTAACCATTTTATAGGACGCTTCTTTCAGCACAATCCGAAACTTCTTTAAAAGATTTCTATTTCTAATGTAAAGTGAAGAGGTCTAATCCGTACTTCCTGAGAGTGCTGCCTGAGAGTGCTTCCTGAGTAACCAACAAGTAAAGATCTCAGGATTTGACCAAAGGAGTTCAGTTAAAATGTCCAACAAGTAAAGATCTCAGGATTTGACCAAAGGAGTTCAGTTAAAATGTAACAGGAATTCCAGGCTTTGAGATTGTCTGTCTATATAACACTGTATGAACTCCATTTGTGCATGTAGTGATTGCAACTAATTGTGTAATCAGTTAACCATTTGCAGAAATGCCTTTTAACTGGCCACCTCCCTCTGGCATCTGCATATGCAATTACTGTGATTAGACATGAAGTCATGGTAACTTCAAGCACAAATTGTGTGCATGTATTTTTATACTTGCTGTTGCTGGGTAACTGGTTCACACAGTTCTTAAAATCTGTGCGTCAATTACTTCTGAGGGTTCCTACTGTAGTAATATCTAGTATACTTATGTGATGTATTCATGGAAGGATCTCAGAGCAGTCCTTAACCATTAATTGAATATTTTGCAATACCACTGTGAGTATTTGATTGTTCATATGGGTCTGCTGAGACTTAGAGGCTAAGTCCACCTTTTCAAATATAACCTCTAACTTTTGGATCCTCAACTTAAATGCCAAGATAATTTTTCTACGATCCCCTGTAAAGTCAGTGTCAAACCAAAGAACAGAACCCAGGAGTCATGATTTTCAGTCCCAAACTCTAACCACTAGCCAACATTCCCTTTCTGTGTACATTAATATATACTGCTAATTTTGCCTGTCTTCTGAGAAAGGGATTTTTAAAATTACCTAGCCTGTTTACTACAGTTTAATAGTAAGTTTAATATGATTTAATTTTGTTTTTGCTTTAGCTATATAGAGAACATAGGTTTTATTTTAATAACAATTACATTGATAAATTGCCAAATAATGTAGGGTGTTAGTCTCTCTAACTCAGGAATTTAGTGTGTGAGGTAATATCTTTTATTGGACCCACTTCAGTCCAATTTTTTTTTTTGTTTTTTTTAAAAAGCTACCTCAGCCACCCAGTTTCTCTCATATGTGGGGACCAGCACTGCTACAACACTGCTAACTTCTGTATTGGTATTTGGAAATTTAAAGTGATTTATTGGCACAAAATTTCTTACAATCATTTTTCACAAATCCACTTTTCCAAAGTTTTGACAAGATTCTTGGCATGATTTGCAAGTAATACGCAAAGATACTTAAATAAAACTTCAGTTTTGTAGAGAGCAAACATATGCCATCTAAACATTTAATTAACCATATACACTGCACATAGAAAATGTACAGTGCTGTCTTAATAAACATGCATACTATATATTTACAACAATAAGGCGTATAATATAATTTTAATAACTCATCAAACTACATATAATGCGGTACAGAGATTTCAGTATAAAATTTCTGATGCTTGGTTTGCTTTAGTGGAGTAAAGTGTTCCTGGTTTTAAAAAAAGCAGGGCCTTCATGCTTTATAGGACTGAAATCCACTTTCACTTGACCAAGTTAATTTTACTGTAGCAGTTATTCATCTGGATTAGTAGTTTAGCATAGAGAGAATCCACTCCCACTGTTGGCTCTCCTCTTCATTCCTGGATTGAGGACACCTTTTAAAATCCTGGTTCCACTTACTGAAACCCATCCTAATAAATCTGAATTTAATGCTTTCCTAATTTAAATGGGATGAACACATTGACCTTGCAAATATCTATGCATAACTAAATTAAGGGCACAAATACCAGATGCACACATACAAATCAGTTATTTGTAAACACACACACACAGGCCCCATACTCACAAAATGCCCATTTATACATCTGGTATTTGTATTCCTAAACTACGTGTGCACAAATAGTTTACATGTGCCTAACTTTGAAACTCTGGCCCTATGTTTTTTTGAAATATAGAGGCCCAAACAGAAACCTCAGATCTAGTCTCCTTACAGCTTTGCCTTCATATGCATGTGAAGATGCAGTATTCCAGCCAGAGTGTGACTGCAAAAGGCATTGCAGCTGAAGTCATGTGAAATAATGCCTTCTGGAGCTCCCCTGTGCACAGATGTATCTTAAAAGTACAGGAGGCACATAGGTGTAGTCTCCTTACCCTGTTACATTCTCACATGTGTAATATGCCTGTGTTAACGTTGTTGGAATCTTAGATTTTGCATTTCCCAGTCTCTGCATTTTTTACCGAGACAACTTTTAACATTTTTTAATGTCATGGTTACAGGGCTAGCTGCACCTCTGTCCCTCTCTGGTCTCTGAGTGTGCTCTCTTAGGATTCGGGCCTTGAGCCCTTGTCTCTCTTGGGGTGGAATCACTCTGCCCGACAGCCTATCGGCAAAACTCATGTCACTCAAGGGTGTGAATAACACAGTTACGCTGTCCAAACTTCCTGTGTAGACAGTGCTTTGTCAACGGGAGAGCTTCTCCTGTCAATATAGCTACTGCCTGTTGGGCAGGTGGAGTACCTACACCAACGGGAGTAGCTCTCCCGTTCGTGTGTACGTTGCATCTTCACCAGACGCTACAGTGGCCCACCTGCACCAGTGCAGCTTTGCAAGTATAGATAAGCCCTTAGTTTCCCAGGCCTTTGGCTCTGCTGTCCAAAACCAGTCCAGAGACCTCAGCAGGGTGTTGGAGGTGGAAATGTCAAAGCCAGTGGCTCTTTGTGTTGTCCTTTAAGCGATGGAAGATGGGTGGGTGTCTGAAGCCATTATACTCTTTTCTGCTTACCCGCATGTGACAATCAAACATGTAGTATTCATAAGTTATTACAAAGCAACCCCATGTCCTTCACAATTAACTTTTTTTTTTTAAGTAATTTGTTGTTTGCAGTGTTGTTGTAGGCATATTGGTCCCAGGATATTCGAGAGACAAGGTAGGGGAGGTACTAACTTTTGTTGAACCAACTTCATATGATGAAAGACCAGCTTTCGAACTTACACGGAGCACTTCTTCAGTGGTTCCCTATCACACTGTGACATCTGAAGCAATAAATGTCGGCTGTGATTAATTTATCAACTGTAAAAGCCATTTTTGCAAGCATACCTCCGAGCAAGAAAGTTTACTGTTGTGGTACAATGAAGTAGAGGAAAACAAACATTGAGAGGGACAAATGTTTTAGTGATAGTTCTGTTAAAAGTTGATACATGATTTGATCTTGCTGTTGGTGCTTCCCATGCGCATACACTTGAGGGGTAGATCCATGGGTCCATGACATGTCTGGAAGTGAGTTATTAGTGGAAGAGGGTTGAATGGTATGAAGTGATATGGGTTATCACTAATTATTTAGATCTTGTTTGAGAGACCACTTCCAATTTTTTTGGTTTCTTACTGAATGCAATGCTTCTCTGGTTCCATAATTTAGTCTTCACATGATAGCAATATATTAACTCTTGGGTCCAAGTTCATTTATTTTTGAACGCTTTCCATTTCTCCATGTCTTTATGACATCACTTCATCACATCCCATTCTTCCATTGAAACGCACATCCTCATTTTCTCTTTTGAATCTGTTTTCTTAGGTACAAATCCAGTGAGCTTACAAAAAGAAAAGGAGGACTTGTGGCACCTTAGAGACTAACAAATTTATTTGAGCATAAGCTTTCATGAGCTACAGCTCACTTCATCGGATGCATTCAGTGGAAAATGCAGTGGGGAGATTTATATACATAGAGAACATGAAACAATGGGTGTTACCATACACACTGTAAGGAGAGTGATCACTTAAGATGAGCTATTACCAGCAGAAGAGCGGGGGGAGGGGAACCTTTTGTAGTGATAATCAAGGTGGGCCATTTCCAGCAGTTGACAAGAAAGTCTGAGGAACAGTGGGAGGTTGGGGGGGGGGCATAAACATGGGGAAATAGTTTTACTTTGTGTAATGACCCATCCACTCCCAGTCTTTATTCAAGCCTAAGTGAATTGTATCCAGTTTGCAAATTAATTCCAGTTCAGTAGTCTCTCGTTGGAGTCTGTTTGTTTTTGAAGGTTTTTTGTTGAAGAATTGCCGCTTTTAGGTCTGTAATCGAATGACCAAAGAGATTGAAGTGTTCTCCGACTGGTTTTTGAATGTTATAATTCTTGACATCTGATTTGTGTCTATTTATTCTTTTACGTAGAGACTGTCCAGTTTGGCCAATGTACATGGCAGAGGGGCATTGCTGGCACATGATGACATAGATCACATTGGTAGATGTGCAGGTGAACGAGCCTCTGATAGTGTGGCTGATGTGATTAGGCCCTATGATGGTGTCCCCTGAAAAGATATGTGGACATAGTTGGCAACGGGCTTTGTTGCAAGGATAGGTTCCTGGGTTAGTGGTTCTGTTGTGTGGTGTATGGTTGCTGGTGAGTATTTGCTTCAGGTTGGGGGGCTGTCTGTAAGCAAGGGCTGCCCTGTCTCCCAAGATCTGTGAGAGTGATGAAACCAGTGAGTTTACAGTAGCTGTTTAGATAGATGTTCCATTGTCTCTGCAGCTCCAGATGCATTTCCAATGTTTTTCTAAGCATAGTCAAGAATTGCTGCTTTTCTGTGTTCCTCTTTAACAGCCTTGTGACACTTAGCATCCTTGTATCACACCCTACAGACTATTATAATTTTTTGTACAAAATATGCCTTGAGATATCATTTGAAAACTAATAACTCACTGATCATTAATATTCTTATGTTATGTATGTGGTTGGTATTAAGAGTTATGGAATATGATTTAATCCAACCCTGGTATGTCAGGGGAGTTAGCAATCTGGTCTGTCCCAAACAAAGGAATGTGTTTTCCCCAGCTGGAAGCTACTTCCAAAATACTTTGAAAGACCATGAGAATTTGGGCATAAAACAGATCCCTCAAACTAGTAAAAGGTGGATGCAAGCCTTACACTAATAAGGGTGGGGAGAAGATAGCAGGGCGTCTATACCTATCTGGGAGAGAAGCTTGGTCTGGGTTTTAATTTTCAAATAATACATTGCAAATGTTTACTTGTCTATGAAGATAGAGGCTGAACCTTGGGTGACAAGCAATTGAATCAACTGCTTGTTTACAGTATTACTAAATCATAAAAGTGTATAGAGTGAGGTTGTTTCTGAAAGCTAATGACACACTGGTGATTAAAATCACTGAAATGTCTATTAAAATTATGTGAGGAAATATGGATACTTAATGAAATTATGTTTTAAAGTATTACTTGAACTCACTTGAAATCCTGTGTGTACTTTGTAATTTATTTCATTTTCACCATAAGCATCTCAGTGCGGTGTTTAAAGGGAACGGTATATTTACCCCAAGTTAATAAGCTGGTGGGTTTTGTCGTCTTAAGGGAGCAAACAAATCTTATTATTCATCTGAATGTTGCCGGAGGGGACTGAACATATCTGAGCATTCTGGTCTGGGGAAGTTCGGGATAGGGAGTGTGTTGGGGTCACCAGCTAACTTCAACCAAGTGTTTGACAACTGCTGGCAGGCTGTTGGATTCAGCGTGGTTGAATCAGAGCTGTATAGCATACAGAATAATAAGTGCATGCTGGGTGCTGGCTGTGTAAATGTCCCAGGCAGGGAGCCACAAATATTTCAGGGTGCTCAGGGTTGCAATACAAGTGGTGACACAATCTCTCACTGGTCTGAATTGAACCCCAGAGTGTGACAATTCCTGCTTTTTCTGTGTTCCTGTTTCATAGCATAGAAACTCCTGTATTGTGTGGGCTGTTGGTAGGCCCTGATCATGCAAGGTGCTGAGTGTTTCCTGGAAGTAGTTTGGTGCATTCAATTCCCATTGCAGTCAGTAGGAATTTTATACATTGAGTAAAGTGTGCTGGATCAGGCCCTTAATGGTTAATTACATTGTGTGTTTCTGTGCATTTGCACAGCGCCTCAAACTAAATAGTCTGATTTAGGACCTCTAGAGGCTAATATGAGGTAACAATCTTTGAATATTTCTAGCAGTAAGCTGGATGCAGGTGACAATTGGAGATACATTTTTTCAATTTAAATCTTTACACTTGACTTTATTATTATGTCTACTATGTCCAACATGCTAGGAGCCTCCAGAAGCAAATAGGGAGTTGTGGTCAGAGAAGTAAATAATTTAAAATCTAGAATGTATACAGGGTTTAATGAGTGAGAGAACAGACCACAGTGAGACAGAGTGCAGGTACAATCTGTGCCAATGTAGACTTCTGCTTGGGTCATCTGAAATTTCCAGTGTGATAAGGGAAGGTACTGACTGATAGCTCTCGGGTGGCTTGCATTTGAAGAGTCTTAAAGTTTAAAGCCAAAAGGGACCCTCAGATCATCTTCTTAGACCTCCTGCATTTCACAGGCCACCACCACCACCCAACAGCCAAATTAAATCAAAGTATTACAGCCCACAGCAGAATAGACTATTCACCATAGGCAGAGAATAGGAGGGACTGAGGTGCACCAGTGCCTGAGGCCTCTGAAATAGCAGAAGAAAATTTCAAATGAGAGGTGCACAAAGTACCATTTCTCCTTGTTTTGAGAGCTTGCTTGCAGTAGAAGGATTGTCATGCTCTTACAACAACCCCACTGAGCTGAAGTGAGACAAGAAATCTATGTAAGGGCAATAACGCATAATTCTTCCTATCCCCAAAATGCGTGATAACTTCACAAACAAAATGGAGTAGGGATGCGCACACTGACTAAAAATTTTTGAATAGCTTCAATAGTGGCTTAAATATCACTCAGCTATTTTGCTCCAAGTATTTGGGCTGCCTTTTATTGCCTGCAGTCCCTTCAGCAATGCCTCCCGTGCCTCCATGGATTTGAAAATCCCCCTTTATGTGGTGTCTTCCAATGGACAGTTGTCGGTTATCTGCCTCCAAAAGTCATTCTATATCATGTATCCCTTGTCTCCCACACCAGTTTCAGGACCCATCAGTTCTCTTCCAGGTGTGGCTGCTTGCACCCTCAAATTTAAGAGAGGTCTTTCAAGCAGGCTCAAGATTTCCTACTTCCCATACTCCAGCAGGCAGAGCTGACAGAACTGCAGTGACAGCAGTTGAGCAGAAATACCAAGAGCCTTTCTACCGGCTGTAGCTACAGAAACTGCGCTTTCCCCACCAGTGGCTCAAGAGATTTGGAGTTAACAGCTTATTTTATGTAGATAAAACAAGATTTTACTCTTATTACTGTAAAGCCAGTACAGCTACGAGAGAGGGAGCTGGATTCTGTTTTGCATCAGCAAAATTCAGCTAAGTTGAAATTGCAGAATCTTTCTCACTGATGACAATGTGAGAGGCTGAAAGAACAACACAGCCTAACTCTTTCAGATTCCAGGATGAGTTGCAGGACTAGAAGTTAGGGGGAAAATGTGGCTGGAAACTATGGTATGCTGTGACTGAAAGTGAATAAATCTCCTCCCGCCTCCCGCACTCCTGTTAAATTTTTACATAGATACTTTTGAGAGTACAAAACAAGTCTGTCTGGGGTTAATGTCTGCCTCATGGAACTTCATCGAACATCCTAATGTTGACTAATAATAGCAATTTGTCATACAAACATATCAAAATAATTGGCTTTGCTTCAGTGGTAATGTTGATCAGACTCCATGGCAGTACCGTCTGTCACCAAAATGATGTACAGTAAGAGTGCAGATGTTATTTACAGTGTCTTACTAATTCCTGTCATAGGAAGAACTATATTTCTTCCTGTGTATAATAATCTAGCTGTTTTATAAGGAGTGCTGTTCATTTTCAACACCTTGAGCCAAATTTTAAGGGAACAGATAAATAGTTAATGAAAGTGTCCTACATTGTAGCTCTCTAAGGCATGATATTAGCAATTTTGGATGTTCTTGCTTTGAAGGAAGACATTTCTGCTATAAAGACACACTAATATGGTGTGTTTCAGAAACATACAGAGTACATACCTCTTACCTTGTACTTTGTAGAATGCATTCATTGTTAGCTAAATTTGTATTTGTTCTGTTTTCATTAATCTAATAATCTAATCAGATCCTTTGCATGCTTTGAATTAATTTGAATGACGTGAACAGTGTCTTTCACTTCAAGAAAACCATTCAAATATGGTATATGATTCCATTAGATTGCATTTAGATCATAATTTCAGTAGCTGGCTGTCGCATTCAAGACTCCAGTTTGTATTCCATTTTCATGACATAGACAAATAAAGCTAGGAAAGGTAAAGCCGGTATATGAAAAAATTATTGGTTATGTAAAATATTCGGGAGTGTAAGAGAATGATGCTAAATGTTTATGTGAAGGAAAAGTATTAAATAGAAACATCATCTTTCACTTAGTAGTAATATAATTTGTTAGCAAGCGCAACCTTTGCCTTAAGACTGCTATAAAATCCTTTCTGCTGTGAACTCCCAATGAAGTATTCAAAATGAGCATTTCCCATCCTCTGCAGTGGAATTGTTATTTTTACTTGATGGAATCCTTAATTTCCAGCCTAGGCCTTTGAGAGAGTTCATTCTATGAAAAGGAAGCAGAAACTTGCCTCAGGGCTAAGAACAGAGCTGTTGAATAGATTTTAATTGATGCATTTGTATGCCTTCTAATCTATCCTCCAATAAAGATTGGGATTTTTTTTTGTTTTAAGAGTTTATTATTTATCCAAAGCACAGATGACTATTCATAGCTACTTCGTGCAAAATTGACAGTATTGTTCCAGGCAATAATTGCAGGTAATTGCACCCCTACACCGGCACACAAATTGACTAATTAGCCCATAACACTAAACAGTGCATACAGTATTGGGCAAATACCTACAGAGCATATACAGTAAAGATTTATTGGAGCATTAGACACGTATACTGCACCCTGCTATGTTCGTAGCCATCCCTGTGGGCAAAAAGGATTGGAGGTGAAATCCTGTCTCCTGGGAGTTTTACTATTGAGCGGATTTCACGCTAGATCAACTTCAGTGGCCAAATCATTAGCTCAGCGTCCAGCATAGCTAGGCTGGACATCGAAGAAAGAAATTGAATACCTGGGCTTAGAGTAGAGGAGCTAAGCTAGGGAATGGTGCAGAGGAATCCCTCTCTGCACCTCCAACTGTGGAGCTATTATTGGGCTACTGCTGTGGCTCCGAGGCCTTCATGCATCCCTTCTGTGAACTGGTAGGAGTGCAGGAGGGTCCACATAACAGCAAATCCTCCAGCATCTGCAATTCCCACTGCATGCTGATCACACAGGAAACTGTTGCAGATCTTTTTGTTGCACAAGATTGTACAACTCGAATGTGGCTCTCCAAATCTGATTACCTTTGCACCACAGCCCTATGTGACATACTCATTGGTTTGGATTGTAGCCTGGTATCTGTGTCACCCCTGCCCTGTAACCTGGGGTGCCCTTTACAATGCCTTGCTCCTGTAGCCTCCAACCTGGATTGCTCACAAACAGCCTTCAACATTTAAGTCACTCTCAAGTCTGTCTGTGTGTGCTGCAGCCAGCCAGTCACATCTTGGCTCTTATCAGCCTTACAGATTACCACAGGGGGATGCCAACACGTTCCCAGCCCCAGATTTCCCCTGGAAACATATGGTCTGTACTGCTCAGCCCTTTCGTGGACAGTACAAATAGTCTGTTATTTCTTTAAGGGAATATGCACACAAGTTGTTACACCAAATGAAGTTACACAGACACTTCAACTTGAACACACTGTATTAGATAAAACAATAAAAACAAGTTTATTAACTACAAAGAGATTTTAAGTGAGTGCAAGTAATGAGGTATAAAGGTCAGAAATGGTTACCAGAAAAATAAAGATAAAACACTATTAGATTCAAAGCAAAGTTTTCTGATCACAGGCTTTCAGCAGTCTTATTGACCAAACTGTTTAGGCCTGCCTACAGAGTCCAATGGCTGGGGGAGAGAGTGGGGAGACTTGGGGTGTCTGTTCCTTTCTTTTTATAGTTCTAGTCCCCCCTTCTTGAAAACATTTCCAGCTGGGAGCAAGGTGACAGGTAGTCTGTGTGGAAGGAAACTCCATGCTGTTTCTTTGCTAAGATGTAGATTTTTGTCCTGGCCACCTTTCTTGCCAAGGATTAGCCACTTAGCAGGCAATGGTCCATTAGTCTTGTTTACACCTGGCTCAGGCATCAGCTTGCCCTTTTTCTCTGAGGTACTGGTTTGGCCACTCTCCAGACTTATCTGGAAAACATACTTTTAGTCCTTATTTCAGCTTATGTTTATAACTTCAAATATAATGCTGCTATGTGTATTTTGCCATGGTATTGATCAATAAATTATGAGTTTTTAAATGATACCTCCCAAGGCATATCTTGTACAAACATTATTATAATAGCGTGTAGTGTGTGAACACAGGTATATTCTTCTTCGAGTGGTTGCTTATGTGTATTCCACAATAGGTGTGCGTGCTCGCCACGTGCACCGGTGCCGGAAGTTTTTCCCCTAGCAGTACCCTTAGGGGGGAGCGCCCCAGCGACCCCTGGAGTAGCACCTCCATGGCACGGTATAAGGGGAGCTGTGAGCTCCCTCCACCCTCAGTTCCTTGCCTCCGAAGGTGTGTCGGAACTACTCTGCTCCTGCTTTGCTGTAGCTCGTCCCCAGAACTGCTTGTTCGTTGAGTGTTGGTACCTGTAGTTAGTTAGCTGTTTAGTTAAATCACTTAGTTAGAGTGCCCAGGCTGGGGCATGCCCCGCGCCCCGGGTTTTAAGTCGTGCAACACTTGTAGGTGATCTGTGCCAAGGAGTGACCTGCATGTGGACTGTCTGCGCTGTTTGGGAGAAGCCCATATCAGCGATCGTTGCAAGATTTGCAAATTGTTTAAGCCTTGGACCAAGAGAGAAAGGGACATTAGGCTCTGGGCCATTCCAATGGAGTCAGGACTGACCCCAACTCCGGCGCGCCGCTCCGAGTCGGCATTGGGCACTGCGGTGTCCGTGTGCGGCGACCCTCTGGCACCATCGACCAGTCGGCACTACTCCCTGTCCACGGGACATGCCAAGAAGGCCAGAAAGACGCCTTCTTTGCAACAGCACCGAAGTGAACCCGGGACAGAGGCTAGACCCATGTCGGGCAGTCCTTGATCCCCACCAGCCTCTAGGCGTCCGACTGCAGTCGAGTGGAGTAGCCCGGCCCATTCGGAGCAGGTCTCCCCAGATGTCCGGATGCCCTTCACGCCGGAGGCCCTGAAGGTGACCCGGGATGTTATATCCATGCTGGTACCAGGAGCACCGCCGATGTCGGCTCCACGCTCCAGAGGCAAGCTGCCGTTGGCATCTCCGCAGTCACCCCGGCTCGGTACCGGTCTCGGTCAAGGGAACATTCCCGACGCCGTTCACTGCCCAGCAACCATTCAGGGCAAAGTCCACATGGAATTGTTTCCAGATGCCAAGTATATCCAACTTGTCATAATGCACGAATGGAGTTCTCACTTTCTAAAAACAGTCAGTGGATTTCAGACCCTATACATCTGGTTAATACAGAGGTTTTCAGAGTAGTACCTGCCAGTCCAAAAGTAGAACCTCTCCGACAAACACACCACTCCACAAATTAATTGTATGTGCCAGAACTCAGTCATGGAACTTCAGTCTCATTGTCTAAGTCAATGCAGCATGAACTCAGCTGAAAGGAGGAGCTTTGCTGGCTTCCATCAACAGAGATTGTTTTGTCTGTTTTATGCACTTCTTTTATGCATTTTACGTTTTTAATTTTTTCCCTGTTGCTAGGGATTTCAAAGTGTGACTTAAAGAAAAGGCACTGATGAGGAAGAGGACCTGGTATTGTTAATATTTGCAAAAGCGAACTCTGCCAGAACGCTTACTTCAGAATTGTTCTGCTGTATTTTAGTCATCAAAGTCTCATTAAAGCTTTTGGAATCACACAGGCTTTGGGGTATTTATTAATTTATAGTGCCCACAAGTAGAGAGATGTAATTAAGTAAAGAAACAGTTAGGCTGAATATCAGGAAAAGCTTTTGATGGGACCTGTTATGCTGTGAAATATCTTCTAAGGGAAGTGGCGAAACTTCATTGCTGGAGACATTTTAAAATTAAGTTGCACACAGCATTTAAGAATACACTGTATGGAACAAGTCCCCACTGGCAGGAAGATGGACAAGATGACCAAATAGGTCAATTTAATCTCCAGCTCCTATGATCTGATTCTATTAATCACCGTCACACAAGGCACCCCGCTCTGGAAAATTTAGAGGGGAAGCATATTTTCTGTTCGTGTGAGCAATGCCTGACAAGAATTTAACAGAGTAGTTAAAGGATAATGCTCTCAAATTTCTCCCTGCTTGATAATCCCATTGCACTTGTGGGGGTGGGGTGGGATGTTGATTTTTTTTTAACCTTCTGTGCTTGCTAAAGGAGTGCATAAAATCCATAATGTTGCAGATGTTGAAAGTGTGTGTAGCATACATATTCAAATGAGATGTGTGCGCAGGTCTGCTGCGCACTGACCTGAGAAGGAAACATTTTTTAGAAACTATTTTGACAGATATTCTTCAGGAAATGGTTTTCATGGTGGTAAGGGAATTGTTACCTCTTAAAATTGTGCACAAGCAAATTTGTCGCTGTCCTATTTTTTCCTCACATAACTTGGTGTGAGAGGGTCGAGCTAGATGGCTATAGGAGAGTAATGGAAGGCAGATATATTAGCCCCAGGATAAGTAGGTCCCTTTTCCCTGGGTAAGGTAACAGGGAAGGTTCCAGAACAATCAGGAACCTTCTGGAGACAATTAAGACAGGCTGATTAGAACACCTGCAGCCAATCAAGAAGCTGCTAGAATCAATTAAGGCACCTGGGTTTTAAAAAGGAGCTCACTTCAGTTTGTGGTGTGTGTGTGAGGAGCTGGGAGCAAGAGGCACGAGGAGCTGAGAGTGAGAACGTGGACTGTTGGAGGACTGAGGTATACAAGCATTATCAGACACCAGGAGAAAGGTCCTATGCTGAGGATAAAGAAGATATTGGGAGGAGGCCATGGGGAAGTAGCCCAGGGAGTTGTAGCTGTCGCAAGGCTGTTCCAGGAGGCACTCTTTACAGCTGCGTTCCACAGAGCCCTGGGCTGGAACCCGGAGTAGAGGGCGGGCCCGGGTTCCTCCCAACTCCTGGTCAGACATAGGAGGAGTCGACCTGGACTGTGGGTTCAGAAAAATGGCCAAGCTGAGGGATGCCGTGAAGCTCCAAGGCGAGCAAATCCGCCAATAAGCGCAAGACCCACCAAGGTAGAGCAGGAACTTTGTCAGATTGGTTTCTGAAGTTGTAGGCTTTTTTTGATCATTAATCCAAATGCAGAGAGGAGCAGGCTTTGATGTTTTACTTATTACTTCTTTAAAAAACAGAAACAGGTGTGGTTTTGTTAAGATATGATTAGAAAGATGTAAGGAACAAAGAGAAATCCCTAAAAGTTGGTCTTATGTGCCAAAACCATGGATGTGAACACTTCACCTTCTGACTTGTTTAGCTTCTATATGCTCTTTTCCTGGTCCCAGGGTAAATGATTTCTACTATGATGCACTCACCCAGAGATATTACTGTCAGTCTCTACAGCAGTACACTAACATGAATTTGCACTTCAGCACCAGGTTCTCTTCAGTGTTAGAATGAGGGCATGTTAGGTCAGGTTCATACACCAATAAACTTATCCTGTAAATAGAAGCAACTGCTAGGGAATTAAAAGCACAGTATGATACCTCCAAAGGTGATTCTTACATATGAACACTGCCACAGAAAATAAAACATCTCACTTCCCCAAGGCAGAGGTTTACCTTTTCGGAGCAGTACATTGACTCATGTAGGGCCAAGTTTTACCCTTGGATATTTGCACACAACGCTCATTGACTTCAGTAGAATTTGTGCATTTGTATCTTAGAGACAAATTTTTTGTTTCTAAAGTAAGTAGTATATATGATTATAGCCTTTACTTTGTTACTCTTTACAAAGCTTTTATAATATTCTGTTCCAAAAACAGTAGGATAAACTTCCATAACTACAAGGCTTTATACAAAGGATTTTAGCTTGCAATTTGATATATGTGTAGATGCACTAACTGGTCCATTGCCCCTCATCAACTGGGGGATGTCGGGTCAGAATCTGACCTGAGTTACCCTGGCATGCATATGGTGAAATGTTGATCTATTACTCTGGTGCAAAGCTAGAGGAATTCATTCTGGATTTACACCGGTGTAGTAGAGATCAGAATCTGACCTAAAGTGGACACCTCAGTGGATACAGTATATTAGTGTAGTAGGAGCAATTAACAGAGGGAGATTTGAACAGGCCCTGTCAGAATCACCACCACAAAACATGCTTGAAAAAAACTGTTCCCCCCGGGGACAGAGATATATGCATAAAATAGTTTATGTATAGCACAGTGTGATGGGTTGCCCCCCTTAGGATGCCACCTGATATACTGGGATACCGCTGAGCTCTCCTGTTCTGCCAGCCAAGGCACGCTTTTTACCTGTTTTGCTGAGCCAGGCTATTAAGCCTCCTCCAGCACACAGGCAGGGACACACCCAACTGCAGAACTACACAGACACTGAGATCAGCTCTGGGAAGACTCAGCTTTAAGGGACTTGCCCCAGCACCCAGGTGTCCACCTCCCTTGGAGTGCAAACCCACCTCCTCCTCAATGTGGAGGAAGGTATGCACAGTCTCTCCCCACCCCCCAATTATGAATTGCACAAACTGGGTTATATTATAAACGAGAAATACATTTATTAACTAAGAAAGGTGAATTTTAAGTGAATATAAGAGATAACGGACAGAACAAAGCAGATTACTGAGCAAATAAAACAAAATATGCAAGCTAAGCTCAATATACTTAAGAAACCGGTTACAAAATGTAATTTCTTACCTTAAATGTTATTTTAGGCAGGTTGCAAAGTTTCTGTGGCTTAGAGTTCCAGTTATATTTATTTTCAGACTGGACCTGTCTTCCCCCTTGCCTTACCTTCAGGTGTCTTTAACAATCTGTCTTCTTGGGCGGACTGGCCATGGAGAAGAGTCCCATTTGTCTTCCTCCCCACCTTTAAATAAGGTTTACGTGAGGCGGGAATCCTTTGTTTCCCAAATTTGACCCCCGTTCCCTTTTAGTGGAAAGTTACAAGAAGTCCCAGAAAATGTTTAGTATCAGGTGACAAGACCACCTGACCTAGTATTGTCACAGTTACATCCCCCGGACATCTCCCAGGAGGGAGAGAGATTAGTATCTTCATGGTCTTGTTGTTCCTTCCTTATGGCCTATCAAATCTGATGGCCTGTCGTCTGGTGGGTGTCTTCCCAATACACATCCAGTTGAAATTGTTACATAGTCCATATTCCTAACTTTAGATTCAGAAAGGATACATGCATAAAAATTAGATAATCACATTCAGTAAATTTTAATCTTTCCAATGATATCTTACAAGACTCATCTTGCATAAAGTATCTCCGTTATGTCATATCCATAATATAAGCATATTTCCATAAAGAATATGGCATGTAATATCACACACAGTATTAGCTTACCTACACCATGTGTGAAACAGCCCGTAGGAGCACTGGATATGCCAGTGGTAGATTCTGTAGAGTGTTGGAAAAACTAGGGAATTGGAATATTCCTGCTATGAGATGTAGGTGCCGGTAACCTAACAAGGATCCCAACACACTGTATAGTAATGCACTGTGCTGCTTGCTGAGCTGCTGCTGTTAACCAGCTACCCATTATTTTATTCATTTTCATGCATTTGGCATCTTTCCGAACCATGAGGCACCTCAAACTATTTAAAATCCACAGCCACAAAAATGTGTCACAACACAGTAAATCAGTTCTTCAGCTGAGCTGAACAGGTCTTCACTTCCTACACAGGATGGAAAAAAATGCGGAAAAAATGCTGCCAAACTGCCAAACCTCCATCGTCCACTTGAGATAAAAGCGTGGCTTCAAACCATGCCCAGCAGATTAACAAATCCAGTCTCTTGGGGACCAATTAAGAAAAAACTTTTCCAGAGTTGAAGACCCCTCATAGCAAATGGTCTCTCATCATCCCCCTGTTTAAAGAGAGTGAACTTGAGCACCTTACTTTACAGTGTTGTAAAGGAGAGAGGTGACCTCTGAGGTAACTAGAATCAAGCCAGTGAGGGCATTCTAACTTCAAGCAAGCACCTTACATTTCCAGCTGTAATTCATTGGTAGCTAGGGCCTACTCAGCAGTAATAGTATCAAAACCTTTCTGCAGGCCAATGGTTTAATTTTTGTCTGAGGTTTCCCTTGGGTCTGTCCAGATGTCGGTGTTCCAGTTACCACGTACTGAGCTACCAGATGGTTTAGTGATCTTTGTCAGAGGAGGAGGATAAAGCTTCTGATAAAGGATCCTTTTGTTGGTGTTTATCGTTGTTTGCATCAGAGTATTTGGCTTATTCACAGAACAATTTATTTAACTTTCTTTTAAACGGGTAAAACCTGTTTAAATCTGTCTACCAAGAGAGTAACAAAACACTGAAGCTGAAAAATCTGTTAAATCTGTACAATTCTTTCCTTGTCAAAGTTCATGGTCAGTACTGTGGCTGTGGTCAACAGTAATATTTCTTCAACAGCCATTTACAGCCCTAGTGTTTTGGACATAATCAGCTGTTTATGCATGAGATACGAGCTTTCCACATAAATTATTTATTGGAAAGCAGTTCGCCTTTCTTCTTTGCTTTGTTTTGGTTGTAGCTATAGAAGGTAATCCAAAGAATCAAGTCTTTCAGAGGGGAGTAACAACTCTCTTCTGAATTACCAGACTCAAGAATCCCACACTTCGAAATATTCCTTCTAGAGCAGTGTTTAGATGTTCTGACAGGATCATGCCGGGAATAAGCCTGCTGCATATGCTTCCCCTGTTTTGCAAATGAACAAGCATTATGAGCCTGACATCTTTCCTCAGCAACAAAATACATTTAAAAAGTTAAGTTCAGCTGTGCAATCCCTATTCCTGATGACCAACACATGGAAGGCAAAGGTTGAAAATCAGCCCTTCATTCACACAAGAGGTAAGAGAAGTGCCACTCAAGGATAAGATAGCAAAACCAAAGGATGATGTTTCCCCTGGCCAAGTACTCTTTAGTGGAGAGTTGAGTGCCCAGTTTAAAATTATGAACATAGGAACTGGCATACTGAATCAGACCAATGGTTCATATGGTTTGATGACCCGTCTATGTCTGAAAGTGGCCAATACCAGTTACTGCAGAGATAAACGCTAGATTCCAAACAGTGGATAATTATGGAATAACCTTCCATAGGGGAAGTTTCTTTGTAACTTTCATCAACTAGTAGCTAGCTTTCACTCTGAAGCACAGGGGTTTATATTCCATATATATGTGCTATCGAATGTTCAATAGAGTTGTGTGTATGCCTTGTCTATGCTTCTGTTGGGGTAATAGCACAGTCTATATTATATTAATTTACATATATTTTTAGGGATATATCTATTGCTGGAAATTTTGCATTTCTTAATTCAGAGTTTTATCCCATGCCAAAAAGATCTAAGTATTTTTCTGAAAAGATATATATTTATTGGTCTATATTAAATGAAAGTTGCATGGTTAGAGCACTATTTGGGCCAACATATATTTTGAGAAAATGATACAGATGTGACAGGTTTCAGAGTAACAGCCATGTTAGTCTGTATTCGCAAAAAGAAAAGGAGTACTTGTGGCACCTTAGAGACTAACCAATTTATTTGAGCATAAGCTTTCGTGAGCTACAGCTCTCTTCATCGGATAACCTATTGAGGGAGGGAGATGTACAGTGAGAGTTGATACCATGCTAGATGTCAAGTAACAAATATCAAAAGCAGCATATAATTTACATGAACTTTAAATGTTTGGAATAGGAGTATGATTGGCACTGACACAAAATATGAATTTTTAACATAGGGATCATGTCTGTCCTCTTTTATGGACAGAGTCAAGGAAATCCACAACAGAAATTGGTGAGAAGATCTGCTCATTCCAAAGTTAAATGTCTGTGAAAGATCTTCAGAGTCCATTGCAAAGAGTTTCTTGCAACATCAGAATTTCTAAGTAGAGCAAACCAGTCTAAAATATCAAATATTATAAGAAGACAATTGTGGACATATTTAGGTCATGCTTTAAGGATGCCACCATCATGACTTTCATGGCAATAATATGGACACCAACTGTAAACAGAGAAAGAGGGCAATCTAGAGAAACATTAATCAGAACAACGGAGAAAGAAGCCAAAACAATCAGCATGACAATCAGAAGCCTAAACAGACCAGCATAAGACTGGAATAAATAGCATAAACTGATGGATGCCCTAAGCACTTGCGAGTGTGGGAGGATAAAGAAGGAAACTCTCTCTCATACTTTGCACATGTAGGAAATCGCTGAAATCTCTTAAAACAATATGCAGTTCTTTTTTTTTTTCCAATGGTGGACAATTTTTTTATTGCTGCTGTTTTAGCATCAAATATATGTTATGAAAAACCCATCTTCCACAAGAAGCCACATTCTGCTTCATTAAAATAAAACAAACCGAACAAACAAAAGCAACCCCACATCTTATTTACTTAGAAAAAATAACATTTTGAGAAAGGAACCACCAGGGAAGGAGGCTGCAGATGTTGAAGTCAAAGTTTTGGCTGTGGAGCTTTTTTCAGCATTTGTCAGATTTGACAAGTTCATGTAGATTTTGGTTTGTGGAGGGATACATATGTTTTATATTTTCTGTTTCATGCCAGCAGGTGGTATTCATTTGATAAATTGTTATGCTTGCTTAGTGAGAAGTCATGTCCTTTTTGTTTTTTCTTTCTTTCTTTCTTTCTTTTAAAGGCTAAAGGGAGTCTTGCCTGAGGTAGGAATTCTGGTTTACTCCTGGGAGAATTCTGCACACAATATTTTCAAATGCTTCAAAATTCTGCGTATTTTATTTGTCAAAATAACACAATATAATCACAGCAGTTTTGATTATTTTTGGTCATTTATTTCAAAATACCTGTCATCAAGTACGTCTCTAACAATATAGACAACAAAAAAAATTCAAAAAATGTTTTTAACAAATAGATTCCTTATTAGGCATATTAATACAGAACTCTGAGTAATAATTCATTCAAATTTCAATACAGAACCGTATTTCCCACACCCCTTAGAAGCAGTGCAAAGGCTTGGGGGAGTCAGGGCAAAAGAGGCGCTGAGGGAGAGGGAAGTAATTGCTGGGAAGAAGTCTGGGTGTGAACTTGGAGGGTTGTTGGGTATGAGTAGGAAAAGTCTGGAACAGTTTTTTTTTTTGTGGGGGTGGGAAGGGACTGTTAAGGAGCTTTCCCACATACAGACTCTGGCTGACCCCTAGCCTCTCCCATTCAGTCAGGCACATCTTCCCTCCACTCCCACTCATACCCCTGTTCCCATGTGGCCCTGCATCCCTTCCCCCAATGGCCCTGCACCTTCACTCCCATTAATCCCCTGACCCAGTCTTTCCTCCCCCACTAGTCCTTATGAACCCCTGTCTGACCCCCCCCAGCAGCCCCATGCTATCTGTCTCCCCATATACCCTGTCTCCTGACCTGGCGTAGCAGGCTTTGTGAAGAAGGCAGGCTCTTTCTCTTCCCTAGCTGGGAGGGCTGCTCTGTTCTAGCACCGCAGCACCCTCTGGTAGACAAAGGTGGAACTGCAGCAACATTCCAGCAGAAGCTTTTTTCTGCACACAAAAATTTAAAATATGCATGGCTCATTAATTATGCATACTTGCAGTGGCGCATAATTCCCCCAGGAGTACTGGTTGCTTGGACTTTACTGCATGCACTGAAACCTGATTAATAAGTTGCTTTTGTTAATCTGGAGTTGCAATGTCACTTGCAGTGTGAAGTTTTAGCAAATCAGATCATCCCACCCCAAAGTTAAAGGCTGAAATGAAGCCACCCCATAGTTAAGGCAAATGGTCTGCATAATATTCACTCTGTAGTACTGCTGAACAATAAGCTAGAGGCCGAGTCCAAAAACTGGAAAGAAATGCATTTCTCTTAATTATTCTATCCCTTTAAAAATCCAAAGTCCCTTTCACCAATTACAGTAATTGGTTTTGTTCTCTAAAATAATTAAATGATTTGTTCTCTTTAAATAGTCAAACAATTTCCTTTTGGTTTTAGGATAACTTTGATCCAAAAGGAAATCATTCAGTAGTTTTTCTACTCAGCATCATTTGGGATTCCTGAAAGAAATCTGTGAGTCCCGCTCTGTCCCTTCACAAAAATTGAACAAGTATTTAATTCACTAATTTCTTGCTGATTGATAATTAAAACAAATTAATCAGCTCAAGTGTGTTATATGTTTTTAGATCTCAGTCCATCCTAAATTAGCCTGGCCTGTGGAAAATGTATGAATCACTCATGCTTCACAGCTGCTTAAGCCAAATATGACTTTGTTTCTTCAAATCCTCTTTCTCTAGCTATTGTGAAAACCTCTTGATGCCTTTCAGTCTGTCCCCATCCGAAAATCAGTTTCAGGCTCTGGGGGCGCTCACTGAGCACTTGAACAATGTAAAATGAGGAAGTACTCCACAACTTGATAAAAGATCTGTCAGCCTGAGAAGAACTTGAGAGGGAATGTTGCCAGGAGTAGCATCTCAACATTTCTAAGATGTGTTAGAGAGAACTGTTTTCTCTCAAGCCACAAACCTACCCCCTTTTACACTGACCTGGTAGTTGAGGCCAGTGGCTGTATGGAAACTCAGATGCTGAGATTGTAAAAATGGGTTTGTACCTTATTCCTCAATAGCCATGCTGCCAGGTGCCCTTGAGGACACAAATGGTGGCAAAGATATATATTTCTATGAAAACTTTTTTGTTCAAAATGTTATGTGGCTGGAGGAAAAATGTGAGTGTACGAAGATGCTCGTAGATGAAGGATTCAGACTTTCACTCTTGTAACCCATTGTGCAGCAGGCAAGCACAGTTGTAATTCCTTTGCCCCCATAATGACCGTCACTCATCTTTAAGTATGAGTATGATTGGAAATCACTTTCCATGTGTAGGGTTCAGGAAACATGCCAAGGCAAGCACTATTCCCTCTAAGCTGTGCACGTGTGTGCGCGCACACAGATCCTAAACCCCGTGCACAAGGTGAAACACCATGCACACAAAAATTTGCACAGAAGCACAATTTGCACAGAAGAAATTTTTTGCGCACACTGCCTGTCAAAAATTAGAGGGAACATTGAAGGCAAGTTGGTGTCTATGTTCCCTCCTACTATCCGCCAAGGTGGTGCAACAATATTCTATTGCAGTGGCTCTCAACCAGGAATCCGAGGCCTGCTGGAGGCTGTGAGCAGGTTTCAGGGGGGCTGCCAAGAAGGGCCAGCATTAGACTCGTTAGGGCTCAGGGCAGAAAGCTGAAGCCGTGCCACATGGGCTTGAAGCCCGGGCCCTGAGCCCCGCCGTCCGGAGCTGAAGCCAAAGCCTGAGCAATGCAGCTTTGCAGAGGACCCTGTGGCATGAGACTCCAGGTAATTGCCCTGCTTTGCTTCCCCTGACATTGTCTCTGGCTTTTATATGCTGAAAACCATTTTTTGTGGCAGAGGTGGGGCGTAGAATTTGTATAGCATGTCAGGGGAGAGGCTCAGAAAGGAAAAAGGTTGAGAGCCTCTGTTCTATAGCATGTTCTGCTTCCTTCAAAGCAGAGTGCTAAGCTCGCTTGTCATGTGCCGTATCCTCCCAGGTCATTAAGTCGAGCCCAGCAGACTGTATATGCTGCCTCATGCAGTCCTTGTAGTGGAGTTTGGGATGGCCTTCCTACTGCCTTTTTCAAATTCACCATCTAGAACTCTTAGTCGATTGTTATCCATACGTATGATGTGGCTGACCCAAGTCATTTGCCTCCGTGCTAGCATGGCTGCTAGCTGTAGTACTTCATTGTTGATGAGTATCAGAGCAGTTGATTCCCATTATGCTGTGTAGGTGGCATTCTTGCAGGCAATTAAGTTGTAGGATATGGCGACAATAAAGGGGGTAGGTCTCTAAAGAGTATAGAAGACAATGGAGCACAGCTGTGTAAGTTTGGCATTTTGTGGACACTTTGATCTTCCCTTCTTTTCTCCTCCCCTTCCCCCTCCCGCACCATCTTGTCCAAAGACTTTTTTGTAGACTACCAGAAGCTGAGGCCGCTGACTTGAAGTGTGCTGAAAGTTCTTTATCAATGCTGCTGATGTAACTGTGCTACATAGGTAGCAGAAGGACTTAACGTTATTTAATTGGCAGCCATTCAATTTTATTTCTGGTGCTGATGGAAGGAATGGGCTTCTGCCAGGAGATGGTTGACACAGGATTTCTGTTTTCTTTACATTAATACAAAGGCCAAAAGGAGAGATAGCATGGGCAAAGGAATTCAACAGTAAAATGTTGCAGGTCATTCTCAGAAAGTGCGACAAATGCTGAGTCGTCAGCATCCAATAGATCCTTTATTTCATTTTGCTGGGATTTGCTTTTGGCCTTGAATTGGCGGGGGTTGAGAAGTCTGCCATCAAATCGTGTTGTTAAAGTGACACCTGTAGTGGTAGTACGTGCGGCAACTTCTAGTACTCTAGCCAAGAGCAAAGTAAATAATGTAGGGGCAAACACACAGCCCTGTTTAACCCCATGGGCTACAGGAAAGGGATCAGATGAGTTAGCACCCACTGATACATGGGTCTGTATTTTGTCATGGAAGCAGAGTATAAGATTGATTAGTTTGTCTGGGAAGCCAAACTTTGCAAGAAGGCACCAGAGAGCAGAACGTCCGACAGAGTTGAACGCTTTACTAAGGTTGACAAAGGCAACATACAGGGGCATTTGTTGTTCAGCAGCTTTCTCCTGTAACTGGCATAGGGTAAATATGTCAGCAGTGCTGCGTGATGAACAAAAATCACACTGGAATTCAGCCTTTTCAGCAACAGCTTACCAATGGTCTTTCCAGCGATGGAGAGGCATGAAATGCCATGATGATTGCCACAATCATGGATTATGCTTGTAAAACCTCATTTTCCCAGCAGAAAGTAAATAAGTCTAGTAGAGCTAGAAGTGTAAGACCACTGTGTTTCAACACTTCAACTGGGATTTCATCAGCTCCGTTTGCCATTTCCATAAATGCATTCTTAGTCTCCTCCGAAGTTGGTGGATCTTCGAGTTCAAATCGGACTGGTCTTTGCTTGATTGAGTCTATTTGATCATATGCGCTCAATTCACAATTGAGGAGAATCACAAAATGTTCTTTCTAACATTCTGTTGTGCTCAGGCAGGTGGGTGGTGCCATCAGTGGACAGGATTGGACAGTTATTGGCTCATCATGATCCGCAAATAGACTTTAACTCCTGAAAAAAGACCTCAGGTGTTATTAGTATCAGTAAGAGCTTGTAGTTCTGTTCCTTTATTTCTCTACCAAGCATCTTCCATCTCCTGCAGCTTTTTCTGCACTTCAGATTTTGAGGAGGAGGGGTTGTTCAGTTTAACTCTGTGCATGGCTTGATGGGCCACCAAGAGTGCTTGAATATTGTCATTAGCATTAAACCAGTCCACATTTTGTCAAGTTTGGACACCAAGGACTTCTTCAGCTGTTGATTGTGCTGCAGTTTGAAAGGCACCCCACCTTTCATCGACAGTCCGCTTACTTTTGCATTGGCACAGTTTAATGGAAGTTGCTAACTGGGTTCTCCCCTCTTCTGTGCAAAGTTTCGAGACCTTGACACATCTGTTTAGTTTTGGGGGCAATTTTCAATCTAGGACTGTGAATCCTGAGATTGTCTAGTGCGGATAAGCTGGTGATGTACAAAACATTCTGTGCCTCGCCTAGCCCTGGTAATGTAAACATCCCTCCGGCATTATGATGAGTAATGACATAGTCTAAAAGGTGTCATCATTTTAACCGAGAGTACTGCCAAGAATAGAATCACTTTTCTGGCACCTTGAAAAAGGTGTTCGTAATAACACTCTGCCCAGAGTTTGACCTTGCTAGGGAGTAATTCTCCATTTGTATTTAGAGATCCATTTCTGAATTTCCTCATGACTCTATTCCAAATGATGTAATAATTTCCAGTGCAAGCATTGAAGTCACCCAGTAATAAGATTCTGTCATTGTTGGGTATGTTTCTTAAAGTGTCACTCAACTGATGTAGAACCTAGTCCTCTTTTCTTTGGGAAAAAGTTGTGTTAGGGCATAGGTACTTATTATTGTCAGAAAATTGTTGTGGGACTGTAGTATCCTCAACGTCATTAGGTGCTCTGATATTGACACAGGTTGCTGAGCTAGTTGATTATTGATGGAGTTTGCTATTGCAAGACCTAACCTGTGTTGGCTGATGTTTTAATTTGCCTTGTAACTGACCAGAAGAAAGTGTTTTCTTTTTCTCTAAATTCACTGCTTTCATGTAGTCTAATCTCAGATAAGACAGTGATATCCCTTTCATATCTGTGTAGCTTTTTTGCTATTAATGCGGTTCTTCTACGGGCTCGATTTTCCTTTTGGTCAAGTTGTGTGCGAATGTTCCAGCATCCAATTATCAGTTACTGTCCATTTTCGCCCGTTTCAGAGTTCAAGAATCCTATTTGTTTGTCTCAGTCTTGTTTTTTCTTTAGTAATGAGCCATTTATAAATGTCATAACAAGGCCCTAAATCCATGGTGCCTCATCCTACCACTCTGTAATGTGATGTGGTTGCCAGACACAATTTTCTATTTTCTTTCCTGCTGTGATATTGAATTGTCTTAATGTAAAATTTGCTTTGCTTTTAGTTTTCTTCCCAAAGGTTAATGCCATTAAGTTTAAGAGGGTATATATAACATTACAGATATTATTGCTTAGCGTTGCAATTATTATAGTGTCTTTGGTTAAATTCTGCTTGCCTTGGAAAACTGTGTCTGGAAGAACTTCTGTTATTCATGAATAAAGCAATGAAGTTTGACAAGAGCTGATTTGAAGTGCTGATCAAGAAAAGTGAGAAATCATAACATAAAATGTTAGATTTGGTATGTTGGTACCAACAAATTTATCTATCAGTCAGGGAACATGCAAGTCTATGGAAAGTTTAGTCACTCAGACATGAAGGAGACTAAGAAAGATTTGACTACTATGGACATGCCTTCTTCAACACGTGTTGGCCAAGCTTTGGTATCCACCAATTCCTCTAGCATTGCAGCAGCAGGAATAGTCCTAAAGAGGTGGTCATATCCCGAACAGATGGTCTGTTTGTGGCTGTGAAAGAGAATGCAGAATCTGAATTGAATTTGAAGAGGCAGTTAGTAGCAGGAGTGGTTTTGGTGGGGATTCATAGATTCCAAGGCTGAAAGGGACCACTAAGATTATCTAGTGTTATCTAGAGCTCTTGTATAACACAGGCCATAGAACATCCCCATCTTTTTAGAAGAACATTCAATCTTCATTTTAAAAATTGTCAAAGGTAGAGAATCCACCACAACCCTTGGTAAATTGTTTATTTCTGGTCTGAATGTGTTTATTTTCAACTACTCCTCCACTGGATTATGTTCTACCTTTCTCTGCTAGATTAAAGAGCGCATTATCAAATATTTGTTCCCAATGTAGTTACTTATAGCCTGTAATCAAGATACACTCCTTAACCTTCTCCTTGTTACGCTAAATAGATAGCTTCAAGGAGCTCAATCAGGCATATTTTCTAATCCTTTAGTTGTTCCTGTGACTCTTTTATGTGTACCCTCTCCAATTTATCAATGTCCTTGGTGAATTGTGAGTACCAGACTGGACACAGTATTCCAGCAGTGTCAAATACATAGATCCCCTGTTTTTGTAACCAAGGTTTGTATTAGCCCTTTTGGCCACAATGTTGCACTGAAAGCTCATGTTTTTTCTGATTGTCAATTCCCACCTCCGAATCTTTTTCAGAGTCACTGCTTCCCAGGATAGAGACACCCCCACACACACATATCCTATAAGTATGGCCTACATTCTGTGTTCCTAGATTCATTCATTTACATATAGCTATATTAAAATGCTTGTTGTTTGCTTGTGCCCATCTTACCAAGCGATCTAGATCGCTTTGTATCAGTGACCCTTCTTATTCATCATTTACCACTCCTCCCCAATATATTGATCTGCAAACCTTATTGGTGGTGATCTTGTTTCCTTCCAGGTCATTGATTAAAAATATTAAATATAGTAGAGCCACGAACTGATCCCTGCAGGACCGCACTAGAAACACATCTATTCAATAATGATTTCCTCATTTACAATTACATTTTGAGACCTATTAGTTAGACATCTTTTAATCTATTTAAAGTGTGCTATGTTAATTTTATATCATCCTCATTTTTTAATCAAAATGTGGTATCATCTTAAAGAAATCTGTTATATCAACATTATTACTTTTATCAACCAAACTTGTAATTTTCATTAAAAAATGTTATTTTGACATGATCTATTTTCTATAATCCTGTGTTGATTTATATTAATTACATTACACTCCTTTAATACTTTATTAATTGAGTCCCATATCAACCACGACATTATCTTGCTGAGAATCAGTCAGGCTAACAAGCCTTTTTAAAAATTGATACAACATTCACTTTCTTCCAGTTTTCTGGAACTTACCCATTTTCCCAAGACTTATTGAAGATCAACATTAATGGCACAGAGAGCCGCTCAGCCAGCTCTTTTAAAACTCTTAGATGTAAGTTGCCTTGACCTGGTGATTTTAAAATGTCCAACTTCTGTAGCTTTTGTTTAACATCCTCCTCAATACTGGTGGAATGGAAAGAGTGATATCATCCTCATCATCTGACTACATTATCTTTCCCCCCCCAATGCAAAAATAATTATTGAACGCTTCTACCTTTTCTGCTTTATTATTGATCATTCTATCATTTCCACTTAGTAGTGGATCAATACCATTATTAAGATTCTTCTTGTTACTAATATACTTAAAGTCAGAAGGAGGTTTATTTTAATTCTGTTGGCCATAAATTTCTCTTTGTATCCCTTTGCTTCCCTTCTTGATGTTCTACAGTTCCAATGATTTATATTCATTAATGTCAATTTCCACATTTGCTACAGAAAAAATAAAAATAACTGTCTTCACTTCCCCTCTAAACCAGATCAGGTTTTTTTTTAAAACAATACAGCCTTCTTCCTCAATTGTAGAATTGTGGCTTTGGGGGCATCTAATAAAGTGTTCTTAAACAATTCCCAATTAAAATTCACATTTTTTCTGATTGAATTCTACCCAGCTGATTTGTGTGATGATTATTTTCAGCTTTGTGAAATTGGCCCTTTTAAAGCACCAAGTGTTCATATCTCTGCTCTGGACTTTAATTCTGTTTGCCCAGTATAAAAGTGGTCAAATCATGATCATTTGTACCTAAGCTACTATAAATTTTTAAATCTGTGATCTGTTCCTCCTTATCTGTCAAGACAAGGTCTAATATAGAATTCCCCTGCGTTGGGATGCAAGGCTTTCTGCATTAAGAAATGGTCATCTATAATATTTAGAAATTCCAAGGATGTTTTAGTACTGGCAGTATGAGACCTCCAGCATATGTCACTCAAATTGAAGTCCTCCATGATCACTCAGGTTTTTTTCCTACACATTCTTTTCATTACTTTCCAATATGACTTACAGTGGGACCCACAGGATAATGTGGGCAATTGTCAAAGCTGCACCAGCTATGGAGTTTGAGTAGAAACATATTTCTTTTTCCTCCTTTTTATGGGGTTCTTTTCTTCAAGTTGTGACTTCAGTTTTTGCTTTTAATCTTGTTAGCAATACCATGGTTACAGCAACCTTTTTAATTTGTTACTAAATTAAGCACTTTAAATGCCATTTTGAATTTAGAGAACAGGACTCCTGGAATCTTTCTTCCAGGTCTTTTACAGTCAATATTGCTCTGAAAGTTCTAGTGAGACTGTTCAGAATATTTTTGGTGCTTGGACTTGAAGTGTGGCATACTTCTGGTTCCTCCAAGAACTGTGATATTTCACTACAGCAGCTTACATCCATCATCTTGAAGTTGAGTCTTCTGAGAACTGCCTTATAGCTGCTTTTCAATATTTTTTATTTTCCAAGAGCATCTTACAAGATGGCTTTCTTAATAGCAGAAAATGGTAAAAGCTGCCATAGACCCTCAGTTGAAAAATAGAGTGTAGAATAGTTCAGCCTTCCTGGGTTTTAGTGCAGAGCTATAGTCTGCCTGCAATTGCCAGAAATTGACTCTGGAGGGAGGAGATAAGACTCTCTACTGGTGATTGCAGAAGGGGATGCTTCAGTGTTGAGGGGGTTTTAAATTAACCTGTAAACTGCTTACTTCTGCCAGCACTCTGGAGTCAAGGAATGATCCTGTCAAAAGATAAGACCCTCCTTCTCTGTTGTGAATTTAGGAGCTAGGAACTGTCCTAAACTCTCCTGTCCTTTCTCCCCAGGCTTGGGAGTAGCCATTCCTGCCATTGATTTAGTCATCACCTGTCATCTTCACTTTCTTGTTATAAGACTGGCTATGGGGGCTATCCTCAAGATGGAGAAAAGGGTACTGGAAGTGTGTTCCAGCACTTCTATAACCCATAAGTGATTGTACTGAACGTACCAGAATGGTGGTCTAGTTAGTGTTCCAGAGTGTTCCAGCACGACTTGAGCCTTGCATTGGAGTCTGGGATTTCCAGGTTAGGGAACTCTTAACAGTTTGAGGAGGGTTCTTGTCTTTTCATGCAGTCATTCACAACCTAGTTTCTCCTGTCACTGGAGACATAAAGCAATGAGTCTGCCCCACTATTAGTGAGTGAGAAGACTCTTCTTCTCAAGTGGGCTTCAGTTAAGGAATCATATTTAGCATTGCTGTTGTCTAACTCAGTGCCAATTCAATATCTTCAAAAAGGGGGCCTCACAGTATTAGCAACATTCCACTGAGGAAACCCTACCACACTCTAACCTCCCTGGGTTTGGTTTCTGTCATCTTTCTGGTTAGGATGAAAATCCTTTCTGGTTTGGGGTAATATGACAAATCTTCACAACTTCTCTGAGGCTTTTTTCATGACCGTACAACATGAAGTGTCACAAGATGAGAGGAAGGCATTCCAAGGTGGATCTCACCAGTCTTGGCTGGATTCCAGTGACTTCATTGAGGTCAGGGGACTCCCCCTTAAAGAGTGCCCATCCTCTTCTCAACGCTCTGTGGACAGTTTTTCTGTTGTCCAAGAGTTTGGGGGTAAAAGCTGTCTGTAGAGTATTTTGAACAGGTTGGATCCCTGTTGTAATCAGCACGGATGCTTTGAAGTGACTGCGGAGGCACTAATTGCTTTGGGTGTCTGGTAGTGAGCTGAGATGACACTACTTAAGCCCTGAGGTGAGTTTTTTCCAGAGGAGAGGGCTTTGGAGTGCAAACAAGAAAGAAACCATACAAGTCCCAGCAGTTTTTAAAAAAAGCTCCCAGTTGTTCAGTTCATTTTAGAGAGAGGAAAGTCCAAGGATCAGATGCTTTGAGGAATGGATGCTGTATCAGCCTCAGGAAAGTTGTTGATTATATGAGAAACAGTTGGATACAGATTCTAAGTCCGCCAGAAAACAATCTGACTTTTCTTCTGTGGAGTCGAAGAAATGTATGATGAGGTGGATGGAACCAGCTGGGATGCAGCCCTACAGGCTGTAGACAAAGGCAGGAGGGGCAGCCTCCAGTGTGGCCACCTGTTGCAGGCAACAGCTGAAGAAATGAGCTTCCAACTGGAAGCTTTTTGTTGCAGGAGGCAACTGATCCCCTTTAAGGGGCAAAGCGTACAGCCCAATGGTAGAAAAGTAGTGTGGCTTTTTCCCTTAATATTCAGAGAGCAATTCCAAGATGGGAGCCACAACTTTGGGGCTTGCTAGAGAAGTCTTCCTCACTTATCAAATGATACTGCACCCACATGGTTAATGAGATGCTCTCAAGAATTGTGTGGGATTTGGAAGAAGCTTTGTAAAGTCAGGGTTTATTCGTGCACTCTGTATTGCCCTGTAATGTAGTTATGCAAAATATTAATAGATGTTGCCAAAAAAAAACCCCAACCCCAAAACCACTCTTCAAATATACGTTGATGACAATGACCTGTGGGACTAATTAGGTTAATAAACTGTGTGTATTATGGATGCTTCAAGGGACTCATTCACCACCAACTTCTGTGCTGTCATGGTGGCAGGCATAATTAATATGGTCATCAGCACAAAGCTCTATGCTGTTTAATTTGGAACACTTCTCTAGGCATTGAGCAGTGCTGGATTTTTTTCCCCAACATTGTTTGTTTTCCCAGCTCCCCACAGGGCCTGAACATTAAATACATTTGATAAGTTTTTTTCCTGGCTGCTGAGCAGCTCTAAACATTGCTTGTACTTTTTTCTACAAGTCACCTTATCCTGATTAAGTATAGGACTCTCTTTCCTGTCATTAATGCTCAGGTAAGGCTCCATATTTGTCTTGGGAGGGAGAGTGAAGGGGAGTGATACCTCATCCAGGTATTAGTGGATAGTAGGATAGTAGTGGCTATAACCTCCAAGAGCATGCTCATTATAGCTCTTTCTATGCCTGTAGGAGCTATGTAGCTCCCCACAGTGCTTGCCTCTTAGCCTTTGCTGTTGGACACAGGAGTGGGAACGCAGCCACACTCCAAACTACTTAACGCCTCCTGGAGCCTTACAATCCGTGCTAGGTTTTCCCTATCTCTCTCTGGTGGCAATAGCATTATTGCTGCCTTCTGCACAGCTTTCTGGGTGGGGAAGGAGCTCCCTGGGCACTTGTATTGGAACAACCCTAAAATGCCCCTAAACTTCAGAGTACTGTCGGGTGCCAGAAAAGCCACCACTTTGTTCTTCACAAATAAACTGGTTTGACCTCAAAGGCTTTCGCAGTGCGCACATGTGTTGGGAACAAAATATGTGCCATTCCCTTGTCACCGATTCCCTTCTCTTTCTCCCTTTCCCAGTTTGCTACCATTTCGTTTGTTTGTATATAAACTCCAGCTGTAAACATTAAACACGTTTTCAGTGAGCGAAATAAGAGGTTACTCCGTTTTCCTATTGGGGATTTGTCATTTTGCTGTAAGCGAATAACTAAGCGCTGCTTGCATGCTGCACTAATGAATTCTGCCTCTGTTTTGAGTTTCTGCCCTATATTTTAACTAGGGAGGTGGGGGAGAAACTTGACAAGATTTGTTTTATTTGCCTTACCAACATTGTATGCAATATTTTTTTAGACTCTTATAATACATTTTGAGCAGTGAGAACCTAATTTTCTTATCGGTCACTACAGTGTAGGGCAGAAATATAAAATGAATCAGACAGACATAGAGCCAGGAAGCTTTTAAGGAGACCTTGAAGTGGTAGGTAAGGGAACCTCTAAATCTAGCAAGTATGGTTCTTATTATAATTTATGATGCCATACGGGTGTTTTGTATCCTTGAAACCTCTTTGAATGGTGACTTTCTATGGTAGACATTACTTTTTCCTTACTCAGCTCTTTGGCAGAGGCTTAGGAATTATTTTATCTCTGAATTAAAAAATTTGAACTCCTGCTCTGTTCCATTTTTAATGTGTTCTCTCTATTATTTACTGTAGTATAAGGAGGCTTGATTTTTAAATCCTTGAGAATTAACTTACACAACGTTGCTAGTTCCAGCAAGCTGACATTTTCGTGGCCTTACATTTATACACGGGTTTCAGCATATGGCAGAAATATAACAATTGCGGTACCAGGGCAACCACTGGAAAAGTCTCTGATCCTGCAAGGTGCTGAGTACTTGCAACTTTCATTGCTTGGGAAGGCACCGATCCAACAAGCCACTTAAGGACACGAGTATCCAGAGTCTCAAATGTTCTCTCTGAATTTAGTAGGGTGACTCGTGTATCTAGTTAGGTGTGGGGCTTAGGTCCTCAGCATCTCTCAGCCTTACAGTTTGTATTCTGATTCTGCATCTCTATGCACAGACTTGTGGGCAAGTGGGCTGCAGTTCATTTAATTAAGAACAACATACACCAATATATATTCCAATGTACATAGTCTTGATGTACATCGTAAGACCAGCAAATGATGAGAGAAACCATTTTTTTTTGTTCTTGAAATTGAGAAATAATTGACCTTTTGTGTTCTTTCTTTTCCTATTTTTATTGCTAGGGGTGTGAGTTGATAGAGACACCGGATCAAGATTTCACTGACTTCACCAAGTGCCTTCAGATACTCCAGAAAAAGATAGAAGAAAAAGGTCTCCAGGTAAAGCCACCTAATCTTTCAATCTGTGGTAGTGTTATAACTCTTCCTCCTGAGAGAACCTAGGCTGCTGTATTAAGTTTGCACTGAAATGAAATGGTTATTTACTGTAGCCCTGTCAGTCTGAGCCCTCACCATATTTACGGCACAGAGAGTAAATATTTATGTTTTTGCTAGGTGAAATTGCCCTAGACAGATGGACAAACAAACAGCTTTCTTGAGACAGCTTGTATTGATTTGTGTTTTAATGAACTGCCTAACGTGTTGAAAAGTGATTTGTGGGTGGTTGCTGGCGCTGGTGTTCAAAGCAAGAGTCCCACTTGGGTATGTAAATAACTCTTCAAATCTTGGCACTCTGGACATTGATGCTGCCCTCCGAAAAGGAGTTAAGAAAACAAAGAACCTTAGGTTGACCAACAGCTTACTCCCTTTGAAATCAAAGGGACTATTTGCAGAGTAAGCAAAGGTTAAGCCAAGCGTGAGAGAAGTGGAATTTAGCTCCGGCTTCTCTGGCTGGGGGGAGCTGATGATGAGGAGTTCCTAGGGATCCCATCCTTTTCTTCCAGTAGAACAGCAACAGCACCTGATAGGGAAAGAAGAGGGAATCCCCTTTTACTCCTCCTCTAAAGAAAGAGCTCTCACTTCCACCAATGACCTACAGGGCGAAAGGCAAATCCTGAAAGGAGAAAAAGGAAATACCAACTCCTGTTGCCTTCCCTCTCTGAGAGAGGAGAGGTGAAGGAGACTCTAGCCTTTCACTCACTCTTTCCACTGCAGTGGTAGAGGGGAGTAAAGATTCCAGCCTCCACCAGCTCCCTTTCTTAATACAGTGGAAGCGCGGAAGAAGGAAGTGTTAATGTTACCCCCACACTGCTCCCTTGTTCTCTGTGCAAATACATAATGCATCTGTTTTGCTTAAAATCCCTTTTCAAATGTCTTCCCCTTCTAATAGGGAAGCATTTCCCTGGGGCATTTTTAAAGATTCTGGTGAAGAATCTCCCACCATGCACCTTTTTTTTGTGCTTTTTCCATCAATACAGATTCTCCATCCTGATAGAAACTGTGGTGGGGGATTCCCCTCCACACGCTGCAGTTGCTCTTATCTGGTACTTATGAGTCAGGAAGCCCTTTCCAATATGTTTACTCTTTTGTACCCTACCTCATCTCCTGGTTGCACAAGATAGTGTAAGGCTGCCTCACTTTGTAACACCAAGATCTGTGACAGCAGCCATCAGCACTGGTGAGTTTCAGAATCTGCTTTGACCACTGGGCCAGTCAGGTGCTGCTCGTTATGAATGAGGGTGGTAGAATTGGACCCAGAGTGAGGAGGGACTACAGTAAACCTAAACTTGATTGAGTTCTGTACCCTATGCTCTTATCAGTCTAATTTACTGTGGACAGATGGGTTTTAAAGGGATGTCATGAGACGTTTAAAACTGAATAATAACCACACAGTTAAAACGAGTGCAGTAGGAGTGTGACGTCTATAAAGGCATTTCCGCAACAAGTAACCTCTTCCTTAAATCTTTGACTGCTTTGATCCCCCTTTCATTTACTAGTGTAATATATTGTTAAGACCGATAAAGGATATCACACTTCAAATCCTTGATATTTTGTGAAGCACAAACCTAAGTGTAATTGCATTAATTGTTCGGAATAGTTGCTATAGCACAATAACTAACTTTTCAATTCAACTATATTGTTATGCTGCTATATGTAATGGCAGCTAAGGTATTGACTTTGAATTCGGTACTAACCTTTTGCTTTTCTGAGAATACAATCAACTGAAAAGGGCATGATTTCTCCAAACAGAACTACTGTGTTTATTAAATGCTGGCTATTTCTTGTTCAGGGTGTCTACTGCATAAAATACCTAAGCTGCAAGGTATTTGTATTGTTGTGAGCCATGCAGTTGGATGGAAAACATACATTTATTTTTCTATTGTTGACCTTTCTCTTTCTTGCATCCACCTTATGGCAGAAACAATCGCTGCTTCGATATACATAAATGACACAAATGAAATCCCAGACTGCATCACAAATCTGAAGTTTAAGTTTTTGTTGACAGTTCCTTCAGCTTACAAGCATTAACTGTCATTTGTCAGGAGTAGCGTGGACACTAATTTTGGGTGCCTCAATTTTTAGGGGCCTCGCCTGAGAAACCTTGATCCTGATTTAGAGATGCTGAGTGCTCACAGCTGTTGTTGACTTCAATTGGAAGCGCAGGTACTCAGCACCTCTGAAAATCTAGCCCCTTTAATAGATTTTGTGTTTAACCTTCGACACCCAAATTGGAAAATTTTGGCTTAAAAGTATCAAGGGATGAGTCAAATGGACCCCAAAACCAGAGGATTAAACGCTGTTGAGTACAGCCAGATACAAGCAATGCTGACGTTGGATAAGGTAGCAACCATCTGATTCTGTGGCAAAGGCTTATCATGATGGCCGGCTTGCTCTCCAGAAAGGAATGTTGAGGCCACACAATCACTTGGTTCCCCAAAAAGTAAAAGCAGCAGAGGGTGAAAGGAGCTTCTGGTGTCTGAAAGTTTGAGGAGAACAGAAAGCTATTGTACTGTACTCCTTTTTGGAATGTAGGAAGACCTTTCATTGTACTTTTGGGATTTTTGCTTCAGAGAGTCCTTTTCCTTATGTGAATGGTTACAGGGTAAAAGATGTTTTCCTGGTGCCAGAACTTAAACCCATATGTGCAGGTTCATTTTTGCCCTCTGGCTCGACCCCAGCTGGCCTATCACACTAGTCAAGTAGAAGTATAAAGAAGGCCCCAACATCTTTTTCCGTGCAACAGTGTTGAAGTTACTTTTTGTTTTATGTCGTTGGTACTTGTTCAAAATATTTTGAGCTTACACTGTGTTCCTTATTTGCTCTTCAGGTAAGCAATGATAAAAAGCTAGTAAATTAGGGCTTGGCTACACTTGCAGATGTAGAGCGCTTTGGGTTAAACCAGCCTTCGGAGAGCACACTAGGTAAAGCATCACAGTCTGTCCACAATGATAGCTGCAAGCGTGGCCACATTTGCGGCACTTGCAGCTGCATTGGGAGCGGTGCATTATGGGCAGCTATCCCAGCATTCATGTGGCTGCAACGTGCTTTTCAAATGTAGGGGGTGGAGTGGAGTGTGACAGGGAGTGTGTATATGGGGGGAGAGAGAGTGGGTTTTTGGGGTGCTGAGAGTGTGTCAGCATGCTGTCTTGTAAGTTCAGGCCCCCAGCCTCTCTCTCACTCATTCAAAGCAAACATTTACTGTTTGCTTTGTCTTGGAGCAGATAAGCAGACGCTGTCTGAAACAGAGCTTTGAAAGGGCATATCCGCATTCCTGCAGCCGATTTCAAAACAATGAGAAGAGTGGCCACTTGACTTAAGGGGATTATGGGACGTTTCCAGAGGTCAATCAGAGCGCAGTAACGTAACTCCTCGTTCACACTGACGCTGCAGCATCTCACCCAATACGCAACAGACGTTATACCTCTCACCGAGGTGGAGCTCTCTAGCCAGGGAGTCAGAGCTCTCTACATGCCTTGCCAGTGTGGACGGGGAGTAAGATAGAGCTTTCTGGGTGGCTTTATTGCGGTATAGTGTGCAAGTGTAGCCAAGCCCTTAGATGCACTCAATATGTATTGCATCCTCACAATCAACTGTAACATTCTGTCTTAGAACAAAATACAACATTTAGAAGCCTGGATATCTGAGCAGAGGTTTTCCTAGATTGGCATGAGAGCTGCTTATACTCACCATGGAAATTGCTTCCTTTATGTCTGTAGAGAAAGTTAAATGTAAGTCAAGACCCACCATGCAGGTCTCTAAGGGGAGTTCTTCGCTAACAAAAATAATTCATAGCATCGTTTGTTAATCATATATGATTACTGTTCCTTAGACAGTCCAAAAAAAAATTTCTCATGTACAGATTCAATATGGCATCTAACATCTCCGGAGTGCTTGCGCTTGCTTTACATGCCCTAATTTGGTATCACATTGTGTATCCATAACCAAATAATGTGCAATAAAATAACAATATAATTCTGTAATGGTTGAATCATCAAATTATGTGTGTGCATAATTAGATATTGTAGTACATTGCAGAAGGATACAAGCAAGACTACACTTGTTAAATTCTGAAAGCCAGATTCTGCCTTGTTTTACCCCTCGTACATCCTATTCACTTTAATTGCGGTTGAATGGATAAGTTAGAGGTATGAAATAAAGCAACACAGAATTTGACACTAGACTTTGTTTCCAAGGTTGTCAGATGTTTCTCTGTTTTATATTCTTCTCCTAGTTTATGGCTCTCTTAGGGTCCATGGGATACAGTTCCATGTCAGGAAAGCTCTCCGTCCTTCTGGCATGTGCCCTTTTTATACAGTTTGAGTCACTTGATGTTTCAGTGTGCACATCCTGTTTTACGACTTTAATCATGAAGTCCTCTTTCATATCAGTGTTTGGACAATTTCATTTCATTTTAATATCTGCAATAAATTTATTTAGGATTATTCTTCTCTGGAGTAATATATTACTGTGTCTACTGTTTAATGAAACCTGGCTTTCCTAGATAAACAGCACATCCCTCCTCCCCTCTCATGTAGTGCATATTACTACAAGGAATCCTTCAAACTTAGGTGTTGAACACACTTATTATAACAATAATACCTAACGTTTTTACTGATGCAAAGCACTATATGTCTCAGTGGTTTACTAAGGAGGTCAGTATCATTATCCCTAGTTTACAGATGGGAAAACTGAGACACAAAGAGGGGAAGTGACTTGCTCAAGGTCACCCAGCAGGCGGATGGCAGAGCCAGAAGTAGAACCCAGGTCTCCTGATTCCCAGTTTAGTGCTGTCTCCATTAAGCCACGCCACTTCTTAGTGACAATCATCAGTAACTCCACTGAAGCCTATAAAGTTACCAACAAGGTAGGTGAGGGGAGAATTAGGCCCATAACCTTTCTTCATACAACTTAACTTTATCTAGAATACGTCTTGATTAGAAAAGATGTTGCTTGCATTTTCTTTCCTCCTCTAGTGATGGGTTTATAAGATCATTCAAAAAGTCAACATCAATATAGTGTTTAGAGCCCCACACCACAAAAGCTAACTAAGTTTACACTCTGCCCCATCTCTCACTTCCACTTGGGATTCCACTTCTGATTTCAAGATCAGAAAAAGTTGTGCAGTCAAACCTCACATAGCTTTTGCTGCCTCCAGCTTGTCTTTCTCCCCATCTTTGGTATTTGCCAGCTTGTTTCCCTCCCTACCCTGTCAGAACCTGCTGCTGGCTAGCTTAACCACCACCCACGCCCCTTGTTATTTTGGGCACCCTCTTTTTTACAAATCAGTTTCCAGGAGGGAAAATGAGGAATAACTTCTCCCGTTGAAACTACCTGCTTAATTTTTAAATAGGTAAAGTACAATTTTCCAAGTTTGAATTGACTCAAGTACTGGGGCTAACACATCTGCTCTGGCAAAAATTCCATGTCCTCTTGAATGACCATGACTGGTCTAGCCTGGGTTTTATATTCAGTCAAAATCTGGCACCTCCTGTCGTTTCACACTTGTATTACCACAGTGAACCATAGATTCAGTACTGACTCGAAGAGATGAGTCCTCACCTATTGAATCACTAGTACCACTTCACACAGCATCCTGGGTTTTCCTTCTAGGTTTTCCATGTGTGTCATGTATAACCTGGACCCAGCTTAACATCCTGTGTGAGACTTGACAGGTCACTTCCCAAGGTGTTACGTCTCCCAGCAGTATCAACATTAGTTCACGCTGCAAAATAAACCCATGACTTTACTAAAATGTGTCTGCGTGTGTGATAGTTTCTCTTGAACAGAAAAGGGACTGAACTAACGCAAACTCTGCTTTCTATAGAATGATAAAAAGAAAAAGTTCAGATTCAGATTTATACTGTACTTTTAAAAGAGCTAGGTTCTGATGCTGAGGTTGAGATGCTGAATCTTTGAAAAATGAGATTTTTAAATGAAAATGCTAATCTATTATCAAAAAAAGAAAAGGAGGACTTGTGGCACCTTAGAGACTAACAGATTTATTTGAGCATAAGTTTTCGTGAGCTTCAGCTCACTTGACTGGAACTTATGCTCAAATAAATTTGTTAGTCTCTAAGGTGCCACAAGTCCTCCTTTTCTTTTTGCAAATACAGACTAACACGGCTGCTACTCTGAAATCTATTATCAGTGACCTTAAAAAATGTCTTTTTTTTTTTAAGTTTTCCACACTGACATTGATGGTTTTATTAATTTAAAAGCATTGACATTAAACCTTTGAAAGGCAATAGGAGTTTCAATAAAATTCATTTTTATATTGTTGGCCTATATAAGGAAATGAAGATCTGCTATACCCTTGTTTTAGGCAGGGAGTATAATAAAGCTATATTAAAAGTCTCCAAGCTCAGTTTTAAAGTAGATGGTATTTTAGATTAAACAGTTAAAGAAAGAACAATCTGTACTTTCTAGACAAAGATAAACCTATCAGTGGATTATAAAAAAATTCCCTCTAAATCTGAATAATGGATGAATAAATTGAAGCTGATTTGACTCCTTGAGCCTGTGCTTTTGAGGACTGTTTATATTTGAAGTCTCTTCATTAGTTATTAAGTCCTTTTATGGCCTTGTCTACACAGGGACACTAGGGAAAGTTAAGGTAACAAGGCTATGTCTACACTAGACACCACTGGTGGTGACGTGTAGTGTACATGTACTTACACCTCACAGTGGAAAGCAGGCTGTGTCCATGCTGTGGTGTGTAGCTACACATGCCAATGAAAGGCTGTGGTTGGGGGAGGCAGTGGGGGGAAAAGCTTGAGCTGCTCTCTGCTGCTGGAGCTTTTCACTGCAAGGAGGAAAGGGGCCGGGGGAGCAGCAGGGAAAGGCTGAGCCTTTTGCCTCTGCCAAAGCTTTGTCCCTGCTGCTGGAGTCTTCCTGAAGCAGGGGGAGCCTTTCCTCACTGTCTCCCTACTGCCAGAGCCTTTCCCCACTTCCAGAGCCTTTCCTGTAGTGGGGAAGGGCTCCAGCAGCAGGGAGTCAGCAGACACCGTGTTGCTAAAAATAGCATGTATCTGGGGGAGGTATGACTTGGGTAAGCAGAGAGCAATGTAGGATATGGACTTGGCTGTATACCCGGGCCCTTCAGGCCTGTCTTTACTTCACTCTCCTAAGCTGTGCCTCATAGTCTATGCTGCTGTTCATATCTGTGCTAGGGGGAGTAAGTCTGTATCTACGGAAAGGAGTGCGCCGCGTAGGTACACCCTAAAGTCGTGAAGTTAGCATACATAAGTTAACTTATGCACTTTAACTTCATAGCTTTGGTTAATTCATTTTAACTTTTTATGTAGACAAGTCCTTAGTAAATCTTTCTTCATTGGACGATGGAATCTGAAGTGTTGTCAACCTAGTGCCTGATCCTGAGGAATGCAGAACGCCCTCATTTCTCATTGTGATCACTGAGAGTTGAGGGTGTTAGCACAACATGCCACTTGGCCCTTTCCAGAAGGGACTAAATGACTTTGTGTGATGATTTGGGGCTTCTGTCTTTACAGCTTATGAATTCTGGTTGATATAATGAAGTTGTTACTATAAATATTTCTGTAGTATTGCCTCTAAGTAAATGTGGAATCTACCCTGAAGTGGCAGGGCTCTGTCATGTTTTTGTCAGACCAGGAGCTGTGCTGGGTCATAAGAACTCAAGAACTGCCTATGCAGGTAGAAACATCTGAATGACAATGGGTTGGCTGAAAACTTCCCCCAATTTATTTGCAGGGGCAGGGAGAGTGGGGAAGGTAGAAAAGTCTCAAAACTAAGACACAGAGCTGACAAAGCAGCAGTTTAAAGAGGACTAACTGGGAAGGCTCCAGGATACACGCAAGAAGCATGGGGCAGGAGCGAAAGGTATGGACTAGCCAAAATCAGAAAAGGTTAACTGGGCAGAGAAAAATCCATGTTTCAGAACACAAGTCGTGCACTGCTGCCTGACCCCATACCAAAGAATGTTCTGGAGCAGTGGTACTCTAGGTGTGGGTTGGGACACCAATGTGGGTCGGGACCCCAATTTAGTGGGGTCCCCAAGGCTGACGTTAGACTTCCTGGGGCCCAGGGCTGAAGCCAAAGCCTGAGCCTCACCGCCTGAGGGCTTCAGCCATGGGTGATTGGGCTCAGGTTACAGGACCTTCCACCTGGGGTGGTAGGGCTTGGGTGGTCTCACGCTTTAATCCTCCTCCTGAGGTCATGTAGTAATTTTTGTTGTCAGAAAGGGGTCGAGATGCAATGAAGTTTGAGAACCCCTTCTCTGGAGTGATGAGGAAACTGAGACAGGGATATATGTGTAAGATTTTTTTTCTGAGGATCTGTGAATCTCATGTGATTCAAGATAAATGGTGATAAATTTCTGTGCAGTGTGTCTGTGTGTTTTATAAATTATGCCCACCATGTGTCCCTGTCAAGGTTCCTTCCCCACTCTGAACTCTAGGGTACAGATGTGGGGACCTGCATGAAAGACCCCCTAAGCTTATTCTTACCATCTTAGTTTAAAACCTGCCACCACCAAAGTGTTACACAAAGAACAGGGGAAGTGTCCATTTGGAAACGTCTCCCCCCAAAAATATCCCCCCAAGCACTATACCCCCTTTCCTGGGGAAGGCTTGATAAAAATCCTCACCAATTTGCACAGGTGAACATAGACCCAAACTCTTGGATCTTAAGAACAATGAAAAAGCAATCAGGGTTCTTAAGAGAAGAATTTTAATTAAAGAAAAAGTAAAAGAATCACCTCTGTAAAATCAGGATGGTAAATACCTTACAGGGTAATCAGATTCAAAACATAGAGAATCCCTCTAGGCAAAACCTTAAGTTACAAAAAGACACAAAAACAGGAATATACATTCCATTCAGCACAACTTATTTTATCAGCCGTTTAAACAAAACAGAATCTAACGCATATCTAACTAGATTGCTTACTAACTCTTTACAGGAGTTCTGACCTGCATTCCTGCTCTGGTCCCGGCAAAAGCATCACACTGCCAGAGAGAGCCTTTGTGTCCCCCCTCCACTCCGCCGGCTTTGAAAGTATCTTGTCTCTTCATTGGTCATTTTGGTCAGGTGCCAGCGAGGTTATCTTAGCTCCCTAACCCTTTACAGATGAAAGGGTTTTTCCTCTGGCCAGGAGGGATTTAAAGGTGTTTACTCTTTCCTTTATATTTATGACAGCCCCAGTGAAGAGGTAACCCAGAGGCTTGTACAATTGGGTGGGATTTTGGAAGAGAGTGTGTGTTTAAGCTACAGGAAGTGTCTGAGGAGGCAGCATTCGAGGCTAAGAAGGGGGCCACCTGGACACAGTTCTTAGGCAGAGGTGCCAGATAGAAGATCTTCACCCTGAGAGCTCTCCCAGAGGCCCTAAGACAGTGGCAGTTCCTGGTCTCTGTTTGTACTCTGAAGGATTAAAACAGTTGGGGATTCAGTGGCTGAATTCCCTCTGGAGAGTGTCAGACACTTCCACCAGGACTAAATATTCAAGCAGGACAAAGATATAGGCTTTCAGGTTCCTTAGTGCTTCAGGTTGATAACCATTCCACTATTGTTGTATGTGAACCTGATTCACCTCTTACACTGGTTTTATACTGTGACTCCACTGAACTTACTAGAGATACTGATGCAAGCAGAGAATCAGACCCAGATTATACGTGTGTCCGTGTAGCATCATGACCCACAGCTGGAACACTGGTTATGTTGATTCAGTCAAGTTGTCAAATTCTTTATCATATCCCTAGAGGATCATGATAAAGAAGCACTTCGAGTCCCAGCTTCTGCTGCTCCTCTTTAGAAAATAGCAGACATTTAACTTAAGATGAAAAATAGATGGGCCTGATTCTCATAGATGACTCTGAATACACTGCAGTAGTTCTAAAAGAGGCCTCGGGCTGCAATACTTAATCCATCCTTGCCACAGGAGAAATAGAATAGACTCTCTCACAAGGAAGACCTGTTTACCAAACCCAAGTGAATGTGATCTGTTGGGTGCTCAGCATTTTTGCAAAATCAGGCCACTTGTTGAAGGGCTTAATATAGACTTGGTGAGCCTAACTTTAGGCACCGATGTTAGAAGTCTCACTGTTGGTGTTTAGAATGTTACCATTTTATATACTTATTAGCTAATGAAAAATTCTTTTTTCCTCCCATGATAAGTAATTTTGGGAGATTAATGTAATTATATAGTGGTGTTGAAATACAAATAAAAATGGTTACCCTTTTAAAACAAAAAAAAACCCCTTTACAATGTGAATTTTTCCAAAGTCTAGATTTTTTTTCTAAGAATAAAAGATGGCACTATGGGAAAACTAAACATGGAGCAAGTTACCAAACTTGCTCATAATGGAGTCCTGATCTGTGACTGGTGCTCTTAGGTGCTACTGCAAGAGAAATAATATCAAGCCAAATCATATCAGAGTACTCACATTTTATTCATTCAACAGCTTGTATTCAGCACTGCTTTTCATCATAGTTCTTGGTTCTTAAAGAGTAAGATTTTTAAAGGTAATTAGGCACTTAAAGATGCAGGTAGGTGCCTAAGTGGGATTTTCAAAAGCATGTAGGTGACCAATTCTCGTTGATTTCAACAGGAGTTAGGTGGCTACATGCTTATCAGAATCCCACTAGGCACCTATTTGCATGTTTAGGTAACTAATTATCTTTAAAAATTTGACCCTAAGCGGAACTATGGAGTCTCAAGGACTTTATTGGAAGTAATATCCCAGTGATTCCCCCCCTCCCCCATATTTGAAGGTTGGCTCAGCAAATGGGAGAAAAAATTACCCCTTTTCCATTACTTCCCTTTCCTCTCACGTTAAAGAGATGCAGTCAACTTGAAATATATGTGCCTGATAGAAAACTTTTGACTCATCGTCAAGAAACACCTCAGTTGGTTATAATTGAACAAGATCAGAGGAAAAACTATATTTTTTCAGCTTGTTTACTTGATATATTGGACAAAATTTTGTGAATAGTTAGTTTATAGTGAAGTTAATGTCTCTTGCCATTTGTAAGAGTTTCATGTAGCAGCAAGGAAGAGAAAAATATTTTTAAAAGTAGGAATGTGAAAAAAATTGAAAGAAGAGGTGGGGATGGGGCAGTGCTAAGGAGTGGTCTCTGAAACTAAACTGATCTTTAAAACAAAAAACTGACTATATTTCAAGTTGACTGTGCTCAGTTAAACAGGCAGACATGGGCATTTTGCCCCACTTCACTTAAAGAACCTGTTACAGTTCTCTTCTACAATACATTAAACAACTAAATATCCCTACCTACCCAAAAATAAATGTAAGCATATGAACTTGAAACAGGAGGCACTCTACCCACAAATCTGTAAAGAAATTCTGCTACAGTGCTCTTCAAGTGAATGGAAATATTTTATCTGGGGACAAAAATAACGTATGAAATACTGTCTCTGTAGCAGCGATGTGTAGGTGAGGCTGAAGCAAAATTTTTTAGAAAGGAACTTTAAAAGGTCGTCTATCATGAAATCAATGGGGAGTTGTCTGAGGATAAGGGAGGTGTGAGAAGGTGTATATTCTCATTTGATCGGTGCCCTGGGATTTGTGCTTTCTGGCTCTGAGCTACTTGGTGGAATTTAAAGCTGTGCTTTTGCCCTTTCCAGCCATGAGTGGTCTGGGACCATCCTACATGAGACTATTTCTCAGTCTGTGCCTTACTGCTGCAGTGGAGATCTTCAGAGGTGCTTGAGATGGATGCCCCCCCCCCCCCCAGTATAAACAGCAGGGAGCTGCTGGTAGGGCCTTCTCTGTGAAGAGTGCCCTTCCTTTGGAATGCTCTCTTCTCTGATTGACATTTCTTGAATCTGTTGACCTCCTGGATATGCTGCAAAGCAAATGTGATTTGAGCAACCCCTGGTGGAGCACTGAGGAAAGGAGGGAAGGATTTCTGTTTGGTGTCAGGTGGCGGGTTTGAATCATATTGGTCTGCTGACTAGTGATTAGATGATAGGAGAAGGAGAAGTCCTGCTGCTTTGGATGATTTATGTATTTTAACTACTGTGGTATTGTTTTTTAAAGGTAGGTCATAGGTGTTCCGTTTCTTTTGGATCACATCTCAGTGAATGAATACTTAACATAGGTGACGGTATTAAAGAACACTAATTCAGGGGCATGTGTGTTTGTTCGCAGCATTTCCCAAAACTTCCACTTGGTTGTCAGCCTCTAACAGCCCATTTTTCTTCTCTCTCCCATCAGAAAACAGAGTCGCTAATACAGCTTTCATTTAGCTATGACTCATTTGGTCATGGATTAAAATTTTAAAATGGGCTGGTATTGGGAATCCCGACAGAATAGTTTCCACAAGCTGTCAAGAAGAGTTCGCATCTTTTTGTCTTTCATTACAGCTATTGCTATTAATGGTTGAATGCAAAACTTTAGGCCTATGGTATAATCTCCTGTTGATCATGATACCTTTGACCAGTGGCTGGGATTTTATTTTGTAGTCTTATTAAAGCTTACTTCACTGTTACTTCCTTTGTCAGTTAATTTGTTTTCAGTTATACTGATCCAGCTTTTTCCTCTCCAGTCTTTCACAGGGTCCTCTGTTTTCAGATTGGAGCATCAAACCACCAGACCAGAGAATTGCATTATTCAGTTCAGGCCTCAGTGCAGTGAAGGACTGGTCTTTGAAAGTAAAAGGGAAGCGGTTTAATCATCTCAGTTAAATTCTTTCCTTAGAGCATGATTCTCTTTGCTGGGTTTGCTGTGGTTGATTTCACTGGAACTCTTGCACTCCTATTTTTTTAAAACCTGCAAAAGCTCAACAGGCATAAAGCTTGATTAGGCTTCAGTGTATTTTACAGAAGTCTTTAGATTTAAATTTAGAGCTTTGGTTAGAAAATTATGTAGGGCCTGAACCAAACCAAGTCAAACACATGGGAAAGACTCTTATTAGGTAAAGTGAGTCCTTTTATTTGGATCAGGTCCTCTCCTCCTTTAACCAATAATCAGACAATGAGGGAGTTTATTTAAATGAAACACGAGATTTAAACCACTCACAAAGAACAAATTACCGTGGGAAAAAAATAGGATAATTTTTCAATGAGCTCTTAATTGATGATGGAAAGTCCATGGGGCAGGGACTGTCTTTTAATTTATGTGCACAATGTCAAGCACATCTCTGGTGCTAGATACAGATTTTACATAATCCCCATAGAGGTCACTGGGAGAATGTTAATGCAACCACCTGGAAATACACGCTGTAAATCTGGGCAACAAGGATGTATACTGCTTTGTAAAGTCAAGTTGTAATGGTTGTGGAAGGGGCTGGCTCTGGATAAGAGATGAGTGATTAATGCTCTTTAGTATCCATGTTTCAATATGTATGTTTAGGGTTGCCTATCTGCTGCTGCAAGTTTAGGTACTCCATTTTTGGTTGATTTATTTTTTAAAAAAAATGAATATAGTACTTGTGAAAAGTGCCTGCCTGACTGTTCTGAAAACCTCTATCTACAGAGTAAGTATGGCATGGGCAGCAACCATGCACATTCCTCCCCTACCCCCACAGCCTCAATTAGTAGGTAGTAATAATGGTTTTAGTGTCCACTTATCCATTGAGGAAAGGCACAGGAGTAGCTGTAATTAATATTGTACCCTTCATCCATAGAGTTTAAGGCCAGAAAGAACTATTTTCATCACCTGGTCTGGCCGCCTGCATAACACAGGCCATAGTGCTTCACTCTAACAGGCAAAAAGAGGGAGAAAGGGAATATTGTTATTCAGTTCTGTGGATGGAGACTGAGATGCAAGGAGATTCAGTGACTTGTCCAAGGTCACACACAGTCTGTGGCTGAGTCAGAAAATTAACTCCAAGCCCAGTGTCTTTAACACAGACTGCCCTTCCTTACTTACAGAACCTAAATCAAAGGCTGTCAAACACTGAGTTATGTTTTACGGCATTATACAGGTAAAGCAAGTAGCTTTTGTTTGTTTATTTATTTACATAAACTAACTAAATATATATGTTAGTTATTTACGGGTAGAGAAACTGAGGTATGGAAATTTAAGTGACCTGCCCAAAGTTATGTAAGAGAGCTGAGAATAGAAAATCACTTAACTTGCAATTCCGTGATCTAGCCATTAGATCATCTTTTTCCCTTTTTGTATCTCACTGTCAAATATGTTGCTCAGTCTAAGCAGACCAACACAATCCATTGGCATATTATGGCTGCTATCACAGTGAATTAAATGCTCCGTTCTTAGAATTAAAAAAAAAGGCTATGAATAGAAAAGTACTGTACCAAAAATGTAAGGGAAGGAACATAAGAAGAGAGAGACTTTGTGAAGGAGCTGGCAACTGACCTGGAACGAAATAATGTCAAGATTAATGGAATCAGTGAGGTGACAATGAAATTGATTGAGGGCTATCATCTCAGGTACAGTGACAGACATCATCTGAGAGTTCTTTTTCCCTTGGAGAGTCAGATGGCTGGAGCAATGAGCAAGAGGTAAGATGATTGTACCTGAGCAAACTTCTGATGTCAATATATGATTGTTTTACTAGGAACTGAAGGGCCAACATATATTGTAAAACAAAAATTATTGATTTTAGCAGCTATTTGGCCTAAAAATGTTGAAATATTTATAGATTACTAAATGTACATAGCACAAGCTGCAAAGTAAAATCACAATAAATTGACTACTTTACACTCCAGCTAGCACTAGAGAGCTAATACAGCTGCGGGAAGGTGAACTGAAATCTATTCTGGCTCATGCATCATCAAAGGAATTGTCAACTGCTTTCCAAATGGCAGAATCCTCAGTACTGCTGCTGATGTATGAAGCAGAAAAAGTACAGCTGTATATGGAGATCGCAGGCTGCGTTTGCAGGGCTGACTGAGAAAAATGTTTTTTCATCTAAAGTTTAGAATCTAAACTGATCAAACTTGTTACGGTGTTACTGAGAGACAATAAATATAACTCAGTGCCATTTATACAGTCATTTTTCAGCAGGTAAATGCAGGCATCTGGGTATTGCTAAGGTATCTAACTCTCCAAATAACCCCCTTTATTATGTGTTGTAGCAATTAAATGAAGGGCAATGCTCTTCAATATCTGTGAGGGATGGGCAATTGGGAAATGTAAAAAAAATTGTCAAGGACAAAGGGATAATCTCTTTCTGAATGAGAACTAGTAGAGGAATGAGAGAGTAAAGGAAACACCATTCAGCCCTTTCAGCCCAATCAAGTTTCTAACCAGGATATGGCACAGAAATAGCACTAGAGATGGAGGATCTCCATAGTCACAGAGAGTGGACAAAATACCCATGCTCATATGACCAGTCTCTTGGGAGTTTTTGACACTGTTGATCAGAAGGTGTTGCTGACTTGCATATAAACTGTAATAAGACTGAACTGTGCAACACTACACTGTTTTTTCCCAGTCTTCTGAGACAGATTTCAGAGTTTTTGGTCAAACAGCTGTTCTTCCGTGAAAGCATACAAGTGAAGTCATGGAAGGATCAGTCTTCAATCATATCTCCTTTAGATTTTCTCTAAGGGAGATAATAAGATGGAATAGGTTCCAGTGCTACGTGTGTTTGAAAGAAAGTTGGGTGAAGCTGAACCAGGTAGAAAGAGTGAAGCCTTTTGAGGAATGGGCCCAGAGCATTAACCTTACCATCTATGGAAGGACATTTCCCCCTCTGTGTGCCACAGCGCAGTCTCAAGGTTACTGTCAGATATGGAGATGGCAACAGAAGTAAGAGAGGCCTACTTCCATCTGGTTATCTGCATGTTCATGATATCCAGTACTGTGCAGATGAGCATAATATCAGAATCTAGATAGAATACAGCTGACTGTGAAGGTGCTTCAAAAGAGTGGACAGTGGGTATTCTGTGTGATTCTTATCTTTGTATTTGGCATCTAGATACCACAGTGTTGGTGATAGTAGAAATGTATAGATAGGAAATCCTTTTCGCCCATTTCACACTGCTTCCTCGCTCCCTCCCCTTCTCCCTTTTACCTGTTCCTTAAATACACATTATTTAATTACATAATTAATTTCTTGGTAATTAACCTGTCCACACAAGAAAGAAGAACGTCAGCAAGACCAATATATATGGAGGAATATTGTTTAAAGCCAGTTGTCCATTTAAATAGTCTCAATAGGAATGTTAGCAAAAACTAGGCAACTTGATCATGATGTGATAGCAGCCTTTCTTCCCCACGGTTACCGTGTGTTCAGAATCAAGTCTTATTGTGCAAGAGAGAAATCTAACAGTCTCTTTTGAGCTGCGGGTACAAAGTAATATGTTTTTTGACTCCCTTGCTGTATTATTTTATTGTATGGTAGTAACTCCTGAAATCCTTCATATCGTGAATTCACAAGTACATCATTTAAAAACAGCTACATTGTTCATTAGACTCCAACTGTCTCAGAATTAAAGTGAGTTGTCCTGTAAAATGCTAAACAATATGGATAAGTCTTAGAGAAGGTGTGTGAGGAGTATGACCCTGTTCATGCCCAACTATTAAATGGTAATGATTTCTAAGGTTTTAAACTTCAAAAAATATTTTGTATTTTTGTTGCTCTGAATCTATGAGAGGTTCTGGGCTTTGGAATTCATTCCTCTTTTGCCCCATAGTCTGAAATAAGCAGAATTTCTTGGGAATTTTTTGTTTTGTTTTGTCTGTCTGTCTGTTTTTAGGGCACACTGCAAGCCATATCCATTGGCATATCCAAGGCAGGAAAGAATTGTTTTGCGTGTGTGTAAGTGAAGTTTGCATTGACACCTAGTGCTTCAAACAGATCCTTTATAAATCAGTATATAGTCTGCACCTGTTTGTCACTGCTGAAGCCAGGGTTCTTTCGTAAGACAGGGACGCCGACAATCAAAACAACAAAAATCTTAGTTCTCTCTTTCTGCTTTTGTGATGCTGCTGCTGTCTTCACTTGCCTACTCAGTTCTATTATGTGTCTTCTCAAGTCCAAATAGTTCCTGAATAATAGATACAAGGATCATGTGAAAATGAATATCATCTTTTTCACCCAACCCTGATATTTTATAGCTTGTGCTCAGCAGGATATTCCTGTGATGTTTAAAACGCTAAAGTAGAACTAAACTTTTTTTAAAAAATACTGTATTGTACACTAATCTCCAAAAACACTTTGGTGCCATTATTTTAAATGGAATAATATTTTAGACCATTTTTTGGGTAGTACTATAGTACACTTTTTAATAGAAATAGAAAAAACTTTATTTTTTTTAACTAGCAATCTTTTACCAGTGTCACAAAATAATTCAGTCAGGACTTTACAGTATTATTTTCAATAGGCCCTATAGTTCATGGCAAGAGGTATCATTTGTGTATATATCTGAGAGCAAAATTCATCATCCAAATTCCCCCCCCCCCCAAGTTAAATAGCGTGTACTTCAATATTGTCAGTTCCCTTCCATTTTATTAAAAGACAGAAAATATCAAAGTCAAAGGAAAGAACGCAATCCTTCCGGGTTCCCATATGGTAGAAAACCTATATCATAAAACTAAAGAGCAGTTGCTCAGCTCTCTGAAAATTGGCTCACTGTGGCTAATTAGAGCCCCAATTCTATAGCTGACCGTATGTTGTATGCAGGTCACCCACTGAGCCTTTGCAGAGCCTCCTTGAAGTCAGTGGAGCTCCAGATGGGTGTAACAGTCCACTTGCATACTGTCAGTTGCAGATTGGGGGCCTTTCTACTGATAGTGATTGAAAGGACTTCTTGTTTTGTAACAATATAACATCAGATTCAGCTTTGTTAAATAGGAATTGCTGCCAGTCACACTAAAGCAGTTTGTTTCTACAATAGAATCAATACAATGAAAAATGTAGCTTAAGTTAGCCAGAGAATCTAGGCTGTATAACTTTATTAAACAGAAGACCAGTAAGACAAGCAGGGGAAGTAGAGGAAAACCCAAGATTATGCTGGTTCTATTTTAGATTTGTGTGATCTTTATCAATATAGGAAAATAGTGCTTTCTCTATTGGAAGACTCTGGATGTTTCTCAGCTAATACCAATTATTACTTCAGTTCAGTGTAGTGTGTTTGTTTTTTTTGGGGGGGAGGAGGGGTTGTTCTTTTGGTAGTAGCAGGGCCGGGCAAATGGGGCCCGCGGCCAGGGCTCTGTAGCCAGGGAGGTACCACAAGGGGCTTGGGCTTCCCCTGGCTGGCTGTGGCTGGACTCCTCTCTTCTCCAGCCCCTCCCCCCGCTGGGCCAGCAGGCTTCTCCCCAACCCCCCGCTGCTCCTCAGCTGGCCGACTGAGGGTTCCGGAGCAGCGCAGGCGGCCCACCACTTGCTGTCTGAAGCGGAGCCAAGTCCCTCCCTGCCTGTGGCCCTGCGCTGCTCAGTCTCTGGCAGGGCGCGGCTGGGCCGGGGCCAGGAGGAGCAAAACTTCAATGGGGTGGGAGAGCCCGGCCGAGCAGCAGGAAAGGGGGGACTTAAAGTGACAGTGCGCTCACTGTCTCTCAAACTTCCCTAACACACACACGGGCTCTCACAGTCCCCCAACACAGATTGTCACACATACACACAGTCTCACACTTCTTAACACATACTCTGTGTCTCACACAATCCCCCAACGCACAGTCACGCACACACATTGTCTCTCACACCAAGACTGGCTCTCACACCCACATAGACTCTGCCTCTCATAGTCCCCCAACACAGATTATCACAAACACCCAGTCTCACACTCCTCAACACACACTGTCTCACAGTCCCCCAACACACAGTCTCTCTCACACACACACTGGCGCACTCTCACACACACATATTTATACATACACACACACTTGTGTTGTTGTTGTTGTTATTACTGCTTGGTACTTCCGGTCAAAATGCTTTTGGTGAGCCAGGATTAGCTAGGGGCTGCAAGAGGGCCGTGGGCTCAGGCAAGATGCAGCCCCCATGTGACAGCACGAAGAGCCAGGCACCACAAGGCACCCCAGCAGCACAGAAGTAAGTGTGGCAATACACCATATACCATGCCACCCTTTCTTCTGCTGACAGTCGCCTAGGAATTTGCTAGCTGTAGCAGTTACTCACTGTGATGTTATCTGATTAAAACATGACCATGTAGATCATTGTTGCAACCACTGTTATATTTGCAACAAATCTTGTACAAAATGTGGCATGTAAGATGTCTATGAAAAGGTTATGAATTGCTGAATATGTTTATGCTATTTGTATGCAAGTATCATTTTTGTATTTGAAGTTATGAGTATTGGCTCTATACCTGTATTTCAAATGTTTGCTCCTGGGGTAATGTGCACAAGGTAGTTAACTAGCACATCTTGGAGGGACTAGTCAAAGTAAGGGACTCATCAAGGGACACTTAACTCACAGTGGACCATGGGAGATGCCCGTCTACACTGAATGGACTTTTCTGTGGACATATCATATGAAGTATAGGTAATGGTCTGGAGGTGATGGGGGAGTGGGGTGGAGCCCAAGGAGCCCGTAAGAGCCAGGGGTGATGGTGGGAAGGTGGGTGGGGCACCAAAATACAAGTTCACCCAGGGTACTATTGTCACTAAGGCGGCCCTGGTAGGAGAGGTGGCAATATTCTTGACTAAAGGAAAGGGACTTAATTTCTATGCAAACAAGTATGCCACAATCATAAAGTCTTAGCCCTTGTAATAAAAATGGAAGCTGATGTTTATTAATATATCATTCCAGATACACAAAGTACCATTATATGGCTCATGGGTTGAGTAAAATGTCATGTAGTCATCCTGGCTGTAGACTAATACTCTATAATACTGGAAGTTCCACCAAATGACCATTGTCAAAGCAGACTGTAAAAGTTTTAGAGCTGCGTTGTGGCAAGGCCCTAGTCATGGCTAATATGAAAATAGCATCTTAAAAAAATAAATAATTACTGAGCATAACTGACCTATGTTATAGTGCTAATAATAATCATACTTTAAATGTAGATGATACCTTTTGCCTGAGGGTCTGAAAACACTTTACAAAGACTGGCAAATGTTCCCATTTTACTGAGAAGGGAAGATACAACATGGGGAGGTTGTGCCTTGCTTGTTGAGTGACAGAGTTGGGATTAGAACCCAGTCTCCAGACTCTGTGACGTATTCCAAGCAGTGTTTTCTACTGGCTAGACAACTGGACAGGTGACCTGAATTTTTATTCCTGGCACTGCTACTTGTTAGAGATGGAAAGAATGAGCAGGAGGACCCAGAGGCGCATTGAGTAAACGGGCTTCTTTATTGCGGTACTTGTTCCCCTCAACCCAATTGTCGAGTAAGCACTGAGTTAATCACATGATGCTCTTTTATCTAACTTAATATGTAAATACCTACATTTACTACAACCCCCCCAAACCCCTTATTTGATGATATGAACACCCATATAATGAATATTAATAGCTATATACTGACTATAATTACTCTGTTTGTTGTTTACAGCATTAAGCATATTATACAGACATTTTTACCTTAAAGATACATTTCTTTGCAGTAATTATAGCCACAAGTTCCCTTAATCAGCAGTTCACAGGGGAGGGAGGAAGGAAGGAGCCATGACCCCAAGCTCGTTTATGTAGCTGGGAGAGGAAGGGAGGGGGGAAATAACACTTCTTCACACAAAGGGTATCCTTCAAACAACCACATTTCTCATGCAGCTGCAACGCTTCTATCTCCTTAACAAGCATAAGGGAAGGGGAAAGGGTGGAAACTTTATCTATCAAGCAAAGAGACAGTGCCTGCCTGTGCTTTTACCCTCTATTGGGTAGTGGTTACCCAAGTCTTTGCTTAACCCTTACATACCCCAACTTGCTATGGGGCGAAATGCAGATCACTCAGGGCAAGATTCTGCCATCCTTACACTGACTAATACTTAACTGATTGAGTAGACCAAATCAATTGATGGGTCTGCTCCTAGAGTAAGATACTATGCAATAAGAGAGTGACAGCACATAGCCCATAAGCATTTATTTGCTTTGGTTTCCATATTTGTAACATGGCAATAATACTTATATTTGTTAAAGTACTTTGAGATCTCTGGATGAAAAATACTACGTGCATGTATGATGTTAATAGCTGTTCTTTAGTTATTAGATTAACCATCACTAACCATGAATTTATAAAGCATTAGTCTACAGCCCTGGCAAATACATGAAGTTTTATTAACTGAGGAGTCACATAAAATCATATTCAGTGGTACTAGAACGACATTAATATCAGACTCTATTTTTGCTATGGGAACACAGAGAAAGTACCTCTACAGATAGATCTTCAAAAGTGTCCTCATCTATGGCTGTTGGGTTTAATTCATGAGCACATGGGCAAATAATGTGAGCTAAAGGACCTCTCTGAAGATTTGGACTTTTGAGCTGCCAGTGAGTTCACAAACACATAGGCACAAATTAATGGAAGTCAGTGGAGTTGCAAACAGTAATAGCCCATAGATACTTAGAAGTCACCAGCAGACAGATTGCCAAATCCTGGAGTAACATACCTGGTTCAAAGACTGTTCATTTGGGCAAAAGCCTCTGAAGTTAAAGCATTGTTTGTGTTCCTGTCATATAAACTCTGATATTTTGTTTTGTATTTAGATAATTGTTCTTAAAGTTCTCCTTTTTAAATCTTGGTGTGTTTTTTTTTTCATTTAGATTGATATGATTGTGACCTTGGGTGGACTTGGAGGACGCTTTGACCATGTCATGGCATCAGTGGAAACTCTCTTTCATGCAAATAATACCATTCCCACTCCAGTTATAGTTATTCACGACTTCTCCCTCATCTACCTGCTTCAACCTGTAAGTGAAATGAAGTGTGAGACCATAATAAACGTGATCGTGTAATTCCAACAGTCAAAACTGCCATTTCCCTCAGCAGGGCTTCTACTTGCTTCTACTTCTAGAATTAGATTCTAGATTTAAAATATATTTCTAGCAGTTGGGAGGTGACTTATGGTCGCACCCCTGCAGGAATAGTATATTTTGCACCTTCTGTCTGTAGAGATTAGGATTAACTCACCAAAAACAGATTTTAAATAGAGGGTGGGAAACTAAAAAAGTGAAAAGTTAGTAAGATCTAAAACTTTATTCAGTTTTGTGCTTGATTATTAATGGAAATATCTTTGAACTTTTAAATTAAATTCCAGTGGAATTAAGTGTAGCTCCCTCTGCCCTTTGTTTTTCATTTTAAACAGAAATATATATGACTGACACATGAGAAACTCAAGAGGAAATTCAAGGGCTTGACAAACATGTCGAACAGAATTCTCATATAGTCCGAGTGCTGCAATTCATTGACTGAAATCCAGATGAAATGAGGGAATCTATTTAAAAATGTGTTGTTTTTGTGATGTTTAGGTTGTTATCCAGTTATTGGTTCAGAAAATAACACAAATGATATCTTGAGAAGCTTTCACTTTTAAGATTTAATTTAGAAGCAAAATCTGAGTAAAAAATCTTTTTTCTAACAGCTACTTACTGGCTTCTGTTTGGAAATATTTTTTGTGATGGCTGGATTTTTAGAAGTTTAATTAGGTATAGACTTTTATGCAGTTTGTCTTATAAACTTGCTATACACTGGCAAGGTTGATGACCAAGCCTGCACTATGCATGCATGCTTCACTGTAATCTGAGAGGTATTAATGGGGTTCTATAAGAGATTGCAGATTTAAATCCACAGAGGCGAATTCTACATTATCAACATGAGGCACTCTGTCTGCAGGAGGGATGCTAGGCACAGGAGCTCATTTGCCACTATGACAAGGAATGACTGTGATTATTAGTTGCAGATCTAAAAGGCTAGATACGGAACAAAATGAGGGAAAACCAGGACTGAAGGATAATTGTGATCAAATCTGAAAGTGGGAAGTAATTTACCTGTGAATGATTTGCACATACTGTACTGACACTAAATTAATGTTAGGAAGCTTTTGAGAAGGATAGCTAGAGCATTTTGACGCTTTTCAATAAGATTAGGAATGCCCAGTTTAGCATTTAAAATATATGCTTTTATCGTGTAGCTATTTTAATTCTTTGTTTTTTATAAACGGCTTCTAAAATGTCAGAGTTAAGATTATGTAATTTTTGATGGAATAATTCACCCCCTAACAACTTGAACCAAAAGTCCTTTGTATCATTATTACTTATCTATGCAGTGTGTTAAGGGGTTTTTTGTTTTACTGATGATTTTTTACCCCTTTATTACACTTTTACAAAATGTATTAATACTGTTTTTCATTGGCACAGGCTAATACTTCTTTCACTCAGTTTCTGGCTGATGTACAGTATTGCCAGCTGATGACTTTAATAACTCCGGGCTGTTTCCAGTATTCAGGAATAAAGGGCAGATTCAGAGGGCAGGAATCTTACAGCAATCTTAAAGCTAACTGACACAAAATTCCATTCCATTGCTGGTTTAAACTTGTCATCTCTATTATCTTCCATCCACTGCCATGGTCCTTTTGGAAAATAATTTTAACCCTCTCTTTTCCAGATAAGATCAAATAAGTAGTTTATAAATAGGAATAAATAATATTCCTATATTGGAAGTACTTTCTTCCTATTCAATTTAATTTCGGTTTACATTATGATAGTTTCTCTTGTAAATAGCTACAGAAAATGATAGCTCTTTTTTCTTTGTAATTTAAAATCAAGGTAGGAGAGAATTAGAGCACAGTGAGAAATGAACTGGCTTTTTTTGAAATAATGCAAGTCTGTGGAATAAAAGAAGTGGGACATCACGATACACAAAGACAAATTTTAAAATTAATAAGGACACCTGTGACAGATGTGGCAATGTCCTGCAATATCCTTGAAAAACCCTATTGAATTAAGTTTAAGTGTCTTTGGAGTCCATTGTATTAAATGCAAAGGTTACGTGTTATTGCGGGCCTAGATGATCAAAGGACTATATTGAACAATGTGGCAGATAAGAATGATTTGGGGTGGGGTGAGGGGGAATGTGTGAAATATAATTCCCTGGAAATACTTGGGGGGAGGTGAAAGCACCAGAGAGAAAACATTAAAACAATAGAAGAACCTACTTGTATACTAATAAGCTTACCAGAGATCGCTCTCCATGCCAACAAGGCCTCTGCTAGGAGGTCAATCCTTTAAACCTGACAAAGAGGTTTTCCTATGGTTACAAATTCCTAACAGCTTCAGCTTGGAGCAAGAACTCAAACTGTGCATATCAGCCTGTTTCTTTATACATCTTGGGCCTTTAAGCTCCAGCATTCAGGAACAGGTGAACTGCGAACAATGGCTCTCTCCTCAGGGCATCGCTTCCGAAGTTTTCCGTTTTGAACAACAGATGGAGGGCATTTGCTTTCACCTTAAGAATAAATATGCTTGCTTAGAAAGAGTTGTGGTAATTTATAACTGTGGGCAACTATGATGTTGATAGCCACTGAAGGAAAAGGAAAGCACTGACGCTAGCCTGTTTAGGTAGTTTGGCTACCTGGGAATAATAAAATGTAGGCAGGGAACTGAGTAGCCTGGAAAAATCCCAGTTAGGGAGGGAAAATATAGGGTTTTCTGCCCAAGAGAGGTGACCGCTGGGAGCCAAAAGCCTAAAAACAGATGCCCTTGCTGGACCACAGAGGGAGAACACAAGCGCAGTTGCCCTTAACTGTGACAACGTCTTGCTAGGAAATCTTTCACGTTCATGTAGCATGCAGATCGGAAAGCATTCTCTCTTTGGGAGGAAGGATCCATTTTTGTTGTTGGGTTTCTGGGACAGCAAAGTATGAGCAAAAAAGCCTTTTAGCTCCAATATAAAATTAGACTCTTTCCTATTAGCATAAGAGTATAGTATAGTTCTCTATATATTATGTATCTTCCCTATATGTTGTTTGTTTTTTTTATTTACAACCAAAATAGAGAGTACACCTACCCCATGCTGTACACATCTTTGACATAGTTAGAAGCAGAGTGACATAAACATAAAGCCAGCAGCTTTCCCTAGTCCCACCCCTCAGAAATAATCAGCAGAGATAGTCACACCCCAAAATTATCTTGCCTCACCCAAAACCACCAGTCTTTATCAGTTTTCTCATTTCCCCAAAAGCCTGAATAAAGGGTGATCCTTTCATTGTGCCCTGAAATCCAACAGATCTGGAAGCCACTGCTGATCCCAGAGCACTGGTGTCATGTCCCATTTTGATATGCCACTTGCTAAGGAGGCTGCCACATTCTTAATTGGTTTAAATTTCTGGATTGTTTTAAGATGTAGCCCCAGGTAGAGTTCATTGCAGTAACCTGTATTATAAATGAATATATCTATCAGAGGACAGATGATGTTTTTGGTAAAGCACTTATAATCCCTGTTCATTCAATGTGTTTTTAAGTATATGAAAGTATATAACCAAATCAATGTAATCTCAGTTTTTTATACTTTATAAGAGTGAACTGCTGCCTCATTCATTGTGAATCTTAACCGAATGAATTGACAGATTGAATTCTGTGTATGGCTGAATTTGTAGAAGTGGACAACGTGATTAGGTCAGGAAAGCAGCAATGCCACTGGCTCATGTTGTGCCCTTAGTAAGTCACTTAACCTTTCTCTGTGCCTTTTTATTTACCTGTCTGTAAAACGGCTAAAATAATACCTTTAAGAGCTTTGTTTTTGGGCCGAACACTTGTAAAGCACTTTGGTTTCGTCAAAGGAAAGATTGCATAATAGTGGAAATTATATTTTTTTGGTATGTCACATTCCTCTGCCTATAAATAGGGAGGCAGAGTAGATGCTCCAGCAGGTGACATTTCCTTTGAAACAGTTTCCAGTGTGATGATTTAAGCAAAAAACTAAAAATAGAATACATATCTCCGCACTGAATAGTGATCATATTTCTCTCTGTGGTGAAAAAAGAATCCTTAATAAGGAATAATCATTTCTTATGAGGAGGATATTTTATGTAACAGTCCATACTTTTTATGCTTGAAATTTTGCTAATGTCAATTACCATTAGGATATACCCTGGCTGAAGAACATTAGGCCCTTAGAGTCATGTTTATCATGCTACCCATGCTCAGTACGAATGGCTTAAGGTTTCACATACATACTTTCTCATTTTCTGGTACTGTGCTTCTCGGGAGTACAGAAACATTAGCTTCTGTACACTGAGCATAAATTATCTTTTGTCTGTGAGTTTTATGGCAGTTTGTAATACAAGGTAATAGGATTTATGACCAAGAAATGAGAAGATGTACAAGAGTTAATGAGGCCTGTCTTTTCATTATACTGAGCGGAGTTCCGTGTTCCCCATGCAGGATACCACCGTTGAGCTGCGGGAAGAAGTATTGCTACTTGTACTTGAAAATATGTTGCACAAGCCTACTTTTGTCAGTTATCTAACTCTCCAGAAATACTGTATGACCTATTTCTTCCATGCTGTGTTGTACTTCCTTGTGTTTTTCCTTCCCATAAGAAATAACGAGGAATGTAATAATGCTCATAGAAATTAGGAAGGAAACAGAATGCTGATAATATTAGGAGTGTAACCCTTGTGGTTAAATCTAAGGTGTCTGGGTCAGGATTTCTGGAGGGTTTTCTCAGCTCTACTGCTGACCCAGGGTATAGTCTAGGACGAGTCACTTAACCTCTGTGTGCCACAGTGTTCCCATCTGTAAAGTGAGTGAAATGCAATTACCAGACTGGGTGATGTGGAGTTTACTTACTTGTAAAATACGATGGGATCCTGAGATGAAAAGCTCTATAGACATGCAAGATAATGCTGTTGGTAATAGTTGTAATAATAACTAACAGGCTTTTAATTAGTTTCCAGATCTACACCTATGAAAAAGGTGGGGTGGGGGGGAAGAAGTACTATTTATTCTTCATCTCTAAAGATGTAGGCTCTGATCCTGCCAGTGACTCCACATGGGCAGACTCATATGCCTTTGAAGTCATTTGGGCTTTGCACAGTGCAGGATTTTGTAGGACTGGAGCCCAAGTCCATCCTCTCAATTAGTAGGCAAACTACTCAACAGGGGCAAATGTCTGCCTGTCTTTCTCTCACTCTCACACATACACACATGTCAAGTTCTGTAAACTGATTTCAAAACTGAGGGTCAAAACTCCTCACTTTTTTGCTCCTTATGTGAGTAGACACAGTCAGTGCAGCATGCATCAACAAGAAAAAATATAAGATTAGGTACTTGCTCTCCTGTGGTTTGTTGTTGCAATTTGGTGTATCAACATCTATTTGCTTTGGTTGCCAGGATGTCCCTGCTTGTATCGTAAAAAGATGATGGAAAATCCAGATAATATGTGGTCAGCCTCTGAGTTTCACTCATGCGTCTAGTATCATGAATTTCACAGAACAGGTGTGTCTTAAGCTACGTCTATACTTGATGTAGGAGTGTGATTCTCAGCTTGAGTGGGCATACTTGTGCTAGCTCTCATTGAGCAGGCAGGTTAAAACTACTGTAGCTGCAGGAGCACAGGCAGTGGCTGCCTGGGCTAGGTTTGTACTTGAGGTGGCCCTAATGGTGCTGCTGCTGCCACGGCCTGTACTACGGTGGCGAGTGCTACTATTTTTAGTGTGCTACCTCAATGAGCAAGTACGTCTATTTCAGGTGGGAATCTTGCCTCCACCGCCAAGTCAGAGAAGTGGTCTCTGAGGAGTAAGCCCTGTTGTCAGATTAGTTCCCTACTGCCTTTCTTCTGATAAAACACTGTCTCTAAGATCCTGATCTCACTCCTACTGAAGTTTCTAATCAGCAGATCTCAATTATTGAGTCTCTTCTCATTCTTCCTCCACAAAATTTTGGAACATCAATGTCTATTTTGAATATACTCTTGTGAGGGTAGTCTAGTTTTACAATTAAGCCAAGGTAGCCTGAGTGAAAGAGCTCTTTAAGATTCTGCTCTAGAGATATCAAAATATTTTATTTTCCTCCTCCTTCTCTGAGGTTGCGTCTCATTTAGAGTTTCTGTTTCTAGCACGAGGACATCACCACTCTAATCAAAGCAATGAATCTCTGTTCTTAGACTTCCAAAGACCCCTCTTTGTACAGCTGGTGTAATTCAGGACCTTATATTTTATGGAGTTCTTAAGGATAAAATGGTCTGTTCCTGAGAAAGCAGATCTTTCTGTGTCTACCTATTTAAGAAAATAAGGCATTTCTTTCCAGCTGAATGCCTGATGTCTAAAACTAGCAACAGCGAAAATGGACTGAATTCCTCCTCTTGGAGTCTGAATCTTCACTGAGGGTTCTGGGATTGTTGTGAAATATGTTGTGTTTCTAAGACTTCATAAGATTGATATACTAATGCATTCAACTAGTCTTCCAGAAAACATTATGATACACTTTAATTTGGCTTGCTTAGCAGGTGGATTTATACTTGAAGCAATACTCAATCACTTAAAGTTCTCCCCTAGTTATTGGCTACCAAAGATGGTTCCAGAGGAGTGAGTGTCTGCTTGAGGAATGCCAAAACAGAAGTATCTAGGAGAATAAGACATGACAGAAACTCTAGCCATTTTGTTTTACCCCTTGTAATGATGCAGCCTCTAGCAGGATACAACTGAGAGTATCAATTCAGGACAAATTGATTAGAGCAAGGCAGTTATAGCCCAAGGCTGGGGTTCCTTGCACACCAAACTAGCCAAACAGAGAGGACTTCAGTTTTACCCAACTGACTAACCAGAAGTCAGTACTAGAAATTTCCTCAGACTCTCCAGTTTCCCAGTATAACCACCAGGGCCACTTGTTATGGGGACGAGTGGTTACTCCAGTAAAAGAGAGAGGTTCTCTAGATCCCAAAGGACCAAGCCCCAGACTCAGGTCAATATACAAATCAGATCTTACCCACAAATCACGCTTTTGCCAATCCTTTAGAGTGTAAAATCTACAGGTTTATTTTTAGAAAGAAAGAAATATAAATGAGAGCTAAAATTAGTTAAATGGAATCAATTACATACAGTAATGGTAAAGTTCTTGGTTCAGGCTTGTAGCAGTGATGGAATAAACTGCAGGTTCAAATCAAGTCTCTGGAGTACATCCTCAGCTGGGATGGGTCATTCAGTCCTTTGTTCAGAGCTTCAGTTTGCAGCAAGGTTCCTTCAGAAGTAAGAAGCAGGATTGAAGACAAAATGGAGGGGTTTCCAGGGCCTTCTATATTCTTTCTGTTGTGGGTGGAAACCCCTTCGTTCTCCTGTGCAAAATCACAGCAACAAGATGGTGTTTGTAGCCACCTGGGCAAGTCACATGTTTATGCATGATTCAGTTTGCAGGTGGCAGGCATTGCTCACATGCTATCTTGAATTTCCCAGGAAGACTTCTCATATGTGGATTGGAGTCTCCCAAGGTCCATTGTCAGTTAAATGTTTCTTAATTGGACACTTAATCTGCAAATTCCTTTCTCAAGAAGCTGACCAAATGCTTCACTAATGCTATTTAGAATAAAACACATTGAGATACAAGTACATAGCCAATATTCATAACTTCAACTACAAAAATGGTACACATATAGAGATAGCATAATCATAACCAGCAAATCATAACCTTTTCATAGACACCTTACTGGACCTGCTTTGTACAAGATTTGGTGCCACTATATGACCTTGGCTGCAACAATGATCTATATGGTCACAGTTTGTCAATAACGTCACACCCCTAAAGATGGTGTGACGTTTCACTCCATAAACTTTCCCTGCAGTCAGATTTAATCATGATGCTCTAATCCCAGTACTGGGCAAATGTCTTGCCGCCTCCAAAGTCTTTGGATGTAGCTAAGCCTATCAATGCCAGGTACTTGCTTGCCTATTCACAGGATGCTCCATATACTGAAAGTTCTTCCTTGCAGGGTCCAAGTCTTTATATGCATTTGTACAGCGCTCCTCTCAGCTGGGGTGTGAGGGTGATGTTTATGTAAATAGATATATAGTAATATGATAAATATAGTCCTAATTAAAGTTTTAAAAGTGCCAATACCCTTGCTCTCTTGCTTCTTAAGAAGCTCACCCTGAGGAATGAAGTGTTTCCTTCCTGAAACAGAAACTTCATTTGATAGCACAAGAAGATAGCTTTGCCCAGCTTCTACCCTTAAAAGAAATATGAGAGTCAGCACTCCAACGCTTTTATTATGAAAGAATTCCTTTCCTGCCCAACCGTTGTAGGAAAATATCGGTGGATTGATTAGATTCATTAGTCATTGGATTCACTATTGTAGTATTGTAGCTTTGATGACACTGAATAAAAGCGGCCTACCAAAGCCCCCATTTCTTTTGGTCAAGGCTGTGTAACTGTCACCATTTGTTTCCTGCATCTACTGAATTCAGTTGATCCATTTGTGATTAATTTTTTACCATTCATATTTTAAGAGGTGGGCGGAATTTATGAGCTATCCTACTTTTTGTTGTTTCCATAGGAAAATCTAAGGGCAAATTTCTCATACTAATACTTTGTTTGGTTGTTTTATTCCAGTATGACACGATTGCTGTGAAATAAATTTACAAATATTAAATAAAAACATTGTTAAAAATATCCTTGTAAACTCTGTCATCCTTTTGAATTGCATAATTAGTATCAGTAGAGAAGTGCAGTATTACACCAATTTTCAGAAAGAAAAGGAGTACTTGTGGCACCTTAGAGACTAACCAATTTATTTGAGCATGAGCTTTCGTGAGCTACAGCTCACTTCATCGGATGCATACCGTGGAAACTGCAGCAGACTTTATATATACACAGAGAATATGAAACAATACCTCCTCCCACCCCACTGTCCTGCTGGTAATAGCTTATCTAAAGTGATCATCAGGTTGGGCCATTTCCAGCACAAATCCAGGTTTTCTCACACTCCACCCCCCCACACACAAATTCACTCTCCTGCTGGTGATAGCCCATCCAAAGTGACAACTTTTTACACAATGTGCATGATAATCAAGTTGGGCCATTTCCTGCACAAATCCAGGTTCTCTCACCCCCTCACCCCCCTCCCAAAAACCACACACACAAACTCACTATCCTGCTGGTAATAGCTCATCCAAAGTGACCATTCTCCCTACAATGTGCATGATAATCAAGGTGGGCCATTTCCAGCACAAATCCAGGTTTTCTCACATCCCCCCCACCCCCAAACACACACAATCTCACTCTCCTGCTGGTAATAGCTCATCCAAACTGACCACTCTCCAAGTTTAAATCCAAGTTAAACCAGAACATTTGGGGGGGGGGGTAGGAAAATACAAGAGGAAATAGGCTACCTTGCATAATGACTTAGCCACTCCCAGTCTCTATTTAAGCCTAAATTAATAGTATCCAATTTGCAAATGAATTCCAATTCAGCAGTTTCTCGCTGGAGTCTGGATTTGAAGTTTTTTTGTTTTAAGATAGCGACCTTCATGTCTGTGATTGCGTGACCAGAGAGATTGAAGTGTTCTCCGACTGGTTTATGAATGTTATAATTCTTGACATCTGATTTGTGTCCATTTATTCTTTTACGTAGAGACTGTCCAGTTTGACCAATGTACATGGCAGAGGGGCATTGCTGGCACATGATGGCATATATCACATTGGTGGATGTGCAGGTGAACGAGCCTCTGATAGTGTGGCTGATGTTATTAGGCCCTGTGATGGTGTCACCTGAATAAATATGTTATGGGTAAGGACAAAGTCACAAAGTTCAGCCACCAGGTTAGCCGTGACCAAAAGCAACTACAGCATTTGCTCAAGAAACTTCCTGAAAAAGCACAAGATCAAATCCGCACAGACACACCCCTGGAACCCCGACCTGGGATATTCTATCTACTACCCAAGATCCATAAACCTGGAAATCCTGGGCGCCCCATCATCTCAGGCATTGGCACCCTGACAGCAGGATTGTCTGGCTATGTAGACTCCCTCCTCAGGCCCTACGCTACCAGCACTCCCACCTACCTTCGAGACACCACTGACTTCCTGAGGAAACTTCAATCCATCGGTGATCTTCCTGATAACACCATCCTGGCCACTATGGATGTAGAAGCCCTCTACACCAACATTCCACACAAAGATGGACTACAAGCCGTCAGGAACACTATCCCCGATAATGTCACGGCTAACCTGGTGGCTGAACTTTGTGACTTTGTCCTTACCCATAACTATTTCACATTTGGGGACAATGTATACCTTCAGATCAGTGGCACTGCTATGGGTACCCGCACGGCCCCACAGTATGCCAACATTTTTATGGCTGATTTAGAACAACGCTTCCTCAGCTCTCGTCCCCTAAAGCCCCTACTCTACTTGCGCTATATTGATGACATCTTCATCATCTGGACCCATGGAAAAGAAGCCCTTGAGGAATTCCACCATGATTTCAACAACTTCCATCCCACCATCAACCTCAGCCTGGTCCAGTCCACACAAGAGATCCACTTCCTGGACACTACAGTGCTAATAAACAATGGTCACATAAACACCACCCTACCGGAAACCTACTGACCGCTATTCCTACCTGCATGCCTCCAGCTTTCACCCTGACCACACCACACGATCCATCGTCTACAGCCAAGCTCTGCGATACAACCGCATTTGCTCCAACCCCTCAGACAGAGACAAACACCTACAAGATCTCTGTCAAGCTTTCTTACAACTACAATACCCACCTGCAGAAGTAAAGAAACAGATTGATAGAGCCAGAAGAGTTCCCAGAAGTTACCTTCTACAGGACAGGCCTAACAAAGAAAATAACAGAACACCACTAGCCGTCACCTTCAGCCCCCAACTAAAACCCCTCCAACGCATTATTAAGGATCTACAACCTATCCTAAAGGATGACCCAACACTCTCACAAATCTTGGGAGACAGGCCAGTCCTTGCCTACAGACAGCCCCGCAACCTGAAGCAAATACTCACCAACAACCACATACCACACAACAGAACCACTAACCCAGGAACTTATCCTTGCAACAAAGCCCGTTGCCAATTGTGCCCACATATCTATTCAGGGGACACCATCACAGGGCCTAATAACATCAGCCACACTATCAGAGGCTCGTTCACCTGCACATCCACCAATGTGATATATGCCATCATGTGCCAGCAATGCCCCTCTGCCATGTACATTGGTCAAACTGGACAGTCTCTACGTAAAAGAATAAATGGACACAAATCAGATGTCAAGAATTATAACATTCATAAACCAGTCGGAGAACACTTCAATCTCTCTGGTCACGCAATCACAGACATGAAGGTCGCTATCTTAAAACAAAAAAACTTCAAATCCAGACTCCAGCGAGAAACTGCTGAATTGGAATTCATTTGCAAATTGGATACTATTAATTTAGGCTTAAATAGAGACTGGGAGTGGCTAAGTCATTATGCAAGGTAGCCTATTTCCTCTTGTATTTTCCTACCCCCCCCCCAAATGTTCTGGTTTAACTTGGATTTAAACTTGGAGAGTGGTCAGTTTGGATGAGCTATTACCAGCAGGAGAGTGAGATTGTGTGTGTTTGGGGGTGGGGGGGATGTGAGAAAACCTGGATTTGTGCTGGAAATGGCCCACCTTGATTATCATGCACATTGTAGGGAGAATGGTCACTTTGGATGAGCTATTACCAGCAGGATAGTGAGTTTGTGTGTGTGGTTTTTGGGAGGGGGGTGAGGGGGTGAGAGAACCTGGATTTGTGCAGGAAATGGCCCAACTTGATTATCATGCACATTGTGTAAAAAGTTGTCACTTTGGATGGGCTATCACCAGCAGGAGAGTGAATTTGTGTGTGGGGGGGTGGAGTGTGAGAAAACCTGGATTTGTGCTGGAAATGGCCCAACCTGATGATCACTTTAGATAAGCTATTACCAGCAGGACAGTGGGGTGGGAGGAGGTATTGTTTCATATTCTCTGTGTATATATAAAGTCTGCTGCAGTTTCCACGGTATGCATCCGATGAAGTGAGCTGTAGCTCACGAAAGCTCATGCTCAAATAAATTGGTTAGTCTCTAAGGTGCCACAAGTACTCCTTTTCTTTTTGCGAATACAGACTAACACGGCTGTTACTCTGAAACCAATTTTCAGAAGTGTTTTAGAATAATCCTGAATTTTGTGAGATGGTGTAATTCAAATGTGTTGACAGAGCACTTGTACGATAAGTGGAGGGACTGTTTTTATTGTATGACAGCAGATACTTACAAAATGTTTCTATTTAATGCAGGCATACATGCAAAATGTGAAAGATTTTATGTGCTTTGCATACACAACCCTTGCATACACAAATAGTCCGCACTCATGCAAGTGACTGCTTTGAATTCAGAGGTCAATTTGCATATGTAAGAGCAGTTCACATGAGTAAGGGTTGCAGGATAGGGCATTAAATTGCAGGGAAACTTGAAGAGAGTGCTTGCAGGATGCTAGGCTTTAACTTTTAACAAGGGCTTGATATATCCAAACCACCACTAACAAACAAGAGGTACATTTTTCATTACTAAACAAATCCTCTTAGCCATATTTTCTATGATATAAGGGTAATATCCTGTGGCCAGTTAGATTAATCACACAGACTGTTGTTCCTATTAACCTCTGAGATAATGTATCTTCCGAAGAGCATACTGACGTAACTAGAAATGAGCTAATTAGAATACTTTTGTATTTCTAAAATCTGGACTGTGTGATTGTTTGAATCAATACCCAGATTTCACTATTCTCCTATGGTTCTGCTATCAAATGTTCAATCTTTGTCCAAACTTCTAATTAGGTCCCACAACAGTTCATACATGAGCATATTGGAGCATCCTGAATCTAATAAAGTTCTTCCTGGGAGATTGCTTACCATTGCTGTTGACCCTAGCTGTTGTAACGGGACTCTACTAATACTTTAACCGATCCTTCCAGTTTCATGAAAACAGGGTATACTGTGCCGAAAGAAGCTTTCTGCTAAAAGACTAATTTTCTTAGGGCTGGGATTTTCATGTTGACACTGTTGATCTTCGCTTTCTTTGTAATCTTGATTTTTACTAACTTCTTTTTGCAGTACTCTGATACCATTCATTTGTGTGTGTGATGCAATACGAACATTTTCCTTTGCCATACAAACAAGTCTTCATATATGATGTCAGACTGGAAATTGTTCAGCAACTTCCTTTAATTTATTTTTAAATGAATTTTCATTGAGTTATATTTGAAAAAGAATAATACACTCAGTACAGTAGCCTCTGCGATATTTATTTTGACTTTTTTGACACTGTCTGCACATTTTCAGGTTTTATTCACTGTGCCGCCGACTTTTGTATTGATTAGTTCCTGACTGCACTTCAGGAGTTATGACGGGTTGAGGGAAATAGCTGGAAGTATTGGCAGCTGGGTTTGTTAGCCAAGGAGATATGGGGAAGGTGACCTAAAATAGGATAACCACATTAATTAGGTGTTTCTACTAAAAGGGTCAACAATGAAATAATATGACTGTTACATTGTGGTCTTCAGATTTCAGAGTTAACACCCCATTGAGATGGATGGGAATAGATCATACCTCTCATCTTTTGTCTTGAGATCTGTCTACATGGAAAAAAGGTATGATGCTACCTCAGATTAAATAGCAATGAAGACTTGGCAGACCAGATTTTAACTTGGATTAGCAGCTCAAATTCAAACTCAGATTCCTCTATATGCTTTTACGTGAACTGCTAACCCCAGTTAAAAGCAGAGTTGCAATGTGTCCACCGCTGAATGAACTAACGTGGGTTAGTTAACCCAAGTTAAGAACTTTTTTTTTCTTTTGCAGTGTAGACATACCTTAGGCTATCTGCAGACAGGCAGACTGAAGTGAGCGGTTCAGATTTTATTGATCTAGAAGATTTTATTCATAACAAAAGTGCCAGAAGAGTTTTTCTTTTCAGTCAACTCTAAGATTCTCAACTACAGCTTTGGAATACACTTGCTTTTCATGAATATACATGCTTGTAACAATGAATTCATATTGATAATAAATACTGGAAGATCATCATTTTGCTTAGCTTATCCAAATACAGGAAGCAGTATCAGTTCCAGATTTTGTCAAGAAAGCCTGAGTTAGAAGCCATATAGTAAGAAATAGACCTGGCTTACAGCATAAATAAACAAGACAGCAAAATAAAGAAAAGAAAACAGGGGAAGTGATTTGTGCAATGTCACACAGCACATCAGGCAGAGCTGAGACTAGAACCCAGATCGCCAGTGCTCTACCTAATAGACGACACTGCCTCTCCAGAGAGCATCTTTTCCCCTATCTTACTGCCTTATTTGAGGTGAATTTCTCCTAAAAGGTTCTGTAAGGGGAAACTTGATATTGTGGTTTGCTTCCCACTTCTAATATTAGCAGGACTCTCATGATAGATGGGGTATATAAGAGGTGAGATTCTTCACCTCTGTCCTCCATGTAATTTTCACTGAGTGTTGTAGAGAAATTGGCAGGTATCATGGGATCTGTAATCTATAAAACAGTTGCTTCTGGAAGGAAAATAAATGTCCAAAAAGTATTTTATTACATGTTATTAAAATTGTAGAAGAGAAAAATGGGTACTTGTATTCCTAGATTGAATGTAAATGCCTGGAAAATTGACAAGATAGAGAATGACGTTCAATTATTATCTACTACGAAAACCAGAAAATTTAGAATGCAAAATACTCAGTCTGATCAATGTTTAATGACTGATATTTTCCTTTACAGGAAAACTGGAAATGTTTTTGAATGTTCAGGGTACTGAGCTCATCCATACTCAAGTCCCATAACTATATTGAAAAATGTTATCTCTTCAATTTGATCCCATTGTAAAATTGCTCAGGCTTTTCAAATGCCTTCTAATATCAGTGTTAATTCTGTTTCTGCCGTCGTGGCGGATTGAGCTATATATGGATTGACTACATTTACTCTTATTGTTAGTTTAGGATCCACCTGGAAAGAAGGATTATATTCAGTAATATCTGAGGCCCAGGGTAGAATGCTATACCACTCTGGTAAATGAACACGTGTCCTTACTGACTTAGTGAGATCTATTCAGTCTCACCACAGAAAGTGATTTTGAAATCTGAATTTTCTTCTGTTACTACCAACATGGTTTTATTATTCCAACCCATGTACAGATATATCTCCAGATATGCTGAAGCCATGCAGTCATCAGGGATGGTGGGTGTTCGTCCAACCTATTCTTAAAAACTTCCAGTGATAGTGATTCCACAGCCTCTCTTGGAAGCCTATTCCATCATTAACCACCATTATTGTTTGAAAGTTTTTCCTAATATCTAAACTAAATCTCTCTTGCTGCAGATCAAACCCATAACTACTTGTCCTACCTTCAGTGGACATGGAGAACAATTGATCACAGTCCTCATTGTAATAGCCCTTAACATATTTGAAGGCTGTTGTCAGGTATGCTCCTTAGTTCTCTTTTCTCAAAACTAAAAATGCCCAGTTTTTTAACCCTTTGTTATAGGTTAGGTTTATGAAACATTTTATCATTTTTGTTGCTCTCCTGTGGACTCTCTCCAAATTGTCCACATCTTTCCTGAAGTGTGGTACCCGGACCTAGACGTAATACTGCAATTGAGGCCTCACCAGTGCTGAGTTGAATGGGAGACTTACCTCCCATGTCTCAAATACAGCACTCCTGTTAATACACCCCAAAATGATAAAGACTTGAAAGACTGTTCACATGCCAGAGCCATTGGAGTTGGAGGTTGATCTCTAGTAAGCTTCTTAGCATGTATGTAGTTTCTTTTATTATTTTAATATGTTTTCTCTTAAATGCTTTCTCTTTAAGAATAAGTGTGCTTGCTTAGAAAAAGCTGAGCGGTAACTTAATTGTGGGCAATTGTGCTGTTTGTAGCCTCGGAGGACAAAAGCAAAGCAGGCCTGCTAAGGCAGTCTGACTTTCTGGGGGATTCATAGTATAGGCAGGGAACTGTGCAGCCTGGAAATATTCTGGTCAGGAGGGAGAGAGAGAGCTGGGGAGCTGGAAGGCAAAGAGTAGGTGCCCTTGCTGGACCACAGAGGAGGAATATGGGAGCAGTTGCCCTGAACAGTGACAGCTTCATTATAGCATTCAGAAATATATTCTGTGATGCTACAACAGCATTACATTTAGGAGAAAATAAGATGCATATAGAAAATCAATAATCTCAATTCTAAAAAACACGAGCGATCTTACATCAACAGCTGTTAATTTAATTCCATAAATTGTTTTTTTCAATGAACAACCTCACCAAAGAGATAGGAGGAAGAGGACTAACTAGTCAAATTCTGCTAAACTGTTCAACTCCTTTGAAAACCTGCGTCACAAAGTTCTCCTTCTCCTCGTCTCTTTGTATTTGAGTCGTGGATGTTTTAGCATCCAAGTATATTTTTCCCTCTCATCAAAATATTACAAAACCCTTTACGATTGTCAGAGATCACACATGTGGCAGGTTAAAGGATGGTTATGTGCATGCTTATTTCATTAAAGTTTTTTTTAAGCATTTCTAACTTTCACCTCCCTAAAATATTTTTAAGGAGAAAAATAATTATATATGTGACCATCTTTCATAGATGGATAAACAAGAGAAGCATAGAACAACATAGAAATGTGCTTACAATTAGACTTCAGTTTTGCTCACATTCCAAGAATTTTCACAGAAAATTCATACATTATGTCGCCAATGCAATGAGCTGTCTTCCACACAAAATACTGAAGCACAGTACTTACTAAAAGAGTAACATTAATCAGAAAAAAACATTTGTGGATGAGAGGACAGGGGAAATGTCCATACTCTAAATTTACCTCATCTCCAGTTCTGTGTGTTTGATAAATTCCTAACCAAGGAATGTATATGGGGTGTGCTCAGTAAATATTGACCTAAATGTTGATTAAAAAAAACAAACAAACAGATGAGATGTGGTTTGGCAAGCCAAAATATTTTGACGTATAGTAGGAAGCATGAAGAAAGGTACTGAATCAGTTGTGGTAGAAGCAGATGAATTGGGAGTCAAAGCTAGTACTGTTGTGTCACTGTGCCTCAGTGTGTTACAGCTGAGAATACCAGTTTCAGGACAAACCCCTAAGAAATAGGGCAAACCCACCCTGGTGGTTATTCTAACATTAGATATACCAAGCCAGTAACAAACATAAACTTCTGTCTCACCACACTGGTTAACAAGAAGTCAAAAATGCAGTCTCCTTAGGCATTCCAGCTCTTATTTCACCACCTAGACACTAGACTTCATGATGAGTGGTTACTGAATACCTGAAATTTGTTTTAATTTCATAAAACAAAGCGTGGTTCTGATCTCAAGAGACCAGACACATAGACAGGTCAATATATAACTCAGATCTTCCCCAATAATCACGCTGTTGCAAATCCTTTAATAGCTAAGATCTAAGGGTTTATTTTTAAGAAAAAGAAATAGAGAATTAAAGTGGTCAGTAGATTATATACATAAAATCATTGTAAAGTTCTTGTATCAAGTTTGAAGGAGTAATGGAATGAACTGCTTTAGTTTGCAAAAGTCTCTCTGGAAATTACCCAGATACCTTGAGGGTCATCAATTCTTGTTTGAAGTCCAGTCCAGAGAAATGAAGCAGGAAATGAAGACAAAATGGAGGTGTTTCCAGGATCTTTTATACCCTCTCCCATGTGGATGGAATTTTACTGTCAACAAAGCTCTGTCTCAGTTCATGGAAAATTACCGGCACAAGATGCAGTCCAGGGTCACATGAGCAAGTCACATGCCCTTACATGGCTTTGATGACTCTTAGGAGCAGCCATTGCCCACTTAGAGGCTAAGATGTCCACAGAGAGACTTGCTGGGCAGGACAGGTTTCCTCTGTGGCCCATTGTGAGTTAAGTTTTCTTTAATGAACTGTCAGTTTGAATAGTCCATTCACAATGTGCTGGCCATACTGGTTGTAAATTATCTTGCTGGTATTATTCCAGGAACAATCACATTTGAAATACAGCTACACAGTCAATATTCATAACTTTATGCATGTATCATCTCTGTATCACAGGATCAACATACTTAGCAAAACATAACTTTTCCATTGACACATTATGTGATATACTTTGTACAAATTTTGTTTCAATTGTATGACAGTGGTAGCAACAATTATATACATGGTCATTTTTCAGTCATACAGCATCACATGCTGGCAGAATAAAAGGGGCCAGGGGAGAAAGGCAAGTATGTAGATCAACTATATAGTCAGGGCTGCAGTTATGCAATGGCCTTGAAGGCAAGGGAAAAAAATTTCCACTAGAGGCATTGCAGAAGTCTAGTTAGTAAAATAGCAAAGACAAGAGTGACACGAGGGGGAAGAACGCATGCCAAAATAGGGAAAGAACAGGTTAAAGAATATTTAGATGAGTTAGATGTCTTTAAGTTGGGAGAGCCTGATGAAATTCATCGTAGGGAATTTAAGGAGTTAGCTTATGCAATCTTGTAACTGTTAGCAGTTATCTTTGAGAAGTCTTGGAGGATGGGTGAGGTCTCAGAAGACTGGAGAAGCACAAGCATAGTACTCCTATGAAGACTGAAGAGGGACCTGATAGCAGTTTTCAAATATGTTAAGGGCTCTTACAAAGAGGACTGTGATCAAGTGTTCTCTATGTCTCCTGAAAGTAGGACAAGAAGTAATGGGCCTAATCTGCAACAAGGGAGATTTAGGTTAAGTATTAGAACAAATTTATAAGTGTAGTTAAGCTTTGGAATAGGCTTTCAAGGGAGGTTGTGGAATCCCCTTCATTGGAGATCTTTAAGAACAGGTAGGAAAAGCATCTTGCAGAGATGATCTAGATTTACTTGGTTCTGCCTCAGATTTTGAAGTCCCTTCCAACCCTACCTTTCTATGATTCTGCTATCAGATCCATGAACGTGATGTGGTCAGATCATCCATAATTTTAGCCATATTATGACTGGAGTGTAGGGGGCACAGTGTAGGTCCCAAGGAGGAGGGGATGGCAGTAGTCCTAGTGAGGGTATTTAGCTGTGGCTACCTAACCTGACCTGAATAGCCAGGTCTTATGAGTTTCAAAACTAATCATAGATGTTCTGATGGAACCACTCAGGGAGGAGTAGGTACCGACACACAGGATTCCTTGTTATGAGTTATGTGGGCAAAGGTTAAGTGTGTGTGTGTGTATGTGTATATATATATGTATAAAAATCTTGTCTGAATGACGACTTCATCCACAGTCAACAAAGGAAAACTTTCCTTTTCCAAGGATTAGAACAAATCATGCAAAGCATGTCTGTCTGCCTTCCTCTGTAGCATGGGGCACGGATGCTGGAGGATTCTCTGCACCTTGAAGTCTTTAAACCATGATTTGAGGACTTCAATAGCTCAGACATAGGTTAGGGGTTTGTTACAGGAGTGGGTGGGTGAGATTCTGTGGCCTGCGTTGTGCAGGAGGTCAGACTAGATGATCATAATGGTCCCTTCTGTCCTCTAATTGAGGGCTTTTCTACACAGGGACACTCAGAAAAATTAACTAAACTATCTGAATAATTATCTAAAAGGTGTGAATTTAAAGTGAAATAGTTAAACTGCATTAAAACTCTGTGATAGATACTGTCATATAGAATTAAAGTTGTCTTAATTCAGGTTACTTTAATATACACTTTAATATACTTTAAGTCTACTTTAATTCGGAATGAAAGTCTCTAACACAGGGTTTTATGCAGTTATCCACTTTACATTCACACCTTTAGTTAACTTGAATTAATTTTCTTGAGTGGCAATCAGAAAGGTGTGAAACTCTTTCCTACCTTAGAAACCATCAAAGAAAATGAAGGAATTACTCCCAATCTGATCCTGGTAACCAAATTACTCCACTGATCAAAAAAAGTGAGGGGCAAATACAGCAGTAGCAATAGAAAATAGTTCTGGAAAGTAGTTTTTTCTCTACGTTGCTGAAACGTTGACTACAAACCAGAATCACAAAAATAGACTATATAATGTAATACATAATTAACATATGTAGTTTGTGATGTATATTACACACACATACACATAGATCCATAATTCACATCTATCACAAAGCTAAAACTAGCCTTATGAAAAAGTAAGAGCCTACAGACAAATATGGCTGTAGGTTTTCCCCCCACCCCAACATTCTTCAACTTTTTCCCCTTAGCTATATTCTTACATACATAGTGAGTACATAATTTCCCCCCTCCCCCAAAAAAGAGTGTTATCTAAGAACATTTCATCGTGTTTATACATCCATAATGTGTTCTCAAGAAAGGAACATGATTTTTGAAGAGGGAGTTATTAAACATAATGTTATAACTGTTGTGCATAAAGGAATAAGATGAATGGATAAAAAGGATGACTTATGTGTAGTTATAAGTCATGGGGGAGGCTTGTTTTGTGCCACTGTTTTATTACTATTTTGGGGAAAAGCAACATAATGATATCTACTGGAAATTATTTGCATACTACCCCATTGTGAATTATAGTTCTTGCCAAGATGATCAATGCTTCCCCTGGTTAAAAGGGCTGCTCCATTTTATCATATTTAATTTCTGGGCCATTTGTCATGATATGCCTGTAATAGGGAGCTCAGAGCGCTGGTCTCCCTAGTGGGATGGCTTGATTTCTGGCTCCTTGCTTCTTACCTTGGTTTCTTCAGTTTGGCCTATAGGGGACAAGCCTCAGATAGTTTGTAGTGGCTTGACTCGAGTATCGCCCCCTTGTGGATCTTTTGGAGTGTCCAGCCAGAGCTTTGGGTCCTCCTGGGTGGGAGGATGGAGTAAGATTGGAGGGGCCTATATTCAAATGAGCTAACTTTAAAAAAATAAGGAAATTGGTTAGGAAAATGGATTGGACAGAAGAACTTATGAATCTAAAGGTGGAGGAGGCCGGGAATTACTTCAAGTCAAAGTTGCAGAAACTATCAGAAGCCTGCATCCCAAGAAAGGGGAAAAAATCCATAGGCAGGGGTTGTAGACCAAGCTGGATGAGCAAGCATCTCAGAGAGGTGATTAAGAAAAATCAGAAAGCCTACAAGGAGTGGAAGATGGGAGGGATTAGCAAGGAAAGCTACCTTATTGAGGTCAGAACATGTAGGGATAAAGTGAGAAAGGCGAAAAGCCATGTAGAGTTGGACCTTGCAAAGGGAATGAAAACCAATAGTAAAAGGTTCAAATGCCATATAAATAAGAAGAAAACAAAGAAAGAAGATGTGGGACCACTAAACACTGAGGATGGATTCGCAAAAAGAAAAGGAGTACTTGTGGCACCTTAGAGACTAACCAATTTACTTGAGCATGAGCTTTCGTGCATGCATCCGATGAAGTGAGCTGTAGCTCACGAAAGCTCATGCTCAAATAAATTGGTTAGTCTCTAAGGTGCCACAAGTACTCCTTTTCTTTTTGCGAATACAGACTAACACGGCTGTTACTCTGAAACCTGAGGATGGATTGGAGGTTAAGAATAATCTAGGCATGGCACACTATCTAAACAAATACTTATTTATTATTTAAGCTCAGTACCAATGTGGACACAAGAACAAACGGATATAAACTGGCCATCAGGAAGTTTAGACTTGAAATCAGACGAAGGTTTCTAACCATCAGAGGAGTGAAGTTCTGGAACAGCCTTCCAAGAGAAGCAGTGGGGGCAAAAGACCTATCTGACTTCAAGATTAAACTCGATAAATTTATGGAGGAGGTGGTATGATGGGATAACATGATTTTGGCAATTAATTGATCTTTAACTATTCATGGTAAATAGGCCCAATGGCCTGTGATGGGGTGGGATCTGAGTTACTGTAGAAAATTCTTTCCTGGGTATCTGGCTGGTGACTCTTGCCCACATGCTCAGGGTTCAGCTGATCACCATATTTGGGGTTGGAAAGGAATTTTCCTCCAGGGCAGATTGGAAGAGGCCCTGGGCGTTTTTCGCCTTCCTCTGTAGGATGGGGCACGGGTCACTTGCTGGAGGATTCTCTGCACCTTGAAGTCTTTAAACCATGATTTGAGGACTTCAATAGCTCAGACATAGGTTAGGGGTTTGTTACAGGAGTGGGTGGGTGAGATTCTGTGGCCTGCGTTGTGCAGGAGGTCAGACTAGATGATCATAATGGTCCCTTCTGTCCTTAAAGTCTATGATTCTAATTCAGTCACACAGTTCACTCACGGCTTGGTGCTCTTTGGTCTCATCAGCAGTCTCCTCAGTCCGGAATGCAGTGCTTCTTCCCCAGTGGCTGTTCTGACTGTCAGGCTCTTAGTGATACTCCCCTCATGAGGGGAGGCAGCTAGCTCCTGCTCCTTCATCAGTCAGCCCTGAACTGAGCCAGTTTCCCACCTTTTCTGCCCCCTCCAGGCCTGGCCTTGGCTGCAGGTATAGATGGGCAGGGCTAGGTGAGCCCATAAGCTTTTTGAACTCTGTCTTTGCTGTTGTGAGGTTTCTCAGCCTCATCACAATACTGTAAACTACAGCCCTAGCCCTAGAGATAAGTGCAACAAAGGTGTATTTCTTGGTAAATCCTATTTAAAAAGATAAACCAGCCTAAATTACTTTTAAAACCATATAATAGTTATAACGTTATTTTATATATTCAGTGCTCATGAAGGTCCCCATCCTTCAAACAACACACATACCTTATTTTAAGATTGTGAGTAGCTCCACTGACTTCCTTGGGGCTGCTTTCACAGATTATAGTTTGAGGCCAGAAGGAATCATTAGGTCATCTAGTCTGACTTCGGGTATGTCATAGCTGTTAAATTTTACCCTGTTACTCCTGAACTGAACCCAAGAACTTGTGTTTGCCTAAAGCATACCTTCCAGAAAGGCATTTGAAGACTCCAAGAGATGGAGAATCCACCACTTCCCTGGGTAATTTGTTCCAAAGGTTAATCACCCTCATTGTTAAAAAATGTGTGGCTGATTTCTAATCTGAATTTGCTTAGATTCAGCTTCCAGCCATACAAGGTAAAAGTAGAACTGACATTTAATATTTGCGGGATCTAATTTGAATTATTAAAGATATTTTAAGCATCACCAAAGCAATGCATGCGTTACTAACTTAACAGAGATGGAAGTTCTCTAGCTTTATTCAAAAAGTTATGTCATTGTGGAAGTCGAAGTCACATTCTTCAAAGAACTCGAGTTCATGGTGTTGCTCTCAAAATACAGTACCTGCAGAAAACTTATGATTGTTGTGGCAAAAGTTCATTTAAATTATGATTTCTTGAACCCTGGGGTCAAGCAGGGAAATTTGGTTCCTGACCCTTTTAATTTAACTTCTTATAATGGGATTTCTGGGGCCATGCATGTTTGTGTATATATATTTATTTAAAAACTAAATGTCTGTTTAATGAGCAAAATTCTGGCCTAAATTACATTGGTAAAATTGATTTTGTGTGTGTAGCAGAGGACAGAATTTAGTCCAATGTCTGTTTAAATTGCATGCATGTTTGTGGTACATGTGTCTATTTGTATATACATACATAAAATATGTATTGTGTGCTGTAAAAGTTTTATTGACATGTATTTTAAAGATTATCTTTTCACTCACAAGTTCATTGGCTTGCCCTGCCCCATACTTGAAGAGATACTATTAGTGCTTATCATACTAGAGAAAGATGCTAATTGATTGACAGCAAGCAATCAAAACATATATTCAGAGTATTCATATTATTGGTTCCATATTCATTAAAGTTTGAGAGCTTAAAAGACTTGTCAAAATGTTATGTCAAGCTAAGAAATGGTGCCTTGACATGTCTTAGTTTAGCAACTCTTATTGGCATTACTGACATTATATGTCAAGAGTAAGAAGGAAAAAAGTCCAGTGCTTGACAAGACATTTTTACCCATGTTAAATACCTACGCTTTTCATTTTTTTCATTCCTTCTATATTTTTCAAAATTGTATACCTTTTTCATTTTATCCTCATGTACCAAAATTTGAAGGATTTTTACCTGTACTCCTGGGCCTGAATAACAAAGGTCAGTTCCAAACTCACATATATACTTTCCTCAAGTTCTTGAATTCAAATTTGAGGTTCCAATTCAAGCCTATCTGTACCATTCTTTTATTTGTGGATAAGTACATTTATTTTGGCTAATCTTAACTCATATGATCATTGTGATGCAAATAGCTAAGCTCAAACCTGGGTTGCTTTTTATTCCATGTAATAGACTTGATATAAATGAGAGAGAAAAATATCCAGGGGATAAACATAGTGAACAGTAGAGCAGAGTGACCACAGTGAAATATCATTGTAGAGAAACTGGGGGGAGGCGATGGAGAGAAAGCTAATGAAAAATATAAGCAGTATATATTTTAGGATGAGTTGGCAATAATACCTGTAGTTCTGAGGTTGTCTAATGCTTTATATATGCATTATACTGTGAATAGGCACCCACTTGCACCAAAATGTTGTGGATTTGGGAATGTTGTCCAGTCCCTAATAATTACCACATGCTTGCCTTTAGAACATAAGAACTCCCATACTGGGTCAGACCAAAGGCCCAATACCCTGTCTTCTGACAGTAGCCAATGCCAAGTGCTTCAGCAGGAATGAACAGAACAGGTAATCGTCAAGTGATCCATCCCTTGTTTCCCATTCCCAGCTTCTGGCAAACAGAGGCTAGGGACACCATCCCTGCCCATCCTGGTTAATAGCCATTGATGGACTTATCATTCATGAACTTATGTAGTTCTTTTTTTAACCCTTTATAATCTTGGCCTTCATAACATCCTCTAGCAAAGAGTTCCACAGGTTGACTGTGCATTGTGTGAAGAAATATTTCCTTTTGTTTGTTTTAAACCTGCTGCCTATTAATTTCATTTGGTGACCACCAGTTCTTGTGTTATGAGAAGGAGTAAATAACACTTCCCTATTTACTTTCTCCACACCAGTCATGATTTTATAAACCTCTATCACATCCCCCCTTATTTGTCTATTTTCTAAGCTGAAAAGTCCCAGTCTTATTAATGTCTCCTCATATGGATCAGTTCCATACCCCTAATTTTTGTTGCCCTTTTCTGTACCTCTTTCAATTCCAATATATCTTTTTTGAGATGGGGCAACCAGCTCTGCATGCAGTATTCAAGATATGGGCATACCATAGATTTATATAGAGGCAATATGATAAGTTTTGTCTTATTATCTATCCCTTTCCTAATGATTCCCAAAGTTCTGTTAGTTTTTTGGCTGCTGCTGCACATTGAGTGAATGTTTTCAGAGAATTGTCCACAATGACTCCAAGGTCTCTTTCTTGGGTGGTAACAGCGAATTTAGACCCCAACATTTTATATGTATAATTGGGATTATGTTCTCCAATGTGCATTACTTTGAATTTCATCTGTCATTTTATTGCCCAGTCACCAGTTTTGTGAGGTCCCCTTGTAACTCTTCGCAATTTGCTTTGGACTTCACTATCATGAGTAGTTTTGTATCATCTGCAAATTTTGCCACCTCACAGTTTACTTCTTTTTCCAGATCATTTATGAATATGTTGAACAGTACTGGTCGCAGTACAGACCCCTGGGGGACACCACTATCTACCTCCCTCCATTCTGAAAACTGACCATTTATTCCTACCCTTTGTTTCCTGTGTTTTAACCAGTTACTGATCCATGAGAGGATCTTCCCTCTTATCCCATGACAGCGTACTTTGCTTAACAGCCTTTGGTGAGGGATCTTGTCAAAGGCTTTCTGAAAATCTAAGTACATTATATCCATTGAATAACCCTCGTCCACATTCTTGTTGACCCCCTCAAAGAATTCTAGTAGATTAGTGAGGCATGATTTCCCTTTCCAAAAGCCATGTTGACTCTTCCCCAACAAATCGTGTCCATCTGTGTGTCTGATAATTCTGTTCTTTCCTATAGTTTCAACTAGTTTCCCAAGTATTGAAGTTAGGCTTATCGGCCAGTAATTGCTGGGATCACTTCTGGAGCCTTTTTTAAAAATTGGCATTGCATTAGCTATCATCCAGTCATCTCGTACAGAAGCTGATTTAAATGATAGGTTACATACCACAGTTTAGCTAGAGATCTTTTTTATATTTTTAATTAAGTTGACTTGGGGGTGGAATTTGGAAGGGGGAAGAAAGTTTGCAGACATATATATACACACACATGCATCTGTACGCACAGAGTGGTTGGTTGTGTGTGTGTGTGAGTGTATAGATATATACACATATATGTATACACACACACACAATCACTCTGTGCAAACAAGTGCGTGTGTGTATTATAGTTAGGGCTCCGTGTCTGTTGTGGAAGTCACAGATTCCGTGCAGTCCCGCAGCCAATCACACTCCCCCCTCCCAGGATTTAATCATGAGTATTTTTAGATAGATCATGGACAGGTCAGGGGTCATGATTTTTTTATTTTTTCCCGTGACCTGTCCATGACTTTTACTAAAAATACTCATGATTAAATCGTAGCCTTAATTATAGTGTGTGCATGTATCTATCAAAAACAATGACCACACCAAACTAAAACCCAGTAATGTAGTTTGCTAATATATTTTAAGTAACATCAAGAAAAAAGTGAGAAGTCTTCACAATACAGAAATTATACTTGAACATTTAAATTGTGTTATAAAAAACTGAGTAGTAGTTTCAAAAGTGTGCAGCATTGGCCTAACTCTGCTCCACCTGAAGTTAATGAGAATTTTGCCATTGACTTCAGTGGGAGCAGAGTTCGACCACTGAGTGCTTTTGAAAATTCCACACTGTCTTTCAGTAATACTGCTATGGAATTTCTCCTACACGTCATTTGCTACTGCAGTTCTTGTTCTGAATTTCTCCTGTCAGTAGTCTCTGTGGTTGGTGAGGGTTCATGAGTAGAAAAGTCTCCTGATCTGTTTAAGAAAGAGAGCCTTCTAATTACAGAGGCAAAGAATGATTTAACTGGGAATTGGTCCTGCTTCGAGCAGGGGGTTGGACTAGATGACCTTCTGGGGTCCCTTCCAACCCTTATATTCTATGATTCTATGAATTACTGGTACCTCTCGTCTTCCAGAGATTGCTTGTTCTCTGAGACAACTTGTTCAATTCAGGCAAAGAAATCACTGATTTATGGTACTCATGCAATGGCAACGCCACAAGAAGCAAATCAGGACAAGTATCTTGGTACTAATATGCAAGAAGATGCTGAGCTCAAACAGCTCTGTAAAATCAAAGGATAACAGTGCTTAAAGAATGGCACACTTAAACTAAGAGAGTAAGATGTTCATGATTCCGGTTAGCCACACCATGCTGAGCCTGGAACCATTAAGTGATTTTTAAGATGTTAATGTTGGATGGGAAGGTTCACTGAATTAAACTAAATAAGTTTTGTGCTCCCAAAATGATCACCCTTATTGGGATAATCGAGACTGTTTTATACTTCGATATTTGTCATTACAAAATTATCATCATCTTGCATAATTTACCGATGCAAGCTCTGGTCGCTGGAAACAATATAGTTTAAGGTTTTAAGGTTGTTCCGAGTCATGGATTTATGACAGTGTTCAATGTTCTGTGGTAACTGACCAAAACCCAGAGTGAAAGATTATTGGACACTTAACTAAAAGAAAAGGGAAAAATGGGGAGGAAAAATTCTCTCTGCAATTCTTTTTTCAGTTCAAGTATTTCTGTTGTATTAAATTCCTTCCATAAATTAAACAGATGCAATTGTTTCTAATTTGCTGCTTTTCTTAAAGAGGAACCCTAGGGCACCAATGAACCTCTATACTAATGGTGTTAAACTTTAAAATAAAATCTAATTTTACTAAACTAACCTGAACCCACTAATACCAGTGACTTAAGAATGGGCAAGTACCTCATTTTTCTGACAGAAGCTAGGAACGTTAACTTCTGTATATCTCTGCTTGAAGCAAATTTTTATGGTCTAGAAATAAGCACTTGAAAGAAGGTTTTTATAAGGGGAAAAAACACTCACATGATTAACTTGTGGTATAGTACTGGTAAAATGAAAATATTTTTTTGTCCAGGCTCTGAAACAAAACTGTTTTCTATGTGTTCAAGATGAGCTGTATGTTGTGTCATCAGATGTTTGGCTGTGTGTGTGTTCTCCCTGTGTGCTGTCCCAGCTCTGCTCAGATAGCTGGCACAGCAGATCTCGAGCGAACCACCCAATAACTACAAAATCCCTTAAGGTGCAATGGCTCTTGGTCAGGTTTATTGTCAGCAAAGCACAGTCCTAGCTCCCCAGATCAATGTCTACAGTTATACTAGCACATGTATGCCTGTGATAATGGATGCAGCTCAGTCAGTGGCGGGACTTTCCACTGCCCCCTCGGCTGGACAAAGACTCTCCCTCTGAGATACATCTTTATACACCAATACAAACAAGTTACATATCACACTTGACGTATCAGGGTGCCACTCTCTGATGTACTAGGGCGGCACCACCCATTGCCTTGTACTTATCGGATCAATCAAAACATCTCTATTCATCATGTTGTGATCCTGACCTTATCCTTAAGGTGGGTCAGCATGTTTCTGTTATCTTTGAGGAATGTGTTTATCGGGGTGTTCTGGTAACAGCCTTCTGGAATGTGCTTGCATTAGTGTTTTGTGCCTAGCATCTTTTAGGAATATGTGTGTTTGCAGTATCAGCCCTATGCTTGCCAAATTCTGTGAGCAGGGCCTGCTTCTTGCTCACAATTTAACTTTGCTTTATATCAGCAAAGTTTTGACTACTTTAGCTCAGGCCTCATACCAGGCCTTTGATACATAGGCTTAAGTTTCAGGCCATTTTCCTACTACATGTCAAGAAGAAAATGTGTGCCTAAAAGATTATAGGTCAGGTTATACATTTCAGTGCACTTGTAGCTCCCAGTGAAACCAATGGGACCCCACATACGTGATTTCATTTTTTGGTCTTTTTAAAAATTCAGTTGCTTGTAGTGTTTGGGAGTTCAAAGGTAACTACTTAACTAAGCACTTTCCCATGTTTTTGTGGGAAAAAGAAGGGTAAGGACTGAGAAACACGTCTTGAAAGCACAAATTGATTCTGGCACTAATAAAATGATATTATTAGACATCAAAAAGAAATTGTAGGAAAATAGGAGAAAAACAGGCAAACTGTTCAGGGAAATGATTTTGTATATGCTGATACCATATCCATCAGGTTGTAACACTAACTGCTGTACTGAAATAAGGTTTGACATGAGAGGTTCTGGGGCTTTTATGCTGCTGACTATTTTTCTAAAATGTCAAGTTAACAATCAAGAGTTCTTACCTTGCTTAGAAACTAATGATTGTCAGAGCAAAGACTACAAAAAGAGTTTGGTCTCAGAGAAATGCTTCATACATTCATTTGCCTATCCTTGTTAATTTTTATTTCAATCTTAATTCCTAATGGTGGTATACATTCCATAATAATTAATGTAATGGCCTTGGTTCAGTAACTTTGACTGACAAGACATTCCTTTTTGACCTTCATTCTCATATTTAAATATTAGGCAGAATTGAAACTTGTACTATGAAAAGAATTAATAAAGTGTCTTTTGAAAGATGTCCCTTTGTATTCAAATGAAAATATTTTGTTTGGTAACCCCTCAAATGACTATTAATTAAATGTAAATAGGATGCCAGAATTACCACATCATAGCAGTCACACAGCTGTCGGTTGCAAGCATAATTAGAACTATACTTTGCAGAATTCAGTTTTTATTTTTTATAATTAAAAAATCTCAATGTTTGTTTAATTTTTTTTTAATCTACCTTAAATTTTCACAGTGGGGGGAATTTTTTTTGGAAGGGAGGGTCAGATGAGAGAGCAAGACAATAATTATTAAATGACAGTAAATGGCTTTAACTTTTTGAATCTCACCATATAACCATTAAAAAACAAATTGTCAACTTCACATGTCAAAAATATGAGGAGAAAAAAAAGTATCCTTAAACTCAAATACATTCTCAAGCCTATCTATAATTTTTTTGGCTGTGGTTGTGTGTGCGTGTACTTTTTATATATGGTGAAATTGACATCTACTGACATTTGCCTATATAAAGCTAATTTTTCCAAGTCTAATTATAATTGATGCTGGTGTCCCAAACTAAGATGTTTAATTCTTATACCTCTCATCCTTCCACCTATGGGATGAAGAACTGAAGTGCAACATCCAAAGGGTCTGATCTTAAGAGGTTAAGAATTAATAGGAGTTACAGAAGTGCTGTACTTCTCAGAGATGGGGCCTTTATATCATAAAATTATTTACACTAGGGCAGAAGTAGTGTAGACCCTCAATCTGGAAGGAAGTATAAGGTACGTCAGTTAATTTGCATCCTTCGCATTCAGAAGCAGTTTTCTTTAGTTTTAATATGAAAGTCAGTGGAATCATTCAAATTCTGTTCTTTTTCTCTCCCTAAGGCATGTACGGTGGAGTTGTTTAGATAACTACAGGGAGAGGATCTTTTGGTGCCTTTGTAAAAAATGAGTAGCTAATATAAAGGCAGGGAGGTGAGGAGTAGACCAGATAATCGTGAATGGCTCACACCTACAGCACTTGTACATAGCTGTTTTTATAATTGTACACGGATCTCTATATGAGGATCTTCTATTTCGGAAAAAACTGTAGTTGTTAAACCAAGGACTGTTCTCTGGGTTAGCCATTGACTTACCAGCTATGTAACTACAAATTAATTATTTTAACAAAGTAATAGAATGAATTCTGTAAGATTGTTTTTATTAGTTAAAAAAGAAATTAGAACAGTTGCAGCTGCATCAGAGGTCATACTGGCCTAGTGATGACACAGTATTGTCAAGTAAAAGCCTGCCTCTTCAAAATTGCTGCATCTCTCTTGTAGAATTTAGAGTAATGGAGTAATGGAGAGCAACATTATTTTGCACGTTGTCTTTCAAACAAATTGCATCCAACACACTTTGCAGTAGAGAAGGAAAAAATAAGAGGTATTTTATAGGCAAGGGAGAAGAGGTATGTTTTCAGTGGATTTTTTTGTTTTTAAATGAAATGGAGAGTAGATGAGCTGTGAGATATGCAGGAAGGCCATTCTGTACAGACATCAAAACTGCAAAGGGATGGTATCTTACATCAACAGTGTTGAGATTACATGTAGGGAAAGAAAGCAGTCCAGTGTTAGGTGAGGGCAGTGAACAGGAAGGATAGCAGAGTAATTCCATGGAGTATTTTAAAACAAGGAAGGCAATTTTGATCTGGGACTAGTTCCACTGACTTGTTTTTCAATAAAAAAGAAAAAAAGTTTATTACAACATTAAAGGTAGTTATTTAACAAGACTCATTGTACACAGCCTTTGGATAATGCCTTAAATTAATGGGGAATCATTGGAGCTATAGATAGGGGGTGATGTGGTTGAGCTCTTTGTGTCTGAGAGGAAGGAAAGTGGCAGCATTTTCCATAAACTGAGTCTGGAGAGGATGTTAAAACCTTTGCAACCCTACTGTGGGCTGGGAGGGATGGGAAGGAGACAGAGAGAGAGAGTGTGAGTGAGTGTGTGTGTGTGCATAATTTATGTAGCAGGGGCATTCACTTACCCACCCACTAATCTTAGCCCACTTCAACATGCTGAGGCCTCTGCAGTGGATGTTGTAGCAGCTGAAATCTGCAGGTTCTGGGGGGAGGTAGTTAAAGCCACAAAATCTAATCTTCATCCCATTGAAGACTGTGATGAAAGTCCCATTGATTACACTGGAACAAGGATTTGGCCTGCAGCCTATTGGATTTTAGTTGTGTTGCATAATTATGTGCAATGCTGTTTCACTCAAACTGTGACTGCCTGGGTGCCAGTAATTGCAGAAGTCATTAAAATGGTTTACAGGGAAGATTGTTGAAGTTAAACATTAACAGGTAACTGGGTAATGGCCATACACTTCATACACTTCATGACTGGAAGATGTGAACTTTCACTACCAAATCAAAGCCAAAGATTGACTTATTCCCCCCCCCCCCACACACACACACTTTTACTGGATCTGATCCAACAGAAGTTGTTCCAATAAAAGATATTGCCTCACCCACCTTGTGTCTCTTAACCAAGAAATTTATTTTGTTAAAATCAAAAGTCCCTATGGTGAGGTCTGCCTTTGACCTATTCTTTATGTGAAAGACAGAAGACTTATGCTGTGAAAGGAAAGAAAAGAAGGTACATTTCTGCTCTTTTAGATGCAAAAGGCACATAAGACAAAAATGGCTGCATTCCTTAAGGGGTGTGTGATATACACCATGTGTGATTCTCTTGTGCTTTAGAATCTATCTGGTTATGCACAGGGGGTAAATATCCATGCTTCTAGCAAATATAACCTGTGTTTAAGCTCCATGTGTGGTACGGGTCATTATGTATAAATCAGCCAGTTCAGCATCTATCGTGTTTCTCATTTTTACATACTGCACAGTAATTTAATTTACTTGTGCTGCATTATATTCAGTCTTTTTTAAATGAAGACTATTATTCGTGTTACAGTGGTCAGTTTTTAAAGAAATATGTTAGATGTATGGATATATATAGGTACTCATGGATTAGTGTAATGCAGTCAACAGTTTATGGATCAAAATTCCTTCATGCATAATCTCATGTCCTTTGTAGGGTTCCTAAGTGGCCAGTTTTGCATTTTTTACAGTATTTACCATTAAAAAGCCAACATTTTCCAGCAGTTACTTCTCCATTTATCTCACAGCTCCTATTCTGAATATAGAGGAAAACTGCAATATCTGATTTCATTGTGTGGTAACTTGCCAAAAGCCAACTTCTTACACTATACAGAAGGTATATATGAAAAGGCCACCCTGGGTTTAGAGGTATTACCTAATAAATTGCACCTGCTCCTGATGGTGGAATATGGAAATATGATCTTGTTAAAACCTCTCCTCGGTGTAAAAGAAATGCATATCTCTAAGGCCTTGAAGCAGATGAGAGGCTGCTAGTTGGCCAAACATTTTGTGAGCAAGTTGCAGTCACCTCCTCAAGGGCCTAATCCAAAATCCATTGAAGTCAGCGCAAAGACTCCCATTGCTTTCAATTGGCTTTGGCTCAGGCCCTAAAGAGAACTGTATAAAGGGCTGGTTTTCCACCCAGCTCTATCTAAGCCTCCCTGTTTGTGCAGTTTTGGGAACAATTTAGGCTATTTATATGTTTAAATTATTGATCTAGTGCAATAATGTATTTAAATGTCTAAATTAACTGAACTGTATCCGCAATTATTTCTGCCTACAAATGGCAGATACTAAAAGAGAGGGCAGGCTTTAGAAATCTGGCCCAAAGAGTTTGGGGGTTTAAAAACAAAACAAAAACAAAAGAACTACAGAACTGCAGGTTGGATCAAAAGGCAGACTCAGCCCATAGGATGTTAAGAGAGTACAAGTCTTAAGAAAGAAAATGGCATTTTAAACTTAGAATCTTAAGCTGCCGACATTTAACATGCTGAAAGGAAACATAGCACTTTAACTGTGACATTCAAGAAATCAGTCAATTTCCTTTGATGTATGCGTTCAGTAACTCTAGGTCAGGATAATAGCTTATGATTTGTTATGTTGTGTTAGGTCTTTCTCTTCCCTTGTTTTCTAGCTAGAAGTTGAAAAACCTTTTTTGAGTGTTTGAAATTTTTGGACAGAATTGCCAGCTGCTTTGATGAAAATTGCCTAAGGAATATATAGCACTAATAATACAAAGGCTAAGCATTATGTGATTGATAAGAAAACTGCAAAGACAGCAAGAGGAAAAAAGATGTCTGTTCTGAAGCAACTATTAACTTTGATGTTAAAAAAACAAAAGAACCATGCACACACAATGAAGCCCTTTTCAAAACAGAACTACCGGTAGACTTATAGCAAATATTCCCAAGTGTACTTTGAGAGAGAATTTTCTGTAATGAATGATATCTTTCTAGACTGAAGACAAATTAACATCTCAGGAGATTGTAGGACTGGCTTTATCAGTGATACTCAGACTTTAGTGATTCAAGAGCCAAATTAGTGATCAGCATTATCCAGAAGAGCCACAATAGTGAGAATTCATTGTTTCATTTACGATAGCACTATATATTTGTATTTAAACACTATGATGGGGGAAATAGTTAGTTTATATATCATTCTCACAGCAAAATGACTGACCAAGTGCTGTTGTTTTTATCAACTATAATTGGTTAATAACATAGTAAAAGCATTGTGATTGGTTAATAACTTAGATGGACACATTAATGAGCCACTTGCCGCTTGCAAGCCTCTGTCTGACTATCACTGGGCTATATAATATAATTCCTGTTTGGGTGGCAGCAGCTGCAAACTTTAGAAATTGCAGGTAGGAGAAAATGTCTCCATAAAATATTTATCCACCCAATACATATCTAAAAGAGACAAAACTATTAAGGTAAAGATGTGGAATTCACAGTTTGGTAAACTCTGAAATTTTCTCACTTAAAAAAATCCCAAACTTTTCTCTCAAGATAACTCCTTGTTTTTCATAAAATATAGCTTTATAGCTCTTCCAACAATATTTCACCTTTGCTAGCCTGTCCCCTGGCTTCTATGCTGTGACATGTTTTCCAGGTTTATGAACGTCTGGTATAGAGAGAGACTTACCATAACCCCAAGTCTTACTGCCAACAAAGTTTGGGGAAATTTTGGATCCAGAAAGGGATGTGAACTTTCTGGTTGCTTCATATCTATAACTGGCCAAACTTTAACCATGGCTTTGAAACACCCTCAAACTTAAAATGCAGATATTAATTTCTGTTATCTAACTATGCAGCTCAGGGCCATCTCTATTCTGGTAGCCAATATCAACCATGTTGGAAGAATAGAAGCATGGACAATTCTGGGTTTGTTTGCTTGAGTGTGTGTTTGTAGTTTGTTTTTCTTTCTTCCCATTTGATCTCCTGTCTATTTCACTTGGTTATTACAATTGTGATTGCAAAGTGAGTTTGGGGATTCTTAAACAATAGTAAATAATGTGCCCTTTCATTTTATAATTAAACATTTAGAGAGAGGATTTTAAAGCAACAGTCTACAGGTATGTCTCTTACCTAAAGCCCTTGCATCCTATAGTGGTGGCCAAGGCAGTCCTAGCTTCTTCAGATACTCCAATGGATGCCTGTCTGACAGTCTGTTTTCCCAACAGCTCCCCAGCCACAGCCCCTGCTCTGGAGAGAGAGAGAGAGAGTCCTTTTAACTCAGCTGGAGTCCCTTTTTCTTGTCAGTTCCCAGGTTTTTCGCTGCCACCCCCACCCCAGCTAATAGAGCATTGACTCTTAAGCCTTAAGTGTTTACTAGTGAGTGGCTTATCTGGAGCCACTGGTTCCTTCCTGCAGGTTTTCCTTACAGCCCACTATTAAACTAAACTGATATATCATAAACTTTCCAGTAAGAAGGTCAACATTCAGTGTCCAGAGGCCATTATAGAACAGCTTATCTGCAACAGCACTGATTTTAAGGTTTCAAGAAATTCCTTCCCTCAATCTTACCCCGTTGTGGTACCTGACTAGTTTATATGCAAATAGCTGAAATCAGTTATTAACACCTTTGTATTATATTTAATTGGATCTCCTTCACTACAGGAAACTCAATAGCCTTTTCTTGATCAGGAAGACTGGTAGTTTAAGCCAAAAAGGCTTTTGAGCATTATTGAAAGCAGGAGCTGGGGGGACAGCTGATAGGTGTGGAGGAACGCTCAGGTCTCTTCCTCAAAAAGTTCCCTAGTGCTTAATAGTAAGGGTCTTTATACTATATTCTTGTCCATGCATCAAGTTCTCCTTGTCTAGCTGTGTGTGCATTTGGAACCAGCGGTATGTTAGAGAACACTCCAGTGGAGACCTAGCCTCTTCAGTCTTTTAAAGAGAATTAAGATTGAGCAAGGTAATTCCTATGTTCTTATGTTATTGCCCATTGCACTGAGGTATGAGCACAGTAATAACACCAAAAGAGTAGTTCACAAGTCCAAGTTTCTAACCACCTGAAAATGGAATCCATGATGATAAAAAATGAAAGTATGGTAGGTTAACACTCTCTTCTCATTCTTCTTAGAACTTTTATGGGGAATTCTGGGCAGGAGGATAACAACAGATAGTGACAAGACTGTGGCATCTCTGTCTTATCAGAAGTAGGGTTTCCTTAAAACCAGCTGAAATACTCCAAAGGATTTTTTGCTCCTTGAGGCTGATAAAATGCTGTCCTAAAACTATCAACAGAAAATTTTAATGGCTTAGAAGAAGAAAGGAGGGGAAAATAACTGTACCAATTCAGAAAGCAAACATTTGCTACCTTGTGTCCCAACTGACAGCATCCAAAACTTTGATCTAAAATAAGGAGTAAGAGAGCTATACAAATTGGTTACATTTTATACACTTTCATTGTATACATGATCCCTTTCCAAATCTTAATTCGAGTTTGGATTTAGACATTTTAAAAGACCAAAATGTAGCAACTTTGTTGTGTTTATAAGGGAATTGATAACCATTCAGATATTTCATCTTACTAATTGTCATTTTAAATTTAATTCTTGATGCAGTTCTATATTTTAAAGAAAGAGAGACAGTGTCTCCTGCTAATTGGTTGGATTGACTTAATTCAGAATTGTTTTAATTGGAAGTTCTATTTTTAATTAATTTCAAATATCAAAATGAAACTAGTTAATAAATTCATACTAACCAGCAGAACCCTATAGCAGTGGTTGTTTGAAGTAACTTGTTAGCCAAGTAGCTATGTCTAACAAACATATGTAACATCCTGCAGTGACAGTTCTTGGGGTACCTAGGACTGTGAGGCACCTTATTACTCCCTGCCTCCAGCAAGAAGGAATCTTACCCATGGTGTCTGGGTGTCAGCTCCGTCACCCCACCAGCCTGTCAGCCACTTAAGCATCTCCGCTGGGCTCTACCAACCCTGACTTCACGTTGCAGGTTAACAATAGGTGCAGCCCAATTCTCAAATCCCTTTGAATCCTTCCCCTGTACCATCCCAGTCCCTGAAACTGGCTACTCTCATAAATTCCAGATCCTCCGCACCCAGAGGTGCAGTGTACTCCAGTTTTACCTTAAAGCGCTGCTCTTGTAAACCACTCAACACTTGGGAGCACTTATAATAAAACAAAAGAAGGTTTATTTAAGAGAGAATGAGGATTTAACTAGAAACGAGGGTGTGGTGAAAGCAAATGGTACCAATAGTTAACTTTCCTATCTAATCCAGTAGATTTCTTCCCCAAAGTTCCATCCATTTCTCAAGAACCAGGATTCAAACCTTCATGAAAGCACTCCCTTCCTCAAGGGGTTTCCTCAATGAATGGCTACAGAGTGCTTCTCCCTCCCTGTATTATACTGAAAACAACCTTTTGTTTTGTTCACACAAGGTGCGAAATCCTGGCTTGTTGTAAAGTTTCCTTTTTACCTGTAAGTGGATTTGATTATTTGTCCTTGCTTTCGGTGGTTTCCCGTTCAAAGTCTAAGGGCGTGGCTACGCTTGCAGATGTAGAGCGCTTTGAGTTAAACCGGCCCTCGGAGAGCACAGTAGGGAAAGCGCTGCAGTCTGTCCACACTGACAGCAACAAGTGCACTGGCATGGCCACATTTGCAGCACTTGCAGCGGCATTGGGAGCGGTGCATTAAGGGCAGCTATCCCACAGAGCACCTCTTCCCATTCTGGGTCCTGTCCCAATGCCCCATGATACATCAGTTCGCATCCCAGCAATCTCTGTGCTTCTGTCCACACTTGGCACCATCTTTCAATATTTTTTGTACTGTGCGCTCTGTCTTCCCTTTCGGTCTGTGGGAATGGAGCCCAAACTGCTGAGGAATATGCTGACGAGTCTCGCCAGCACATCACGTTTGGCAGTCGAGTTACTCCTTAAGATCCAAACTGACAGTGAGGACTCCAACGATGATATCAACTCGAGTAACGCATACGACACAAGATTGCTTGTGGCATTCATGGACATGCTCACCACCGTGGAACGCCGCTTTTGGGCTCGGGAAACAAGCACCAAGTGGTGGGATCACATAGTCATGCAAGTCTGGGATGACGAGCAGTGGCTGCAGAACTTTCGGATGAGAAAAGCCACTCTCATGGGACTGTGTGATGAGCTCGCCCCCACCCTCCAGCGCAAGGACATGAGATTGAGAGCTGCCCTGACAGTGGAGAATTGGGTGGCTATTGCATATTGGAAACTGGCAACTCCAGACAGCTACCGATCGATTGCTAACTGGTTTGGAGTGGGAAAATCAACCGTTGGAATCGTCTTGATGCAAGTTTGCAGGGCTATTAATCGCATCCTGCTCAGAAGAACCGTGACTCTAGGTAACGTGCATGACATTGTGGCTGGCTTTGCACAAATGCGTTTCCTTAACTGCAGAGGGGCAATAGATGGGACGCATATTCCAATTCTTGCACCAGGCCACCTAGCCTCAGAGTACATTAATTGGAAGGGGTATTTCTCCATGGTTCTCCAGGCGCTTGTGGCTCACCGTGGGTGTTTCATTGACATTAACACAGGCTGGCCCAGAAAGGTGCATGACACATGCATCTTTCAAAACACTGGCCTGTTCAAGAAGCTGCAAGCCGGGACTTTTTTCCCAGACCAGAAGATCATCATAGGGGAAGTCGAAATGCCCATTGTGATCCTTGGAGACCCCGCTTACCCTTTAATGCCATGGCTCATGAAACCCTACACAGGGATCCTTGACAGCAGCAAGGAGCAATTCAGCAACAGTCTGAGTCAGTGCAGAATGACTGCGGAGACTGCTTTTGGCCATTTAAAGGGCTGCTGGCACTCTCTGTATGCGAAGCTGGACCTGGCCTATGACAGCATCCCCGTGGTTATATCCGCGTGCTGTACCCTCCATAACATTTGTGAAGGGAAGGGTGAAAGATCATTCAGGAATGGAACTCGGAGGTTCAACACCTGGAGGCTGAACTTGAACAGCCAGAGAGAAGGGCTACTAGAGGGGCCCCGCATGGGGCTGCAAGGATTAGGGATGCCTTGAGGGAGCAATTTGAGGCTAAAAGCCACCAGTAATGTCTGGTGCCCTGGAGTGAAGTGCAGCGGTTCCAGTCTTAGTAGGCATCTGTGTTTGCTACACTGACTTGCAGTGCCTGTTGCTTTCCTGGGCTGAGGTATCTTTTACTTTATACAATAAATAACAAAGAATGTTTTCAAAGCCAAAAAATCCATTTATTGAAAAGAAACACAACTGCCTGGGAAACAGAAAGGACACGGGGGTGAGCTGGGCAACGATACAATCACAAATTTGCATATGTCCTGTTGTTATACTCAGCCTTCCTGTCTGGAGTGCTGTGTAGTGAGTGCTGCACTTCAGGACGGCTATACTGCATGGTGATGGGGGTTGAGTGCAGCGGGTAAGGGTTGTAGTTTTCAGGGCTGGGTGGTGAAGCTACAGGTGTTGGAGGTAGCTGGTGGCGATAAGAACCCAGATGTTGGGGATCAACGTTCCCTCTAATTTTTGACAGGCCGTGTGCGCAAAACATTGCTTCTGTGCAAATTTTTGTGCTCGTGGTTTCGCCGTGTGCGTGGGGTTTAGGATCTGCGTGCGTGCGCACAGCTTAGAGGGAACAGTGTGGGGGATAGTGGGTTGGAGGTGACATGGGGGTACAAGGGAAAGAGTTTTGGGCCAACGGCTGCAGGGGGGCGGGCGTGGTAGGGCCCCACCTGCTTGGCTGCGAGCGCCTGGATCGAGTCCACTTGGCGCTCCATGATACTTATCAGCCGCTCCGGGCTTTGCTACCGGAATGCTGCGCTTTTGTGCTGGCACTCCTCATTCTGCTGGCGGGTCCTCCTGTCTCTCTCTCTCCACTCCTGCAATTTTTTATTCTCATTAAGGGACTGCTGTCTGGCTTCTTTGCTTTTCCATGGCCTCTTCCTAATTCATTGAAGTTTTTCAGCCAGTGGTAACACGGACGGCTGAGATCTCAAGGTTGCATCTGTAAAGGCAAAATGCAACACTTAACAGAGGCAGCGTTGTTCACACCAGACAGAGCAATCATTCCCCCGTCTTTAAGGGCAAGCACAGTCAACACAATAGCATCATTTGCCCATCCCAAAGGGAGCCCCAAAATAGTGAGTAAGCACTGGGTCAAGGGGGACTGACTGTTTCATGGCCATACTGTTCTCTAGGTTTCTGTGCCTTGAGGAGAGTCAACAGCTGCAGGAGCCCCCTATACTGAACACTCTCCCCACATTTTCCACAGGCGTTCGTTCTGGAAGATATCTTGCTGCTGAGGGTGATCTGGGAAGCAAGGGAGGGTCTTCTAGTACAATGCAGCTTCCACCCTGGCTCATATGCAGCTTGTCTGTGTGCAGCAATGGTTCCCCCGCCTCTCATGGCAGAGTGGCATGGACAAGTTAGCCTGACTGGGACAAGGACCACAGCGGCTCTCCCAAGAAACCTGTGCAAGTGCATTGCCCAACTTCTGGAAGAGACCTTTGAAGAGATCACTGAGGCCAATTAACACGATGTGAGAGAGCACATCAGTGCCCTATTCCACATCTAGGCATGCATGCAGCCCTAACCCTGCAACCATCCTCGCCCCAAGAGCCCGCACCGAATAACTTCATTCCCAAAATAAAAGCTGCTTAAGAGGAACCTCCTCTGGTGTTTGTCCTTTCCCAAACACCGGCCGCTGTGACTGGCTACCTTCCTCCTGGCTTGAGAACAGCTCCTGGCTGCATGCAGCTAGGGATGCCGGGATGTCTCTCTCCTCCACAGGTCCTTCACTTTAATCCTGCACTGCAGTGCATCCTGGTCATGGCCCCTTTCCATCGTGTCCCTTAATATCTGCCCGTAGGTAATGTAATTCCTACAGCTGGAGCGCAGCTGGGACTGGACAGCTTTCTCCCCCCAAATGCTGATGAGGTCCAACACCTCGCCATTGCTCCATACTGGGGATCGCCTGGTGCGTGGAGGCATGGTCACCTGGAAAGATTCGCTGAGAGCACTCCACACCTGGCTGAGCAAACAGGAAGGGGATTTTCAAAATTCACAGAGAATTTAAAGGGCGGGTCTGACGGTTGGTCACCTGAGGGCAGGGCAGTAGAGTTCAAAGTCATGACCAGAACAGGCATTGTGGGACACTTCTGGAGGCCGATCAGAGCACACTAACAGACCAGGGCGTCCACACTGGCGCTGCAGCACTTCAGCGGGGGCAAACAAAACATTATTCCACTCGCCGAGGTGGAGTACCAGGAGCGCTCTAGCCGTGGAGTCAGTGCGCTGTATGTTCCTTGCCAGTGTAGACACGTCATGAGGTAGGGCACCTGGGGCTGCTTTAATGTGCTCTAAGTCGCAAGTGTAGCCAAGCCCTAAGTATTGTGTGACGCTGAACAAGTGAGCCTTGCATCGTCTCACCCACCAAACAGGGCGGGGTGACAACTCCCCCTTGCCGGAATAGGCCATCATCAAGACACATTACCTCCTGGTGATTAATTTCTACTCCAAGTCCATAAAGCATACATGAATATTAATACATTATTTCTTAAATATTACCTGTACATGCATCTCTTAATGGTTATGAGTCTTGACAAGTTATGAGCTTTCTGTAGATACCTTACATATTGGTCTTCGTGGATAAATATCCTGTGAGACGTGTTTGGTGTAGTGAGTTTGCCAGGTCTGAGGTGAGAGCTGTTGCAAAGAACAGGGAACCCTCTTTGAAGGGGGTCTCTGTGTCACACCTGCTTATTGCTTAAGAATAATAAAATCTGTTAAGTGACCATGTACAATTTATTAGCTTACAACCACTCTAGTTATGCTTTTATTACATAGGAATTATAAATTGGAAAGTGTTTAAAACTGTTGGGATTTTGTGGTTCCCAATAGTAACCAAGTCAGATGCCAGGCAGAATCAAGGGTCTTCGATTCGATTCAATTCAATTCAATAAGACTTTATTCAGTGTGCACAAAGGGAGAGCCCCTGGTACAAAAATCAGCCAGAGTCCCTCCAGCAAGGAGCCCTTCCCATTGCAATTTTATAGCACATGGCAGTTGCATAACAAGTTACATAACACAAACCTCAAACCAATCATATTTAACCTTTCTATTTATGGATTTGTTCATCACATGCTTATACTTCTCCACTCCACATGTTGAACTCGCCCTCCTCCCCTTGGCCTTTTCTAGAATGTTTCTAGGGTAGTGAGCCACAGCATGCTTCTTTTTGCATAAGTACCTTCTAAATCACATTTTGTTTAAAATGAACACAAGCATACCCTTCATAACACTGCTAATGCATTTGAATAGAAATTAAGTCTATAAATTGAATCAATGTATTATGATGTCATGGTTCATTAGGGAGATATCAGTATAGGAAATCCTTTTTGGAAAACTCTTCCAAAGAAAACCTGGATTTCTGAACTGGCTTTCTAATAACAAAAATATGATTATCCTATGTTTTTTTTCCAAAAAACAAGTTTTATTTTATTTTTTTAAATGAAGTATGTCCCTTTCGTAGAGGGAAGACAGTGTTTTGATCTAACATATATATAAAAAATTCTGGATGATTTCACTGACAAGTATGTCTGACCTAAGGTTAGAAATGCACATTGGCCTTCTGCATAGTGTCTTTCTAAAGCCTTCAAAAAGCAGAAGAAATGGATGACTTGCCCAACCCAGTCAGTTAATTTCTAAAGGCCTTCTCTGGTTCCATTCAGCCAATTGCACCCCATCCTGCTCTGCCACCAGCATAGATATGGCTCATTATATAAGCGTTCTTCCTAAAGTGCAGCGTGGTTGTTGTGGGATATATATTTGATTTATGATTTTAGATTTGAATAAAAGTAAAAAAGATGTCTTTACATGATATCTAAATGTACTGTGCAATCCTCTGCCAAAGTTTCCTTGGCAGAACTGCTTTGTTTCTTCCCCTGATGTAAGAAACTTTGCCTTGCCAATCAGTAATTCCTTCTGCAGGAACCAAAGCAGCACTCAGGCATTCCTTATGCTCCCAGTCAATCAGCCTGTAGCCAGCTGTAGTTCTTTGTCTTATGCTTGATGTGACAAATCGGGAAAAGGTTGGATTTCTTAGGCCATGTCTATACTACAGAATTAAGTCAACTTAAATTATGTCAGTGATCATAAACCTCTGGAATTACATCGCTTGTGAATGTTCACACAATGTTCCTTGTGTCGGTGGAGTACAACCACCGTTGGTGCTCTAGCACCGACAGAGAGAAACCTGTCCCACTGTGCAAATCACCACCTTCTGTCGCTAAGCGTTCTGAGAATGGATCGCAGTACATCGTGGGGGCGGGCAAGGGTACATCTCCTACTGCTTGCCTGTGTGCTGCTTTGGTTCCTGCAGAAGTAATTACTGATTGGCACGGCAAAGTTTCTTACATCAGGGGAAGAAACAAAGCAGTTCTGCCAAGGAAACTTTGGCAGAGGATTGCACAGTACCTTTAGGAAAGTTTTCTAGAGGTCTCTGTGAAGGATTCCTGGGAGATCCTGGTGTGCATTAACAAACTTTTCTGCAGGACCCCCACTGCATAGCTGCACAGAGGAGTGAGAAGCAGTTGCAAACAGTACCTCGTGTTATTAATTTCTAAGGGGTACAGTAATCAGGAATGGTTGGGGAGAGACTGCCTTAAAGTATAGCTCCAGCTCAGAGAGGCCCACTGATTGCAACTGTGGCAGAGTAACACAGAGAAATCCAAATATTACTCATTATTAATCCATCTTCAACTAATTCTAGAAAGGCATTTTTGTTCACACAGTACCCGAATACAGACCCTATTCTGGATAATCTGAGTTATGCCCATTAGTATTTATTGCTGTCAGTTAAACAAATCTATTCTAAAGTTAGAAGTTGAATTTATTTAAACAATTATTGTTTTTCAAGTGTTGGTTTAAAACAAATTATTTCTCCAGCAGTAGTAATAACAAACCATAATTAATTTTTTCCACATCTGTAGATAAGATCTATTACAAACCTCAAATACTCATATAGAGTAGTTTTTAAACTGTTTTTTCTCCTTTCATCTGAAATTCACTAATCGGGTATGACTTAAAAGTAATTAACTTTTTTTTCCTGGTTTAACCATAGCTAAAAACAAAGGTAAATTCTTCAGGAGCCTAATCCTTAAATAATTAAGTCAATTAATTGATTTCTTTCTTTCAGTTTCTTACTGTTTCAGATGTTAGGAGGTCATTTTAAGTACTTAACTCTTTGAGTTATAAATTGCTTTAGACATGCTTTCTTATCTTTTTTACTCTGCATGTAGGAAATAGTTTCTTGTATAAACAGTAATGGGCCGTGTTCATCTGGTATAACAATACCCCCCTTTACCTGTATTTCATGTAATAAATTTCAAGGTGTCAGAATGCTGAGTAGTCATTCTCAATCCCTACACATCCAATATAAAACTAGTTGTTGTTCAAATATAAATAAATATACAATTAAGTGAATGTAGTAATTAACCATTATATGCTTTCTATAGCTCTTTTGCTAAGATTTTCACTATTGACCAGTAATTTTGGTGCCTCAAATTTTGGCTACTCAACTTGAGACATCATAAAGTGACTTAATTTTCAAAAAGTGCTAAGTATCTCTTCTCTGAAAATCAGGCCTCTCTAAGGTGTATCAGATTGGTCTCCAAAAAACTGAGGTCCCAAAAATTGTTAGTTACTTCTTTAAAAATGATTATGATGATAATCTGAGCCATTTTTTATTAGTTTAAAATAATTAGTCCATCACCTGGAGAATAATAAGTAAATATATAATGTCTTTGGAACTTAACAAATTAAAGCCAACATTAGATGTGAATTCTTTAGCGCTGCATGAATACTCCTACTCTGCTGACAATTTGTGTTTGGCTGGGATCTCAGAAAATAGAATCTTCATTTCAGTTCAAAATGTTATGCTTAATATCTCTTCTACTAGTAGTGTAAGTGGGCTTCTTATTTCATGGGCTGAAAGAATGAGTTAAAGAGCACTCCTATTTTCCAACAGGGAAGCCACCTCTATAGCCAAACTAGATTCAGAACAAAGGAATACAGAATTCAGGGGTGCCCCCTCCCTGTTACATCCTATTTAATAAATGATCCTTGATTACATGCTATTTAATGCTGGGCACATCCACGTAGTTTTTCCCAGAAGTTACTGGTACTTCAGGTTATGTGGAGTTTATTGCTTGGCTTTTCAGGCTTTCAACATTTCAGCCATATGTGCTCCTACCATCCATCCTGTTTTATTCAGAATTTCTCTTTATGGCTACCTCTCTCGGGAAGAAACTGCTTTGTTCATTTTTAGACTTGGACAGCTCTTGTCAAAATTATCTTTCCTACCTTGGAAACACAGGCTGTGAATAATCTGACCCGTCTCTGTTTATCAGTCTCTGTTCCTTTGTTTTGGGTTGTGTGTTTAGAGCCCCTGTCTCCTATCAAAAGTCCTTATTGCTTTTGGACACAAGAGAGCTGGAGTCTAGTTTCTTTCCAGGAAGGTACCCTCTCTGTTCAACCTGATGCTGTTTGAAACTGGCTAAAAGTTTCTATATGCTGATCATATATCACTATAGAATCATATGAAAAGCATAGAATAAACAACATTACTTGTTACAACCTCTCAACACTTACATGGTTTTTGTTACAATGATCATTAGTTTTATATTTTCTGTGTAATGATTCTTCTTTTTGCCTCATGTTGCTCTGCAATTTGTACAGCATTATTTATTTCTAGTTGCTTTTATTGGTCACATATTTTGAGAGTGCAAATGCTGTTTGGTGTATAAAAGGTAAATGAGGTGTAAGTCAGTGTTAAGACTTAGATGTGCTGTCAGTCCGTAGATTCAGGTTTTTAAATACTAATTTTTCCAGGTGCAGGAGGTCAGCACCTTGTCCAGAAAGCAGTAAGCAATTAAATATTGTCAGGGATTTTTGTTGTCCTTGCTGCAAACCAATACAATTTCTTTTACCTTTTGGTGGTACTCTAATGTATCAATTTAATTCTGTAGAGATAATCTCTCAGAATTATGGCTGTGATGATAAATGGGATGCCAGGAAAATGCAAATATTGCTTTCAGACCTTCAGAGACCTTTGAGAAAGGGTCCAAGTTTGACCGTAACACTTACAGCACTGTGAAATAGTTTAGGACTAAATGTGCCCTATTTAAAATTATTTTAATGTGATAGGGATTCTCTTCTGGATTCTAAAGATCAAATTCACCCCTGATATTAGGGGGTACAATTCCTGTTGAAATGAATGGGAGTTGTACCAACGTATGCTCTACAAATATTTTAATAGAAATTCCACATTCACTATACATTTTGTTGCCAAAAGGAATATGTTTTATGCACTGTAAAGTTCAATTGACTCCATTGCTACATGAGAAAGGGATGGTGGTAGGGAAGAAACTGCTTCTGCAGGACACCCTAGTCTTTAACATATCCTGATTTAGGGAACTGGGGATCTCGGTCTTTAATACAAGCAGGATTGGAACTTGGGGATAATCAGTCATCCTCAGCACAGTCATCTGAGATGTAACTTTTCTTCAGATTCAGCTGGGAGAGGAAAGATCCCAGTTTTTTTGAAGCAAGGTCTGTCAATGAGAGCACTGCTACAAGGGCATCAGATTACTCCTTCCTAGAACCAGAAGTAAAACCAGAAAGGTGTACATGTAGTTGTGACACTACACCCCATATTCCTCATAGAGATATGGTTATTATATGATTATGGCATAACTAAGATGTTTTATGCAAGATGGGTCATGTAAGATATCATTTGAGAGGTTATGATTTACTGAATATGACTATCCTATTTGTATGCATGTATCATTTTTGTATCTGAAGTTAGCAATATTGTCTATGCATCTATTACAAATGTTTTTACACCTGTGGAATGTCCACTAGACAGAATGCAATCAGTCTGGATGGCCAGTTAGGAAGAGCCATTAGGAAGAACAATAGGTCTTAGAATGCTAATCACCCACTGAGAAGTTTCCTGGGATGCTGCAAACAGCCTCTGGGTTATGGCTGCAGGTAATTATGACCAAAGAGACCAAGGGACCAAAGGGAAATAAGGACAACCTGGGGAATTACAGACCAGGCAGCTTAACATCTGTACCCGGAAAGATAATGGAGCAAATAATTAAGCAATCAATTTGCAAACACCTAGAAGATAAGGTGATAAATAATAGTCCGCATGGATTTGTCAAGAACAAATAGTGTCAAACCAACCTGATAGCTTTCTTTGACAGGGTAAAAAGCCTTGTGGATAGGGGGGAAGTGGTAGATGTGGTATATCTTGACTTTAGTAAGGCTTTTCATACTGTCTTGCATGACCTTCTCATAAACAAACTAGAGAAATACAACCTAGATAGAGCTACTATAAGGTGGGCGCATAACTAGTTTGAAAATCACTCCCAGAGTGTAGTTATCAGTGGTTCACAGTCAATGCTGGAAGGACATATAAAGAGTGGGGGCCCACAGGGATCGGTTCTGGGTCCGGTTCTGTTCAATATCTTCATCAATGATTTAGATAATGGCATAGAGAATACACTTATAAAGTTTGCAGACAATACCAAGCTGGGAGGGGTTGCAAATGTTTTGGAGGATAGGATTAAAATTCAAAATGATCTGGACAAAATGGAGAAAGTCCAGAGAAGAGCAACAAAAATTATTAAAGGTCTAGAAAACATGACCTATGAGGGAAGATGGGGTGAAAAAATTGGGTTTGTTTAGTCTGGAGAAGAGAAGACTGATTTTTAACTCACCATAACATGGTTTGGGTGCATTTACGCTAGCGGGCCATGCTGCATAATAATAAGTTTGATCACATCTCTGTTTAACCCGTGCTTAATAATGAGTTGGATAAACAAGACAGTTCTGTCACACCTATTTAAATCATGCTTAAGATCAGCTATTGAATACTGTTTACCACATGTAGCCAAACTCTGACATAGTTCCTTAGAAGAATAGGACAGATTTGCTAACTTGTTTTTGAAACCACTGTAGCATTCTTTCTTCTAATATGGGATAGAGCACTATTCTTACAAAAAAAGCACTGAAACCATCTACTCGCTTTGAAGCTTAGCTGATCTTGACTGGATATAGGGCAGCAATAGGTAGCGGTTTAATAGTGCAGTGAAGAGGCAATTGAGCCTCTCAGCTCTCATAGCAAATTATTTGTGCCACAGATATGTGAACAATATCCTTGCCATGTGAATTAACTCACAAAGATCTCTAGTATCATAGGAAAAGGACAGAGTGAATGTAGATGAGAGACTATCTGGACTCTTCCTCATAGAATTGTACTAAAAAGGATTGAATGATAATATTAAATGTCCTAAAGTAATGGATTGTGAGGAAAATTACGTTGTAATACTCATCACTTTGGGATTACAGAATATAAGGGCCTTTAGAATGGTTTTGATTTTTAAGCATGAAATCACTAAAAATGCTAATACTTGTACTTAGCCCATAATGATAGACCTGCTGAGTATAGGACATCAAACTCATAGGTTTAAGGGGATAAAATGTCAGAATGGATCAATAAAAAACTAGTTGGAAATTTTGAGAAGAAACACACTATTCTTGGTTATTGTACTTCCCATTTGCATCTTCTCTCTGTACCTTTCTGATCATCTGAAAAGATTTGTGTAGGTGCATGTGTAGTTGGCAGATAAGGGTTAATAAAATGAGTGCTCAGAGGGGACATTCATACAGCACGTTGACAATTAAATTATGAGGCACCTGTGAATGCTCTTGTGTGCAAGAACTGAACTTCCCAAGCTCCCTCTGATAGTAACTATTTCATACGCCCGTCTAGCATGCTGCTCACTTCAGACTGTCGTAATTTCAGTTTGTGTGTATATTTGTAATGTCTTCACCACTGGCAGTTTAACTGACGGAAGCATATTTTCCCCCTGACGCATGCATCATTTTTTTCCCCCTCTTACCATTGCTGACCACTTACCCAATCATATGGGCTTGACATAGAGGATAAAATTACTGTTTCAAAGGTAGAAAGGTACTTTGCCTTCTATTCCCTATGTTTGGAAGGGACTCACCTAATGTGCTTGGTGAAAAGTGTCAGCATTAATGTTACATGATTCTGTAATCTCAGGAGAGTCAATTACTACTCCTATAATCCTGTCCTATTTATCTATTCATCACACATGGATTACATAATACATGTGAGTTTACTACAACAACACAATTAAATGGTCAGATGAACTAATTGGCTACACTGTACTTGAAAAATAGTAAATTTATTGCGCTTCAAAACACTGTCCAACCTTTGGACCCAGTCCTGCAAATTCTTCCTATCAGCTGTAAATGGTTCTATTGCATTGAAATTAATGGGATTGCATGTGCCAGTCACTTGAATTATCTGCAGGATAGGGCTTTTCACTTCTAGTGCTACCCTAGAAGAGGCACACCTAATAAAGGAACTATTCCACGGTGAATTAAATCCCAGGTACTAGAGAGAGTGAATTATAATGATTATTAGACCCCAATCAATGAACACATCTGCTTCAAACAATTTATGACAAGTCTATGGGATGGAATCCCTCTAGGGCGAATGCCAGTAAAATGAGATTTACTATCCCCCAAGGTTAAACATTTAAGTGGTCACCTCTGTACATATAAAATATAAATTTTCTCCAAAGAGCAAATAATTGATGCTCCTGAGATTACAGCACCATGTAATATTGGTGATGACACTTTCCATCAAGCACTTTAGATGAGTGCCTTCCCAACATAGTGTAGGCCGTGCATTACTGCCTTACCTGCCTTATCTCTCTGATACAAATCTATCACTCCTAAATACTTGTCAATCTTCTACACGTATAATCCTGTCCTACTTATCTATTCATCACACATTGGTTGCATATAATATGTGAGTTAACTACAACACAAATAATTGTAGCCAGTTAGTTCATTTTATCATTTAAAACTTATAATGCAAACAAGACTTTACTTGTAACTGTGGTGGTGGTCACTGTATTTGTTCTGTATGTGCTCTTAAGAGTCTCCCATTCTAAGAGAAACATAAAGGGAAACAGTAGCAACAGGAGCTGCATCCATTGTAGGGTAACACAGAACTATCAATCAATTAAATTTAAAATAGATGCTACAGCAGATGTAAGTGATCTTCACTTTTTTGATTTAATAAGATCCCATCTAGAGTGGGTCAGAATTTTTCAAAAAAAAATTTTCCCCCAACAAAAAAATGTTTTCACAAAAATTTCCCACTTTTGACCAGCTCTAATCCCATTGTGTAATTAATGTTGATACAATTGGTACTCTGCATCATAGACACCTTTGAAAAATCACACAACTGCTTGCTTTGTGACACCTCTTTATATCAATACTACAATATTACATTTTTAAAGGATATTCATTTAAGAAAGCTTTACCATATTCAGAAAGATTCTGGCAACAAATTTGGCCTCACATTTCAAGGTTGAAAAAAAAAAGTTTTTATAAAATCTCAATAGAAATGGATCCAGAATTTGTTTAAAATATTCCTATCAAAACATTTGGTTTTAAACAAATAAACATATTCTTATTTGGTTTAATTGTTGTTCCCTTCGTCTTTTCCATTTACACTGTAATTTTGGAGATTTAATTTGTTCCCATGGATTCAAATACTATCTGCTTGTCATTTAGGTAATCTTTTTGTACTCAGCATTATTGTGTCTAAGTGCAAACATGTATGGAAAGAAAACAGTAAGACAGATTGTATTCTCTGCCCATGCTGGAAATGGCCCACCTTGATTATCATACACAATGTAAGGAGAGTGGTCACTTTGGATAAGCTATTACCAGCAGCAGAGAGGGGTGGGAGGAGGTATTTTTTCATGCTTTGTGTGTATATAATAAGATCTTCTAAACTTTCCACAGTATGCATCCGATGAAGTGAGCTGTAGCTCACAAAAGCTTATGCTCAAATAAATTGGTTAGTCTCTAAGGTGCCACAAGTACTCCTTTTCTTTTTGCGAATACAGACTAACACGGTTGTTACTCTGAAACAATGACAGCTGTGCTCAGACTTTCTTGTGCTGCCATCTATAGGGTAGTCACTGAAGGAAAGCTAATATAATGAGTTAAGTCTTAAATTTTGTTCAGAATATTGTAAGAATCATAGTCTAGTGGCAGGGTATTCCACAGCAGTTGGCAAGGTTCCAGGAACTCCTGATTCCCTGCACTTTAATGTCACAGTAGGCACAGATGAAGGACAAGCTGCCATGGAAAGTGGTGATTCCTGAGACAAATTTATTAATTTGGATTGGACAGGGTGACAGGGCAGTGGGCAGAGCACCAGGGTGATGTATTCTGGTCACCCTCTTTTACTCAGAACACTTGCTACCCTGTGGCTGCACCATTTGGAACTTCTTCTGGAGATTCTCTTCTAACATATAAGGTACACAGTGCTGTAGTACTCAAGCCTGAGAGTACATTACTGGGGCCAGGGCATCATGCAATAGCAAGGGGGGCAATGTTTTGGCCAGCCAGAGGTTGATAAGTCATTTGTGACTACTAATGCCATATGGGTGTCCAGGAGCAGTAAAGAGTCTAGAAGAAGGCTGGAAGACTAGAAGAACCCTGACACAATACAAAGCTTTGACTGGAGGACAGATTCCTTCATTTGAGGATGATGATATGGTTTCAGCCAGTTCTTCAGAATGATTTCCTTCTCTTGTCACCATTGTGTCCATCTTACCCCGATTTAGTTTCAGCCATCCACTCTTCATCAAAGAGCTACCACACCCAAACACTGGGCAAGATGGATGATGGCTTTGCATGTGTTTAAAATAGAGAATCATAGAACTGTAGGACTGGAAGGGACCTCGAGAGGTCATCTAGTCCAGTCTCCTGCACTCATGGCAGGACTAAGTATTGATATTGTATAGAACAGTGTGTCAACTGCATATTGCTGGCACTGACGTCTGTGGCTTCTTGCAGTTAACCCTGAGGCTTAACTTGTTGCGTGTTGAATATTGGGTAATATTGAACCTTGTGGGCTCCACAGTAGAGTCCTGGTGAGGCAGAAGAATAGCCGCCCATCTCATTCCTCTCTATGCTGATGACTCCCACATCTCGCTCTCTATGACCTTTCATCATCTGTCCTGTCACACATTTCCATATGTCCACAGCGTGTCTTCCTGGATATCCCTTCACCTACTGAAGCTCCATATTGTTCCAAACCAAATGTATCTTTCCACATAAACTCTCTCGTCTCCTTCCCTTTACTGCTGAAAAAAGACACCCCAAGCTTAAAACTTCATTGTCATGTCTGGCTCCTCTCTTCCTCTCGCTATATATAGGTTGTCACCAAATTCTGAGGCATTTTTCTCCCCAATACCTTAAAATCTGTCTTTCCCTCTGAATCCCCACTAATGAAACACTAGTCTGTTCGTTAATTATTTGTCTCCTCTACTTCAGAACCCTCCCTGACCATCCGCATCTTCCTTTTTTTTCTTTCCAATCTACCCCAAATGTTGTTGCTAAGGTCTATCTTCCTTCCTGCTCAGACCACGACTTCTGTCCTTAGGTCTCTTAATTGATTTCCTTTTCCTTCCATGTTAAAGTTCACACTCCTTATCCTTCAACACTTTCCATAACATCCACTTCCTACTTCTCTGCTGATACCCCCCCTTCTAATTCTAATGCTTCCCAGCATCCTCTCTGTTAACTGTTTTAAACTTTTGTCTCCTTCTCCTTGTGACCTTGTGCCTTTTTTCCATATTCCACTTTATATTTAGAACAATCTTTCAACTGCCACATGCCAACTCCTATCCCTTTCCTCCTTTAGATCTGTCTCAAATTGGTCTGTCAGCCTTTGTTGAGCTCTGCACCTATCATGTCTGCACACCTTTTTGTGTTTGAACCACCTTAATTATATATTATATTGTTTGCAAGTTATATTGGATTTGTTTAAGTTACTCTGTAAGTGCCTTGGGACAGGGTCCTTGCCTTTGTGTTTTTGTGAAGCGACACTTAGGCACTATAAATAGAAGCCCAACTGCTTGCAACTTGATACTCTTTACTTGTTACCCACATTTAACTTTCATATTTTTGAGCAAAGGTTATACATTCCTGTTATCTTTGATGTGTAGTTAAGTATAGGTGCTCCCAATTTTCAGCTGATTATTTCATTCGTTCCATTTGATTTAGGAGACTTAACAGAGGGAAAATTGTTTCCCAGATTTTTCTTTATTTTTTGTGTTTGGCCCCTATTCTGTTCGTGCTTTCTTATTAAAATGGCACCTAAAATGAGTAACACATCAGAAACAAGAGTAAAAGTTAAGCCTGTTCGGATGAAACACACTAAAAAAACCAGCCTTCTGACATTTTCGTCATAGTGCTAAACTTAGAAGTTGATCTCATTTCCCAGCACCAGACACAAAGTGGGAAAAAATAAATTGAATCAATCCTCAGAACTGATCAATGTTTTTTTTTCAAAACTACTTTATAAGATAAAAATCAATACAGCTATATTATTTGCCATTATTATCATCACCAGTAACATTAGAAAATGATATTTGATTTGTAAGTTAAAATGCTAAAGCAGTTCAGCTGTCTACTTCAGAGGTAAAAACTTAAAAGGAAGTAATTTTAATCCATCTTTGGGTTTCTTTTTACTCTTAAACTTTGTAACTTTGGTTTCTAGAGAGGTTTCTACAAACACAGTATCAGTTTCATTTTTTAGCACCAGTGTAGTATTTGTTTATTTAAAGTTTAAAAATAAGAACAAATTTTTGATTTTGTGAACTCTCCCTTACGTGGGTAGCCTTTTGTTGCGTCTATGGAAGATTTCTAGATGGGAACTTGAAAGTATCATTCTGCACCTAATTTTCCCCATGGGTGGCTTACAGTACTTTGACTGTCTAGCCCTTTTTGTACAAATGTGTTGTTGTTTTTAATCTTTCTGCCAAACAAATGAACTCATTTGTTAACTTTTTAAGATACGTGTTTCCCAAAAGAAAATAAACTCCCTAAGAAAGTAGGATTTTTTTTTAAATAAGTCAATTTATTCCTATACAGTATTGCTAAGGCACTTTGTTTCTGGCTTTACTTGTTTAAAATTTCCTAGCAATGTGTCAGTGTTTACTACAAACATTTAACAACAGATGAAAATCAATGCCAACATTAACTTCACAGTTTTCTGGGAAAATATTAGGTTTAGTGTTGGGGGACAGGACATCCAGCTTACCAGGTTGCCATTTGTCTTTATGGAGCCAGAGCTAGATCTGGACTCTGAACCATCTCTCAGGTGCCAGAGGGATCCCCCAGAGCTGCCTCGCCCCTCCAGAAGGAGAGAGGTATATCTGGAGAATCCAGGACTTCCAGAATTTCAGTAAAAATTGGTAAAAACTGAAAACAAAGGGCATATAAATATTGCTAACTTTGAGCATTCAAAAATCATGAATCAGACCCCTAAAATCATGAGTGGCTTAAATCATGAGATTTTAATTTAAGAGAATACATTTGTATGTAACTTGTAAATGCTTTTTATTTGCCATTTGGGTTTTGAGTGTTTAGTGCTTGTCTTCAAACTTTTCTGCACAAGCGTGAAGGCTAGAAACTTTTCTTTCTTAAATGAAAGATGAGATTCTTCTGTACTCACTTGGCTGTGTAAGCTTGGGCTTTAAGAAAAATATGAAATATTACAACTCTTGTGGTTAAACCCTGAGAATTGGCAACACTTTGATAATTACCTGAGGTATTTCTGTTTTAAAGATCTCATGTTCTTTATATCAGTAACATACTTTTAGAGACATCTGTTCCACAACCAGGTGCTTAACTTCAAGCATGTGAGTAGCTCCATTGTTGAATCAGGGCCACAAAGTCTAAAAGAATGATCTCAAGGTTACCAATCCAAAGAAACTGAGTTTGAGAAGCCAGGAATTAATCAAGGTCCCTCTTTGGCGAGGCATCTTTACTTCACTGCTTTTCATATTCTTTTACCGATAGATGTCAGGATAGAGATACACTTCAGTATAGCTTGCACCTCTTGCAGAGTAACTCAGGGCTTGTGTACACTTCAAGCACTGCAGCAGCGAAGCTATGCCACTGCAGTGCTCAGTGAAGACTATCTGTGCCAATAGGAGAGCTTCTCCCTTCGTTTTAGGTATTCCACCTGCCCGAGAGGCGGTACCTATGTCAATGGGAGAAACCCTCCCATCAACATAGCAGTGTCTACACCAGCAGTTAGGTTGGTGTAACTGCATTGCTTAGGGACTTATACCAGCATAAGTTTGTAGTGTAGACCAGGGCCCAGAGCAATTTCCCAGGAAGGGAATGCTCACAGGGTATGAGAAACATCACAGTAGAGAAATAGCTAAGCATGTTGCATGGCTAAAAGGGCATTAGGCATGAATTTGTAAATACCTGCATTTGTGGAGCACCCACAATACCCATGGAAACTTGTGGCTCAGCACCTTATGAAGTTGTGTGATTTGAGAAGATAGACCATGTTGAACTGTTCTCCATCTTGCTCTGCAAACTATCAAACAGGTTAAAGCTATAAATTCTGATAGTTTTTAATTGACAACTTTAAAGTTCATTTGCTAACTGAGAGCATGGTTCATATTGAGGATTTTTATAAGATATTTGGCATAAGCAGAAGAATTTGTCAACCACCTCAGATAATTCATCTTGGCAGTAAGGTATTTCTCCTTCATTTTCGTCTAACTTGTCACTTCACAGTGCGGGAGGCTGCTGGGGGAGAGGAAACATGAAATACAAGGCTGACGCTTACAATATTTTCTTTCAGCAAAAAGTTATTTACTTGCCACTTAAGATATTGCTTGAGTTACACATCTAGCTTTCTCTTGTTTTAAGGATCTTAGTCTTTGTAATACACTCAGTAAGTGATACAAAACCAAGAAACCCAAAATGTATTTTTTTAAATACCCATTTTGGTAGAGAAATTAATAAACCATACAAAAAATTAAATTTTTCACTGCTGTGAGAGAGAATTATGTCTGTGACTCCGATTATCACTTACAGGAGTTAAGTGCTCCCATGCATCCAAGAGAATAAAAGCCAAAGTCATGTACTTCTGAAGCATCTTATCTCTTTTGTTATGTAGAATAAATTATGTAGGAAGAATCTGATATTTTTCCCACAGATATTAGCACAATTTCCTTCTTTGATGTTTCCTCCTAGCCCTGTTGCAGGAAACCATTTCCTACATATCTGAGAACAGATAATTATTGTCCCTGTACTGTGAAATGCTGTGTTTCCTTTCCCTCTGAACTTTGCACTGTTCACTCTTCTTTAGTTCATTATTTTGAATGGTGTTTAAAAACCTAACTATGGGAATGTCGTTTTCTTAAATTCCATAGGTTTTAGATTTATTTCTCTAGAACCCTTTTAAACTTTGTAGAACCCCATTGTTTTATTACTGGTTTAGAACTTTTTCCAGGAGGGAAAGTACATGAAACATACAATTGTGGCCAAAATTTTGGCTTTGTGATGAACCCCCAAACTAGGTAAGTTTTGCCTAGTTTTGTTTCTAAAGAGTTACACAGCTCACATGGAAAGTCAACAGTTTAAAAAAATTAATGACTAGATCAGGATTCGTCCAAAATGGAGGAAAAACAACCTAACTTCGGATGTGAATGCTAGTGCAGAGGAATATTGCACAGTATTGGATTCAGATTATAGATGGGACCAAACCAAAAGCGCAGATTCAAAATCCCATACTTTCAGATCTGGATCTTTGACTGGTCCCTCTCTGTATGATAGGCAACACTAAAATCCCAGATCCAAATACTTCTCAACTTTGGGAGAATTAAGATCAGTCCTGTCTAATTCAGATGTATTCTATTGTATTTTTAAAATGTGTTGTATAAATGGCTTCCTGGTCCTTGGTTGCTACTGTCTAAAGAAGACTTCTTTCTATATTGCAGGGAAAGCACAAACTGCATGTAAACACAGGACTTGAAAGTAACTGGTGTGGCCTCATTCCAGTTGGGAACCCTTGTGACAACGTGACTACGACGGGCCTAAAATGGAACCTCAGTAAGTAAGATGTCTCATTGCTGACACGCTTTCAAATTAGGGGTAGGTTCATTGGCATTATTTCATATTTACACCTGTGTAGCACACATTTAAATCTTGTCCTATATGTTTTTGGGGGTGCAGGAGGAGGAAGGAATAGTAAACTTTAGTGGAGCAAGTTTTTACAGCAATAAAAAAAGTCAGAAAAGGAAATGCATGAATTATATTAAAACCTAAGACATCACAGGCTGTAATATGTTTTGCTTTTGGGAATCATAATACTGTTTAAATAGAACATTTGTTGTGGTCATGATGCATTACCATCCTGATACATTACTCTTCAGGGAGGTAAGGCTGCAAGTGCCTAAACTCCTGCCTATAAGCCATAAAGTTATGAGAGAGAAATAATAATGCGATACAGATTATTAAAGCCACCTCACTTTCTGGGAACTGGTTGACATATACTGTCCATTTGTCAACTCTGGATGAATATATCTTTTCTTTATTATTATTTAAAATGGGTAAAGTGCATTTGCTCTAAACAGGAGTATTTGTTAGAAGATGAAAAGATGACAAAAATTCTTTTGACAGAAAAATAGAAAGGGGACATTTTTCCTTTGAGTTGTGTAGGATATTTTCACCCAAGAAGATGAAGTCAACTTTTGTGTGTGTCTGTGTCTGTGTGTGTGGAGATGCATTAAAATTGAAAAAGAAAGAACCAAAGAAGTGGTTCACAAGCACTGGAATGTTCCGTAAAATCCATCTTCTACTAACCCAGAGACCATTTTTTATTTCAGAAGGTGGAGAAATCCAGTAGAGGAGAGGCTGTTCTAGATTTGATTTTGACAAATAGGGAGGAACTAGATTAGAATTTGAAAGTGGAGGTCAGCTTAGGAGAAAGTGATCATGAAATGGTAGAGGAATGGTAGGAGGGAAAACAGGAATGGTAGGAGGGAAAACAGCAGAATAAAGAGAATGGATTTCAAGAAGGCAGACTTTAGCAAACTTAGGGAGTTGGTAGGTAATATCCCATGGGAAGCAAGTCTAAAGGGGAAAACAGTTCAAGAGAGTTGGCAGTTTTTCAAAAAGATATTAAGGGCACAAGAGCATATAATGCCACAAAGATAGGAAGAATGACTAGAGACCACTGGGGCTCAACCAGGAGATTGTCAATGATCTGAAACTCAGAGTCCTACAAAAAGTGGAAAATAGGCCAAATTACAAAGGATGAATATAAACAAACAACAAGAAAAAGGGTAACAAGAAAACATTCTACAAATGCATTAGAAGCAAAAGGAAAACCAAGGACAAGGTAGGCCTGTTACTTGTTGGGGGGGGGGGGGAGAATAATAGAAAATGTGGAAATGGCAGAAGTCCTAAATGACTTTTTTATTTCAGTTTTCACCAAAAAGGTTAGTAGTGATTGGACATCTGACATAGTGAAGGTCAGTGAAAATGAGGTAGGATCAGAGGCTAAAATAGGGGAAGAACAAGTAAAAAATTACTTAGATAAGTTAGATGTCTCCAAGTCACCAGGGCCTGATGAAGTACATCCTAGAATACTCAAGGAGCTGACTGAGGAGCTATCTGAGCCATTAGTGATTATCTTCAAAAAGTCATGGAAGATGGGAGAGACTGGAAGAGGGCAAATACAGTGCCCATCTATAAAAAGGGAAATAAGGACAACATGGGGAATTACAGCCCAGCCAGCTTAACTTCAGTACCTGGAAAGATAATGGAGCAAATAATTAAGCAAATCAATTTGAAAACACCTAGAAGATAATCAGGTGATAAGTAACAGTTATCATAGATTTGTCAAGGACAAATTGTGTCAGACCAGCCTAATGGCTTTCTTTGACAGGATAACAAGCCTGGGGGGTGAGGGAGAGAGTGGTAGAGGTGGTATATCTTGACTTTAGTAAGGCTTTTGATACTGTCTCGCATGACCTTCTCATAATCAAATGAGGGAAATATAATCTAGATTGAGCTATGATAAGGTGGGTGTATAACAAGCTGGAAAACCGTTCCCAGAGAGTAATTATCAGCGGTTCACAATCAAGCTGGAAGGACATATCAAGTGGGGTCCTCCAGGGATCAGTTCTGGGTCCAGTTCTGTTTTATATCTTCATCAATGATTTAGATAATGGCATAGCACACTGAAAGGGATAAGGCGAGAAAGGCTAAAAGTCAGGTAGAGTTGGACCTTGCAAAGGGAATTAAAACCAAGAGTAAAAGGTTCTATAGCCATATAAATAAGAAGAAAACAAAGAAAGACGATGTGGGACCACGAAACACTGAGGGTGGAGTGAAGGTTAAGGATAATCTAGGCATGGCACAATATCGAAACAAATACTTTGCCTCAGTCTTTAATAAGACTAATGAGGATCTGAGGGATAATGGTAGCATGACAAATGGGAATGAGGATATGGAGGTATATATTACCATATCTGAGGTAGAAGCAAAAGTTGAACAGCTTAATGGGACTAAATCGGGGGCCCAGATAATCTTCATCCAAGAATATTAAAGGAATTGGCACATGAAATTGCAAGCCCATTAGCAAGAATTTTTAATGAATCTGTAAATTCAGGGGTTGTACCGTATGACTGGAGAATTGCTAACATAGTTCCTATTTTTAAGAAAGAGGAAAAATGTGATCCGGGTAACTACAGGCCTGTTAGTTTGACATCTGTAGCATGCAAGGTCTTGGAAAAAATTTTGAAGGAGAAAGTAATTTAGGACATTGAGATCAATGGTAAATGGGACAAAATACAGCATGGTTTTACAAAAGGCAGATCGTGCCAAACCAACCTGATCTCCTTCTTTGAAAAAGTAACAGATTTTTTAGACAAAGGAAAAGCAGTGGATCTAATTTACCCAAATTCCAGTAAGTCGTTTGATACCATGCCACCTGGGGAATTATTAGTTAAACTGGAAAAGATGGGGATCAATATGAAAATTGAAAGGTGGATAAGGAATTGGTTAAAAAGGAGACTACAGTGGGTCATACTGAAAGGTGAACTGTCAGACTGGAGGGAGGTTACCAGTGGAGTTCCTCAGGGATCAGTTTTGGGACCAATCTTTTTATTACTGACCTCGACACAAAAAATGGGAATGTGCTAATAAAGTTTGTGGATGAGACAAAGCTGGGAGGTATTGCCAATACAGAGAAGGACCGGGATATCATACAGGAGGATCTGGATGACCTTGTAAACTGGAGTAATAGTAATAGGATGAAATTTAATAGCAAAAAGTGCAAGGTCATGCATTTAGGGATTAATAAGAATTTTAGTTACAAGCTGGGGATGCATCAATTAGAAGTAACGGAGGAGGAGAAGGACCTTGGAGTATTGGTTGACCACAGGATGACTATGGGCCGCCAATGTGATATGGCTGTGAAAAAAATACGGTCTTGGGATGCATCAGGCGAGGTATTTCCAGTAGAGATAAGGAGGTTTTAGTACCATTATACAGGGCACTGGTGAGACCTCATCTGGAATACTGTGTACAGTTCTGGTCTCCCATGTTTAAGAAGGATGAATTCAAACTGGAACAGGTACAGAGAAGGACTACTAGGATGATCTGAGGAATGGAAAGCCTGTCTTATGAATGGAGACTCAAGGAGCTTGGCTTGTTTAGCCCAACCAAAAGAAGGTTGATGGGAGATATGATTGCTCTCTATAAATATATCAGAGGGATAAATACCAGGGAGGGAGAGGAATTATTTAAGCTCAGTACCAATGTGGACACAAGAACAAACGGATATAAACTGGCCATCAGGAAGTTTAGACTTGAAATTAGACGAAGGTTTCTAACCATCAGAGGAGTGAAGTTCTGGAACAGCCTTCCAAGAGAAGCAGTGGGGGCAAAAGACCTATCTGGCTTCAAGATTAAACTCGATAAATTTATGGAGGAGGTGGTATGATGGGATAACATGATTTTGGCAATTAATTGATCTTTAACTATTCATGGTAAATAGGCCCAATGGCCTGTGATGGGGTGGGATCTGAGTTACTGCAGAAAATTCTTTCCTGGGTATCTGGCTGGTGACTCTTGCCCACATGCTCAGGGTTCAGCTGATCACCATATTTGGGGTTGGGAAGGAATTTTCCTCCAGGGCAGATTGGAAGAGGCCCTGGGGGTTTTTCGCCTTCCTCTGTAGGATGGGGCACAGGTCACTTGCTGGAGGATTCTCTGCACCTTGAAGTCTTTAAACCATGATTTGAGGACTTCAATAGCTCAGATGTAGGTGAGAGGTTTATTGCAGGAGTGGGTGGGTGAGATTCTGTGGCCTGTGCAGGAGGTCAGACTAGATGATCATAATGATCCCTTCTGACCTTAACATCTGAGTCTATGAGACATAACAGTGTTCAAGTACATAAAAGATTGTTATAAGGAGGAGGGAGAAAAATTATTCTCCTTCACCTCTGAGGATAGAACAGGAAGCAATGGGTTAAATTGCAGCAAGGGCAGTTTAGGTTGGACATTAGGAAAAACTTCCTAGCTGTCAGGGTGGTTAAGCACTGGAATAAATTTTCCAAGGAGGTTGTGGAATCTCCCTCATTGGAGATTTTTAAGAGCAGGTTAGACAAACACCTGTCAGGTATGGTCTAGATAATACTTAGTCCTGCCATGAATGCAGGGGACTGGATGGCCTCTCGAGGTCCCTTCCAGTCCCATGATTCTAACCTGGCACCTAATCCTGCAGTCTGATCTACAGAGGTAGACCCTTGTGCCCACCCACACAGATGGCCCCCACAGGAGTACCTTCTCTATCTTAATGATGAATCTGAGGTCCAGCCACTCTGCTAGGGCCTACTGTGCCATTGCTGCCTGCCTCACATCTAGCTGTCTGCTTTTACTATAGGTTTAATCTTTGGCAAAACATAGTTTTACATGGTCTCTTACACTTCAGGATCTGGAAAGCCTTAAATTCCACTGCGGATTTGAGTGTGCACAGTTGAAATCCCTAGTTAGCAACAGCTCGCTAGTAGTTGGGTTCTGAATTTGGCATTCAATTAAGAATGGAAGGAAGTTTCCAGATACAGGAGATCGAGGTGAAAAGTGGTCTGGCTGGCACAGTTATGATCTAACTCAGTTCAGCTGATCTGTAAGGGTTGGCTGTACCCATATAAAAGAAGCACTCATGTCTTCTAATTTGAAAGACTATTGAAGATATGTGTACTCCATGATAGGGAAAGGATGAGACTCTTCTAAATCCTCCTCACTCATCTGCTTTAGGCTGTAAAATGAATTTTGTGTCTGCTGTATAAAAAATGAGTAACATAATGTCTCAATAAATTTCCCAGACTTACAGAGAGTAGGAGAAGGAAGCTTAAACCACCATTAAGTTAATGAAGCAGAGTCTAAGGAGTTCACATCATTTTGTAAAATAGCCAACTGAAGTTACACACTGCACTGTATCAAAATGTGATGAACTTTGTGAGGAAACTTTTTGTTTGTTTCAAATGCTAGTTATTTTTCAAATGCATCAGAATTTCCCAAGTTTAATGACATAACCTTTGTCACCTTAACAAGGTCCCTGTCTAGGAAAAAAGAGGATTGTCAGGGTAATTTTGGGGAGAGTCTGCCTGCTACCCCGTATAATATGTCCCATGGAATTTTCTGTTACTTCTAAAGCTGTGGTCTCTTTCATGAAAGAAAATTTGCAAAGAACAATGAATGTGTGACAAAGCTCTGTCCTTGTCTCCATGGGTCCCGTGTTTCCTGGTGGATTTTGCTAGCCTCAGAGGCTCACTGTGACCCGCCACATAGCCCTTCTCTCTCTAGGGACAAGGGTCACAGCTTACTGAGCCATTTTCATCATAAGCCAGCAAGGGAGGTGAGGAGAAGCAACCCTCACTCACACAGTCTCTGTTGTCTCCCAGTCTCAGTGATTAATTGGGGAAGGGATGGGGGAACCCAGGCCCACCCTCTACTCCAGGCTCCAGCTCAGGGACCCTAATAGAAGCAGCTATGGTAGCTGACTTTTTGGAAATAGGAAGTGTGCCCTGGGCCACTTCTCCACAGCAGCCCCCTCTCAATATCTCCTTCAGCGTTACCTCAGGGCCTCCTTCCTTGCACCTGATATGGATTTGTACTGCTTAGTTCCTCCAACAGCATAGCTTCTGATACACACCTCACTGACTAACTGCGAGGCTTTTAACTAGTTCCAGCCAGCCCTTGGTTGGCTTCAGGTGTCCCAATCAACCTAGCTATCTCCACTGCTTTCTAGAAGGATCGTAATTGGCCCCAGGTGACTTGATTAACCTGGAGCAACTGCCATTTGGTTACCATGGTACCAGGGATTTGTTTAGCCTGGGACTAACATACCTGTTCCTCACTACTTTACTATAGCCATCTGGCCTTGCCCCGTCACAATAGCAATTTGGTAAAAGCTCCATAGCTCATAGTAACTCAGCATTTGTAGATCCTAATTGTAATTCAAGTCTGGACAATGTTGCGATAGGTCTTTCCCCTGAGATCATTGCTAGGAGATAGTCAGTTCTAAACTTGTCTTACCACCCCCAGCTTTCTATGGAATCAGATAGTCAGAGAATCTAGTGGGAATGTCGAACCCGAAAAAGTTCTTTTTCATGGGAAGAGCCTGCCATGTCTGTCAATGAGACTATTACCATAGTGACATTTGAACAGGGAAAGGAAAGGGTAGATTGAAGGTTTATTGCCCTTGATCAAAGAGAAAAGAGAATGTCCAGAATGTGCTAGTTTGACCTGCTTGAACTAAATATACCCTCACCAGATAAAAAGAAATATTGTTTGGCAATGGGCAAGAGTTATTCTAAGCATTTGCTAGAGTAACTACATATATAACAGTAGGGCATATTCCATGTTGGGCATTCTTGAATCACAGGAAAATGCAGAAGTATGGGGAATCCCCTAGCATAGGGCCATGCATGACTCATGACTGCAGACGTCCTGAAGTGAATGAGATACAGAACTTTCTATGACATAAGCACCACAAAAGGCTAATGTGGATCATTATTGTTAAAGAGAGCACTGTGTGCTTTCATTATTACACTATATAACCTCAAAATGTGGTGGTTTGAAAACGTAAGTCTGGAGTTTTAAAAGGCGACTAAGAGAGTTGGGAGTCCAAGTTCCATGGATTTGGGGCACCAAACTCGTGTCGGCTAGGATTTGAAAAAGGAGCCTAAACTCACAAAGTGGAGATGGAGTAGCTGTCTGCTTTTTTGTGTATGTAAATACTGAGCCACTTTTGCTTGTTTTTTTCATTGGGGCAGGACGGTGCAGAATAATTTTCAAAAGTATAAATAGTATAAGCAGCAGCATCTGACCAGAGAATTTGCTAAATGGACATCCAGGTAATTGGTGCATAATTGTCTTCTAGTAGGTGCTCTCACCTCTCCTCCATCTTATCACGTACCTTTTGTTTACAGTCTGGTTTTTGTTAATAGATGTTTTACTTCAGGGAAAAGTGGGAACAGGCAATTTGGAATATGTTAGGCTGGGACTGTGTACTAAAAATGTATACTAAAATGATACTAAAAATCTGTCACACACGTAATTGGGTTGATCCATTTAGACGTGTTCTGCATGGAGAAGTCTGAGTTTAAATCTTATTTTATTGGCCAAAGAGTTGTTTATTTTTTTATGGAGACATGGGTTACACATCACTCCATGGTTGGTTTGAGGGGAGTGGATTTGGAGGATTGTAATGGTATCAGACACAATTCATAGATGGCATTGGACTGGGAATCCAGTTGTCCTCAATGCTTATGATACCAACAATACTGTGATTAGCTGCTGAATTCTGGGAGGTACAGCATTCTGGGTAATGCTCATGTTGCATATCAGTTGCACCAACTGACTTGGTTGGTCTCATTATTAACGTTTTAATCACAGAATCTGAATAGTTCTATTATTTATACCTCAATCTCTTCATCATTAAAGTATAGAACCCAAGACATGCTGGGATTCTCTAGGTATTCCAAAAGCAACTTGAGACTCTAAAGCCTGAAACTGATCCTGTGCCCAAGTAAGTGGCTGAACCTAACCCTTAATAACTCAAATTCTGAATATGATTATTATTCAGATGATGGTAAAACAAAAAGCAGTGAAACAAAGTAAAAACAAATACCCCAAATCCAGAATGCATGTTAATTTCCATGGCAACAAGCTTTCTTTCTCATGACAAGCCCTAGATTAAAATTGCTGGGAAAATGCCTTAGCTCTGGTACTAGCTATCACTAATGATCCTCCTGACTTCTGTTCTGCCTGTGATTTTACGCTTAAATTGAAAATGGCGGCTTACCCACAAAGGATAATATAAAGAAGCAAAGGGAAGGGCACACATCACTATGAAGTATGACTTAAGTGTCGTCATTTTTGCTGATGGCTTGGGTATGGCAGACCTTTTCCTGTTCGTTTGTGCATGGAAGTCTGAGACACACCCCTCCCTGGTAAATCTTAATGAACAGAATGCTTATAAATATTAGAAATTCAATATTTTTCATGCTAAACGTGACAAAAAGTAAAAGGCTTTTCCTCATTTTGTCATCAGTTAATAGAAAAAGACCTGAAAGGCTTGTTTGAAAAACTTGATTTCTGGACCTTCACATTCTTTTAAGTGTCTCAACTATAAATTAATCTGGAATCTGTGCTGTAATAGCTGGACAAATCAACTGATGATTTAGGTGTTAATAGGGCCTTGGATCATTATTAGGGCATGCAGGCATTATTGCAATACAAATAGCATTTTTCCAGCATTTTTAATTTCTTTTGTTATTTCTTCTCTAACTTTCTAGCACTACAATATATTTAAGTGTTTGTTCACTTATCAACCTTACTTATGAGTTTAACACAGTTTTCTTTCTGGGAACATATAAATTCCAATGTGATGAAAATGTATAAAAAGCTCTCAAATGCTAGTCAAATGTGATCTACGTTCAATTCACAAATACTGTGAGACTTCGTAGGTTCTGGATAGGAATAGAAAGGGCTTAAATACCTATGCCAGAGACTGTGCTGAGGGATGCTACCAAACCTCTCACATCTATGATGCAAAAAGAAAAGGAGTACTTGTGGCACCTTAGAGACTAACCAATTTATTTGAGCATGAGCTTTCGTGAGCTACAGCTCACTTCATCAGATGCATACCGTGGAAACTGTAGCAGACTTTATATATACACAGAGAATATGACACAATACCTCCTCCCACCCCACTGTCCTGCTGGTAATAGCTTATCTAAAGTGATCATCAGGTGGGCCATTTCCAGCACAAATCCAGGTTTTCTCACCCTCCACCCCCCACACACAAATTCACTCTCCTGCTGGTGCTAGCCCATCCATCTGAATTTGTGTGGGGGGGTGGAGGGTGAGAAAACCTGGATTTGTGCTGGAAATGGCCCACCTGATGATCACTTTAGATAAGCTATTACCAGCAGGACAGTGGGGTGGGAGGAGGTATTGTGTCATATTCTCTGTGTATATATAAAGTCTGCTACAGTTTCCACGGTATGCATCTGATGAAGTGAGCTGTAGCTCACGAAAGCTCATGCTCAAATAAATTGGTTAGTCTCTAAGGTGCCACAAGTACTCCTTTTCTTTTTGCGAATACAGACTAACACGGCTGTTACTCTGAAACCTCACATCTATGATGTAATAAATAAAACTGAAATCCATACGCTCTCCTTCCAATGGTCAAGCAAATACAGCTTACGTCTTGATTTCACATGCAATACTACAGAGCATGTGTGTGTGTATGTACACACGTGCATATTTTTGTATCAATGCTTCCTTACAAACTGTCATTTACTAATATTGGATACAAATGGGAGATTCATTTGTTTTAGTTTCCACCTTATGAGCAAAGAAATTTGGAGAAGTTGGAAAATTGCTTAGGGGAACAACTCCTAGCTGTGTTTACTATTGTAAAGCACACATTCTGGATCACACTAATAACATATTCCTTACCTGGTCTCAAAGGAATATAAATCTTTTCTCCATTAAAATCTGATTTACAACAGAGAATTTAGAGAATACTAGCTCTGATTTGACTTATCTGGCTGCTTGCTGATAACAGCTTCATAGCATTTAGAAAGAAAAGAAATTCTCAAGTGCTAGTGTTATCCGGTATATATCCTCTGAAGTCCCTTCATGGAGGTTAACTGAGAATGAAGAAAGAAGCTGCAGTGCTGCAATTGATAAGGGAACCTGGCTGGAGGATAGTGGCATACTAAGAATTTTCTTTAATAAGGAATGATCTCATTAGCAAATAGTAAGTTATGACTCAATGCATATTTCCTTTCATGTGCTGTAGCTTATGATACCTGTATTATTAACCTCTGCAAGTGAATGAGCACAGTGTGTATACGTTTTTTCCATGTAATTTTTGTGCAAACTGGCTTTTGTAGGGTGGGAATTATGCCTCTGTTAACTACTTCTATGCAACAGAGAGTCCCTACTGTTTGACTACAAGGAGGCAATAATAATAATAATAAAATAATAATAATAATAATAATAGAAAGCTCTTACTTCTGTTGTAGTCAATAGTTTTGCTAATATCAACCAAAACTTTTTTAAATGTTGCCATTGATAGTAAAAATCAAACTTTTGCTGTATTACTTATTATTTTTATGTTCCTTGTTTGTTTCTAAACTGCTTAATTGTTGTGCTCATGAAATTGAAGAATCCCCCCCCCCCCCCCCCAAAAAAAAAAGAAAAAGAAAAAGGGATGCTGCCATTACTGTTAGGGCTGCAAATTTATTTTAAAGGCACTGCACTGTTTTAAATGTTTAGGGCCAAGTGTTGCAGAGGAAACATGGAACTTGGAACTCCAAAGAGAAGAAGAAACTGATTTTCAGGCTTGTTGTTTTAAGTGTATTTTAGATGGCATTTGAGCGCCTGATTTGGAATCTTAAACCAATTGAGTTTCTTTTATTTTATGGGTTTATTGTTCAGGAAAAGTTCTGAATTAACAGCAGTGGAGACTGTGAAGAGCTGTTTGTCCACCAAATTGGATACAGTATGGTCCACAGCAATCCAAGCTTCCCCCATGCTGCCATGCCAATGGGCCTTCTTTCAATTAGGGAGGGCAAATAATCAACACACTCCTTTAATCCTTGGTGCCTCTTCTCAGAGTGTTAAATGATTGGTCCTGGTTCTGATGATAGCTTTTATGATACTGAGACTTGTCCACTAGGAATTGGATAGAGACAACTAAATTAAACTCATCTCTACAGGCTGCCAAACAGCTGTCAGAGGGCAGCAACTTCCAATGTGGGCTGGATTTTAACCAGTGACCAGCGGTTAAAGGCTTCGCAACCAGCAGTTTGAAGCATCCAATCCCCTTCTGTTCCATTAGTAAATAAATATCTTTCTAGTTCGGTAACTGGGAAGCATTTTCAGAGCTCCTGTGGGCAGTACCTTGCTTCCTTCCAGTTTCCTTATTTTTAAAATTCTGTTTAGCACTGGGCATCAGAATCAGTGCTGTTTCTGCAGTTACTTTGGGCAGCGTTAGCCTGTTCCCAGCAAATTAGCTGTTCAGCTGTAAGCATTTTGTTGTCTGCCTTCAAGGAGGCTGATGAGTTATTATAAGACAAGGCCTGCTGAAATATACTTTCAGTAAGGCTGATGTCCTGGTGGGGGCAGGCTGATGTCAAAGCTGAGCAACAATTAACAAAGCAATGACGGGGCACTGCCTAATGAATAAAATATTTTAAAACTAGGAAGTGTTCCTCACTAAAGCAGTGCTCAGCTCAGTGTATGGTAGCTGCAAGTTTTAAAACCTAAAAGTAAGGTTTACAATTGTGACTGAGCTGCAAAATTTGGATCCCAAGTGTGTGATGGAGGCATTGGATCTGGGTTTTTGGTCCTTCCTGGTAAAAGCAGAGTCTATGCGTAAACCTCAAGTCTGGATCTCCTCCCCAAATCCAGACATCCACTGAAATCTGGGGGAAGGTTCCAGCTCTTTTCCAACAGAGAAATTTCCCCCCTTATATGTTTTGGGTAGCTGTAAGTAAAACCAGACTGAATTAGCCTGGCAGATGTTTGAATCCTGCTGTGTTCCACTGTTAAGTAAGTACAGTGGTGCATTCCTTCAGACATTTGGTGTAGGAGAGATTTCAGGAGAATGAAATCTCTTTCTTCCCCTTGCATCTCCTCTATGTCCTTTCAATCCCTGTCTTTTTCTAGAGAGAAGTGTGATCTAGGAGTCTGAGCTTAAGACATGGAGCAAAGACCAGTTTAGCTCCAGTCCCAGCACTGGTACTTTGACTCATTTATATAGATCAATGACTTAATTTAACATACTAAAATCACTTAAAAATCAACAGAAATAGGCCAAGTAGGAAGTGTAAAAAATTTAGCAGGCTTTTTGTTGTGTGGCAGGGGAAGGGATGTTGGAAGAGAAAAAGGGTCAGATTCTGCTTTCATTACACCATTTTAAATCCAGAGTGAACTCCACTGACTTCAACAGTTACTCTGAATTTATAACAGTATAATGGAAGTGGAATTTTTCAGAGAGAGACTCTTGAGTTTATACTAATGTCATTCTCATCAGTCAACCTGACCACATGAATATTAGGAAATCAACGTATTTAGACAACTGTGGAGGCAGAGCTGAAATATAATCATGTTCTTGAATGGAAGTCAATGAAAAATTGGCCAGTGTGCAAATGCTCATTTGTCATATCCCTTGCAAATATACTTTAATTGTTTGCATATTTAAATGCCCAGAGTCAACCATAACAAATGTGAGATGTCATGTTGCTGAGAGATTTCCAAAAACAAAAAAGATCTGAGGCATGTGGTGAGTTATTGCTGGTTCCTAGTGTTCTCTGCAGAATCACAAAAGGGCAAGGACTGAAAGAAGGACAAATCAATCATGTCTGATTCAAGTTCCTGTAACTTAAAAGTGGGCTGTGCTAGCTCATGAGCTAAGGTAAAGAAATATATACAGTAGTTTATCCTATTGTATTTGTTTTTAAACTGCCTGTGCATAGAGATAGATATTAGACCGTACACTTAAAAATTGATTTGTTTCCAATTAGCATATTTGCAAATGTATGTTTTAATTCTGTATACTGCAGAAATCAGTGTAATTCATTGTTCTCTTCATCCCAGTGCTGCTGAGAAACATTACCTTCTCTCTGCCCTTGTCCTCACCTAAGTTGCCATAATAAAGGTGCCAAGTGGTGCTGGTTATGTTGGTTTATTCTTCTTTTGCCCTTTCCTTTTTTCACTCCCAACCTTCACTTTCCATTTTGTGTCTTGGTGTAGCTATTCCCCACGTTCTGTCATTTGTTAGAATTTCCAGCCACCAGTGTAGTGGGATAAATATGTGTTTTGTCAAGCAGTAAAAGAAACTCCAGAGTTCTGGAACTTCAGTGTGGGATTAAACAGTTCGCCTCAAAAGGATTCCTAATAGAGCTGAGCAAATAATTGATTTTTCAGTGTGGTGGCTGAAACCGAAGGAGGGGAATTTCAAACCAAAACTGATCTTTTTCCCCTTGCTAAAATGAAATACCAAAAAACTTTCCTTCAGGTCAAATGAAATGACAATTCAAAATGAACCGTTCCGACTTTTTCAAAATACAAAAAAAAAATCTAATTTTTTTATTTGGCCCAAAACTATTTGCTAAATTGAACACAAATTTGTGACTAATTTTGGTTGCCCCAGATTACATTTTTCAGTGAAATTTTACCTAGATCTAGTGCCTATGGATCTCTGGTCTCTTCTGGTTTATGCCATCAGCCCATAATTGTTTCTATAGAAGATTAAAGGCTTTTTCCCTCATCACCATGCGATGGTACAGTGGTGTTGGTGGTGATGTTCTGTTAAACACCATGCATGCTTTTGGCTTTGTACTATGCACAGAAAAAGATATGGTCCGTGCTCATACGTGATTCAGTGTGACACTTAATTGTAGCCTGTAAAAATCTTGACTAAAATGGGTATGATTTGGAATTATCTGTTTTCTGCCTAGATTCCGGCTATAGAGCATTGTGGCAAATCCATTTTTTTCCCAAACAATGGGCTTGTCTAATGTGCTGCTCTCTAATTGCCCAGGTAGGCTCCGTTAGTACGCTTTAAAAGGTAGCTATTTCATGTTAACATAGTCCTGTTAGTGGCTGGTCCAGTTTGTGGCTGGTCCAAACAGAGGATGACAGTCTTCTCCTGTTGTCAGTTATTCCTTTAGTACTGTGCTGTGGATCTGAAGGTTCCAACCCTGCTGCTGACACGTGTAGAGGTCATTATGACTCCACATGATGGAATTCGGCTGGGGACATACACATAAAAGCTTCATTCACTACATAACTCAGATTCATCCCCAGAGCAGATCCATCCTATGCACTGAGTGAATCAGGAGTCCTGTGAAAAAAATAGTATGAGATCATCTAATTAAAGACTGTGTTATAATGCATACACACAAAGGAGCAATATTAAAGTTGCAGAGATAACTTTGGAGTTCTTGTTTTTGCAACCTTAATGCTCTTTTAAGGTGTTTTCCATTTAGTGGGGGGGAGGGTCTACACATACACATAATGTGTGAGTGTGTGTGTGTGTGTGTATATATCTGCATATAATGACCAAACTTAATATTTTGTTTGGAAAGAGATTTAATTTACTTATTATAAGGAAATACTGATAAAAACAGTAAAAATTTTCAAACCAGTCAAAACATCCTCGTCTATAACAATTGTAGACTGATGACATAAATGACATACAGCAAATAGATAGCAAATGCATATTCCTCTCTATATCCTGCACATACAGTATAGAAAAAATATATATATACACACAGTATATAATAAATTGCTGGTACAAGCCAGAACATAGCAGTTATAATCTAATGATCAATTAAAAATGTCTTATAATTGCACCACCAGGTCCCCCCAATGTGGCACATTACTTTATTATAATTTACACCCTGGTCTCCAGCACCACTGAAGCTCTTCTGATTGGCTTACTGTTTAATGGCTGTGTTTGTAAGACAGTTTTCTAATCAGCTATCTGAGTACTTATCAAAAATAAGGCTCTTAATTTTGAAGCAAATCAGTTGGAGGTGCTACATCAGTGATGGTGGTTTGGGTTTTGGGGTTTTTTAAAGAAAAATGTCAATCATGTTCATTTTATAAAATGATGTATTACAGAAAAATGTTATAAACTCATTAATTGTAGAAAACTGATTTTTTCTCAGAAATCTGTATTGTGCACTTATTAGCACTGTGGTATTGTCAAATCAAAAACTTATGTGTTCTGGAATGGCAATCATAATTTACATGAGCTCTTCCTAATTTTGCTTTGGATTGTCAGAGCGAAGTATGAAACCATGACTAGGGTTGTGTGAACAAGTGTTCTTCAAACACTTTGTTCATAGCTTGTTCATATCCCAACTCTCTAGTTTGTTGACCTATAGCTCAACTTAAGATCCTATCAATACAGCTGCCGTTCAGGTGCATCAAGTAAACTCTCTTATGACAATTTGGTTGACAATGTACTCTGGTACATATGGAGATGTTTCTAATCAATTATATTTTGTCTCAAATAGTCAAAAGTATAGGGTATAGTATCAATCTGCAAATTTGTAAGTAAGAGAACATAACACTTCTGAGTTAAAGAATTACCCAAAATAAATTTGAAATTGCTTTTTCCAACACCCATATGTTGTGCCTTCAGGCCAAACTGATTATTTTCATATTTGCTAATAAAATTGTTCACTGAGGTTGAAACTTTTTATGCCACTAATACAAATACCGTACATAGTAAAAACCACTCCTAGTAGAGGGAATGGAAAAGAAGTTTTTTAACATAATGTTATATGCTGGAGTCTATGAAATATTAATCTGCAGACAAACTAGCCAAAACAAAAATGCATTTTTGTAATGGTAGTTAAAATGAAATATCAAGTTTTCATAATAGAACCATATAAAATACCAAAAATCTGGAGCAAGTCTTTTAAATAGAGCTTTCTTCCTTCTTAAGAATTGATTTAAACAACTGCTGGAAAAAGCTACCTACAGTGCACAGGAAGAAGTTTTTTGGTTCTGCCAAAGTTAAGAAGTGTGCTACATATTCTTTGGTGCCACCTACTCATACCTTATCTGTTAACTGTTTTCATATAAAATAGTAATAATACCTAGGTCTTATGTGGCACTTTTCATCTGTAGATCTCAAAGCACTTTACAATGGAGGTTAGTATCATTATCCCCATTTTACCCATGGGGAAACTGAGGCACAGATGGGCCATGACTTGCCTGAGGTCACCCAGCTTAGCAGGCCAGTGGAAGAGCTATTGAGCTATACAGAGTACTTCTGAAACAGTTTGGACTTCTTTTCCTCCATGGTTCTAAGACTTTCCTCCTCAGCTCTGTAAGTCAAAGTCCCAGTCCTGTATCTCTTACTCACGCAAAATTGACACTGACTTCAATGAGTGTTCGATCTGAGTAAGGAGTGCAGGATGTGGTTTAGTGGCTTCAGTATTACTTCAGCTCCCCAGCTAAATTCACCTTGAAAAATTGTATCCCGTTGCAAAAATCAGCTTTTCCTTTGCTCCTGTCTCTCTCAGTCTTCGACTTCCATGGCTCTGATTCCTGGCTGCGCCAATCAGTCTTGTTTTCACACCACTTCTTTCTGGCTCTTGTTGTTAAATGTGTGATGCACAGCCATTTGATTCTCAAAAGGACGGATGTGAGCCATTGTTCAGTACATATTTCACATTTGCTATAATTGGAAATAATCTTTTTTTAAAAAATATCTAAAATTTGAAGTTAGGAATCGGTCTACACAGTACCTCCTACAGGTTCACTAGGGCAGTACTGCATGTAAGTGACCTACCAAGGGGAATCCGGTAATTTAAATTATAAATTGGAGATCCCTTCCAGGGTTATGCTTAAAGGTTAATATTGTGGAATGATCCCTTGGATGTAAGTAAGCGTGTTTTTCATGCTATGTTAGATACTGTGTTTAGTTAATGCTTCACAGTATCTGTAGGGTAGGCGGGGAAAGGATCATTGTTTAACATACAGTGCCATCTACAGAATAGGCCAGGCAGTCCGAAAGTACTTTATATTCTCTGGATTTTTTTGTCACAGTACAGATTACACCTGTGGTCACAATATGTCATGAATGTGCACAGTCAGAAAATGGATCATAATCGTAACTATGGCAGATAAATGCTAAATTAGAATATAAGTAGTGCACAGAAATATATTGAGGAAACTCCTTTTATACTGCAGTGAAACAGAAAGAAAGTCCACTCATTGTTTTAATGCACTATGGTACCTGGTTACAGGGTGAAATTTTCCCCTTTGTAAAGGCAGACCCATGCTAAGCTGAGTTGCTCTAGTGTTTTAAGTGTAGACGTACCCTAAATCTTCACCTATGTGTGTTCCCCTTTGGCTCAAACAGTTTGCTAATATTCAGGGCCTTGCCAGGTTGTGTCCCAGGCTGTAGAACCCTGTGAGGTGGGAGGGGTCCCAGAGCTCAGGCCCAGTCCTGAAAGTCTACACAGCAATGAAACAGCCCCCGAGCCCAAGCCCCGCGAGCTTGAGTTGGGTGGCACAGGCCAGCCGTGGGTATTTCTTTGCTGTGTAGACATACCCTTATTCTCCCTGACCTTGCTCAGGCCTGCCAAGCCTTGGCCATGGCTTCCATTGTTTCCTGCTGTGATTCTGTAAAAGGGGCTTAATTGCTCCTCTTATTTAGCCCTGAATGAAGAGTACTTAGGACACTCATTGGCTTTAATGAGGTCTGTTGTATAAAGATCAAAGACCCAGTTGATGTCAGTCGTTAACACCTTCCAGTGTAAGACATGGATCTAGTTATCCAAATACCTTGCACGGGGTACAAAGGAATTAGCAGGTGTAAGTCATGCCTGTTTGGTGTGGTGCTCTGTCCCTCTCTAGTGGCACCTAGGCCATCTAGAGATTGATGAATCAGTTACAGCCTTGGCTAAGAGCCATGTGGTGGTTAGCTCATGCAGTAGAGGCTCATGCATTTAGCTCCAAAGGTCCCTGGTTCAGTCCCACCCACCAACAACCAGGGTCTGTCAGCATTATACAGGCACTTATCTAGGCTGGTGTAGCAACCTACAATTGCAATGCAGCCTTGTAGGCCTCTCTGTTGATTGGGGAGTTGGATTTTGGTTCCTACAAATCCCCATGAAGTTGTTCACAAAAATCCTGGGGCAGAAGGCTGAATTACACCCATAGTCCACTTATTCTGGAAAAATACATAGATTAGTAACCACTTAACTTTCAAGGTTTCACTGTTTCTTGGTATAGCAAAAATCCTATTGCAAGCTAGCAAAGAGAGTCATGGTTGTTAGAAAAGTAGGACTCCGCCCTTTCCAGTGATAATGTCAGGAATCAGGGCCTGTAGCACAGCCAGTCTCTGAGCAATCTAACAAGCGCAGTAGGTTGCTTCATTGGTTGGATGAGTCAGCAGACCAGATCTTAAGCCCAGCAGCAGCCATAGTTCAGCAGCTGCTTAAAGCATTCACCCATAGCTATGATAGCTTCTGTGCTTTCTTGTTGCCAGCTTTGCTCCTACCTTGTCTTGCTCCAGGTAGCCCAGTGCTGACTCCTGGCTCTGAGTCCCGACTTCTGATTTCAGCTCTGACACTGGGCTCCATTTCCTGACTACCGGCTCTTGCTATAACCACAAGGCCTGACTCCTGCTCTTAATATGGGCGTGACTGCCCCCATGTCCCAGTCATGGACAGATAAAATGCTTCTATTTCTAGCCTTCCAGGATTGCAAGGCAGCAGACTTAAGCTGTCACTAGTCCAAGAGTCAGTATTACACATCAGGTCAGTGTAGTTGGGAAAGGAGGATGGGAAGCATGCTACATTTGAGGGAAAGTGAGAAATATTTTCATGGTGGGTTGTTTTGTTTTTTTAAATGATGCCTGTTAGACGTAGCACAGAGGTTTGAAATAGTAGTTGTAGTACCCGCAGATATGGATCAGGGGGCTTAGTGCCTGGGAGATGGTCGAAATTTCATGCTAAGTGCAGTTTATCACATGGATATCACTGCTTGTGAGAGAGTGGGGATATGTATCTGTAAATTAATGCTATTTTCTTTAACGTATATTAAACCTGAAAAGGGACAGAAATATGAGTTAGCAGAGCTCTACAGAATGTTAAAATAATTATGTTGCCGTTATGCTCAACATTTCCATCTTTAAATAAAGTGGTTTTGAACTTCTGAAGAATGGTAGTTATGGCAGACTGTGATTAGATAAATGGATGCAAATGGTAATTGTAACTGATGAGTGATTGATGATGGCTTTATATGTTTGCCATTATATAACCTTGTAACTAGTTTCCTCCACAGCAAGGATGGAACCTGTAAGCAACAAGCTGATGCACCGGCATCGACTTTCATTTTTCTGAGTGGCTTCTCCATTCCGGCTCTGCCCCGAAGCCCGGCTCCCACTCCGCCCCTTCCTCCAAGGCCCCACCCTCCCTCCACCTCTTCCTGCCCTCACTCTGCCCCCTCCCTGAGCGCACCCTGCCCTCGCTCTGCCTCTTCCCATCTCCTTTCCCCCAAGCGCATCCCGCTTGCTACCAAATGGGCTGATCAGCGGGAGCCACTGAACAGCTGATTGGCAGGTGACTAGTGGGTGCTGAGCACCCACTCTTTTTTTCCTGTGGGTGCTTGAACCCTGGAGTACCCAGAGAGTCAGCGCTTATGAGCTGATGTACCAATTTGAATTTAAACCACAATTTTTAAACAGCATATGGGGTATGCACAGGGATGTTGCATGATTGATTGATTAACTTTGCCATTGCTGTCAACATGCCTGGTACCAAGATAAGTCTCAGACAATGGACACAAGAGGAGCTGGGAAGTAGGTTCAGCAGAAGCAAACAATTACAAGTTTGACATAGCATGAGGAGACTTTAAGCCCAGCTGAACTTCAGTAAATTGTGTGTACTGGGGGAGCCAGCCCATCCATTATTCAAGGGGGAAAGAAAGAGGGGAACCCAACCATCTCTTATCACTCTTCAGTGATCTCTCATATTTTATATTTCTTTCCTTACTTTCCAATGTTTTGTGTTGCTTTCTTGGAGTATATTACTTACTTCAGACAGTAAGAGTGGTGCGACCTGTAAGAAATTTAAAATGCAACACTTAGGGCCGTACGAGAGCATGCAGTAGAGTTCCCATATACGAGGCACTTGAGCGCTACCAAGTGTGTTTTGATAATTGGAAGCTGATGGAACAAGATGAGCAAGCAGTTCCTTAGAAAAGGAGGCTTGGATGATGGATGTTCATGTAATCAGGGTTATACTATAATTTCATTTGATTTGCCACTTGCCAATTACTTGACAATCACTACAACAATATTTTGGTAACTAGATTAATTGAAAGAGATTGTATTACAGCAGATTGGATTCAACATTGGCATTGTATGATAAATAACTCGGTTATTAATTACAAGGTAACTTTTCTTTGTACAAAAACTATTCACTGGAAACTTTAATAAACAGACTATTACCAAAGACAACCATAGAATTGTTACAGCTCTATACATATTTGCTCTATATGCTCTGTTTCTTGACATCAGTTTATCTACAGTGCTGAAATCTAACTTACTTTCACTGTGTCATTGCAGTACTGAAAATAAACTTGCTGTGCATATCTTATGTGCCTGTTCTTGTGTCTGTATAAGAGAAGTGAATTAGGTTATATTTTGTTGACCTTTAAGATGCAAGTGAAATGGTAGCCCTGTTTGCTTACACTTCAAAGTACTGCCAGTCTATAGTCTGCATTAACCTTTGTGAGCACCCTTGAAGCGGTTGTTACATTTTTCTGAGTGGGTTCTCTATTCCAGCTCTGCCCCGAAGCCTGGCTCCCACTCCGCCCCTTCCTCCAAGGCCCCACCCTCGCTCCACCTCTTCCTGCCCTCACTCTGCCCCCTCCCTGAGCGCACCTTGTCCTCGCTCTGCCTCTTCCCATCCCCTTTTCCCCAAACGCATCCCGCTTGCCGCCAAATGGACTGATGCAGAGTGAATAGAAAAGGGATAAATTGGACGTATTATGCAAAATAACTCATCTAAATACATTCTTCTTAGAAACTAGGAAAAAGGTATTTTGTATGTATTTAAGAGTTAGATGGCCTGTGATTTGCTTAGCCAAATAAAACTTCAAAACAGATGGTTTCTAAATTTGGGGAAAATAACCATTTCAGTATTTTCTCTCTGTGCCATCTGCTGTTATGTTTTAGTATGGGAATTATTTGAAAATTAAATGGGGAAAATAAAATTGGGAACTGTTCATTGAAAGAATATAGGTTGTATTACGTGCTAGGGTTTCACTGCACATTTAACCTAAGATTTGTTTATGCTCTGATTTAGTGTTCCATGCTTACAACGTGCATAAACACTAGCAAATCAGTTAGTCGGAATCACCAGTGTATTTAGCTCCCAGCTGCATTCACTAATAAAAGGAAGAATGACAAGTTTCCTCCTTACTGCGTCTCTGCAGAGGAGGAAGTGGAGATGCATAAAGAAATGATTTATTGCACTTAAATAGCACCTGCCATCTAATGATCTATAACCACTTTACAAATGTTAATATATTTGTTAACCTGACAACATGTGTGTGGTAGGGTTTAGGATACAATCCAGACCAGTAAGGTTGCCACTTGCCCTGCAGCCTTGGGTGCTATTACAGTGCTTTGCTGCTGTAGCTCCCAGTGTGGGACACTTACAGCCACTGTTCCCTCTAAGCTGTGCGTGTGTGCGCACACACACAGATTCTAAACGCCACGCACACGGTGAAACACCATGTGCACAAAAATTTGCGCAGAAGCATAACAATTTGCACAGAAGAAATTTTTTGTGCACACGGCCTGTCAAAACTTGCACAGAAGAAATTTTTTGTGCGCACGGCCTGTCAAAAATTAGAGGGAGCATTGCTTACAGCCATTCTGAAAGCATGCAGGTTACTCCCCGAGTGTCAGCATGCTATGCAGCCAGCCCTGGTTTAGCTATTCTGACCCCAGCAACCTAGCTACAGCCCCACTCTGACTTCCACCAACTTTGGTTACAACCAACAAAGTGACCGTGACCCCAACACACTCCCAGTCCTGAATTTTGGGAAAACCATGTGCTCTGCAGTGACCAGCCCTCTCCTGGACAGTTCAGAGAAATAATAAATTTTGTACTTCTGCTGACATAAAAGCACATCACAGCTTATTTATTTAACTGGGGTAAATATATCCTTCCCCTTAAATAAAGCACCGGGTTGGTTTATAGTAAAAAACCAAATTTATTAACAAAAACATAGGTTAAGGGATGCCAAGCAAAAGGAATAAGGTTAGAAAATGTTACGAGAAACTAAAGGTGAAAATGTGCATCTAAAAGTGTAAAACTTAACATAGCAAAATACCCTTTGTTCAAAATGGGCTTTTTTTCTCCCCCCTCATCGACATTCACCTCTCACAGACTTCAGCCTCCTTTGGTTGAATGACCCATCTTTCTCAGTTTGCAAGAGTGCTCTTCCCTTGTCGGTCTAGTGATGGATGCCAAAGATGGCTTCTGTCTTTTGCTTATAGGTCAATGACCTTGCTTCAAGAGACAGGATGACTTCATGCTGTTCTTCCCTTCCTGTGGGCTTCCGAACCCCCTGTATGATTTCTATGTAAATGAGCTTTCATTTTTGTTTTGGTCACACCTTGCTTAATTTCTTTGGAGACAGGTAGATAGCTGTGATGTTCCCTCCTGGCTGAGAGAGACCTTTCTCTCCCTTTGTTTGGGTCACAGACTGTAAAGCATAATATTAAAGAGTATTCCTCATTCCTTATGTAGTGTTAATACATACAGTTCACAATGATATTAATCAGTGGTGAAGCAGAGGCTTTTATAAAAGACCCAGCTCAATAGCAGTTAATACAGTAATATTGTATACGATCAGTTGATTGAATTGCTTATCACTTGAGGTTCAGCACCCCACAGTCCCGTCCCCCCCCCATGTTTATAGACCAGTAAACCTTTTAAATATATTCTTTGAAAAGTAAAACCTATACTAAGCTTCTCTCTCATACTGGGTGTAGACACCCTGCTGTCATCTCCCATGCTTGTTGGCTTGATAGCTTTGTTTACCTCATATGTAAAAATGGACCTGCATTGTCTCTGCCTGACAACATAGTGGATCAGAGAATCAAATACACATTTCTTTATCTAAGGTACAGGAGATTGTGCTTATACATTGCTTGCCAAAGACGTTTTAAGAGTATAGTTCTAGTGCATATTCATAACTTTTTGTACATTCTTATGCATACACAGTGCAAGAATATTCATGATCAGTGAGTTATTAGTTTTCCAAAGATATCTTACATGCCACCTTTTAGATACAGATTACAAGTGTGTTAGGTGTAGTGAGTATGTCAGGCGTGACAAGAGCTGCTGACAGAGTAGTGAACCACAAATGTGCTCTGTGTCACAATTCCCATTCTACAGAATAAGAAATTGAGGCACAGGGGGCTTAGCTTGCTAAAAGTCACATGGGAAGTTTGTGGACAAACTAGGAATCTTTTTTTTTTTTGTGGAAAGAAAGAAAATAGAACAAGGAAATTGATTGTTTCCCAGCTTATTATTTTGAAAATGTCTGCGTTTTTATTACCACTATCGCTTTATTTATAATAGATGGTCAAATTCTGCTCTGATACACTTATGATTCCCCATTACACTTAGATGTGACATAGATGTAACCATGAGTAGAAATTTAACTCGAAGTCTCATAAAATTAGTCCCAGGGTCAACATCCTGTTGACATTTAATTGCCAGCATAACTGCTATTTTTAGTAAAGTTAACTAGGATATGAGGTAGCTGCCTTGGAAAGTGAATATCTGTAATATTGCCAACTCACGATTTATTTTTTTTAAAGCAACAGGATTTCAGAGGGTGCATCTTGCACTCTTCCCTCCATGCTCCCTGCTCTCACAAGGCGGGAGGAGGGAACAAAGAGCCCAGTAGCTTAGTGCAGCTCTGCTCCCTCTTCTACCCCTTCGCCCCTCATGAGAGAGACACACAGGAGAGCGTATCTGCTCCTGCCTACTGCAGCACCCCTTCTGGCAGGGCCGTCCTTAGGCATACGCAGAATACGCAGCTGAGTAGGGCACCACAAAATTTGGGGCACCAAATTGCTCCAAATTTCGTGGTGCCCTATGCAGCTCCGTGCTTCATATGTGGCAGCACCAGTGGCCAGCCCACTCCCCCAGCTGGCCCCCCTGTGCATTCCTAGAGGGGTGTGGGGCCTGGGTAGGGTGACCAAATGTCCCGATTTTTCTTATATAGGCACCTATTGCCCCCCACCCCGTCCTGATTTTTTACACTTGCTATCTGGTCACCATAGGCCTGGGACAACTCCGTCCGCCCCTGCCCCCACTTTCCACCCTTTCTCCCAAGCCCCCTCCCCCAGCGACAGATGCGGCCTAGAGGATTAGCGGGGGCAGCGGCCTGGCGATGGCAGCAGGGGTCAGGCCTACCCCCGCACTCACCGGCAGTGGTGGGAAGCAGAGCAACCCAGCCCACTCCACTCCCCTTCCCGCTGCCAGTGAGTGTGGGGGGACCCCTTTCCCCAAGCCCCCTCCCCCTCACGACACAGCTGTGGGGGGAGCGGAGTGGGCTGGGCCCAGGTTGTTCCGCTTTCTGCTGCTGGCGCCAGGCCCCCCGCTAATCGTCTGGGCCACTCTGGGCCTGTGGGGCCCCCCAAAGAGGCCCCCACAGCTCCTCTCACTATGACCCCGCAGACCTTGAGTGCAGTCCAGACACTCTACCGGGGGGAGCGAGCAGGTGCTCAGGCTATGTAGGGCACCATAATTGGTAGGGACGGCCCTGCTTCCTGGGACAGGACAGTTGGGGGAGGAGGGGTGTAGAGCCCCTGGAGTTGCCCCTCCCAGCCTAAGAAGGGGAAGGGAGACCTTGCAGCAGCCCTCTCAGGCCTGGGAGTGGGAGTAAAGAACCACAAGAGGAGTGGGGGAGTGAGCTGAACTGATCTTACCCAATAAATTTTGGGGGAGTGGGGAGTACTTATTTTCATACACAATGGGGGTGGGATGCGGGTGTTTAAAAAATCAAAATACAGATCAAAATGACACAATATACTTTTTTTTCCCAGCTTGTGACTTTTGATCTCTTGTGGCTGACAGTAACGGATCCTCAGTGTTTCCATGCGGGGTGTGAATGTACAGAGTCAGACATAAGACATCTAGAAAATCTTAACATCTCTGGACTCTTCTCCTGCCAATGAAGGATTGTATTCTACAAAATATTGTCTGGGGCACATTCTTAGCTGGTGTAAATGGTCATAATCCATTGAGAGTTCACACCACCTTGAGGGTCTGTGCCCTTGTTTTTGGTCAGCCTGGATTTAAATGTTCCAATCAGACATTTGCATCTGTGCTTAGGAGACTATTCCAGAGCCTAACCTAATAGGAAGAATTGCCTGATTATTCTATCTAAATTTACCCATTTTTAAATTGGGCCAGTATGATCACTGATTCCCTTCCACAGATTGAGGGCTACTTAGGAACTGATGTATATGGGGGAATAAACAAACATAAGGGAGTCTAAAATAATGGACCCTAAGAGAGGTATTACAATAAGTTAAGTCAGGTTAGACTCATCTCTGAATGTAGCCCCTCTGATGTATTGTCTCTTTGCTGGCCTCTGAGAATGGTTGTATGGGAAGTGTGAGAGTAGCAGGATATATGAAGACCCAGGTCTAATGCATACTGCATTTAGGGATTTTTTTTTTATGAGCCCGCTTTAGGAGCTCATAGCACCACGTATAGTGAAAAGGCAAAACTCTAGTGTAGTGTTTGCTCATTAGATTAAACTGTTTTCAATACTGTAGTTACTCTATAAACTCTTTGGTGTCCTGGAAACACACTGGCAGCTGGTAGTACCCTAAGGAGTCAGAATTCTGACCTCAGCCATTTTCTCTCTGTGACTTTTCTGCCATTACCAAACATTTTCACTAGGGTAATGGGGGAGAGGGATGGCAGGAAAAGGGGTTTGCACATGCTAATGACAGAGTTTGACATTGACAGAGTACATAATAATCGGAGAGAAATATGTCTGCTGACTGCCGCTATAGTATTTTCTTACTTGATTTATTCTTTTTGTGTTCAGTTGGCTCATTGTAGGATAATTAGAAGGTCAAGATCTGTTTTTATTCCTTGAATTGTTCTGCCATGAGCTAAAACACTTCACTTTTGATTTTCGAACAGGTCATTTGATTTACTTATAGGGGAATGGAGATACATGAAAAATAATGAAGGAAGGAGAGGGCAAAAGAATTACATGACATCAACTGGATGAAGCCCCCCAAGGATGTCAAAGGTCCCTATAAATGGGTCTGCCCTTTCCCTCTTAACTGACTCTTCAATCGGACATCTTGCAATATAACTGAATCAATGCAGGGAATAGTTCAAGCAATATGAATAAATAACACATCCCTCATATCTATTCAGGGGACACCATCATAGGGCCTAATCACATCAGCCACACTATCAGAGGCTCGTTCACCTGCACATCTACCAAGGTGATCTATGCCATCATGTGCCAGCAATGCCCCTCTGCCATGTACATTGGCCAAACTGGACAGTCTCTACGTAAAAGAATAAATGGACACAAATCAGATGTCAAGAATTATAACATTCAAAAACCAGTCGGAGAACACTTCAATCTCTTTGGTCACTCGATTACAGACCTAAAAGTGGCAATTCTTCAACAAAAAAACTTCAGAAACAGACTCCAGCAAGAGACTGCTGAATTGGAATTAATTTGCAAACTGGATACAATTAACTTAGGCTTGAATAAAGACTGGGAGTGGATGGGTCATTACACGAAGTAAAACTATTTCCCTATGTTTATTTCCTCCCCTGCCCCCGCTGTTCCTCAAACGTTCTTGTCAACTGCTGGAAATGGCCCACCTTAATTATCACTACAAAAGGTCCCCCCCCCCTCGCTCTCCTGCTGGTAATAGCTCACCTTACCTGATCACTCTCGTTACAGTGTGTATGGTAACCCCCATTGTTTCATGTTCTGTATGTATATAAATCTCCCCACTGTATTTTCCATTGAATGCATCTGATGAAGTGAGCTGTAGCTCATGAAAGCTTATGCTCAAATACATTTGTTAGTCTCTAAGTGCCACAAGTCCTCCTTTTCTTTTTGTGGATACAGACTAACACGGCTGCTACTCTGAAACCTAACACATAACTTGTAACAGATACAACTTGAGTACCTGGGGAACTTGTTCATATACTATATTATAGAGAAAACATCTGAGTAGTCAATACTTTATCTTGTTTTGGCTTCTGCTCTGGGACCTGTGCAGCCTTGTGTCTGTATTCAGAGTCGAGGAATGTTTATAAGAGTAGCAGAATCATTTTTGACAGTTTTGTGTATATACCTGGATGTAGTTGGACAAATTGTACACAGTTCTGCTCTACTACCTGCAGTACAGAGCCAGTCAGTGGAGCAGTGTGGGTACAGCTGAGAGTGGACAAAAACCAGTGTGTACAAATCCAGGTGATGAAGAATTTCTTCATTCAATTCAGATAAACCAAAGCATCCAAAAATAATCAAAATAATCTTTATAAATCAGGGGATAAAATTGCATTATTTTAAAAATTTGACATTGCATACCTTCTAGTACCTGAGACTTGCACCTGCTAACTTCGGCTTGTTCACGCCCTCTCAGAATAAAATGATTATAACCTTTTTGCAGGCTGAAAGAAGCAGAATGCAAAAGTCAGCCTTTTGAAGGCATTTACTGACAGCAGACATCTGAGAAGCTATGAACAGGACAGGCCCTCTCACAGTAGTATCTTATCCAGTCCAAAACCTCCATGGGTGTTCATTGTATTGACCTCACTCTGGCAGGGTGTTCAAAGACATTATCTTTAAGTGCTGAAACCAGGTCCCCTTGGTAGAGTATAGGAGTGTAGAATCATCAATTAACTGGCTCTGTGATTTGATCCAGGTTTTTTCCTCTCTAATAAATTGAAAGCCTGGTGGGAACAGATGACATTGAAGCCAACATCCCTAACGGTTTACGAGTTAATGTAGGTTATTGGCAATGAGGGTCTAGGTTTCTAAACTGCTTATTCCCTTCAGCAAAAGAAAAAATGTGCCATTGTTTCTTGTTTGGGAAAGCAAAAAATACATGAAATTATTTAATATTTTAGTTCTTAGGCCTTGTCAGATTAAGATTTGCTAGTGCTGGTACAGTTTGATTCAAATATATAGCTCCTGCTACAGCCTAGACACAATAGTTCAGTCTTCACTGTCACTAATCTGGTTGGGAGTAAGAACCACAGTAATCATTACAGGTGAACTTCAGAACTGCCAGCACCAAAGAAAGTGTTCTTTTCATGGACCAGTTGCTTTTCTGAATGCAGAAGGAAGGAAATCATATTACCCTAGACATTCCTGTATTGATAGCTGGCTTGAGCAGTCTCATACAGTAAGATTAGCTTTTGTAACAAAACAATAAGTAAAATTATCCTACCCTATGTACCTAACATTCGAGAACAGATGCGCTGCATTTTATCAATTCATAATTCAGTGTATGCCTCTGAAACCTTAGTTAAAATGGCACTACTTATCAATGATTACTGCTGTAAATAACCATTTTTTCTGGAACTTAAACAAAATGCAGACTACGTAGTCAGCAGGGAACATTCAGTGAAATTGAAAGGTAGAAAATTGAAAACTGATAAGAGAAAACAATTTTATACAATATGTGATTTGCCTTTGGAATTCATTGCTGAAAGATGTTATTGTGGCCAAGGGCTTAGCAGGAATCCAAGATTACTGTATATTCATATGGGTAATGAGACCATCCAGAGTTAAAATAGTAAATATTTTAAAAAGACTTTGGGATATAAACACTTATGTTTCACAGCATGTAAACACCCTGTAGGGATTTAGGAGGAAACTTTCCTTGGAGGTAAGTTATCCCATAACTGCCTAATACAGAGTTTCTTGCGCTTGACTCTGAACTGACTGGAACTGGCCACTGTCAGAAACAGGAGCTGGCCACTGTCAGAAACCACTGATCAGCATGTCAGTTTCTCCATTCCATCACCAACTCTGGTTTGGATTGTGCTTGCCCTGCTATCCATTTGTGTGCACTATTACCCAGGTTTTGCTTGCTAATTGGGTAATTGTATGTGCAAATGTGCAGTGAAACTGCCTACTAAAAATTTGACCCATAAAATCCTGTTCTAAAAGTAATAGTATACTCAGCATCTTCTTTTATAGTGAGAAATCAATTTAAAAATAAACAACTCTGCATATAATTTAGCATCGTAATTTTTGTTTATATGTGTTTAATAGGTATAATAATGCTTACCTGCTGAATCTCACAGGAGCATTTGGAAGCTTAAATAATTAATGTTATAAAGGAGGTTGAGATTGTAGGATGCAAAAGAACTTTATAAGCACAAAGTGGTGTTCCTGTTTTATTAAATAATTTTGAGTAAAACATGGTATATCCTGAGCTCTGGAATGCTCTTCAGCAGTTCTGCCATAATTTTATTTTCACATAAAGTTTGCCTCATTTTCCCATGATTTTCTCCTTTTATAAATTGGATTCTTAACAGTAGTCATTATTTCCCTTATAATATTTAAGTTTTGAAACCAAAACATTTGACTTAGAACAACTTTTAATGTGAATTAAATAAAATTGTTTAAATCTCATTTTTAAAATCCTCCTTAGCAATCCTCATGGAGAAACCAGAAGTGTTTGTAAAATTGTTTACATGTCTTCGTGTACTCTGGGCAATCTCAATCACTTGTATGACGATATCAACATGCAATAAGCTTTATGCAGTACAGTATTCAGGACAACTTCTCAGCTGGTGAGAAGATTTTAAGAGCTTTTGTGGCACAGGGCCTTGGGGCCTAGCAACGATTTATATTTTGTAACAGAAGACAAGTTCGTCAATAACTTGGAAAGAAAGTTTTTATTGGTTTTGGGTTGGTTTTCTTTTTTGTTTGTTTGTTTTTTGTTTTTTAAGAAGTTACACGTCTGTGATCAACAGAAATGAAAATTGGGTATATGCAGCAGGAGAGATTGTATCAAAGTTAGGTTGTTAAACATATGAAAGATAACTGTTAGTTGTTGTTAAAGGGTTTGTGCATACTCTCTGGCTCAGGAGTTAACCGCAGCAGAGCCCAGGGCTGCCGCTGGGGACTAGTTCCACCTGGAGAAAGTCCCCACCTGGGGTGGGCACAGAGGGAACTTCAGTGAAGGTCTTTCCCCAGCAGAGATTCTGCTGGGGAAGGAGCAGGTTTCCAGGCTCTGAGTCCCAGATCACAGTGGATGCTGCAGTTTCTTGTATTTTACACATTATTTACATCCGAGAGCTACACAGTATCTGATCCTTTCATAAAGATGTTTTGTTCCAGAGGAAACAAATAAACTACTCCCTAATCAGACAGGCTGGAGTAATCCATCACACATGTCATAAGATTAATTTTAAAAAAGCAGCAGAATTATGCCTGAAAGGGAAGTTGGTCCTTTTTGTGGATCATACATATTATCTCTTTGCATATAAACCCATGTTTGACTTCAATATATATTTTTATTTTGGATCAAGAGAGAATTTATGGGTCAGCATTTTCTTCTTCCTCAGAAGCTAAACCTTGTCAAAATGAAAACTCCCTGTTTGACAGTTGAGGAATGAGTCATTGGCTTGATCAGCAAGTTCCACACGTGAACAAGGGTGTTTGGAAGGTGAGGAGCTCTTAGTCATGTACAGAAAGGGACATGACAGTTCTTCATATTGTTTGTAAACTTAACTTTCATCAAGCCAAGCACAGAAAATTAATAAGGGGTGGCGGGAACTTTAGAACTGTGACATTTGTAAAAAGCACCATTTGCAACACTGGACTCGAGTTCCCCTCACACAGGGAAATCTCCCAGTAGCAGCAAATGGAGTGACTTGCACAGATGGGAGAGAGCGTAGGCCCTATTGTTTGCAAAGTGCTTTGAATATAAAAAGCACCTCATGAGTGCTGCTATTAATAATTGCATGTTACAATGAATACCAATGTGCTCTGTTCTTAGTGGTTGAATGCTCTCACTGAGGTTTAACACCATAATAGAAACATAATGTGTGTTATGTTCTTGTTAATCTTCAGCTGTACTTTAGGTAAGAGGCAATGTGATCCAGTGGATAGGGTACTGGATTGAGACCCAGCTTTGCCTCTGGGTGACCTTAAGCAAGTCACATCCCTCCCTGTGCCTTAGTTTCCCCGTCTGTGAAATGGGGATAATGATACTGACCTCCTCGGTAAATCTACTGATGAAAAAAGAGCTTTGTAAGAGCTAGATATTATTATTCCTGGCTGTGCCACTAACCTGCTGTGTGTGACCTTGAACAAGTCAGTGTATCTCTTTGTGTCTTTGTTTCCCTTCCCTTCTTTTAACGTACTTTTCTGTTTTGATCCTAAGCCCTTCAGGACACGGATGGTTGTTTACCATGTGTTTGTAAAGTACCTTGCACAATGGGGGCCTTGAGGCACTACTGTAATACTAATTCTGACAGATGTGAGACCTTAGGAGTGGGGAGACTTCACAGACTATTCTATTGAGATGTGACAGATATTATGGGCACATGCAATATCTTTGAGACTGTTATATCTATAAATGTTAGATGCACCTTTGTGAGCTAGGGATTGTACTCTGATTCCATAGCGGAGGGGTACAGAGCTTCCTACTGGAACTAAAATCAGTGAGAGGTAATTACTGCAAATCCCTAGACAAGTAAACAACTCTGGAGACATGCCACCCTGGGGGATGGGGGAAAGCATATACTGAGTTTGACCAGGTTCAAGAGGCCCAGCAGACAAAGAACAGGGCTTTGCTATAAAGGGCCAGCCTGAACTGACTCATGGACCCTCACCTGATCGACAAACTGACATGAGACTTTGACCAAGAGAGCAAAACCTTGCTAGAAGGGTTTGAAGGACTTTGAAGCCTCCATATGGAAGATGGGTTACACCTGGCAAAACTTAGCGTGTGGGTAGACTGTTTATTGTTTTATGAAATGTTTTTTCTTGGTAATACGTTGTCCAAAATAAATGTATTGTGCTTTGTGAAAGTTGGACGCTCACTGATAAGCACTGTCAGAGTTGCCAGCCTTCCAGGATTGTCCTGGACTCTCCAGGAATTAGATTGTCATGTGACAAAACCTCTAGGAATACATCCAACCAAAATTGGCGACCCTAGTCAGAGCCCCTGGGAGCAAGCAGAACTGGATTCAAGTCAGACCTGCTGTGTTAAGCTCAGTAAATTGCAAGGGGGCTGCAACCCTAAAACTCTGCCCTGTAGGGAGATGATGGCTGGAGGCCTGCAACCTAACAGGGCAATACTGAGGAAACACTGGAGGGAGCAGAGATGCAGTTAACCTGAGAACTGTGCCACTAATAAATAATAACTTAAATTGATGGGTAATAAATGTATAAATCTGCTAAGGTCCCAGTCCTGTAAACAATCATAGAAGCAGTCCTGCTGTGTATAATAGGAGAAACTTTAACGAGTTGAATTTCCTGATTTTTTACTAGACTTATATGGATAACTGATGTTTGGTTCACTGGCAGTTCTGAAAAATTGAGGGGGTGGGGCGGGAAAGAACTTTGGCTCAGCTAGAACCGAAACTGAATATTTTTCGGAATTTTCAGCAAATTGAAAACATTGTTTTGATCTGAGGCCTTTTTAACTTAAAGGGAAAGGAAAGACATGGCTGGAGTCATAAAACAGCAGATGGTGTCCCCCTGGTACTCAGTAGCCCAGTGGGTCAGGCACTCAGCTGGGATACTGGAGAACCTGGTTTCAATGTATGCTTTGGATCAGGAACTTGAACCAAGGCCTTCCCCATGCCCCCTGAGCGTTCAAACCACCCGGCTATTAGCTAGTTTGGGGGAGGTCTCTCAATTTCTCCTGTTGAATCTGTTCTATTTATTTGGCTGGTCATTGGGAGAGAATGAGACTGACTCCATAGCCTGGTGTTTAGGGTACTCACCTAGGAGGGACAGCTGGGTCCCAGTCTCTGGTCCAGTGACTGCATTCTCATCACTGTTGTTTGAAGCTTAGCACAGAGCATATTGCTCATTAGCAGCTGTTTACATAACAAGTTTGAAATTTGGAGTCAATTCTCTTCAGTATTAGTAGCACCAAACTCATTAGACTCTCACCCACTCTGGGGTTTCAGATGTCAGCAATCCCTTCTGTGGCATGACTACCAAGGAAGCTCAAGAATACAGCTAAAACTGAAGAGGTAAGACTCGGTAGACAGGCTGCTGGCTTCCACCACCTAGATGAAGAACCCATTCAACAGACCGGTCACAACCGGGCATGAAAAGGAGCAGGTTGCCCAGCCTTCCTCTCTAGAGCACATGCAACCAAGCAGAAAATGGGTCACCCAGCATTCCCCATTCATTTACAGGAGAAAGAGATCATCAAAGGGGTGGTGTAAGCGTGCACAGGATTGCAGAAGGGATACCTCAAAGGGATCAAATAAGTATCCAAACTGAACTTCTGAATCATTTGAGGTTGGCCCTTTTCTGGTCTGTAGCACTTTTTACCATTGTACCTAGGTGCTCTAAACTCTTAAAATTCTCTCTGACCAGGCTGTTACACAAATAATACTACTTCTTCATGGGATGGTTCCTATATTGATTCCGAACGTGGGTGTGCATGCACGCCATGCGCCAGAGCCAGAATGATTCATAGCGATGTCCCTTGACCCGCACATGCATCGTGCATTGTCCTCATGTCCATACTCAAGGCTATAGGGGGCTGTCTGGGTCAACTCCGCTCCAGTTCCCTGTTACTGCTGCATGACCTGAGGCAGAACTTCTGTTCCTTCATGCTCTTAGTCTCGCTAAGAGAGTGATTTGTCCGTTCTTTTCTCCTTGTACACGGTTCTCGATAGTATTATTTTTTCTTTTTGTTTTTGTAGAGTAATTCATTAGGTTCACTCTCTTCCGGAGTTTGTCCCCTGTCCCCGGGATTATGCCACACCAACTTGGCTTCAAAAGATGTGCAAACGCTCCTCTGTGAGCAGTGAGCACCACTGGTGTTTGCACTGCCTCAGCGAAGCCCACGTCATCACTTGCTGCACCATCTGCCTCTCATTCCCACCCACACACAGGAAGCTAGGGAACTTCATCTACGCAAGTCCCTCATGTGAGAGGCTATGCGCCTGCGTGCGCAATTGGATCCAGGACTGGTGGAACTGCTGGAGCGGTGTCCATCAACACCCATCAGGGCCCCTGTAACTACCTCCTGGGCACTGGTTCCATTGCTACCGCCGAGGTCCAACGAGCCCCACCATGAACATAAGAAGCATGACCATGGGCACAAGGGTAGGTCCCTATCCGAGACTGCCCATAAACGCAGCATTGCTTCCCTGAGCTGAGCCAGGTCAGGTGAGAAGTCATATGTTAAGCCAGCTGCTCCAGCTCCCAAAAATCCTAGACGGAGGGCAAGGAGAAGCACAGGCATGATCCACCGGTGCCATCACCAGCCCTGGTCACTGCTCCAGTACCGCTGCCTGCACCATCATCACCGCCTAGCCCCTCTAGTCTGCCACACATGGTCCCCTGCACCCGTCCTTTCCACGCTTTGCCCAAGGTCTTCATTGCCATTGCCAAACATTGTAAGGGACAGGCCCTCTCCTTGCAGCACATCTCCAAATGAATCTCCTATTGCATTCATGAATGCTATGCTCTCTCTAATGTACCCCCACCTCCTGGAGTCACGGCTCACTCCGTGTAGGCGCATGTGGCCATGTTGGCCTGCCTTGCCAGCGTACCATAGCAGGACATTTGCCGGGCAGCTACATGGAGCTCTGTCCAAACCTTCACTTCTCACTATGCCATTGACCTGGCAGCAGCAGTGGATGTGGCTATAGGCCACACCGTACTACAGACTATGACTTCTTATGAGTCCTCACACCCACCTTCATGCTGATCATTGCTTGCTGCTCACCCACATTTGGAATCCATATAGGGACCATCACTTGAAGAAGAAGAGGACGTTACTTACCTGTAACTGGAGGTACTTCAAGATGTGTGGTCCCTGTTTTGATTCGAATACCCGCCCTCCGTCGCCTCTGCTGTGGACTATACTGCTGAATGGTAAGAAGGATAATGGGGTGGCATCAACCCGCACAATCTCTTATAATCTCGGCTGCAGACACGAGGGTGACACATGACAGACATGCAGGTCTAAGGACACTGATACAAATCGTTCTGGCATATGGCACGCATGTGCACCCATGTCTGGAATCCAAATAGGGACCACACATCTCAAAGAACCTCCAGTTACAAGTAAATAACCTCCTCTGATCTCTTATCTAGCACTTTTCATCAGTAGATCTCAAAGCACTTCACAATCTTCAATGTGGTTATCCTCACAACACCACTATGAGGTAGGACAGTGCTGTTATCCACATTTCACAGAGGAGGAACTGAAGCACAGAGAATCTAAGTGACTTGTCCAAGGATGTCTCAAGAATTCTTAGATAAAGCAGGGCACTGAACCCTGTTCTCCCAAGGTATAGACTAGCATCCTAAGTACTGCCTCAGATGTAGCTCTTTTGCAATCATATGGCATGCCAGTCAAAAGCATAAGTGTTTCCTAGCCATTCTAATAAAAAATAATGACAGAAGAGCCAGTTAGGAGCCTTTTTATAGCAATTATTATCACAACAAGAGATAGTCCTACATAATTATTTGGTGTGGAAGATTTATTGGAACTGCCATTATAATTACATAAAATACTTGTCAAATCCTTAGCATTACCATTTTTATTAGTGCAATTTTGCACTTCCTTTGCATGGCATTTAAAGCTGTATTTTTTCCCCCCTCACATGTCTTCCTGCATTGCAGAGAGTCATCTGTTAAAACTCCAACATCGCTCATTTTGCGATCTTCCTTTGCATTCATGCTAGGCAGAATTCACTGACATGGTTTTCACACAGGCAGGAGCACCTTTTTCTTGTCCAGCCTGTGGCTTTGCTTCCCCTTCCATCTGGACAGCTCCATCATTTTCCCTCCCTCTTTGTGCCGGAAACATACTGCATATCTAACATGTTCAAAGCAGCCAAGCTTGCTATTTTAATACAAGCTCTTATCTCTTATCAAACATAGATCTACAAATAGTGTACTGTGTCCCCCACAGCTAGTCTCTGTTTAGAGATTCTTCATTGTGTGTTGGACAGATGGCACAATCAGTGGGTTGTAGAAGGGCATTATAAAAAGGAATTCTTTCTAGCTGCTTCTACCCAGCCTGTTTGAATTCAGTGAGACACAGCAGCTGGAACACAATCTTTCAAAGACAACTCTGAACTTTTCTGAAATTTGAAAGTCAAAAGATGCTTAGGAAAAATAACATAAAAAGTAAAGCAAGCACAAAAGGGAAGCAGGGAAGTTCAGGGTTAAGAACTTGGCTTTGGATGGATACCACATAGATACACACAAATATATGGATACCACATAGATACACACAAATCCCTGTTTCTATGCATTGATGTGAGGGAAACAGTAATGTTCCCCCTTATGTCAAATACTTCGTTCGGGTAATCAGTATATCTAGTACTGTATCTACACTGGCCGAGGAAAGTACTTAAGACATTTATATTTTCAGTGAGGGAGAGGTGGAAATGTTTGCTGCTTTGCTTTGTTACCTCTTGATGGACTCTCAAGCTAGGGAGGAGAGAAGTATAGATCCCAATCTTGGAGATCTGACAACATTGCAAGCTCTGTAAGTACTAATTTTTTTTTTTATGTGAAAGAGTCTTAAATATTCTTTCGTAATATTCAGTTATATAAAGTTGCCATAAAACAGTAAATCCTTTGCTGCTTTTGGCGCCTGTCCCCCACACAAGCCTATTTGTTTCTAATTTTTTAACTTAATCGACTTACATGACACTTTCTTTCGTCTAGTTTGGAGCGTAAGAAAAACTAGTAATTATGTAATTACTGTATGACGCTTCTGTGTTCTAGAAAAAAAAGATACGCACAGGTGTCCTTGCACTACATTAATTCTGTGTTTGCTTTGTCTTTTCAACTAGGCAAATTACTTATAATCTGTATAAGCAGAAAGGAGACAGGAAAATCTTACTTAGATTGACTACACTGAAAGACGTGTAACTCCTAAAGCCAAGGGGAGTTTGTCTCATGGAGGGAATCACAGGGGGTGGCTACATTTAATGTATGTATAGGAACTTTGAGAATCCTTTGCTGTGCCAATCATACCACACTTTTTGGAAGTGTGAAAAAGGCCTTAAGTGTGTCAGAGGGAGGGGCTAATCATACACACATCTACATCCAGTAATAGATGCACTCAGTTGTCAACCTATATCATTAAATGAGGAAGGAATAAACACTCTATTTTGGAAAGTTTTTCATCATTTAACAGAACAGAATAAGTTCTTCTCAATTTGCCAATCAAGTTTTATGAACTAATCAAAAGTTATAGGACTGTCAATAATACAGATATTGTACACACTACTCCTAAGTACCTATTTAATGATTCAAAGCTACTGTTGCTATTTTAACTCAAAATTCACTTGTACTTGTAACCACAGCCAGCTTCTGTTGGCTCTTTTCTCTGAAGCAGCAAGCTGTGACGTAACAGCAATTTTTAAAATGGTTCCCCTGACAAACAGAATCTTTCCTGTCAGAGAAAACTGTATCTAGATGTAACCACACCACCATCCTAAGCTGGGCATTTTTTTATATCAACCACTGCATTTCAGGGAAACAAACTCCAGACTGAAACTATCCTCCCATTCCTCTTCTCCCCATTCACTCTCTTCATTTGTTTTCACCTTAGCTCGTTCCATACCTCCAACTTGTTCTCCATGCACTTACACTTGTGCCTCTCCATTCCATCCCCTGTGCAGCAGGTCTCAACATCACTCCCTCCATTTTGGCCCCATTCCCACCTCATCATGACGGAGGGTCATGGGACCAAACCTGAGTGGTCAGTGGGGCAGCCAGCACTGCTCCTCCTCACCACTGCTGTTAGGCCAGCTCCTGCATCAATACCTGAACCAGATCAGTCAGAGCTCAGATGCTCCCCCCCCCAAAGAATCGGGCCCTAGACATGTGCCTAGGTTGCCTGCACCTTAATCCAGCCCTTCCAATGGTATGCACCCTGGGTAATGTGCGTATGGCTGTGGGTATGACTGCATTGCTCAGTCCCATACATATTCAGAGATCTCTGTGATTTTCATGGGACCCATTAGTGAGTTTCTACTGGGCATTGCTTGCAATTTAATGATATCCAAGGTCTGGTCTACACTGAAAAATTAGCTTGACCTAACTGTGTCACTCAGGGCTGTGAAAAACATACACCCCAAAACACTGTAGCTAGGTCAACCTAACCCCCAGTGTAGATGTGGCTAGGTTGAAGAATATATCTGAGGGGTGGATTAACTAAAGTGATGAAAAAAACGTCTGCACTACAGTGCTAAAGCTGCAGCACCATAGGTGTTCCACTGTAGCATCAGTTGTGTAAATAAGCCCCAACGTCCTGTTTTCTCCCAGTTATACTAGTATGGTTAACTGCTGTTGTTATAACAATTAACTCCCCATGTGGACACTCTGTTCTGGTATGAGTGTGGTTTTGGATTTAGCTTAACCCCCTTCCCAAGTGACATAAACCAAACTGAAAAAGGCACCTCTTACACTGAAATAAGGGGGGAAGTTATACCAGTATGCCTTTCCGAGGTAGACAAGTCCTTTAAAGAAAAAAGTGTTTAATTAAATAAATGCTAGAATTAAACAGGTGGAATTGGAACAGTGGTTCTCTTTGTTATGGCTTTTGATATTAAATTCTCCACCTGAGGCTGCTTGGAAGGCAGTTTGAGATTGTGGCAAAAGCACAATATTTGTGCTTAAATGATCAGCAGTGAAAGAGTTGCACTGATATTTAAATTGTCACCTTCAGGTTTGATAGTTAACAAGGTGCTGTGATGAATACAGCATTTTGAATCTCTCATAGCTGTTGGTTTTTCAGGCTGCACAGGTAACACTGCTTTGGCTTACATTTATGATCAGAGCTAGAAAAAATTATTTTGAGAGAGTGAGATTCTTTACAGTTCTGCAGCAAGAGTTGGGGTCCATGCAATATAAATGGCCCTAACAATTGCAATTGACCTATGTTTTAACAAAACTGGTGCATCGTTTCCTATTCGCTAAATGCTAGCTTTCTGTGAATTTGTTAAGCTACAGCTCTTTGAGGGAAGGGAATCCAAATCCAAAAATATCTCCTTATCTCTGGGATAACTCCAGCCTGCAGTATGGCAACAAGCCAATGGTCATTATGTTCTCCCATTTCTCCCTTCAGTATTTTAATTATTTCCAGCACTTAGAATTGCCTTCCCAGTCAATATTTACATTTCTATAAATATTGCTTTGTAGATAAGTGCTTTATCAAAAGAAGCTGAATCTGCCCTTCACCCTCCCCCAGTGACGGTAGTAAATAGAACACACTGTTCTTCTCAGGTTCATGCTGCAGAATTTTTTTAATGTATCCTGCATAGACATTGCTCCTCCAAGACAACACAAAGTGTTGCTAATAAAGCAGCTGGCCAGCTGTGGAAGAACTTGTGCGTGTGGAGGGAGGGCTTTTTTTCAGATGTTCCTGCCAGTGACTGCAGAATTATGATAAAACTGTTTTGCTGAAAGTTAAAGATATGTGGATGTGAGAGTGAGCACAACAGCTTGGATTGCCTTCTGCTTCCTTCTCTGTTTGTTTAGTGCATGATTTCCCAGCCTTCCTACTTAATTTAATAACTCTGCTTTCATTTCTATGCTGTTAACCTGCCTTGCGACTCATGGTGGTTGCACTTCAAGGAGCCTGCTAATGCTACACCAAATTTGCTTGTTTGTGCATTTACACCTTCCTTTCCCTGTTACTGATTCCCACAAGCCCTTGAATTGCTCTAGATAAACAAGGAAGTATTGGCAAGGAGGTGTTAGCAGAGTTGGAAATAAGTGGAAAAGACACTGCTAGTCAGTGCTTACAGGGATTAAACCAATAGGACTCTATAGAAACTTAGTCACCCTTTATATTAGGATTCCATTTATATATAGTTCATAAAGTGTTAATAATCTATTAAATAAATGGTGGTGATGCTTTGGGGGTTTATCCAGACCAGTAAGGGATTGCATCAACATCTGCCATGTAACCCTGGGTGCTTTGTGCCATGCAGCTTTGGCTCAGAGCCCTGACACCAGCAGCTTGCTCCTCACCCTCACCCTGGCTTCCACCAGCTTGGTTACTCCATGCCAGGTGACACCAGCAGCCCCTCCAGTCCTAAGTCTCACTAAAAGTCTCCTCTCTAGTGCGCAGCCCCTCGCACTGTAACACTCACAAAAGTTCACTGCTCCTTTCAAGAGTCAGGGTGCAGGATTTTACTCTTCGGTTTACTCTGCACTGAGATGGATGTGTAATAAAACAAGATTATGTTTATTACCAAAGAACTGAGATTTAAGTGATACCAAGCAGAAGGAATTGGGATAGAAATGGTTACAAACATGCAAAAGTAAAAATAGGTTTCTAAGGCTAAAACCAAACTTAACAAATTAGGGCCTTTTGTTCAAAATAGTTTTTTCACCACAGTTATTCTCCCAGCATGGTTGGCCAGTCCTTAGCCAGGATCTAATACGCAGCTCCTAGCACTTGGTTTCTTTGTCCCTTCAGGTTAAGGAAGCCAAAATGGCTTTCTCTGCCTGTATTCTCCACATTTCTTTGTTTTCAAAATCAGGAAAATCTCCTGAGGGCTCAGCTTTCTGTGTCCATCAGGGAGCTGATGTCATGTTAATTTTGCAGTCTCCTCCCCCTATCATGATAGTTGAGTGTCTATCTCCTCCACTCACAAGTTCGAGGGCTTTGTTTACCTCTTATATAAATGTGCTTCCATTGTCTCAATTTACCCTGGAGACCACATTTGTCTAGGGTGGGGTGATTCAAGCCCTGCCTGCCAAACACATTTCAAGGGCATACTTCTAGTGCATATTTATAATTTCTCATATATCACTCATAAATACACCATGTAAATGACCAGCTTGTTACAGTTAGCATAAGATACCTTACGTGATAACAGTGAAATGGGGTACACTGAGCTGATCAGGCCAGCTGAGGCTCACTGCAAGATACCAGGAGGCCCTTTCTCTCTGGCATTGGAGTACTCTTAGGGTCACAATGATTAAAGATTGTTAGAGTCCAGGAGGTCAGTGAGTTGCTTACTACGATTTATTACACATTCTCCTGGTAATTATGGTAATTATAGGCCTGTCAGTCTGACAATGATCCTGGGCAAGATAATCAACTTGATTAACAAAAAATTAAAGGAGTGTAATATAATTAATGCTAATCAACATGAGTTAATGGAACATAAATCCTCTCAAACTAACTTAATATCTTTTTTTAATGAGGTTAAAAGTTTGGTTGATAAAGGTAATAGTGTTGATGTAATAGATTTATTCTTTTGTAAGGCATTTGACTTTTGATTAAAAAACTAGAAAGATATAAAGTTAACATGGCACACATTAAGAGTTGCTGGAATACTCCGTCCAGTTCTGGTGGCAACAAATTCAAGAAGGATGTTGAATAACTGAAGAGGGCTCAGAAAAGAGCTATGAGAATGATTAAAGGATTAGAAAACATGCTTGAGATTGAGCTCCTTGAATCTATCACTGTATTTATCTTAACAAAAAGAAGGTTACAGATGACATGATTACAGTCCATAAGTACCTATATGGGGAGCAAATATTTGATAATGGTCTCTTCCTTCTCGCAAACAAAAGCATAACACAATCCAATGGATGAAAGTTAAAGCTAGACAAATTCAGACTAAAAATAAGGCATGTTTTTAATAGTGAGGGTAATTAACCTTTGGAAAAATTTACCAAAGACCCTGGTGGATTCTCCATCACTGGCAATTTTTAAGTCAGATTGGATATTTTTTCTAAAAGATATATTGTAGGAATTATGTTGTGGAAGTTCTTTGGCCTCTGTTATACAGGAGGTCAGACTAGATGATCACAATGGTCCCTTCTGGCCTTGGAATCTATGAATCTCCTGATATGCTTATAACCATCTACAACACTTTGCCTTATCTCCACAGCCCAATCTATTCTTCTTCTATGTACAGGTTTAGATGTGTATGTTTTGGTGGCATAACACTTATTTTTGCATTTATATTTGTAGTAACGAGGGAGAAAGTTGCGTGTCCAGGGACTTGCCTGAAGACTGGCTGAGATTCTCATTCTAAAATAGGCAAGGTCAACCCCAGACGGGGGATATAGTGCTGACCTCTGTAGGCTTCTCCCACGGCCATACCAGTGCTTACAGGCTTCAACTTGGCCTTCTTGCTCTGGCCCGGAATCTTTTACTCTGTGTGTTCTGCCTCCAGCCCTGCCCTATGTTCCCCTTCCCCAAACAGCAAAACCCTTCCTCCTAGTCAATCCAAAACTCCTGAGCAGGTTCATAACTCCTTTTGTCTTAGGTAGGGGAGGGGGACAGTTCCATTCATTGACAGGCCTGTTCACACTCAGTCTCAAAGAATTTGAGATTGATGCAGTCACCAGTACCTCATAGCATAACAGAACAATTTTGGCTCCCCTTTGTCATTAATGCAAGTGAGAGCTAAACTGGTGCAGACTGGCTGGCCTTCGTTGCTAGACGTATGTACTCTGAGCTCCACAGCAGGTGCTGTTGTTTGTCTGCTCCCACGGCTAGGTCTGCGGTAGCACTTATGTTGTTCAGGGTTGTGGAAAAAACACCCCCTTGAACAATGTAAGTTATACCGACCTAAGCGCCAGTGTAAGCAGCACTATGTCGGCAGGAGAGCATCTCCCACCGTCATAGCTAAGGCCGCTCGTGGGCTGGAGTAGTTAAGATGAGGGGAGAGCTTTCTCCCATCATCTTAGAGCAGTTAAGTTACAGATCTTACAGCGGTGGCGCTGCATTACTCCAGCTGCAAACTCTCTAGAGTTGCCTCTATGTTGGTTTCCCTGTGAGCCCGTGGAATGTAGCCAGTTGACTCGTCAACTGTCAGAAGGATTATGTTAGCACTTTACATCATCTCCATTTCTGCAGTCTTTCAAAACAAACTCCCCTTCGCACTCCCCTACATGCACCTTTTGATATTGTCATACTGAAGACATATGGTCTAAACTCTGCAGTTTGGAGGGATTAAATCTGATGTGACATTTGAAATCAGTAGCACAGGAAGTGTGTCATCTGGCACTTTTGCATAATCTCTAATGGCAACAAGTGCTGTGTTTGTTGACTAGCATTTTCTTACTATAATTAATCAGAGTTTTTCAAAATATTTTATTAAGAATTAGTGCAACTTTGAGACTGAAAAATGAGCACTCTAGTGGCATTTCCATGCTACCAGCGATAAAACATTTACATCTAGATTTTTTTATTGGCTGTAAATCAGCACATTCAATTGAGTGTTTATTATAAATTTAGGAGGTCACTTCTGCAAAAGCCAAGATAATGTGGACTTTCTCTGCTACTTTGATTTGTTAGAACAGAAGGCCAATTAATTGCCCATGCTTAATAGCAGGCCTGTTTGGAATCCCCTCTGTTCAGAAATCAGTGTTGTGTATTGGTTGAATGACTGCTCAGGCTGCCAACTTTTTGTTAAAGCCATTTCTGGGTTAAAAGGAATAATATGGTCTGAAATCTGGGGGTAAAACTGAAGGATTGTTACATAATTTATATGTAAAATTGGGATTTCCCCTCTGTTCTTCACTTCTCTTTGGTCCCCATTCTCTTTGTCTTTCTTTTCTGTTTCTCCTGTTCTCACATTAATTCTTGTCTTCCATCTGTTGTATGCCTGTTTACATTTTTCCCCATCCAGAATATAAAGGGGATGTGAGGATCGAAAACAGAAAATTTAAGATGACTAGATCGTTGTAGTTTAGCCACGATTGTTTGTTCCTTCATCATTTTCAGCATTGCAGGAGAGTAATGAACACAATTTGCATGATGTCCCGCTCCACCTGCCTAGGGCGATCTGGAGCTACACTCCCCAAGTGATCATTATGTAAATGAAGTAATTTGGGACACAGAAAATTAGTCCAGGTGGCTACTTTATTTATTTATTTATTTTTTAAGTTGAACTTCAATGCTGGCAAAATGCACCAGATTGACAGCCCTGGAGACTGAACATGTGTGTCTATTTCCAGAGTAGCTACAGGGTGGGCAATTAATATCAGCTACCCCCGTGCCTGCAGGCACTCTTGTGTTCTCATCCTACACAACACTGCAATGTTATTTGTACAGAATATGCCTTGTACGGCATCGTTTGAAAACTAATAACACACTGGTCAACAATCAATGTGAAATGTATGTGATAGTGATGTGCACAAAATCATGGGTACTCACTGATATTATGATTTAAAGTCTGTGACTAAAAGGTATTTAAGCCTGACATGTCGGGTCGTTGATAAACATGTTTTTCTCTGAAAAGAGGAAAGAAGCCAACACCTCAAACCAGGTGTGGTCAAATTCAATGAGCTTAAAGGTTGTAGGAGGAAGATATTTACATTGTAAAGTTTTACATTTACTCTGTCTTGGTGACTTTTGGCCCTGCTAAATACTTCTGACAGCTCTTAGTACTTGCAATATTACTTGCACATCATGAACAATTATATTCTGTGTCGAGTTTTGGATAAGCTAATGACAAGTTAGATGATATATGAGCTCATTTGCACATGCATAAAAATATCCCAGATAAAGAGTAAAGTATAGAAAAGTTTCCTGTTACTTCATGGTAACTTATGCTTTATCATGACATTGGTGTCATGAGACTAAATTGTCTTATTCTGCAGTAACAAGAAACCTTCCAATAAACCTCTGCAATGTCCTTTTTCTTGAGAAGAGAATTAAAAATTGTAAGCATGTCATTTAAAACAAAAAACTCGAACACAGTGTCCTTCTTTTGGTCTGTCTAGCTGCTAAATATGTACATGTGTATAGACAGGTGTGAGTGTGTGTATATACATATATAATACACACACACGTGTGTGTGTGTCTTGGTAGCTAAGGAAATATTACTGTATGCTATTATGCTGTGTTCAGATGGGTTTTCAGTAGAGGTCTGAGTCCTACAATAACTTCCAAAGCAAGTTAGACAACAGCTCACGAAAGCTCATGCTCAAATAAATTGGTTAGTCTCTAAGGTGCCACAAGTACTCCTTTTCTTTTTACTGTAAAGAAACTATTTCCTATACTATAAAGCTAAGGACGGCGTATTTTTCATCTCATGGTGAAATGGTTGCAGGGGGGAGGGAAAGAGGGAGGAAGGGACATATCAAACAGCCTACACATACACTTGCAGAAACATGGCATCAGATTGCGGAAACACAGAGAAATAACAGATTTGTTGTGCGGACACAAGATTTGGACAGAAACTTGGTATTACAGGGCAAGTCTTTGAGACTTGACAGGTCAGTAATTCAATCCTAGGTAGCCTTACTTGAGAGCGTTTTATAGCAGGAGTGCACTCTATATTAATAATGTCCAAAGACATAGCTGTCCCTCCAGTGCAGCAGCCTCCCAAGAAAACATTAATCATATTTTCCTGAGGCAGCTGAATTGATTTCTTGGGAGAAATATTTCCTTGCCTACTCCCTAGCCATTTCTTAACCAGTCACCAAGTTACAGGGATCTGAGCCCAGTCAACAACTAATTATTGCCTATTGAGTGGGTGCAGGTTTTGCTTCAGGTTCTCATGCAGGTTATTTACCATTTACTGGGGCACAAAACCTGCCTTAGCTGTTACGCATGTCTGTGTAATATTGGCTTGTGTATCTCTGTACAGGACTTATATATCACTCTCAACCATGGTAAGCTTCTTTGTTGTTTTTTCCTCAGTCAGATCCTTAGTAAACTCAGAAGCTTGGATTCCATAAGTAGTGGTATACATGTTTACTATGATAATGACATTTTACATTTATCTATCTTAGGTTTTTGATAGAGTGTCTGTTGCAGTGGTATCTAGCAAGGTATACAGCACCTTTTAAGAATGTGTGACACAGTTGTACAGCTTTGGATCAATTAATTTTTATTCATACAGTGCTCATCAATATGTATCTGGGTACAGAACTTAAGGTTGTTAAAATAATTTTGGAGGCCAAGAGAGAAGCCAACATGGCGGGGAGGGCGGGGAAGGCGGGGAAACAGGTGAAAGAAAGAGAACCCAAAATGGTCAGATGTGAATTTGAAAAGCCTCAGAAGACCTCTGATATATAGGTAGTATTCTACCCATTTTACCAACTCAGAAACCAAGGCAAAAAAGCTGAAGGCCTAAATAACTACTGACTTTCAGAGGTTCTGAGCACCCATATTTCTGATTAACTTAGGCCCCATCTCAGTAAAGCAATTAAGCATTTGTGACGCATGACCAGAAAGGGTTAAGCATCCTTAAAGACATAGGGGGAGATAATGTTTGTGTTTTTGTGTATTTACATATATATTGATAGTGGTCAACAATGTAATCAAACAGTCCCTGTCTATGCTGTATTAATTCAGAGATCAAAAGAATATCTTAACATTTAAATGAACTGTAAACAAGTACTCCTTTTCTTTTTGCGGATACAGACTAACAGGGCTGCTACTCTGAGACCTGTAAACATAGGATGTGCTGTATTAATCTCTCTTTGAAATGTATAGCAAATCATCTGCGAATGGGGGAAAAACAGGCAACTGCCTTACATTAATCTGTGTGAATAATTTAGGGAGTAGACTTACTTCAAAGTCACCCTGATTGCCTATTGTTTACCCAGGACTGTATGGTCAAGTAGATGCTAGAACATTGTATAAACGACCCTGAGGTCCTGATCCTGTCAGGCTTTCAGCAAAAGACTTGCGTTAGCAGCACATATTATTGTTATCATGGTGTTGAAGCTCACTAAGCCTCTTCTAAACTTCTGCTAGCTGTGACTATCTTGATTTTTAGCTCCCCAGCAGGTATGTGTGAGGCTGCTAGAATGGATAATCACAAGTTTCAGTTGCTTCCCCACATGAATTGAATATTCTACTTTCACTAGAAACATAAAGTATCAGAGGGGTAGCCTGGATCTGTAAAAGCGGCGAAGAGTCCTGTGGCACCTCATAGACGAAAAGATGTATTGGAGCATAAGCTTTCGTGGGTGAATACCCACTTCGTCGAATGCATGTAGTGGAAATTTCCAGAGGCAGGTTGTCATAAATATAAAGGGAAGGGTAAACCCCTTTGAAATCCCTCCTGGCCAGGGGAAAGCTCCTCTCACCTGTAAAGGGTTAAGAAGCTAAAGGTAACCTCGCTGGCACCTGACCAAAATGACCAATGAGGAGACAAGATACTTTCAAAAGCTGGGAGGAGGGAGAGAAACAAAGGGTCTGTGTCTGTCTGTATGCTGGTTTCTGCCAGGGATAGACCAGGAATGGAGTCTTAGAACTTTTAGTAAGTAATCTAGCTAGGCATGTGTTAGATTATGATTTCTTTAAATGGCTGAGAAAAGAATTGTGCTGAATAGAATAACTATTTCTGTCTGTGTATCTTTTTTGTAACTTAAGGTTTTGCCTAGAGGGGTTCTCTATGTTTTTGAATCTAATTACCCTGTAAGATATCTACCATCCTGATTTTACAGGGGGGATTTCTTTATTTCTATTTACTTCTATTTTTTATTAAAAGTCTTCTTGTAAAAAACTGAATGCTTTTTCATTGTTCTCAGATCCAAGGGTTTGGGTCTGTGGTCACCTATGCAAATTGGTGAGGCTTTTTTATCCAACATTTCCCAGGAAAGGGGGGGTGCAAGTGTTGGGAGGATTGTTCATTGTTCTTAAGATCCAAGGGTCTGGGTCTGTAGTCACCTAGGCAAATTGGTGAGGTTTTTTACCAAACCTTGTCCAGGAAGTGGGGTGCAAGGTTTTGGGAAGTATTTTGGGGGGAAAGATGCGTCCAAACAGCTCTTCCCCAGTAACCAGTATTAGTTTGGTGGTGGTAGCGGCCAGTCCAAGGACAACGGGGGGAATATTTTGTACCTTGGGGAAGTTTTGACCTAAGCTGGTAAAGATAAGCTTAGGAGGTTTTTCATGCAGGTCCCCACATCTGTACCCTAGAGTTCAGAGTGGGGGAGGAACCTTGACACAGGTAAATATGCAGGCAAGAATCAGGCTAGGGATAATGAGGTTAGTTCAATCAGGGAGGATGAGGCCCTCTTCTAGCAGCTGAGGTGTGAACACGAAGGGAGGAGAAACTGCTTTTGTAGTTGGCTAGCCATTCAGTCTTTGTTTAATCCTGAGCTGATGGTGTCAAATTTGCAAATGAACTGAAGCTCCGCAGGTTTCAGAGTAATAGCTGTGTTAGTCTGTATTCGCAAAAAGAAAAGGAGTACTTGTGGCACCTTAGAGACTAACCAATTTATTTGAGCATGAGCTTTCGTGAGCTACAGCTCACTTCACGCATCCGATGAAGTGAGCTGTAGCTCACGAAAGCTCATGCTCAAATAAATTGGTTAGTCTCTAAGGTGCCACAAGTACTCCTTTTCTTTTTGTGAAGCTCCGCAGTTTCTCTTTGAAGTCTGGTCCTGAAGTTTTTTGCTGCAGGATGACTACCTTTAAATCTGCTATTGTGTGTCCAGGGAGATTGAAGTGTTCTCCTACAGGTTTTTGTATATTGCCATTCCTAATATCTGATCTGTGTCCTTTTATCCTTTTACGTAGGGACTGTCCAGTTTGGCTGATGTACATAGCAGGGGGCATTGCTGACACATGATGGCGTATTTACATTGGTGGACGTGCAGGTGAATGAACCGGTGATGGTGTGGCTGATCTGGTTAGGTCCTGTGATGGTGTCGCTGGTGTAGATATGTAGGCAGAGTTGGCATCGAGGTTTGTTGCATAGATTGGTTCCTGATTTAGAGTTACTATGGTGTGGTGTGTAGTTGCTGGTGAGAATATGCTTCAGGTTGGCGGGTTGTCTGTGGGTGAGGACTGGCCTGTGAAAGTGGCCTCCCAAGGCCTCCGAAAGTGAGAGATTGTTGTCCAGGATGGGTTATAGATCACTGATGATGCATTGGAGAGGTTTTAGCTGAGCACTGTATGTGATGGCCAGTGGAGTTCTGTTGGTTTCTTTCTTGGGCTTGTCTTGCAGAGTGGGGATTTCCCCACCCCTCTCCCTGGGGAGCAGCTTTAACAACCCCCAGAAGCTCTGTCAGTGGTGACTGTCTAAGAGATGTGCTGAATCAGTGCTACTTCAGTCCAACCAGGCTCCTCAGGAGACAGCTGTAGGCGGCTTGCAGCGCTGTGCTCCCATTCCTGGGAGACGTTCCACTCCCACAGGCTCGTGGCCCAGGTTCTGTCAGCAGCACTTGGGCAGTGAATCAGACAAGGTCTTGTCTCTTCCAGAAGTGTAAATTGGACAGTGCAGGGTAGAGCAGCTTCTACTGCAACAAGATTAAATGTTGTTATTCCAATGCACTGGATTAGATCATGTTTGCTTCCAGAGTGACGGCATGTAGCATAGAATGTGACAGAGCTAATGGAATGTAGCACATCTTATCACAACTTTAAAGACAATGTATGTTTTTTGGTTGGCCCTGGTAGGAGCCATAAGGGATCTGGTCTTTTCCACTGCTTTGAAGCTCCACGTTTCTGCCTCCACTCTGCTACTGCAGGATGATTTGGGATGAAATTCCTGTATCCTTCCTTAATTGGCCCAGGGTGGGGCTATTGTGCAGTGATGTGAAATGCATCCTGTCCCCGATGACCAGTTATGTCACTTTCCTCAGCATTCACCCAATTCTGCATGGCCTGGGGAGCAAGAAACTGGAAACCAAGAAGCCATCCTTGATCTTATACATGGAGTTTGTCATGTCTCTGGTGCTAGCCCTGTGGGAAATTGATTTCTGTGCTAGTTTCTCATGAGAGAAGGATTTGAGGTTGAGTAGAGATTTAGCAAGCATAAGGGCTTGTCTACAAGGGCTTTATCGGTTATACTGGTGTAATTATATCAGTATAACTCCCCGTTTGGACACACTTATTCCAGTATAAGAGTGGCATTTTTTGGTTTAGCTTAAATCCCTTCCAAAACAGCATAGGTAAACTGAAAAATGGTACTCTTGCAGTGGAATAAGTATCTAGATAAGGGTTATAGCAGTAAAACTACATAGGTTTAAATTCACACCTTACAGTATGCTGGTGTAGACGAGCCCTTAATAATGTGAAATGCTTATATCAGTTTTTGTCTCCAACTTGTAGAGATGTTTTCTCTTTCAGTTTTAATTGGTTATTTATAATGTGCTTATCACTAGTGCATGAGAACACTCTATGGAATTACAAGATATGTAAACCACACACAAATCCTGAAGAATCTTTGGTACTCTTTGTTCTCAATCCCACATCTCCATGAGCACATTAAAGGATTGATTTCCACAAGGTAAAATGTTTATGGAAACCTCACAGCTGAAAAGGCCATCATCTGGTAACTTGTATCCTGATCACACTGGGAAGAAATTGTTTGTTCATAAATCAGAATAAAAACAAGGCAGCGACTGGCCAGGTGCTGGCTATGGTCCATTACTTACAATCCTTCACAAAGAATGATGGACTAATTCAAAAATATGAAGCAGGAAAATTCCTTTAGTATGCATAAGCTAAGTGGATCACACTGCTGTTAGCAGCAATCTCTCTTTAATATGCTGAAGAATGTGTTAACCTTTCAGGAGACCCTTTTTCACTGTGGGGTCTTGGCCCAAAATTCTTTATACAAACAAAAGACCTTACCAGCAATGTATGTTCAATCATATCAAGATCAGGCAGGCATACTCTACTACTCATCTCATGTTATTTCAGTGCCAGTCAGCCATCTGGGCCACATTCAGCGCCATCATAATTTGAGCCTCACCCTCCACAGCATATTTTCAGTCCCAAGGCATAAATGCAGTGGTCATTTTGCTCCAGAGTATTAAAGTGGCAAAATAATTTGCAAAATTTATTGGTTAAGGGCCTGATCCAAAACCCACTGAAGTCAGTGAGGCAGGGAGCTGTGGAAAAAAACAGTGTGATCCAGTAATTAAAAAATGGATAATAATGCATATGCACGAGGTTGCCAAAAATTCTGACATTTCTTAACTTTTGAGTGCTTGACTTTGCAATCTGAATAACATTCTTTTAACATAGATTTTCAGTGTGTGTGAGAGGGGGGTGTAAAATATGTAGTTATTTAGCTCAGAAGGAAAATATGTAGTGTAAAATATGTAGTTATTTAGCTCAGAAGGAAAATATTTATTTGAGCTTGTTTATGGAAAATGCCAAAGAACAGTGTACTAATGATTCATTTAATCATCTCCAGCATGTGAATGATGTCATCAAAATTAATGATAGAGAAGAACTAATCAGTCATTTTAACCATCCTCCCACAACTTTCTATTTTATTGTCAATGCCAACTAAATTTTGAAAACAGTCAGAAGTTTTCACTTTTCAGTTACCCAGGGCCAAAATGTTCAAAGTTTTGTCTAACGTTAGGCGCCTAAATCCAGATTTCCAGAGGAGCTGAGCATCCCCAACTAGAGCTAGTGAGAAAATTTCCGACAAAACGTTACTTTTTTGTCAGAAAATGCAAATTTATCAAAACCAAAATGTTTTGTGCGAACATAATAGTTTGGACTAAATTTTTGTGGGGGAAGTTTTTTGAGGTCCAGGATCAACTTTCTGTTCAGAGAGAGAGGGACTCCCACGCCCATTCAACCCGCCCTGTCCCCTGACTGCCCCCCCCAAAAACTACCAACCCATCCAACGCCCCCCCTGCTCCCTGACTGGACCCCTCCAGAACCCCTGACCTATACAACCGCCCCCAGCTCCCTGTCCCCTGACTGCCCCCCGGGACCCACCGCTCCCAGCCCCTTTACCATGCTGGAGCCAGCCATGCCGCCGCGCTGACCAGCAAGAGCGGCGGGCCAGAGCGCTGGCGGCATGGCGTGCCGAGGCTGCGGGGGAGGGGGCAGTGGGGAAGGGGCTGGGGGACAGCCTCCCCTGCCGGGAGCTCAGAGGCTGAGCATGACGGTCCCGCGGGTCTTAGTTTGCCCACTTCTGCCCTAATCACTGAGCTATTGGCTGTCTTGAGGTAGGGCGGTCTCACAATCTCATTTTTTGCCAAAAAATTTCAAAAGGTCTGTGGGGTATCCTGATACAGAAAGGATTTTTTTCCAGATATTTGCACTATTGGAAAAATGTGGCTCAGATTTAAGCTGTTATAATTTACTATTTATTATTTGACTATTTCTATGGCGGTAGTGTATGGGAACCACAATAAGGCATAAACAAATCTTTTATGAGGCACTTTACAAATACAGTCCCTCCCTAAGGAAGCTCTCATCTAGGATTTAGATACGTAACTTGTGAATAAACCGACAATAAAAGTGGGGAGGACATGGTAACAGTGGAGACAGGTGGATTTGCGTAAATCAGTTGTCACAGATCTTAGTCGTCACAGTAAGCGCCCTTGTTCTCTTGGAACCATAGTGTTTCTGAGAGGCATATCACTTAATAATGTGCATGAAAGGTGAATGAGAAATTCAAATGTTAGAAAAGGACAAAATGCAATTAGCTATAAATCTAAATATATGGTTATGTAAATGTGTCTATATATACCCTTTCTCTCTCCCTTTCACACATAGGGCTTCTGTTTTTCTGGGTTTATTTATTTCACATTTTGGGTTTTATTTTTATCAATTTTTGAGTTTTTAGTAATCCCACAAAATTGGGCGAGTTGGGGGTTCCTTTGTAAATACAGTAGTATATACTGTAATGAGTAATCTCTTTGTAATTGTTCACTAAGGTGCTTTTATGGAGTACTGTTTCACATAGCACTCCATTAAGGAACACTAAGGAACCTTGAGTGCGCACCATCGAGGTCTACATGGACCAGTTAACGTACAACACATTAGTGCGCATTAGAAATCCCACCCCCATAGTCTACATTGCTGTTCTGTGTACACAAGTCCTTATATACAAGTAACCATTTTCTAGTGTTTTTCTGATGTTTATTGGATAAACATACCGGTAATTTCTTTTTTTGTATTGGGTTGGGTTTTTGTTTTTTTTTGGTGTTTATTGCTTAAAACCTAAAATAAGAAGCCTTAGTTATGTATTAATAGTACCACTGCCGATTCTCTGATTAGAGGCATGGCACAGAGTAGGATTTCATTCTGATTCATTCTGCCAAGGCAGAAAGACTGCTTCACCATCTCTTCAACTTCACATTTTATGATAATCTGTTATGCACCATTTGCTTGGTGCATGAAATATAATAATAATATCTAAAATTCACTGGTGTGAGGGGTTCATGCTGTCATAAGTGGATGTACATTTCTCAGTGACTTTTGCAGTACCAGTTAAAGATGTCAAATATTTGCAATACTGCTCATCAGCTTTATGTCACAAAGTTAATATTTGCATCCTGATTCTTTCATGACTTTACATATGTGCATAAATAAGTTGAGTTTCTGTAGAATGGAAGAGAGCCAGAGTATTTTCTGTTGAATCACTTGCTGACTTTCCTAATCATGTTGCATTGTCTCAGTGGGTTCATGGAACAGACTAATGGCTAGCACTTTGGGACAAAGCTTCAAAGGGCTTCCATACTGCATGTGCGCAAAACTTGCATATTTGCAAACAAGTGTTTGCTCGTGTAAACTGGGTAATTGTCAGGAAATACAATGTTGAGGTTGAAAAATCAAGGTTTTGAAATCAGGGGGGCCTAATTCCCCACTGCTGTGCATTAGTTGTAGTCACTAGTACCTGTGCAAAGTGGGTGTAAAATGCTCCCAAGTCAGAATGGTGTCATTTACATTCAGTTTGCACAGATGTCAATGATTATGTTAAGTGCAATTCAGTGGAAAATATGGTCAAGGAAATGCAGAATTAAGTTTGAAAACGCAACCTTAACTTTGCTCCCTTTGGTCTGTCTTCAGATATGATCTCCCTTTTATTAGAAGTTATTTGTCAATTGATGATGATGATGTATTATGGTTAAGGCTGTGATTTAGTCACGGAGGTTGCGGAAGTCACGGAATCCGTGGGGGACACCTGGAGCTGCAGGTGGCAGGTGTACCTCACAGCCCCCAGCTGCTACTGGCAGCTCCTAGTCCCTACAGCCGCCCCACTTGAAGTAATGTGGGGATCTGTAAATCCCCATTTTGTCAGGGATATTTTTAGTAAAAGTTAGGGACAGGTCACGGCTTCTGTGAATTTTTCTTTTGCCCGTGACCTGTCTGTGACTTTTACTAAAAATATCCATGACAAAATCTTAGCCTTAATTATGGTTACGGCTGGATGTCTGTCAGGAGGTCACGGAAGTCATGGCTTCTGTGTCTTTCCATGACCTCTGTGACTTTTGCAGCAGCAGCCGTTTGGGTGTGGGAGGGAGCTCAGGGCTGGGGCAGGGGATTAGGGTGCAGGGCGGTGCTTACCTGGGGGAGGGGGTGCTCCCCGGAAGCGGCTGGCATGACACTGCAACTCCTGACCTAGGCTCTGTGGAGAGGCCAGAGGGCTCTGCGCTCTGTCCCTGCTTGCAGGCACTGCCCCCGTAGCTCCCATTGGCTGTGGTTCCCATTGGCTGCGGAACCAGAGCTCGACGGGGGCAGCATGCAGAGCCCCCCGGCCTTCCCTCCCCCAGGAGCTGCAAGGATACACGGAGCTGCGTAGGGAGCCTACCAGCCCTGCCACCACCAGCCGCCTGCTCCTCACCCCCCTCCACAAGCGCCAGCCAGGCTCCCAGGCCGCACGTCGCTGCACACCTCCCCAGCGCCAGCCGGGGAACCTGGGCCGCACACCGCCGCAAGCCTCCCCAGCACCATCCGGGGACCTGGGCCACACCCCAGGACCCACGGTGCCCTGAGTCCGCCACGCCCCTCCCCCCCCGAGCACCTACGGGCCCCAGCTCAAGTTTTAGCTACAGGTAAATAGTACAAGTCATGGGCAGCTCACAGGCCATGAATTTTTGTTTACTGCCTGTGACCTGTCCATAACTTTTACTAAAAATACCCGTGACTAAAACATAGCTTTGATTACGGTATATTATGGTAGTGCCAATAATATGTTAGGCCCTGTCCAAAAATATAGCAAGACACACTGTATGTGCTGAGTCTTTTACAGTTTAAGGAGACTGACTGGACCTTCTTTCACAATCTTAAGTGCACCACCACATTTCAGACCTACCTTTAGTAAGTCTTGGTGATATCTACAAAACAAGACAGGTTTGAGATGAAATAATTTGGAAGGCTGTTTGCTATAAATGATAAATTCAGAAAGCTGAAAGTCTTCCATTATGGACTATTTTTCAGTGGTTGTGTGTAACCCTGCCTCTGATTTACGTCAGTGGGGACGGTAAGTGTTGCGGCAACTCTGAAAATGAGGTCATTCCTTTGTTAGGGGAGAATTCACTTTTTGATTTATTAATTGTGAGAATTCATACGAGATCGGAATGAAAGAGGGTTGGGGAGCAGAGGAAAAGGAAAGGAGGGCATATTTGTCGGGGAAGATGAGAGAGTAATTGAAAAGGCAGAGTGGCACTAGACGAGTGAGTGTGGGGAGGCACGACTATCCTATGGGTGAAAGAGATGGAATGAGATAAGAGATAGAGGAGTTGAAGATGAGGTTAGAGACAGTATGTGCATGTGTGTATACAGCATAAATAAGATATACACAGTGGTGTGTTGTGGTAGGTAGGTTTTATTTATAATTTAGGATGTCCTAGTTACTGAGGAGTGGCAAAGCTATGAGTGAGTAATGCAGATCCTCCCAAATGAGTGCTGAAAAAACCACTCTCTTTCTCATAGACTCCTCGCATGTCACCTTGAGGTGCAAGTGTAGTTGCACACACTACACTTCCTCTCCTTACAGACAGGTGAGGAGTGGACAGAGTTTTTGCTCTGCCCCTCCAATATCACAATGGAAAGTAGTCTGCTGCTGGTAAGGACTGTGAGTTACAATTTTTTCCCAGACTACTCCTGGGATGATACAGCTATGTCCTACCTTTTAAATAAATCTGAGTCTAAAGGCACAGTCCACCCCATGATTCCTTCTGTTTCAACAGGAGAAAAAAATATAGCTCATGAATGTAACGCACCTCTAAAAATGTGGTAGGACCACTTTCCCATAGATAAAGTTCTCAAGACTTTAAAGTCTGGTATCTCTGGATCGTCCATGGCTAGACACACATACTGTGTGTCCCACTGGAAAGCTGGTATATCCCCTTGTTCTGTTGGTATAAAGCTCCCATTAGTGCCTTTCATAATCACAAGATACTGGACCTTAAACCTGTCATACGCCCAGACCTGAATTGTTGGACTTTAAAGTCATGACTCTGTATAGAAAATTTATTTTTGATCATTTATAGAGGCTCCTAAAATTTTACTAGTTATAATCTTTCAGTTCCTCCAATCCCTGTGTCATCTGACTGATGGCAACTAAAGCACCTGGTTTTATAGGTCTGGGGATGCAAAATACAGCCTCAATAAAATTTTGTTAAACTCTCACTTGTAAATTGGTGTTTCTGTAGCATGGGGCATATACAGAATACGTGAGTTGTGAGATATAGGTTTTATTGACGCTCATTTGGGATGTCTGCAAAGTACACTGATGACTTTGCCACAGGTATATAATACAAGCATCCCAAACTCATGCCAATAAATCTTACACCACACCTCTTTATATATACTTGTGTAGGAGGTGTTATATACCGTTCAGTATATGGTTTTTAGGGTGGGGTGTATGTATTGTTACCCTTTTTGACACTAGCAGCTGATCAGAGCCATGAGGATTGTTGCAGCTGGGAGGAGAAATTTAAGATGGAGTCTGGTACCTTTGATCCAATCTTGTTTGTATAGCTAGTCAAAGTTCAGTATCCTGATACAAAGCCCTTTCCCCCCGCCCCGAACATGGAGGAATCAAACAACAGGAGATAGCTTCTTTGCTTGCAGCCCCAAGCCTCTTAAGCTAGCTTGTCCAGACCCAGAAGGGTTTCTCCCATTCTTGTCCAGGCTGTGTGTGTCTCTGGCCAGCTCTGCGTTACAGGCTGTGCAGTGGCACAGCTCCGGTGCCATAGCTAGGCTGCTGTAGCACCATAAAGTAGATGCTTCCTACAGCAACGGAAGGAGTTTTTCCTGTCGCTGTAGGAACATCACCTCCCCGAGTGACCGTAGCTATGTTGATGGAAGCATTCTTCCATTAACCTAGCTATGTTCACTGAGGGTTTAGGTCAGCAGACGTACAGCACTCAGGGGCATGAATTTTTCACATCCTGAGCACCTTAGCTATGTGGCCCTAACACTTAAATGTAGACCAGGCCTCTGTCTCTCTCTCTGTACTGTCTTCTACTCTTCCCCCTCTTTCTCACACCCTTACACAAAACAATGCCCAGCTAGAACCCCTCTGCCCAAGCCATTACAACACCTGAGTGACCTTGGGTGTGACTTTGTCTTGGAGACTGCTGTAATTTCATAGGGCTTGTCTACACTTAAAACGCTGCTTCAGTGAAGACACTACCTATACCAATGGGAGGGTTTCGCCTGTCAGCGTAGGTACTCCATCTCCCTGATAGGCGGTAGCTAGGTTGACACCAAGGGATAGGTTGGCTTATGCTGCTGCAGATATAGATTTTTCACACCCCTGAGCGATGTACTTATACTGACCTAATTTCCTAGTGTAGACCAGGCCTTATCTTTGACCTGAATGAAGGGTGGTTGTTACACTCAGGGCTGGTCTACACTGGAAAAGTTACATCGCCATAGCTACGTCTCTCAGGAGTGTGAAAAACCCACACCCCGGGCGATGCAGTTCAGCTGACTTAACGCCTGGTGTAGATGGCGCTATGTCGACAGAAGACTTGAGGCACTGAAAACCCCCCTAGTCGCTATAGCACGGGCTGGTCTACACTGGAAATTTACAGCAGCATAGCTCTGTCTCTCGGCGGGGGGAGGGTGAAAAAGCCCCATAGTTATAGAGACATCGCTATGCCAACCTAACCTATGGCATAGACAATTCTTCCTAGGTTGATGGAAGAATTCTTCCTTCAATCGCCCTGGCTACTGCCTCTCAGGGAGGTGGATTACCGACAGCGATAGAGAGCCCCTCCCATTGGCATAGGTGGCGTCTACCCTGAAGGGCTACAACAGCAGCTGTGCCGCTCTGGCGTTTTCAGCATAGACACGTAGCCTCAGTTTAAACAAGGTTTAACCCAACAACCCACCACTGCATTTCTTCATGAATGTGCAAGAAGAATAAAGAATAAATAATTGACTGCTTTTATTTAATGAAGATGTATCTTCATTAATTCCAGTTTCTAATCACTTGACCATTCCACGTAAGGACAAAACGAGAGCCTTTCCCAGGGCATGTATTTGACTTCTAAATGCTCCTTCAACTGCCAAATGCATCGTTGTCTGCCCCCCCACCCCAAAAAGCCTTTTTTTTTTAAAGCACAGTACATTTACACCCTTATCTGTGCTTAACAAAATTCCAGTAATAATTTGAGTCAGCCACATATACAATATGTGTTTTTATTTAAGCAGTAATGACTGAGGCACACAGTATTTCCTGGAAATTAATGACTGGCTGGGAAATTTTATAGCCCACAGCATGGCCAAGGGCCATTAACCTCAACTGGTCAATTCTCCAAGAAATGCCTCATTTCAGGGGCCATTTGTTAAATTGTTTTTCTCCAGTAAAGAAGTAAAATTAAACGTTATTTTCCTCCCGTGAAAACACTGGAACCTTTGGGCAGCCACAAGAATCAGGAGGTTGAATATGCTGCTGCCACCGTAGCACTGAGCATCTCAAGAATGAATGATAGGCAACCAATCAAGAACTAGTTTTTCAACCTTCTATCATTTTATATTTAAGGTTAATAAATAAAGCTCTTTACTTTGCTTCCTCCATCTGACAAAGAAGTGGGGAAAGCGTCAGGCCTAGTCTACACTTAAAACTTATACCAGCGCAGCTCTCTCGATAAGGAATGTGGAGGTAAAAACCACACCCTCTAGCAACTATGCTGATAGAAACCCTCCCCACCCTCCACCCCGGTATAGTTGCAGGTTTGCCGACAGAAAAGAGCTTCTGTTGGCATAGCTAGCATCGTTCAGGGAGGTGGTGTTCCCGCTATGTTTTTGTCAGCATGTGTCGCCTCTGCTTTAGGGGGCTATGCTGACATTGCTATGCCAGCATAGCATCTATAGTGTAGATATGGTGTCTTAGTCTCCCATAGTCATCGGAAAGGTTCAGAAATATATACAGAGAAACACTGGCATTCTATTTTTCTAATGCATCTATCTTATCTATCGCAGCCCCCATCACCATAGGCTCTGCTGCCTACTTATCACAGGCAGGGAAGAGGGGTGTCTACATAGTGGACAGTGTGTAGTATTTACGTATTTTAGCTTGATAGTTCAGCATACTTCATTATCCCATCTAGTGTTTGTAAAAATGGGCACATTTGAGGCACCTCAATGTGGTCAAAGTGGTTTGAGTATTGAATTGTCAAACAGGAAAGCTATGGTACATATTGTGTCTATTAAAGAGAGTGAATGATTAAGAAGCTAAATAGGTATTAGAAAAATATTACCACGAGCTCTCTAAAAGGTCATTATTAAAACATCAGATAAAAACTCATCTGCCTTGGATTTTTGATGTAACCTTCATAATTAGGTTAACAAATATTCCACTGCATTCTGTAAAGCACAATGGAAATTAGGGCATAGTTCATTACAGGTGAAAATTCTCTCCCGCACAGTCTGAGTGAATGACCTCTTCCTTTGTATAGAGAATTACAAGATGGCTGGTAGCAAAATCCATCCACCTCTTGGGTTAAGGGCAGCTCTGCAGTCCTTCCAGGGGCACTATTCTAGCCCTAGCACAAAACCCACTTTCAGCAATGCAAAATCACCTGTGTGCCAATTCCATGTCTAGCGGGACCATCGTAGGTCCAATCATAGGGGGCCTTGCTCCATCCCTACCAGCATACTAGAACAGAATGAGAAGCTGGAAAATTCATTATCCTCTTAGAATTCTGATCTTTGGCTTTCAAGAGGGAAAATGAAAGGAGCCGGAGTTGGTATAGTCTCCCAGTGTAGTCTTTTGTGATAAGCATTTTTCTTTTAGTCAAAGGAAAATAAGTGGCTATTGTGTAACGAAATGATCCCCTAGGTGCAGGTATTGAAAGTTAAAAGGCTTGATTTTTATTTCAGTGGGACTACTCAATGTAAGTAAGGGTGATAGAATTGGGCCCTTTGTGTTTCTTTGTGAAATTTGGACACACATCCTTTTGTAGTTTAACTCCTTGACTAAAAGACAAAATTATTTTTTTTTAAATAACTGATGTTAATCTTTTTTCCTGGCTCTCTGGTGTCTTGTGGTAACATTCTCAATGGTCAAACAATTTTAGTCCCAAAATATAACTATTTTAAAAAACTATTTTTTAAAATATGAACATTTGAAACAGTTTGTGCTGCTACCTGAAATATATAATGTAACTATTTTCTTTATCATAGGGACTTGTGTTAAACTATGAGTAGCCTATTTGGGGGCCAAAACATGTTTGCCTTAGTTATACCAACCTCCTATTTACTTCAGTAAGATGAGCAAGATTTGGCCATGGAATATCTGAAATCCATTCCATGTTCAAAAACATTGGTAGTAACACTGTTAAGAAATATGTGCCCAATTCCTCACTGCATTACTCCAGTGTGCATGGTACAGTAACTCCTTTGATATCAATGGAATTGTATCAGCATATGTGATGATGGGGAGTGGTATGAAATCAATGGCATTACACTGAAGCCAATCAGACTGATGACTTTTATTTTAACACTTCCATTCTAAGGCCATGTCTGCACTTACCGGGGATTGGTTTAGCGGGTCTAGTGAAGTCTAGCGGGTCTCGCAAACATTTAAACACAAGTTGTCCCATTGAACAACAAAACCCCGTATGTGTATGAAGTTATTCATATGCATTAGCTTTTGTGGCATCCAGATCTTTTTTATTAATGTAACAGATGTTTAACATTTTTTATGTTTAAAACAAACATGGCTAATGAAATCATATGATCTGGATACCAATTCCTCCACTCAGACTGGATTTGTTATATTTTTAAAAAAATAATTTAATTATATTTCTTCTAATATTTATATTTGAATGTAATGTTTTATTTTATTTTAATCACTTAAACATCTTAAATCAAAGGGATTCACTGAAACATGTCACATTATTATAACCCTTATTATGAATTATTCACAATAATTACTGAGTTGTTGCAAACTGTATTATGAAATGTACAGTATCAGAATATCTAGTGATGATTGTTTTACTCTTTGGATGTTCTTAAAATAAGTAATAGTCACCAGATTGCAAAAAACATGCAATTGCATAATTATTAAAATGCAGATTTCTGGCACAAACCTCCGTGGTCTCCTGTGTCCAATACTTTCAGTTAACAGGAAACTGACCTAAATAACCTGTAGTGTTGTTTTAGAGTCATTATAGCTGATTAGGTCAATGCAAGTGCCTCTGTCAGGACCGTGTTCAAGAATGTTTTGTTTCCAGATCATTAACTTCATTTGGAGCCTTTTCAGGTACAGGGTATTCACAGAAGGCCATGTTCTGATCTCAGTAAATCTGGAGTAACTCTGTTAACTTCAGTAAAATTATCCTAGATTTACATGGTGTTCCTGAGAGCATGTATATATAAACATTTAGGTCTGGTCTATGCTACAGACCTATATCTGTATACCTCAGAGGTGGGCAAACTACAGCCCGCGGGTGACTGTCCTGCTCAGCCCTTGAGCTCCCAGCTGGGGAGGCTAGCCCCCGGCCCCTCCCCTGCTCTCCCCCCTCCACCGCAGCCTCAGCTCGTCGTGCCACCAGCGCTCTGGGTGGTGGGGCTGCAAACTCCTGCTGGGAAGCGCAGCAGCGGGGCTGGCTCTGGCTGTGTGGTGCAGCTGCCAGACACACTGCTCTGAGCAGCATGGTAAGGGGACGGGGAGCGGGGGGGTTGGATAAGGGGCAGGGAGTCCCAGGGGACAGACAAGGTGCGGGGAGGGGGGTTGGATTGGGCGGAGGTTCGGGGGGGGTGCAGTCAGGAGATGGGGAACAGGGGGGTTGGATAGGTGTGGGAATCCCGGGGGGGCCTGTCAGGGGGCAGGGGTGTGGATAGGGGACAGTGAGCAGGGGGGTGGGATGGGGCCCTGGAGGGGCAGTTAGGGGTGGGAGGTCCCAGGAGGGGACAGTCAGGGGACAAGGAGAAGGGGGGGTTGGATGGGTCAGCGGTTCTGAGGGGGGCAGTCAGAGGGCGGGAAGTGGGAGGATGCGGGGGTAAGGCTGTTTGGGAAGGCACAGCCTTCCCTACCTGGCCCTCCATACAGTCCTGGAACCCTGATGTAGCCCTCCAGCCAAAAAGTTTACCCACCCCTGCTATAGCTACTTTGCTCAGGAGTATGAAAAATCCATACCTCTGAGTGATGTAGTTATACTGAGCTAACCCCCTGTGTAGACAGTGATACATCAGCTGGAGAGCTTTTCCCGCCAATATAGCTATCACCTTTCAGGGAGGTTGTCAAGGTTCCTTCCCCACTCTGAACTCTAGGGTACAGATGTGGGGACCTGAATGAAAACCCCCAAGCTTATTTTTATCAGCTTTGGTTAAAACTTCCCCAAGGTACAAACTATTTTACCTTTTGCCCTTGGACTTTATTGCTGCCACCACCAAGCGTCTAACAGATATATAAATGGGAAAGAGCCCGCTTGGAAACGTCTTTCCCCCCAAAATCCTCCCCAAACTCTATACCCCCTTTCCTAGGGAAGGCTTTATAAAAATCCTCACCAATTTGCATAGGTGAACACAGACCCAAACCCTTCAATCTGAAGAATAATGAAAAAAGCAATCAGGTTCTTAAAACAAGAATTTTAATAGAAGAAAAAGTAAAAGAATCACCTCTGTAAAATCAGGATGGTAAATACCTTACAGGGTAATCAGATTCAAAACATAGAGAATCCCTCTAGGCAAAACCTTAAGACACAAAAACAGGAATCTACATTCCACTCAGCACAGCTTATTTTATCAGCCATTTAAACAAATCAGAATCTAACACATATCTAGCTAGATTACTTACTGAGTTCTAAGACTCCATTCCTTTCTGTTTCCGGCAAAAGCATCACACAGACAGAGAGAGCCTTTGTTTCTCCCCTCCCCCCCCTCCAGCTTTGAAAATATCTTGTCTCCTCATTGGTCTTTGTGTTCAGGTGCCAGCGAGGTTACCTTTAGCTTCTTAACCCTTTACAGGTGAAAGGGTTTTTCCTCTGGCCAGGAGAGATTTTAAAGGTGTTTACCCTTCCCTTTATATTTATGACAGAGGTGAATTAACTATGTGGGTGGAAGAGAGCTCTCCCATTGGGATAGAGCATCTACATTAAAGTACTACAGCCGTGCAGTACTATTGTGTATTTTAAGTGTAGAAGTGCCCCCAATTTGCAGCAAGAGGGGTTGCGAATCTGCCCTGCACTAGCCTGACGTGCATTAACTGTCTGTGTGGACCTGCTGATGTTAATGCACTTTGATCTAGTCCTCTTTGGGATGGGAGTAGATCAAAGTTCATTAATGGACTATTAAAGCACATCAGCAGGCTCCACACAGACAGCTAGTGCATGTCAGGCTAGTGTGGGGTAGATTCACACCCTAACTTGCCTAACTGTTCATGTAAACAAGCCCTAAGGTCAGAGTCTGGACCAGATCCTGCTGTTAGTTGCACCAGTGTAAATTTTGAATAACCCCATTGAAATCAGTGTAGTTACTCTGGATTTACACTAGTGAAACTGTTATCAGAATTAATGATGTCCCTTTCAATTAAGAGCTACTCATGTCCAAGTATCTGAAAAGTAGCAAATACTTTTCATTGGTAAAGCCAGTGGTGGATTAGCCACTGGGCCAACAGGGCCCATGCCTGGGGCCCTGGCCAATTGGGGGGCCCTGGAAAATGGGCACCCCCGCATCATGACCCGCTCTGCCTGCCCAGCACTCCAGCTGGGCAGTGGGGATGGGACGTGGGGGCTTGCCCCGCTCTGCCCACCCACCCCCCAACCAGAGCGCCAGGTGGGTGGAGAAGGGAAAGCCCCCACACCCTGACTCCATTTCCCTGGCCGGAGTGCTGGAGAAGGTTGGGGACTGCAAGCGCAAGGCGTGGGGAGGGTCTCCCATTTGCTCCAGCCGAGGGGCCCCCCAAAACCCGAATCCACCCCTGTGTAAAGTAAACATTATCCATAGTTCCTCCATTTCTCCCATGTGCATTTAAGTGTATTGGTTAATGTTTTGCTTCCATTCCACTGACATGGGAGCAAAAACTGAATTAGTTAACATAATAAGGTTCAGCGTTTGCAGTCTCAATGTGACATACAGCTATTCACCCTGTTATGAAGTGGCAGGGCCCAGCCATTATTGGCAGCCAACAGTTGGACCGAGCCAGCTCTTTTGTCTTTGGTTTAGTGCCCAGATGGAACCAACATGCGTATCCCCTGGACGCAATTTGTCCATGTGTTTTAGCATGCTACTTCCAGCCTGCCCTTTGTATTTCATTTAGTCAGTCTCCTGCCGAGTGGCAGAATAAATTTCCTTCCTCACCTCCACAGTGCAACCATGAATTGGCCCTGGGTGTTGAATGCTTGAAAAGCCAGGAGAATTCAGCAATATCAGCCTTAGCATCTGAAACATCAAGAACCAGCATACTCTGCAAGAAACCCTTCTAAAAATGGAGAGATCTTTCTCTAGTGCATGGATGTATCATTTCACATTACACTAAGATGTGATATAGCAGAAATAGTGTTAACATCTTAAGTTCCAAAGCCTTAAAAGTTCTCCTGTCTTGCTTGGGATTTCCTGTGCTGTAGGACAAATGTCATTAATATCAGTGAGCGTCTGTAATGAAGAGGATTCTTTTGTGCAGGACAAATGGCAGTTAGGGTTTGAAGGCTGCCTAGTAAATGATAAACCTTCAAGAGAACAATTAGCAAAACACCAGGGTTAATGCATGCAGCTACCTGATAATAGTACACTCTGTTCCTCGGATTTCAATATCTTCCTTCTGTCTCAAAGCGTTCCAGTCTGTGTTTGGCTGCTGCAATACCAAAAGACAGCAGCCACATAAGACTCCACCTGTTTGTGAACTTTTCTAACTGGCAATGAAGTTGTTTCACATTTTGAACATACAAAACCAAAAGGTTATCATATTAATTGAAAATGGGGTGCTCGCTGACAACTTTTTATAGCCAGTAGTATAAAACAGCTTGAGGTGATACCTCTTAAAAATGATATATATAAAATAAAAATACAAACAGCCCTCAACTATTAGAGGTACACGCTGGAAAGTGTGTGCATATACTATATATAAGCAGGGCTGCTAAGACCATGCTTTATATATGGGTCCTGTATAAATACATCCAAAGATCTCAGTTTTCAGGTACTCCTGAGCTGAAGTCACAACACCTGCGGGCTGGGGGAGCATCTTTCCACCCTCTTCTCCTATACTAATTCTGGGATCATCTGGGGGGCCAGTTTGGCCTCTGGCATAAATTAGAGCATCCTCGGTGCTGGTCTAACTTACAGCTATAGGCTCTATATGGGCTGTTCCATTGGTCTGAGATTCCCAGAGTGCATCATGCACTCGCTGCACCCTGACATGCCATCAGAAGGGACTGGCAATAAAGAAAGTGGGGACACACTGTGGGTTCTAGAAAGCATGTTCTGAGGAGTCAAGCCTAACAACAAGCAGGAAGTCCGTAAAGAAGAGTGGACGCAATATGACAACTGAATTAGGGGTAGCTTTTTTTCCCCCTGGTCCTGATTCTCCTCTCGCTTGCGTCAGTTTTACACTGGTGTTGCTCCATTGACTTCAGTAAAGTCACTCCTGATTTACACTGATGTAAGCAGGGAATTAAGTGTCCTGAATACAAATTTGGGCATTTGCCCTGAAACTGAGTTGCTGGTGGACATGGTTTTCAAAAAGTATAACCGAGAAGAGGTGGCATAGAAGATCTATTAAACAACGCAGAACAAAGACCCATTAAGTATGTAGGATTATTCCTTGCAGTGTATTTTCAGGTGCGTTATCTAGTTTAGCTTTAAAAGTCTCAAGCAAAAGAGCATTAGAGTACAACAGACAAGCATCAGTATCAGCAATGAAAATTAAGGAGCAAACTAATATGATTCAAAAACATTGCACAATGAGGGAAGAGGGAACATCCACCAGTAGTGGTAACAAGTAGCCAAAGATGAAAAAGTTAGTGTCAAATCCTGCTCACATCACTCCTGTAAAATTCCTATAGACTTCAGTACCTGTTTTGCGTGAGTGAAGTTTGGGCCCCAGGAAGACAACTGAAAAAGAGATGGAGAAAATGTGAAGGAGGAGTGTGAGTGGCTTGGGTCAAACAGGAGACACAAGGCTGTTTTTTAAAAAAAGAAAAACACCTCTAGAACTGCCAGGTAACTTGATCCCAATGAACTGAGATCAGAGAAAGCAAAATTCAGTGATGCAGTGTGTAAAATAGATGTATAAGGTGCCCGGATCTACAGTATATGGTGTTTTTGTTAGTAAAACTACAGTTATATTTATTAAAGCTACCGTAGCTCCTGATGTTTTCATGCCATTGTGTTCTTCAAAGTCTATCTGTGGATGTCAGTAGGGGTTTAACAGCAACTTTTGTCAGAAGGTTCTTTCTTTGATTAAAATTAAAGGGAGGCAGGCAGGCTTGTTTACTGCTCAGCAGCACCCTGTCCCTCCCCCATTTTCTTCTCTAAAAGTAATCTGTTGCCACATCTAGGCAGAAAAATGGCCCTAATCTAAAGATTAATAGAGCAGTGTGTGAATGTGTCCAATGATGTACATGAGACTTGAATTTTTCTGTCTCTGTGTGCACTGAGGTGTCTCTTATCAGTGGATATCTAGATCTTAAAAACTAAGATTATTATTGAAGAGGGCAGTAGGCAATTTAGGAAGTGCACTGTCTTTGTATGACAGAAGCTTTGCAGCTAAGCACAGTAATTTATGTTGATAAATTGCAGCTGTCGGAATGTCTAGATCACTTCATGGAATGTATTTCCAAGTTCACATTTCTAGTTCATGTGTTAAAGGCTGGTGGGTTCGGGCTTTTTTCCCCCTCCTCCTCTCCTTAACTTCCTCAGAAAGTAATACCAGGCCTTCATAGTGTCCTTCAAATTGGCATAGCATAACTAGGGTCAAATTAACTCCATTTTATTTTATGTGTGAAAGAAAACAACTGCTGCCCTCTGGAACAAAGTTGTGCCAAAATGGGAGAGACAACTTGGTTTCCAGATTCACGGGTTTCTGAACCCCAATCCTTTCTTAGCAAGTGCCCTTCAGTTTCAGAGCCATGTGCTTCTTAACTGTGTGTGTCAAAATGTATAGCCTTTGGGCTCAAACAAGGCATATCTAAGTGAACTAAGTGTCCTTCATTTATTCAAGAGATGGGAGGCTGGGGGAATTACCATAATCACTGTAAGGAAAATGGGTGTTGGAGAAAAGAGAATAGTTTTCATACCCCACCATTATTGATTTGTTTCCTCATTATTTAGAGCATAAATAAAGAGCTTAAGTCAAAATAGGTTTTTAAAAAATTAAGGATTAGCAGCACTGGTGGCTCCAGATATTCTGAAGTCCTATAGCTGTAAGGTTGTCTTCACTCCCCTGGCACTTTTCACTTAAATCGTCATAAGCGCCACATTTTTAACATTTTTAACTCAGTCTTTTTTCACTCCACCACAGAATCCCTTTTCAAATCCTGGATCTTATACTGGTTGGGGCCTTAATTCACCAAAACACTCGGGCATGTACTATCCTGGCAATGTTAACAGGATTTCTACGTGTACTTAGCTTTAAGCACATACTTAAGTGCTTGGTGAAATCATGGGCTCAAGGAAAAAGCAGTTAGCTGACCCAACTAGGTCCAAACTGAGTGTGAGCTGATCCTACAGATATGCCCGTGCGCTTCAGAGTTGCAACTGAACTCCAAAGAGCTGTCTCGCTTCAGTGTTTTGCTACATCCCATTGCAGTGGTCACACTTTACCGGCTTTAAAGTTTTTATGGGTTGAAAGAGATTTCTCATACATATCATGGGGAATACTAATAGAAATGGCAGGAACTTTCAAGCCTGTAGAAAGTTTTACCCTGATATTAAAATGGGGCCACTTGCAAAGTTTGAACCTGCATCCAAACTTCTATAAAGTTTTAGGGGCAGTTACATCCAGCATTTTGGTTTGGGAGCATCTCAAATTAATCTGTTAGTGGAGGAGATTTTATTTATAATAATAATAATACCTAGCTCTTATACAGTGCTTTTCTGCCATAGATCTCAAAGGTCTTTACCGAGGATGTCAGTATCATTATCCCCATTTTACAGATGGGGGAATTGATGCACAAAGATATGACCTAACTTGTCAAAGGTAACCCAGCAGGCCAGTAGCAGAGGTCAGAATAAAACCTAAATGTCCTGAGTCCCAGTTCAGTGCTCTGGCTACATTTCCTCATGATGACTCCGAGAGCACTCCTAACATAGAGTGTATTAATGTATCAAACAGTGTACTATAGCATATTGTCCAATGTTTTATTTATATGCACCTGGATACCTGAGTTGGTAGTGCATCAAAATTTTAATCTGAGGGTCCAGAATTCAATCCTTGTTTCTTGATCAAATGATTTCTGCACTGGCATTGAGACAGTTACCATAGAAGACCTTTTCTAAAGCTATATTTACACTACAGAGCCTATGCGTCAGTATGCTGGCATAGGCCCTATTGTAGATGCAGCATATACGGACAGAAGGAGATTGCCTGCCTGTATAGCAGTGGTTCTCAAACTTTTGTACTGGCGACCCCTTTCACATAGCAAGCCTCTGAGTGCGACCCCCCCCCTTATACATTAAAATCACTTTTTTTATGTATTTAACACCATTATAAATGCTGGAGGCAAAGTGGGGTTTGGGTTGGAGGCTGACAGCTCATGACCCCCATGTAATAACCTCATGACCCCGAGGGGTCCCAACGCCCAGTTTGAGAACCCCTGCCGTATAGAAACACCACCTCCCTGAATTACATTAGCTACATCAACAGAAGCCCTCTCCTGTTGGCATCGCGGCATCTACAGTGGGAGGTTTGTCAGCATAGCGGTCAGCTAGGCGGTGTGGTTTTTCCACACCTCTGACCGACATAACGATGACTGTATAAGTTTTAAGTGTAGACTGGGCCCAACACTAACTTGTGTGGTTGAAATAGACACAGATGTACATATACATACAATGGAAGGAAACATACAGTGCTATCACCTTAATAGCGAGGCAATTCCTTGAGGCTGACTGCAGGCTTGGCAGGTTCCGATGTAAAGCTTGTAGAACTCATGAGTCCAAATAGCAGCAGAGGTGGAGGTTTCAGATATGACTACTGCCACTTTAAAAGTTGGTGTTTTATGTAAAAAGAAATCCCTGAACATCAGATCCAGCTGTAGTATACATTCAAATAAGCCCGTTTCCCATTAACATCTTTTTACTGTCTCTGGTCTTTTCATTAGCAATATTTTGTAATAGCATTCTTCTCTCCCACCCCACCCCCCTTTTTGAAAACAAATACTACAAGATGCTGCACTCTCGGTTCAGATTATTGCAATTTACTGAAGTTTTACTGTAATGTTTTCTGTTTTCATTATCATTTTCCAACTCCCCAAGTTTTTTTCTAAAGGCAAAATAAAATCAACAACAACAAAAACCCAAAGCTTTGAATGCACCATATTTTACAGTAACAGATTTTGTACAAAGGGTGTATTTTTCATTATTGATACAAAAATGATTGGTGGAAGAAATTTCTGCTCTTGGACCTTAAAACCCATAACATGACTGCAAAAACACCAGTGCCATACAGTACACCTCAGTCTAGTGTATTTTATCAGCCTAATTGTTTTATGTAATAAAAAATCATAATTGGATTTCTGGTGTGAGAGGAGAGTCAGGGCCTGAGGTGTCTGGGAGTGTACCATACCAGTCTAAATTAAGCTAGGATTAGGCACTGAGGTTTCTGTTCTCATTGCCCATTAATACTGAGGGGAGGGGAGCACACTGATAGATTCCTAAACTTATTAAAAATTTCCATTTGGGGAAAATCAGGTTTAAAAAAGCCCCACAGTATTCACCCGAAAACCATTTTTATCACACTTATGTCAGCTTAACTGATTTTAGTGTCTAGAATAAACAGCAACTCACTCTTATGTCTTCCAATGCACACATGCTGTTGTAATGAGGAATCTTTTCTTTTTCAGTTCTTCCCAGACCACCTCTTACTGTTTTAACTCATTCCCCCCACCCCTTTTGCTGTCAGTCACTGTCACATTACTTTGCACTGTGTGCATTAAGAAGAGCAGTTCCTTCCATCAAATAAGACTGTTCTAAAGATGCCTCCCTGGAAGCTAGACAGATTGTGTGAGGCATTTGGGAAAGAGTAAGTTGGACAATAGCAGAGGTCCTTGATGCAGCTCTGAGCTGCCAGTCTGTCATGCATGTGCTCACACAGAGCAATATATAGGGCATGCCCCTAGGGCCAGAATCCTGTCTGTCAGCTCTGAGAGCAGGCCTCCTCTCCACACCATTAATCACAATGGGGAGAAGAGAAATGGCTCATTACACTATGTCAATGATATTGTCCATTCTCTGTACTACAAATTAAGCAGGTCATCTCCGTGTTGTGTTCAGCCTCTGCTGACTTGATATCTGGGATTCAGGAGAGGGAATGAAAATCCTGATGGGAGTTTACCTATGGTTATCTCAGGCAAAAGAGGTCAGCCAGTGAATTGCATCAAGTGAGCAGACTCCCAAATGTTATTTTCCCCTCTGACTGTCAAATCTACAGCTGCCTTTTGCCTCCTTCCCCAAAATGGTGGGTTTTAACAATACTTTGCTAGCAGTCCAACTCCCTGTCTAAACAGGAGACTGTCCTCGTGTACAGCATTAGCATTAAGCTCCTAGGTCCATTTCCAACATTATGTACTTTGAATTTCTGTAAATCATTCTTTGAAGCTGATTGACTCTAGACTTGTTATCTGCGTAACAAATTTACGTAGAGTTCCCGCCTTCTTTAAAGGTTCTTGCCCTTTGCTCAACAATCATCTGACTATTTATGGATACACATTTGAAGTAGCATGCAGAGTTTTATCCACCTGGCTGCCACTGACATTAAAACTGTCATGTTGCTACGTTTTTGCACATCCCTTTCAAATTTTACACTTTATTGCTCTCCTCTTTCCTGCCCTGAATGAACTCCTTAGAATAAAGCTTATGTATAACCTGATTTCATTCTTGCATATAAGGTCACATTCTCATGCAGTGTAGTGATATCACTAGCCACACATGGGCTCACATCTCTCTCTCAGCTCAAAACAAATTTTTTTATTAGACTCTGTGATTCTTTCTAGAACCTCAAGACCTGCTGCATAACCTCTCCTAAAGCCTCTCACCTTTAAGGCTTTTATCGTGCTCCCCACAAGTATGTCTACCACACCTTCCATGTGGCTGGTGTGGAGAGCCCCTGCCAAGTCCTTTCTTTGACCCTGTGTTTCCTTCTCTGACCATCTGTTGCGTGACCCTGGCTTTCAGCTGAGGCCTTGAAATAGTGCTCTGGGTCATACACATGTCTCAGGAGCAGTGCCCTGTTACAAGGGGATTTCCTCAGCTTACTTCATATCAAGGGAGCCCCAACTAGATAATTTTTTTAGAATTTCCCATTTAGGGCTAAAATGCCTGAAGCCACCTTCAGGGGAATGCCCCCAAATACTCTTCAAAATTCCTCGGTACCTTGATGTGCTGAAGTGGCTGTTCCTCTCAATGAGTCTGAAATTCAAGATTATGCAGGATCATTCTTTCCCCTTAGAAGAGGAATCAGAATCTCTTGGTTAAGGCTCTCCCTTTTCTCGGAAACAAGGAAGGGAGCATCACACTGAATTCATGAGGACACAAAGGCAAGATTCAGGCGATAAATTAGACAAAACCTAAGCAAAAGTCCAAGCTCCTGAACATGTCAATCAAAACTAAAGACTCCAACTTGTGGAAATAAGACACACCATCCAAAAGCCATAGTAACATCAAGGAAATCAGACAAGGGATGCATTTAATCAAGGATTTCTAAATCACAATCTGAAATATCTCTGATCTTATACTTCCATCGGAACAAAGAGGACATTAAGGTGGGGCAGGATTTTGTACTGAAACCGAAAGAAAATACAGAACATCTCCCAACAATTCTAGCTCTTCCAAGAAATCTAGTGAAAATCATAGGCCCACAAAGGAAAAAAAATCAGAAAACATAAAAGATATAGAAAGAGGAAATTTCTGAATTTGCACGGAATTCCACAAGATTTATGCAATCAACAGCATCAACAATTCCCAGGGAGACTCAGTTAAAGGATGAAGCACATTTACCATCACTTGGGGACAAGGGCTGTGAAGCGTCAACAAAAAAGAAGTTCTTTGGCAGGCACTTATTCTTCTTTATGGTCCCCAAAGGTTATAGAGGTACCTGAGCAGTGCTAGGCCTAAAACAACAAAAAATGTGTTTCTGGATGGAAACATTAGACTAGCTTAGTAGCTATTGCATCAGGAGAGTTCTGGATCTAAAGAAATCCTATCTTCATAAGCAAATAAGCTCCGCCAATCACAGATATGAGCTTTGTTAGCAATAGAGATGATGGGGGAAAGATTACGAGTTTTTTTTCCCATGAAAAATGTCTACAGAAATGAAAAGGAGTACTTGTGGCACCTTAGAGACTAACCAATTTATTTGAGCATGAGCTTTCGTGAGCTACAGCTCACTTCATCGGATGCATACCGTGGAAACTGCAGCAGACTTTATATATACACAGAGAATATGAAACAATACCTCCTCCCACCCCACTGTCCTGCGGGTAATAGCTTATCTAAAGTGATCATCAGGTGGGCCATTTCCAGCACAAATCCAGGTTTTCTCACCCTCCACCCCCCCACACAAATTCACTCTCCTGCTGGTGCTAGCCCATCCAAAGTGACAACTCTTTACATAATCAAGTCGGGCTATTTCCTGCATAAGACTTTCTCAAATTTTGTGGGGAGGTTCATCAAACGATTTATTTATTTTTTTGAAAACTACAAAAACGTGTTTTGGAGTTTTTATCTTTCTGATGACCTCCAATCCCCCAAAACAAAACCAGATGTGTTTTATGGAAATTTCACTTTGGATTAAAAAGGTTTTCCAGAGAAAATTTTCAACTAGCTCTACTTACTAGTATAAATCTATTCCATCTGGCATAACAAGATCCCCAAGAAATTTATCAAGTGTGCAATCATCTCCATGTGAGAGACAAGAAAACATATATATATATTTGTTGGATGATCCAGGCAAATTCAAAACAAAAGGCATGGGAAACACCAGGATCCAAATCCAGACTTAAAGAACAGATTCATAATAATCAGAAGAGCCCAGCACAGAAAGTCTAATCTTTGACGTGATGGATAAACAGAAGAAATAGCCTCAGGAAAGACAACAACAGATAGTTACAATGCACCATGACAAATGTCCTAGTCAACAACTACTCCAATCTATGACTTCTGCTGAGCTGCTTGAGATGGACATCTCTTGTATAGAAATCTTGCCCTTGGCAAGACTATATGAGAGTGCTACAAACTTATTGCTCAAGGACACCCTGCAAAAGATTAGAGAAAACAAAATAGGACCACAGGTAGTGAAGGGGACTACTAGGAGAAATAGGAAAGAATTTTCTCTCAAGGGAGGAATCTGATGGAACAAGACAAGTGTGTGATCATCTGCAATACGAGGGAGCTTGTATTGCTTCCAGAATAACTCAGGCTCAGTGATGCTCAAATGAAAGTCGAAGACCACCTAAAGAAGAGGCACATCTTGCTCATGACTCACCACATTGTGGCAGTGTAATACGTAAATCAACAAATGGGAACAATATGTTTAAGGAAGGCATCAGGGTTCAGAGTTGGATAGGAAGAAATCGTCAGTCAGCCATGCACATAAAGGGGGGGGTGGGGGAAGAGCTACCAAGCCAATTAGCTGAGAAGGTAGATCAAAGAGAATCAAGTCTTCATTCAGAAGTTTTCACACGTGTCTCTAGAATCCCAATAGCCAAAATATTTTCGTCAGTGCAGAACTTCAAAATATTCCATGCAAAGGGCCTCGAAGGCCAAATGCCCTGTCTCAGATGTATTGTATGATTTTTTCCAGCAGTTCTGTCAATCCAGGAGAGAATCAAGAAAATAAGATCAGATACCATAGTAATATTAATAGCCATGGACACCTGGAGTTTCAGGTCTTCTGTATCTGGCCATGATATAACCAATATAGCTAACCCCTGAGGAAATTCTCTTCAGACAGAGCCCAAGTCGGAATCTGGATCTGTGATATCTTTAACAATAATAACAAATAATAAATGCCTGCAAAGTGAGTATCAAGAACTCTGTTTAAAAGAATTTCTTATTGGGGTTATTTACTCCTGACTAGCTTCAAGAAATATCCATAAGCATGATCCAGTTAAAGACACAGAGAAAGATGGTTTGTTTGTGTAAGAAACGAGACCACTGAGTCTAGAATGATGGGGGAGTTTTCTAGAGGTATCATGAAAATTGTCTCTGATTCGCTGAAACTACACTTGACAACAAAAGCCAAACTTTATGCTAGCATTGGGGAAACACCAAAGGCACCAGGAAAATCTTAATCCCACTGGGATTTTGTCTTTCGTGGGACCAAAATATGGTGATACAAGCATGGGGAAAAGAACTGCTACTTGACTGCCCATGTAGTCTGCACTATTATTGTATATACTTATACATGTGCATGTATACACACACACACACACACACACACAGATATATAAAAATGTAAAAACTTCTTTGATCACTGACATTGTGGGATCTGGAAGCTAGGCTTACTATCAGTGGAGGAGCAGTGCTGCATATTTAATAACAATGTGATGTTGAGAACAAACCCTGCCTTTAATCCAAAAGCAGATTCTATTTTTCAGTAGACACAGAATATTGTACATATATCATTCTGTCCCAGGTTTGAGCATGAGAAATCTCTAGGATATGACAGGTGACCCATAAAATGCTGGCATTTTCCAAACCACTAGCCAAGTAAATGCTTCGGAAGAACGTATGCATATTTCTACAGCATCCAAAAAAGTCGAATCTCTATTGTGAATACATGTTCAGGTCTGGCTCAGTTTAAAACAGCTGGGTTTGACTTGTCATGAAAATGCCCAACAATCACTGTATATTGTGCCAGGTTCAGTCTTTAGATATGTACGTCACTGCATGCCTTGTAAAACACTTCTGCTTGTGCAATAACTAATTTTACTCAAATTGTGGTGATGGGGATATTGGAAAGTAAGATTATACCCCTATGCTATTTTCCAGATTAGTCTGTTAGGATGGCCCTGAATTCTTGCAGTGTTCTCATTGAATGTTCCCGTTGTAGATTAGAACATAGGGGGGAAATGTGGGTGACATTATATCTATAAAACCATTGCTAAACACAGCAGGTGAGGTGTAGGAAGTACATTAAAACTACTCTTATGAAACCATGTAGTACCAGTCTAGTGCTGGGTGTTTTTTAAACCTCAAGATACAATCGGTTGGAATGTTATTATCATTAGTTTAACTTGACAGAAAATACACAATTGTGCCTTGGGGACAGGTTTAATTTTAAGCAAAAGGGTACACTTAAAAGATGTGTGGAAACAAACAAACAAAAATAAAGTTAGAACTAATCACCTACACTAGCTATCTTCCGCATCACCTGGAAATTTCAGATGGCAGATGGTATTAATACTTGCCCAACTTTGCATCAACATCATCTCTTTTGTCTGTGGTTTGTTTCCTTCTCTTATATTCCTGCCATATCTTTGGGAACTGCCTTTGTCTGCTGTCCATGATGGCATCTTTGATTTAGAAGCTTTTTTACAGTGTAATATTTTCATCCCTCTGATGCTTTGAGGAAGGCATGACCTGAGCGCAGAATGAGTGCAGGAGCTCTCCATTGTTATTTGTCAATAGAACTGATTGAAATTCGTTATTGAAAAGTAGTTTTGACAAAAAATGGCTTTACATCTGAGAGAAATGTTCACAGAAATGTATTTTCAACAATATGTTTTTGAGATTTTTAATGAAAAACTGGAAATTGAAAACTGATGAAATCTTAAGAAGTTTTACCAAAAACTGTTTAAAAAACTGAAAATGTTCAGGTTTTGTTTTTTCATTGAAAAAACAAACAAAATATTTTCATGGGAAACTTTGCTGAAAACAAAAAAAATTGAAATTTCTCACAGAAAATAGCTATTTTTCCATCAGCTCTAGTTGTTTATATTATGAGAGTTCCTACCAGCCTCCACTGGGTTTGAGGGCCCATTGTGCTAGGCCAGGGGTTCTCAAACTTCATTGCACCGTGACCCCCTTCTGACAACACGAATTACTACATGATCACAGGAAGGGGGACAGAAGCCTGAGTCCGCCTGAGCCCCGCTGCCCCGGGCAAGGGGGCCAAAGCCCAAGGCTTTAGCCCCAGGCTTGGGGCCTGTAACCTGAGCCCTGCCATCCGGGCTGAAGCCTTTGGCTTTGGCTTCGGCCCCAGGCCCCAGCATGTTTAAGCCAGCCATGATGACCTCATTAAAATGGGGTCCCGACCTACTTTGGGGGTCCCAATCCAAAGTTTGAGAACCGCTGTGCTAGGCAATGTACAAACATATATAGGAGACAGTCCCTGCCCCATGAGGATTTATAATCCCAGCTATGACACCATTTCTATGTAGATTTAGGTATATTCTTAACCTCTCTGAGGCTCCATTTTCCTATTTGTAAAATGGATTAATAATTACTACTTGGTGGTTTTGTCAGGTTTTCTGTAAAGGAACAAGGAGTGCTATCTAAATATCAAATATTTTATTAAATGATACTGAAATCAGGGAGTGTTTATACTCAGTGGCCAAAATAGGAGACACCATGTCCAATGAGTGGAAATGAAATACCAAACACCTATAAATGTTTTTTAAATTTAAAATAAAACATTGAAAGGTGATTTCTGTAATTACAAATATGTGTCTTTCTATCTGCTTCTCAAATGTTAGTGTTTGGTGTTGTGTAATATCTGCCTGAAAAAGGAAAGAGATTTCAGGCAAGATGAGGAACGTCCCAGGCTATAAATCAGATTCACTTGACAAGAATTCAGAACAGTCCTGAAAAAATACGCTTTGAGAGTGTATTTCCTTACTCTTCAATTGCAATTGTCATCGTCTTTTAACCCCAAGTGCTGGAAATTAGTTGGTGTTGAGGGGAATCCAGACAAGCTATAATGTAGTTGATTTAGTCTCTTATTTTAACACTTTATTCCAATTGGTGGCACTGCCCTTGTAGTTTTTATGCCTTCTGGTTTCTTCCAGAGTTCTTAAGGTGGAGAGTGAAGTTTCTTTTTTACTTCAGGTTTATGGTTAAGTTGAAAGCCAACACCAGGTCCTCCATATCCTAAAATTGTGGAGACCACTGACATACATCATCGTACTGCAGTGTGACAGTTGTAATTCATCTTGAACAACATATTTGAAGGCTGGACTACATGTAATCAGTTGCACTATTAAAACGTTAATATCTTTGCAGAATATACCAGTACATTAATTTAGTGGTGCATTAAGTCTCTGCTTTTAAGGGTCAAGAGATTACATCACATGGCTAGGTCGGTATCTAATACAAAACTGCATAATTAATGCCGAGGCTTTTAATTTCACTCAGCTTAGGCAGAAATCTTGTTCTATCTCTGGTAAGGTAGTAGTCTCTGGAGGAAAATATATCCAGAACCACTGAATCCTTAACGATAACAGGCCCATGAGTATGTGACACATTTCTGAATTCAGAGATATTACTAGGCCAATTTGCAAAAGGGAATCCCTCTCCCCCCCCCCCCAAAAAAAAGGGTGCGATGGCAGGAACTTCAAAGAACATTACAGAGAATGAGAACTTTTTTTTAACTGAAAATTGCATTCACTGTGGGCTCTACTCACTATTGAAATCAACGCAAATTCGTCAGAGTACAAAACTGAGTTAAAGACCTCAACATTGAGCTCAGTGCTAGAATAAAGAACTTTGCATTGAGCTCAGTGTAAGAGTAAGATCCTTGGGACTTGGCTCTGTCTTAAAGCTGATAAATCCCCATCTTGTTTACATCAAATAGAAACCCTTGGTATGTTGATAAAATAAGCCAAAGAATGAACACAAACAAGACTAAGAAAAATCTCCCAATATATCTGAGCCATTAGCAATCTGAAGTACAAATTCATTACCAATACAATTCATTTATGTCCTTTCTAGCATTTGTAAGGCAGTCAGCTGCTACAGTAATGGGTCATGCAGAAGATACCTAGAGCTCACTAGCTAACTTATGCTGTTTTATTATTAATATTTTTATAGAAAATAATGTCAGAAGTTCTGACTATAGGTTTAAAATAGAGAACAGAAAGAAAATGGTGGGTTGCATAATTTCAGTAAAGTCATAATGATAATAATACCCTTTATTTTTAAATCAGACCAATTCAGTAATACTTAACTAATAGTTTAGTTCATTAAATTCCTTTGTCCTGGTAACTGCCGATTTATCTGTACAATAGCAAGTGTTGCTAGCTCTTGTGATTTTAAAGGCAAGTTTTGAGTTATTTATGTTTTTCTTAAATGCCCAGTTGCTGAAATCAGGAGATTCTCAGCTGATTCATGAAAAAAATTGTACGTTTCTAATTCTCACGATGGTTGACACGAAAATCTTGAACGCTGAAGTGAGTGTAACCTAAAAGCTTAGAAACCAAAAGGCAAAGAAAAAGAACCCAATATTTTAAAAAACAAAACAAAACATGATTTTTAAGCCACTCTTATAGTTTTGGGGACCTGACTTCTGATTCTTGAGGTTGGCATTCTACTATAATAATGGCCTTCTCCTCCTCCAGAATCAGTGACAATGAAATCAGGGAGAATAAAAATGAACCGTGAATCTCATGACTGTGTGAAAAACCACCAGCCCAATTTATGGGAATTTCTGCTTTCTTAGTATCCCTTGCTGCCCAGGTTCTTACATGGCAGCTCTCAGTATTCTCAGTGGAACTGGTTCAACTGTTTACTGCCACATCCAAATGCAAACATTCCCAAACTATCAAAAGCCATGCACATTTTGCTGGGGGGCGGGGGGGAAGGGAATCCATTAGCCTGGTATGAGCCTTGGAAATAGCTATTGTACAGTTAGATAAATAAAAATTGGAATCCACAGAAGTTAGAAAGAGAGAAGAAAGAGTCTATCCCAATTTGATACAGGATTGTTCCTTGTGGAATCTTTTCTAGAGTTTTATCAAGGGTGCTATGGAATCCAAGGGACAGTCCATTGCTGAGTAGGCCTCTAAAATGCTGTCTTCATTGACACACAGGACAGCTTATGCACACACTGAAAAAAATGTATATGAGACAACTACAGAGATAAGAACATAAGAACGTTACTAGGTCAGACCAATGGTCTATATAGCCCAGTATCCTGTCTCCGGCAGTGGGCAGTACCAGGCTTCAAAGGGAATGTACAGAACAGGACAATTTTGGAGAGATCCACCCTGGCTTTCCCTCCTGGCTTCTGGCTGTCAGAGACTTGTGGTGATCATGAGCATACGTTTTCATCCCTGACCATCTTGACTAAAAGCCATTGGTGGACCTATCCTCCATGAAGTTATCTAGTTCTATTTTGAACCAGTTATACTTTTGGCCTTCACAACATCCCAGGGCAATGAATTCCACAGGTTAATTATACATTGTGTGGAAAAAGTACTTTCTCTTGTTTGTCTTAAACCTTTCGCCCATTCATTTCATCGGGTGACCCCTGGTTTTTATATTGTGGGAAAAGGTAAATAAGACATTTCTGGTGACTTTTTCCACTATTCATGATTGTATAGACTTCTATCACAGTGGCTCTCAACCTTTCCAGACTACTGTACACCCTTCAGGAATCTGATTTGTCTTGTGTACCCCCAAGTTTCACCTCACTTAAAAACTACTTGCGTACAACATCAGACATAAAAATACAAGTGTCACACACACTATTACTGAAAAATTGCATATTTTCTCATTTTTACTATATAATTATAAAATAAATCCATTGGAATATAAATATTGTACTTACATTTCAAAGTATAGTATATAGAGTAGCATAAACAAGTCATTGTATGAAATTTTAGTTTGTACTGAGTTTGCTAATGCTTTTTATGTCGGCTGTTCTAAAACTAGGCAAATATCTGAGTTGATGTACCCCCTGGAAGATCTCTGCATATCCCCAGGGGTATGCATACCCCTGGTTGAGAACAAGTGCTCTATCAAATCCCCTCTTAGTCATCTTTTCTAAGATGATCAGCCCTAATCTTTTTAGTCTTTCCTCATATGGAAGTTATTCCATACTCTTGATCACTTTTGTTGCACTTATCTAAACCTTTTCCAGTTCCACTATCTCTTTTTTTAGATGAGATGACCAGAACAAGGCAGTATTCAAGGTGTGGATACACCATAGATTTATATAGATTCAACTCCCTGTATACATGCTGGCTTGATTTTTCATTAGGACACACCTCTTCCCCACCTGAGTCCAATTTCTGCTTTGAGGCCCTGACCTGCAATTGAGCACCCACCATCTCCACTGAAGTTAACGCATTGGAGGAAACACTCAGCACCTTGCAAAAGGGGGCCCTTGAAACCATACCTACTTTGCATTGTAAAAAATAAAAATGTAAGAAGCAAGATGAATTCCATTTTATTTTAAAACAAAGTTTAATGGTGTTTTGTGTAACCATATGCAAGGTGGATGGCGACATCACGATATGGTCACATATGTTCTGTCACAATGTTGCCACATATGATATTACAGGATGACTTAATGCTGGAACCATTACCAGCCATCTCTGTTTAGTGCTGAAAACACTTGGTAACTTTGGACATTGGAAGCCCTAACTTTGCAAAGCAGATCTTAAAGATATCAAGTTGGCTGTATCAAAATGAAAACAGAGCGGAACATACAATTCTGTGACTCTTGTAAAAGCCTCACATTCCTTCCCTGCTTCCCAACGAATAATCTTTTACCGAGAAAAAAGTTGTACATTACAGTGAGGCGCATCCTGAGAGGTGATAGCTGCTTATCACTTCCATTCAAGTTAATGGGCGTTACTGGTGCTCAGCACCACTCAGGATTTAGGCAAATATATTTAGCTAAAACTTATTGATATCCAGCCCTGCAACCCTTACTCACACCAGTAATTGCCCAGTCCTGTAACATTTACTTATACAAATATTTCTATTGACTTCAGTGGGAATAACCAGTTAATTGCAGGATCATGGGCTTGGGTTTTTTTTTTTTAATCTTTGGGGTCTTGTAAAATTCCTTGCTGTATTTTCTGGATGCCCCTAGACACTTTGCTGATTTTCTACAGAACAAGTTGGCAGTGGCTGCTACTCTATGAATGCCAACAATTTGTGCATGTTCACCATATTTTGCATCTGCAAGTTTTTCGAAAAACAGACCGCCTTAAAAAAAAGAAAAAACCAACCAAAGAGCTTCAGTAATGACTTTATAAATGAAATAGTGTAGTTGTTAGGTGTACACAGTGTGTTGCTAGTAGAAGGAATTTGTTTAATGTAAAGACCAACTGATTAAAATTAAAAATAAAAAAACCTTGAAAGTTCACATGCAAATCTAAGGGGATATTTTGTAACACAAATAATTGACTTGGCCTCATCCTTGGGGTGATATTATCTGTGTCTAATTGTTTTTAAGAGGAAAGTGCAGCAATCTAAACTTCTAAGTAATAACGTAGTGGTTGTAGGAGTAAAAATAATTACATATTGGAAGCTTAAAAACATCCCAGCCCAATGCTGCTAGAAAGGATAAAGATAAACTTATCCCTTTTCTATTAGACATATAATAGGCCTTATTTGTCATTCACCTGAGCTCAAAAATAGATCAGCTGCCAGAAAGAGCAAGGAGATGAGCATACACCTTGTGAGCTGTCTGCAGCAGATCAATGTATATTTTAAAAATAATAATAATTACCCCTTCAACAGGAATGGTTTAGACAAAAATGCAGCTGTTTCATTGGTGATGACCTTGTGTGCATAAGGATGAATGCTCTAGTTTGTTCTTTTCATTTGCCTATGTAAATGCAATATCATATTTCCATAAACACTATAAAATTCTTGTAGGAAATGGCAGTTTGCTATTAAAACCTGCACCGTAGAGTTGTTTATTGTAAGGTTTAGTTTGATCAAAGGCTGCTATGTATAATTGGAGCACTAATAGCCAAATTGTGGCTGCTCTGGAATTTAACACGTAGGGAGTCTTTTATCACCCCCTCCTCCAGCCCACTAACCATAATGCAACAGGCTACAGTCCTTGAGTGCAATGACTAGCACTGCCAGCAGCATTGCAAACCCCAACAGGGGCATGTCTGGCTGGGTTGGAAATGTGGCTGGTGTTCATTTCCTTTGCACCTTGGCTAGTGCTGGGAAGGCCAGTGCTTGAAGAAGGGCAGTGCACTCTAACGCTTGGAACAACAGCTGCCACTTCTGACTACACTCTTCCTAGTGCCAAGGGCAGCATTAAGAACATAGGAATTGCCATCTTGCGTCAGACCAATGGTCTATCTAGTCCAGCATCCTTTTCTCCACAGTGGCCAGTATCAGATGTTTGAAGAAGAATCCATGCAGTAGACAATTATGGGATAACCTGCTCCCAGGGATAGCTTCTTTCTAAGCCACCTTAGTTGGTGATCCGCAGTTTAAGTACTGGGTTTTGTTTGCATTACTTCTTACAATTGTAATGCTAGATATTCCATGTAGCCACCTCTTGCTTTACCCACGATTAATGGCTCCAGTCACTGCCACTGGGTGCTGTGCTCCTGTCTCACCAAAACATCACAGGCTCGGAAACATAACTGAGCCTTTTCAATGCACACATTAATCATATTTGCACACTATCCCAGAGTGGCAAATCAACCCGTGTGTATCAATGTAAGATATTGGATATAGAGCTGAATTATTGTTGGAGACCACTGTAAGAGTATATGAGGATGAGGCATACCGGTTTAAACTCAGATAAAAAGGAGACCAGGAGCTGGTTTTAGGTTGACGCCCTTAGGCACATTCGACTCCCTCCACGGGCACAAGAGACCATATGTTTAGCAGAGCCATGGTGGTTCTGGTGCATGGGGAGGCAGGCTTTGGAGAAGCCATGTGTGGAAACTCCTTTTGTGCTGAGGGGCAGTACTGCCTATGCAGATCCATTGGCCAACACCACTCTGTGGGCTCTATAGCAGCTGTGCTGGTTTCCTGCACCTGACATGTGTGAGTAGAATTTCTTCTCTGCCAAGCTGTGCAATACCTATTTATTTAAGCCTTGTATCCAAGTCCAGTCTGGCCTGTTATAAGGATTTTTTTTTCTATACAAACATATTACAAGTGAAAGGAATAATCAATACATTACAAAAGCTGGGAGATTTCTATTACTAGGAAACATTTTTTAAATCTTGGCTCAATGGCTCATGTAGTGAACTTATGGGATGTCATGGGATCATAGAATCATAAAATATAAGGGTTGGAAGGGACCTCAGGAGGTCATCTAGTCCAACCCCCTGCTCAAAGCAGAACCAATCCCCAACTAAATCATCGTAGCCAGGGTTTTGTCAAGCCTGACCTTAAAAACTTCTAAGGAAGGAGATTCCACCACCTCCCTAGGTAACGCATTCTAATGTTTCACCACCCTCCTAGTGAAAAAGTTTTTCCTAATATCCAACCGAAATCTCCCCCACTGCAACTTGAGACCATTACTCCTCGTTCTGTCATCTGCTACCACTGAGAACAGTCTAGTAATAATATAGAAGGTCCTCATATGGATTGGTAACTGGTTAAAAGATATGAAACAAAGGGTAGGAATAAATGGTCAGTTTCCAGAATCTGGAGAGGGGTAAATAGTGGTGTCCCCCAGGGGTCTGTACTTATTCAACATATTCATAAATGACCTGGAAAAGGGGGTAAATAGTGAGGTGGCAAAATTTAAAGAACATACAAAACTACTCAAGATAGTTAAGTCCCAGGCAGACTGCAAAGAGCTACAAAAGGATCTCTCAGATGAAATTCAATGATGATAAATGCAAAGTAATCCACAGTGGAAAACATAATCCCAACTATACATATAAAATGATGGTGTCTAAATTAGCTGTTACCACTCAAGAAAGAGATCTTGGAGTCATAGGCACCGACTTCCCCTCTTTCCCGTGGGTGCTTGACCCCCATCCACCATCCCCAGCCCCACCCCCACTCCACCCCTTCCATGAGGCCCTGCCTCCCTCTTCCAACCCCTTCCCCAAAGTCCCTGCCCCAACTCCGCCCCCTCCCTGGTAATATGCCAATTCCTTCCCCAAATCCCCACCTTGGCCCCGCCTCCTCCCCTGAGTGCACCACATTCCCGCTCCCTACCCCCACCCCACCCCCGGAGCGTGCTAATGCTGCCAAACAGCTGTTTGGCAGCAGCTGGGCGGGAAGTGCTTGGAAGTAGGTGGAGGAGCGGGGACGCGGCACGCTCAGAGGAGGAGGAGGTGGGGCAGAGGGTGAGGGGACCTTGGCTGCCAGGGGGTGCAGAACACCCACTAATTTTACCCTGTGGGTGCTCCAGCCTATGCTTGGAGTCATTGTAGCTAGTTCTCTGAAAACATCCAGTTAATGTGCAGCAGCAATCAAAAAAGCTAACATAATGTTGGGAATCATTAAGAAAGAGATAGATAATAAGACAGAAAATATCATATTGCCTCTATACAAATACATGATATGCCCACATCTTGAATACTGCTTGCAGATGTGGTCGCTCCATCTCAGAAAAGACATATTGGAATTGGAAAAGGTTCAGAAAAGGGCAACAAAAATTATTAGGGGTATAGAATGGCTGCCAAATAAGGAGAGATTAATAAGACTGGGACTTTTCAGTGTGGAAAAGAGATGACTAATGTGGGATATGATAGAGGTTTATAAAATCATAACTGGTGTGGAGAAAGTAAATAAGGAAGTGTTATTTACTCCTTCCCATAACACAAGGACTAGGGGTTACCAAATACAATTAATAGGCAGCAGGTTTAAAACAAACAAAAGGAAGTATTTTTTCACACAACACACAGACAACCTAGGGAACTCTTTGCCAGAGGATGTTGTGAAGGCCAAGACTATAACAGCATTCAAGAAAGAACTAGGTAATTTCATGGAGAATAGGTCCATCAATGGCTATTAGCCGGGACAGACAGGGATGGCGTCCCTAACCTCTGTTTGCCAGAAGCTGGGAATGGAAAAGCATGGGGAAAAATTGGTGGGTGCTCTGCACCCACCGGCACCCAAGCTCCCTGCCTCGCCCCAGCTCACCTCACCTCCACCTCCTCCCCTGAGCGTCCCCGCTTCTCCTCCCAGTCCTTGCACCGCGAAACAGCTGTTTTGCAGCGTAACAAGTTCTGGGAGGGAGGGGGGAGGAGCAGGAACGCATCACACTCAGGGGAGGAGGCGGGGAAAAGGCAGGGCCAGGGCAGGGATTTGGGGAAGGGGTTGGAATAGGGGCAGGGAGGGGGCGGAGTTGGGGCGGGTACTTTGGGGAAGGGGTTGGAATGGGGGTGGGACAGGGGCAGGAGGGGGCAGGACAGGGGCAGGGCTGGGGACAGTCAAGCACCCACTAGCGCCAGCAGAAGTCAGCACCTATGGCTAGATGGACCTTTGGTCTGACCCAGTATGGCCGTTCTTATGTTCTTAATATGTAAGGCTTTGGGGGGTTTTAACCAATTTTTACCAAAAAATTCTCAGGTTTACAAAAACTCTTGTTCCTTTTTTTCACACACATTTTGGACCACTCAAGTACATGAAAACAGCAATAAAGTTAAGAAAATCCAAAACACTATATTAGGTAGATGTTTATATTAATAATAAATTAGGTGACGTATAAATGCAAGACTTTCTGTTAAAGTAAGGCGATGTAGTGGAAAATACACACATGAACATGAGTTTATGTATATCAGTGCTCAAGTCCTAAATAAAGAAGTGCTGAAACTCCCTGGACCTGGCTACCTGCTCTGGAAGGATAGATGGTCAATTGGTAACCTAGTCAGACCTGGGGGACCCCCCCAGACCTCACTCCCTGCTCTGGAAAACTGTGAAATTAACTTTTTGCACGGATTTTCACCCTTTTTTAATTTTTGTAATAAACATCGATAATTTCCTGGGAAATTTTAAACAAAATAAAAACCAAAAACGAAGGCCTTGTTAATATGGCATGAATCGGTGTGTAACATAAATTATCAGGAACCTAGAGAACGTAGTGTAGAGAGGAGGACAAAAATAATTAATCATGACCTGTTTCAGAGTAGCAGCAGAGTAGTATCCGCAAAAAGAAAAGGAGTGCTTGTGGCACCTTAGAGACTAAAATTGTTAGTCTCTAAGATGCCACAAGTACTCCTAATCATGTCCCAATATTCAGATAGAAAACCGTGCTTATAAATGTCTGGGGTTCAAGCCAGAGAAACCAATGAAATGAAGAGTTAAAGCTGCCACTTTGGGTTTGATTCACCTCTGGGTGATGAAGGCTGCAGGCATAGGACCCCTGTGGTGGAAAATCCACTTGGAAGAGGGAGTTGTGGCAATGTAGCACCCCATGCATACACCTCTACCCCACTCCACAGATTGAAGACTGGGTAGTGTTTACTGGAGGATGTAGTAATTCAGTGCAGCCCTTGGGCAGACTCGAAACAGCAGGTCTTCCCCGAGAAACTAAAGCTGCTTCACCCCCACTGGAACTGCGCAACAGGGGAGCATGGTGACAGAAATACCACCTGCTGTCTAAAGGTGAATCACTAATGAAGGGAGACGCACTTGACACCTTTTAACTTGAATTTTCCCCTTTAGTTCATCCTAATAATAAAAAAACACAACTGTGTATGTCGGTGACAGAGATTAAAGTATCACCAACACAGTGAGATTGGGAGGGCATGGCGGGATGAGGGGAGTCAAGAGCCTGGAAGCCCCAGCTGTGCCAGGAGTCTGAGAGCTTGGGAACTGGTGCTTACTGGCTTCCTGTCAGCCTGCCTGATGGAATTTCATTTTGAAATGATTGAAATGAACCATTTTGATGAACATTTTTTAAATTCTAGTTTGCAGAGAATTTCAGAATGCGTGGTACTCATTCCAAACAGGAATAAAACAACATTCTGAAATTCTCCACGAAACAGTTGCTGTTCTCCATACAGCTCTGTAGAAAATCACAGTTCATGGTTTATTTTATTTAGGACTTGCAGTTTTCAGCACATCGAGACTAAGAGCCTGATATTTCCTTTCATTTACACCAGTATAAATCGAAGTTAGTCAAGTTACACAAGAGTAAAAACATTGGAGGTGAGAGAAGAATCAGGCTGGGACCTTATAATTTTTAAAAAATAAATAGTAAAGTGAATCCTTGCTCTTCTGCAGGCACACACTGACCTGCAAAGCACAAGCTCATGCATTACTAACATATCCCCATTTAAATGCAGATTTTTTGCTCTTTACACAGGACTTCAGGGAAATCCTCTCCAGATAAATTGTAATAGGATAGCAAATTTGTAATTCAATATTTCACTTTAACGTATGTTTCAGCTTATTGATCTTAATTTTCTATCACTTTTAATGCAAAATTTGCCTGGGGGGAAAGAGAGAGGATTGCATGCATTTTAATAAGGCTTGTAATTAATTATTAGTTATTTCTGATATTCCACATATCTGTGCCACCAGAGACATTGTGCTTATACCCTGGTGCCTATTTTCAATAATGGAAACTGGCAAGGTGTGACCTTACATATTGCTGGAAGTAACTGAGACAGAGAACTGGAAAGTGGAGGAAGGAAAAAGGGAGGCAGACACTTCACCATAAAACCTTTCTGGTCACAAGGGGATTGGGCTCTCCGACACATCTGGGTCAAAGTAAGGCCCCAATTCTTTGGTGGTAGCCACAGGATCAGGGCTTAAACGTTGTGGTCCTGATTCATTAAGTGACTGGAGAGAGAGTTGGGGGTGAATTTGGCTCTTTGTCCTCCCACACCCAAAGTTTAATTTCCCCACTAAACCGTCCCTTTTGCCCATTTGGACAATAACGATTTGCATTGATAACTGCTAATGTTGAGCGAGGTCTATCATTGTAATCTCTGTTGTCTGTTTGTACAGTACTTAGCATAGATTGATCCTGGTTTGTAACTGGCGGTCCTAGGTGCTATGGTAGTTCAAATAACTTATGGCAATAATTATTATTATCTTCAGAAACTTCACTGCCACCACCACCTCAGAATGTCATTTCTTACCTAATGCTATTTATTTATGCAATTAACTAGTTTGGAGAATACCGTGTTCAATTAACCCTTTAAGATTAATTTCAGGATTCCCTTGTGCCATGTAGTAGAATGGCTCCGCTTTAATGGCTGGAGGGCCTGGGGCTAGCCAACCCTGAGTACTAAAGGAGGCACACCTTGGGAAAGTAGCTGATCCCCTATAAAAAGCAGTAGGGGGTGTGGGTGGTTCGAGAAATAGAAAGCAGTGAAGGTATGGCGGGGTGGGTGACATCAGTAGCAGCAAAGCAAGATTACAGAGGCTTTGAGCTGTGCCAAGCTCTGAGAAAGAGAGCAAGAAACCCGCCAGCTAAGGGGAAAGAGACATTGAGCTGGTGTTCAGGCCTGAAAGGCCAGCGTGTGCTTGAAGACTGAATAAATTGGACCCCTGCTGGGGGCTGTTTTTATTTCCTTTGGACTTTTGAGTTTAAGGAACCCTGTGAAGGAAACAACGGGGGGGGGAGCACTGCTGAGCTACCTCTAGTCTGAAGGGGACGCTCCGATGTTGACCAGCTTCACTACATACCATATCCAGTGGTGTATTACAGTGAAATGCTTCCTTGTTCAGAGGGCTATACATCCTTCATTTCCCACTCATGAGATTCTGGGGATTTAAGTGAGTTGTAAGAGGTGCATAGGTCTATGCAAGCCCCTCTCCACAGGAATGAACTTCATCTTTAAACAATACTACTTATGACACATGGAAACCATGAAGGTAACCTTAAAGGGTTAGATATTTTTACTAATATTAAAATATGAATACATACAATTATTAAAATTTATACAATATTTGAGATCCAGTTCTTTGGATCAAGGACTGCCATTTACTCTTTGTTTTTATAGTGCTTAGCACAGTGAGGCTGTATGGTGGTTGAGGGTTATAATTTAATAATAACAAAAAAACCCAACTCAGTTGTTTTAATTGTTCTGATGTTGCAGATGAATGTCCAGTCCGCAGTACTGTGGAACCACAGAAAACAGGTGGTTTGGCAGCAGAATTTAGGTCTAGCTTACAGCATTGCCAATTCGAAGCAGTCATAAATCATGAGTCAAACCGCAATACATCATGAGATTAGATTAAAAATCATAAGGATTTTTAAAATAAATGTTCAGTTCTTTTTATTTGTCCTCCAGTTTCTGAAACTTTACAGTGGCCTTGGGTCACATTTTCAAGCTTTTCTGGGCAACAACAAGGGCTAAGCAACTTGTTTGTTTGTTTGATTGTTGGGGTTTTTTTTGGTTTAAATAAAGGCTGAGATTATCACCTAACCACATGTCCCCGGGGACTGTGGCTTTAAGAAGAACACCAAATATCAGAAGACCTGCAATGAAATCATGAGTTGCCTACACTGAGTTTACCATATATTATGTGAGGCTTTGTTTATAATTTGGTCATTATAGGTTAAAATGTACCAAAGAATATGTACATATGTAGTAGTGATCTCCATGTAATAAATTACATGTATCATGCCCCTTCAAAAGTCTCAGCTATCATCAGCCCCACTAATCCATCTCTTTCTACATTATTGCCAGCATTCCAAATCTCTGGGTAGCTTCAAACAGCTGTCATATCAAATAAAAACCACCAGAGAAATATTTCCCACTCCCCCCGCCCCCACGCAAATATTGACTTCCGCCCCCAAATGACAAGGTAATATTCCTTTGTGCACCAGAGATGGGCTGTGATTCATCAAGGCTAGAAATGGGAATTTTATATTCAGTGAAAAGGTTATAAATTTAGAAAGAGATCCCCACTTTTCCAAAGGCATTTGCTTTTAGCCCCGGAAATTCTTGTGATGTCATACATTAAAAGGACAGCATTATAGATGGCAGAGTTCCTTTTAGGTAATTTTTACAGTTTGAGAATATGTTATATTTTCTTTCCCTTGGAAGCCTGGACAATTAGACTCATGATATTAGAGCAGCTTGGCTTTACAGATGGAGGGATATGAAAAAATAATATAGCACATAGAGGTAGAACTTGTCAGAAGAAATTCAGCAGAATGGTTTTCCATCAGAAAATTCAGTTCCATCTGAATTGAAACACTTTGCAAAATCGTTTCATTTTCACCAAAATTCCAATTCAGAGCAGGGAAAGGGAGGAAAGAAACCTCCAAGATCAAAACAAGATGTTTCAGGATTATTGGAACTAAACTTTTGATTTTTCCTTTTGAAATGACTTTCATTATAAATTTTCTTATTCTGTGTTATAATTATAAAATAAAGTGAAAAATCAAAAAAGCAATTTTTCTGTTCTGAAACTGAATGAAAACAGATTTTGAAATCTCAAAATCCCCCCAAAAATATAACTTATGTTCTGTCTACATGGAGGTGTAAATAGGAGTAATGGGATAACACTAAAAAAAGGAAAATTTAATTAGAGTGAATAGCAGAAAAAGCTTCCTGCAAAGAGTAGATGAGCAATTGCTTGTGAGTTCTCAAGCTAGATTGGCTACAACATAACAATATGTACTATGGTGAATAATCTTGCATTGGCCAGGGAATGAAGGGATCAGATATTAACAAATAGAGCTTTACTGTTCCTATTTTCTGATACTTTGCGAATATTATAACCTAGAATCATGATGTTGTGACACAAACATTAGGATGTAATAAATTTTCCCTGCAAGACTAACAGTTAAACCTAGAAGCTGCATTAGTTCTATTACCTTTGCCAGCTCAACTCTATTTTGCCACACATTACTGCTCATTTGCTGGCTTAAAAATGTGCTTTCTTAATTACACGAGTTGAAATGTTGGCTGGGTGTGAAAGCAAATCATTTGAACTTTTCCATTTGAACTGTGTGAATCAATAAATTGTTGTTTATATCTTTTTGCATGTTCACCTCTGTTTCCATCCTTGCAAAGAAGAAAATCCCATGTAGATAAAGATAAAAGGCTCCCCCTATTGGATAGAAAGGGAGTTATTACTGACAATCTTTCTTTTAACTTATGTTTGTAGTGTTGTTGTCGCTGTGCTGGTCCCAGGGATATTAGAGAGACTTGTCCCTCTTTTAACTCACTTCATTTTTAACATTTTATTCATGAAGATGTACTGCTTCTGATATTGTTTTATTAAGATGACAGGTTCTTAATGCTTGCTTTGTTACTGAATTTTGGAGATTTTCATACTTGGAGATGAAACAATAGAAATAATTTTCATAATCTTAAGCAAGGTGCAAAAATATTACTAGTAAACCATCAGATTTATAGAGGAAATGTCCCAGGCTGTACAGATAAGTTGTTTAGGGGGGGGTTGTGTTTTTCCCTAAAGCTGCAATGTACAATCTGTGTACTATACTCAAAGATGATAAAATCAAATGTCTGTGAGGCAGTGTAAAGAAATTTTATGACATTTCAGATCATAAACAGCTTCTACAAGCTGACTGTATGTTATAATTGTTTAACTTAATCATCAATTTTTAGTATGAAAGTTCTGATATGCAGAGTTGGTTTCAAAGAAATAAGGTGAACTGCAAAGCTTGCAAAACAAAGCATGCAAACTATTTTAAGGCCTTCTCCAGAGGAAAACATTCTCCATAGGCCTCTATGACTATACAGCTGCAGAGGCTGCTCTCTCTTATGAAGGAGTAGTTCTCCCATTGTCTCCAGTCTAATGAAAATACCTAGCTGTTACACAGAGCTTTTCATCAGTGGGTCTCAAAGCAGTTTACAAAGGTCAGTATGATTATCCCCATTTTACAGATGGAGGAACTGAGGCACAGAGATGTGAATTGCTTGCCCAAATTCATCCAACAGGCCAGTGGCAGAGCTGGATATAAAACCCAAGTCTTGCCTACATGTCTGTCCAGTGCTCTAACACGAGCCAGCCATTATGTAGTCAGCCGACATGAACTCCTTCCATTCTTCTGACCTTTATCTAAGAACAACTGTAGCATGAGTCTTATTAGTCCTGGGGTAAATCTGCACCACTGCATGTACACAGAATTCATGTCCACTGCAGATTTCTTTGCTTCCCCGCAGAAAAAATGGCGTCTGACAGGGAAGCCGTAAGAGCGGTCACACGCCCCTCCCCAGCAGTGCAGGCATGTCATTTTGGGTGCCTGGAGCAGCTGGCGGAGACGTACATCATGGGGGGGGGAGGGTGAAGCCACGACCGGTGGCTCCTACCCTTTGCCAGGCTCAGCTGCTAGACCTGGCTGGGCTGGGGGAGGACAGGACTTTCTATTCCCCTGTAAGGAGTAGCTGGGGCTGGTCAGACCCACACCCAGAAACCTCCCCTGGCTGCAGAAAGCTCCACGCCCCATTGCTCCTCAGCCATAGAGGGAGGGGTCACTACACAGGGAGCTGCACCCCTGTCCACCCAACTCCTGTGCATCTGGACCTCTCATACCGTAACGCCCTGCTGAGCCTCGTCCCCCTGCACCCCTTCACCAAGCCTACCACACTCAACCTCCCACTGTGCCGACCTTCACCCACTGCATCCAGAGTCCCCTTGCACCCAGATCCCCCAGCCGAGCTCCAACCCCCCCGCACTCAGACCCCTCAGCTGAGCCCCAACCCCCTACCTCCACAGCCAGACCACCCCCCGCTGAGCCCCATGCACTCAAACCCTCAACCCGACGAGCCCCACCCCCCTGTACCTGGACCACCCTAATGAGCACTCAGACGCTCACCCACTGAGCCTCAACCAGCTGCACCCAGACCCCCACCCCACCAAGCCCCACTTCCCTAGCACTCAGACCCCACTGCTGAGCCCCTGACACCCAGACCCCTGCAACTAATGCCATTCCCCCATACTCAGACCCCCCCACTGAGCGCCAACCACCTTCACCTGGATCCCCCTGCAGGGTCCCATTGCCCCTGCACCCAGAATCCCCTCAGTGAGCCCCTGTGCATCCCAATCCCCCCCCCCCACACACACACACACGCACACACCCAGATGGCCCCACATAGAATCCTCTCAGTCCACACCTGGATCCCCCCACACTAAGTCCCTCCACACTTGGATCCTGCTGGGCTGAGCCTGCCCGCCCACACCTGGTGTGCCAGGGGCAGGGTCCCAGGGTGTTTCTGGGGTGGGCCTGGCCCTTGCTCTGTGTCAGGGTCAGGTGGAGTCTCACCGCCAAGTCCATGTCCCGGGGGGAGCTGCAAGGTGATCTCCCACCTCCATGCAGCCAGTGGCCTGTGCTTCCCACTACTGTCATGCCTCCCCATTTATTCATTGACAACATTTGCAGAATTTTAAAGTATTGTGTGCAGAATTCCGTCAGGAGTTGTTTTGTGTCTGATACAGCCCTCCCGGAACTATAACCTGTATTCTTCTTCGAGTGCTTGCTCACGTCGATTCCATTCTAGGTGTGTATGTGCCCACGTGTGCCGTCCTCAGAGATTTTTGCCTTAGCGGTATCCATAGGGTTGGCAGTGGCGCCCCTTTGAGTGCCGTGCTCATGTGCCAGTGTATCAGGCGCTGCTGACCCAACACCCTCTCAGTTGCTTCTTACCGCCCATGGGAGTTAGTCAGAGTGCCCTTCCTTGCATTGCAAGGGCTAGCGGTTTTTTGTCTACTGACTTCGAGCCTTAAGGCCTTGTCAATAATTTGTTTATAGTAGTTAGTGTTAAGTGTAATTAGTAGTTAGCAGTTAGGGTTCCAGGGGGGACTTCACCCCAGGCAGGGCATGCCCCAGGCTCCAGGGTATAAACCTTGCGCAGACTGCCACAGGCCTATGCCTCAAGTGCTTGGGGGAACCACACATTAGAGATAAGTGCTGAATCTGTAAAAACTTACGGCCCCGCATGCAAAAGGAGTGGGATATTCGGCTACGGGCGCTCCTCATGGAGTTCACCCTGCCAGGACTCGACAAGTACATTGGCCTTGGTGTGCAGTGCACCCCCGTCACTGGGGCCCAAAGAGAAGACCAAAAAGCATGGCTCCCCAGCACAAGGCAAAAAGGGCCATGGGTCATCGGACAACAGACCTGCTTTGGGCCACCCAGCCACTCTGAAGCTGCACGCTTGTACCTCCCCAGTCAGGACCCTTAGCCCCATGAAGGGTCCACCACCAACTTCCAGGAGCGGCATGGGACCTAAAACCTTGACTGACGCATTCACAGGCTCCCCCAGCGCTGAGCACAGGCCTTCGCCAGCAGTACCTGCCTCAGGAACCGGCAAAGGCTCCCCACAAGGGCAAACGAGTCCCTAAGACCACTCAGTCAGCAGTGGAGTGACGCCAATCCTCCAAGACGAAGCAGCGCTCTCCACCTCCGCACTGCAGATCGCCAGAGTCACAGCCCAGACCTTCTGGGGCTCACCCCCAGTCACTGGTCTCCGCTGACTTGACATGGATTGCCTAGAGGAAGACGCCAGTCTCCATACTACCAATGCCGGTCACCCTCTCAGTACAAGTCCCGATCGCCTGCCTCGTGGGAGCGCTCCACATTGCGTCCCCAGTTCCCATGTCAGACCTGATCTCCCATGTGAAGAACCACCCACTTATCATGGCTCACACCTGCCTGCGATTGCTAGGCCACATGGCTGCCCGGGACCAAGAATGTGCTAGCACAGAGGTGGGCAAACGACAGCCCTGTGGGATCGTCTTGCCCAGCCCTTGAGCTCCTGGCCTGGGAGGCTAGCACCCAGCCCCTCCCCTGCTGTCCCCGCTCCGCTGCAGCCTCAGCTCGCCATGCCGCCAGCACTCTGGGCAGTGGGGCTGCGAGCTCCCGCTGGGCAGCGCAGCAGCGGGGCTGGCTCCAGCTGCACGGTGCGGCTGCCAGACATGCCGCTCAGAGCAGCATGGTAACAGGATGGGGAGCAGGGGGGTTGGATATGGGACAGAGAGTCCCAGGGGGGCAGTCAGGGGACAGGGAGCAGAGGGCAATTGGATGGGGCAGAGGTTCTGGGGGTGGGGGCGGTCAGGGGATGGGGAGCAGGGGGGGTTGGATAGGCGTGGGAGTCCCAGGGGGCCTGTCGGGGGCAGGGGTGTGGCTAGGGGGCGGGGACAAGGGACCGTGAGCAGGGGGGGTTGGATAGGGTTGGGGTCCCGGGGGGGCAGTTAAGGGTCAGGGGTCCCAGGAGGGGGCAGTCGGGGACAAGGAGCAGGGGGGTTGGATGGGTTGGGGATTCTGAGGGGGGGCAATCAGAGGGTGGGAAGTGGGAGGGTGCAGAGGCCAGGCTGTTTGGGGAGGCACAGCTTTCCCCACCCGGCCTTCCATACAGTCTTGGAACCCCAATGTGGCCCTCCCGCCAAAAAGTTTGCCCATCCCTGTACTAGCAGATCACCTCAGCAGGACCTTCTCATCTTGCCAAAAGTGGTCGCTCCATCCAGAGGCAGCCAGTATGATCTTCCAAAAGTGGGGAACTCTCAAAGGTGGACTTGTTCGCATCCCGCCAGATCAGGAAATGCCATGTCTTCTGTTCCCTCTGGCAGATGGACAGGGGTTCCCTGTCAGATGCTTTCCTGCTTCCATGGTCGGGAGCCCTGATGTACGCCTTCCCGCTGGTACCATTGATCCACAGAGTCCTCATAAAGATCAAATGGAACAGGGTGAGGGTAATCCTGATAGCCCCCGAGTGGCCTCGCCAGCATTGATTGGCATGCTGCTGGACATTTTGGTAGCCGCGCCTCTGGACTAGCCCTCTGTGTCTGGACTGTTAGGGGGCTTATTCCTTCACCCACTTACTTCCCTGGTCCTTCTCGCATGAACAGAGAGCAACAATACCCAAAGTCCAAAGGTGCAAACAATTCGATGTTTATTGGGGTGAACTTCCAGGAAGCATGATTCCAGTTTCCTTCCTTAGTATCCTCCTTCCCAGCTCTGACACCACAGAGCCTTATACCTGTGTCCCTGTTCCCATTCCTGCCCTTAGCCAAGCATGATTCCAATTTCCCCACCCCCATTCCCTGTTCCCATCCCCCACACACACACTCACCCACGCACTCAATTCCTGATTGACTGCAGACTATATAGTAAAACTTGAGTTCTGCTTAGCTATGCCTTAACCAATCATTTTCCTGAAATTTAACTAACCAATCCTAACATATTGTAACATGATTATGTAACCAATTATATCCCACCACCTTAATTAGTTTACACCCAGCAAAATTAATTATACAGCAGACAGAAACAATCACAGAACCAGACAGAGATTATACAGACAAACAATAGCAAAGTGGGAACTATAATGACAAAACAATACAGAAGTGAGAATTTCACATCCCAGCTATTGATAAGTGAGTTCTTGCCAGACAGGATGCTATCAAACTAAGTTTCCTTTTACATTTTCTAGGCACTTCCCTTTCTCCAGAGGTGATAGGCACTATCAGGACAGGATTGTATTCCTAACAGCCCCATAGCACCTTATTTCAATGTGACTAGTTTGGAATGTGAGGATGTGACCATTGGCTTCCCAGCTATGGCAGCCTCTGCTGCTTAGCCAAAGGCCTTAGCCTAAGAACAGGGCCTCAGACTGTCACAGTGAGAGAAGGCCCTTACACCAGCAGACAGTGATTTTGATTTTTTCTTTTATACCTCTATAACTAGCCAAGTGATAAGAATACACCTAAATTCTTAGAGTACAGGCCTTTACAGGCAGGCCTGAATATCTATATCCTAACACGGACCTGCTGTCCCAGAACCACGGCAGTCTGCTGCACCCAAACCTGGAGGCGTTGCACTTGACAACATGGCTGCTTCATGGCTGAATGCGGAAGAGTGTGAATGCTTGACCCATGTGCAACAGGTCTTGCTGGGTAGCAGAAAGCCCTCCACTAGAGCGACTTACTGGGCGAAGTGGAAAAGATTCACATGCTGGGCTATAGATCAGTGCGACCGGGCCGAGCAGGCCTTGCTGCAGGTGATTCTGAATTATCCTCAAACTTCAGGCCTTGTTCCTGTCATCTACCTGGGTCCACCTGGTTGCTATTTCAGCTTTCCACACATCTCTCCCTCCCGTTCTAAGGAAGATCGGTCTTCGCGCATGACATGACGGCCTAGTTCTTGAAAGGTCGGAGCATCTTTACTGTCATGTCCGGGATCCTGTCTCTCCCCTGGGATTTGAATTTCATGCTTATGGGGCCTCCCTTCGAACCTCTGGCTTCCTGCTCTCTTCTCCTTCTCTCCTGAAGGTTGTGTTCCTGGTGGTGGTTACGTCCTCCCGCAGAGTGTCTGAGGTCAGAGCGCTTACATCAGAACCACCCTATATGGTGTTCTACAAAGATAAGGTCCAGTTGCAGCTGCACCCAGCATTCCTGCCTCAGGTAGTTTCCCAGTTTCATACTGGCCAGGACTTTTTCTTTCCGAAATCCCATAAATCTGAAGAGGAGAGCAGGTTACACGCTCTGGACATCCGGAGGGCGCTGGCCTTCTATATCGATAGGATACGGCCGTTCCATAAGTCAACGCAGCTGTTTATTGTGGTGCAGACAGGATGAAAGGTTGCTCAAAGGATTTAATCCTGGATCACAGCCTGCATCCGATACTGCTACGAGCCAGCGAGTGTGCCTCCACCGGTGATAGTCGAAGCGCACTCAACTGGAGCGCAAGCGTCATCAGCGGCTTTCTTAGCCTAGGTGCCGATCCAAGAGAGCTGCTATCTGGTCTGTCCACACGTTTACATCCCATTATGCACTGACCCAACAGGCTTGGGATGATGCTGGCTTTGGCAGGGCAGTGCTGCAAAACCATGAACTTGGAGCCCACCTCTATTGGCACTGCTTGTGAGACACCTAGAATGGAATCGACATGAGTAAGCACTCGAAGACAAAAAACTAATTACCTAGCTTTCATAACTGTTCTTCAAGATGTGTTGCTTATATCTATTCCATTACTTGCCCTCCTGCCCCTCTGTCGGAGTTGCCAGCAAGAAGGAACCAAGGGTGTAGGGTCGGTGGTGCCTGATATATCGGCACATGAGCACAGCACTCAAGGGGGCCCCACTGCCAACCCTATGGATACCGCTAAGGCAAAAATATCCGACAACCGTGCACATTGGCACGTGCACACCTAGAATGGAATGGACATGAGCAACACATCCTGAAGACCAACAGGAAAGGTAAGTAACCAGTTTTGGGGCAGGGTATGGTCTTGACCTAACACAGTACAGACGCTTCCCGGTTTACACAAGACCCGACGTACACAACTTCGCACTTACAGAAAAAGTTCCATAAACCAGAAATAGGATTTTCGAGTTGCAGAAATTGTTGTGTAACGTATGGGTATGTTTTTCCAACTTAAGCAAAATTTGAGTTATGGAAGGCTTTCCGGAACGGAACAATTCTGTAAGTCAGGGGGTGTCTGTAGCTGTTTCCTGTTGAATTTCTGTATTCTCGTATGGCAGTCATGCTGTGGGGGAACGTCATCAGGATGGGGGAGTAAAAAGCAGATGCCTCTGTGATCCGAAAGGTTTCCCAGACTTTTAGCAACTTAAGGAAGAATTTTGAAGGGACTGTGTGAATTGGACTCTACCATAATGAATGCTGACAGAGGAGAGAAGCCTCTCCTTGACAGTCCCAAATCAGGAACTAAAGTGAGGGTAGGGCCCATTGGAGCAGCAATTGAAGGTTTGACCTGAGGAAAGATTTCTTGAAAGTAAGTATATTAAAAAGTTAGGCCTAGTTCTTGTCTATCCTACTTCTTGAGGCCATGCAGAGGGATTGCTTTGCCCTAGATTTATGGCAACTCCCCTAGTTTGTGATTTAAGATGAGGGAGACAGTCCAGCACAGTGAGTTGTGGGAGGCAAGGAGCCAGTCAATACACATGAACTGCCCAACCCACATTCATGTCTGCAATGGGAATTTTACTTTCTTTGGGCTGCAGGTAAAGCAGCCCACTACTTAGTTGAAAAATGTAACTTTGTACGCTTTGTGCTCCCAGAAAGCAAAGACTTTTTCATTTATATTGGGCCACTTTATTGCAAATCCAGAGTGGTCCAGCTTCAGATCCAGCAGAACCAATGCATTTTTGCTGCATAAGTTAACAAGGTGGAGACCACAGACAGGGTCTTGCTGGTCTCTACACGCTCCTGAGCTCTGTTTCTGAAGGTCTCCCTGTACCCTGACATGTAGATTGTGCTACAATTTTGTGAACTATATGCTTATTTTACCCATCAGCTAGTAATAATGTAACTGATGGATAAAATAAGTACCTTTCATTAATATTTTCCTCAAATGTGGCTTGCAAAGGCCTTAGCCTTGTGACACTGCTTAGCAAAAATTGCAGATAATCTTGGAGTTCATGCTCTTGTTAAGCAGAAATTGGTACGGGTCTTACTGATCTTAAAATACACAGATGGATGGATATAATAATCTTTATATAGAGAGCCCTGCAAATCCACGGAGCATTTTTGTGGATAGTGGAGCGGATGCAGATACAACGGCACAGGGCTCTATGGATCTGGAGTGGAGACAGAGACTCATTTACACAGGGCCGAGCCAAGCTGAGCCTTGCCTAACCAAGTCCCAAACCACTTCAGAGGAGCTTTGCCTCTTCCCAGCACCTGCTGGGTGGCTTATAAAGTGCAGCCGGGTCCCCGGTCTCCATTTGCGGCAGCAGCAGCCACTTCCCCCCACCATTGGGGCTATGAAGCCAGGAAACACATCCAGGAAAAGGAAATGCAATTTCTGACAGAACCTGGAGTGCTTTAAATAGTGGTAAAAAGTCATCTCTGCGGGCTGGGAGCAGCAAGAAGGGAGAGTGAGAGGGGAAGGGGGAAAAAGGAAAAAAGGGAGGGAGACAGGGGATGGAGAGAGCATGAAGTACCAAGGAGCCAGGCCGCCTGGCTGACGGCTTGGGGAGCAGAAGGATGAAAATGAGCCAGGGGAGAAGTAGGAAACAGGAGCCCATCCCCAGCCTCTCAGGCTGGGTCCCCGCAGGGAGGGCAGACCCATAGGTGCAGCAGGGGCTCCAAGCCTGGGCCCCGTCCTGTCCCCCGGGGCGGCAGGCCCGATACCTGGCAGGTACATGTTTAGCAGCAGCAGCTGGGCTCCAGTGCCATGCCTCATGACAGTGCCTGTCCCACAGCATCCAGCTTGGGCATCCTGGGGGGGGGGGGGGGGGGGGGGAATTCTGGGGATTAGCCCAGCATGGTTCAATGCTGCCTTGCACCCTTCCTTCCACTAACAGAGGCATCGTACAGCCTCTCATGACTCTGTACTCCTGCCAGGTCTCTTCTGTGTTTTCCCTTCCCTTCAAGCTCTCAAAGTCTCTCTCAGGGGTGGGGCAGTCCTCACACCCACTGCCCTGACTATTTCACTCCTGTAGTGACTCAGGCGGTCTTCCCGTTCACTGCCACTCTGCAGTGTATGGAAGGGGAACCCAGGCCCATCCTCTACTCTGGGTTCCAGTCCAGAGCTCTACTGTGAGCAGGTAAGATCTGGTTCTTCCCAAAAAAGAACATAAGAATGGCCCTACTGGGTCAGACCAAAGGTCCATCTAGCCCAGTTTCCTGTCTTCCAACAGTGGACAGTGCCAGGTGCCTTAGAGGGAATGAACAGAACAGGTAATTCAAGTGATCCATCCCCTGTTGCTCATTCCCAGCTTCTGGCAGCTTATTGCCAGGTTGGTGGTAGAAGGTGACCCAAAAGTGAATAATAGCCTTTGCCTCTTTATCAGGCTGTGTATGGAACAAGCTCACTTCCTGAGCACCTCAGCTATAAGAGAAATTGCTTAGAATAGTGGTTCCCAAATTTTCGTATGTGGAGCCTTGCTGATGTATCTCAGTTCCTACTGTAGTTACATTAAAAGCTAAAAATAATCATTCTAATATGAACAAGCTTTAATGACTAGAGATGTTGATATCTAGTGTGATTATGTGGTGTACATCATCTTGCATGGGAGATAATATGTGGCAAAAGGCACAAGTACACCCCAACCTTTAAATTGGTGGAAAGGAGGTGGTAACAGAGTATGACAGTTTTCTCTTTTTAATCATACTGACCTTTAAAGATCCCATGGCACTTCATGCAAGTGTAAAGGAATCAACCCTGCTATCTTGGCCAGATTCCAATTTGAGTAATTACAATTCTGCCTACCTAAAATTCCCCTTGCAGGAATTTCACTTGGCTACTACATTCAGTTCCCTTCCTAAACTATTCCTGTGCATTGTTAAACAGCTGCTTTCTTCTACCCCTGGGTTTTCTTCATTCCAAAAGGAGATGACGCCTATATTTTGTTTATGAATCACTCTGGGCGAAAAAAGTACTTGCTTCATGTAAGTTGTTTCCTTCAACTGCCTTTCAAAAACACCTTTTTTAAAATGTGGATTGATGACTGAATTACAGCTGAATTCTTAACCTGCAGAGGAAAATGAAGAATCCTCTCTCATCTATTCTTATTTTCAATTAGTTTATGCATAAAAATAAATTTCAAACACACACACGCTACTGTCAGTTACTGTCCTGTCCTTTAAGAGTGGTTGCATTTTACTTTGTTATTCTGTAGTAGAGATGATGGATTTATTTTTAATTTATACAGAATTACCTTTAAAATGGCACATATTGGTTCAAGAATGGTTTGGATATAAAAATTTAGGGGACAAAAGGATATATATTCTTAGAATATATTGTCCTCATTGCAATCAACAGGAAATCGAAACCTCCTTAACCGGAGAAGAAATACATGTCACTTCATTTGCTTATTTGGCAGTTTGTTCCTTAAATGCCTTTCTAAAGAGATTTTTCCTGGTGTTTATTTAAATTATTTTTTATTATTTACAGCTAACCATGTGCTAAAGTTTGGAACGCTTGTCAGCACTTCAAATACCTACGATGAATCTGGAGTTGTGACCATAGAAACAGATAAACCGTTGCTGTGGACAATGGGTATCAAAAATAAGCAAAATGCTTAAGATTACAACTGCCTTTTTTTCAGCTGACTGAAGACTTTAAACATGTTGGAAAATTTCACTCATTAACAGAAACAATTATTGTGGCAGGAATCAAAATAAAATTCTTTTTTTTTTTTCCTTTGGAAGACCAGAGGGAAGGGAAAGATAGTGGAGTTTAATAAGTCAAGTGAAAAATCTTTAGGAAGATAGTAGTGACAAAACTGACTGAATAACTCATTCTAGTTCTGTGCATAGGACACATGCACTTCCTAAACCAGCAGCACTGAAAGGGACTAATGGGCATAGACTGACCGACTCTTACTCCTTGCAGGAGTGTGTCCATATTAGGTTTTAATATTACTGTTAAATCAGTGGTTAAAGAATCTCTTCTCGAGTCAAATTTTAATTGATGTATTATGTATATTTTTGACTTATACAAAATTAGTACAGCAGTATTGTAAGTAATCCTTTTGCTGTTTAATGTGACTAGAACAGGCTGATCTTCTGCCCTGCTGTTTAGTAACATAGATTTTAAGTCTACTTCACTTGAGTTAATTGCAAATTTTAAAGGAAAACAGCAATAAATACCACTGCAGTGAAGCTCAGAATAGCAGGCTGAGTATTTCTTTTAATGCTGCTGTCTGTGCTGCCATTTTACTTCTACTTTCCAGCATTAGGTACTATTTACAAACTTCTAATTAACAGAAGGTAAGCAGCATTCAACTAATCAAGTGCTCGTAAACTATCAGTGTGCAAGCTTTTATAGATTAAAACGTTCAGACTTGTCACAACTGTATGAGCTTTGTAGGCAGAAGTTCATGCAGGGTCTTTAAACAACTGGATAAAATTGCATTTTAATTTGGTTATCACAGCAGTCTCTTCAAATTTTACACACGGGTATATTTTCTTTTAAAGGGTTTGTTAATTTAAGGTGGCACAGAACGCATACATCATTGAATAGATGCTAAACACGATGGTATATAACAAATTTAGTGCTAATGTTGGTGTCAAGTTGCACCATCTTGAAAAGCGCTGTAAAGACAGTAGTGGAATCCAAAACTGTTTGGTAAGGAAGGATAAGGGCCCTGAGCTGATCTGTAAGTACGTCTGTAATATATGTATTTCAGTTGCTGCCTCTTAAAGAGAGTGTTTAGAACAAGATCTGAAAAACTAAACTACTTTTTGTAAGTAAAACCAAAGATCACATCAATTTAAAGACTAGAGCAAAATCTTTTCAGCTTGTTTCGTGCTTTTAACAGCATTTTATACAGGCACATTCCCCCTCCACCCCCCAGGTTACAAGACACAATATAGGAAAATGGAAGTAGGTTAGTATTTTTAACCTGAATAGATTTAGAGTTGGTTTTTAGTACCACCTAATGCTGGGCCAAAAGTAATATGTAAAAAATTATTCTACTGCTGAAAGCAGTAAACCAAGAAAGGCAGTTCAGTCACCTTACCTCATCTTGTACAACTAGCAGCACACAGTGATAAGTTATTTACTGAGCCTAGAAAGTTCAAAGAGTCAGTAAAACAAAATGAGACCAACTCAGATATCAAGCTTGTTTTAAATCTTAGCCTGGTTTATAGCAGTAAACAAACAAGATACAGACTTACGGAATATTAGTAAGCAAAAAAGCCCCCCACACTCCACCCCCATTGTCCATCACTCCAAACTTCAGGTAACAGATCTTGATGAGTGTTCAGCCACCACTGTAGAACAAGAGAATTTGATCAGTGTCAAGTAAGACTGCTATCTTAAGTTACATCATCCCATTCTAACTGGAACAAAGTCCCCACTATGCCTTAAAAACAGCACAGACATTACACAGCTCCTTCTCTGAGACAGGTTTCTTAATTTGAGGATCATACCACTCTTGCTCCAAAAGGGGTAGTAAACAGATATCAGAGGAGTCCCGATACTTTTGCTGTAATATGCGTCCCTACTAGGGAAATGATTGAGAACAACTTTTGGCAAAACAATTGCTATTTTAACCAATTAAGAAGCCTTAACTGAAGTGTTTGAAACCTTCAATATCAGTGATTTTTGTAGTGCTACTTACCAGATTGATTTAAGGTTCAATGTTCATATGCAAAAGCTTAATACACAAATTGTGGTGTATTGTACAAAAGTTATGATTATGTAAAATTGGAAACACTGCTTTACTTTTAATAAAGGTATTTTTAATACTATTTATTAGCTTTGTTGGGTGACTTCTTCCAATACAACCTCAAGACTATATGGCTCATTTATACACATTCTCTGCAAGTGTTCAGGTCACTTGGTGAAATTTCTAAAAATTTCGTGAAAAGTTAAAAGAATGCAAAATCCAAACAAACTATCCACTGTATTATCTAAACATGCACTCATTTTAAATAAGTCTGCATATTTATATTGTGTTTTGACAAATAAAGCTTCTATTTTCAAAGTTTCAATTATTTTGGTAATTTATTTCAAAATACCTGTCAACAATACACACAATGACAAAAAAAGATTCCCCCAGGAGTTAAAGAAACCCTCTGACAACCCAGTTCCTGTTGGGAGGTATTGGAGGGGGCTGTGTGGGGTCCCCAGATCCCAGACACCTGCACTCCCCTCCCTCCAAGCCCAGACTCACTCAGGAACATATACACCCCTCCTCCCAGAGCCCAGCTGCACGCACCCCCAAATTCTTTACTGTCCCACCATGGGACTGTGCAACCCTGCTCTTCCTCACCCTCTGCCAGAGCTGGGTCTCCCAGGCCCTCTCCTGTCCCCAGAAGAATGAGGATCAAGCTGAGCAGCCTGGCACACCACTTACTGTAAGCTGTGCTCTGCTGAGTCCAGTGGCCCCTAGTGGTGGCCAGCAGCTCTGCAGCCCAATTCTGCCTGGGAAATATGTAATTCTGCACAAATTCTGCATTGCACAGTGATGCAGAATTCCCCCGGAGTATTTAAATGTTCAACATTTAGCTTCTAAACCTCTTCGGCCATCTTCTCTCATCTACAAGTGCAATGATAGTACTAAAATTTTGCAGTATATTATTTAGTAAACAAAAGATGAAGCACTAATATCTGAAAGCAAAATCGATTTACTGAAAACTCCTAAATGTTTACAAGATATATATAAAGTTGCTGAAGTGCTCATGTACTATAGTGATGGGGGCCACATAAGTTATTGGATAAATGAATACCAAAAGTTATGTTCATTGAAATACTAAGTTTAGTTATCAGTTCAATTCTGAACACTGTGTTATTCTTGTTCGGATACTAGCATTAGCCTTTTATCAGATTTACTTACACAATGATGTTGTTGATAGGGATATGGATCAATTTCACAAAGAAACCAATAAATCCCATTATCGCAAAACCTATTGCTGTTGCCATGGCAATCTTCTGGAATTCTGCAATTTAAGAAATTATCGGTTTTAGTCCTGTAAATTTAAACCTACCACTTAAAATGCAGATTAGGTTACTACAATGACCATGGAGATTTGTGCCTTTGAAAGTTTCTCCCAATGTTAAGATAAAAGACACTTTAGAAGTGTCATTTAGATGGTAATGCCCAGAGACAGACAGTTATTTCATTTCTAAAAATAACCCAAGTTTTATTAATGCTAGGTTTCCAGGGATTAATACTTATAGGATTACAAAATATAGAATCATGCATTACTTAAAGCCAGATAAGCTAACCTGAACTTTTAAGTCACTGACAATACTGTAAACAAAGTACTTAAGCATTCAATTTCCAAAAGAAAATAAGCGAAATCAAGTTAGTGACAATGGAAAAGATTAATTTGAGCAGACTAAACATCAGGATGTGAAGTGTCCATAGAAACCATCAAAAGGATTCTGAAATTAAGAAATTTACATTTCAGAACACTTCAGCTGTGTAGAGTGCTTCAGAAACTCACTACCATACTGCTATCACAAGTTTGACTTCAGCAAAATGTATACCAGGAAAAAAAAAAAAAACTTTCAAATTAGTTTGGTTATATGCAGAATTAAGTGCATCTCATGATTTTTCAGACAAAACTGGTTTGCTACATAAATGCAGAACTGAGAGAATCAGTCAACGTGAAAAATAGACATCAGTATGCCTATAAACACATGAAGTTCCTGTTCTTTGTGTTTCAGGCAATATCATAAGATAGAAAACTGAAGCGAAATGAGCATTATGGCCCTAGTTTTTTTGCATACTTTACCTTTTCTGTCTGGCTTAGTGCATCTTTTAACAAGCCTGATGGAATCTTTTACAAATTGACGACTTGGCTCAACAAATTGCATTACTTGATCCATGATCGCCTGCAAGAGTGTTACATTTTAATACACAGATTGTTGCAAGAATCATTTTGAAAAATCATTTCACATCTTACATAAAGAGGCAAATCCTGCCTTTGCCCCTCTGCTGGTCTTCTTTAATGTACATTAAACATTGAATGTGAAAATTGTTAACACTTTAATCACACACAAGGTCAGGATTCTATGTTTTTTTTTTAACAAAGATGTTAAAAATCCGTATTTTGTTGCAGGGTATGTTCCTTTTTCTTGTGGAATTAGATCGCCCAACATTTGATATATTCACACTAGCTTTTATTATTTGTATTACCACACCGGCTAGGAGCCGCAGTCAGGAAGCAGGACCCTGCTGTGATTCACTACTAGGTACTACTCCCTGAAGAAGAGGAATGACTCGCCAAGCTCTCCACGGGGGGTGTCGAGGGGGACAGGGAGCTGGCAGAGGGAACGGGGCGGGAGGAGGGAACCACGGGCGCTGCCCAGGCTCAGGGCTAGGCGGGTTTATAGCCGGGATTTTGCGGACCACCCACAACCGAGGCTTTCGCCAGACTCCCGCTCCCTTTTCCCTTGACACCCGCTCCACTTACGGAGGGCGCCGGCCCCAGCCCTCCAGGCCAGCCCCAGACACGAGCGCAGCGACCCCCGGGCCCGCTGCGAGGCTCGCCGGCCCGTCACAGCCCCAGGAGCGGCCGCAACGTAGGGGAGGGGGGGAGGGGGGTCAGAGACGGCGGGCCCCCCCCTCACCGCTCCCGCCCCGCTCAGAGCTACCGAGAGGGAGCCGGCGGCGAGCGCCCAGCGCGCTGCCCCCGGGGACCCCGCACGGAAAGCGGCGGCGCTCGGCCGCCTTGGCTCCCCGCGCAAGAAGCGCCGTCCCCTCCCGCACCGGCCCCCTGGCGGAGGAGCCGCTCCCGCTCTCACCTCGGGCTCCGGGACCGAACGAACCGCTCGCGCTAAGGACACGTAGCAACTGCAGACTCCACGGCCGAGGAACCGGAACAAGAAACTTGCCCCGGAACTGACGCCCCCCTCTCCAGGCCGCCGTCACAGGCTCCCCGCTGGGCCCACGGCAGCATGAGAGAGGACCCCTCCCCTCCCGAAGGCATGCGCTCTGAGGCGCTGTGGCAGGCCACGCCCACTCCCTTGTGGGTGGGGAGAGGATGGGCATTGCGATCTGCGGCTGCGCAGATGGAGAGCGTTAGGCGCTGAAGAAGGGACGGGGGGCGTGGAGCGCTGGAGTGTGGTGCGCGCGACACCGCCCCCGCGCGCACCTCTCTCGCTTCTGTGTGTAGGTTTCAATACGGCCCATCGCCCCGCTGGTCCCCGTCGTTGTTGGGGGAGCTTGGGGACGTAACAGCCCCCGTTCTCGTTTTTACTGACTGGTTACATTGCCATAATGGAGCGTCCCATAGTAGCAGCAGCGCTGTGGTGAGCCACTGTGTTAATTGTATTGCAGGAGAGACTGTGAGCCCCATTCAGATATGAGGATCCCGGCACTGTGCAAGGTGCTGTACAAAAGTAGAGCAAAAAGAGGGGCTCTCCTTCCTTCTCTGCCCAGGGACTCAATGCACCTCTTGCAAGCATTACCCATCTGGGGAGCCTCTGGGCTAGAGTTTCCCATGGTGGGCTCTTCCCAATAGACAATACAGTGGAGGGGAGTCCTATAGGCAGCCAGTGGGGCAGTGGCTGTTATTTTCCTTGTTTTGACGTGTAAGGGATTTCTGCTGTTTTAAAATAACATGCAAACCCAGGGGCACCATTTTTTTTATTTGTTAGGCAAGAGGAAAATCCCCTGCCCTAATAGAGCTCAAATTTTCACATCTGGTTGCCTGAACTTAGGCTTCAAAATCTGTATTAGGCACCCACACAAAAATGGACAGAATTTTCAAAAGTGCTGAGGAACCCTGGCTTCCACTGGCTTCAGTGTGATTGTCTGGGGGAGAGGGGGATGCTCAGCAGTGGTAAAAATTAGACCTCTTCTATGCACCTGTCCAAATATGTATCAGGAGCCTAACTTCAGACACCTAGGATCCAAAAGCCCAGAGGTAAGTCAAACACATGGTGACTTGGGAGAAGGGTTAGACTCTGGGGGGAGCATAGGCCATTAGAGCAGGGACAAAGGAGAGCCAAGAGGATATGGGGGAAATGAAATCAGTATCTTACATGTGTGTATACTAAAGCAAGAAATATGGGGAATAAACAGGAAGAACTGGAAATACTAGTGAATAAACACAACTATGACATAGTTGGCATCACAGAGACTTGGTGGGATAATACATGACTGGAATATTGATATAGACGGGTACAGCTTGCTGAGGAAGGAGAGGCAGGGAAAACAGGGAAGAGATGATGCCTTGAGCATCAAAGATGTATACACTTGGACTGAGGTTGAGATGGAAGTAGGCTACACACTTGTTGAAAGTTTGGGTAAGGAGACGAGGGGTAAAAAAGCAAGGGTGATGTTCTGCAAGTTCTTAGAATGCATTGGAGATGATTTTTTATTTCAGAAGGTGGAGAAAGCTACTAGGGGAGAGGCTGTTTTATTCTTATTTTGACAAATAGGGAGGAACTGGATGAGCGTTTAAAAGTGGAAGGCAGCTTGGGTGAAAGTGAGCATGAAATGACAGAGTTCATGATTCTAAGGAATGGAGGAGGGAAAACAGCAGAATAAAGATAATGGATTTCAAGAAGGCAGATTTTATCAAACTCAGAGAGTTGGTAGGTATGATCCCATGGGAAGCAAGACTAAGGGGAAAAACAGTTCAAGAGAGCAGTTTTTCAAAGAGACAAGGCACAAGAAGAAACTATCCCATTGTATAGGAGAGATAGGAAGAGATGACCTTGGCGTAACCAGGAGATCTTCAATGATCTGAAACTCAAAAGAGTCCTACAAAAAGTGGAAACTAGGTCAAATTATGAAAAATAATACAAACATCCTGGAATATAAACAACATGAGCATGTAGGGACAAAATTAAAAGGGCCAAAGCACAAAATGAAATTAAACTAGCTAGAGACATAAAGGGGAACAGGAAAACATCCTACAAATACATTAGAAGCAGGAGGAAGACCAAGGACAAGGAAGTCCCATTACTCAATGATGGGGGAAAGATAATAACAGAAAATGTGGAAATGGAACAAATTTTTTTGTTTCAGTTTTCACCAAGAAGGTTTGTAGCTATCGGACATCTAACACGGAACGACAGTGAAAATGTGTAGGATCTGAGGCTAAAATAGGGAAAGAACAAGTGTCAAGGTTCCTCCCCCACTCTGAACTCTAGGGTACAGATGTGGGGACCTGCATGAAAAACCTCCTAAGCTTATCTTTACCAGCTTAGGTCAAAACTTCCCCAAGATACAAAGTATTCCACCCGTCGTCCTTGGATTGGCCGCTACCACCACCAAACTAATACTGGTTACTGGGGAAGAGCTGTTTGGACGCGTCTTTCCCCCCAAAATACTTCCCAAAACCTTGCACCCCACTTCCTGGACAAGGTTTGGTAAAAAGCCTGACCAATTTGCCTAGGTGACTACAGACCCAGACCCTTGGATCTTAAGAACAATGAAAAAGCATTCAGTTTTCTTACAAGAAGACTTTTAATAAAAATAGAAGTAAATAGAAATAAAGAAATCCCCCCTGTAAAATCAGGATGGTAGATATCTTACAGGGTAATTAGATTCAAAAACATAGAGAACCCCTCTAGGCAAAACCTTAAGTTACAAAAAAGATACATAGACAGAAATAGTTATTCTATTCAGCACAATTCTTTTCTCAGCCATTTAAAGAAATCATAATCTAACACATACCTAGCTAGATTACTTACTAAAAGTTCTAAGACTCCATTCCTGGTCTATCCCCGACAAAGTCAGACTATAGACAGACACACAGACCCTTTGTTTCTCTCCCTCCTCCCAGCTTTTGAAAGTATCTTGTCTCCTCATTGGTCATTTTGGTCAGGTGCCAGCGAGGTTACCTTTAGCTTCTTAACCCTTTACAGGTGAGAGGAGCTTTCCCCTGGCCAGGAGGGATTTCAAAGGGATTTACCCTTCCCTTTATATTTATGACAACAAGTTAAAAATTACTTAGACAAATTGGATGTCTTCAAGTTGGCTGCGCCTGATGAAATACGTCCTAGATTACTCAAGGAGCTGTCTGAGGAGATATGAGCCATTAGTGCTAATCATCGAAAACTTATGGAAGACTGGAGAGATTCCAGAGGACTGGAAGAGGGCAAATATAGTGCCCATCTATAAAAAAATGGGAATAAGGGCAACCTGGGGAATTACAGATCAGTCAGCTTAATTTCAGTGCACGGAAAGATAATGGAACAAATAATCCATCAATTTGCAAATACCTAGAAGATTATAAGGTGATAAGTAAAGTCTTTTTTTTTTTAAGCAGAAAAGAATTTTATTTGTATAACACTTACAAAAATCACCAAAAAGGAAAAAACAAAACTATGCAACAAAACAAAAGCAAACGCAAGGTATACCACAGCAGCCTTCAGGAGGGAGAAGTGTTCAGGCTAGCCTGGGCCCAGAGCAGGGGGGCTTCCTCGACACTCATGGTCTTCCACCCTCCTGAGTTACCTGGTGGTCTAGAGCGGGGGGGGCTTCCTCGACACTCGGGGTCTTCCACCCCCTCGAGTTACCTAGTGCCATGCCCAGTGTCATCGATTATTCCTCTCCTGAGAGTGCCCCACAAGATGGGCACGGCTGCGGGGTGGGCAGTTTGGGGGGGGGGGGGGGGGAGGATGTACACCCACGTGTGATAGGACCCTTCCTAGGTGATGGTGATGATGGTATCCACAGCGGCAATGGCTGGGGCTGGGGTCTCTCACTCTTCCCCTCAATCAAAGGGTCAGATGGAGGGAACCGGACAGGGTCACCGAGCAGAGAACCTCAGACAGCGCCCACCGCTCCTCGAAGGCGTCAAGGGAGTCGGTGGACGCTGCCCAGAGGAACTCCACCCAGATACGTGAATGTACTGAGGATCGGAAAATGGCCCTACAGTTGCAGGATGCTTCATTGACCAACCTCCTCTCTCTGGTTTTATAGATGGCTGTTTTAGCTAGGGCTAGGAGGAGGTTAACCAGGAGATCCTGCGACTTTGTGGGGCCATGGATGGGGAGTGTGTAAATAAAAAGGTGAGGGGGAAAGTGCAGCCAAAAGCGTAATAAAATATTCGTGAGGAGCCGGAAAAGGGGCTGCAGCCTGGCACACTCTAAATATACGTGTGCCAGGGTTTCCCTCACGTCGCAAAAACGGGAAGTATCCGGGATGGGGGTGAACTGCGTCAAAAACACGCCTGTGCTCACAGCTCCGTGAAGGAGCCGCCAGCTAATGTCCCTGACGGGCCTCGGGACCAAGGTGGAATACAGGCTGGCCCACTGGAAGTAACAGTCAACATGGATTTGTCAAGATCATGTCAGGCCAACCTGTTATAGGATGTTGTGTAGTAACAAGATAGATGGGCTGATAACTATTCTAATTCAGGGCTAGTCTACACTGGCAAAGCTTTAACATGGCTTGTGTGGTTGCTCTCCCAGCGCTCTAAAAAAACCCACCGCCACGAGGGGTGTGGCTTCCAGCACTGGTGCACCGTCTACACTGGTGTTAACATTGCTGAAAATTTGTGCTCAGGGGGATGTTTTTTCACACCCCAAGCGAGAAAGTTGCAGCACTGTAAATTGCCAGTGTAGACAAGCCCTTAGTTGTTTAGCAGGACCCCCACCCCATAGACAGATGCTGGAGGGGTAAAAGATCCTATCATCTGGTATTGCTTAAAATAAAATAGATCACGATAAAGGTGTAAAGCAGGTAAGTAATTTATTGAAGGGTAAGATACAGTAGTGGGAGAGGGGGAAGCAACATATATAAAACAGATCAAACTGAATATATAACAGCTCGGTGGTTTATATTCCAAGGCAGGCTTGAAGCCCAGACCCTACCAATTACCATGACAGACTACAGGCATGTGAGTAACAATTAATGTTACTTTCAGATGGATGACACCGAAACACAAAACGGACAGCGTGTCAACTCAGTCTGTCTCAGCTTCAGCGGGAAGGATCCAGAACTTCTGTTGTGATGTTGGAAGCTCACAGGAGGAACTCAGATCAGATATGCTGTTACTCAGGTAAACTCTGACTCCTTGGATCTGTTGATCTTGCCCCTTGAAGACTGCACAGATAGAACTGACATGGGCTGCCTCCAGGGTGGACAGCACCAGTGACTGGCTCACTGGGTTTATATACATCCTTCTGTCTCTGGACAGATTAGTTTAGGGTCAGGTAGTACTTTCTCACCTTTGTGGTTGCAAGGTAGATTAAGCTTCTGCGGCAATCAATCAGGAAATTACGCCTCAGAAAGGGCGCCAAACTAACTGGGGAAGAATGACACAAATATGGAGTTCCAACTACAGCTTACGAAATTCAAGATGGTAATTTCAATAAAATCACAAAATAACATATAAAACCAGTTCTAATAGTACATCAAACAAATACAGCTTACAATCCTAATAGCTTTCTTTGACTGGGTAACAGGCCTTGTGGATACAGGGGAAGCAGGTATATCTTGACTTTAGTAAGATATACCACATAGTAAGGCATTTGTCCTCGGAGGACTGGACAAGAAGCAATTGGCTTAAATTGCAGCAAGGGAAGGTTAGGCTGGGCATTAGGAAAAATGTCCTAACTGTCAGGGTAGTTAACCACTGGAATAATTTCCTAGGGTGGTTGTGAAGTCTCCATCCTTTGAGGTTTTTAAGAACAAGTTAGACAAACACCTGTCAGAAATGGTCTAGTTATTACTTAGTCCTGTGATAAGTGCAGGGGACTGAACTAGATGACCTGTCGAGGTCCCTTCCAGTCCTACACTTCTATGATTCATCAGTATTGCCAATCGCAAACATTCAAAATTCAGTAATTGGGACTACCAAAATCATTAGACTAGCTAAAAATTCATGAGATTTTAAGAAAACTGTATGGGAACCTTTTCCTTTTGCCTTCTGGTTTTTGAGCTTTAGAGAATTGTACTCACTCTTCTACTTTTCATCCTTTCCTTCCTTCCCCTTCATGCCACAAAAACATGCTCCCTCCCCCTCTCTTCCTAGCCCCTTGTGCTTTCCTACAGTCTTGTTTCACTACTGCACTGATGCAGGGGAGATGGAAGAAGTACAGAGGCCAGCAGACAGGTGAGTAGCTAGATGCATATGGTGATGGTGTGGCTGAGTTGTCTATAAGCTTGCCCCTCAAAACACTGCCCGGAGTCAGATGGGGTCTAGTCTCTGACTCCCTGTTTGTGAAGAGAGGTGACTCAAAGTCTCATCTGGATGAGGGAGAGAGAGAACTCCGAGGGAGGAATTGTCCTTGAGGTGCATATTTCTTCAGTCTTTATTCTGGAAATTTGCACTGAGAAAGTTGTCCAGAGTTGGGGAGGGGTGGCATTTGTAAACTTAGATAAAATACTGTTTTTGTAAAAATCAGTCAAGCCCTGGGAAGTGGGTCATTCTTGATTTTCAAGGACATATAGCCACACTATTCAAGGAGCTGTTTAGTTTCAGAGTAGGAGTGGATGGCATGCTTGTAGCACAGGAACAAAATGGTGTCTGCAGTGAAGTGTTTGCAGTTTGTGTTCATGACATGAATAAGTCTGTTTTCGAAGTCTTTGATTTTACCCTTGAACATCTAACCTGAAATCATTATGTGCAATTATGGGTTGTACCATGTCACCTTCTAAAATCAAGGTCCTGAGTTCTTACAGAGCAGATTAGATGAATAGTGATTTGCTGCAAGTCACTTAACTTCTTTAATTTCTGTAAATGGAAATGATAAAACCTATGATAGTGATGTATGGATGGAAAGCACATAAAGCTGTTAAGCATTCTGAATACTTATTATCTTTGTTTCTGCACTCTCAGCTTTGTAGAATACCTTCTGTTTGGTGTTGAGAAGTGCCATAAATTCAGACCTGGATCCTGGAACATGCTCAGTTCCAGGATTTCTCTTGGAAGTGCATTCAACTCCCATTGAGTCCGTGTTGCGGGTTCTCCGCACCTCAGAGTGGGTGGTCTCAAGTTTGTATTACAAAGACCATTTTGGTTTGGAAGACATTTTTGACCTGACACAATAATTTAGTTTTATTTTATGTGGGCTTATCTTGTGAGATTTTATCTGCTTAGCTCACTGATTCACTCTTTTATAGGTCTGATTCTGCTGTTGTTTCACAGCCTGGAATACTGTGGCTGAAACATATTATAAAATTAAATGTATTATTGACCTGATGTATTTCTTTTTCTTTGTTCAAATTACCTGTATAGTCTCCAGGCTGAATTTCTATACTATGCCTTACTTGGGGCAAGAGCTATTGAGGAGCTAACTCAGGAAAGCAGCTGTATTTAGGAAGGGCACATAAGCATCTGCTTAAGGCCCCTTTAAAGTAATGAGGCTTATGCATGTGCATTACTTTAAGCACATGCTTGAATGCCCTTCATGAAAATGCTTCATGAAAATGAAATCAGGATGCTTTCCTGAATCAGGACCTAACTGAAGCTTCTGCTTTCTTGTCTCCGGACCCTCGTGTGGAATGCAGCAATCTGCCTTTTGAATTTGGTAGATCTCTGTCAGCTTGCACAGGCTATCTAGTCAGGTCAAGGTAAGGGGAGGCAATGCGATCCAGTGGACAGAGCACTAAATTTGGAGTTAGAAGGCCTGGATTCTCTTTGTGTGCACCAAGTGCTCTCTCTCTCTCCTCCTTCCATCCACTTTCATGCATATTTCCAGTGACAGTCCCTTCCTTTCTTGTCCTTGACCAGTTATTCCATGAATTAGACTTTAAGGTTTTCAGGGCAAGGATCTTATCTGTTTGTGTATTTATGAAGAGCCAGCTACAAACATTGTAGCAGGTTTGAAAAATTCTACCTGCCCTGGATGACCACTTTTTTGTGACTAAAATATTACTACTCCACCCCAAATTCTCTTAATTTTACTTGTCATCATGATGGGGATGGGGCAAGTAAGTTTTGTGCCTGTACTTGTAAATTTTCATGAGTTTTACGAGGATGAATTTGTGGCAGTAGATAGGTAATAAATAATAACTCTCAGCAGAGATAAACATTTATTATCCTATAGTGTAATATGCTAATGTCGATTTGGTTCTGGATATTCATTGTTTATAAGCGGCAGCCCTGTCTTATATTTTATGTCTCTTCATACGTTTTTAGGATGAGAAAATTCTTTCTGGAGTATTTTTATTTTAGCTTTCTTTTGGCAGTGTCTGTTTCTTGCTAGGTCTTTGAATCCTTGCCTTATTTTAATTAATGGTATTTTAGGCTTTTGTGCAGAACCCAGCTATATGGTGATGTGTATTATGTTAAAAAAAAAAACCCAGAGAATAAATCTACACCTCTTGCCCTCCTGCCCTCCAACCCCTTCTCTTCAGCATCCCCTCTCCCTACACTTGTCTTTCTGTTTAGCTAATCCCCTCCTAACTAAACTCCACCAGAAACAAATCATGGAACTAACATTTGCCACCATTACATTGTTTTCTAGGCTTGTATGTTATACGCCTTTCCCATATCCATTATCCATTTAGTCTGTTTAAATAGTGAGCTCTTTGTGGCACGGACTGTTTGCTATTCTGTGTTTGTGCAGTGCCTAGCACAATAGGACCCCATTCTTGGTGGGTCCCTAGGTATTACAGAAACAAACATTATCATTATTAATAATAAATAGAATGGTGCAGTTCTTCTATCTTATATATTTTAGGCAATGCTTTTAAGCCCCAAAGAGACTGCATTGGAAAGCAAGCTGTATAAATATCTTAACACCATGACTGATATATATGACTCCATTCAGAGCTTTGATGGGACTAGAATGGTCTTGCAAAGATGTTATGAACTGTAGGGCGTTAAACCCATGTACACAATAACTATAATAAAAGGAGTACTTGTGGCACTTTAGAGACTAACAAATTTATTTGAGCATAAGCTTTCGTGAGCTACAGCTCACTTCGTCGGATGCATGCAGTAGAAAACACAGTGGGGAGATTTATATACACAGAGAACATGAAACAATGGGTGTTACCATACACACTGTAACCAGAGTGATCACTTAAGGTGAGCTATTACCAGCAGGAGGGGTGGGGGGAACCTTTTGTCGTGATAATCAAGATGGGCCATTTCCAGCAGTTGTCAAGAACATCTGAGGAACAGTGGAGGGTGGGAGGGAATAAACATGGGGAAATAGTTTTACTTTGTGTAATGATCCATCCACTCCCAGTCTCTATTCAAGCCTAAGTTAATTGTATCCAGTTTGCAAATTAATTCCAATTCAGCAGTCTCTCCTTGGAGTCTGTTTTTGAAGTTTTTTTGTTGAAGTATTGCCACTTTTAGGTCTGTAATTGAGTGACCAGAGAGATTGAAGTGTTCTCCAACTGGTTTTTGAATGTTATAACTCTTGACGTCTGATTTGTGTCCATTTATTCTTTTACGGAGAGACTGTCCAATTTGACCAATGTACGTGGCAGAGGGGCATTGCTGGCATATGATGGCATATATCACATTGGTAGATGTGCAGGTGAACAAGCCTCTGATAGTGTGGCTGATGTGATTAGGCCCTATGATGGTGTCCCCTGAATAGATATGTGAACACAATTGGCAACGGGCTTTGTTGCAAGGATAGGTTCCTGGGTTAGTGGTTCTGTTGTGTGGTGTGTGGTCGCTGGTGAGTATTTGCTTCAGGTTGGGGGGCTGTCTGTAAGCACGGACTGGCCTGTCTCCCAAGATCTGTGAGAGTGATGGGTCGTCCTTCAAGATAGGTTGTAGATCCTTGATGATGCGTTGGAGAGGTTTTAGTTGGGGGCTGAAGATGACGGCTAGTGGCGTTCTGTTATTTTCTTTGTTGGGCCTGTTCTGTAGTAGGTGACTTCTGGCTACTCTTCTGGCTCTGTCAATCTGTTTCTTCACTTCAGCAGGTGGGTATTGTAGTTGTAAGAATGCTCTATCAAGCATTCGATGAAGTGAGCTGTAGCTCATGAAAGCTTATGCTCAAATAAATTTGTTAGTCTCTAAGGTGCCACAAGTCCTCCATTTCTTTAAAAGAGAGTTGAGGGTTTTTTTTGAGAAGGCAGGAGTGGGTGAGTACAGTCGAAAGGGGCAGATTGTCAGAACTGAAAAGTGAAGCAGTCAAATTATCCATAATATGAGCTGTAGCACAAACTTCCCATTGCTGCTCCACTGATTTGCCTCATCCTTGATTGGATCAAAGGGTTATTGGTTTTCACTGCCATCCAGGCCTTGTGTTCTATGCTGAAACTTCTAGCAAGGATGACACTGTCAGCTGAGATGGTTTTTAGATGTGGGCACTTATCCACTAGAATTAGACTAAGACCACAAAACTCATTTAACATAGGCTACCAGATAGATATCAAATTACCAGTGTTTTGATCCGTGTGATACTTAGTGGTGTAATTATTAACACTTTTGTTTTTCATTGCACCTTTAAATATCTAAGGCCTCTGCTGTCTGCAGAGACTGGTAGATATTTTGTATTCAGTTAGTTCAGACTGTCACAGAGGAGACACCAGGCTGGTAGCAAGGGGGAGGCAATAGAGCGCACCTCCCCATCCCCTCCTGACTGCTTTTCCTGCTGCCCCATGGCGTGGGTACTTAGCAGACTATTGTAAGCCAGGAGAGATTTGAACATCCTCTGTCTCCCCAGCTGCAGCTTGTCAAGGGCTGCCTGCTGCATCCCAGGGACTGCAAGGGAGGAGAAAGAGCAGCTCTTGCTGCTTCCCTGTTGCTCACAGGGGAATCAGGTTAGGTATTCCACTCACCCTCCTGAATCCCTACTACAGGATAGCTCCCCTTCCCATTGCAGGTACCCAGTGCAGCCCACAGGATGCTACTGAGAATCACTTAGCCTGGAAAGAAGCCAATAGGTAAATTATAGAAGGCAAAGTGTGAATTTGCTGGAGTGAGGGCCGAGGCACGGTCTAAAATGGCTGGATGTGTGTGTATATGGGAAGACACAGGCTGATTTTACCAAGAGAGAAACAGGTTTCGTTGCTTGGGCAGCCTGGGAGGGATGAGAGAGGGGATCAATTGACTGAGGGAGGAAGGGGGAGGCAGAGGACCAGTAATTTGCATGGTTTGGTGGGGACAGACTCAAGAGGGGCAGAAAAATCAGTTGGGGGTACTGAAGATAGAGGGATAGTTAGCTGAGGCAAATGCTAAATTGAGTGGAAGAACTGAGGGGGGCAGAGGGAGAATCAATTGAATGAAGCTGACATAGGGTTGCCAGAATGCCCGGTCGAAAAGGGATCCTGGCGGCTCCAGTCAGCACAGCTGACCTGGCCATTAAGAGTCTGGTTGGCCGCAGCGGCCAGCTCCGCGTGGCTCCCGGAAGCGGCAACATGTCCCTCTGGCTCTTAGGCACAGGTGTGGCCAGGGGGGTTCTGTGCACTGCCCCCGCCCCCAATGCCAGTTCCACATTTCCCATTGGCCGGGAACTGTGGCCAATGGAAGCTGCACGGCAGTGCCTGTGGACAGGAGCAGTGCACAGAGTCCCCTGGCCCTGGCCACCCCTTTGCCTAGGAGCCAGAAGGACATGTCCCTGCTTCTGGGTGCCACCTGAGGTAAGCGCTGCTTGGAGCCCTCATCCCGCACCCCAGCCCTGAGCCCCATCCTGTACTCTGAACCTCTCAGCCCCAGCCCAGAGCCCCCTCTGCACCCAAACCCCTCATTTCTGGCCCCACCCCGGTGCCCACACCCCCAGCCCAGAGCCCATACCCCCTCCCATTCCTCAACCCCCTACCCCAGCCTGGAGCCCCCTCCCACACTCCAAATCCCTCAGACCCAGGGATCCCCCTCCTGCACTCCAAACCCTTCATCCCAAGCGGGCCGCTTCTGGGGTACAGTGCAGTCCGCAGTGCCAGGACAGGCAGGAAGCCTGCCTTAGCACCCCTGCGGTGCCTCTGACCAGGAGCCGCCCAATATAAGCCCATGTCCCAACCCCGCGCCCCAATCCCTTGCCCCAGCCCTGAGCCCCCTCTAACCCAAAATCCTTTCCTGCACCCCAAACCCCTCATTCCCAGCCCCACCCAGAGCCTGCATCCCCAGCCCAGAGCCCGGACCCCCTCCCACACCCCAACCTCCTGCCCCAGCCCAGAGCCCCCTCCCACACCCTGAACCACTCATTCCCAGCCCCACCCCATAGCCTCACCCCCACACTCCAACCCTCTGCCCCAGCCCTGAGCACCTCCCACACCCCAAGCCCCTCATCCCCAGCTCCATTGGGTCATGGGTATCAACAATTTTCTTCAACTGAGTCGCCAGAAAAAAAGTTTGAAAACCACTACTATAAAAGATCGTAAAATAGATAGGACCTTTATTTCTTAATTTTATAATATCATAAATATCTGTGATTAATTTTGTCCTGGGAAACTTTTGGAATATCTTTGCTTCTGAGGGTTTCAAAATTATTTTTCATTCCACTATGGGATCTTAATGTGATTATAAGTCTTTGTTTATTTGCTGAGCATCTCTACGTGATTTACAATGAGAAGAATGATGATTTCCCCTCCACAATGGCTGTGGAAGTGTGCGTTTGAAGGAAGGGCATACTAAGGGATTAATGTTAGGAAAAATGATAGCTAAGATTCTTTGTTCTGAAGGAAGTGATTAAGTGTCTGTGCTCTATTTCCCTGCATCAGCTTCATTAATTTAAGAAGTGCCACTAGACCAGCCTTCAGCACTGTGGGCACAGAAAGAAATTTTGCTAGTCTCAAGCAGTCAACAAGCCTCATCTTCTGATTTGCATTGCTTAAAATTCAGTGAAGATGACATGAATAATGTAATGTGTGGCAGTGGAGAAGGTGCAGGATGCTGTTTGAATAGATTTTTATAAGTGAATTTATTGTGTGCATTTTTAAAGTTGACCTTTTAATCCAAAATTTTTATTCAGTTGCATTCAGAAGAACTGAGGAACATGGTCATTTTGAATAGGCCTGGCATTAAAAATGTGAGTTTGATAGAAACAAGGATCGTATAAAAAAAAAGACAATGAAACTCAAAGGGTGTGAAGAATCCAGAATAAAATTTTGAAAGGGCAAATAGAAGATGAAGTTAACTGAAATAGATATATCAGTCAGACAGAGGACACATTTATGTATGAGAGGTGATTAAAGAGAAACTGTTTCATTAATGTTTTCCCTGATAAAATACTAGCAATGTTTTATTTCAGCATGATGCTAGTACTGCTGAAGGCTAAGACTGTACTTCCAATATAGTGTATTTCCTTATTTTCAGCCACATATAAGTTAATAGTTTGTGGGCTGACTTTTTGCACTAAATATAATGTTATTTATGTATTCAGCATCATCTAGTAGTGTCAATAAAGATTAAAAATAACCCTGGGCAAGAAGAAAAGAAGGACTTGTGGCACCTTAGAGACTAACAAATTTATTTGAGCATAAGCTTTCGTGAGCTACAGCTCACTTCATAGCAAGAATAGCAGCAACGATTGTTCTATTTCAGGCCAGGCCTTGTTTTCCCTTTGTGGGTTCACCTGTAAGATGCATGCAACAGAATTTATTTATTTCCATTTTTTATTTTTATTTTGTGCCTTTTTATTTGGGTGCAATACATTTTTGTCTTCAATTGTTTGTTTTTAATAGCAGCAGGCTGATCCCCAACTCGTCAAAGACTAGGTAAGGAACCCTCCATTTGGGAATTGGGAATGGATGGTGTTCTCCTGGAATGCGGTACATTACTTGATTCCCTCCGCTGGGTAGACCATGCTCTTCAGGCAGGTTATACCATGCACTGACCTTTGCTGCTATATACGTTAGCCCTCCTTGTATAATATTTACCAAAATAATGGTAATAACAAGACAAACAACACAAAACACACAACACAATTTTTGTTGCGACAGTAGATCCATGGTATTCTGGGTTGTTCTTTCACTGGCACGAGCTTGCCAATAAAGTGTCTGAAAAACAAAATAAACATTTCCCAGCCCCTTGGCCGGGGGTGGGGTGACAGATTATTGCATAAAAATACCCCTTCCTTTTACAATTTTTTTTGCTAACTGCAGGAAAAAACAAAAAAAATTACCTTTATATTTTTCTTGTTTTGTTCTATAGGCAGGCTAGGTTTTTACCCTTAAAGGGAAAGGGTGAATTATCCCACTGTTCATTTATGAAATTTATGAACTTGTGTACCTCAGTTTCCCCTCTTGTACAATAGACCAGGTTTGTAATGGTTTTTCTGCTGTGCCAAGTTTTAAGTTTATTCACAGGTAATAGCTGAGAGGCAGTATTACCATGAGATCTTTGACATGAAATTTGCTTTTAATTACCATTTTTAGCATGCTTGAAAATCCCCCCTCCCCCCCAAAAAAAATTATAAAACCCTATACATTGTTATGGGATTACTTACTAGCATTTATTTTAAGGTTTAACATTGTGACAGATTACTTAGAGCTAGCTTAAGGCTCAGTGTTGTGCATTTTACCCCTGCTGTTGCTCCATGGGGCACTGTCTTTTAACTTTTTTCAGTTTTAGCTGCTATTTATTACCTCCGAAAATGTATCCAGAATCTCTCCCCATTCTTCCAGTTCTGGCTCCCCCAGCTAGGAACATATTTTGTAATCCTTATTTTAAAAGATATTAAACTTTATAAAAAACATGGAAGTACCCAAAGGGTAAAATGTTAAATACCGAAGCCACATTACGCTAGCTGCAGGTGTTTAGCACAAGGGTCTGTCAGTGTTGCAACTTTGAATGAGAAATTTAAATAGAGTTTAGTGGCATTGGTTTTTTTTAATTTAAAAAACAAAACCAAACCAATTTATTTTCAACTTACAAACAGGATTTTACTAACCATGAGTGTTGGTTTAGGTTCTTAAAACATTACATAATTACACAAAAAGATTTACACACAAATTTCTTTTTCCCAATACCCCTTGCAATGCTTTTATTATTTTTTATATAATTGTACCCCAATTACACTCCCATTTTGTATAACTGGAGACAGTCAAATTAAATTTTAATAGAAATCCCTTACATTTTTTCAGTGATTTTGATTAACTTGTCCAATAGTTAAATAATATAGATCAGAGTATTTGGCTGCTTGCTGCCTGCAGCAGTCCTTTACCAACCATTTCTGTGGGAAAAGGGCCCATTTTCCCACAGAATAGCTATAAAGGCTCCTGGAGTCAAAAACACAGTGGTGGTAATAGCCACTTGACCCCCTTGTGTAATTTGTTTAATTACCAGTGTTCCATTTAGTGTAATTGTACCGAGTTGCACATATATTATATTTACATAACTAGGTTTTATTTTTAAGCCACAAACTTTTCTTTTATAATGCCACAATTGTTATTTTTTTAACATTTTTACAACTTTTAATAGTTTACTTTTTAAAAAACGTTTGTAAAACTTTGTAGCATTAATTTCTACAAAAACTACTTGTAACTTTTCACTTACTTTAAATTATTCACTTGTGCATTAATTTTTTTAAGGTGGTACATTTTGTACCTTTTGTGTTGCAAAGTATTTGTTTCCATGGTCACCTGTGGACCTTTTACTCTAAAAAATTTCAGTGGAATGCAGCAAACTCTGTCCTGCTTTGTTCAAACAAACTTTTTACTAAGAGTTTGAAGTACCGTCCATTAAAACTTCAGAAGAGCAAAAGTGTGAGAGGGGAGATGGTGGGGAAGGGGAGAGACAGAGAAAAATGGGGGATGGGAAAGAAGAATTTTGTTTTCAGGCATCTACTTGACCCTTCAGGGTCAGGTTCTTTGATTCGGTACGATTAAAATTGTTTATACATTTTCAGCTATTCAGACTGCCAGCACACTGTGATGATTTACCATGCACTGTTAGTCAGCAATTTGCTGCAGAATTTCCACTTTGCTTTTAAGACTGGTAACCTCCTCCCATAAACCTGACAGACCCTCACATAGAGCCTGCAACAAAAAGGAGCACTTGGACGCCAGGGAAGCTTCCATCCACCCCTGGATGGCTGGCCAATTCTGACGATCCCCGAGGAGGCTGCATAACGACCCCCCATTTTCCTGCTGGTTTATTAATAAACTCATGGGAGCACTTGGATGCCAGGGAAGCTTCCACCCACCCCTGGATGGCTCGTCAATCCTGACAATCCCGGGGGGGGGGGGTGAGCCGCATAAGGCATCCCCCATTTCCCCATCAGTTTATTAATAAACTCCTTAACTGAGGTTGCAGGAAAGGGCCCGTTCAACTTACTCATCGAATCCATAGCGAGACATGGCGATCAGGCTGGGATCCTGTTCTTGATGCCAGATGTTAGAAGAATGAGCAGGAGGACCCAGAGGCGCATTGAGTAGACGGGCTTCATTATTGCGGTACTTGTTCCCCTTGACCCAATTGTCGAGTAAGAACTGACTTAATCACATCATGCTCTTTTATTTAAATCAATATGTAAATATTTACTTTCACTACAACACCCCCAAAACTCTTATTTAGTAATATGAATGCCCATAGAATGACGATTAATAACTATACACTGAATATAATTATTCCTACCCCGATTACTGTTTACTGCATTAACATATTCTACAAATAATGTTTACTTTGAAAATACATTTCTTTGCAATAATTGCAGCCACAAATTCCCTTAATCAGAAGTTTGCAGGAAAGGAAGGAAGGGGCCATGACCCCGAGCTCGTTTATATAGCTGGAAAAGGAAGGGACGGGGCAAATAACACTGCTTTACACAAAGGTATCCTTTAAATCCCCACATTCCTTATGCAGCTGCAACGCTTATCAATCCTTAACAAAAAGAAAGGAAGGGAAAAGAATGGCACTTTATCTTCAATCTATCAGGGAAAGGTGTAACATGATCCAATGGGTGGAAATTGAAGCAAGACAAATTCAGTCTGGAAATAAGGTATACATTTTTAACAGTGAGAGTAATTAACCATTGGAACAAATTATCGGGGGTTGTGGTGGATTATCCATCACTGGCAATTTTAAAATCAAGATTGGGTTTTTTTTCTAAAAGATCTGCTCCAGGAATTATTTTGAGGGAACTTCTAAGGCCTGTGTTATACAGGAGGTCAGACTAGATAATCACAGTGGTCCCTTCTGGCCTTGGAATCTATGAATCAAACTTGCCTTAAGGAATATGGAAGTTAAGAAGTCTCACATGGGATTGCTGTCAAGGCAGAGGAAATGATTGTGCTGATAACCTTGACAATATCATTTTAATAGTGTGAAATTAGAGTTGGTGACAGTCTGACAGCTTCAGAAACAGAAATCCTGTCTTTCCAGAGCAGGTCTGAAGTAGCTCCCGCTTCCCCACACCATCCCACTGTGCTTCACCAAGAGCTGGACAGGCCACCACCATAGTGATAGGGTAGTTTGTCTTCTATGCTCATTCAGTCTTTGGCCTCTCTTTTGAGAGTGACGAGTGCCAGTGGCCGTGACTTGTGGGATTCATTTTTGTAATATGGGCACCAGTCTAGTGGAAAAATGAACTGTCAGCACCAGCTCACTCCACCACAAACATCAACTAATGGGCATCAGCTAATAGTTTGTGGTCACCACTGATTTGGGCTGGATTCACATCACTGATTCAGGGATTAAAGGTGTCACACACCTTCTCTTTGATCCATCTGATTCCATTTTAGTGTATGTGATGCTGGCAAACCAGATGTCAGCTCTTGCCAAGACTGCAGGCATTAGCTAAGAACTAACAAACTCATGGCTGGAGACCAGACCAGTTCACCTGTATGTTAGTTTTTCTCAAAATACTTGAGAAGTACTTGAGATAGTCCAGAAAGACTATCAAAATGAGCTGGAACATCGCAATCCAAAGGATTGGTTAATGGCCCTATCTCACCTTGGAAATGCTATGTGCACGGAAGCTAATCCTGTGGACTTGGAAGCTAAATGAAGGAAATAAAACTAAGTCACAGGGAAATTTTCCATCGTTTTGAGCATTTGAACTTTGACAGGGTTTGAGACACCAAACTGAAGTCAGAAATCCCAAAGGGCTGCTCCTGGATCCACCCTGAAGGACACTTTGAATTGACAGATCACTACAACTCTTAGGATTTAGATGATAACCCATATGTATGTGTATATGTTTGCTTGCTTTAGCCTGTAAATAATTCTCATTTCTTTTTCCTAGTTAATAAACCTTTAGATGGTTTATTACAGGATTGGCTACAGGTGTTGTCATTGCTATAAAGTCATTTTAGGATACCAATTGATCTGGGGTAAGTGACGGGTCTCTTGGTCCTGGGAGCAACCTGAATATGTACACTGTGATTTTTGGTGTAAGTGACCATTTATCACAAAGTCCAATTTGTCTGGAGGGCCTAAGGGGACCATCTGTGACTCCACGGTAAGACTGTTATAGTGATCCAGGAGTTCATATTTGTTACCGGCTTGGTGAAATCTAGTTATAGAACTCACCACCAGTTTGCGGTGTCCGCCCTGTTTTCACAATCTGCACTGAGATAGGCACTCACAACCATGAGCCACTCCAGACAGCATGATAGTGTATTTTTAATAAACTTTAATATCCACAAAGACCTTTGAAAATCATGGTCTGTCTGGTTAAGTGTATGTATGGTGGAAGAGGGGGAAAAAAATCAAGAATTTTAGCTTTGATAGTGTGGATCTCAGTTTTACATACAATGTATTTTACTCCCCACTAGAGCAATCAACCTGTTACCAGTTTTACACCAGCTATTGTAGCAATAGCTATCAAGTTATGAATATGGAAGTGGCTTAGCAAATGAGATAATGTAACTATATAATGTTAGCATGGGAGTGACTAGGCTGGTACCTGTGTAAAGTATCTGGGCATGATGAGTGTGAATTTAATATTTCCAAAATCTTGAGGAGCCTGAGACTGACCTGGGTGCTAATGCAGTTAAGAGTCCTCTCTTCAGCTAGCTTGGCTTTTGGGTGAGTATTAAACACAAGAAGTACTAGTGCAAAACTGATGCAGGAGACTGAGCAATGTGATATATGAAATCTCTTGAAAACCTTTAATAGTACAAGCGTACATTCAAACATGCATCGGAAAATGAAAGTTCTATTGTTTATATAGATATCAAATTCTATAACAACACAACGGATTTATATCACATTTGATTTTAAAATACTCTTGTTTCTAACCTTTTATGCCATTGTCAAGAGAAAAACAAAATTATATTTACATCTGAGCTTACAATCTCATTGCAATACTAGCAGACACATTTTACTGCAATAACAGGTATTGATGACACTTTATAGAGCATAAATAACAGGCAGTTGTGAATTTTGCTGCCATAATTCCATCAAGGGGTCCTTGTTACAGTTTGTCAAACTAAAATAGTGAGGCTTGAATCATTTATTTAGTTGCCAGGATTTTCAGAATTGCTGAGCACTCATTGCTTTTGTTAATTTCATCTGCCGTTGTGTGTGATCAACAACTGAAAATTCCAAAGTCCAAAATAAAGTAACAGCCCCATAATTCAATATGTACCTGATTTTTATTTTATATATACATGGATCCTGATGTAAACACATATTTATGCTGCTCCTTAAACATCTGAGTGGAAAGCAGCATCTGATTGAATAAGCTTTGTGACTGGCAAAGTTTGATAATTCAGGAATTTTTCATCACACCTGTGATCACTTTTTTGTTGCATGGATTACAATGCATCCACAGGTTGATAATATTGTAATAAATATGCAGCCATAATAACTCAGGCTATGATCCTGTCAGATCTTATAAACTAAACTGGGGTCAGGCAGAGTCAGTGGAAGGATAGGAGACCTCTAGGAAGGGTATTGGAAGACTTGGTGTTTCTGACTCAGTAGATGGGATTCTTCTGTCTGGGTCTTTACTGAACCATTGCCCAGCACAGTGTTAGAGGAGGAATAATATGGTTGGAAGTGCTAACTTTTGGATGAAATACAAAACAGAGGTTCTGACCACTTGTGATCATTCAAGGTTGCCCTGATACTTCAGTAATGTGTGCATTACTAATGCCCTAGACCAGTGGTTCTCAACTAAGGATGCCGCTTGTTCAGGGAAAGCCCCTGGTGGGCCGGGCCAGTTTGTTCACCTGCCGCGGGAAGGGCGGCCAGCACGTCCCTCGGCCCACGCCGCTTCCCGCAGCCCCCATTGGCCTGGAGCGGCAAACGGCAGCCAGTGGGAGCTGCGGTCGGCCGAATCTGCGGACACGGCAGGTAAACAAACCGGTCCGGCCCACCAGGGGCTTTCCCTGAACAAGCGGTGCCCCTTGAGATCCACTGCCCTAGACAGATTAGATCCTGCTCACCACAGACACCAACTTTAATTTTTCCAGATGGGTGCTCCACCCCCGCTGTTCCCCGAGGCTCTGCCCCTTCCCCCACCCTCACTCCACCTCTTCCCTCCCCTGCTCTGCCCCCTGCTCCGCCCCAGATCGGCTGGTATTCTGGGGGTGCTAAGCATCCACTATTTTTTTCCATGGGTTCTCCAGCCCCAGAGCACCCACAGAGTCGGTGGCTATACTGCTGACTACAATATTTTAATGCCACTCCCTGGTTTTGGGGCCACCCAGTATCAATTTGGCCTGTGATGTAAGGTGGAGCAGCCTTAGGGCTGTTGTAATTTATACTAAGCTGCCTATGACCACAATGGGCCATTCTCACAACCAGGCATTTCCAAGGCATGGCAGCACACCAGCCAAACTGCTTTCCCCCAGACATGCACTGCAGTCTGGGGGATGAAAGATCTGGCGGTGTAGTGCTGCTATCCAGCTCTCAACAATCTGGGGCTGCCATTTATAGATGGGAAATTCCCACATAGTTGGTTAGGCTGGCATAGCCTCTTAGGAAAGTCAGTAAAGCTTGCACAACCAGAGCAGTGCAAAGGAGCCGTAGCATAGTGGAGAATCCCACCTGTTTTGTTTTATATACACAAAGAGTTAAATGTGTATTTTGCAAACAGCATCATCTCCCCAGGTTTCTTAAGGCCACTTCAAAATCAGCACCTGAATGAAGAACCATATAGTAGCCAGACTGATAGATATTCAGTCTGTCTGCCTAGACAATTTTTATCATCTTTGATTAAGGAAAACGGTAAAGAAAAAAGAACAAATATCAAAATGTAAGGGTGGCCATCGAAGATCTGTTTAACTTATTATTGCTTTAAAATATTAAGTGGTAACATGAAATAAATTTTTATTTTCAGAGGTGTTTCCTTCTGCATTTTTCTTGCAACCATTTTAAGAAAAATATATTTAGAGATTGTATTGTACACGTAAATCAGTGGTTCTCAAACTGTGGGTCAGGACCCCAAAGTGGGTAGCAATCCCATTTTAATGGGTCGCTGGGGCTGGCTTAGACTTTCTGGGGCCCAGGGCCAAAGCCCAAGGCCCAACCCCACCACCCAGGGCCGAAGCCCATGGGCTTCCGCCGTGGGTGTCGGGTCTCAAGTTACAGACCCCCTGCCTGGGTCTGAAGCCCTTTGGCTTTGGCCCCCCTGCCTGGGGCAGCGGGGTTTGGACAGGTTCAGGCTTCAATCCCCCCTCTTGGGGTCATGTAGAAATTTTTATTGTCAGAAGGGGGTCGCGGTGCAATGAAGTTTGAGAACCCCTTACGTAGATAATCTAAATGTTTGGTACATTTAAAGTAATCACCTTTTTCCACTAGGTGGCACCATAGACTTACTACAGTAATAGTTACATTCTAATTTGTGTTTTAGTTTTTCATCCCTTGTTTCTATTCATTCCCCTTTTTGAGGGTGAAATCACTAGACATTTTTTCTCGGTACCAGAGCTGTGCAGAATTAGCATGTTTAGCATAGCATATTTAGGATAATTGATTTTATTTTTTATTTTATTTTATTAAGGGTCTACCGCTCTGATAGTTTAGAATAGTAAATTTTTCTATTGTTCCTGTGCTAATTCTTGATTCCGGGCTATACTGCGCATTTCTTTTTTGGTTGGTTTTTGTCTTAAGTGTATTGACTCTGCATAGATGATCTGGCAGAAGTGAATTCTAAGAAACAATTTAAGTGAAGAGAGGGGTGGTCGCTTGGTGAGGAAGTTTTGAGTGGAAGCTCCATGTACAAAGGCCATCATTGGCTGAAGGGAGTATTGGGGAAACCTGGAAAAAGACAAGGTCTGAGGTACACACTAGAGATGTGTGGATGTAGTGCTATAAATGCAAGACCAAGAAGTATGAACTTGATACATAGTGCAGTGTGCTGTGTTGTAGCCATGTTGGTCCCAGGATATTAGAGAGGCAAGGCGGATGAGGTAACATATTTCATTGGACCAGCTTCAGTTGGTGAGAGAGAGAAACTTTTGAGCTACACAGAGCTTGTCTTGAGGTCTGGGAAAGAAGAGCTTTGTGTAGCTCAAAAGCTTCACTTTCTCACCAACACAAGCTGGTCCAATAAAGGATATTCCCATGCCCAGATGATGCAGTGGGCAGTGAGTGGAGTTCAAAGGTAAATAATTGGTGAGGATGGTTCTGGCAACCTCATTATTCAAAGACTTTGGGGCAAGGAGGTGAGGTGGATATCCAGAAGGTCAGAGGGGAGGAGAAGGAGTTGGTAATTGAAAATTGGGATGCTGAGAGCATGGACAAGAGTTTAAGCCATCGAGATCGATAGGAAAGGACAGATTTCTTATATGTTGTGGAGGAAGAAGTGGCAGGATTTCATCTTGGCCTGGCCATGGGACATAGAGGGACTTGGAGAAATGATCTTACAGCTGAGAAATTTCCTTGCTCTAGCACCCCATCATGCCAGTCCAGACCGTTGGAACTTCAAGAGCAGAACCCAATTCAGGAAATGACACAAAGTGAATACCTAGGAAAGTCTGATATCTAATGGACTGTACCATGGAGGGCCAACTTACTGAAGCTATCCTGCAGTGGCTCAAAAGTTTGAGTACCAACCTCCGGGCAAACTGTTAAGAGCAGGGCACAAACCCCAAATTGGCTGTGAGCTCTTTACTTAGATTTCATCAATCAAGTACCAAGTGTAAACTCCTCAGGCAGTATAACAGTGTAATCATGGAGTCACAGACAGTCCCCTTGGGTAGTCCAATGTATCTTGTCACCTAGGCAAGCTTGCCTTTGTGACAGATGGTCCCTTACCCCAAAAATCACAAAAATATTCAGGCTACTCCCGGTCCCAAAGGACCAGTCACTTAACCCAGGTCAGTGGCATCAAAGCAACCCTTGTAGCCAATCTCATAATAAACTATCTAAAGATTTAACTAAGAAAAGGAAATATGAGAGTTATTGACAAGGTTAAAGCAGGTAAACATACACAGACAAATGAGTTACTGTCTTAGGCTCCAAAAGGTAATAGAAACTTCTATAATAAGCAAGCCCTATATGTCCCTTAGGGCTAACCCAGGCTAAACACGTGAGATCTTTTGCTTATGCCTAGAAAATTTTGCACTCAAGAGTTCATGCAGCACAGACAATTTCTTCTTGTTAGGGGTTTTTATCCCATCCCCCCACCCCTTGTTTGAGCAGCCAGCTCAGCTGATGGGAGGAATTAACCCACATGTCCTCTTCATTGGGGGAGCAGGGGGATGGGAAGAGCAATCAACAAAATATTTTATCCTTAGATGTTCCACAATAGTTCATCTGGTGTCCATGGGCCTTCTCTGTTGGGCAGGACATAACACCTTCTGTTAAAAGCTAGTGTTTCATACTAATTCATGTCTCCTTCCTGTCTAGTGATTTACACAATTAGAGAGAATCACAATGCAAATGCTCCAATATTACCTCACAATATGGGTGCTATAAGGGAGATTAATGCATACAGCAACTTAGAAACATTCAATAAAGTCTAAATACTAAGCACATTTTATAACTCTAATATCTATTCATCAATACTAATATATAGCTGAGCCAGACTAATTCTAGCTATGTATTTGTCAGTATCCAAGTGAGGCATGAGGACTTCGGCATAAGCTGGCACCTGGCTTGCCAGCGTCACAGGCGATAGAGATCCACAGAGGCTGACTCATCAACCCTGAATTGATGAAAAAAAGTTATGTAAAGGTGCTTACATCGCAGTGACATGCAGAAAAAACTTTAGGAGCCCTTTGAAGTGAAATTGGGGTGTTTCCTGTGACTCTGGTGGAGTTCTTGGCTTGTCTGGATGCAGCTCAATCATCCCTCCTGAAATATTTGTTTCAAAATGCTTCTGAAGAGCAATTTTTAAAATTTTGGCATAGACGAGTTCTCCCAAATGTTTGGAAAATGACCTAGAGGATATCCCTCGCATTCACCCTGAGATTTTCATTCCCATTCCCCACTTCAGAGTACTCAAGTTGAACATTGTGATATAATATCAACATAGTTATTATATTTTCACTAATGGAATATAAACATCAGCAAAGCACATCTTAATAACAGAAGATTGTTTGCCAGATTCTGTCTATGGTTGTGAAAAAGAATTTTTGTTCAAATGAGATGACAAATGAATAAATTCCCCAGTCTTGTACCCACTTCTGTCTGAAGCATACATACCCCTGATAGACAAAATATATTATAGTCTGAGGAGATAAATTTTTGTGGGAACTCCTTTTTAAAACATTGGTAGCACATGACTTTAAGAACACATCTCAGGATTCTAATGATGACATGATTTATGACATCACAAAAAAATCACAGTTTATGAAGTCAGTAGGACCCTGAGGATGACTTTTAGCCTTGTATGAGGATTCAGGACAATGGGAGAAGAAGGAACAAAGACGTTTGCCATGAGGCCTCATGTTAACTTATTAACCAAATCCTTGTCTATAGTGAGTCATTTTCCTTCTTTTCCTTCCTTCCTCCTCAATTGAGACCAAACTGTGTCCCATACTCTCTCCTGGGATGGGCACCATGAATCCTAGGGCAGTTCACAGTGAGATGCAGGACTTGGTGAAATTGAATCAGGGCTTTATAAATTCTGAAGATCGCCGCTTCCTTCGGGAATCAGTAGTGAGCCTGGAAAATTCCATGTCTCCCACTTCAAGCCATACAGCTGCAGGTGAGATGGTCAGAGAGGCAGATAAGCTCCTGAAAGAGGCTGGGAACAAAGTGAATGATTTGGAAACTGATGCAGAGGAGGTGATTGAACCAGACCAAGATGATCACCAAGAGTTGGGAGACCAAAACTTGCAGGTAACAGATGAGATGATGATGCAGGCCAATGAAAAGAATAGGGAGGCCTTTGGTGTCCTGTCTAAAGGTGAACTTCAGAAAGCAATTGACTTGTTTTCAGATGCCATCAAGCTGAATCCATATCTTGCCAACTCGTATACTAACAGAGCCAATGTCTTCATGTACCTACAGAAACCAAACGCTGCCATTAGCGACTGTAACAGAGCCATAGAGCTCAATCCTAACTTAGCACAGCCCTACAAGTTGCGAGGAAAAGCACTCCAGCTCCTGGGGCTCTTGGAAGAAGCAGCCTGTGACCTGGCCTTGGCTTGCAAACTGGGTTATGATGAAGATGCCAGTGATGTGGTAAAGGAAGTGCAGGTGAGAACCCAGAAGAACTCTAAACACAAAAATGTGCAAAAATGTAAGCACGGGAAGACAATGGAGAGAGTGAAAAAGGCTCTGGCAAAAGGAAGAGCTGATAGGACAGCCCCATGGGATCAGGAAAAAGCTCAGAGGGAGAAGGAGTCCAGTGAGGAGTCCGATAGTGATGAGAGTGAGTTGGAGATCGATAATGAAGGAGTGATTGAACCCGATAAGGATGAGCCCCAAGAGATGGGCGATGAGAATCTGAAGGTAACAGACGAAATGATGAAGCAGGCCATTGAAAAGAAGAGGGAGGCTTTTGATGCGGTGGGTAAAGGAGAACTTCAGAGAGCTGTTGACTTGTTCACAGATGCCATCAAACTGAACCCACGGCTTACAATTTTATATGCCAACCGAGCCAGTGTCTATGTGCAGTTGCAGAAGCCAAATGCTGCCATTAGAGACTGTGACAGAGCCATAAATATCAACCCTGACTCCGCACAGCCCTACAAGTGGCGAGGGAAAGCGCTTCGGCTCCTGGGTTACTGGCAGGAGGCTGCCGAGGACCTGTCCTTGGCCTGTCAGCTGGATTATGATGAAGAGACCAATGCCATGCTGAATGAGGTGCAGCCAAGGGCCCAGAAAATCACCCACCACTGGAGAAAATATGAGCAAAAGCAAAAAGAAAAGAGATTTAAGGAGGCCCTGGAGAGAATGAAGAAAGCCATCGAGGAGAGGGAGGGAGCTCAACTTCAAACACCTGAGGAACAGGAAAGAGATGAGCTTGAGGCCTGGCAAAAAGAGGAAAGAGCTAAGCCTCAGGATACCCAGAAACATGAAAGAGTTAGGCTTCAGGCCTCCTGGGAACAATGGGGTGCACATCTTAAATACTCTAGAGAACAAGAAGGAGCTCTGCCAGTGGACCATGGGGACAAGGAGAAATTCCAGCTGAAGGCCCAGGGGAGAGCTGAGAGTGAGGAAGAGTCCAGTGAGGAGTCCGAGAGTGAGTTGGAGATCGATAATGAAGGAGTGATTGAACCTGATGAGGATGAGCCCCAAGAGATGGGCGATGAGAATCTGAAGGTAACAGACGAAATGATGAAGCAGGCCATTGAAAAGAAGAGGGAGGCTTTTGATGCGGTGGGTAAAGGAGAACTTCAGAGAGCTGTTGACTTGTTCACAGATGCCATCAGACTAAACCCACGGCTTACAATTTTATATGCCAACCGAGCCAGTGTCTATGTGCAGTTGCAGAAGCCAAATGCTGCCATTAGAGACTGTGACAGAGCCATAAATATCAACCCCGACTCCGCACAGCCCTACAAGTGGCGAGGGAAAGCGCTTCGGCTCCTGGGTTACTGGCAGGAGGCTGCCAAGGACCTGTCCTTGGCCTGTCAGCTGGATTATGATGAAGAGACCAATGCAATGCTGAATGAGGTGCAGCCAAGGGCCCAGAAAATCACCCACCACTGGAGGAAGTATGAGCAAAAGTGCAAGGAAGACGAATTTAAGGAGATGGTAGAGAGGATAAAAAAAGTCTTGGAGGATCAGGAGAGTGCTCAGAAAGCCCTGGAAGAACTGGAGATCTATGAGAAAGCAGCCCTGGAGGAACAGGAGAAAACCATGAAGGAACCTGAGACAGCTGAGCAGATAGTGCTGAAAGAACAGGAGGACAATCAACAGGAGCCAATGGAGGAACAAGAGAGAGCTCAGCAGAAGGTGTTGCAAGAACAAGAGTCAGTTAAGCAGATGGATCTAGAGGAACAGTTGATAGCGTTGCAGACTGAGCTGGAAGAACAGTTGAAAACTCAGCAGATGGAGCTGGAGGAAGAGGAGAGAGCTCTGCAGAAGTTGCTGGAAGAACAGGAGAGGACCCAGAAGAAGGTGCTGGAAAAACAGGAGAAAACCCAGATGAAGGCTCTGGAAGAACTGGAAAGAGCTCAACAGCTGGCTCTGAAGGAACTGGAAAGAGCTCAGAAGAAGGTCTTAGAGGAACAGGAAAAAACTCAGAAGGCAGCCCTGGAAGAACAGGAGAGAGCTCAGAAGAAATCCCAGGAGGAAAAGGAGAGGGCTGAGAAAGCCCTGGAGGAACTGGCAAGAGCTCATAAGATGGCCCTGAAGGAGCTGGAGATTGCTCAGAAAAAAGGCCTGGAGGAACATGAAAGAGCCCAGCAGAAGGCCTTGGCAGAACAAAAGAAAGCTCATATGGCTATGGAAGAACTGGAGAAAGCTCATAAGAAGCAAGAGAGAGCGCAGAAGGCTGCCCTAGAGGAGCAGAAGAGAGCTCAGAAGGCCCTAGAGGTACTGGAAAGAGAACAGAGAAAGGCCATAGAGGAGCAGAAGAGAGCTCAAAAGAAGGCCATAGAGGAGCAGGAAAAAGCCCAGAAAGCCCTGGAGGAACTGGCAAGAGTTCAGCAGCAGACCCTAGAGGAAAAAGAGAGAGCTCAGAAGAAGACCAGAGAGGAACAGGAAAGAGCCAAGAAAGCCCTGGAAGAACTGGTGAGAGCTCAGAAAGAGGCCCTAGATGAACAAGAGAGAGCTCAGAAGAAGGCTACAGAGGAACAGAAAAGGGCTAAAAAGGCCTTGGAGGAACTGGAGAGGACTCAGAAAAAGACCTTGGAGGAACTGGAGAGAGCTCAGAAAAAGGCCCTGGAGGAACAAGAGAGAGCTCGAAAGAAAGCCCTGGAGGAACAGGAGAGGGCTCAAAAAGGCCTGGAGGGACTGGAGAAAGCTCAGAAAAAGGCCCTGGAGGAACAAGAGAGAGCTCAAAAGAAAGCCCTGGAGGAACAGGAGAGGGCTCAAAAAGGCTTGGAGGAACTAGAGAAAGCTCAGAAAAAGGCACTGGAGGAACTGGAGAGAGCTCAGAAAGAGGCAGTGGAGGAACAAGAGAAAGCTCAGAAGAAAGCCCTGGAGGAACAAGAGAAAGTTCAGAAGAAAGCCTTAGAGGAACAGAAGAAGACTCAGAAAGCTCTGGAGGAACTGGAGAGAGCTCAGAAAAACTCCCTAAAGGAGCTGGAGAGAGTTCAGAAAGGGGTCCTGGAGAAACAAGAGAAAGCTCAGAAGAAAGCCCTGGAGGAACAGAAGAGGGCTCAGAAAGCTCTGGAGAAACTGGAGAGAGCTCATAAAAACTCCCTAGAGGAGCTGGAGAGAGTTCAGAAAGGGGTCCTGGATGAGCCAGAAAAAGCTCAGAAGGAGGCCCTGGAGGAACATGAGAGAGCTCAGAAAAAGGTTGCAGAGGAACAGGAGGAAGCTCAGAAAGAGGCCCAAGAAGAACATGAAATAACTCATAAAACGTTTTGTGAAGACCTGGAAAGAGCTCAGGACAAAGACTTAGAGGAATGGGAGAAAACTCATAAAAAGGTCTGTATAGAACAGGAAATAGATCAGGAGAAAGACATAGAGGAACAGGAAACAGCCATGGAGGAACAACTGAGAGCTCAAAAAGGTCCAGAGCATGCAACAAGTTCATTAAGACCTCTCGCAAAATCCATTTGGGACTATTTTGAATCAGGCTAGACTCAGAATTCTGACCCATTGTCTGAGTTTGTCCTGGAACCCAGCAAACATTAACAAACACAGGAATCAATGCATGCTCACTGCAGTGTGTAAATTTGGAGGTCGTGTACAACTGCTGTTTTCGTTAAAGTGAAATTAAAACACAAATATGAACAGAATTTTTCCATCATTTTTTATTTCTCCATCTAAACAGTTTTTAAAGGATTAAAGCATTTCTCATGCAGTGTTTTGACACATGCACAAGTATACATTAACTATTTGGAATACTCGTCTCCAGTTGAACATGAGTGCCTCAGGTACTCAGTCATTGGGCTGTAGAGTGGGTTAGAGAACCCAAAGACACTTCCTTCATCAGCCTAAATATTGCTACACTAATAGATAAACTGCAAATGGAGCTCGCACATCTGTCTCTCTGCCAACGTCTATTTGATCCCCCTGGTACTTTCTCAAAGACCGGTCTATGAAGGGGAGGAGGGTTTGGAATCTTCCTCTTCTGATTATTGTTCCTGTAAAAGGGGATGAGGGAAAGAAGACATTGAACATCCAGCCAACAGAAAATCTGTGGGAGGGATTTGAGTAGCAAATTAGAGCTGACCATGACCAGCTGGGTGAGGAGCCTCCAGATAAATGGGTGATGGAGGGAATTATTACTGAAGAGGGAGGCCAGGGTCTTGATGTGGAGCTTTGAAAGGAAGAGGGAATTTGTGGGTGGGAGCATGACTAAAGGGTGCATTGCTTGTGATGTATAGGCCACATGATCGGGATAAACTCTTAAGTTGCATGAGTTCATGAAAGGGGACATGATTCTGCAAGCTGCTCTGGGCAGGGAGAGCCCCTTTGATGTCAGCTGATATCTTTGCAGGCACAAGGGCCCACTCATGCGGAGCAGCTTGCAGCATCAAGACATAACCATTTTTTAAAATTAAATCTAAATTTGGGTGTGTAAAATCCAGTATTTCCAACTTCAAGAGCGCAAAAATCATGAGTCTGGCCTCAAAACTCATGAGATTGGCTTAAAAATCATGAGGTTTTTTTTTTTAAATAACACCTTTATTCTTTTCTGTGTGTTCTGATTTCTGAGATTTAGAGTCCACTTGGCTCATGGTTTCAAGCTCTTCTCTGCTACCTTACATGCTAGAAACTTTTTTTTTAATGAACATAATTACTTGACTCCAGGAGCTGAGACTTTAAATAAAAACACCAAATATTGTGACAATTGGCAACATTGAAAATTCTCATGAATTATACATGGCTGAGGCCAAGGCAAATAAAGCAGAGGTTTAGAATCTACAACGGGAAAAAAGAATCCATGGCAAAAATGCTGCAGCTGCTAATTGCTTGTGGAGGGAGAATCCTTCTGATTATGCTCATTACGGCTAGAGGAACTAAAGAGGAGGTAGTCCCAAGCTAGCTTTGGAGGAAAAGTAGAATTGGAGGCTCTTAGGCTGGACCAAAGTTTCTGAAGCTAACTGATTGCTGCCTGAAGAAGTTGGAGTGTATTGGGGCTGAAGCTTTGTGAAGGAGCATCCATCCAACACAAGCCCTGGAAGGGTTAAGGGGCCAATTAACTCCCTAGGCTGCACCTGGAGGAGGAGCCAGAGAGCATGGGAACAGGAAGGGCCTGTGTAAAGCTGAGAGTTGCTGCGGGCTGCAGTCACTCCCTGGGAAAAGGGAGGTGTGTTGAAGCTGCGGGGTTCAGTAGTCTATAGTTACTCCTTGTGAGGAGGAGGTTTGAGCTGGTACACCCAGAGTGGGGGGAACCAAAAGCTGTAGGAAGGAGTCCAGGGAAGGCGCAATAGGGTCTAAGTGAAACCACAGTAGCCAGATATAGGGTTCCTAGACTGGAACCTGGAATAGTGGCCAGGCCTGGGTTCCCCTACTGGCCACTGGGGAAGTGGTATCATCGATCAGGTAGTGCCCAATAAGACTGCCTGAGACCAGTCATGCGAAAGGACTTTGGTACCCTGCAAGAGGGATATGTGGTGAGGGACCTGGCTAGAGTCACGAAAAGGAGGCAGCGGCTCCTGGAGCAAGAGAGGGGCCACAGATGGCAAAAGACAGAGTGTGGCAAAAGAGAGAGTGTGACAGAGTGTGCAGGAAGGGGTATTGGCTGTGCAGAACTAAATCTCAAGAACAACCAGGAGGGGGCACCACCTGCAGTGAGTACAGTAGAGTGCCCCATCACAGTCTTCTAGAAAATGACCAATGTGACTGGGTAAAAGAAACTCCTGGTAATTTTACTCTGGGACTTGGCTGGAGGAATTCATACCTGAATACTTTCCCTTTCCATTATGGATGATGGAAGATCTATTTTGAACATGTCTTAAGCTTACAGATGTACCTACATCTACTTTTTTTTTTTTTGTCTTAACAAACTACTCTGCAGCTTACCTCTGCCAATAAAGTCCTGCGGAAGTGGTGGTAGATGTGGAGTCCTCAGGGGGTGAAAACGCATTGTCTTTTGACCTTCCCGCGCCCTTTGCAACTGTCGTGAATCTTGTGAGATGCTGAGTGCACTCCACTCCCACTGATGTCCATGACAGTGGAAGATGCTTAGCAGAGAGTACATAGCAATACATTTTTAAAAGTACAATTGACAACAGTTTTAGGACACAAATATGCCCTGGCAGTTCAGTAAACATAATCACATCCGCACAGTGCTAAAGCAGGAGAGAGTGAGAGTGAGGATGGAACTGCAGATGAGCTACAATGAAACTGACTAATCTAACTTCAATGTTCTGGCTGAGTCAGTGCAGAAGTAAACATTCACCATGAATAAATAGTGAAAAGCAAATTGGTTATGAAACTCTTTCTACCTTTATCCAGAAAGCTTTTCTCCCCATAGATATAGATATTTTAATATAAACAGACCACAGCATACAAAATTACAGACAAAATGAATTGGAAGAAGTCTATTGTAAATTCTCTGGGGCAGGGAAAGTGTCATCCTGTATATATAGCTACAGACAGTGTCTAGCATCTTGTGACCACTAATTATTAGAGTTGACCAGCAGTTTTACATTTAAACTGTTTTTAATGGAAAATTGGGGTTTTGACTCAATGAAATTTTTCATGAAAATTATCCGCTTTCCACATAGAATTTCAATGATAGAAAACCCCCAAAACATTTTTGATTTGTTCCATTGCAAATGTGTGTGTGTGTGGGGGGGGGGTGTATGTATAACACCTTTCATTTTAGTCAAAACTTTCCCTGGGGGGGAAACCTAATTTTCCAGCTAGTTCTAATAAATATTTATTGTCATGGTGGTTTCTTTAAAAAAATAAAACGATCATTCATTCTAAGCAAACAACAGTGGATGGGCAAACTTCAAAGAAAAACATTATAAAGTTTCAGTTTAGTCCTAAATATGTCATTATTAAGAAAAAAAAATAGAAAGCAACAAAATAAAAAGGGTATGGCATTGTGTAGGAGTGCAGCAATTAACAGCATTCAGCTAACACCTTATTTATTAGTTTTTAATAATGTGTTAATATTACTGATGTGTGCAAAATGAAAACTGAGGAAGATGCATAGAAGAAAGGAAAGTAGAGAGGTAGTGTCAGAAGGAGAAAAAGGTACCAACATGTTATGATAAAGTGCCTTCTCTGGCATGAAAATATTTTGCACATTTCCCAAGATGGGGAAGTACAAGTCCAGATTGAGACTTACTGGAAGATGTTTCCCCCTCCCTCTCACTATGATGGTAGATGATAAATCTGATTTCCACTCTGAGACTGGGGGAGGGTGTGGTTCTGTCCAGGATATGAGTAAAACTCACTCTTGTATGAAACAAGAGCCATCTTCATCGAGGCTAAAGAGGAACGGTTTAACAGAAGGGATATTGGTATAGTTTAGTGCTTTTGAGGAACAGGTGCAGATAATAATCCAGGTGTCTGGTTCTCATGGACCAAAGGCTGTGATAGTGGGGGTTTGTCTACACATGAAAGTTTGTGAATTTAAAGCAGAAAACGAATCCAGAATAACTCTACATATGGACACGCTTGTTCCAGAATAGTATTCCACAGTAGCTATTCCAGAATAACTCTGTGTGTTGACAAACCATGAGGCAGGTGCATAGCTGCATCTCCAGCAATTTGTGGCCTGTGATCTGTTCAGTATCCAGTAGAACCTGTTAAATATTTTGTTTTAGGTTAGGCACAGGAAGGTATTTATGATATTTTTTTTCAAAAAATTTGATCTGGTATACTATGCTTTCTAGTGAGTTATGACCTTGTCAGAACTGAGATTGATTTTTCTTTTTCTTAAATATCATATAAGAGAGAAGTTTTCATCACTACTTACTCCTAAGTTGTTGTTCGGATAATTTTTCACTTACCTGTGCATTTGTTTCCAAATTGGCAGATATAAAACTGTGCACTGTTATGACAGCTGAATGTGAAAATGGATACTTCAGCATGCACAGCCATAGCAAATGCATATGTTTATTTATTCACTTTTGCCCACCTTTAATGTAGAGCTGTGCATGTGAAATGACTCTCTTCGAATTTTGACACTAGGTGGCACTGCAGTACATCTGTTTATCATAGTAGCAAAGTTACGCTGAGATATGGAGAAATAAAATTGCTTCAGACTGAATTGATAACTGTTAAAAATTTCACACTTATTAAAAAAGCAGGTTTTTATTAGCTCAACTTTTCAGTGTACAAAGTTTGGGTAATCTTTTTTGGAGGGGGAGGGGGAAGTGGTAGGTATAGCTATTCAGGGCCTATGGAAAGAGCCGTTAATGAGGAAAGGCTACAAAACCTTTAAATGGAGAAAAAAAAATTAGTTCTTATATAATCATAAGCAAAATTCTGGGGCTCTGGCCTTCTGCTTTTTTAATCAGACTATATTGACACAGGCTGCCTCTCATTACACGAGACTTCCTAATGGTCAGTAAGCCCCAAACCTTCCTTAATAAGCAGTTGGCACATTACTTTGATTAGTATCCAATATCTGTCTTGGATATGTACAGTGTCTTTATGTCCATAGCGAAGGTCAGAAGGGGTTGGAGAAAACTCTAGGTAGAAGTTCTACAAGGAAGGAGAAAGAAACTGAGTAGTTTGAGGAATAATACTGTAACGGGAACCATTAGTTTGTGGTTACTGACCTCAGTCATGTTTTGGGTATTAACCTTTTGAAGCCTTGCTCCATGATGGTTGACTTAATAAGGGACAGTTAAGGACAGCATATGGTAAATGTTCAGGAGCCAGGAATTTAAGATCAGGCTCTTACAAGCACCCTTGTGTGTCACACCTCTATTACAAATATTGTTTTTCTTTTTCTGATATAGTTCTTCCTTCAGCGTTAGGAAAAAAAGCAACTCTTTCTGTGATTTATGTACTGCTGTCACATGACAGTATTCTCCTTTCATCGCTCCTGGCCCCAAAAGGATCTCTGAAAACGTTTTGAGCAAATCTTAATTTCTCTTCTCCCATCCCTGGTGTTACTTCTGTGTTAGATCAAATCTTCCTTCATTGGTCATGTTCTCTTCCTATGGGGATGTCTTTTGAAAAGATATGGCCTTGTTCAACAAGATGCTGTCAAACTAGATATAGGAATGATATATGATTCTACGTGATCATAACAGTCCCTGATCAGAAGGGACTGAATCACAGTTATCACAAAAACACAATTGATATTGCTGTGTGGAGAAGACAGTGTCCCTTCCTGTAGAAGCAGGATTACTTTAATGTTTATGCATCATGAATCTTGCCAGAGCAGTCAGTGTTTATTTCCAGGAAGTGACCTATGTTAGCCCACCACAGCCTGCATGACCATACAGCAAGAGAACTCCATGGCCTGACTGAGGAGTAAAAAGTGGAATGGGAGTCACCCCCAGCATAGTTAGGTTCCAAATCCTCTGTTATTTTACAAATGTTGGGAACATTAATCACTCAGGTACTTGCTTTATTGTAGTACTGTAAAATACTCTGGTCTCACCCTTTCCCTCCTCGCCTCTCCCCTGCATCAAAGAGCTCTGATGTGCTTTTGCAGTCAGTGTTGTCCAGGGCTATGGTAACTCTTGTCAACAGGGGCAGCAGTTCTCCATAAAGGTGGATTTCCCATAGTGAGGCAGCTGGTGGCTCTGAACTCAGAGTCAAATAGGATTGGTTAAAAGCAGATGTCTCAGCTAGTCACTGACTGTCTAGATATGCATAACATTGTCCTACCAATAGGTAGAATTTGTAGCTGGACATAAACTGCATGTGCTTTTGCCTCCTTTTCAGGTAACACCTGAGTGCTCTGGGCGCTGTTACTATTTCTGACCCTCACTGTGTCCAGGCTCCTAAGCAACAGAATGCAGAAGCTAAGCAGATCAAGCATCCTGTAGTGTCAGTACTGTCTATGATGGAAAACGGCCATAGTGACCCCTGAGGCAGGGGATTATCCTAGGCAGAACAGTGGGTGGGCTCTGTAAAACTCCCTGTAGTTCCTGGCAGGGGCAACTGGTCCTAAGGGTCTGTGAGACTGCTGCCCGGAATTCACTCATGGTTAGGCAGAGTGTAAGGTGTAGAGGTAAAAACATTGTTGTGATGGCAGAAAAGTAGCTGTGTGGACAGACCACACTATTTAATTTTTAACCATTTAAGCTGCCTGTGCCCTTAACTGCTTACAAAATCACAATTGCAGCCGCAACGTGTACCTGGCCTTAGGCTGTTAACCTGACCTTGTGGAAAACAGTTCATTCACTTTGTGAACTTGATTCTTTCACAGTCCATTACACCCTGTGAAGAGTAATCACCAAAGAGTAGTTAGGACCACATCCATGCTACTATTATTGTTGTCCTTAGTATCCCTTGTGAAAGGAAGACTGAAATGGAGTAGGAAAGAGGGTAAGTTGTCCAGAAGCATGTGCTGCACAATCAGGCGGAAAAAAAAGGACAAAAGGCAAATTATGTGTGAAGGAGAAGAGGGAGGTACAAATGAGAGGACTCAGGGAAGGGAGCATGAATGTGTTGGAGCCAGAGAGTTGTGGGACCAAGAGGGAGGGAAAGTGAGTTGGAGAAGGGTTGGGAGATGGGAAATGGGTATTACTGAGAAAGTAATGAGGAAAGACAGGGAACAAACAGGAGGGGGTATGTGGGGTGGAGAGAGAGTGACATTAAAGGGAGAAGGGGAAGAGGAGGAATAAAGAGATAGAAAAATCCCTCAAGATGCATAAACCTTGTGTTTATGTCCTCACATTATATTTTTAAGAGCCAGTTGGAGAAAATGGGTTAATTATTTTGTGAATATTTCAGTTATTTCTGTTTTGCGGGGTTTGAAGTGGATCCACTTTTCATTTTTATCAACATTCTAACCATCACTTCTGTTGACCTGTTTCAATAAGAAAACATGGTTTTCATTCCACAAAAGATTTCTGGGGGGAAATACTGCAGAAAATTTAGATAAATGTCAATGATTTGTCACGAAAAGTTTTTTGAGAGGAAAAGCTTTTGAGAGGAGCCAGTTTTTGAGGAGAACTGCTAACATGAATAACTTCATCTCTACTGTATTTTCCTGTGGGAAAAGAAGATGTGCAAGGAAACTTCTAATTACTTAATTTGTAAAATATTTTAACACAGTACTACCTGGATTAGGTGTACCCTCAATACTTGTAAGATAGCAGATGCATTCATCACTGCCCCCAATGACTTGGTATCCTTGTTTGTAGAGGGAAGAAAGACCAATTCAATTTTTGGTTTCTTGGCTCAGTGATAGTTAATATCAAGAGTGCTGGTGGTTTCTGATGTGGCTATGGAAACTAACCAGTGGGAAATATAGTCTAATACTACTAGCATAGGAAATTGAGTAGTTATGGCATTACTGAGGTGGGTTGGATTTGACCTGGTGAACAGGGCTGATGGGGGTTGGGGTCAGTTGTACTGGGGCCAAGAGCTAAAGGACCCCCCTAAAACATCTGTAAGATCTGTGTAAGTAAAGTGAAATGGGAGGGGGCAAGGCCGCAGCAAACATGATTCACAAGGCCCCCAAATTTCTCTTGATGGGCTTGCTGGTGACTCTACTATTTCCAACCCCCCAACCCATCAAGTTGCCAAATACAAATAGTCTTTGTATATTTACTGATATATTGTAGCCTACTACAATAGCAAACATGAATCTGTAGTATTGTTTACTTCTGAAATGCTTGTCTGTCTGAACTTCAGAGTTTCTGCTTCTGATTAAGAGTGAGCGTAAATTTGAAAAGCTCTCTTAAGGTTGCATTTTACTCTGTGTTGAGACCAGCTGTAATTTAATCCACCAGGTTCAGATGCTTGAAAACTCAGAACTATAATGGGAAATAGAAATTCAGTATATTATATAGATTAGTTGAGAAGACTGTCATAGAAAGTCTTTATACTGCAACCAGCTGTTTCCTTTCTCTAACAAGACTATAAAAACAGGGTTAGATTAAAATAATCAGTTACCAAAATCCAACTGTATATTCAGTTTCAGTGTAACCTTGAATGAATCCATCATGTTTGTTTACTTGGCCTCCAATAAATGGTCCAAAGTAGCATTTTTTGAGTCAACGCTTGTGGGGTGTTTTACAAAACAGATAAAAAGGTAGAGCTCCAGGAATTATTTTTAACATGAACTTTCCAAAAAATTAAGACAGGATCCTTCACCCACAACACCCTTGCTATGCACAAAATAACAGAATTTGGGTTGAGTGGAAGGAATCCTTCTCTCTTTATTTTTGTTACCATAGGCCTAAATACCTTTGAGGATCTAGGGCATAGTGCCTAGAAGCCCTAGTTACGAACCAGTTATGCCTCCCTCATAAAACCCTAATCCAGTAGTTTGGTGCCACTTAACTGCGGAGAACCTGGTTGCTCGCTCCCCGTTCATTCCTTGTGCCTTGCTCCTCTTCCCCAAGCAGCTGTGCAGAGAAGCACGGTGAACCAGAGCTCCACAACAGGAGGAAGTGAGAAGTCCTCTCTCTAGTCTGCCCCTCTCCCCATAGCAGTGGAACCATAGACGTTTCAGGCTGTCATTTCAGAGAAATTTGTCAACATTGTGTATGTAAGGGGACTGTTGCTCCCTTACTAACATTCAGTGGGGGTGTTTTAGTTGCTAGCTCCCAGTACTAAAAAGGGGGAAGGATCGATGGGGAATCAAGACCCTGAGACTGACAGTACCTAGGAACAATGGGGAGAGGCCAATGCTCCAGGGCAGCCTGAATGGCAGGGCAGGCAGGGAGTCAGGAGGCCAGGGAGGTCCCGTCCTTGGTGTGAGCTGGAATTGCCTGGGTCAGACACAGTGGGGCCGAGCTAAGGAGAAAGCAAAGGCCCAAGCTGAGCTGGGGAGCAGAGCTGTGCCAGATCCAGAGGGACCAGAAAAGCAGCCCAGGAAGCAGGTCAGTGTTGGGAGCAGAGTCACAGAAGCAGCCTGCAGAGCAGACTTGTCCTGGGAGGAGATCTGCAGCAACCAGAGCCAGAGGGGCCAGAGAAGCAGCCCAGGGAGCTGGAGGCAGAGCAACAGCCCTGCTGAGGCAGAGTCAAGCTGGAGCTAAAACAGAGTGGAGCTGGAGCTGGAGCAGTCCGGAGCCAGGTGTCGAGAGCAGCTGGGGAGAGCGAGGGGGGACCAGCACAGGGAGACTCCTCAGCCAGGAGGCTCTGCAGGCCAGACTCGGAGGGGGATTGGTAACCCTGACAGGGCGGGGGCAACGCTGGGAAGAAGGGCCCTGCCACCTAGAGCCTGAGAGCATGTGGCTACCACCAGAGCGTGTCCAACCCACAGCATCCCTGCAGCACAGCCAGAGCCTGAGAAGGAGGCCTGGGACTTACAAGGAACAGACTGTGAACTGCCCTGACATTCCAGAGACACTGTTTGTGATGTTCCCTGCCACAGAGCGGGTTGATGTGTTTCCTTTAACCTTTTTTAATTTAACCTTTTTAAATTTTTTTTAAATTAATTGTTGATTAAATGACTTGCATTTGCTTCAAATTGTATGTAATGATCAGTGGGTCAGAGAAGTGCCCACTGCAGAGAGACTACCCCGGAGTGGGGACACCCTAGCCCCTGTCCTAGGTGACCACATCAGGGTTTTGTTTGAAGCCCCCCAGGAATCCTGGGCCCAGCCTTGTTGGGGTTACGAGGATTCTGCCAGACAGGAGAGTGGAAGGGGAGTCCGCAAGGGCAGGGAGGCCACTGGGTAAAGGAAGTGGGAGCGAGGACTCAGATCCTTTCTCTAGCCCACTTCACCGGGGTAGTGCAGAAGCCAGGAAAGTTCCCCACAATAGCGGGACTATTCCCCCGCTCACATATAGGTGTTTGTAAACGTCTGTATTACGTCATGGCAGAGCATACAGCCCATACTGTGGTTTATAGGTCCATTTAGTATTGTAATCTCACAGATTCTCTGGATAGTCATGACACCAATTTATGGTAACAGTTTAATCTCAGAACACTTCACAAACCCTACATGCTAATACAGATTACTTTGCAGTCAACTCTGGTATAGAAGACAGCATTTGTTTAACAGCACATGGCAACTCTGTCAGAGGTGCTGGGACAATTTTTGTAGTGGGGTGGCTGAAAGCCATTGAACAAAATTTTAAATCCTGTATATGCTGAAAACCATTTCAAATCAGGGGGTATTGCCCTTAGCACCCTTAGTTCCAGCACCTATGAACTCTGTGTAACAGTTAGGACAGAAAGTGAAAAACACCATATTCCACGCAACCTAGATAGGAAGTGTTAGGTAAGCAGAATATTGTGACTCCTCAAAATGGAATTGGGCCAGGACACCTGGGTTAGGACTCCAATTATAAATGCAATGGGGTTTTTATTCACTACAGTAATCCAGGCAAGATATTTTCAACTAGACATCAGGACAAAATTGCTTAGTGATAAGAGAAATTGAGTAGCAGAATTGATACCAGGCAAGATGGCCAAGGCACCATCCCTACAGATATTAAACAGGTTAGATAAGATGGTAGAACTTATGATGTATTGAGTATAATGTAGTCTGATAGGATGACCCAACTGATTTCTTACTGGCCCCATTATCTGGGATTCTATTATAGACCAGTTTTCAGAGTAGCAGCTGTGTTCGTCTGTATTCGTAAAAAAGAAAAGCAGTACTTGTGGCACCTTAGAGACTAACAATTTTATTTGAGCAGCTTATGCTCAGATAAATTTGTTAGTCTCTAAGGTGCCACAAGTACTCCTTTTCTTGTTATGGACCAATGCTTTTGCCACATCAGCTGATTTCCTTATCTTGCATGACAGTTTGTCAATATGTACTGTGATTTGGCTGTTCATGTACAGCAAAAATGTCAGAGACAAGGACAACCTCTGTCAGGGTTCCTTCCCCACTCTGAACTCTAGGGTACAGATGTGGGAACCCGCATGAAAGACCCCCTAAGCTTATTCTTACCAGCTTAGGTTAAAAACTTCCCCAAGGTACAAACTTTGCCTTGTCCTTGAACAGTACGCTGCCACCACCACGTGTTTTAAATAAAGAACAGGGAAAGAGACTACTTGGAGACGTCTTTCCTCAAAATATCCCCCCAAGCCCTATACCCCCTTTCCTGGGGAAGGTTTGATAAAAATCCTCACAAATTTGTACAGGTGAACACTGACCCAAACCCTTGGATCTTAAGAACAGTGAAAAATCAATCAGGTTCTTAAAAGAAGAATTTTAATTAAAGAAAAGGTAAAAGAATCACCTCTGTAAAACCAGGATGGAAAATACTTTACAGGGTATTCAGATTCAAAACACAGAGGATCCCCTTCTGGGCAAAACCTTAAAGTTAAGAAAACAGGAATAAACCTCCCTCTTAACACAGGGAAAATTCACATAAAACAAAAGATAAACTAATCCGCCTTGCCTGGCTTACCTATACAGGTTGCAATATTAGAGACTTGTATTAGGATGGGTTGGAGAAAATGGATTTCTGTCTGGCCTCTCTCAGTCCCAAGAGAGAACAAACACGTAAACAAAGAGCACAAACAAAAGCCTTTCCCCTGCCAAGATTTGAAAGTATCTTGTTCCATTATTGGTTCTTTGGGTCAGGTGCCAGCCAGGTTAGCTGAGCTTCTTAACCCTTTACAGGTAACAGGATGTTGCCTCTGGCCAGGAGGGATTTTATAGCACTGTATACAGAAAGGTGGTTACCCTTCCCTTTATATTTATGACAACCTGTTATACAAAACTCTTATCTATTAGCTGTTATTGAATCTCATGTGTTCCCTTTAATGTGAATATCGCAAAAGCAAAATGCCTTTCAGCGGTACTTCGGACTCTTTTATTTTATCTAAATGTTAAGACTGATATTTAACTTGTTAAATTGAACACAACCTTTCAGAAAATATAGAACTCTTTAGTACATGCCTGCTTCAGCCGGTATCTTTTAAATAAGGTAGACAAGCCTATAATAAGAGGAGTGTCTAAAACAGTGTATCCTAGCAAATTGGACTCAGTGGTAGAACCAGTTGCATGAAATACAATCCCTAGAGCAATGAAAGTAAGTGATTGACATTTAGAAATAATTTCACATTAACTTTAAAGGAGAACAACAGTTATACCAAAAATCAAATTAAATTAAGCATTTGGTTTTACCCAGAGAAATCCGTCAATTCCCAAAGGGTTTGCTTTCTCACAGTCCGCCTGCTCCTTTTATTTGATTATTTAGCAAGGTCATAGGGACTAAAATTTGTCTCAGGATGCATTTCAGTGTTGAATACTGTATGCAAATCCAACACTGTAATGCAAAATTTGTAACATTACTACCCTTTTCATGGCAACTGATCATCACAAATGCAAGATTATAACCTTGCTGCAGGATCTACCAGAAAACAAAATTGAGGTAAAAATAAGTAAAGGCCTCATACCACCAGGACAGGCAGACCAGAAATCGGACCTAAATCCATAAATAGTAGTGATCCCTTGTCAAGACACCAATGGGCTTGCATCTGATCTCATTTACATCTGTGTAAATCAGGAGCAACTTACCAACTTCAGTAGAATTACATCACTGTTATACTGAGTTAGATCAGAATCAGGCCCACATTTCTAACTGTTCTGTGCCACAGAAAATATATCTTCTCTCTGTAAACCATGAAAAACCTGATAAAGTATATTCCATTCTGTGTAAACATTCTCCCAAACTTTTAATGTTTTGCTTCAATCAGTGTTTGTGGAAGGTGCTAGATTTAGATCTCAAGTCCCTTATTTATCCACAGAACAAATACAGGCACTGCAGGAGAAATGCAAACTTGTCCACGCTGCCCTGCCAAGATGTCTGAACTCTGATCTGGAAGGGCCAGTTTTAGTTTCTGTAGCATATTCAATCCTTGTTCTCTCCGCTGAGACTACCCCAACAAAAGGACCAATCAGTAGCAATCAAGGTGATGTGGACACTTGTCCCCCAGGAATTAGACGGAGACTCTTGATTAATTTCCCAAAGGCAGCCAAACATAGGGGCAGATTCTGATATCCTTACTTGCACTGAAATCACAAATCTCAGCAATATGAGATGCTGAGTGGAAAAACAGGGCAACAAGCTTTCTCCCAAAATAACCGAATATGGTCAAATAAATACTGGAAGGAAATTACTAAATTTCTAGAGATGTCCACTTGCTCTTTGTGTGAAAAGTACTCATTTTGGAAACCACTAAGAGAATGCACATTTTTTATGTTTAACTTGACTTGATGTCTCCAGATGGGGAAAGGAGCTAGAAGATTATAGAACCTTGCTTGAGGCCAAATGAATTCAAGTTGTGGAGAACTCAGAGGAAAGCAAGCTACCACAGCAGTCCAAAACAAGGAGCAGATCCAAAACGTTCCACTGACACCAAAAAGAACCAGGAAGTGTGGAGAGAGAAATGCCAGACCACCACCGGTGCTGGGACTTGCCTTTGCCACTTGTTTGAACAATATACTTATAGCTTAAAGTGACAGCTTGTTTGTAATACTTAATACAGCATAACACTTGGAGCTCAAGTCTGCATCCCTTCCTATTTTTGTAAAAACTGAAGAGATATGAGATAATACAGTAGAACCTTAGAGTTATGAACACCTCAGGAATGGAGGTTGTTTGTAACTCTGAAATGTTTGTAACTCTTGAACAAAACATTGTTTGTTTTTTCAAAAGTTTACAACTGAACATTGACTTAATGCAGCTTTGAAACTTTACTATGCAGAAGAAGAATGCTGCTTTTAACCATCTTAATTTAAATGAAACAAGCACAGACAGTTTCCTTACCTTGTCAAATCTTTTTGTAAACTTTCCCTTTGTTTTTCTAGTAGTTTAACACAGTACTGTACTGTACATTATTTGCTTTTTTTTGTTTTGTCTCTGCTGCCTGATTACATACTTTCAGTTCCAAACAAGGTTCACCAGTCAGTTTGTAACTCTGGTGTTTGTAACTCTGAGGTTGAAGAATGATTTTTTTCCTGTCAATGTGAGCCTGGGATCTGAAAATCAATTTGGGTTCTATCTGGCTCACACCAGCAATATAAATTAAATATAAGTTCTGCAATTGTAAGTTAGCTAACAGTTTTGTTGACAGGGTGAAGCAGAGTAGAATCCAGCTAACTCTCTCATGGATGTACTGGCTCTTCAGTGCTGACAGGAGTAAAAAGGCAGAAAACCAGTAAAGTAGGCAGTTATATTTTGATTTTATACATAGGGACCTAGTGTATAGAGTCAAAAGTTTACCACTTTCATAGACGCTCCTCAGAGCAGAATCCCACTTAATGGGTTCTATGTGGGGTTAGTCAAACATTGCCTATATTAAGTGCAAATTAGAATGGCCACATTCAAACTGTGTTATTCCCATTTTACAGATGAGGAAATTGAGGCATAGATTAAGGAAGTTGGAATCAGAGTTAGAAGTAGACATTCCCGGTGGTTTGTTTTCTTTTCCTATTTGCTCTCTAATTAAGCATAGGTTCAAGGGTGAAAAATGCAAAACACTCATTCCCTTCTCCCAGGAAGTGAAAGACTGTCTGGAATGTGAATGGTTTTTCTCCTGTATGGCAATGTAAGGCAATACCTCTAGCTCACCAAGTCCACCAAAGTGGTGGTGTTTAAAAACCTGTAACAAATCTTAGAATTCTAATTTGGATCCATTCATGAATTCCCTCAGGATGCATTAAATTAAGAATCTGAAAAAATTCAACAGCTCAGTAAAAGAGTTCCCCTAGTTTTATCTCCCAGACAGTGGGAATCACTGGCCGTGTCCAGTTATTTACACTAGGTGGCTTATATTAAGGCTCCAGTTTCTTAGTTCTTGCAACGGGATCCTACCCTTTGTGGAGAGACTTGTGTCTTTTCTGATAGGGGGAATCAAAAGGAAAATAAATATTCCAATGCACCCAAGAATAACTTCTTCCTGGAGTCAACTAAAAGGGTAGAGGCCAACAGTAGGCCAACAGTACTTTCTGACATTGGGGCTGTTTGTGTACGGTTTTCTAGGAGTCCTCGCTGAGCTATTGAATTGGGCTCACTCTGTCAGGCTTACAGAGAGTCAGAGATATCCTGGATGAGTATATCTCCTGCGGTTTCAGGAGTCACTCCAGCCATCCCCTGCTCAGGGTGATCTCTCTTCCCAGCTAACTACAGTTACTTCCATTTTAAAGGCCTCCTCCCTACCAAACATGATAGTCCCACCCATCCAGCCCTGTCTAGCCATTAACACATGCCTTCTCTGATGCCTTCCTCATCCAACTGGGGTCTTTATATCCTGTGATGAGCTCATTTAGATGGTCCAAGGGTTAGGATGCTAACGTACTACTTTAGAGAGACAAGTTCAGTTCTGTGCTCTGCTATAGGCTTTGTTTGTGATTGTGGCCAAGTAACTGAGCCCCAGATACTCAAAAGTATTTAGGCACCTGCTACCCATTGATTTCAAGGGGAGTTAGGAGCCTAGGTACCTTTGAGTATGTGTCCTTTAGTGTGTCTGTGCCCCAGTTCCCCATCTGTAAAACGGGGGATAGTAGTGCTTACCTTACTTACACTCACAGGAGTGTTGTGAAGATAAATACATTAGAGATTGTGAAGCACTCATACTATAGTAATGAGGGCCATGTAAATACCCCAGTAAGATTTAAAGTACAGTGCAACTTCTATTCTCCTATCATTTACTCACAACTTCCTGGTATCTGAAACAGGATCCCCCTTCCCACCAGTGACTATTAATTACAGTGAAAATACCCTCAAGTATCCAAACATATTCAGTCTCCCTCCCTCTTCACCCATGTGATTCAGGGAATTTAGGATGCACTGTATTCTCTGAAAAAGCTTACTCTTGAGGCCAGATTTTGCTCGGGGACATATGTACAGCTCCCATTCACTTTCATTTTGCACCTGTATTGGAGGGAATAATTTTGTCCATAAAATATTTTGTTTTAATTGATGCAGGTTTATAAGCAATGTCTTCTAAATTAAAAATAATTAGCAATAGCAAGCTTAACTAGGAAAGCTACAACTAGATGGCAGTGTTCCTTCAAAGGAAAGTTTAAAAACTAATTCAGTTCTGCAACTTGAATCCAGCAGTCTGAACATTATTTAGCAGAATATGTCAAGATCATATCTGGTACAACCAGATAGAAATCTTGAAGTTTACTGAAGCCGCAAAACAGTAAATTTGCATTTTTTAAAACCTGTTCCACCTGTCTCCAGCCAGTCACTATTTACCCTATGTCCCTCTAAATGCCCAAGCCTCACAGAAACACATTTGCCAGTTTTGCTTGACTTAGTCCTTTCCAAGACTCTCTGTCCTGTCCCAATGCGTCCTAACAGACTGTGTCAATATAGATACTATAATAACAGCTCCTCTTTCGTGCTAGCAAGAATAGTAAGCATTGGATAAGTATTTGCTGTCAGAGCTAAATTGTCTTCATCAATCACTACTTACCAGTGTTTTTGTTTGGTTTTTGCCCCCCGTGCCATGTGGAGACTGGCTTTGAAGCTCCTCTTGCAGGCTGGCATAGTGTTTAGCACACACAGTCTCTTAGTAGTAGTATTCATGAGTTTGGGTATGTGAGAAGCTGAAAACCCCATATCCTGTCTAGTAGACTCCTGAGAAGAAAATGTCAAATCTTCAACACACCTAGGGTTTATTTCCTATCGTTAATTTTAGTCTTTGCAGTATGTCTCTATCCCTTTTATATAACCAGTGTTATCTAAACAAAAATACCCCAAGGCATCTACAACAGCAGCAGACTCAAAAGCAGCATGTCACTACTTGCTATTTGATCACTTCTCTGAAATGTTTTGTATCAGCATAATCAGTTACTGTATTAAAATGCATTTTTATGTATTAGAACATTTGTATGTCATTTAATCTTTTCAATCCCACATATAGTTGTGGGTGTATATAATTTTGTTTATGGACCAGACCAACTTTACAGTATTTGCTTAGGGTTTTATGGAGTTCAGATATATTGTGAAAATAACATTTGTGTAGCATTTCAAGTACTTTCACTTCACTCCTTACTAAATCAGGAAATTAAGAGTGACAGAAAAATAAATAACAAAAAATGAACAGAACTATGTTTCCCATGGCCCCACCATCTCCCCTACCATGAGGCTACCACCCACTCCTCCCTGCTTTTAGAACTTAAAATGTCTCATCTGCAGAACAACAAAGGCCAGTGGATTGGGGAGGGGGGTGTGGTCTTAAGTATCTTTTCCTCTTCTATTGACCCTATACATTCTGTTAAAATGGAAACTACAGAGAATAAGCCTGACTTCATAAATCACACCTTGGCTTTTACCCAGCGTTGGTTATGCTGCAGGGTGACCCCAACACACACCCAGTCCCAGATTCCCCCCAAAAAATATGTGTCTTGTACTGTCCAGACCTCTCCTGGACATTACATGTATATTGATTCCTTTAAGGGAATAATATGCACACAACTTGTTGCCCCATATGGAGTTACACAGACACTTAGACTTGAACACACTGGATTAGATAAAACAGTAAAACAAATTTATTAACTATACAAAGATAGATTTTAAGTGAGTACAAGTAAGGAGACACAAAAGTTAGAAATGGTTGCCAGAAAAATAAAGGTACTATATTTACTGATGCCTAATTTAACAAACTGCATTAGATTCAAAGCAAAGTTTTCTCACTACAGGCTGTCAGCAGTCTTACTGACCAAACTGTTTAGGTCAGGACCCAACCCTCAGAGTCCAGTGCCTGTTTCCTTTTTCTCTTCAGGTACAGTGAATATGGTGGGCAGAGGGAGAAGGAGGGGTTGTTTCTGGTGTTTGTCCCTCCTTTTTATAGTGTCATCCCTCTATTGAAAAACATTTCCAGCTGAGAACCTATGTGGAAAAATATTCCCTGCTATTTTTTTCACCGATTTGAACTTCCTTTGTCTTCCCTTCCTGCCTGATGACTCTGTTTACTGCTTAAATGCAAATTAAACAGAACCCATGTTCCTTTATTTAGGACAGAACTGTTTGCCAACTTCTGGTATGGGCAGGACTGTGGGGTTTGGAACATGTGTTAATAACACCATACAGGGGAATCTTATAACTTCGCATACAGTATTGCCACACACATTTTATCAGGATAATACTGACCAGGAAATTATGAGTTTTCAGACGATAACTTGGAAGACATATCTTATACAAACATAATTACAATCATATGCAAACACAGGGGTATATTCTGTCACATCAAGATGAATGCCAGTTGAGGGGGACAGAGCTGACTTTGATGAGCTATATTGAGGTAAAAACTACCTGTGCTCTATCTCCACTGGGATTTTACATTGAGACAGCTATATTGAAGTAAAAAAAAAAACAACCCACATCTTTTTTGCAGTGAAGAGCCAGTCTAAGTTGTCCCTTGGGACCAGTCTCTCACCTTGATCTGCACAGAGTGACAAATGGCCAGTATCCAGGATCTCATGGCTTGCATGATACTGGACCAAATTCCTGACACCGGTCAAGGGTTAAATATCCTTTACCCTGAACAGTATAATTTTGAGGGAAGAAATTCCAGATTTTGGGGAAAGAAGAAAAATCTCTCTCTCTAAACGTTGCCTTTTAAAATTTAATTTATTTATTAAATGGCAGCTGTTTGAAGCCACTGAGAGTCTGGAATGTTAGAAATAATCCTGATTGAGATGCATTAGTGAGCAGAATGGAGGTGAGACAATCAAAGATGCATGATAATGCTGTGTGTGTGTGTAGACATCTCATTACTAAATTGTGTTGTTATATATTCATTATATATCAGGATTAAGTAGAGTGCAATAGCATTAAGCTGCATACTTTAAAGAAAGCTCCAATGATGTTTTTCCTAGTTATTCATAATGATGAAAAATATCCTTCAATCTTCCTGAAATTATGTAAATAAATACTGGTACAAGTTTTGTCAATTAGCTGGACCAAAGGGATTTTACTCTTTAATCAAGTGTGTTATTGGGTATGACTCACTTAAGCATGTCTTTTGATACTGATAAAAGGGAACACAAAAGACTGAAGGGGATCTGGGATGCTTAGTCTACAATTATTTAGGTAACAAAGCCCTAGATGTCTAATGAAGTCTTATTGGGGGGAAAAGACCTTGACCCAACTGTTTCCCAACCATTTTCTCTTTTTTTAATGTCTTAAATATAAATTTTCTTGTGACTAGACTGGTCAGAGACTTTATAATGGGATATGGCACCTTTTAACTTCTGGCCAAAAGTCTGAATTTCACCTTAGTAGTGACCAAAAATTGTTACCCTTTCTTAGTAGCTGCAGTGGCCTATGTGAAATTAGTTTGGCAGTTCAAACACAGAGTTCCTAGTGGAGAGGTGTCTACATCAAAAAACCATCACTTCAGTTTACAATTTTGACCATCTACCTGGAGAGACTACTAATTGGGTGAGTATTGGAGACAATCCAATCTTGTTAGTGTTCGCCCCTTCGGAACACAGTTGAGGCATACATGTGGGATGGGTGGTGAAATTTACACTGATGCTTTATACCTGTTCTGTAGAGAGCAGATTTCAATTTCCGGGGCTGTCTTTTTGTTACATTTCATGAGAATTAGAACTCATTTTATGAACAGTAATTGTTCAAACTTATTCATTTCCTTTCTCATACTCAGGTATACCAATCCTCAGAGCGCTTTTCCTGTCTCAATAGTAGTTGGAGGTAGAAATGTATTTATGACTCACCAAGTAGGGGCTAGGCCCCATGCACTTAAAAACTCACCAGTTCTGCATCCAACCAGATTCTTCCTTCAGAGAACCTAGAAAATTATCCTTTTCAAAGGGTCTTTCTCGAAAAATGTAAGTAAAGATTTTTAATATATTCCACAACCTTAATTAGCTGACAAGAAAAGCAGAAAACAAAAAAATGCCTCAAACACCAGTCCCCTTCAGCCATATGTTCACTGGAGCCCACTTCAGACAGCTGGGCTCAACTCCATTTAAGGAAGAGTCCCCGAGCAGAAGAGCTCTTGGTAATTAGATTTAATGGAAGCATAGAGGCCAAATGAGGAGAGAAAGGAGGCAGAGAAAATTGCAGATAGAGAGAGGGAAATTGGAGGACTTGTGGGGACGAGAAAAAGGAGACTGAAAGGCCAGGGATTGGAGATGAGCCTCTCTTCAGTCAGCCATGGCCCATGGGGGGGAATAGGGCCTGTCTGAATTCATGTTCCTTCTCTGCCTGCCGCCTTCCCATTTGTTTCCCAGAAAGTGTAACCTTGTCCATGTCAGAGCACATGCAGCCCCTTCTCATTCACTCTCCAGTGACTCTGGGCCTTTCATAACTGGAGCACAACCACAGTGACTTCCCAGTTCACTTCTTTGCAGCTGAAACCATTTAATAACTGGATGTAGTCATACACCCACGTGTAAACCTAGCAGTCCAAGAGTGCATGCACTACCTTCTATTTACTCCCCAGAAGTGTAAACCTTTCACTACCATATCCCATGATTGGCTTCTCTATTCACCCCACAGCAAGTGTAACTTTTTCATAGTCAGAATGCATTATGCAGTTTTCAATACAGGTGCATAATGCCGCTGTCCCCCATAAGTGTAGATGGGCCTAAAAGTCATATTAGCACCGTAACTTCTTTCAGTTAAAAGTGCCCCATACATTGTCACCCCGAAGCTGCCAACGAGTGTGTGTCATCTCAAGCAGCAGGGGTGCACATCTTTTTTATATCTGAAGAATAACAACTGAATATAATGAAGAGTAATTAAATGCGATTTCTCATTTCTCAGAACCAATTTCCCCTTTTCTCAGTAATGGTCTCTTTTGTTACTTCTCTTCTGCTTACTTTGCCATTCTAGGACTTGTGTCCTGAAGAAATCAGAGCAAAACTTCCAGCTTTGGGAAACTTTCCTCTCTATTTGAAACAAATGCCCCTGTACTATAATGGAGCATCATCCAGGTGGATAAAGAGATTTCTGTGATTGTGATTTCATCCAGGGGAATATTTTTTACTTTTTCAACTTTATATCTCTGATAGGAATTGTAAAACAAAACCATGGTATTGTTCCAAGTTTAAAGTCAAAAATTCTGCCGCAAGAAGCCTTCCTGGTAAGGCTGAACATTTTAAATTGTTTTTTTCCACTTCACATTTTGTAGCTCCTGCTGTAGGCCAGTTGCCGATCTCCAAAGACCCACCTTCCGTGGTAAGAGTCTAAGCTCCCTTAGAGGAGCCTTATTCTAAATATTACGTGAGTCCAATGATATGAGTAAAAGAAGTGATACCAGAATTTCCTAACTGTGCTCTGAGATGCATGTTCTGAGGATTAGCCCTGTACTGCTGAGTGACTGGTGGTTGTTTATGCTTCTCGGGAAGGGAAGGGTGAAGAGAATTTGGCTGGATGTTTCACTGAACAAACAAAAGGTTTCATATGCTGAAGATATGACTAAAAAAAGAAACTCCAACTAAAAGGACAGCTCACTGCATTTAGCATTTATATTATTGAAGGAGACAGAGGCAGCGAGAGGGAAAGAACATTAATTATGGAGCACAGCAAGGGCTGCTACTTAAAGTGTCTGGTGCTAGCGTAATTACGGGAGACATTCCTGCTCTATGATGCTGAGAGACAGACAGACCTCTCTGCTGTTGGAAGGGGAAGCCTCGCTCACTTGAGATTCAGGCTTGTTCATTCTACCAAACTTTAGAGCCACTTCCAGGGAGAAGCGTGTGCTCTGAAAATGAGGTTTCCGGTTGCTTTCACTGTGGGTTTTCCCCACGCATGGGTTGTTTGGAGGCCTTAAAAGGGGCAGGAGAAACGGAGACTGAGCCTATCTAGCTACGCCACTGACCTTGGCTAAGACACCTTTGTCTGTCTTGTCTCTCTAGGTATCCTGTAAATTCTTTAAGGCAGGCACTGTCTCTTACTCTGTGTATATACAAGCGCCTAGCACAATGGGGCCCCCAATCTTGGTTGAGGGTTCTAGTACTACTACTGTTGATTAAAAAAATAACTGAGATTCTGAAAAACAAGATAGTAGCTTCAGAGGGGGGCCAGTACAGCATGTGGGCATGTACCCATGGTTTCCAAGCTCTGGGCCGGAAGGAGTGAAATCCAGCAAAGGGACAGTATGAGATAAGCATCTCTGATATTAGCATATTGTCCCCACCCAACTCTTCTAGCCCAAGATAAAATAAATCTCAAGGGCACAACCTATTGACTTTTTTTTTTTAATCAGTTCACTTTATCAGATAAGTGTGAACAATATGTACATACCACAGTAAATGCAAAGCAATAGGTTAGGGACCAAATTAAAAAGTAAACCCAGTGGCCCAATCTTGTGAGATGCTGAGCATAATTTGCAGGAGCCCAATTTGTAGAATCAGTCCCCAAAGGAACTAATGAATCATGAAGGAAGAAATGTGTGCCTTATAAAAACTTATTTTTTTAGCTGGAAGGTGAAGAAAACGGGGATTTATTTACATGCACCAACAAGATTGCCATTGGCTTTGTGCCACATGAATTACATTTCTGTCATTTCTTTCTTTCCCCACCCCCCCTTCTCTCAATTGGCTAGTTTGATCTTGCTTAATAAAACTTTTCTTTTAGGATTCCTTCCAAGTTCTCATAGATTTTCTGCTGTAGTTCATAGCTTAATAATAATAATTCCTTTCATTTAATAGAACCTTTCATCCTGAAGTATCTCAAAGTGTTTTAGAGACTCTGTGCCAAATTCTGCTCTTTCACCAGTGAGAATCCAGAGTGTAACTTCACAATGGAGTTTCAAGTGAAAAAAACATTTGGCCTGATATGTAAAGGGGTCTCTTCACTTCTGAGGAGAAAAGGTAGCTGATACTCTGTAACAGGAACTCTAAACAATAATCTTTTTGAGGTAGGAGCATATAAAATAAAACTCATTTCAAACCGAAGGGAATTAAATGGAGCAGAATATAATTACTCCAGATGGAATATTGCCAGGACACCAGGATTTATGTCTTTATCCCAGCAAAAAGTGGCATGTGATCTTTGACCACACGTGCTCTAGTTTGATTTTATATCTTCAGTAGTGCCGATCTCAAATATTAAAAAAATCATGAGTCTCCCTTCCAAAAACCATGAGATTTTAAAAAATTTAAATTTGGGATTTTCAGTTTTGAGCCTTTAGGAGTCACATTTCCCCAGCTTTTTACTTAAGTAGTCAAAAGGGCGATCAAAATTTACTTCTTTTAATAAAAGCTGAGATTCTCACAGAATTACTTGATGCAGGAGCTGGGGCTCTTAGTAAAACAAACACCCCTCATAAAACAGCAAGAGCTGACAACACTGTCAGAACTTTCAGGACCATGAGGACCTGTAAAAAGCTGGGGCATTGGTTCAGTGCTGCCTCAGAGGGAGGAGGAATCACAAACACTTTCTACAACATCTTAGTCTTCCAAAGAGCAAGGCTTCTCAGACCATTTAGTTAAGGCATGCCACATCTTAACAGAGTGACTGTCTCAGGGGCCCATCTTCTCTTGAAATGGGTAGAGTTATGCCAGTTTAAGCAATTAGAGGCCCTGTATGCTCACTTAATACAGAATATTTGTAGCAGTCACTTTGCAAATCACCTTAACCTGTCTTCCTGGCCTTGACCTTTCTGTCAGAAGAAAATTATTCCACTCACTCCACGCCTGTCACTCCATGTTTGCCCCTCCCAATTGCTTAAAGGAACGAGCAATATGATTGCCTAGCTGAGCAGCCAATGCTTCTACATGTAGCAAAGGATTTCTTGGCTCCCAAGTTTGATGATAGCATAGATCGCCTGTCTGAGGAAGGCCGGGAGACTATGTAATGGTTGCAAAAGATGGTGATGAGGCAATTTTCTGAGGAGCTGCTAAATTTAATAGGGGAGCTTTTGGATAATAAGCATCCACAAATAAACAGGAAGCAAAAGGATGAAGGTGCCTTGATTGCATCAAAGGTGATCTAAAACGGGAAATTTGTGGGGAGTGGTGCTTACTTGCTGAACACTACCCAGCCCTAAACAATTTTTAAATAACTATTTATCCTTCTGACAACATGTCTTAAAGTGGGGTTGTGTATTGTGCTCAGAGTGGAGAAAGAGTTATTTTTCTATGCTCATACTGGAGCTCCAGGGTTTCTTGTGATCTGTTAAGCTTTCGTCTCCGCAGTTTTTAAAAACATCTTTTTGATTTATAAGACTATTGAGACGTTAAAAACATAGAAGCTGATCAAGCTCAGGCCTGTATGCCGATCGCTGGCAGACCTCCTTCACGAATATAATATCAAACCTCATGCTGCACTTGACAAGGACGAGAAAAATCCCCTTTGTGCAGTTCCCACACTCCTCTCACACATGATCCAACCTTTTGGGTAAAGTAGGATGGTTTCTGTGCATTTGGATTAAACACAAACATTTTAATCCTTTGCGTGCAGGCTGGTTGATAGCAATCAACTCCATCTACTAGAGAAAGGAAAAGCCCAGACAGTGATCTTAGTTAATAAGCCTGGGGCTAGATTTCATAATCTACCACAAACCATACTTAAATCCTTAAAACACAGAGGTCCAAATCCTGGTTCCAATAAAGACAGAGTTTTGCCATAGATTTCAGTGGAATCAGGCTTTGCCTCATAATTCCATCTGTAAATAGAAAGAATGAATAAACAAAGTATCTCACAACGATATTGAGGGTGACACGGTTTCTATGGGACATTAATGACCAGTTCTCATTAAGTCTGTGCTCCTAACTCTATCTTATTGACTTATGTAGCTCCTCATTACCATAGTACCTCACACAATTTAATGTATTTATTCTCGCAACACCCCTGGGAGATAGGGAAATGTTGCTATCATCAACATTTTACAGTTTGTAATCAGAGAGACTAAGTGACTCACCCAAGGTCACACAGGAAGTCTGTTGCAGGGCAGACAGTTGAACTGAGGTTTGTGTCTTAGGCTACCACCCTAGCCAATGAACTCCTTCTTCTTTCCTAAATCAGTGTAAGGTCAAACTCATCTCTTTCATGCCCCCTGCCTGAAGTGTAAAGAAATACTCCATAATGTATAAAATTCATCATGAAATAAAATGGTTGCTATAATAGTAAATATATAAAGTAAAAGGTCATGGAAGTCTCTGCTGAAATATTGTTTTGAATATATAACAAGTAAAGCTTTGTATTTGCTTTTCATGTAGTACAGTTGAGCCCTTACTAAAACAATAATGCCATTGTGGGGAAGGATAGAAGGAAATTTAGATCCAGATAGTCAGGATCCCTGAGTAAATAGTGACCACTTGAGAAATACTTTGTGACTGTTATAAGAACTCTCCTCAGTAATCCCTCAAATAACATTCTGTATTTGATCTACAGTGCATATACTATAGTTTGTTTTTATAGGGCAGACACTATGCTGAATACTGTTTAAGGTCAAGGCTCAAACAGAGTAAATAAAGTCTACAGAATAAAGGGAAATCTGAATACTCTTCCCAATGGAGCCAGACTTATAGGTATTACAACAGATTTTAGACAGACCTTCACCTTAATGCTGGTAATATCATTCACTGTATATATAGAAAGCTAAGATATGCCTGAATATAGCCTTAACATGTATGTTTTGATTGCTGCACAAAAGGAGTATGACGATTTGATTACGTTTAAATTAGTTTAATCTCAGCATGCACTGGTGTTTTTTAATGTGTTAATGAATAGAATAGGAGAAATGGAAGGGTGGTCAGAGACTGATGATAACAAAGGCAGGGAAAACCATGCATATAAAGAGAAAATGACAAGAATGGGGCTATTTGCTTTCAAGAGGAAGTGAATAAAAGGCGGCATAAGTAACTGGGTGGCAGGTAATTAGATAGGGAGCACCTGGACCTAATAAAGGCTTCTGACAGCTCTGTCAAAAACCACCAGAACAGAGGACTTGCTGGAGAAGAGAGAGATGTTAGTGAGCAAGAAATTACTTGTTGTGGTATCTACCTGGGGAGTAGAGGTCCAGACAGAGAGGAGCAGACTTGGAGGGTAAGTGAAGCCGGGCCAGTGACTAGAGCAGCCCAGGAGAGCAAACTGGGCATGGCACTGCCTGTGGAGTTACTAGGGACTGGTTCAACAAAGAGTGATGCCCTGTTTGGGGAAGACTGGCATATGGCTGTATGCCTAGTAGAGGCCCTAGCTCCAGGCTAGAAATCCAGTCTGAGAGTGCTTTGGGGCTAGAGGGGTGAGACATAAGACTGATTAACCCAGGGGTGGATAGTGTCCAGTGAAGTATCTGACTGAAGCTTTTATTTATGTTTTCATGTTATCCTTTTCTGTTAAATGAGACTCTCTGAAGAGAGTGTTCTTTAATACTAGAAAGCCTGCTTGGGTTTGTTTATACCCTGGGGGAGGGGAAACTGAGGCAGAGACTCATCTGCAATGTCGTGCCTGAGCACAGGGCGTGTGCTGGAGTGACTTTCATGCTGTTACAATGAAGATAAGAAATTGTGAAGTCTCTGTTCTGTATACAGCACCTTTAAATATCTATGACTCCTGTCTGGCTGCAGAGAGAGCAGCCATTTTGTTCCTGCAGTTGCTGCAGCCTGTTAGAAAGGAAGCACACTTAGATCCCTTCTAGAGACTTAAGTTTTGTCCACTCTTCCTGTTTTTGTTAGTCAACAATAAAAGTAATCTAGACTAAATGTATGTGGCTGTTCCTTGAGTATGGAAAATGGCTGGCAGCCCTCAAATGAGAAGAGATAGGGAATAAAGAGAAAACAAACAAAGTACCTTTTCTATTATCAGAGGAAAATAATGAAAAATATCACCAACTTGCATAGGTACACAAAGCTAAAAGCTTGTCCCAGCTTAATGATATGGGGCTCTCTAACCTAAAGTCAATTGAAGGTGTATTGTATGAATCCTATTTAGAGTTTAGAACGAACGCTTCTTGGAGAAGTATATTGGCCTTCTCGCTAAGTCACTGATCAGCGACTGAAGTTCTGTATTCAGTTCTGGGTTCTATCTATGTGACCTTGTGAGATTTTTTTAAAGGTATCTGGGTGTTGGAAGGTGTAACTAATTTAGGAGCCAATGGTCTTGTAGACTGAAGGACATCCAGGAAAGCTAATCTGAATTAACTAAAGGTGTATGTTTGAAGTGGATTAATTAAAGTACATTAAACCCCTTTGATGCCATTATTCAGAATTCAAGTGGCCTTAATTTGGTTTAGATTAATTCACTTTGGAAAATAACTTAAAATAAACCAGATTAAGGCTGCTTGAATTCTGAAGAAGGGTCTTAATACGTGGTTTAATGTGGTTTAATTAATCCACTTCAAATTCATATAGTTAGTTTAATTCAGATTAATTTTCCTGGATCACCCAGTGTGGAGAAGCCATAAATCTCCTTTTCAAAAGTGTGTAAGCCAGGGGTGGGTAAACTACGGCTTGCGGGCCGTATCTGGCCCATCAGGGCTTTGGATCCAGCCTGTGGGATTGCCACCCCTGTGGCACCACAGGGCTAGGGTAGGTGCCCTGCCTGCCCTGGTCCCGTGCCGCTCCCGGAAGTGGCTGGCACCACATCCCTGCAGCCCCTAAGGAAGAGGGGGGGCAGAGGGTTCCGTGCACTGCCCTTGCCTGCACCATCCTCCCTCCCCCGCAGCTCCCATTGGTCGGGAATGGGGAACTGTGGCCAATGAGAGTTTCGAGGGAGATACCCGCAGACAAGGTTCAGCGCACGGAGCGCTCTGCCCTCCCGCCCACAGGGACTTGGCCCCAGCCGCTTCCAGGAACGATGTGGGGCCAGGGCAGGCAGGGAGCCTGCCTTAGCTCTGCTGTGCGCCGCTGCCACCCCAGAGCTGCTCAAAGTAAGTGACACCGGGCTGGAGCCTGCACCCTGAACCCTTCCCGCACCCCATCCTCCTGCCCCAGCCCTACATTCATGGGCCTGCATGCAATTTCCCCACCCAGATGTGGCCCTCAGGCCAAAAAGTCTTCCCACCCCGGTCTAAGCTCTGCTCTACACCACAGAGTTAAGTTAATGTAAGACAAAGTTAGGTTGTTCTACACTAAAATGCAGCTCCCGCCAGTGTAACTCGCCCACTACCTGAGAGGCATAGCACTTACGTCCATGTAGTTAGATCAATGCAGTGTCAGTATAGACACTGTATTCCTTACATCGACTGTTGCTGCCTTTCAGAAGTCATCCCACAGTGCCCCACACCGACAGTTAAATCTGAGCAAGCACTCCGGGTAAGGATGTGTACAGCTGACATAAGGAGCATAGTGTGGACATGCAAAAGCAGTTTAATTACTGCAGTGGCTGTAAGTTGACATATTTAGGTCATTTTAATTTTGTAGTGTAGACTTGCCCTAAACCATTTTTGAAAATTACTTGGGCTCTTCAGTCAAGTGTTGCAATGCTAAGTGGAGCACTGCTTAAATACCTTTAAAAATCCAGGCCTTAGGGCATGGCTACACCGGAAACTTCAAAGCGCTGTTGCGGGAGCGCTCCTGTGGCAGCGCTTTGAAGCGTGAGTGTGGTCGTGCGCGAGCGCTGGGAGAGAGCTCTCCCAGTGCTCCTGGTAATCCACCTCCACCAGGGGATTAGCTCCGAGCACTGGGAGCCATGCTCCCAGCGCTGGGAGCCTGTTTACACTAGTGCTTTAAAGCGCTCTGACTTGCTGCACTCAGGGGGGTGATTTTTCACACCCTTGAGCCAGCAAGTTAGAGTGCTATAAAATGTAAGTGTAGCCAAACCCTTAGTCTCTCTGTACCTCAATTCTCTATCTGTGAAATGGGAGGCTAATGCTTCCTTTGTCTCTCTTCTATTTAGATCTTCAGATTAAGAGTGCTCTCTAAGGCCAGATCTACACTACAGATTTACATCACTATAACTACGTCATTCAGGGGTGTGAAAAATCCACACCCTTGAGCAACAGTTCTACTGACCTACCCCTGGTGCAGACAGCACTATGTCAGCAGGAGAGTTTCTCCCATTGACATAGCCACTACCTTTCGGGGAGGTGGATTAACTACACTGACAGGAGAAGCTCTCTTGTCAGCATAGGAGCATCTTCACTCAAAGACTACAGCAGTGCAGCTGTGCCGATGCAATGTTTTAAATGTAGAATCGTAGACCCATAGGGTTAGTTAGAACCACAGGGTTAGAAGGCACTGCAAGGGTCACCTAATCTAACCCCCTGCCAAGATGAAGGATTTGTAGTGACATGCAGGATTTGTTGTTATAGCCTTTTAAAAACTGTAAATGAATTTGATTTAAAAATATGAAAGTAAATTCAAAGAGCGTAGACCTGTCCTTACTATGTTTTTATAATGCACCTTGCACAATGGTTCCCCAAGTGTTGTTTTGGGACCTCGAGGAACTAGTGCAATAGTTTTGCTTTTTACTGAGCGGGGAAGATGAAGATATCTTCTCACCCTCCAGTATTTCCCTGCTGTCCTCCCTCATGACAGGCTCAAAAATTGTACCTGTATGTTTTGACAGCCAGACTGATTGCAATGATTTTTTGCTCAGTCTCTCAATCTTTTCTTCCGTCACAATCTCAGGAAGGTTTTACTTTTTTAAACTTTGTTTCTCTTATTTAACATTGCATAAATAAGTCTTTCAGCTCTGTGTTTTGAATTGCTTCGTCAGTTACTGTTCCTCTAGAATGAATGTAAAGCTTTTTTCTTTTTTTATTAGCCCTACTGGATGACACTGAGAGAAGGAGTTAGCAAGTAGATTCATGCCCTTCAATCAGTGTAAGAAAAACACACTTCCTACTGATGTAAATCTTTGCTCAGTTTCACAAGCCTATATATGCAAGAAGTGATTAACTCTCTTTGTCAAGGTTGCAGTTTTCACAGGTTACTACAGTTCCATCACATCCAGTGTGGAATTAACTTCCATAGCCTACGGCCTTAATTCAAAGATAAAAGATTAGTATGGAGGAAAAGTCTACTAGATATATCACCCCATTTAAGTTTCCCTCTATTGCTGCATCTCTAAGAAGTAATTAATAATAAACCTGAATAGAGTTGGTGAGCCCAGAGATCAGACAGAGGATTGTTCTGCCTCATGTGAAAGGATGTACTGTCCATTTCAGGAAGCTTTTTTAAATAAGCTTCTCAGAGGCTCTGAATTTCAAATCAATATTTCACAGTAATCTTAATTTGCTGGAAATTTATTTCTTTTCCATCTGCTCGGGCTCTGTTCTTTTAAATGGTTTAAACCAACGTCTTGGGACCAGATTCATCACTGGTGTTACTTCATGGGCTTCAGTGAAGTTACACCAAGGATGAACTTGTTCCTTCTAATCTATCTGAACACCACCTGGTGCAGACTTTTCTCACATCCAACAAACTATTGTGTGTTCATGGCACATCTTCCAAAGAGCCTGTCATACTGTAAAGAAAATATATATTTACATATACCTATTTAAACTAGAGGTGATGGGATCTCAAATTCTATTTAAAAGGTTAAAAATATGGCCAATTTTTATATTTTAAGTATACGGGTGACACCAGCAGCAACATTTCCTCAACCCGTATGCCCAGATTTCCCTTCAGACAATGGAGTTGCATAGAATCTAATTGGAGTGAAATTTGGACCATTATTGTATCCAGAGGGGCAGACTTTTTTTGTTGTTGTTGTTCAAAACTATTGGACAAGAGGGATCCAGTGGACATAGAGTACTTAGATTTCCAGAAAGCCTTTGACAAGGTCCCTCACCAAAGGCTGTTATGTAAATTAAGTTGTCATGGGATAACAGGGACCATCCTTTCATGGATTGAGAACTGGTTAAAAGACAGGGAATAAAAGGTAAGAATAAATGGTAAATTTTCAGAATGGAGAGGGGTAACTAGTGTTGTTCCCCTAGGGTCAGTCCTAGGACCAGTCCTGCTCGACTTACTCATAAATGATCTGGAGAAAGGGGTAAACAGTGAGGTGGCAAAGTCTGCAGATGACACTAAACTGCTCAAGGTAGACAAGACCAAAGCAGACTGTGAAGAACTTCAAAAAGATCTCACAAAACTAAGTGATTGGGTAACAAAATGGCAAATGAAATTTAATGTGGATAAATGTAAAGTAATGCACATTGGAAAAAATAACCCCAACTATACAAACAATATGATGGCGGGGGGAGCCCTAATTTAGCTACAGCTAATCAGGAAAGAGATCTTGGAGTCATCGTGGATAGTTCACTGAAGACATCCACATAGTGTGCAGCAGCAGTCAAAAAAGAAAACAGGATGTTAGGAATCATTAAAAAAGGGATAGAGAATTAAGACAGAATATCTTATTGCCCTTATATAAATCCATGGTATGCCCACATCTTGAATACTGCACACAGATGTGGTCTCCTCATCTCAAAAAAGATACACTGGCATTAGAAAAGGTTCCAAGAAGGGCAACTAAAATGATTAGGGGTTTGGAACGAGTCCCATGTGAGGAGAGATTAAAGAGACTAGGACTTTTCAGCTTGGAATAGAGGAGACTAAGGGGGGATATGAGAGAGGTCTATAAAATCATGAGTGGTGTAGAGAAAGTAAAAGTTTCTTTACCTGTTCCCATAATATAAGAACTAGGGGCCATCAAATGAAATTAATGGGCAGCAGGTTTAAAACAAATAAAAGGAAGCTCTGCTTCACACAGCACTGTTACCTCAAGGGGAATAAGACAACGCTTCAGAAAGGAAAACTTTAGAAATGGTAGAGGGGCGATAAAAGGAAATCCCCTTTTCTTAGAAGGACAGACTCGACTCCCTTCTGTATCTCTCACCGGTGGATTTAGCTTACAATAAGGGTGTCCCTCCCTCCCTGTGTGACGTAATAAAAATGAAGAAAAGACAAGGCAATATGGTGCAAAGTTAAGTGTATTAAGGGCAAAGGTACAGAAAACTGGGAAAAGGGGGGGGGGGGAGAACACAAACTTAACCATACAGTGATTCAGTGACTGGCATTAGGAGCTTGAAGCCCAGGCCCACAAAACCTCCCTTGGCCTTCAGAAAAACAGTAAATGAAATCCCAATACAGAAACCTTTCCTACGATTTAGGAGCAGTGGACACAGTGCACAGATGCGAGGCCCAGGACCACCTACTCTCCAGCTGATTGAGAGCCTCTGAGGAGGACTACTGGGGAATCCTGACGACTGTTGGACTTCATCGCAAGCGGGGAGACCCTCTGGGATGTTGGACACCAGGAAAACAGGACCCTCCACAGGTAAGATGGATTCGATTCGCTGTGATGGGGATAGTGATGACAGGTCTCTCCTTCCTCAACCTCGCTGCGGGATAGATGGTACTCTTCTCTCTAGCTTTGGAGTGTTAGGAAGACCCGACCGTGCACGCCCTGCCCCTGGAATGGACAGCACCGCACAGGCGCTGAACAAGATCTTCTATAATCTCTAAGGGTGGAAAAGTTTTGAGGGAATAGAATGTTGGGGGTTGGCTCTGGCGGGAAAAGCTGCTCCGGTCCAGTTTGAGCCAGAAGACTCCAGTGTCTAAGTCGTAAACAGGTTCGCTTACAAAGATGGCGTCCAGGGGTCATAGTTCATATACTCCATATTAGATTCTATTAAAACGAGTGATTCACTTAACATCACTTCAAAAAGGCATTATTAAAACAAAAAGAAAAGGAGTACTTGTGGCACCTTAGAGACTAACCAATTTATCTGAGCATAAGCTTTCGTGAGCTACAGCTCACTTCATCGGATGCATACCGTGGAAACTGCAGCAGACTTTATATACACACAGAGATCATGAAACAATACCTCCTCCCACCCCACTGTCCTGCTGGTAATAGCTTATCTAAAGTGATCACTCTCCTTACAATGTGTATGATAATCAAGTTGGGCCATTTCCAGCACAAATCCTCTAGTGGGTTTGTGTGGGGGGCGGCGGGGGAGAAAACCTGGATTTGTGCTGGAAATGGCCCAACTTGATTATCATACACATTGTAAGGAGAGTGATCACTTTAGATAAGCTATTACCAGCAGGAGAGTGGGGTGGGGAGAGGTATTTTTTCATGCTTTGTGTGTATAAAAAGATCTTCTACACTTTCCACAGTATGCGTCCGATGAAGTGAGCTGTAGCTCACGAAAGCTTATGCTCAGATAAATTGGTTAGTCTCTAAGGTGCCACAAGTACTCCTTTTCTTTTTGCGAATACAGACTAACACGGCTGCTACTCTGAAACCTGTCATTATTAAAACAACTAATTGAACATATTAAACAGTACCAACATTTCTTACTACTTTATACCTAACAGTACACAGTCAACCTATGGAACTCCTTGTCTGAGGAGGTTGTGAAGGCTAGGACTATAACAGGGTTTAAAAGAGAACTGGATAAATTCATGGAGGTTAAGTCCATTAATGGCTATTAGCCAGGATGGGTAAGGAATGCTGTCCCTAGGCTCTGTTTGGCAGGAGAGAGATCACTTGATCATTACCTGTTAGGTTCACTCCCTCTGGGGCACCTGGCATTGGCCACTGTCAGCAGACCGGATACTGGGCTGGATGGACCTTTGGTCTGACCCAGTATGGCCATTCTTATGTTCTTATGAGAAAGGAACTAAGGAGTTCATCTGATTTCTATATAAATGTGTATTTTTTTTCTTCAAACATCTGGTTCCTTTTGCTTTGTGACATTAACACAAGGCCTCCACAGGTGAGTAGCAGAGTTCAAAATATATTAGATGTACCAGATTTGCTATCCTGAACCAGGCCACCATCTAGTCCGTTGTCCCATTGCCAATAGCAGTCTAAAGTCTTCATAATGCTGCACCTAATCCGGTGAGCTCTCTGCAGCTGGATATCAACCTATTCCTGGAAGCCTGGGGTTTAATAATCGTCTTGGTGATTTTATCCGACATAGTGCAAGTGTAATGCACTGCTGTTCCTTTGCATTCATACAGGATAAATAATTGAGTCTTTTATGATGGGCATTTCAAGTGTATTGCTTGCAAGAATTGCATTTACTTCAATGGGTGGTTCTGCAAGCAACTCTGCAACAGATGTTACCAGAGGAAGATGCATTTCATCCATGGAATTAGGAGCCAGTGCAGGATGGGGCAACTGGCATAAGACATTTTGAGTAACAGGAATTTATGTGACACAATTCAAAGCCTTTTCCACCTCATTTTTTTCCAGACTTTAAATTAATACTTACCTTTCCTAAGAAACCTCTTGGTGACATGGTCAGTGTTAACAAGCAAGTAACTGGCAAATTATGAAAACTCAAAATTCAAGGATTTACAGTATGAGGAGAAGATCAAATACAGGGAACTGAAGTCTCTTGCAGGAAAAAAAATTCAGTCTATACAAACAGATTTTTCTTTTCATTTCACAGGTTAGTTTAATATCCCTATAATAGCCTAAGACACACACTAAGTTACTTATACAATACATAGTTATTTAATAGCTAGTTATTTAATAGCTTAAGGACATTTACAAATGTGCTTAACTTTAAATTATATATTATTTGATTTGGATTGCACTAGCACCTAAAAGCCGGAGATACTGGTTCAGGACCTCGATACTGTCCAAATAGAGAACCAAAACAGGCCCTTCTTTCCAAGGACTGTACTCGTATTAGTAGTTAATTAAGCCTCACAATATCCTCCTTGAGATGCACTCAGTGACTTGTTTTAAAATGGAATCTTATCTCTCAAAAATAACTGCCTAAAGTAATCTACTCTTCTGCTCCAGGCTTTTATTCAGCAGAATATCCTTACTGCCTCCTTTTCTACTGACTGGTTATTGTGACACCTGTGAATCTTTAAATTGCCTTCAGCTGGTTGGGCCCTAATGTTTGTCTGGAAGTAGTTAGTTTACCTTTTCTATCTAGTTGGGGAGAGAGAATGAGGTCTGTTCTCCACTGTCCTATTCAGGTAAGAGCTCCTACCATTATGAACTGGGGAAACAAAGATTAAACTAAACAATATGGGGGACGGGTTTCTGTCATTGAGACACACTCGTATTCTCTTACAACTGTAGCTGATCTATATGCTACACCACTCTGGAGAAGACCTGAAAAGATGAAATGTTGTAGTGATTAGTAGAAAGCAGGGGAGAAATTTCAGTACTATCTAGATGCCATGTCATTCATCTGAAGGTAGAAAGCCATGAAAACTGAGTGCCAAGGGTGAATGTTTTGGAAAGATATAATAGCATGAAAAGAGATTAATAATTAGAGCTGGACAAATAATTTGCAAGAGTCAAAACTAGATTTACTCAATTTTTATTTGAGACTGTTAAGAACTTGTTCATCAGTTGAAGTTGGCTGAGGCAGGGATTTGCAAAGCAGCCTAAATCAAGCCCCCAGCTCACATTGATCTTTAATTGGAGTGGGGACCTAACTCGCTAAGACTCCTTTGAACATCCTAGTCTGAATGTGTTGTGTAAGCAAGCTTCAGCCTTCATAGATTACTGACAAACTGCTTTGCTTTACTTATTTTCTCTGTGAGCAGCAAATATCAGCTACTATGTTTGACCCGGGTGACTGTCCACCTCAGTCACATGCTATCTTGTACTGTACCTTTGACATGCACAGCTTTATTATGTGCAGAGACACCAGAAGCCTTGTTCTCTCCCTAGTTAAATTGCTTACCTATCCAATCCCATTGCCAGAGACCAAGGGAATCTAGTTATAAATTGTTGCCTCAGCTCTGGCCCAGGTAATCCAGTGGGAAATCAGGCCAGTGTGAGCTACTGAGTGTGAATTGAACTATGATATTTAAAGAGGCTTTGCTGGTTCTTAAGGCTGGTCCTGGCTTTAAACGTTCCTTTCAAGTCCCTGCAAGTTTAACTGATATGTAAACTCCTTCTCCCCCCCCCCTTCCCCCTTCTGTAGCATATAACACCGTGTGAAGGGCAATGATGGCAAAACACCACACATGCACCCAGTTTTGAAAGAGTTTTACACCTGCTAGAACTCATATTGTGAGCTCTTTAGGTATCAGAGGAATAAATTGCTCCAAGGTTGCAATGTTTGCTATGTTATAACAGTTTAAGTACATGAGCACTTGTATGATATTTTGGAAAGTTCTGCCACTTCTGTCTCACTAGCCAAATGTTCTCAATGGTTTCTGTATCTGCTGATTTATTATTCTGCATCTTGTTTATTACAGTAGTGCCTCAAGGCCAATCAAAAATGGGGCCTTATTATGCTCGGCCCTGTATAAACACTGAGTAACGGACAGTCCCTGCCCCAAAAAGCTGACCATCTGAACAGACAAGGCAGACAGAGTGTGGGAAGGGGTAGAATGTACAAGCACGGTGAATGATGTGATAACTGCAAACCTCATACTAACTTCATTATTTTGGGGGTGGTTTTACTTAGGAGGGGATCAGCAAACTGAAAAGAAAAGCGATGGGAAAGGAGCTGAGGAAAAGAGAGTAAAATGGGCAGGTGTGGCATGAAGCCAAGGTGAAGGGACTGTGAGGGAAGGGGAGGTTTGGTGCAAACAGACAATCAGCAGAGGGTAAAGAAAGTTCAGTTAAAACTATAGAAAGGTTTCCGAATGGCCAAAGGACCACAGGTCTCTGCTGTGGCTTCTTCTGCTCCTACTTGCTTTTAGGGCTTTCCACCTGTACTGCTACATTTCTCTACCAATCACAAAGGACAAGTATTCAATGCTTCATGCCTGCCAAACATTGTCAAACCAGGATTAAGTTGTGCAGGGATCAAAATGGAGAGCAGTGGTGCTAGGTCCCAAGATCTCCCCTCCTGTATGTATGGGTCTTGTAAAAATGACCAAAAAGCTAATTAAACCCAGCATTGTGTTTTGTTTACATATTGTGTTTTTAAAATATCATATGGCTGATTGTTAAAGTTCTATGTATGGTGTCAGGCCTGTTTTAAGAACCTGATCTTGCACTCGTTCAACTCAATGTGACCTTTGCCCATGAGTTCAAAATGAGCTTCTGTAAGTCAGAAGTGAGGCATAAGCCTTAGAAATCCTGAACATCCTATGGGTCTTGATATTAGGTAATATGTGGATCTTCTTCACAGATGACTACTTATGAATTACTGTGTAACTATTATAGCAGACTTCAGTGGAAAAAGTAAGCAGACATCTGTGTTTAGTAGACTACCATTTAAAATACACTGTACTGTAAGTGCCAGTAAATATTTTTTTTTAAGCAACTAAGAATGGGGCTTGATTTTTTTTGTTTACTTACTTTAGGTGGGAGAGAGATGACACAGTTGTAAGTTCAAGAATCACTTGTGAAAGCCTGTTTAGGTGGGAAGGATAAAGGTTTCTTAAGTATTATTACTCCCTCCCCTTTCCAAAACAAATAAATTAGAATGTCTGACATCAGGAAAAGTGAAGTGTTGTATGGTACATTTAATAGTGGTTTTTTTAAGTGCTACTATGAAATTCTGAACCTGTTTTTTAGTGTTTAAGTAGTACCTCTGACCAGCTTATCAGTCTCTTCCCTCCACAAATGGTTGTACTTATATGGCCCCCTCCATTTCTGCAGTGTCTGAGCACCTCAGTCTTTAAATCATTGTGTCTCCTCACCTGTGTGAGGTGGGGAAGTGCTATTATCCCCATTTTGCAGATGGGAAACTGAGGCATAAGGAGACTGACTAGCCCAATCACAGCAGGGATTCATTGGCAGAACAGGCTAGATCCATAACTGCTGGACAAAACTTCATCTCAGTCTCCTTTCATAAAAAGCTCCATTTAATTTCTGTTTGGGCCAGATCCTGCTCCCTTCAATCAGCCAAAATTCTTACTGATGTCAAGATCAGGCCCTTTGTCTGCAGAATTTCTCTCTCATCATGAGAAATGGCATGTGTGTGTACATGCACGTACTTTGAAATGTTTGCATAACTGAAGAAAGATGAGTGCAGCCTCTGGGCTTGGCAAAGTCCCAGATTACCTAAATAGTGTTGTGTCAAATGAACAATTTTTTTTTTAAATTATTAAGTTAACCACTAGTAATCAGCAGAAAGGTAATATGATCTCAAGTGTTATCCATAGCCGGTGAACAACCAACACTGCACTGTCAAGCACGCTGCCCTGCTTAATTAAATAGCATACATATGTTTACCATTTGATACATTAACTCTTGACTTTGATTTGGAATGCTTTTAAAACAATATTTGCCAAAATCTCAGCACAATTTTGGCATTTAGTATCTTACTTGCAGTCTTGTCCCAGCATGCTAGAGCAGGGATGTCAGACTCAGTCTAGAGAGAATGCTGGATGTGGTCCATGGGCCAGTTATAAAATGAGGAACGCATTCTCTGCTCAGGCCTCAGAAGGCTACCCACATCTGTCAATGGGAGGTTTTCACAAAGATCAAGCGTAGAATATGGCCTTTAGGGACTTAACACTAAGGGCCCAACAGTCAATTCTACATCCCTCACTGGAAGCGTATGTTTCTCAGGACCATGTCTCTTTCTGCCCTTTATTTCTCCCACTTTCCTCTTATTCTCTTTTCCCTCTGTCAAGTTTCCTTCCCCACTCTGAACTCTAGGGTACAGATGTGGGGACCTGCATGAAAGACCCCCTAAGCTTATTCTTACCAGCTTAGGTTAAACTTCCTCAAGGTACAAATTTTGCCTTGTTCTTGAACCCTATGCTGCCACCACCAAGCGTGTTAAACAAAGAACAGGGAAAGAGCCCACTTGGAGATGTCTTCCCCCCAAGCCTTACATCCCCTTTTCTGGGGAAGGCTTGATAAAAATCCTCACCAATTTGTACAGGTGAACAGACCCAAACCCTTGGATCTTAAGAACAATGAAAAAGCAATCGGGTTCTTAAAAGAAGACTTTAAAGTAAAAGAATCATCTCTGTAAAAATCAGGATGGTAAATACCTTACAGGGTAATCAGATTCAAAACATAGAGAATCCCTATAGGCAAAACCTTAAGTTACAAAAAGACACACAAACAAGTATACACATTCCATTCGGCACAGCTATTTTACCAGCCATTAAACAAAAGAAATCTAATGCATTTCTAGCTAGATTACTTACTGACTTTTTACAGGAGTTCTGAACTGCATTTCTGATCTGTTCCCGGCAAAAGCATCACACAGACAGACAGACCCTTTGTTCCCCGCACCCGCCCCCCCCCCCCAGCTTTGAAAGTATCTTGTCTCCTCATTGGTCATTTTGGTCAGGTACCAGCGAGGTTATCTTATCTTATTTCACCTTTACAGGTGAAAGAGAGTTTTGCCTCTGGCAGGGAGGAATTTTATAGCACTGGGGCCAGAAAGGTGGTTACCCTTCCCTTTATATTTATGACACCCACCCCCCCAAATCACAGGATGAAACACTGGCTGTGATTTCTTCCTAGAGCTCTAGGAAAAAAAGAGTTAATAAGACACATGCACCTCTAAATATACTACCAAGTGTATGAAGACTAACAACATTTTCCACATCTCAAGGATGATCTTAACCAGTTGATTCTGGGAAACTTTCATGGGAGAGTGCATCAGCCACTTTGTTAGAAGCTCCTGAGATGTGTTGGATGTCGAAATCAAAATCTTGGAGAGCTAAACTCCACCAAATCAGGTTTTTGTTATTTCCTGTGGTGGTATGAAGCCACTATAGCGCAACATGGTCGGTTTGCAGGTGGAAATACCGTCCCCAAACGTATGGGCGTAGCTTTTCCAGAGCTTAGACAATGGCGTAACATTTCTTTTCGCTGATTGACCAGTTGCTTTTCCCCTCAGACAGCTTTTTGCTGAGAAACACGACAGGATGGAACTCGTTTCGGTCCTGCCTGCATTAAGACTGCTCCCACACCACACTCGGACGCATCTGTGGTTACTAGGAATGGTTTGTCAAAGTCTGGGGCCCTTAGCACAGGGTCAGACATGTGTCGCTTTAAACTGGTTAAAGTCTTTCTGACACTCTTCAGTCCACTGAACGGCATTTGGCTGTTTCTTTTTGGTTAGGTCTGTCAATGGGGCAGCGATTTGGCTGTATTGAGGTACAAATCACCTGTAATACCTGGCCAAGCCTAAGAAGGATTGAACCTGTTTCTTTGACTTTGGGACAGGCATCCACTTTGGCCTGTAGGGGGTTGATAGTTCCTTGACCCACCTGGTGTCCAAGGTATGTCACTCTGTTTAGGCCTATTTGACACTTCTTAGCCTTAACAGTTAGTCCTGCCTCCCTTGTGCGCTCAAAGACTTTTTATAGATGTTCCAGGTGTTCTGCCCAGGAATCTGAAAATATGGCCACATCGTTAAATTACGCGACTGCATATTCTCCTAATCCCGCTAGGAGACCATCTACAAGTCTTTGGAAGGTGGCGGGTGCATTCCACAGCCCGAAAGGGAATACATTAAATTCATACAGCCCGACATGTGGTGAAGGCTGACCTTTCCTTGGCGGATTCATCTAGCAGTACCTGCCAGTACCCCTTGGTTAAGTCCAAGGTAGAGATGAACTGGGCCCATCCCAGTTTCTTTAATAGTTCATCTGTGCCTGGCATTGGATAGCTGTCTGGGTGAGTCACAGCATTTAGCTTACGGTGGTCCACGCAAAATATGTATCTCCCCATCTAGTTTTGGAACTAGAACTACTGGAGATGCCCATGCACTGCCACAGGGGCGGATTACCCCCATCTGTAACATACCCTGGATCTCCCGTTCTATAGCAGTTTTAGCTTGAGGAGACACCCGGTAAGGTTGGACTTTAAATGGGTGAGCATTACCTGTGTCAATGGAGTGGTATGCCCGTTCAGTCAGTCCTGGGGTGGCTGAGAACGTCGGCATGTAGCTAGTGCACAGCTCCTTAATCTGCTGTCGCTGCATATGCCCAACGGTCATGGAGAAGTTCACCTCTTCCATGCCACCAGCACTTTTCCCTTTGTAGTAGATCCCTTCAGGCCACTCAGCGTCATCTCCTCCCTGGGTTGTAAACTGACAAACCTTTAATTCTCTGTAATAAAAGGGCTTTAGAGAATTAATATGGTACACCTTAGGCTTTCGGTTGGAGGTGGGGAATGCTAGGAGATAATTAACGGCTCCCAGGTGCTCCTGGACCGTGAATGGCCCTTCCCACGACTCTTCCATTTTGTGGGCCTGGAGCGCCTTTAAGACCATGACCTGGTCCCCTACTTTGAAGGAACGCTCTTTGGCATGTTTATCATACCACGCTTTTTGCTTTTTTTGAGCTTCCTGTAGGTTTTCTTTAGCAAGGGCTAGAAAGGTTCGGAGGGTGTTTTGTAGGTTGGTTACAAAGTCCAGAATGTTAGCTCCTGGAGAAGGTGTAAACCCCTCCCATTACTGCTTCACCAACTGTAATGGCTCCTTAACCTCATGTCCATATACAAGTTCAAATGGTGAAAACCCTAAACTGGGATGTGGTACAGCTCTATAGGCAAAGCAACTGCTGCAACACTAGGTCCCAATCATTGGAGTGCTCCTTTACAAATTTACATATCATGGCCCCCAAAGTTTCATTAAACTTCTCCACCAGGCCATTTGTTTGATGGTGATAAGAGGTGGCAACCAAGTGATTCACCCCATGAGCTTCCCAAAGGCTTTCCTTAGTTCCTGCCAGGAAATTAGTTCCTGCATCTGTGAGGATGTCGGAGGGCCAACCTACCCTGGCAAAAATGTCTGCTAGTGCCTGGCACACGCTTTTAGCCCTGGTGTTGCTTAGAGCTACTGCTTCCGGCCATCGGGTGGCAAACTCCATGAAAGTCAGTATGTACTGCTTTCCTCTGGGTTTCTTTTTTGGAAAAGGACCTAGAATATCCACAGCTACTCGCTGAAATGGAACCTCAATGATGGGGAGTGGCTGGAGAGGGGCTTTGACCTGGTCTTGGGGTTTTCCCCACTCTTTGGCATACCTCACAAGACCGGACATAGGTAGAAACATCCTTGCCCATATCTCCTAGTGGAATGACCTCCCCAAACGGTCTTTGGTCCTGTTCACCCCAGCATGGCCACTAGGATGATTGTGGGCTAAGCTCAAGAGCTAGGCCTGGTACTTAGTTGGAACTACCAACTGTCTCTGAGGATGCCAGTTTTCCTGGTGCCCACCTGAAAGAATCCCCTTTCTACAACAAACCAGGATCGATTAGAAGAGCTGAGAGGCGATGGGTTGCTCCGTGCCTCGGTCCAAGCTCTCTGGAGGCTTTCATCTGCGTCCTGTTCAATCTGGAACTCTTCCCTTGATGCTGGAGACATCAGTTCCTCATTGGATTTTGGACCTATGCTTGGAAGCAATGCAGGTGATGCGGCTGTTTCCGTTGACTGTGAACTGCTCTCCGCTGGTGCACTATGTTGGGGTTCAGGCTCCGGCTGAGCCTCTTGTGTAGGGTTATCTGCTGCTGCCACTGCAGGTTTGGCGGGGCCCTCTGGTGTTGGGGTTGCTAGCACTGGATTTAATGCTGGTTTCAGTTTTGGGACTGAGTCTCTGGGACTGGATCCACTACTGCTGTTGCTGACATTGGCATGGGATCTGGTTCCATCACCTCTGACCGGGTCCTGGTAGAAGTTTCCAGAATAGAGCTAGGTGTGATAGCTTGCTTAGCCTGGCTGCGAGTGACCATTCCCACCCTCTTGGCTAGCTTCACATGATTGGCCAAGTCTTCCCCCAACAGCATGGGGATGGGATGATCATCATATACTGCAAAAGTCCACATTCCTGACCAGCCTTTGTACTGGACTAGCAACTTAGCTATAGGCAAGTCAAAAGAGTTTGACTTGAAGGGTTGAATTGTCACTTGGATCTCTGGGTTGATTAAAATTGGGGTCCACTAAGGAAGCATGGATAGCCAACACTTGTGCTCCGGCGTCCCTCCACGCGGTGACCTTCTTTCCGCCCACACTCACAGTTTCCCTCCTCTCCGAGGGTATCTGGGAGGCATCTGGGCCTGAGGACCTCTGGTGTGATTCCGGTGTAATGAACTGTAATCTGTTGGGGTTCTCGGCTTTTACATGCCCCGGCTCATTACATTTAAAACATCGTCCAGCTGACGCGTCACTGGGGTGAGGTCGGTTGCTGGAGAACAGTGTGGCAGGACGATAAGGTGTCTGGAAAAAACAAGGAAGACTTGTGGCACCTTAGAGACTAACCAATTTATTTGAGCATAAGCTTTCATGAGCTACAACTCACTTCATCGGATGCATTCAGTGGAAAATACAGTGGGGAGATTTATATACATAGAACATGAAACCATGGGTGTTACTATACACACTGTAACAAGAGTGATCAGGTAAGGTGAGCTATTACCGGCAGGAGAGCTGGGGGGAGGGGGAGGGGATAATCAAGGTGGGCCATTTCCAGCAGTGGACAAGAACATCTGAGGAACAGCGGGGGTGGTGGGGAGGGAGTGGGAATAGTTACAAAAAACTAGACAAGCCATTTAAACACACACTTTGCTTCTCTACAAAAGAAAAAGGACACTAAACTATCTAAACTACTACATGCCACAAGGGGCCACAACAGTGGTTCCTTTAACCCTCCCAGCAATATTGTTAATCTATCCAACTATACTCTTAGCCAAGCAGAAGAATCTGTCCTACCTTGGGGCCTCTCCTTCTGCCCCTCCAACCTCACAAACATGATACAGTTCTGTGGTGATCTAGAATCCTATTTTCGATGTCTCCGACTCAAGGAATATTTCCCACACACCTCTGAACAACATACTAACCCATAGAGACCTTCCTACCAAGACTACAAAAAGAAGGATTCTGGGTGGACTCCTCCTGAAGGTCGAAACATACTGGACTTCTACATAGAGTGCTTCTGCCGACGTGCATGGGCTGAAATTGTGGAAAAGCCGCATCACTTGCCTCATAACCTCAGCCGTGAAGAACACAATGCCATCGACAGCCTCAGAAACAACTCTGACATCATAATCAAAAAGGCTGACAAAGGAGGTGCTGTCATCATCATGAATAGGTCAGAATATGAACAAGAGGCTGCTAGGCAGCTCTCCAACACCACTTTCTACAAGCCATTACCCTCTGATCCCACTGAGGGTTACCAAAGGAAACTACAGCATTTGCTCAGGAAACTCCCTGAAAAAGCACAAGAACAAATCAGCACAGACACACCCCTGGAACCTCGACTAGGGATATTCTATCTGCTACCCAAGATCCATAAACCTGGAAATCCTGGACGCTCCATCATCTTAGGCATTGGCACCCTGACAGCAGGATTGTCTGGCTATGTAGATTCTCTCCTCAGGCCCTATGCTACCAGCATTCCCAGCTATCTTTGAGACACCACTGACTTCCTGAGGAAATTACAATCCATCGGTGATCTTCCTGAAAACACCATCCTGGCCACTATGGATGTAGAAGCCCTCTACCCCAACATTCCACACAAAGATGGACTACAAGCCGTCAGGAACAGCATACCTGATAATGTCATGGCAGACCTGGTGGCTGAACTTTGACTTTATCCTCACCCATACTATTTCACATCTGGGGACAATGTATACCTTCAAATCAGTGGCACTGCTATGGGTACCCGCATGGCCCCACAGTATGCCAACATTTTTATGGCTGACTTAGAACAATGCTTCCTCAGCTCTCGTCCCCTAATGCCCCATCTCTACTTGCGCTATATTGATGACATCTTCATCATCTGGACCCATGGAAAAGAAGCCCTTGAGGAATTCCACCATGATTTCAACAATTTCCATCCCACCATCAACCTCAGCCTGGACCAGTCCACACAAGAGATCCACTACAGTGCTAATAAGCGATTGTCACATACACGCCACCCTATACCAGAAACCTACTGCCTGCTGTGCCTACCTACATGCCTCCAGCTTTCTTCCAGACCACACCACATGATGCATTGTCTACAGCCAAGCTCTACGATACAACCACATTTGCTCCAACCCCTCAGACAGAGACAAACACCTACAAGATCTCTATCAAGCGTTCTTACAACTACAATACCCACATGCTGAACTGAAGAAACAGATTGACAGAGCCAGAAGAGTCCCCAGAAGTTACCTACTACAGGACAGGCCCAACAAAAAAAATAACGCCACTAGCCATCACCTTCAGCCCCCAACTAAAACCTCTCCCAACTCATCATCAAGGATCTACAACCTATCTTGAAGGATGACCCATTACTCTCACAGATCCTGGGAGACAGGCTAGTCCTTGCTTACAGACAGCCTCCCAACCTTAAGCAAATACTCACCAGCAACCACATACCAAAAACACTAACCCAGGAACCTATCCTTGCAACAAAGCCTGGTGCCAGCTGTGTCCACATATCTATTCAGGGGACACCATCATAGGGCCTAATCACATCAGCCACACTATCAAAGGCTCGTTCACCTGCACATCTACCAATGTGATATATGCCATCATGTGCCAGCAATGCCCCTCTGCCATGTACATTGGTCAGACTGGACAGTCTCTACATAAAAGAATAAATGGACACAAATCAGACGTCAAGAATTAGAACATTAAAAAACCAGTTGGAGAACACTTCAATCTCTTCAGTCACTCAATTACAGACCGAAAAGTGGCAATTCTTCAACTAAAAAAACTTCAAAAACAGACTCCAACGAGAGACTTGCTGAATTGGAATTAATTTGCAAACTGGATACAATTAACTTAGGCTTGAATAGAGACTGGGAGTGGATGGGTCATTACACAAAGTAAAACTATTTTCCCCATGTTTATTTCCCTCCCCCCCCCCCCGCTGTTCCTTATACGTTCTTGTTCACTGCTGGAAATGGCCCACCTTGATTATCACTACAAACTGTTTTCCCCCCACCCTCGCTCTCCTGCTGGTAATAGCTCACCTTAGCTGATCACTCTCGTTACAGTGTGTATGGTAACACCCATGGTTTCATGTTCTCTGTATATATAAATTTCCCCACTGTATTTTCCACTGAATGCATCAGATGAAGTGAGCTGTAGCTCACGAAAGCTTATGCTCAAATAAATTGGTTAGTCTCTAAGGTGCCACAAGTCCTCCTTTTCTTTCTTTTAGCAGACTAACATGGTTGCTACTCTGAAAGGTGTCTGGCGTGTTCCTTGGTGTGTAGTTGGGGCCTTGGGCTGTCCACGGTATTAGGGTGAAGTCAGAGGTTGTCCCTTCTGGTCTCCGCTCCAACTGCGATCAGGATTGTTCCTCTCTCCACCCATTTTGTTCTGGTTTGCCTCTTCTGATATTCGCCCCAACTGCTACTATTTTTTCTTTTCTGCCACCTCCACCCATTTGGCTCCAATCTCCCTCACCTCAATTACAGTTGTGGGCTTCCCATCTAGGATGTATCTTTCTATTTCCTCAGGAACACCCTCTAAGAACTGCTCCATTTACATTAGGAAGGGCAACTCTTCTGGAGATTTAACACTTGCTCCCAATATCCAGGCATCCCAATGTTTCACAATGTGGTAGGCTTGTCGGGTAAATGACACATCTGGTTTCCACCTTAGGGCTCTGAACTGCTGATGGGAATGCTTGGCTGTTAGCCCCATTCTGACTCTCGCCTTGGTTTTAAACAGTTCAGACTTGTTCATGTGTTCCTTAGGCATTTCAGCTGCCACCTCTGCTAAGGGTCCACTGAGCTGTGGCCTCAGCTCTAGCATGTACTGGTCTGTAGAGATGCTGTACCCAAGGCAGGCCCTTTCAAAGTTTTCTAAGAAGGCCTTGGTATCATCGCCCGCCTTGTAGTCGGGGAACTTCCTGGGATGTGAGGCGGTACTTGGAGAAGGATTACTAGGGTTTGTTGGTATCTTCTGCTGAGCCTTTGCCTTCTCCATCGCCAGTGATGCTTCCTCTTTTTCCTTTTCCTACTCAGCATGCTTCCTCTCTTTTTTTCCTTTGCCTCCATTTCTCTCCTGTGGGCAGCCTCTTTGGCTTTTTCTGCCTTGGGTTCTGTCATCTTAGCCTCTCTGTTTTTAACTAACTTTACACCCAAGAGTTTTAAAAAAAAAACTGGCTTGTAAAATTTAGTTGTGCTGTAACCTGATACCTATGTTCTCTGATAGCTATTCTCAGCCAACAGAAAAATCCTCTAGCTGCTCTTAGCTAAAAAAACAAACAAACAAAAAAACAAACCCACAACCTCTTCAGGTCTGTGAAAAACTTGTGAATTTCCCTGCAGGAGGTTAACTACCCTGCCTTTAGGTAGAGAAAACTCCAGCTTACAAAAGGAAGATCCCTTTGTTATGCTTGCTGCTGTCCCCTTTTACAAAGCCCTTTTAAAATCCTGCTGTGTTTCTGGTTCAAAATGATATTAAAAAAAATCTCAAAATGATCCCATGGCTCTGCCACCATGTCAAGGTTCCTTCCCCACTCTAAACTCTAGCGTACAGATGTGGGGACCTGCATGAAAGATTCCCCTAAGCTTATTCTTACCAGCTTAGGTTAGAAACTTCCTCAAGGTACAAACTTTGCCTTGTCCTTGAACCCTCTGCTGCCACCACCAAGCGTGTTTAAACAAAGAACAGGGAAAGAGCCCACTTGGAGATGTCTTCCCCCCAAAATATCCCCCCCAAGCCCTACACCCTCTTTCCTGGGGAAGGCTTGATAAAAATCCTGACCAATTTGTACAGGTGAACACAGACCCAAACCCTTGGATCTTAAAAGAAAATCAGGTTCTTAAAAGAAGACTTTTAATTAAAAGGAAAAGTAAAAGAATCACCTCTGTAAAATCAGGATGGTAAATACCTTACAGGGTAATCTGATTCAAAACAGAGAATCTCTCTAGGCAAAACCTTAAGTTACAAAAAGACACAAAAACAGGAATATACATTCCATTCAGCACAGCTATTTTACCAGCCATTAAACAAAAGAAATCTAACGCATTTCTAGCTAGATTTACTTACTAACTTTTTACAGGAGTTCTGAACTGCATTTCTGATCTGTTCCTGGCAAAAGCATCACACAGCCAGACAGACTCTTTGTTCCCCCCCCCCCCAGCTTTGAAAGTATCTTGTCTCCTCATTGGTCATTTTGGTCAGGTACCAGCGAGGTTATCTTAGCTTCTTAACCCTTCACAGGTGAAAGGGTTTTTCCTCTGGCCGGGAGAGATTTTATAGCACTGAGGACACAAAGGTGGTTACCCTTCCCTTTGTATTTATGACCTCTCCTTCCCTGTTTTTTGTCTTGCTTATTTCTTCCTTCAGCTTTTCCCTTCCCTGCAGCAATTTCCAATAAGTTTTGCTCCTAGCCTCTTCCACCTGTTAAAGTGATCTGCACTCATTAGTAATCCATCACTTAGGAGACCTAGGATACAGCACCTTAAGAGCATGTGAGAGTTTAGATGCTGGTAACTTGATGTAAGAAAACAGTTTAGTCAAAGGTTATATCTTGCTAAAATTGTTTGTTTTCTTCTTAACCATTGTGACAAAGTTCCTCCTCTACCTTGGTGGGTCTTGCACTTATTGGCAGATTTGCTCGCCTTGGAGCTTCACGGCAGCCCCTCAGTTTTGCCGTTTTCGTGAACCCACAGTCCAGGTCAACTCCTCCTGTGTCTGACCAGGAGTTGGGAGGTTTGAGGGTAACCTGGGTCTACCCTCTACTCCGGGTTCCAGCCCAAGGCCCTGTAGAATGCAGCTGTCTGGAGTGCCTCCTGGAACAGCTGTGCGACAGCTACAACTCCCTGGGCTACTTCCCAATGGCCTCCTCCCAACACCTTCTTTATCCTCATCATAGGACATTCCTCCTGGTGTCTGATAAGGCTTGTACTCCTCAGTCCTCCAACAGTACACGTTCCTAGCACCTCTTGCTCCCAGCTCTTCACACACGCACCACAAACTGAAGTGAGCTCCTTTTTGAACCCAGGTGCCCTGATTAGCCTGATTAGCCTGCCTTAATTGATTCTAGCAGCTTCTTGATTGGCTGCAGGTGTTCTAATCAGCCTGTCTGTCTTAATTGTCTCCAGAAGGTTCCTGATTGTTCTGGAGCCTTCCCTGTTGGGAAACGGAATGTCCTTTGCTTGCTCCTTAGCTATCTGCTTTCTATTCTTTCCTAAAGCCCCCTGGCCTGGATTTTTCTTAATTTTTGAACCTGCCTTAGTTCCCCCCTCCGACCGGGCCAGACGCTTTTTTGTTTCGTTTCGTCTTTCTGCCATTTCTTTGCCGTTGCTGAGTGCTGGTCAGCTGCCAATTTACCGCCAGCACCCCCCCCCCCACGCCTGTTCCCGGGCGCAGCTATTTGCCTCAGCTGAAACCCCCGGAGGAGGGGGGGAAGATTGCCGATTTTGCTATCCGGAGGGGGGAGTGGAAGCCCCCAGACCCAGCCATTTTGCTGGCAGCTCGGATTTTACTTCTTATCTTTACAACATTCTCAGCATGCCGGAAGCCTTGGAACACAGCCAACACAGCTGGAGAAGAAGATTTCAGAGGACAGGAGAAATAACCCAGGGAAGCTACAAATCATCGTGAAGGGGGCCGTAAGACTGAGTGATTTTCTGAATTATACTCTCGTGGGGGGGAGTTTGATTGTGGCTTAATTACGTTTGTGGCGGCACAGGGGTGTGGCACGGAGCCCCCCCCCCGATCCATCGGTGCCCACCCCCCCACCATTACTACAACTGTCACGGCCCCCCCGCCATCCATCCCTGCTGGCAACCTGCCATCTACCTTCGGATCTAGTTGTTCGCTTTGAACTTTGCCTTTCGGACCGGACATAACAGCCCTAGAGGAGAGGCCCCCGGGGTAGCAGGAGCTGGCCTCTCCTCCGTGTATGTGGAGATTGAGGCCCTAGATTTGACCCCAGTCACCCAGGGAGAGGATGATCTACTGCCGGCTGGCCGCAAGCTGGGCAACCTCATCCCAGCCACCCTTTCCCCATGCTCCCTCCCCCTAATTGCCTTCCCGGATGAGCACCCTGCAGAAGGTGGTCCACCACCTGATGCCATGACCGCCAAGACCACCATGGAGCCAGCGCCTAGCATTATTGGGAGCCCCCTCCATTATCCCTTAACCCTTGACTCTCTGCTCAGGAGGCACTTTCCTTTAGCTGCTTGCCTCCTGAACCCCAGAGCCTTACCCCTGCCCCTGCCCCCACCCCTGTCCCTGCCCAATTCCCCTCCTCCTGCAATGCTAATGCCGCCCCTGGGGTTATTTCCTTCCCGCCTTTTGCAGATTCCCCCCAGGGAGCAGTCTTTGCACTTTCTAGTCGCGACCCATTAGGAGTTGCAATTTTTTCCCTGCCATCCCCCTCCACCCCAAGGTGTGAAATGGATTTAATAACCCCAGCCTCTCAGACGCCCCGTCGGTGGTCCACACCCTGTCTACCCGCCTTAGCGGACCACGAGGCTGCATTAAGAGCCCCACCAGGGCATACCCCGGAAATCGTAACCCCTCCCCCCCGGCCATGAGCTGCGGCATGCACTACGGAAGTTCCTAGAACACACCCATGGCACCCGCAATAGGGTACAGCTGGCTCTTCAGCTATGGGGGGACTTTGACCAAATCCTCCAGGCCACAAGGGCCCTTATACAGGAGGGCAGGGGGCAAGGAAAGCACGGTGCTGCAGCCTACGAGCGGGCCCGCGGCTTCCGAAACGATCTACTTATCCATGGGATGGGTCACGGGTTGCTGCGCAACCCGCCGGGGGCCACGAACACCCCCACCAACAAGAAACCCCCACCCCCCCAGCCCTCCGCATGATGCCTCTTATTATTGCAACCCTGAATACCAGGGGCTGTAGGATGGCTCTCTGCAGATCCCAGGTGCTCTCTTACCTTTGGGAAGGGGGGTACTCTGTAGTTTTCCTGCAGGAGACCCATATGGACCCGACCGCCGAGGACAGGTGGCGGCTGGAGTGGGGGGACGGGGTGTACTTTAGCCACTCCACGACTTGGCAAGCTGGAGTGGCGACCCTGTTCTCCCCCAACCTACGGCCCGAGGTGCTAGGGGTCACTGAGGCCATGCCGGGCCACCTGCTGCACCTTCGAGTCCGTATGGAGGGGCTTGTGGTCAATCTTGTTAACATCTGTGCCCCGCAAATGAGCTCAAAGCGACCACAATTCTATCAGCGGGTGTCCGACTTTCTCGGCACCCTAGATTCGCATGAGTGCCTGGTCCTGGGAGGGGACTTTAACACCACCCTCAAGGAACGGGACCGCTCAGGGGCCGAGCCGAGCCCGGCCGCCGCGAATATTCTCTGAGGAATAGTTGAACATCACTCCCTAGTGGACGTCTGGCGTGACCATCACCCAGATGACACTTCCACGTTCACTTTTGTCTGGGTGGAGGCCCATCGGTCACACCACTCCCGGTTGGACCGTATTTACTTATCCCGTTTCCATCTTTCACAGGCCCACTCCTCCGCCATTCGGCCGGCCCCATTCTCCGACCATCATTTAGTCACCATAACGGTCTCCCTCCGTGCAGAGAGACCAGGGCCGGCCTATTGGCACTTTAACAACAGCCTGTTGGAGGACGAGAGCTTCGTGACGTCCTTCCGGGAGTTTTGGCTGGCCTGGCGAGAGCAGTGGCGTGCCTTTCCCTTGGTGCAGCGATGGTGGGATCTCGGGAAGGTGCGCGCCAAGCTCTTCTGCCGTGACTACACTCGGGGCACCAGCCGACGGAGAAATGCGGCGATAGAGCAGTTAGAACGGGAGGTCTTAGAGATGGAGAGGCGCCTGGCCGCCAACCCCGAGGACCCGTCCCTCTGCGGAGCGTGCCGGGAGAAGCGGGAGGAGCTCCGGGCCCTCGAGGACCACCGGGCCCAAGGTGCCTTCGTTCGGTCCCGCATCCGCCTCCTTCGGGAGATGGACCGCGGCTCCCACTTCTTCTATGCCCTGGAGAAAATGAGGGGTCCAAGAAACACGTCACCTGCCTTCTTGTGGAAGACGGCACCCCCCTCACGGATCCGGAGGAGATGTGTGGGAGGGCCCGTGACTTCTACACAAGCCTTTTCTCCCCGGATCCGACCGATCCTGGCGCTTGCGAGGTGCTCTGGGAGGAACTCCCCACGGTCAGCGTGAACGACCAAGACCACCTGGAGCTGCCTCTCACCCTGGCCGAGTTCTCGGAAGCCCTCTGTCGCATGCCCACCAATAAATCTCCGGGCATGGACGGGCTGACCGTGGAGTTTTACCGCGCGTTCTGGGACATCCTCAGCCCAGACCTAGTCACTGTCTGGGCTGAGTCCTTGCAGAGCGGGGTCCTCCCTCTGTCGTGCAGGCGAGCGGTGCTCGCCTTGCTGCCGAAGAAGGGGGACCTCCGCAATTTACAAAACTGGCGTCCCATCTCACTCCTTAGCACGGATTACAAAATCGTAGCAAAAGCAATCTCGCTGCGGCTAGGGTCCGTGATGGCGGACGTGATCCACCCAGACCAGACCTATACTGTCCCGGGTCGCAGCATTTTGACAACCTCTTTCTAGTCCGAGACCTTTTGGAACTCGGGCGGAGAGATGGTCTGTCGTTCGCCCTCCTGTCTCTTGATCAGGAGAAGGCGTTCGATAGAGTAGACCATGAGTACCTCCTGAGCACTCTGCAGGCGTTTGGATTCGGAGCTCAGTTTGTGAGTTTTCTCCGGGTGATGTATGCCTCCGCGGAGTATTTGGTTAGGCTCAACTGGACCCTGACCGAACCGGTCAGCTTCGGGCGAGGAGTGCGGCGGGGTGCCCCCTCTCGGGCCAGTTGTACGCTCTGGCGATCGAGCCTTTCCTCTGTCTCCTCCGCAGGAGGATGACAGGGTTGGTGCTGCGGAAGCCGGAGCTGCAGCTGGTCCTGTCGGAATATGCCGATGATGTACTCCTCGTGGTCCAGGACCCGGGCGACTTGGCGCGAGTGGAGGCATGCCAGGCCATCTATTTGGCAGCCTCCTCCGCCCGAGTCAACTGGGTCAAGAGCTCTGGCTTGGTGGTGGGGGACTGGCGGCAGGTGACCTCCCTCCCACCCGTGCTTCAGACCATCCGGTGGAGTGCGGGTCCACTGCTCTATCTCGGCGTTTACCTTTCCGCCACGCACCCTTCCCCGCCGGAGAACTGGCAAAATTTAGAGGGCGGGGTGATAGAGTGGATCCGGAAATGGACGAGGCTACTCCGATGTCTCTTTCTCCGAGGGAGAGCACTGGTGCTTAACCAACTAGTCCTGTCCACACTCTGGTTCCGGCTCAACACCCTGGCCCCGGCCCCGGGTTTCCTGACCCACCTCCGGAGATTGATTCTAGAGTTCTTCTGGTCAGGAATGCACTGGGCCCCTGTTGGAGTTCTTCATTTACCCCTGAAGGAAGGAGGGCAGGGCCTGAAGTGTCTGTACATTCAGGTCCGCGTTTTCCACCTCCAGGCCCTGCAGAGACTCTCTTATGTTGCAAGTAGTTCGGCATGGAGCATACTGGCACACGCCTTCCTGCGCCGCTTCCAAGGGCTCCGATACGACCGGCAGCTCTTTTATCTTCGTCCGAGAGGTTTTCCGCGAGACCTCTCCGGGCTGCCGGTCATGAACTGCAGCCAGTCAGTTTTCAAATTGCACCACGGAAATATTTATACACACTCACGCTTCACACCCTTCACGCCCACACCCTGGTGTCCTGCCCCAATACAAAGTGGCGGGACCTCCTGCCACCTTTGGAGGGTGAGCAACCTCGATGGGCCAGCCTGTATTCCACCTTGGTCCCGAGGCCCGTCGGGGACATCAGTTGGCGGCTCCTTCACGGAGCTGTGAGCACGGGCGTGTTCCTGACACGGTTCACCCCCATCCCGGATACTTAACCTTTTTGGAAACCCTGGCGCACGTATATTTAGAGTGTGCCAGATTGCAGCCCCTTTTCCGGCTCCTCACAAATATTCTATTGCGCTTCTGGCTTCATTTCTCCCCTCACCTTTTTATCTATACACTTCCCATCCGTGGCCCCACAAAATCGCGGGATCTCCTGGTCAACCTCCTCCTAGCCTTGGCTAAAACAGCCATTTATAAAACCAGAGAGGAGGTTGGCCCATGAAATGTCCTGCGATTGTAGGGCCTTTTTCCGATCCTCAGTACATTCACGTGTCCGGGCGGAGTTCCTCTGGGCGGCGTCCACCGACTCCCTTGATGCCTTCGAGGAGCAGTGGGCACTGTCCGGGGTTCTCTGCTCGGTGACCCCGTTCGGTTCCCTCCGTCTGACCCTTTGATTGAGGAGAAGAGCGAGAGACGCCAGCCCCAGCCGTTGCCGCTGTGGATACCATCATTACTGTCATCTAAGAGGGGTCCTATAATACATGGGTGTCTACCCCCCCACCCCTAAACCGCCCACCCCGCAGCCGTGCCCATCTTGCCGGGCACTCTCAGGAGAGGGAGGATCGGTGACACTGTGCGCGGCACTAGGTAACTCGAGGGGGTGCAAGACCACGAGTGTCGAGGAAGCCCCCCCGCTCTGGGCCCAGGCTAGCCTGAACACTTCTCCCTCCTGAAAGCTGCTGTGTTATACCTTCTGTTTGCGTTGTTTTGTTGCATAGTTATTTTGTTTTCTTTGGTAATTCTTGTAAGTGTTACAAATAAATTTCTTTTCAAAAAAACCTTCCCTGTTCCTTTACCCAGGGAAAAGGGACCTACTTAGCCTGCTCTCCTGCTGCTGCCCTCTGGCCTGGGTTTTCCTTGCTTTTTGCCCCTGCTTTCGGCTCCCCCCTCCCGACCGGGCCAGATGCTTTCCCCCTTTTCTTTTCTTTTTGTTGTTTTTTTTTCTTTCTCTGCTGTTGTTAGAGTGCTGGCTGGCTGCTGGCTGTTAGCTCCCCCCGCCCCCCGGGCCCATCCTCGGACGCAGCTGCCACTCCAGCTGAAAACCCCCTCCCCGCAAGAGAGAGGGGGCTTGCCAGCCCGATTCCCTGGAGGGGGGGAGTGGAAGGATCCCTAGACCCAGCCACTTCCTGTTTGTCTGCAGACCCATCACCGGTCGAGAGAATTTCTTATCATCCGCTCCGGCATCCCTGGAATGTTGCAGCTGTGACCCGGGACAGACAGAGAAAAAGCCATCTACTGGAGGAACACCGCCTGGGGAATCTACAAATCGCCATGTTCACGAACTGTGCTCTCGTGTGGGGGGAGGCCTTGACTGTGTCGTGACTGTGTTTGTAAGGACACGGGGTGTGGCATGGAGCTGCCCCCCCGATCCATCTGTGTCCTCCCAACCCCCACACTACTGTCCTCATCACTGCCCCCTCCATCATCATTGCTGGCTGTTTAACATCTGCCTCTGGACTTAGTTGCTCGCCCTGATTTCACCGTGTGCGCCAGAAGCACCAGCCAACCAAACAGGACTCTCTGGACAACCACTCTGGTGGTTCATGTGCCCCCACCCTGGAGCTGCCCATCCCACAGCCTGTCCCTTTCTACCTGACCCCAACTCCTGTTAATCACCTGCCACCGCCCCTGCTGGGGCATCGGCAATGGAGGGCACCGGCGTGACCTCCACCGCTGCCATGCCCACCTCCTCCCCAGACTCAAGGGGAGCCCCCCCAGCCGGCAGGAAAGGCCAGGGCAAGAAGAAGGGGAAGGGACACGCTAAAACCACCAGGCCCTCCGTGGCAGGGGTCACCCCCACTGCTGCGGCCCCGCCACCGACCATGGCATCCCTCCCCGCTGCCCCCTTCACCAGCTCTGCGGGTGTCCCTCCCTCACCCCCCAGGATGTATGCCTGGGCGGCGGCAGCCCCCCCGCCTGCCGCTTCGTCATCTCTCCTGCCTTGTCATCTCTCCAGCCCACCGCCTCTGCCACCATCAACAGCGGCCGGGGCCCCTTCTCCACGATGACAAGGAAGCAAGGTGTCCGATGCCTCCTGGTGCCCGCCTCGCCCCACGTGGAGACCTACGTGCGGGCATTGGCGAGGGTGGTGGGGCCCTCGGCCATTGTGGCGGCCTCCAAAATGTACGGGAAGGTCGTTTTCTTCTTAGCATCGGAGGCTGCCGCCCAGGAAGCAGTGGAGAGGGGCCTGGCTGTGGGGGGGGTGTTTGTCCCCCTAGAGCTGCTAGAGGACCTGGGCGTCCGCCTGGTCCTGACCTCTGTCCCTCCTTTTCTCCCCAATGCTGCCCTTTTACCCGCCATTTCCACCTTGGGGAAACCTGTTTCTGTCATCAGCCCTCTCCCGTTGGGCTGCAAGGACCCCACCCTCCGTCACATCTTTTCCTTCCGCCGGCAAGTGCAGCTTCTACTGCCGTCGGCGGCATGTGACGGAGAGGTGGTCGAGGGGTCCTTCCTAGTCCCCCACCAGGGGGCCCGTTACCGGGTGTATTTCTCCACGGGGGAAGCCCGGTGCTACCTCTGCCGGGTGTCAGGGCATGTCCGGAGGGACTGCCCCTTAGCCCGGCAAGGAGGGGCACCTGGGATCCCCAAGACCCGGAAGGACATCGGCCCCATCATTGCTGACGCCTCTGGCCGCCTGATACCCGAACCCGCCCCCCCTCCTCTTCGGACCACCACTTCTCCCGCTCAGGCCCAGGGGGCACCTCCCCTACAATGCCCAGACGAGCGGGAGAGCCCCGCCCTCGCTGCTGACAATCTGGCGGGGCCTATGGAGGACGGTGTGGCAGAGATACCGCCAGGCATGGGAGAGAGCCTGCCCCAGGGAGAGTCCTCCCTCCTTTACGCCGCCCCACCGTCCTCCCCTACCCCCAAGTCCCTGAGCCATCGCCTTTACCTCCTGACACGACCCCTGCTAACCAGCCGCCAGATGATGCCATGGAGGGCTGGGCCCTAGTCCAGAGGAAGCGAGGCAAGCAGAAGGCCCGAGCTCCGCCTCATCTACCCGAGGCGGAGGCCCCCCGGAAGACCAGGAAGGGGGGCACCAATGCCGAACCTTCCGCTTTGCCCACGAGTGCGTCCCATCCACGGGTGTCAGCCGGGAAAGATGTGATAGCACCGGAAGGTAGTGTCTCCCCTCCACGGGAGACCCTCCCCTCCGAAACCCTCACGGAAGCCCCTTCTATCCTGACACTACCTGAAGCCCCCATGAACCCCGAGGCAACCGTTGTGGCAGGTGCCAGCGGGGAGAACGCCGGTGCAACGGAAAGTGTCCTCTCCTCCATGTTTGAGGAGATCGAGGCCCTAGATCTGACCCCGGTCGCCCGGGGGAGGATGACCTTTCGCCAGCAAACCTCGATTCGGGTGACCTCACTCCACCTCTCTTTTCCCCATGCTCCCTCTCCCTAACTGCTGCTTCTGCTCCCACCTCCGAGGAGCCCCTGGACTCCTCCATCGACCCGGCCGCTGATGGCACCCCGCTGACGACTACCGAGCCTGCTCAGGTGGCAGTCGGCGCCATGTGGCCGGGACACGAGTTGCCAGGGGCCCCCCCATTGGTGCGGAGCAATTGTTTTCCTTCCCGGGAGGGGGCCCAACAGAAGATAATCCACCTCCTGATGCTGTGGCCGCTAAATCCACCATAGAGCCCGCGCCCGGTATCACCTGAGAGCTCCCTCCCCACCCCCTTAACCCTCAAGTCTGATCAGGAGGCACCACCATCCAGCTGCTTGCCTCCCAAAACCCAGAACCTCACCTCTTCCCCTACCCCTATCCAATTTACCTCCTGCAATGTCATTGCCACCACCGGGGCTGTCTCCTTCCCTTTCCCAACTGATGAACCCCAGGGAGCGGCCTTTGTGTTTTCCTGCCCCGACCCATTAGGAGCTGCTATCTTCCCTCCACCGCCCCCATTGCCTCAGAGCTTGAGGCAGGCCTAGAAGCTCCAGCCCATCAGGCACCCCGTGGGGGGTCCGCACCCTTCTTGTCCGTATTAGTGGACCACGGGGCTGTGCCAAGGGCCCCACCAGGGAACAATGGGAAACCGTAACCCCACCCTTCCATGAGCTGCGAGGAGAGTTGCTGAAGTTTTTAGAGGATGTCCGTGGCTCCCGCAACAAGGTACAGCTTGCTCTCCAGCGATGGGGGGATTTTTTTTCAAATCCTCCAGGCCACAAGGGCCCTCATGGGAGAAGGTAAAGGGACAGGGAAGCAGGATGCCATGGCCTATTGGCGGGTCCGCGTCTTCCGTGACCAATTACTCACCTACGGGATGGGTCAAGGACTGTTACGCGGCCCGCTGGGGGATGCGAGTGTCCCTGTCAGTGAGGATCCCCCCCGGCCCTCCCCATGACACTTCTCACCATCGCAACGTTGAACACCCGGGGTTGTAGGATGGCTCTCCACAGGTCCCAGGTGCTCACCGTCTGGGCCGAGGACATCCCAGAACATGCGGTAGAACTCCACAGTCAGCCCAGACCTAGTCACCATCTGGGCCGAGTCTTTGCAGAGTGGGGTCCTCTCTCTTTCGTGCAGGCGAGCTGTGCTCGCCTTATTGCCAAAGAAGGGGGACCTCCGCTATTTACGAAATCGGCGTCCCGTCTCGCTCCTCAGCACAGACTACAAAATCGTAGTGAAAGCAATCTCGCTGTGGCTAGGGTCTTTGCTGGCGGATGTGATCCACCCAGACCAGACCTACACTGTCCTGAACCGCAGTATCTTTGATAACTTATTTTTGGTATGGGACCTTTTGGAACTCGGGTGTAGGGATGGTCTGTCGTTCGCCCTCCTGTCCTTGGATCAGGAGAAGGTGTTTGACAGGGTGGATCATGGGTATCTCCTGAACACTCTGCAGGCGTTTGGCTTTGGACCCCAGTTTGTGGGTTTTCTCTGGGCACTGTATGCCTCCGCAGAGTGTCTGGTCAGGCTCAACTGGACCCTGACCGAACCGGTCAGCTTCGGGCGAGGAGTACGGCGGGGTGCCCCCTCTCGGGCCAGCTGTACGCTCGGGCGATCGAGCCCTTCCTCTGTCTCCTCCGCAGGAGGTTGACAGGGTTGGTGCGGCGGGAGCCAGAGCTGCGGCTGGTCCTGTCGGCGTATGCTGATGACATGCTCCTCGTGGTCCAGGATCCAGGCAACTTTGCGCGGGTGGAGGCTTGCCAGGCCATCTATTCGGCAGCCTCCTCCGCCCGGGTCAACTGGGTCAAGAGCTCTGGCCTGGTGGTCGGGGACAGCTGGCAGGCGAGCTCCCTCCCACCCGCACTTCAGGCCATCCGGTGGAGCGCAGGTCCGCTGCTCTATCTCTGTGTTTAACTTTCTGCCACGCATCCCTCTCCGCCGGAGAACTGGCAAAATTTAGAGGGCGGGGTGATAGAGCGGCTCTGGAAATGGACAGGACTACTTCAGTGCCTCTCCCTTCGAGGGAGAGCGCTGGTGCTTAATCAACTAGTCCTGTCCATGCTCTGGTACCGACTCAACACCCTGGTCCTGGCCCCGGCCCCGGATTTCCTAACCAACCTCCGGACGTTGATTCTGGAGTTCTTTTGGTCAGGACTGCACTGGGTCCCTGCAGCGGTTCTCCATCTACCCCTGGAGGAGGGAGGGCAGGGCCTGAAATGTGTGCACACTCAGGTCTATGTCTTCCGCCTCCAGGCCCTGCAGAGGCTCCTCCTTTATGCAGGTAGTCCGGCGTGGAGCATACTGGTGCATGACTTCCTGCGCTGTTTCCGAGGGCACTGATACAACCGGCAGCTCCTTTATCTCCATCCGAGAGGTCTTCCGCGAGACCTCTCCAGGCTGCCGGTCTTCTACCAGGACCTCTTCCGGACCTGGAAACTGTTTTCAATGACCAGGTCCGTGGCGGCCACCGAGGGGGCAGATCTCCTTGCGGAGCCCCTGCTACACAACCCCCAGCTCCACGTACAGGTGGCGGAGTCCCACTCGGTGCGCCAGAAGTTGGTCCTGGCGGAAGTCACAAGAGTCGGAGTCCTCCTGGACTATGACTGGGCAGACTGGCTGGATCCCCTGACGCTTGCTCAGCGCATGGGGCTCTCCAGACCTCGTACTCCCCGGCATGTACTTCAGGAGGTGAGGGCCGCTTTGATGCCCGCTGCTTGGGTTTACCTCGACCGGGTCCTGCATGAGGGCACGCCCCTTCCACCCTCCACCTCAGGCCTGTCGGACCTTTTCATCGGGTCCCTGCCCTGTGGACCCAACCGACCCCCCCCCCCCCCCACCTCTTCACCGTGAGCCGGCTGCACGAGCTGCAGCTGGTCTGCTTCCAGACTGCGACAAGGAAACATCTATACACACTCGTACTCCATACCCTTCATGCCCTCACCCTCGTGTCCCGCCCCGATACAAAATGGCGGGACCTCTTGCCACCTTTGGAGGGTGAGGAGCCCCGGTGGGTCAGCCTATATTCCACCTTGGTCCCAAGGCCTGCCGGGGATATCAGTTGGCGGCTCCTTCACGGAGCTGTGAGCACAGGCGTGTACTTGGCGTGGTTCACCCCTACCCTAGACACCTGCCCCTTTTGTGGCGTGAGGGAAACCCTGGCACACTATATTTGGAGCTCCTCACCACTATTCCAGCTCCTCACCAATACTTTATTACGCTTTTGGTTGCACTTTTCCCCTCACCTTCTTATTTATACACTCCCTATCCACGGCCCCACAAAGTCACAGGATCTCCTGGTCAGCCTCCTCCTGGCCCTAGCTAAAATGGTCATCTATAAAACCAGAGTGAGGAAGTTGGCCAATGGAGTCTCCTGTGACTGTGGGGCCTATTTCAAATCCTCTGTCCATTCACGTATCTGGGCAGAGTTCCTCTGGGCGGCGTCCACTGACTCCCTTGACGCCTTTGAGGAGCAGTGGGCGCTGTCCAGCGTTCTCTGGTCGGTGTCCCCGTCCAGTTCCCTTCGTTTGACCCTTTGACCGCATTCCTATTCCTGTTATTTCATTAGTTGTCCCCCATATTTATTTGGTGTCCAGGTTCTGTGGATCCCCCTCTTAGGCAGGGGGGATCCTTAAGCCCGCCCACTTCCTGGATCCCAATAGGATTACTCTTCTGTAGCCATCGGGGCTGACCCTGTCACACCATACTGTTTTTATTCTTGCTTAGTGTGACTTATCTCTGCTCCTTGTTAATAAACCTTTTCTTAGTTTTACTATAAACCATCTTAGTGCTGTTATACTGAAGTAAGTGTGAGTCTTCAGCCAACCTAACAGGATGATAAGTTTCCTATCTCCAAAGAGACAGTGTACACAATTTCTTGAGTGTCCAATGAGAGGGCCTGGACACTGCAGGGAGACGTCTCTGGGAAATTCAGGTTCACTGATTGTTACCTGCAAGACAAGCTTAAGACTAGCAGTCTTAAGATGAAGCAGACAGGCTGCATTGGCAGGGGGCTGAGATACAGTCTAATCTCCAGCAAAGCTCACTCTTGCTGAGGCAGAGTGGTAGCACAGGGGCTTACAGTTCTGAGTGTCCTGAGCAGAACATCACAAAGCAGTAGTCGTCAGGATTTGAACCTGTGCAGGGAAACCCCAATGAATTAACACCTACCCCCACCCCCACAATTTCTTGCCCAAGGTAAAAGCCCCCTGAATTTTACAAAGATGAAGATCTCCAGGTATCTCCACAAGAATGCACTGGACACAGTGGAACAGATACTGCTCAGTTGTACTGCAGTAAGTTTGGATCAAAAGCAGAATCTGGCCCAGTGTCTATCTTTTTTTCCTTTCTCTAATTTCCCTTTCCAGCAATCACTTGCTTCCTCCATTTTTCTGGTCCCCAGGCATATACATGGAAAGGCCAGGTGTGTACTCTCTGGTTACACTAATCTTAATATAACGGTGTAACAATGCCCTGGTCAGATCGTATGCAGGGAATGAATCAGGGACCTCTGGACAGGACCTATACCTCAGTAGAAGTGTGGGGAGGGCGGGCATAAGGTCCCACCCCCTCTGCTCCTGCTTTTTCCCTGGAGGCCCCGCCCCGCCAGGATGGAAGCTGGAGCCAGGCTGTGGTAAGAGCTGCCCAGGAGGACGAGACACAGGTTGGAAGTTTCTCTTGGGCCCCCTCTGCCCAGGGCAAGTGGAGGGTCCAGGGCTCCCTGCATGGCTCTTACCATGGCCCAGTTCCAGTTTCTGGCCTGGCCAGGGGTGGGGCCTCAGGGGGAAGAGCAGGAGCATGGAGTGGGCCCCCAAGGGAAGAGGAGTAGGGGGCAGGGCCACAGTTCCAGCACCGGTGGCCCCCTTCTACACAGGTTCCAGCCAATAGAGGAGACAAATGATCACATTGGATTTATGTAGGTTACGTATTGGGCACCCCCCTAATCCTAGCAAGCAACACCTCAAGCTTCAACCGTCCATAGTAGTTCTAATTCCTGTATGGGGCATTGCTTGTGACTCACTGCTTGCACCACCTTTGGAGGAGTCATCTGCAGAGGCTGAACCCAGGAACTCTAGATAAAAAAAATCCTGAGTTTCTAATGCTTCGGTTAAAAGCCTAGGACTCTTAGGCTAATGACAGTAGCAGACTCATAAACCTCTGTACATAGTCCCCCCTCTAGTGATTAGATTAAGACCCACCCTGGGTTAATGCAAGTTCCAGCTGCACACTGAGTGTGAGTCACAACTGCTGTGTTCTCCCCTACGCTTTTCAGAATTTACCCAACACATTGTTTCACAACCGAGTCTGCAAGGTCCATTACAGAGAGATCATTTCAATACAGCACCCAAACTCTCACAGGCTCTGTAGGTGCTGTACCCTATGTCCCCTAAGTGATGGATTACTAAAATGACTTTTTGCTCCCCTTATATTACTCAGAATCCATTGTCTATGCTTCCAGAGCCAGGGGCTACAGACTTTGGTGTGCTCACCAAGCTGTCTCTTGTTAGCTTGATTGCTTTGTTTCTTATATGTAAATGTACTTTCTTTGTCTCTGGCTTACCCTGGCAAACTAGCAAAGCTACCTTCCTTTGTCTGGACAAACATGTTTATCAGATGTGCTCCAAAAACATATTTTAAAAACATACTTCCAGCACACATACATAACTCTTTACACACCCTCTGTGCATATATAATACAATGATATTCATGATCTGAGTATCACCAGTTTCTATACCATACCTCAATACTTTTATGGTATGGTAATACCGTATTCAATTGCTTATTTGGGGTGTTCAGACTCTTTCTTCTCTTCCTGAGGTGTCTGGACCCTGATTGTCACAATAGAGGAGTGATTTTCTGCCAGGGCAACAGAGGGGTTACACACAATGAATTATCCCTTTCTGAATGCAAAACAGCAACAAGAGGGGAAGAAAAATACGTACTACTTCTCCCTTTAGCCTACATCTGAGAACTCAGTCAGACATGTGTCTGATCGGGCCCAGGTCTTTTTGATCAAGCGGTGATAGACAGCTGGTGTAATGCTAAAGGCTGCTGTTAGAAAGCTGCTTATGCAAGCTGAAGAACTGAACAAACATGTGGGTCTCCATGTGTTGTGTAAAATAGGCATCTGATGTCCAGCAACTTACAACTATGGTGGGAACTTAACCAAAATAGAAAGGGCATTGCAGATTTCATTAATACAAAACTAATGATAAAACATCTTTGCCCCAACAGCAGCTCCAGGGAAAGGGCAATTGCTCTCTAAATGGGATACGGCTACATCCAGACATGCCCATCATACAGGAAACACACCTGACTTCAGCTGCCCTGTAACTGCAACCTAAAGGAGGAACCACATTTGTAGAAAAGCCTGAGTAGGGGCTCTGGCTGGTCTCCAAGAGACCTGATGACACTGTCATTCTTTTCACCCAGAGGATCCCAATCCTAGTCTTTCATGTGTTCCCTTCACCCATAACTAAAATGTTCCACCCCCATATTATAGGATGTACTGTGGCAACTATTTAACAGTACACAGCAACACTTACACTTCAAAATAACTTAGGAATGAGGAGGGAAGAATACCATATCCAATTTTAACTGCGGGGAGAGTATTAGGTAGGCGGAATGTAATTATCTAAATTGGAATTAGGTAATGGGTTGGAATGGAAAGAGAAAATTGAGCAACCACCCATCTAACCTGGAGAGGGAAACATCAATCTTGCATCTCCTTGGTGTTGATCTGATTCAACTTTGCCACTCCCTCCGCAAATGGAAAGTTTAGCTTGAGACTCTCCCCTGTCTGTCTTCAGAGAATAAGCACTTCTGAAAGTGATGCCTTTTGATCCATGAATCCAGCTGTTCAAAACGGCGTTGACAGATGGTCAAGAATATTCACAAGAAATGAAACCAAGCACTATAAGAACGTACACTCTGCCCTATATATATAAAATCTTTAAAATAGTGTGTGTGTGTGTGTGTGTGTGTGTATTGCATTCTGTCCATGAAGTAACTATTGCAAAAAGAGAGTCCTTAAGATAGTGCTATGGATGTAAAAAGATTGGTGAAAACATCATAAAAACACTGCAACTTCTCCTTTATTGCTTTTACACCCCGTTTTGGCTGCAGTAGTGAGCACCACAAACAATGGGCAGCACATGGTGCTCCACAGTTTGCATGTCCTCCAGACCATCAGTCTGTGTTGCTTATTGTCATTTGAATTGCTACCAGTGACTGTGTGAAAATAGCCTGACTTTCCACCCTGTGCACTTTGGAAGTGTTCCCACATGGGGTAAATGAACAAGATAATAAATAATAAGTGATTTAACTAGCTGACTGGCTGATTCAGTTTATCAGCTGGAAACAGGTAAGAGAGGAAAGAGGAGAAAGCAGGGAGGAAGGGTAGGCCAGAGAAGCCCAAGATCTCAGAGAAACAAGATCTCTTCTCCTCCCCACTCTGTGCCATGGTAGTAGGTAAAGGCTTCGGGAAAATCCTTCACATTTGTAAACACTTGGTGTTGAGCTTGCCACTGATATATGTGAGGACCATTTGCAGTAAGAATCCAGGGTGAGGGAACCCCGTCCTGTGATGCTACCTCTTATGTTCTTTTATGCCCTATGCAGAGACACACTTGAGTAAGTCATTCACCCAGGAGCTCTGAGAGCAGTGCCTCTGGGATACGACAGACCTCTCTTAACCAAAGTTGTGCTCAGCAAACTGGAGCTGTTGGACAATTTTAACCGAGTTGTACGCTTATTTTGGCTGCAGGAATCAACAGCACAAAATTTATTTTGGCTCTGCAATAAAAGAATGTAGAATGGTGGTGCCAGTCTTATATCTCTCGCCTGGCAAGATCTTTGGTTGAGCCCACATAGGTAACAATAGAGCATACACATGATTTTAGTGCATCTAATCTATTTCCACATTTGAATGAAATTCTCAAAACTAGCATGGAGAATATAGTGAGAGTTTCTAAACTGTCCTCGTCCTTGACAAAAACTGATATAAATTATAGGTATAATTATCTTTCAAGTATGATTTACCAGCATATTCTTATGCTCTTGAATTGCAATTTACTGGTAACGGGTTACGCTTAGGTTCAGAGAGTTCATTTAGGTTAAGCACCCAAACAGTCAGACCCTGATATGAGTTGTAGCCAAACTTTTGGGCATAAATGCATGCTAGGGTGAAAAAAACAAATGTTGAGTTAGTTTTACATGGAGAAGCTGCGTGAGCTCAATAATAATACAGTGGTTTAAAGGAGAGCGTAAGTTGTTCTCCTTTTCAGTAAGGTTGGTGTTTTCTGAAATGTACTGACAGCACGGCTCAGATAAGAGGGTTTCCTCTCCACTCATTCATAGGTTGTATTAACGATGGTCCCTGGTGGAGTGAACAAAGACACAACTGAACAATCTGAAATTACATAAGAAGAACTGGGTTGTATTTGTTTCCTCGCCCAGATGAAGTGTGATGGGTGCAATAACAGGAAGTGCAAAGGAACTGCTCTCACATACCAGGTTGATGGATGTGCTCCACAGTCTATTCTAATAAGGCTTTTATACCACGTCCAGGGCTGTCGATCAGAGAGTGCTCAACAGCTGGTAATGGAACAGAGAGCTGTGTGGTCAAAGGCTGATCTGAATGTTGAATCCAAACTATTGTTGTGCAGCGGCAGGTAAATTATCACTTGTTTCATTTCTAAATATCAAATCTCTAAACCAGAAAGATTGTTTTCAATATCTGGAGTATATCTCTTAATTTTCTTGTAAATTTCAAATGTATTCTGATATTTTCATAGAATTATAGAATATCAGGGTTGGAAGGGACCTCAGGAGGTCATCTAGTCCAACCCCCTGCTCAAAGCGGGACCAATCCCCACCTAAATCTTCCCAGCCAGGACTTTGTCAAGCCAGGCCTTAAAAACCTCTAAGGAAGGAGATTCCACCACCTCCCTAGGTAACACATTCCAGTGCTTCACCACCCTCCTAGTGAAAAAGATTTTCCTAATATCCAACTTAAACCTCCCCCACTGGAACTTGAGACCATTACTCCTTGTTCTGTCATCTGCTACCACTGAGAACAGTCTAGAGCCATCCTCTTTGGAACCCCCTTTCAGATAGTTGAAAGCAACTATCAAATCCCCCCTCATTCTTCTCTTCTGCAGACTAAATAATTCCAGTTCCCTCAGCGTCTCCTCATAAATCATGTGCTCCAGCCCCCTAATCATTTTTGTTGCCCTCCGCTGGACTCTTTCCAGTTTTTCCACATCCTTCTTGTAGTGTGGGGCCCAAAACTGGACACAGTACTCCAGATGAGGCCTCACCAATGTCGAATAGAGGGGAACGATCACGTCCCTCGATCTGCTGGCAATGCCCCTACTTATACATCTCAAAATGCCGTTGGACTTCTTGGCAACAAGGGCACACTGCTGGCTCATATCCAGCTTCTCGTCCACTGTAACCCCTAGGTCCTTTTCTGCAGAACTGCTGCCTAGCCGCTCGGTCCATAGTCTGTAGCAGTGCATGGGATTCTTCCGTCCTAAGTGCAGGACTCTGCACTTTTCCTTGTTGAACCTCATCAGATTTCTTTTGGCCCAATCCTCCAATTTGTCTAGGTCCCTCTGTATCCTATCCCTACCCTCCAGCGTATCTGCCTCTCCTCCCCGTTTAGTGTCATCTGCAAACTTGCTGAGGGTGCAATCCATGCCATTCTCCATATCATTAATGAAGATCTTGAACAAAACTGGCCCCACAACCGACCCTTGGGGCACGCCGCTTGATGCCGGCTGCCAACTAGACATGGAGCCATTGATCACCACCCGTTGAGCCCGATGATCTAGCCAGCTTTCTATCCACCTTATAGTTCATTCATCCAGCCCATACTTCTTTAACTTGCTGGCAAGAATACTCTGGGAGACCGTGTCAAAAGCTTTGCTAAAGTCAAGGAATAACATGTCCACTACTCGCTCTTGGTTCTGTGGCTTGCAATAAGCAGGAGGTCAAACTAGATATTATGATGGTCCCTTCTGGCCTTAAAGTCTGAGTCTTCATTGAAAGTGGTACTCCTGTTGATATTGGAATAGTGCTAGTGGTGATGCTTAAATAATGGATGCTTTAATAGTGATGCTGAAATCTTTTAAAATTAACTCCTTAATTTTTTTGTTTGGTTTTTATAGGAAAAAAATCTCTCTCAATTATTTCCCCCTTTTTTTCTGATGGGGGAGGTGGGTAAGGGGGGAGAGGAGAGGAGGTTAAATGATCCAAAATGTTGGTGGGGGGAGGAAAGAGAGGGGCGGAATGCCACTTTAACAATTCTTTTTCAACTGGGGAAAAAAGTCAGTGTTGCTTTCTCTGTCCTCGAGAGAAGGAGGCAGCGGATACAGTTCTAGGAAATGAAGAGAAGGGTACTGCCAGCATGCTTTTGGACGCTGTAAAAATAATTTTGCGTGCATGTCAAATAACTGAAACCCACTTCCAGAATGAAAAGGTGACTGACATAATCTCCTGAAGTGGGGACAGAGTGAGCTTGACAGTTAAATCAAGCCATACTTCTGATATGAGTTACAAGGGAGGTGAGCCTCTGAGACCATTTGGGAACATGTACAGGATGTACACTGAGGCTGAAGCAGAAATCAATCTCTGCTCAACTGAGGATACATCCTCTAAGAGCTGGTGTGATAGACAGTCAATGACAGGCAACCTGTTGAAAACAGAATTCTGCGTGGTATTTGTAGACCAGGAACAGATAACTTGAGGCTGTCTCTACCCTAGGGATTTTTATGGGAGAGCGGGGAGAAATTCCTACCATTGCTAACACCACTACATCTTCACGGTCCATAGCAAAGGAGGGAGCGCTGCTGCAGGCAGAATCCTAACCATGGTGCCATTTAAACCTGCTCGGTTTACACAAGATGATAAAAATGCCATTGGTGCCTTATCTACGTCAGTGCTGCCGTCGGTGGAGCTGCACTGGTGTTAGAATAAAGCTTAGTTTAGACAACGTCTTGGTAGGAATTTGTCAGTATTTATACCAGTCACTTCACCTTGTCCTCTGTTGAAGATGTTCTTTCAATCTGAATTCTTTAGAAATATAGGTAGCTCTTCAAATGTTTGACTAAATGTTCCATAGTTTTTCAGAATTTACTTGTCGGACGCTTTTGCCAAAGCATGATCTGTGTGAAAAAGAAGAGAGGACAGTCAGGCAAGTAACACAATAATACTTTATTGAAAGAAAAGTGTTTGGATTTTTTTTCTGCAATGCCATTAATTATTCAGAAATTGAAGTGAAAGCTCAGCTTTGCTCACAATGTAAAGAGTTCTTGGAGATTCCCAAAACACAGGATCTCAGCAGCAGCATTTTTAAAGGTTTACAGTGCAAAGGTGTCGGAGCTGTCCCCATAATTATCACTTGTTACTTTGTCCTGCTGTCTCTTGTGCTGACTTTCCACTGCACTTCTCCATTTTTGTTTTCACCAAAAAGAGAGAGAGAACCATCCAACTCATAGCAAAAAACTTCAAATGAATGAGCCCTTTCTTAATAGTCTAAACTTCTTACTGTTCTGGTAAGCAACAGATCTGGAGGAAAATAATGCAGCTATCCAGCACTGAAAAGTTACATTGGTGTAGCTACATCTCTCAGGAAAAATTGACGGCCCTGAGAGATCTAATCAAGCTGACCTAACCCCCAGGGTACACAGCACTAGGTTGACAGAAGAATTCTTCTGTCGACATAGGTATTGCTTCTTGGGGAGGTGGATTACAACAACAGGAGAACCCATTCCATCACTGTAGGGTCTACACTCAAGTGCTACCTCGGTTCAGCTATGCCTCTGTAGCGTTTTAAGTGTAGTCATGTAATGGGGCGGAGCAAAGCTTTGTTGCAAAACTGTCAAGATTTGTGACACTTTCAACAAACTTGGGCAAAATTGGGCAAACCTGGCTTGTGTTTCAGAGAGTGGGGGAAGACTTCATGGTCTTGCATAGCTGTATGTGCTGCATGGTTTGGAGCTTAGGGGAGATAGTGTCTACATACATCTGTGCTCTCAGTTAACTGAGTGATTTTTTTTAAAAAAAACCCTGCTTTTGTTGTTCAGTGCAAATTTTGTGCTGACACTCTTATCAGGCTTAAATTGGTTAGTTTTGTTCCTCTATAACCCACACAAGGGTATGCATGTTTGTGTGTGTAGACAAGGCCCAAGTATCAAGCTTTGGGCACCCAAGTTTCAAACTTTTGGCCTATATTCTTGAGTCTGACAAAAGCAGAACCAAAGTAGCAAATAGAGCAAGTCTTGATGGGTTACATTCAACTGTTTCAATTTAGACATGTGCTTAAACTAAACCCTGGGAGTCAAATGAACTTTGGAGAAGGCTAGATCTATGCTTTTCAGCTTTAACTCATCTTGATTTTAAACACATTTTTGTGACAAATGCCAAAAATCCCATAGGAGTGATTTTCAGCCAAATCCAAAATATCGCTCTGGCTCTCAGGCCACATGACTAAGCAGATATTCTCCTCATGCTGTTCCCCAATTTTTCTGACCAGTGGGTTATGGATTATCCATATGAATGATGCTATGCCCAGAGAAACCTGAAATATTACAATTCATAAGTGCCTCACCTGCTTCGTTGCCTCAGTTCCATGCCTCTTACTGTTTCCTTGCTTCAGCTTACTGCACTGAATTTGGATTGGACATTTGAGAACTGAATTGCAACTGGATAGCTGATCTCAATGAAAGGCTTGTTCAATCAATTTCTGGCCCGGTAGCTTTAGATTATGGGCAATTGTGTACAAAATCTTTTACAACATGCTGTGTTTGACTTTGATATAGGATAATATTAAAGGACCAGATGCATGTTAATTTTTGTTAAAGCTCTTCTTTGATTAAATAGCCATTAACAACTTTTCTGGCAAATGGATAATATGTTTGGTCTTTATCTAACATGTGGCACGGAGAAGGGGAGGAATACTGGAATAAAGAACAAAGGTAAAGGGAGGGAGGTTGAAACAGGTAGATGTTGGTCACAAAAGCACACATCTCCAAAATGATGGGATACAGATGTTAAATTTAAATCCTGCAGATTTGATTCTTCTCTGTGAGTGTAAATTACACATTTGGTATTCATGATTGTACTGCAGGATTCCAGGGAAACTTCCCAGGAGAGCCCTGCACTGAGTATCCTACTGGGACTCCTCCAATCATAAGCAAATTTAAGTACAGATCTACTGATCTGCGGATAAAAATCCTAACTAAGAGGGGACCCACAAAACTATCTTTTGTGAAAGCCTTTGTTCCTCCATGCTACTCCCATAGAAAGCCATCCCCAAATTAATTTGTAAAGCCACCATTCTGTTCTTCAGATCACTCCTCACCCCATTTCTCTCTACGATCTCCCTATTACAATAGTGTCTAGTGCCTCACAGTCTTTAGTGTATTTATCTTTACAACAGCCTTGCAAGGTAGAAAAGTGTTTTATTCTCACTTCCCAGAGGAACTGGGACACAAAGTGACTTGTCCAAGGTCAAACATGAAATTTGTGACAGAGCTGAGAATTAAATCCCAGTCTCCCAAATCCCAGGCTAGCATGCTAACCACTGGATGCTATTACACCCATGCAACAAAATGCAACAAACAGTGGTTAGAGAGGTAGGCAGCAGGGATAATTGACATCACTAATTTCTCTGGGTAATTTACCTAAAACAAAATTTGACTCGAAACCTTCTGGTTATCACATGTAATAACACATTCTTATCACTGTTACTCCTGTCCTCCCAATTCTCACAATGTCTGTTAAAACTCATTTGTTGCCTCTTGGGTCTTAATTTGAACTGCAATTTCTTTGAGGTAGGTTCTGTCTTTTAATGTGTTTGTACAAATGATCCTGAGCGGGGCCTTTGGATGCTACGGTACTGCAGATAATTAAGATTATTTCCATGCATTATATGGTGTGATCTGAGATGCTGTGCTAAATTCAGACACGAGGCTGCAAGAAGGCATGAGCACAATATGCAACAATCATAGCATTCAGGGCTTTTATAAACACAGAGTTCCACCAATTTAACTAAAGTGTGAATTTTTTTTTTAAAAGAGATTTAATTCAATCATGCAAAAGTCCATATGGACATTCTCATTTCAGTTTAAACTGGGCATATTTTGGTTTAGTTTAGGTGAATGAGGGACAATGTTTGCTGTCAGCAACAGGTAATCTAGCCTAGCATTTTTCGCGGGAGAATAATTATTTCAGTCTTTTCTCAAGAGTGTGTAAGGAGCAAATGTGTTTCATCATCCTCCATTTTCTTGTCTCACCATGTCTTTCCAACTTTATTGTTTGCTTTTAATAGCAAATATATTTTATTGTCCCCGATTTACAGGAAATCACACACTCTGCTTGTTTTGGCTCTGTTTCTGCCAAATCAATCATACTTACAGGAGGCCATGACATGGCAGTGAGAGAGTGCAGGATTTTTTTTTCCAAAGCATTTCTAGGTTTTTTTTGGATGCCATTTCAAGCTCCCTTGTGCCATAAAGCAAAAATTAAAACACAAGTGACTTTTGACACTTCTTGAGCACTGGATTGGCGCTGAACCAATAACTTTCCTACCACATGGCATGTGGAGCATCAGGGCCAGATCACACTGGCCTTGGGCACACTGATGTAAACTGAGAATAGCTTCATTGTTTTCAATAGTTAGTTTGGATTTATGGCAGTGTAATTGAGATCAGAATCCAATTTAGAAAGTCTGCCTCATCTACCAAGACTTTCCCATGGCACCTGCATGAGAGGATATGAAGTCAGCAGGCAAAGAACTGTCAGCAACGAAACTGTTAGCATGAGCTAGCTATGTTTGGAAAGGTCTCCCTGGTCCCTTCTAGAGCTGGACAAACTTTTTCAGTGAAAAGTGCAGATTTGGGTTGACCAAAACACTTCCCAAATCTGTTTTGATTTCATCAAATTGTTTTGGGCGAGGGGAGCACTTTTAAAAACGGTGCTGTTACATTTCATTTCAGCATTTTTCAAAGGAAACATTTTGAGTTTTTGATTCAGAATGACTTTTTGTTTTTTAATTTCCTTCAGTTTTCATTCAAAATAGCTTGACCCAAAACAAACATTTTTTGACGATTTGTTTTTCTAGATCTTCCAGCAAACTGAAAGATCAGTTACTCGCACTACTCTACTCCCTTCTTCTCTAGCTCTGGACAGATTTTCAAAAGTGCTTGGCACCCGGCAACTCTCCCTATTCTCAATAGGAGCTGTTGGGTGCTGAGTATTTTTTGAAAATCTGGTCATATTATGCTGAGTGTAAATGTTCAGGGGAATTGTATCATTTTTGATCTCTGTTAAAATTCCTCTCCAAAACTCTGGTATTCCACTTTAAACAGGAAGAATAGTTATATGTTTTCCATATGGGTCATTTACCCCCTTTTCCTCTGTCCTCCTCTCTGAGCATATTTTCACTGTGATTTTTATTCTGCCTACATGGGGGGCTTTCTACAGTATGTAAGCCACTCCCAAGTAATCTAGACACATATAGCAAGGTCACAAGTGTGGTTTATGAGTCTCTTACCTTCTCCCTTAAAGAAAATCCTGCTTCAACTTTACGCTGGGTTAGCTTTCATCAGAATCTGGCCTGAAGTATGTGGTCATGGTCCCTCAACCACACTGTACACTTGTACTAAAATAAGGAAACTAAAAAGTTTGTGGGCCAAGTTTCCACCTGATGTAAATTGCTGTAACTTCACTGGAGTTGTACCAGTTTAAACCAGGATCAACTCCAGAAATCTGTGCCTTTCCACATAATGATTTAATTGCAGGAAAGTACCTAACTTCCAACATGTGATCCTCTCGCTGACCTTTTAGACACTAATTCTCTGCTGTTTAACATCATGTAGTTTTTATCTCCCGTGCACCCAGTCCAAAGAGCCAGTCCAGGGTGTAGATCACCTGTATCATATCGCAGTTGATTGGTTTCACATTTTAACTTGTCAGGGTACTTCTGAGATAAACAGTATGTGTGGAATCATGTTGTACATGATTACTGGCAGCGTAACAAAAACCAATCGCTTCTCTATTACCTTCACTATGAACCTGATCTCTGACCTGAGCCAGCAGAGTTGTAGTCAGGCGATTCCTCTGAACTCAGAAGGGTAGCATAATGTGAAGCTGCTGTCACCACTGGAAAATGTCAACCGTTTTTCTTTTTAGTGAAATATTTCATATATGAAAAAAATAAGGCACCTGGCCTCCTATTCTGGCCACATGTGAGAATGGGGAAGGCAATCTTAAAATGTATTATTATTGCATTACTGTTGTACACAGAGGCCCAATAACATTCAGGTCTCATTGCTCTGGGCTATGTACTGTGATAATTGTAACTGCCTTGGTTTGGCAGTGGGTCACGATGATCAGAAATACTTAGCTATCTAAATTTCCATCTGATAGTTTCGGGAATGTCTCATTTAAAGGACAATGCCGGCATCCTATGTATGCGTATTAGCAGTGCCTTTCTGTAGGGTTTACTCAATGGAAAAAGTAATGATAACTTCAATGGAAGGTTGTGAATCACTTACAGTATCTGAGCACCACTGGGCTAAATTCAGAGACTCAAATAATAGCCATTATGGAAAAGTCCTACAGAACTTAATAGAAAATGGCATAAATGTATAATTATTTTAAGCCAAGCTATAGAATCCTATGTTGCATTCTACAGGTTAGTTTAAACATTCTATAGAAAAAAGCATAATTCTCTAACATTCTGTAGATTTTTTGAATCCCAAATCTTTGGAAACCTTTGGTTTCTCTCATTAAATTCTATAGGAGTCTTTCACAAGAGAAAAGTGTAAGAGATTGTAAATTGAAGTAGTTTTTGCTTCCTCCACTTTATTTTTCATCTGAATCCCTTCTCCCTGACTTTCTGCATGAAAGTTGCGCGCTCTGGGGGTGAAATCCTGGTCCCAGCGAAGACAATGGGAACTTTGTCATTGATTTTAATGAGGCATGGATGTGAAACTTGAACCATGTTACAGATCGCCTCTGAATCCGGGCCATTATCTTAGCAATTACAAGCTTTTTATGTCAAAAGGGCTCATTGCATACAGAATCATACTGTTTAAATGGAAGCAACTATTTGGTTCTAGGACAGCAAAAACAACCTGTAATAACAAAACTACTTCCCTTGTTGGATGGTTCTTCTTTTGTAGAACTGAAAATTGGCTCAATAAATGACAGCCAGATTTAATAATAATAAAAAAGCCTCCTGCTTTATACTTTGTGTGCCAGACTTCATTCCACAGCACAGTAAGGCCAAATAATAATAAACGCATGAAATGGCTGATTGGGCTCTGCAGAAATATTACAATCAAGTGGTGGCAGGTATTATGATAAGTTAGGAGCAGATTTTCTCTCTAAGTATTAAGAGTAGTTAAATAGCACCTTAACTCAGGAAATAATGCTGTCTGTCCACCTCTTCCAGAGGAGTGGGAGGAGGAAAGAGAAATGGCATCAATGTATATTTTACATCACTGCCCCATGGACCACTTCATTTCAGACATGCAAAGCAAGTTAGAGCATCGTGTTTCTTTTCAAATGGATGAGTAGAAATGACACATCACAGAGAAGATGCCAGAAGGTTCCCAGAAAAAAAACTTTTATCAATAGCATTTTTTTCACCTCTTTCATAACAGGCATTTAAAATGGATAAGACTAATTTCCTGCTTGTCTGTTTTGGGGCTCTTGCCAGTATGGTTAACCTTCTTTCAGGGAAGAATTAAGAAAATATTTAATTAAATTTCCATGACAGAAAGAAGCAGCGATATTTCTATTTTTAAAATTCTCTCTCTCTCTCTCTCTCTCTCTCTCTCTTAGTTCTTGACACTTTTGTTTTCAGTCTCCCCAGTTATTTATCATATGTCTGCAGCTTGCTTAATTGGACTTTGAGGGGTTATCAGTTCTAGCAAAATAGTTAGGAAATGCTAAACATTTTTTTTCCTCTTGGCCTTGCCTAAAATTTGTTAATATTTATTAAAGGAACTAAGTCAAAGTGGGAGGGGAAAAAAATAATCTGAAAGTTAACAGGGAAAAAGAGCTTGCCTGCCAGGGCTTGATATGATATTAACTGTTCATCAAAAGTATGCTAAAGGTCTTTCTTCCTCACTTGAAATAGTTTTTTGTGATGAATGTGGTGTCTGGGAAAAGTAAAAGCTCTAAGAAAATGTTAAAGATAAAGACTTTTTTCTATCAGCAGATCAGAGACACTAGAGTTGCCGTGTAGTATTTGGTGACATCATCAAAATATATATTAAAAGATGCATAGTTCTGGGTCTGAAGGTTTGCTGTTAGACACATCAGATGAAGAAATAGTCCTTATTCAAATATAAATCTGAATGCATTCTAATGTAATGCCCAATATTCCATGTGTTAAACACTGCAGTTGTTAAGCAAAAATGCTATTGAAATAAATGGGCCAAAATGGCACTGTGCTTGCTTAAAACAGGCTGAATTTGCCCTAGTGAGAACTTCACTGGCACATTTTCAAAGCAGCATGCTGAGTTTTAGCTGTCAAATTCCCGTTGGAGTCAATGGAAGTCAAGCAGTTAAAACCATACTTTCTAGTTTGAAATTCTGTTTGAGTGTTGTAGTGGATTTAATCTTCTACATACCACAACAAAAGGTTATATCTAGGGCATGCTGCTCACCCTTGATCATCCTATGCTATAATAGAAATGTAGTCATCTGTACTACGTCATAGCTGCAGTAATATTACTGTAAGCTGTTATGTGTTGGACCGTTAGAATAGTGAGTAATTTTTATAAGGGACAAGTAGGACTATGATGTCCTTTTTCTCATGCATATAATCCCTTGATCTGCATCTTCCTGCTTCTGTTGGTGGCATTTAGTTGTAGATCTCTCTTCCCCTCCTTCTCTGGGCTCAGTACCCAACCCTGCATCGACCATCTGAAAATTCTGTGTACGTAGCCATTCATTCACATGCCTGCAGCTCTAATGTTACTAAAGGAAATGAAAAGTATGGGCAAGTCGTTAATTCAGGAATGAGACCAACAGAGGAGCTTAGTTCTTGACACTTTTTGGTTTTGTTTTGTTTTTTAAATTCACCATTTTTCATTGTGTGTGAAAATATTTTGCACAACTAGAGTATGAAAGTACTATAAAGACCAGTGAGAAAGTATGAACCAATTTTAATTTCTTTCAGTTCAGTTGGAACCAGTGTTGGAAAGACTCACTTCTCAAATATTTAACCACTTAAAAGTATAATTATAGGATTCCATTCTGCAAAGCTTAACTTCAGTGGGAACTATACACATAAACAAGAGCTATTTGTGAAAGCATCAGCATAAGGATTAAATTAGATGGCTCCCATTAAGGTAAATGAAAAGCGTACAGCTATATTTCCTACATCCGTTGCTGGAAATATACCTGATTATAAAGAGATAACCACCTACAGGAAGGGCCAAATTCTAGCCTTGTGAGCATGGGCAGGACTCCTCTATAAGTGGAAGCACATGCATCTTGAAGTGTCCAAGACACTGGAAGGGTATTGTTGAAGAATATAACACTGAATGAGGCTAGGTCTACACTAAAAAGTTAGGTCCATCCAGCTACGTCGCTCAGGGGTGTGCATAATCCACAAGATGACCTACCCTCTGGTATAGACAGAGCTAGGTCTTCCATTGACCTAGCTACCACCGCTCAGGGAGGTGGATTAACTACGCTGATGGGGGAACTCCTCCCTTTGCTGTTGTGAGTGTCTACACTGAAGCACTACAGTGGCTCAGCTGCAGCTGTGTGGCTGCAGGGTTTCTACTGAAGACATAGCCTAAGAGAGATTAAAATTAAGAAGCCGTCGGACAGAACGTAGAATGGAAAAAGTAGAATTAAATTCTGTTTCTCTTATTTTTCATCTAAGTGACTTTAATGATGACCAAAGATCTTGATGAACGGCCTTGAAGACTGAAGTTTTCTGTTAGCTAGCTCCCTCAACACCATCCTTGACTCCTGTTTCTTCTACACCATTCTGTACACATAAAATGTCCTTCCTGAGCTGATCTGCAAAGCCATTTGGAAGCTCTTTGCGATCCAAATGCAGATACACAGATCACGGATTCCAAGGCCAGAAGCGACCATTGTGGTCATCTAGTCTGACCTCCTGTATAACATAAGCCACAGAACTTCCCCGAAATAATTCTTAGAGAATATCTTAAAAAACAAAAAAAAATTCAGTCTTGATTTTAAAATTGCCACTGATGGAGAATCCACCATGACCCTGGGTAAATTGTTCCAATGGCTAATTACCCTCACTGTTAAAAATTCACACCTTATTTCCAGTCTGAATTAGTCTAGCTTCAGATGAAGATATGAACTTTGCAGCTGGCACCTATAGGCTAACTCAAAACCATGGATCCTAACACCATTGAGCTTGAGGTTGGATTTGAGATATTTATCTGAACTTTGTGGCTCAGACCCATTTCTAGTAAGAATTACACCAGACTTGTTTTACACATCTATTCCAAAATACTCCCTGTGTCAATTTGCGTCCTAATATTTTCAACATTCTAGGCAATGAAGACCATCCTCAGTTGTTTCATATATTCCAAGTTGCTCAAGTCAGGTCTGCTTGTGATGTTTTGGGGGTCAGACCAGTTAGGGGTTATGTCACCGCCTGCCCTTGAAACCCAAAGTGTCGTAATGGTGCTATCAAATAGATATACATGTGCAGGTATAAGTGGAAAACACACAGTACAAATGCTTAAGAGAAAGGGGAAAGATCCTTTTGGTGTCAATCAGTTCTAAGAAAGGCTACACAGAACATGCACAAGAAACACATTTCAATTTGTTTAATTTTTACTGAATGATATTAGAATTCTGTGTTTTCTCTTGAATTCCATCTACACAAGGCTTTAGAATCTGGGAGGTGCACTGTTTTTGAACTGTCTGAAACAGCAGTGTATATTCATCAACTCTCTCTCTCTCTCTGTGTGTGTGTGTGTGTGTGTGTGTGTGTGTGTGTGTGTGTGTGTGTGTGTGTGAGAGAGAGAGAGAGAGAGAGAGAGAGATCTAAAAAGTTCTATATTTGGTTTCCTTTGCACCAGACAGGGTTGTGTTTAAATTTACCGAGCAGATGAAGGAAATACTGTTCAGATGCTATGAAGCTCTTATCTGTGTTTTGTAAGGGAGACATGCTCTGGGAGATGTAAAGCAGAAGTGTCAGGCGGCTCACTCTAAAGGAATTAGATCATCTTGGACAAGATGAACTGAGCTTTACAGTGTAAATTCACGTCTGCTTGCTGCTTTGGAGAAAAAAGCCAAGTTGAGCACATTCCTCAGATAGCACAACATATCTCCTCACTGCACAGACTGGAAGACGAAGCCAGTATTGCAATCCCCACCTGTTCACACAAAAAGAACAGGAGTACTTGTGAGACCTTAGAGACTAACAAATTTATTAGAGCATTTCTATGCATCCGATGAAGTGGGCTGTAGCCCACGAAAGCTTATGCTCTAATAAATTTGTTAGTCTCTAAGGTGCCACAAGTACTCCTGTTCCTTTTGTGGATACAGACTAACACGGCTGCTACTCTGAAACCTGTTCACACAGTGCTGAAGGGCGCTAGTATCACACGAGTATGTATCAGTGGGTGTATCTTCAAGTGTAGAACCTCAGTTCAGTCACTGTGAGACACATCTAAATGATGCTGATGAAATTTCCACCACCATTTTTTGTTCTCTCTTCAGTAAAAATTTACAAATGCTGGGCATTTTTTCCCTTCCAATTACAACAATCTAGAGCCAACCTAGATAAACAGCTGACTAAGTTGCGAAAAAAAGTACTTTCTGCACACAGGAAGGCATTTATGATTGTCTCTGACTGGGGGTATTGCTTCAGTTCACAAACCGGGAAAAATTAGTAGGGGAAGCAAAAGTGGATGGGAACCTGGGAGGCAGTGACCATGAGATGGTAGAGTTCAGGATCCTGACACAAGGGAAAAAGGAGAGCAGCAGAATATGGACCCTGGACTTCAGAAAAGCAGACTTTGACAACCTCAGAGAACTGTTGAGCAGGATCCCCTTGGAGAATATCATGAGGGGGAAAGGAGTCCAGGAGAGCTGGCTGTATTTTAAAGAATCCTTATTGAGGTTACAGGGACAAACCATGCCGATGTGTAGAAAGAATAGTAAATATGGCAGGCGACCAGCTTGGCCTAAAAGTGAAATCCTTGCTGATCTTGAACACAAAAAAGAAGCTTACAAGAAGTGGAAGATTGGACAAATGACCAGGGAAGAGTATAAAAATATTGCTCGGGCATGCAGGAGTGAAATCAGGAAGGCCAAATAACACCTGGAGTTGCAACTAGCAAGAGATGTTAAGAGTAACAAGAAGGGTATCTTTAGGTATGTTAGCAACAAGAAGAAAGTCAAGGAAAGTGTGGGCCCCTTACTGAAAGAGGGAGGCAACCTAGTGACGGAGGACGTGGAAAAAGCTAATGTACTCAGTGCCTTTTTTGCCTCTGTCTTCACGAACAAGGTCAGCTCCCAGACTACTGCACTGGGCAGCACAGCATGGGGAGGAGGTGACCAGGTCTCTGTGGAGAAAGAAGTGGTTTGGGACTATTTAGAAAAGCTGGACGTGCACAAGTCCATGGGGCTGGATGCGCTGCATCCGAGAATGCTAAAGGAGTTGGCGGATGTGATTGCAGAGCCACGGGCCATTATCTTTGAAAACTCATGGCGATCGGGGGAGGTCCCGGACGACTGGAAAAAGGCTAATGTAGTGCCCATCTTTAAAAGAGGGAAGAAGGAAGATTCTGGGAACTACAGGCCAGTCAGCCTCACCTCAGTCCCTGGAAAAATCATGGAGTAGGTCCTCAAGGAATCAATTCTGAAGCACTTAGAGGAGAGGAAAGGGATCAGGAACAGTCAGCATGGATTCACCAAGGGCAAGTCATGCCTGACTAATCTAATTGCCTTCTATGATGAGATAAATGGCTCTGTGGATGAGGGGAAAGCAGTGGACGTGTTGTTCCTTGACTTTAGCAAAGCTTTTGACATGGTCTCCCACAGTATTCTTGCCAGCAAGTTAAAGAAATATGGGCTGGATGAATGGACTATAAGGTGGATAGAAAGCTGGCTAGATCATCGGGGTCAGCGGGTAGTGATCAATGGCTCCATGTCTAGTTGGCAGCCGGTATCAAGTGGAGTGCCCCAAGGGTCGGTCCTGGGGCCAGTTTTGTTCAATATCTTCATTAATGATCTGGAGGAATGTGTGGCTTGCACCCTGAGCAAGTTTGTAGATGACACTAAACTGGGAGGAGAGGAAGATACGCTGGAGAGTAGGGATAGAATACAGAGGGACCTAGACAAATTAGAGGATTGGGCCAAAAGAAACCTGATGAGGTTCAACAAGGACAAGTGCAGAGTCCTGCACTTAGGACGGAAGAATCCCATGCACCGCTACAGACTAGGGACCGAATGGCTAGACATCAGTGCTGCAGAAAAGGACCTAGGGGTTACAGTAGACGAAAAGCTGGATATGAGTCAACAGTGTGCCCTTGTTGCCAAGAAGTCCAATGGCATTTTGAGATGTATAAGTAGGGGCATTGCCAGCAGATCAAGGGACGTGATCGTTCCCCTCTATTCAACATTGGTGAGGCCTCATCTGGAGTACTGTGTCCAGTTTTGGGCCCCAAACTACAAGAAGATATGGAAAAATTAGATAGAGTCCAGTGGAGGGCAACAAAAATGATTAGGGGGCTGGAACACATGACTTATGAGGAGAGGCTGAGGAACTGGGATTGTTGTCTGCGGAAGAGAAGAATGAGGTGAAATTTGATAGCTGTTTTCAACTACCTGAAAGGGGGTTCCAAAGAGGATGGATCTAGACTGTTCTCCATGGTAGCAGATGACAGAACAAGGAGTAATGGTCTCAAGTTGCAGTGGGGGACGTTTAGGTTGGATATTAGGAAAAACTTTTTCACTAGGAGGGTGGTGAAACACTGGAATGTGTTACCTAGGGAGGTGGTGGAATCTCCTTCCATAAAAGTTTTTAAGGTCAGGCTTGACAAAGCCCTGGCTGGGATGATTTAGTTGGGGATTGGTCCTTCTTTGAGCAGGGGGTTGGACTAGATGATCTCCTGAGGTCCCTTTCAACCCTGATATTCTATGATTCATTGTTAAGATGACCAGAGAATCCAGTCTAGTCTGGGATTTCCTTATGCTTGTCAAATTAAAAGTGCTAGCTTATGAGGTTATTGGGAACAAACTTTTAGTTCCAGGGAGCAACTGAGGACCCAAAGGCAAAATTCTCATTGGTTTTAATGGGACCAACATTAACGCAATGCAACTTTATATGGTATAGCATCTTTCATAAGAACTTCATAAAATATAAACCTCACATCACAGCAGGAATGCTGTGAATTGGCATTATCGAGGCCATGTCTCTTCCTGGTTAGTGATGGACTCTTTGTACCTGATGGAAGGGAGGCCAAGGATGCTTTGTAATAGCTTAACCTAACCCTGGTGGACTTTGTCATCAGGGACCCTGGCAATGGTATACACCCTCAGAAAATTGTTAAAAAACATTGTTAAAACCATTAGACTGTCTGCTTTGCATGGTGCACAGCCCTTTAAACTCTTTTTAAACTGCCCTTTAAACTGATCACTAGGTAACTTGTGGATTTCACAACAAATGCGTGTTAAATCGGCACTTTCATTCCAAATTCCTATTTTCAGATGCTTACAACTTCTCCTTAAAATAACCTTTTGAAGCTGATATTTCTGAGCCTTATCCCAACCAGAAATTAATTTATTTGGCAAGTTCCAGGAAAGTCTATTCCAGTATTTCTGAATTATCAGGATGAAAGGCTCTGCCACATTGAATGTACAAGGAGTGCTGTATGAATAAGGCACAGGCATGAACATGCCAGACAGAATGGAGTTGGTCCCAAAGTAACATCGTAGATCATTACAGTCCAAAACTTCTGGAAAATCGGAACCTAGGTCTGTTGTTTGCAGTAGTCTTCCATCTATCTTATGAGAAGAACCATCCCCAGCCTAGATATTCACAAAGATTGTGCCTCAGAACTATCTCTAATATTAAATAATACAAAATACCATATACAGTTTTTTGTCTGTTGCACATGATATGGGAACATTAGCTTTGAATTTTTCTGACTTTTGTGCACATCTAAAATCGTGGCAATATCTACATCATTATTAGTGCAGATTTTTGCATACTGTTGTTATTTATGCTCCTGTATAGAAGAAAGTGAGCTAGATACTGAGTGCTTGCTGAGTAACTACATTCAGGTCTTATTTATGACTTGAAGAAGAGCTGTGTGTAGCTTGTAGGTTTGTTTCTTTCACTGAGAGATGTTGGTCCAGTAAAAGAGATTACCTCACCCATCGTGTCTCTCTAATGTCCTGGGACCGACATGGATACAGCAATACTGCAAACAAAACATGAATGAGAGTTTGAAGGCCCCGGACAAATCAGACTCAGATCTACCTGTAGTTTTCTTCATTCCTTTGAGGAACAGTTTTAAAATAAATCTCAAAATATTGCAAGAGGCTTGACTCTGAGGAACTTAGCTTGGCTTTTGTGCTGCGTGCTGAAGCTGATAGTATATTCTGAATGTATCATCTGTTCTCTGGATGTCTCTGTGTTGCTCTACCATCTGGCTTGAGTCAGGGTAATACACAGAGGGAAAAGAGTGTTACTTAGAATTGGCAGGAAAACCCAGTCACTCAGTCAGCCTGATAATCGTGAACTTTAGATCCTTGAAAAAAGTTCCCTTTCAACTTCAGTCTCAAGCGAAGGTTATTGTTAGGAGAGAGTCTTCATCAGAACAGTCATAAAATTGAACAGCCTGAGAAGAAAACTTCCATTAGTTTCTTTTTAATTTGAAGAGATACAATATTTTACATTGGAGGTCAGGCTGAACCTTACCTGTAGTAATATTAGTAACTATTTTCCTGTTTAAAATGATAGGATTTACTGTATTTGAATTGATCAATAGAACCATATATAAAATTATCAGAAGCTGAATTGATTATCCTTTGTTCCTGCATTCCAATTGCATTGACATCTAGATATGAAGGTGATGCCACTTTAGAAATATCTAGACAGATTAGATTGATTTGGGCCCTGACTTGACTTCCATCAAAATTTATCTTGGGGGTTTTATAGTATCTAAGTGCCTTTCAGGTAATGTCTGTAGCAATACCTCACAGTCCTTAGTGGACTTCATGGAGTCTGTGGCACTTCTGTCTTTTTGGGGTCAAATCTCTACTGGGGGTAAGGTTTTTGTTCTTGAATTATTTAGGGGCAGAAGAAGGTGTCAGTATTGTGAATGGCATTCATATGGTGAAAAGATTGTGAAAATTAGAGGCAAAGCCTCCACCACTTTCAGTATGAACAGGATCAAATCCTTCAGTCTGATGTAGCTTCCTGCTGGAATATAAACTTCCAAATAGAGGCAGTAAAAATAACTCTGGGATTATTTTGTGTATATTGCTCTAATTGTAGCTGCACTATATATAATAATCTACCAGCAGATCTCTTGTAAATTCTTCTTAAAGCTCACTCCAGCCAGAAACTTGCCATCCAAAATCCAAACTAAAAGCATTTTAAACAAATGTTTCCAGATTCGTCTCTAAAACTCCAAACCAGCTTTGATTAACAAAAATACAATAAATGAAATCTGGCATGTGGCTAATTCATAGAACAGTATTTCTACTAGTACTTGGAAGAGGGTAGAGAGGTTCAATTGTACATTATTACTTTATTTTATGGGCAGTTTTTGGCTAAGGGAAGACCCAGTAGAGGGGTATAGCTGGTGAGGGATGAGGTGAATTGGTAAAACAGTGCATGTACAAAAACCAAAATATCTGCTTATACTGGGCCGGATCCCAAAAGGGGATGAGCTACTGCAGATCCTATTGATTTAATTGAATTTATCAGGGTCCAGTTCGCTGTAGCCTGACTTTAGGCAGTGCTAATGACCATAAGACAAGAGCTAATTTTGTTTTTTTAAAAAGAAGCCTAACTTTAGACTCTTAAGTGTCTATTGAGGCACCTACCTGATCTCTAAAAGTCCTGAGCCCCCAACAGTGTACACAGACCTCAAAGGGAGCTGTGTCAAGTACTCCACGCTTTTGAAAGTTAGTTAGATGCCTCAGTATGGACTTAAAAGCATACAGTCTCCTCTCTCTCTCTCTCTCTCTTTTCTCCTCCTTGGCTGATTACTGAAACACAGCCTTCCTCTAAATGCAGGGGAAAGGCAATGTCTTAGCCTGGGTAGTTCACTGAAAGTAATATAAAGTTTATTCATGTGTAAACAGTGAAGTATAGATCATGTAGCCTCTAATTTACACATTGTGTGCTCCAGCCTGAATCTGCAGGGACTTGGCAAGGAGTAGCCAGAAGGAGAGAATGATCCTGGGAGGGCAAGAGTGGCTGATGGGCACTCCCAAAAGCATGTTGCCATTTCCTCCTGGGGCTAGGGGAATGGTAGCCAGGTGAGTGATGAGCAGAGTTGGAGTAGAGATCATAAGGGGTAGTCAGGCAGGGTCAGGGTCTTCTTCCTTTATCTGGTTTACAAAGGTCACCCGCACTCCCAACCTGCGCACATCAGTGAAGGATGCGGATTCAGGGATTAATGCAGGAAAGTCTTGATTAAGCTATTTTTCTATTCTTTCTTACATAGGGTATGACTTGGAGTTGCAGTATTAGAACTGGGATTTGTGTGCTAGAAAGATCACAGTCGTGTGTAAGTGTTGAGTTGGAAGAAATGGCATATGCAACTTGACACATAGCATGGTAGGTGTCTCATTGGGGCACAGCAATTATCTTAATGTGTACATGTTTCCGAATCCCCATTTATGGGTACACATCTCTTGCACAGCAATGTAAATCACTGTTCAGTCAGCAAGGACAGTGGTGTAAACTAGTATCCATTTCAAGTGTGTACATACGTTTATGGTAACAAGTATTGACAGATTGCAGATAGCTTACATACCTAATACAAATTAATATTAGTCTTTACACATTTATATAATGTTTGCAAACTACAAACATTTGCGGATGAAGTCAGGCCCTTGCAAATTGTGTGTAAATTGCTACTTTATCTACACAGTGTAAACCTCACTGTTCATGTAGTGTTAGAAGCTTTTCTAGTCCATTAAGCAGCTCTGAAAACAAAGACAAACAGGAATAGTACTGCAGTTCTGACTTCAGCCCTGCTATTTACTCTTCTTGCTCTCACAAAACATCTGGAAGGGTTTTAGTGGTGGGTTGTTGTTTTTTTCCAATGAACCTCAGCAACACACTTTGCCTGGACAAACAGTTTAAACATAATGGCTAAAATTTGCAAATCTTTAGGTGTCTAATGTTAGGCCCCTTTAAGTGCCCTAATCTTCTGAGGTGTTCAGCACCCCAAGCTCCCTCTAAAGTCTGTGGGAGTTGTGGGTACTCAGCACTTCTGAAGATCAGGTCACTTATTCAGATGCCTACCTTCAGGCATTCAGTTGAAACGTTTGGCTGGGGAACGTGACAGATAAGCTCACCTTGTCCCCCACACTGCAAATAGCGTGCCTACGTATTTCCCCTTACACTGACTATATCCGCTTCCCTGAAGGGAGCTTTTCTGCATGTGGAGTTCCTGATAAGATAATGTGCTGCATGAAACATTCAAAGGAGGCTTTTAAGTTATTAGGACTAACTCAGTCTCTTCCCTTCTTCAGGAGCAGCCAAAAGGGGAGTCAGGAGAACTTGGCAAGTATACAGAAAGGACAGGGCGATGACTGGAAGGAGGTAAGTGAAATGGAAATCTTGACTTGCTCCTAGTTTAGTTGATTAATCATCACTGGAATATGATATGCAGATAGCACCTCTCGGGGTTCCTTGCTCCCAGGAAGTCTTATTGTTCCAATCAGAGAAGGGAGAGCCATGATATGGTGTTTCCTGAAATGTCTACAAAGATCTTGTGAGCAAATTAAAATAACTTTTAAAAAAAATATCTTTTGTCAAACAATTTATCATTCTTCTTCACTCTTACGAGGCCAGAATCTAGAAGGGTCTAATTTTCTAAAGTGGCAACCTGAGTGAGGGCACCAAATCCTACATATTTTTAATACCAGTCGTTAATCTTACCTACCCCTTTTATGATCAGTACAGCCTCATGTCACTGTAATCAAGTCAGTTATATAGGGAACAAATTGCAATCCACTCCACACCTCTACGGTATCCGTGGGCGGGATGCTTCACTCTTTGCTACGATGGTAGATATGAGCCAGACCTGGTGAAAAAGGCTGGATCCATGTGGAAGGAGGAAATGTTAGCTCCGTAATATCTTCTCCCAGCATGGCACCAGATGGGTGGAATACCCTCTCCAAGTTCGGGCTCCACTTGTCAGGAGACAGAGCAGGGCTGTGGATTTTTTCTTCCCTCAACTCTACATGGATTCCCCATGGAAGATAATGTTGGCTCAATAGGCCACATCTTGTGATGACTGCCTCTATCATAGGAACCCCTTCCATAGTTCCAGGGCAGCCACCCAGGGGATCCACATAAGATCATAGCTTCTAAAAGAAATAAGTTATATGGAAACCCTGGGTGTTAAAATGTCCACACCAGTCTTGGATACAGTACCGGTCTATGGGGTTGAGTCTTCTGCCCAGTTGCCTCCCCTGGGTGCTGTTATATTGTGCACACATGAGATTTATTTCCTTCTACGTGTGAACATAGTCCTTGAGGCATGTGGCTAGCAATCTACCAGTTTGTATACTCCATCCTCCAAATACACACATGCCCAACTTCCTGTTAAAGGTTCCGGGGTGTGCAGCCCAACTGGCATTTAGTGTACCAAATATCACAGCTAGAGAGGCCATTCAAACACTATATTCAGAAACAGGAGCATGTGTCACTCACCCAATGGCATGATTTGAGGGCAATGTACTGAGTATTCAGCAGAGTTTGTTCTTTTCACCAGGAGGAGATGAAATGGCCCTTAACTTTAATATTTTTATTCAAGCTTTATATTGCTTCAATTAATTATTCTATAGAGTCTGAACCAACACTTACCCTTTTGTCCGTACCTTCTACTGTCTGCTCTGCTTTCCCATCATCTTATGAAGGTTGCTTCCTTTTCATATATTTGTATGGAAAATGAAAGGCATCATCTGCAACTTCGTTGGGTTTGTTCTTTCTCTATTCCTGGAATGACACAATTACTACCTCCATGTGCATCCTTTGGTTTTGAGAAGCATCTAACAGATCTCAGAGACTTTATGGACTTGTTTTTCTATCTTAATGGCACCAATAATGTCAGATTTGAAAGTCCTGAAATAACATGCAGTAAATATCATTTCCATGTGCCACATTCTTAGTATGCAAAAATCTGGTCCCAAAGATTTGCCTGACATCAGCTGTCAGTCATACATTGGGGTAAGTGAGACTATTTATAGTTTGTAACCTGCATTCATTTTGCACCTATTTCATTTTCATGGTGGGTGAACTTTTCACCCCATGAGCCACTTTAATTCCTGGGCCCTCTGCACAAGGGTGAATTTCATTCAGTAAAAATAGAAAAATGTCTTTGCCAAGATTCTTGTAGTCATGTTGAAATGCTGGGTAAGAATTGAAAAATCCCAGAAATAACTTGATAAGGAAACTTTATATATATGTGGCTTAAAATCTAATCCCTAGACTCACACTGGGGTGGATCTGGGGTCACTGAGATCAGTGGAGTTGCCCCAGATTTACAATGATGTGGTTAAGATTGGATTCAATGACTGCTTGAGATTGGCTGTGCTTTACTGGGGTCAAAGGACTTGGACGCAATCCTTGGTTATTGCCATTTAAAATCTCTCTCTCTCTCTATTTTACACCTGCTGCCCCATGGCCAGAGCCAGGGGTTGGAGCCCGCTATCGTGTGGCTGGGGCTCGCGGTTGGCACCTGTGGCCAGCACCTGCCACTGCACGGCCAGAGCCCGGCCCTGGAGCCGGGAGCCAGTGTCTGCTGCCAGGCAGCTGGAACGAGGGGCCAGAGGCTGAAGTCCCACAGCCGGAGGCCAGGGCCGCATGGCCAGAGCAGGGTTTGGCGGTCAGTACCCGCTGCTCCGTGGTGAGAGCTTGGGGCCACACGGCCAGGTTCCTGAAGTCCCACCGCTGGAGCCTGCCTCTCAAACCCCCTCCCTGCAATGTGGGTCAAGACTCAACTTGTTCCTGCAGCGCTGTGCCGCACCTCTCTCCAGAGGGAGGGGAAGGGACTGATGCTTTGCTCCCCACACCATTACCGCCCAGGAGGCTGTCGTGGCCTCACGAAAAGCCCTGGTGGCTGCATGCAGCCATCGTGGCCACATTTGAGAAACATTGGTCTAAATAATACTTAGTCCTGTCATGAGTGCAGGGGACTGGACTAGATGGCCTCTCAAGGTCCCTTCCAGACCTGTGATTCTATGAAATAAAAAAATATGTATATAACCCTTTGAAGCAAAACTGCAGAATGTTTTTGCAAACAATCCTTTCGGCTTGAATTGTGCTCATTTTTAAGAATCAGTTCTTTCAGTGATTTTTGGAATCTACTGAGTCCTGAGTTCCACCTGCCAAAATTTCTTTAAGTCAGGTGGGAGAAGTCAGCTAGACATGCCTGCGGCTAGAGGGGATTCCTCATGCTTGATCCTGGATAGAAAAAGTGTTGAAGCATGTGTAGTTGTGTTAGGCTACTGTGTGTACCACTTTGGCCCTTTCAGCTGTGGATACCTGGTCCAGGTGGGAGTAGAGTGATGAGCAGAATTTCAAACTTGGGTGCATGGTTCTGGTTAGAAAGGGCCCTATATCCCCATTTCTGGTCAGAGGCTGAAAGCAACTCTATAGCAGGCAGCTGAAACCAAAGAGATGTCAAATGTTAGATGAATGGAGATTCAGAAACCATACATAGAGAAATCTTGTGTAGGGTGTGTAAAGAGAAAAGATCTCCAATTTATTACTCCATCACATTTATACTAAGTGTAAATTGTAGTTCGATTTTTTGAAAAGTGACTATGTAAAACTAGCACCTTCTTACTCAACTGATGTGCACTCTGTCATATCTGCTGACTCTATTGAGGAAAAACAAGTTTTACTGAAGTTGGCAGAGCCAATGTGGCTATGGGAGAAGGACCTGGGTTCTGTTCCTTCTTGTGCCTCAACAGAATTGTTTACCAAGTTCTAATCAATTCTACATGGGAAAACCCAGTGAAAGCAATGGGCTTAAACAAATTTAACTGAGGGCAAAACTTGGTCAGTAGACCCTTCATAACTGGTGGCGATGCATGAGAAGGAAAGAACTCAGTCTGGGTCCTTGGACTAGTTGGGTTTGCACTCTGCAGAGCTGGAATTTGGAAGAAATCTTATTGCTTGTAAGATGAGCTTACCCGATCTGGAAATAAGTGTGATCCAATAAGTATGAAATCCCATTGTCATTTTTGCAGTCACTTTTCAGCATTGTGGCTTTAATTGTTGTTTCTGGCTTGTCTGGCTGTGGGCTACAGATTTACTGTAGTCTAGCATTTTATTTCCTTTTAACACAGAGACCATACCTGTGTACCTGCCAGATTCGAATTGTGAAAGGACTAGGAGGGCTTAGGATGTAGACAAGGATTGCACAGAGAAAGGGCAACAGTGCATAGCTATAACTGTGTAAAATGACCAAGAAGAAGGAAGAGAACAAAATGAGTTTTATTCACACTGTACAGAAATCATCACATAGTCCTTCGGAGCTACCAGCATGGCCTCAGTTTTGTCAATCTCTTTATTAGCCAGAGCCATCATAAATGGCCCATCATCAAGGGTTAGTTGGTCACACAGCTGTCACCAGTAATGCCCTGTCCAGGGCTTCATCTACCAGGGTTACAGCTGCCAGGACCAGTGTTCCATACAGAAGAGGTCAGTGGGGTGGCTAGACCATATGCTTAATATTGAAGCACCAAGGCTGTCCCAGGGATTCAGAACATGCCCAGAGGAAGATACTACAAAGGAGCACTTGAAGATCAGGAAGAGCTAATAGTCCAAATGCTGCTCTTAGCTATGCTGGTGTAAATTGGGAGTAACTGATTTTGTTGGAATTACACTGGGGGAGTCAAACTGATGCTCTTTTTGTCCAATGTTCAGCTGACATTTAACAAAATCCTTTTGTCTGTTAAAATATTACTGTAAATGCAGCTGATTTGCATGAATAAAACATACAAATTAACAAACTTATCTGGAAGGTAAGGCCAGGATTTTCAAAATTGGGTGCCTAAAGCTAGGTATTGTGAAACAGTCGCTCGATTTTCAAAAGAGCTCAGCCACTCATCGGGTATGTCTTCACTTTGAACTGGAGGTGTAATTTCCAGCTTGAGGAGTTTGCCAGTTTGATCAAAAATGGAAGTGCAGCTGCAGTGGCAGGGTGGGCTAGCTGCCCCAATTATGAACCTCACCAAGAGGCTAGGTACATACTCTGAGCAGCTAGCCACTTGTACCACTGCAGCTACATTTCTACTTTTAGTGCACTAGCTCAATCAGTGCTATTGCAGGTCTGTCTCATAGAGCTGGACATTACACCTGTCGAAGGGTATGTTTAGTGCTCTGCATTCTTAAAATTTGGTCCACAAACTCGTATACTTAAATAAGGATTCAAAAGCCTAAAGTTAGACACTTTAATATATTTTTTTAAATTATAACCTAAGACTCATTTATATTGAAGGATTCTTTTTGGAGTTTGGTCACTGTAACTTATGTCCCTATCCAGCCTATGGAAGTCCTTGAATAAAAATGCTAGCCACCAAATGCTGCATCAGCATTGTAGCTGAGCAGAGATTTTTCACCAAATATTTTAAGAAAATATCTTTTTGACTAAATAGAAATTCTCATGAAAATTTCCCTTTTCATTAAAAATGTTTAGGGGTTTCATTTTCAAAAATTGCACACAAAAAAGTTTTAAAAATTTGCAGAAAACAAATAAATATTAATTTCTTTGATTTTTTTTTTAAATTTGAGAAATAAGATATGCTTCCTGACCAGCTCTGGTTGTCATATATCCATGTGGCTCTACAAGGAACTTAGAGAACTACATTGGCATCATATATGCCAGAATATTGATACCTAAGCTTTTACAGTAGAAGCAAACAATTGTTTTTCAAAAAAGAAAAGGAGTACTTGTGGCACCTTAGAGACTAACCAATTTATTTGAGCATGAGCTTTCGTGAGCTACAGCTCACTTCATCCGATGAAGGTGCCACAAGTACTCCTTTTCTTTTTGCAAATACAGACTAACACGGCTGTTACCTGAAAAACAATTTTCAGAGTATCTGTGTAAAGTACGCAGTTAGGATAATATACCACCACAATGAGAGTTGTGCGTGTGTATCGAGGTCAGTATACAGTCCTTAGTTGTGAATTGCTACACTATGTTTGTCAAATGGAGTACTACATTCAAAACTATTGCACTGTGGAATTCCAGCATGAAAAATGTCTTATTCGGAAGGAAGAGTTTGTTTAAAAGTCACAAATCTTATATGAGAAGCTCGGTTATAGAAGCCAAAAAAGGCAACAAAAACAAGTCTTACAAGGCAGACCTCTTAACTATGAATTGCCTGATGTATGAGCTGTCAGAAATCCAAAATTAACCAAGCACAGGAGAATATTTTGCAAAATCCCCGCGTTACAACTGTCATGGTAGCACATATTTCCTGAGCAGCATTTCTAACACTTTCTTTGCTTGCCATAGTGCAGAGCTAATAAAATGAGGCTTTCTTGAGCAGGAATCTTTTTTTAGATGCTGATTTCAACATTTGACTTGAAACAGGCCTTTTGTTGCATCTTCACCATTACTGGAGCCAACAATATGGACATCTCTTTGCTTCACTGTCCCAGGATGTTTTATTCAAGAATCATCATCTGGCTAATATACAGAGTATTGGAATATAGCACCTAGAAATTTGTCTTGGAACGGAAACCCTAACGCTATCCTTCTGGGGCACAGGACCCAAATGGCTGGATCACTACTATTATTGTAATTCAATATAATAGTCTAAAATCAAGCGTTGTACTTAGAGTAACATAGGAAATGGAGATGGGGCTCCAAGTACGAGCTCCAAACACCTCCGAACCTTGGGATTATTCAAAGCATGAAGCCAGATTCACCAGATTCAAGATCTGCAGATAAATTCTCCTTCTATAACAGGTTCTACCAAAACCCTGGAATTAAACTTCATCAGATATTGAATGGCTTTAAAACCAAACCTGAATTCTGTGGCTTGATTCAGTCTAAGTATAACTACATTAACATAGTCCAAGGAATTAATAGCAAACACGGTTTCCTCAGAGTGCTAATTGTGTTAATTACAGTTCTCTGTGCTCAGGCTTGATATGCCAGTTTCCCAAATGGATGGGGATTGGGAGAAATGACTGAAGCTGTGTGGTTAAAGCGGGTCCCACATCTGTTTTAATAATGTTTTAGTGGTGAAGGGAGATGTTAAGTCTGGTGAGCACCCACAGTTCTCACTGCGCTGAAGGAGGAATTACATTTGCTCAGCACCTTTTGGGATCACACCAACTTGTGGGCAGATTAGTTAATGTAGCAAGCAAGGAGAAAAGATAAATATGTAGCTCAGGGACCTTAGGGCAGTGTCCTAGGAGAGGGGTTCAGCTAGCCAGGGGCAAATCTGGTTGGAAACCAAATAGAGAAAAATTAAGATGAGGAGCTAGGGAGCAGTGGTGGAAAAGACTGGTGAAAGTTAGTAGCACAGTGGCTAATCAGGCCATGGCTGTATAACGTGAGGCTACACTGGGGAAAAAGACAGTAGGGAAGTGTGGTGTTTAGATGTTGCTTGTAATTATTAGAATCGGGAGCACTGGCTGTTGGGAGTCTGAAAGGACAGGAAACAGGAAGGAGGGGGGAGGAGTTGAAGAGGCTGAGGGAGAGCTACTGAGGGTGCAGCAGCAGCTTGGAAAAGACATTTCCACTTTAAAAAATAAAGTCCTGGTGAAGTTTATTAGTACCTTGCCTGGCTACTACAACATTTTGGCGACGAGGATGGATCTTATGCCTCTGAACCTACCTGCATCCTTTCTACAAAGCCCAGGTGAGCCTCCAGTTGCTTTTACTGCCTGGATCATATGTTTGAGACTTATCTGCTTGCAATCAGTGCTACAGAGATTTCTGAAGAAAGAAAGCATGCTCTGCTAATCCACTGCCTTGGACCAGAAGGGCAGCATATATTTTACACTTTTCCCCTTGCAGACGATAAATGTGAGACTGCACTCACTGCATTAAATAACTTTTTTGTGCCAAAAGTGAATGTAGTAGCTAATCGCTACAGATTTCGCCAGCGTGAGCAGAAACCAGGGGAGACTATAATGCAATATATTGCTTCCCTGAGGAGTCTGATTGTAACTTGTGACTTTGGGAATATGGCAGATGAGATTATTAGAGACCAGCTCATTGAGAAAACAACCATGCTTCATGGAAGAGAACATTTCCTTTTAGAACCACAACTTACACTAGATAAACAATAACCATTGCTACCCAGATTGAGTCAGCTACAGCTGAAGCCAAAATAATGAACATGGATACAGGAGGCACACTCCAGGCTGTGACTCCTTTTCAGAAAAGTTCACTATCACTGCAGACAAACAATTACAAGAGGAAAACTAACGAAAAAACACCAAATCAGCAAATTCAAAATACAGTAAAAGCATGCTTTTACTGTGGATCCCCACAACACCTTGCTACACAGCCCCCACAACCAAGCTACACAGGATGTCTGGCAAAAGTAGCTCAGTGCAATCATTGCAGAAATATTGGGCATTTTGCTAAAGTATGTCGCAGCAGCCAGTTCAATCAACAGGTGCATGCAATTACAATACCAGATGTTACTGTGCTGACCGTGGACAAAATCACTAGTGCACATATTCCAGAACAAATAAAGTGCATGGTAAACATTTTCGCCATACCCTCAGGCAAATCACACTCTATTCAGGGAATGTTGGACACTGGCTCAGCAGTATCTATACTACCTGATTTCGTCTATTTGCACTACTTTAAAGATGTGCCTCTTACTGAACCCAAGCTTCACTTGGTGTGCTATTTGAAAAAACATATTCCAGTACGTGGCTGCTTGCCAGCAATAGTTACTTTTGGTGACTGCTCTGTAACTGCAGAGTTCTACATTGTCCACAAAGGCACTCCTATCCTTGGCAGAGATTTATTGGCCGCTTTAAATCTCAGGGTAGTTAATGGACTAATTGATCTTTCTCAGCAAAGCACTCTTGCTTCACATACCAGTTTCAGCTGGGACCCAACTCCAGGTTGAGGAGAAACTCGGCTGTGCTTATGGGTTTTTGCATAAAGTTAAAATGCGGAATAATGTGATGCCTGTATGACAGAAATTACAGTGCTTACCATTTTCAGTCAGGGAAGCTGTTTCAGAGGAACTTAAAAAACTTGTTCAACAGGACATTATTGAAGAGACTAACTCCTCGGAATGGGTTTCACCTATAGTAGTGACGCAGAAGAAGGCATTTGCCTTTGTGAGGACTTAAGGGAGCCAAATAAAGCTACTGTGACAGCCATCCTCTTCCCTCACATAGAAGAAGTATTTGCAGAACTCCATGGAGCAAAGATGTTTTCTACTCTTGATTTGCATAGCGCATACTACCAGGTTACATTGCATGAAGATAGCAGAGACCTCATAGCATTTATTACACGAGGGACTATTCCGTTTTAAATGTGTTCCATACAGTCTTGAATCAGCCCCATGTGCCTTCCAAAAGAGGATATAATTGATTTTGAAGAATCAACGTGGAGTTCAGTGCTATTTGGATGATATTATCGTGTTTGGAAATACTTCAGAGGAGCATGAAAATAACCTGCAGTCTGTACTAAACTGCATCAGCAAAGCAAGCCTCAAGCTCAATAGGTCCAAATGCAAATTTAGACAAACTGAACTCTCTTTTCTGGGGCATACAATTTCACAGGCTAGACTAAAACCTGATCTGGCTCATATCCTGGCAATTTCAAATGCTCCTCCTCCAACAGATTTGCAAACCTTACATTCCTGCTTGGGTCTTACCTCCTGGTATGCAAAATTCATTCCCAATTATGCTTCTGTCATTGAACCGTTACGAGAATTACTACAGAGAAGTTCAACCTTAGTGTGGACAATGGATGCACAAGCTAGTTTTGAAACGGTGAAAGACTTGATTGTACATGGTCCAGTACTTACAATTGTGGGCAATGCAGGATTGACTAGTGCAACTACTGATTCTTCTGATTATGGACTTGGGGCTGTCCTCACACAACTTCATGAGGACAACACAGAGAGGACTGTTGCATTTGCTTCAAGGACACTAAGTAATGCTGAGAGAAAATATTTTACAGTCGAAAAAGAAGCACTTGCTTGTGTCTGGGCTACTGAAAAATGGAGAACTTACCTGTGGGGCCGCATGTTCAAGTTGCGCACAGAGCACAGCCCTCTGACAACGTTGCTCACCACAAAAGGACTGGGAAGAACAGGATATTGTATTGCTAGATGGTCTGCAAGACTACTCTCTTCCAATTGTGAACTGGAATATAAGCCTGGAAACCAAAATTTGGTAGCTGATTGCCTTTCTTGCCTGCCTTTACCTTCACCAGATGGTCCACCGGAGGATGAGGATGTAGTAGTTGCACTTATTACAAGCACTCTTACTGCAGTTACAAGAGAACAATTTCAAGCTGCTCGTTCAGCGTGTCCAATTCAACAAAAACGATGGGAATTTCTGACAAAGAGATGGCCCAGTAACCCTAAAAACCTTGATCCAGTTTTGCTGCCTTATTTTAGAGTTCGGAATGAACTTTCTTTGCTCAATGGCTGTGTGCTACAAGGTACACACCGGCTACTTGTGCCAGAAGAATTACAGTCAAAACTCATTCACCTGGCATACGATACTCATCAAGGAATTGTCCGAACCAAACGACAACTATGGGATCTGTATCGGTGGCCAGAGATGGAGTCTCAAACTGAAGCACTCAAAATCCTGTGTCACTTGCCAAATGCATGGTAAGACAGCAGTGACATGTACCCCTCCATTACAGCCTGTTCCTCTTCCTGAATCTGCACGGGAAGAAGTGGTGATTGACATTGTAGGACCCTTTAATACCGCTCCAATAGACTGTCGTTATGCCATCACCTTAATAGATTATTTCAGTAAATGGCCTGAGGTAGCGTTTACATCGCAAATCTCTTCTGCTACAGTAATTAAGTTCCTCTTTTCAGTTTTTAGCAGGGAAGGTTTCAGATAATGGTAGTTGTCAAGGTTCCTTCCCCACTCTGAACTCTAGGGTACAGATTTGGGGACCTGCATGAAAACCTCCTAAGCTTACTTTTACCAGCTTAGGTTAAAACTTCCCCAAGGTACAAGCTATTTTACCTTTTGCCCTTGGACTTTATCACTGCCACCACCAAACATCTAACAGGTATATAACTGGGAAAGAGCCCGTTTGGAAATGTCTTTCCCCCCAAAATCCTCCCAAACCTTACACCCCATTTCCTGGGGAAGGTTTGATAAAAATCCTCACCAATTTCCAAAGGTGAACACAGACCCAAACCCTTGGAATTCAGAACAATGAAAAAGCATTCCGATTCTTAAAAGAAGAATTTTAATAGAAGAAAAAGTAAAAAGAATCCCTTCTGTAAAAATCAGGATGGTAAATACCTTACAGGGTAATCAGATTCAAAACAGAGAATCCCTCTAGGCAAAACCTTAAGTTACAAAAAGTAACACTCTGTACTTCTGTACATCTTCTGACACTCTTCTGTCCACTGAACGGCATTTGGCGGTTTCTTTTTGGTTAGGTCTGTCAGTGGGGCGGCGATTTGGCTGTATTGCGGTACAAATAGTCTAATAACCGGCCAAGCCTAAGAAGGATTGAACCTGTTTCTTTTACTTGGGGACAGGCCACTTTTGGATAACATCCACTTTGGCCTGTAGGGGGTTGATAGTTCCTTGACCCACCTGGTCTCCAAGGTAAGTAACTCTGTTTAGGCCTTTTTGACACTTCTTAGCCTTAACAGTTAGTCCTGCCTCCCTTATGCGCTCAAAGACTTTTTGTAGATGTTCCAGGTGTTCTGCCCAGAAATCCAAAAATATGGCCACATTGTCAAGGTAGGCAACTGCATATTCTCCTAATCCCGCTAGGAGACCATCTACAAGTCTTTGGAAGGTGGCGGGTGAATTCTGCAGCCCGAAAGTGAGTACATTAAATTCATACAGCCCGACATGGGGGGGTGAAGGCTGACCTTTCCTTGGCGGATTCATCTAGCAGTACCTGCCAGTACCCCTTGGTTAAGTCCAAAGTAGAGATGAACTGGGCCCGTCCCAGTTTCTCTAATAGTTCATCTGTGCGTGGCATTGGATAGCTGTCTGGGCGAGCTACAGCATTTAGTTTATGGTAATCTATGCAAAAACGTACCTCCCCATCTGGTTTGGGAACTAGAACCACTGGGAGATGCCCATGCACTGGCACGGGGTGGATTACCCCCATCTGTAACATATCCTGGATCTCCCGTTCTGTAGCAGTTTTAGCTTGAGGAGACACCCGGTAAGGTTGGACTTTAAATGGGTGAGCATTACCTGTGTCAATGGAGTGGTATGCCTGTTCAGTCAGTCCGGGAGTGGCTGACAACATCAGCGCGTAGCTAGTGCACAGCTCCTGGATCTGCTGTCACTGCATACGCCCAAGGGTCATAGAAAGGTTCACTTCTTCCATGCCACCAGCACTTTTCCCTTTGTAGTAGATCCCTTCAGGCCACTCAGCGTCATCTCCTCCCTGGGCTGTAAACAGGCAAACCTTTAATTCTCTGTAATAAAAGGGCTTTAGAGAATTAATATGGTATACCTTAGGCTTTCGGTTGGAGGTGGGGAATGCTATAAGATAATTAACAGCTCCCAGGCGCTCCTGGACCATGAATGGCCCTTCCCATGATGCTTCCATTTTGTGGGCCTGGAGTGCCTTTAAGACCATGACCTTTGAAGGAACTTTGAAGGAACGCTCTCTGGCATGTTTATCATACCAGGCTTTTTGCTTTTTTTGAGCATCCTGTAGGTTTTCTTTAGCAAGGGCTAGAGAGGTTCGGAGGGTGTTTTGTAGGTTGGTTACAAAGTCCAGAATGTTAGCTCCTGGAGAAGGTGTAAATCCCTCCCATTGCTGCTTCACCAACTGCAATGGCCCCTTAACCTCACGGCCATATACAAGTTCAAATGGGGAAAACCCTAAACTGGGATGTTTAGGCAGCTCTGTAGGCAAAGAGCAACTGCTGCAACACTAGGTCCCAATCATTGGAGTGCTCATTTACGAATTTATGTATCATGGCCCCCTAAGTTCCATTAAACTTCTCCACCAGGCCATTTGTTTGATGGTGGTAAGGGGTGGCAACCAAGTGATTCACCCCATGAGCTTCCCAAAGGCTTTCCATAGTTCCTGCCAGGAAATTAGTTCCTGCATCTGTGAGGATGTCGGAGGGCCAACCTACCCTGGCAAAAATGTCTGCTAGTGCCTGGCACACACTTTTAGCCCTGGTGTTGCTTAGAGTTACTGCTTCCGGCCATCAGGTGGCAAAATCCGTGGAAGTCAGTATGTACTGCTTTCCTCTGGGTTTCTTTTTCGGAAGAGGACCCAGAGTATCCACAGCTACTCGCTAAAATGGAACTTCAATCAATGAACTTCAATGATGGCACTATGTTGGAGTTCAGGCTCCGGCTGAGCCTCTTGTGTAGGGTTATTGGCTGCTGCCGGTTCAGGTTCGGTGGGGCCCTCTGGTGTTGGGGTTGCAAGTACTGGGTTCAGTGCTGGCAATGGGTCTGGTGCTAGTTATTCTGCCAGTTCCGGCTCTGAGACTGGCTCTGTCTGAGTCTCTGTGACTGGATCCACTACTGCTATTGCAGACATTGGCCTGGAGTCCGGGTCCATCACCTGTGACCAGGTCCTGTTAGAAGTTTCCGGAACAGAGCTAGGCATGACGGCTGGTTTAGCCTGGCTGTGGGTGACCATTCCCACCCTCTTGGCTAGCTTCACACGATTGGCCAAGTCTTCCCCCAACAGCATGGGGATGGCATAATCATCATAGACTGCAAAAGTCCACGTTCCTGACCAGTCCTTGTACTGGACAGGCAACTTGGCCATCAGCAAATTGAAAGAGTTGGAGAGTTAGAAATAAAACAAACAAACAAAGAAAAAACTTGGCTTGTAAAATTTTGCTGTGCTGTAATATGATACCTGTATTCTCTAATAGTGATTGTCAGCCTACAGAAAAATCCTAAAAACAAAACAAAAATAAAACCCTAACACCTTTGTTTCCAGGCAAATAGACAGAAAACCCCTTTAGTTGCTCTTAGGTAAAAAAACTTCTTCAGGTCTATGAAGACTTGTGAATTTCCCTGCAGGAGGTCAACTACCCTGCCTTTAGGTAGAGAAAACTCCATCTCACAAAAGACAATTCCCTTTTGTCTCTACTCTGGCTCCCAAGCAGAGAAAAAAAATTCTAACTGCTTTCAGCTTAAAACCTGCTTTCCAGCAGCCCAAAGGAAAAAAAATATTTCCCTTTTCAAATCTGTGCTTCTGGTTCAAAAAAATCTCAAATTCATCTCAAAATGATTTCAAGTTAATCCCACCGTTCTGCCACCATGTCAAGGTTCCTTCCCCACTCTGAACTCTAGGATACAGATGTGGGGACCTGCATGAAAACCTCCTAAGCTTACTTTTACCAGCTCAGGTTAAAAATTCCCCAAACCACAGACCCAAACCTTTGGATCTTAAGAACAATGAAAAAGCATTCAGATTCTTAAAAGAAGAATAGAAGAAAAAGTAAAAAGAATCACCTCTGTAAAATCAGGATGGTAAATACCTTACAGGGTAATCAGATTCAAAACACAGAGAATCCCTCTAGGCAAAACCTTAAGTTACAAAAAGACACAAAAACAGGAATCTACATCCCATTCAGCACAGCTTATTTTCTCAGTCATTTAAAGAAATCAGAATCTAACGCATATCTAGCTAGATTACTTACTAAGTTCTAAGACTCCATTCCTGTTCTGTCCCCGGCAAAAGCATCACACAGACAGAGAGAGAGGCTTTATTTCTCCCTCCCCCCAGCTTTTGAAAGTATCTTGTCTCCTCATTGGTCATTTTGTTCAGGTGCCAGTGAGGTTATCCTAGCTTCTTAACTCTTTACAGGTGAAAGGGATTTTTCCTCTGGCCAGGAGGGATTTTAAAGGTGTTTACCCTTCCCTTTATATTTATGACAGTAGTCAATTTACTTCCCTGGAGTTTGAAACTTTTCTAGCAGAGAGGAACATTTTACACAGAAGGTCATCCCTATACTACTGTCAAGCCAACGGAGAAATGGAACGGTTTAACAGAAGTTTGAAAGAGAGTTTGCAAACGGCTAAACTGGAAGGGCGATTGTGGATACTCTACACTACTGATTTCTTGCAAGCATACCGGACTACACGACATGCCACAACGCAAAGATCACCCGCAGAGTTACTGCATGGGAAACAGATGAATATGAAACTGAACATTGCTGGATTGTTAAAGGCACGACCTGAGCCCCAACAGAGGATAATGTGAGAAAAACAGTTGAACAGAACCAAGCAAAGTATAAGACTTTCACAGACAAGCGGCGGGGTGCTAAGGAACCAAAGTTTCAGGGTGGTTCCTTCACTAAAATATGAAAACCTGGAATTTTACACAAAGGGGACCATAAATTCACAGCTCCTCTTAAAATCATAGAGAAGAAGGGACCTTACACCTATTGACTTTCTGATGGGCAGGTAAGGAATGCTTCTTATCTTGCACCTGCCTATGCACCGAGGAGATTATGCCAACACCCAGTCTGCATTGGATGACTTCACTGTAGTATCAACAGAACAAGACATTGCACTGGAACTGGGGCTTGAGAGACGGCCTGTCAGACCCAGACAACTACCTGTCTGGACTAGAGACTGTTATGTAGTATCTACAGTGTTTTTAGTGTAATAATTCTGTCAGCAGTATAGTGCCTTGTTTCCTATTTGTTCCTGTGGTTTGAACAACAATGTTTATTGTAATTGGGAGAGTTTCTTAAGAAAGGAGGGAATGTGGTGTTTAGATGTTGCTTGTAATTATTAGAATTGGGAGCACTGGCTGTTGGGAGTCTGAAAGGACAGGAAACAGGAAGGAGGGGGGAGGAGTTGAAGAGGCTGAGGGAGAGGTACTGAGGGTGCAGCAGCAGCTTGGAAGAGAGGTTTCCACTTTAAAAAATAAAGTCCTGTTGAAATTTATTAGTACCTTGCCTGGCTACTACAACAGCAAGGGAAGCAGAAGTTCAGCCTTCCTTAACCTCACTGTGGCCCAGGTTGTCCAGAAATTCAGGCTAACAATTAAAGCCACCCAACACCTCTGTGATGAGCTGAAGGGGGAGTATAAGAGACCAGCCCAGCAAAGCTATACACTCTCCAAGCAGTATACGATCTTTTTCCTCTAGGGTAAGGGCATAACAAGCATTTCAGCTCTCCCAAAGGAAGCACAAAGCTGACTGCTAATGAGAGAGGGAAACCTACAGCTTTCTTGTGGCCTTTGTGACAGGCAAGTGTCTTAACCAGACACCTTGGCAAAATCCAGAAAACAAAATGTATTAACTATCTGAAAATGACTGCAGTTGCCTTGAAAGAGGAGGCCAAGGAGTTCTGCTAGCTCACTAGGAATGTTGGGAAATTGACAGTGCCATTGTAGTTGTGAAAAATATTTTTTCTGGATTAAATGTGCAAAAGTCTGTAGTTCAATTGGTCCCTGTGGGTGGAGAGGGTAGGAAGCATGCTCATTTTGTAAGCCAAATATGTAACACTTCCAAATTCCTTTGTCTCATGCTCCCAAGTAACAATGGGCTTACTTTCCTCTACTTCATCTCCGTTCACTGCAACAAGAAGTACCAATTCTCAGGGGCCAGATCTGAGCTAAATAAAACAAGCTGCTTGCAGTTATGCAATGCAGAGCAGCATTAGGATCCAGGGATGAAAAGTTCTAACCAGAAAGAGCCTGATGGCTCTGCATCTGTACCATTTTTAACGAGAGACGATGGGCCAAATCTTGCAGTCCTAATCCAGTCAAATGTCTCATTGAAGTCCATGGAAGTTTTGACAGGGGAAAGACTGCAGGAGCAGGCTATGAATCAAAATTGCCTTCCTCATTCCCTTTTAAAAAATGTTTAGAAACAGTGGCAAAATGAGCAAAAAATCTGCAGAAGAGCATTAATTACGCCATCACTACGGGTATTGGTGTGATCATCCAAGTGCACGTAATGATGGTATGGTGAACCCACGCTAGCCAGACTGTTTCAACACACCCACCCATACCTCTCCTTGCCAATCTTTCAGGCCCTGTGGCTTGTTGCATCTATCCCATAATTCCTGGCAATTATGCATTCCTTGCATAATGTCACTGATGCATGTTTGGTTTGTTCCAGCAGAATGCTTCAAAAGCTCCTATCCTGCCCCTAAGGAGTTTTGCATGCCTTGTGAGGGGAAAGGCATTCTGTTCCCTCCTGTGTGCTAGCAGTATCAACGCAGTGGTGAGGGGTCGCCAGCCTCTTGCTCTCCCCAAAGCTGCTGGTAGATCGACTGTGGGCCACAATACAATGGGTAACTCTGTTGTACTTAGTGGGCGTGCATAGCTGTAACAGAGGGCAGTACGTAGGCTTTTGGAACTATCCTGCATTTACACTGGTTTAGATGATGCATGAGCCAGAATAGAATCCAGCTCCCTTTCTCATAGCTGTGTTGACACTGCAAGGCAAATAGAAGTTAAGTAGTAAAAACATATTTTTGTCACTCAAGTCATCATGTGACTGAATATACCCCGAGATGATCAATTGAGTAAAATAGTACCATTCTTACGGTAGCTGCCTTTCCAAGCAGATTTGCACTTAATTATTATTTGCCTATGTTGTGTGCAGGCAGCTCACCCGCCATATAATGGTAGCTAGGGTTGTAGTTCTGATACAGGTGCTGTAGTAGGCCATTTCTTTTTTCGAGAGTAGTCATGGCATGTCTGGCTCACGCTTTGTTGTGCAAAGAAGAGGAAAGACTTGACAGCAGGAATGGTTACCCTCAAAAGGTAGGCAACCAACTCAAGAGATGACAACCTGACACGACTGGTGTTTAAACAAACATAATTCTATTGCTGTCATATATAGTCTGCACATTCTTTTATGCCAAGCACCATTGCTAAGATAGGATTAACCAGAGCAGATGCTACACCCCAAAAAGAAATCCTGTCATAAGCCCCCCTCTGACCCCCAGCTCCTGCACACACACAATATTTTGCACTTAAAGAGGCCTCAGAGCTAATGGCTGTGGGAAGAAGGGCTTCCCTTTTTCCCCTGTGTTCCCATGCTAGGTTTTGTGGCTTTGTGTTAATGGCCAGTATGGGCAATACTTTAGCCTTGATTCATCCATGGCTGGAGCTAATTCTTTTGCTTTCTGTCTTTGAGACCAGTTCACCATAGGACACTTTGAAACAACTCACCTGGGGCCCAGGAAACCCGTAGGAAGGCTTCAGAATGAAAAAATGTGGAGCTTTCAAATCCTGATAGCTGGGGAAGGAAAGAGGTGTGCAGATAGACTGGTGATGGGGGCTCACGCACCCATAATGCAATTTTTTAAATTACTCTGTAAAATAAAAAGTGTTACATTTTGAACTGCAGTGAAGAACCGATTGTCTTAGAGTTCAGGGTATTTTGACTCAGGTGAGTTCTTTCCATGTTTGTGTATCTCTCGCTGAGCATGGGAACTCTGGATTAAGCTGTGTGCACAGCTTTACAGGATCAGTATGAGACATATTAGGGTGTTGCAGAAATCTTTACTTTTAGTTCACCAGCATGGAGTTACTCCCAGCCAGTCTCAACCATGAAGTTAACCTAAGTGATTTATCAGTTCAACTCCCTCTAAAGTCAGTCAGTGTCTTTCTAAAGACTTCAATAGGAGTTGAGTTGGGCAATTCGGGTCTGTGGGCTCCAGGTGGCTCAGACAATAGAATAGTTACACTCTTAAAAGTTAGAGAAGTAAAAACTTACTGTGACCTCAGTGACCACTGGCAGATAGGAGTTTCTGTGCAGTGGGCTATTAGGCCTGACACACTATTCCCAATACACTGTTCTCATAATAGGTATCTTATAAAGTATTGTGTGTAAGCTGGTAATGCATTGGTCAGGAATAACATGATGGATGTACGGATTGGTTACAAAGAGTTATACATACGTGCTGGAAATATGTTCTTATATATCATAGAATATCAGGGTTGGAAGGAACCTCAGGAGGTCATCTAGTCCAACCCCCTGCTCAAAGCAGGACTGATCCCCAATTAAATCATCCCAGCCAGGGCTTGGTCAAGCCTGACCCAAAAAGCTTCTAAGGAAGGAGATTCCACCACCTCCCTAGGTAACGCATTCCAATGTTTCATCTCCCTCCTAGTGAAAAAGTTTTTCCTAATATCCAACCTAAACGTCCCCCACTGCAACTTGAGACCATTACTCCTTGTTCTGTCATCTGCTACCACTGAGAACAGTCTAGAGCCATCCTCTTTGGAACCCCTTTCAGGTAGTTGAAAGCAGCTATCAAATCCCCCCTCATTCTTCTCTTCCGTAGACTAAACATCCCCAGTTCCCTCAGCCTCTCCTCATAACTCGTGTGCTCCAGTCCCCTAATCATTTTTGTTGCCCTCCACTGGACTCTTTCCAATTTTTCCACATCCTTCTTGTAGTGTGGGGCCCAAAACTGGACGCAGTACTCCAGATGAGGCCTCACCAGTGTCGAATAGAGGGGAACGATCACGTCCCTTGATCTGCTGGCAATGCCCCTACTTATACATCCCAAAATGCCATTGGCCTTCTTGGCAACAAGGGCACACTGACTCAAATCCAGCTTCTCGTCCACTGAAAGCCCTAGGTCCTTTTCTGCAGCACTGCTGCTGAGCCATTCGGTCCCTAGTCTGTAGCGGTGCATGGGATTCTTCCGTCCTAAGTGCAGGACTCTGCACTTGTCCTTGTTGAACCTCATCAGGTTTCTTTTGGTCCAATCCTCCAATTTGTCTAGGTCCCTCTGTATCCTATCCCTACCCTCCAGCGTATCTTCCTCTCCTCCCAGTTTAGTGTCATCTGCAAACTTGCTCAGGGTGCAAGCCACACCATCCTCCAGATCATTTATGAAGATATTGAACAAAACCGGCCCCAGGACCGACCCTTGGGGCACTCCACTTGATACCGGCTGCCAACTAGACATGGAGCCGTTGATCACTACCCATTGAGCCCGACAATCTAGCCAGCTTTCTATCCACCTTATAGTCCATTCATCCAGCCCATACTTCTTTAACTTGCTGGCAAGAATACTGTGGGAGACCATGTCAAAAGCTTTGCTAAAGTCAAGGAACAACACTTCCACTGCTTTCCCCTCATCCACAGAACCAGTTATCTCATCATAGAAGGCAATTAGATTAGTCAGGCATGACTTGCCCTTGGTGAATCCATGCTGACTGTTCCTGATCCCTTTCCTCTCCTCTAAGGGCTTCAGAATTGATTCCTTGAGGACCTGCTCCATGATTTTTCCAGGGACTGAGGTGAGGCTGACTGGCCTGTAGTTCCCAGGATCCTCCTTCTTCCCTTTTTCAAAGATGGACACTACATTAGCCTTTTTCCAGTCATCCGGGACTTCCCCCGATCGCCATGAGTTTTCAAAGATAATGGCCAATGGCTCTGCAATCACATCCGCCAACTCCTTTAGCACTCTCGGATGCAACGCATCCGGCCCCATGGACTTGTGCTCGTCCAGCTTTTCTAAATAGTCCCGAACCACTTCTTTCTCCACAGAGGCCTGGTCACCTCCTCCCCCTGCTCTGCTGCCCAGTGCAGCAGTCTGGGAGTTGACCTTGTTTGTGAAGACGGGGCAAAAAAAGCTTTGAGTACATTAGCTTTTTCCACATCCTCTGTCAGCAGGTTGCCTCCCTCATTCAGTAAGGGGCCCACACTTTCCTTGACTTTCTTCAGGTATGTTAGCAACAAGAAGAAACTCCTCTTGTTACTCTTAACATTTCTTGCTAGCTGCAACTCCAGGTGTTATTTGGCCTTCCTGATTTCACTCCTGCATGCCTGAGCAATATTTTTATACTCTTCCCTGGTCATTTGTCCAATCTTCCACTTCTTTTTAACTCCTTTTTTGTATTTAAGATCAGCAAGGATTTCACTGTTAAGCTAAGCTGGTCGCCTGCCATATTTACTATTCTTTCTATACATCAGGATGGTTTGTCCCTGTAACCTCAATAAGGATTCTTTAAGATACAGCCAACTCTCCTGGACTCCTTTCCCCTTCATGTTATTCTCCCAGGGGATCTTGCCTATCAGTTCCCTGAGGTTGTCAAAGTCTGCTTCTCTGAAGTCCAGGGTCCGTATTCTGCTGCTTTCCTTTCTTCCTTGTGTCAGGATCCTGAACTCAATCATCTCATGTTCACTGCCTTCCAGGTTCCCGTCCACTTTAGCTTCCGCTACTAATTCTTCCTGGTTTGTGAGCAGCAGGTCAAGAAGAGCTCTGCCCCTAGTTGGTTCCTCCAGCACTTGCTGTGTGCATTGGAACCAGTGCATAAACCCAGCCTGCCCTAGACAAAGGAATATGGATTTGCCTGTCTGTGTGGCTTGACTGCATACAGAGGACAAAGAAGGCATCTTGACATGTAAGGTAAACAGAGCAATCAAGTGGAAAACAACTTAGTGAGCACAGGAGGGATGGACCCCCCCGGCAGTCTTCCTGGTTTTTGCGGCAAAGACAATGGACTTTGGGGAAACATAAGGGCAGCAGAAAGACATTTTCGTTATCCATGACATAGGGAATAAAGGGGATGGCACCCTCCGAGTCTGTGAAACTGATGGGTGCTATATGGGAATTATATTAATTTTTGATTAGTTCTCAGGCAATTCTTTTCATGGCTGTTGATTGTTTAAAAAAAATTAAATCGAGTGCTAAAGAGGTACTGTTTATTAAATCTAAATACATTAAATTGAGAGGTTGAGAGGGGAAGACTATGCTTGCACCTATATTGAGTGCATAGCCACCATTTACCACTGTGGTTCCCATACTCATTGTCCTGCTGGTTCATCACATCTGCTTCTATCTGCGGCTATCTGGGAGACTGCAGCCTGTCCTTTCTGATGAAGGCCACTCCACAGTTATTCACCCCAGTATAATGAGCTATAGCTCACACTTGTGTTCCTCATGCTGCATTGCCAATCATTCAGTTTCAGGTGTAGTATTCAAGAGCTTGGAATCTTTAAAGCCCTGTTTGATTTTGGGACCCAGTTATTTGAGAGATTGCCTTTCTGTAGCCTACCACAACAACTGAGGTCCAGTGGGGCATTTTAGGCATCTGAAGACAGCACTCAGCATTCTACAGTGAGCAATAGGACATTGTCAGCTGAAGACTCTGAAACTCACGTGGCTCTCAGACCCTGAGTTTGAGCTTTGGATCCGGCTGCAAGGTTTTCTTGTTCAATCGGGATTTGGACTGAAATTTTCCTCTGTATTTGTTGTTGTTGCTGGTAGTCATAGTGATGGTTTTTGTTCTGGTTCATTGGTTTCTCAGAAAAGCTATGATTTTATGAAGAGCAGGACAGTTTGAGTCAGTTTGGGGGTTTGTATAATTTTAATAATTGTTGTCCCACACACGCCCCCCCACCCCACATACTTTTGCTATAAACATTATATGAGACAATAAAAGAAAATAAACCAAGGCCTCTATGAAGTGCTTTGGCTGCTTAACTCTCCGTTAAGTGTTTGAAGTTAAATCTGGCAACTCTGAAATTGTCAAAACACACATCTGTGTTTACTGAGTATCCTACATCTTGAATGCAATTTATAAAAGGGCTCCCCTTCTTTCACACAAGCTGCCAAGGATAATTTCAACACACGCAGTCCCAGATGAAAGTGATGCTGATGAATAATTCTGCTAATAGTGCCTTTGGGGGTTTTCTAATTAAACAGAGTAGTTAAGCTCTCAGCTTCATGCAGTTCAAAGGTTACTCTTCATAGCATCACTTATTCACAGCTCAATCGTGACATTTTTTAAATTTGTTGGTAGCATAATTATGAGGTTTTAGAATCTCCAAGTTACAGATGGAGGAAAAGCAGCAAACTCTGGTGAAAACTTCAACACAAAAGACTTTGCTTGAGATAAAGATGGACAAGGCAACCCATTGGCTCATGGCATATTCAAAACACAATACACATTAAAATAATAACTTGGTGCGGTACACTGGAGTAAAACCCGTGAGAAAATGGAGTTTTCGCAGAAAGAGGAGGATACATGATGGAACGTGCAGCTGTTAGAGCAGCTCACGCACCTCAGGTTCGTAGTGAGGTCCAGGGAAAGTAGCCAAGTCCTTCAAGCAACCAGAAGTACAGCCATCTCACAAGTGTATACCCTAGAGTGTGTTGCTCCTTTTATAATTTTGTTATTTGAATAATATGGTTGAGCTGTGCTGTTGGCGCCTAGACATTGCAGTAAAATGTTTAATAATTATCATTAATTGCATGAGTTGGAACTTTAGTCAATGGGATTGCGCTCTTGGTCCTAGTCATTTTATATTTAATTCTTTTGACCTAAAAAGAATCATTTTCCATTCAAGAGAATTTTTAAGTATTTTTCAAGCAAGCTAATTACCAACCTAACTTAGTTAGGTTTGTTATAATGTGGATGAATTGCTTAGTTGACAAATAAAATTACCATCTTAATTTTTGTTTGCATTTTCATTAAGAATAAGGAGTCCATTTATCCATTCACCCCACTCATATTCAGAGTCTTTAGGTTGTGATAAATGGGACTCTGAACCACTTGACGTTTTGGCTTTGCAATCAAAGCCCCAACCAATAATATGGCGTGTAGCTATGAACTGTAGACTGTTTTCTGCACCTTTAGGTTTCTAAGAATTTTCTATCTACCATTTAATATTCAGTTGATGCAACCTGCTAGGGAGGAGAAATACAATATGAGCTTTTCTGAAGATTTCACTCTTAATTTCTTATTGTGTTGTTTTTTCCATCTATAGTAAAAATATGTAGACACTATGTGTGGTTGAGCTCTATGTATAGAAAATTACAAATGAAGAAGTCAAGTCTAAAACATAATGAAATAGGAATCTTGTAAAATAAATGGGGTAAAACTGGAAACATACTTTGAACTTTGGTAGAAATTCAGATAAATGGGTCCAAGACTGGAACAACTTTAGTTTTTGGTTTTGCAAAACAAAAATCTGACATTTTATAAAACCTGGTTAATAATATACTCTTTGCTGCCATTGTATCTTAAATGAAAATATGCAGTGTTAAGGTTGCACAGTTAAAAATGAAGAATCAGGAAATGTAAAAAGGTAAGTTTCTCACAGCAATGTAAATTTTGCTGTATTGCATTTATGTATATCTCATGCTTTACATTTAACAAGAAACAGAAACAGAAAGCTTTGTGTTTGGAATGTAACTGATCTAATGTTGCTGTTAAACTTTTGTATTTCCTGTCTGTGTTGCTGCTTTTAACAAAAAAATTCACATTTGATTTCCTTTTTTTTAATTATATTATTATTATTATTGGAAAGGCTGAAAGCTTCCTTTAAGCCATTAAAGATTAAAAGCAGCTTAAGCATTTATGTTGAAATGAGTCATTAAATTGACTAGTGACTAACCTATAGAAGTACACTTTAAAATGTGACACTCCTGAAAAATTGCATGTGTGAAGTGCATTCGTTTAGATTCTCAGACTTGGGGAAAATTTTTCTGCATATGTACATTGTACTATTGATAGAGGGAGAGATTGTTCCACCCACATCCAGGAGAGAAGACCTTCTGCTCCCGCTTTTGCACAGGATGGGTGAAACACAAGGCTTACCTGCCACCCAAAGCCTCCTTCCTAAAGATCGCATGGAGGCAGGGGTCTGCACAGGGTAAAGTGGGAGAGGTGTGGGTGGAACCAACTCTTTATTTTCCCCTCCTCCTCCCCAGTGTTCCCAGCACAGATAAAGGAAATACCAGTTCAGGCTGTACTGCCTTTCATACAGGCCTGCTATGCAATTGAGATTCACTATGAAGGAATCCCTGGAGAATCACTATTAACAAGGTTCAGTCAAACCTGCATTGTTGGGAGTGGGAGAGCTAGAGAAGTTACAGTCACAAAGCCAGTGCAGAAGGATGGGGAATTACATTGATCCCCAAGGGTCAATGGGATTAGGGGGAAGGTCCTGTGGGGTGGGAGAGAGATCACACACACACCACTGAAAGAACAATCAGGTAGAAACTTCACCAGATGCCCCCACCCCCGTTATAATGCAGGAGGAGGCCACCTGGCTCACAGCTCTCATCTTAATCCTATTTTAAAACTCCCCCCCCCCCGTCCTCCCCAAGCTTGTTTGTGGATGAACCTTAACATGAGGCCTATTTACATCCATCATCTTAAAAAGACTAGCCATTTTTGAGTTACTGGAGCATGGGGAACTGACTTTCATCACACTCCCAAACACACATTCTGCTTTTTTCCCCCCCACACATTAATAACTCAGGAACCACTGAAGGGATCCTGATATCTGAGCACCTGTCAGTATAATACATGGTGCACTAATAGTTTGATAAATGACTCCGCAATAATGTTTCTTTCTCAGCATGGGCAGCATGTGAACACCCCCTTCAGGGAGGCTATGGCCCCACCTCTTCTACCCAAGGCCCTGCCCCTACCCCACCTCTTCCACCCACCCCCCACCATGGCTGGAGGAACCCCAGCTGAACCACCCCAAGTACTGCCCCCCTCCAGCTTGCCAGCCAGCCACACTGGCCAGCGGGAGAGAGAGAGCGCAAGGGCGGGGTGTGTGGGCAGTCCCACGGCCTGGCTTAGGGGAGACTTAGCCTCCCCTGGTCTATTATACCCACCGCCTATGTTTGTCAGACATCATCTATCGAGTTCTATACTTGAGCTAAATAGGGACACTCAGAGCTTACTCCTCTCCTGTGCTGCTCTCTTTAAGGTAGCTTTGAGATGAATTTTCATGCAATGCTTACGCCATAAGGAATCTGACTTTCTACTGCCTCTCACCTTGATCAAGTGCCTTCCGCCTGTGTGAGATGCTACCATTTTCATTCAGTAGCTTTTTACAACAGCTTCGCACAAGTGTAAGCTCTGCAAGGAGAAAGGCAGAGAGCCAGGCCTACCAGATTATGGGAGGGGGTCACAAAAATCCAAACCAAATGAACATTGTGGGAAGCAAGATGATTGAGGCAGATGCCAAAGGTGGACAGGACTTGCCTAAAAGAATTGTGGAATTCTTCAGGGCTTCTCTGAAGTTTCACTGGATCTCTGTTGCAGTTGCTTTGGGGCTTCATGCTTTACAAATCCCTAGCATACTCTAGCCTGCAGCAGTTTGAGCCTGGTAAAATGTTATATTGTGACATTAACATCTAAAAATCCCCCCTGCCCTCTCTCATAAATACATCTGCGTAACCAAATCACCAAAGAGACTTTTCCAAGGTAGAAATTTGATCCCGTGGGCATAAAGACCAGCCCTGATGAAAAATCCTGTGGAGTTTTAAAAGGATGCTACCACGAGAGTGCTATAGAAATTACTCTTAAAAAAATTGGAGAATTTAATAGAAAAATATTTTCTATGGGTTTGTAACAGCCAATAGAATTCAATAGTTGTGGTATAATATTCTGTAGCATATGTCTAATCGGGAAATGTCTGGGACAATATTCTCTCTGATGACCAGCATCACCTCTTCAGATATTTTCCCCCTTCACTCTTTGAGGATGGCTCTCCTTTCCAGTGTTTAGAATGTATTTTGATGTGGTCCCTACTCTAATTTCCTAGCTATTGTGATTTTTTTTTTAAATGGCCCTTTTTGCTGCCCGGAGTGCCATCCTTGTTTTGTGACTTGGAATGAGTGAAGGGTTCCAAGAAATCCAGGAAGTTTGCCAATGTATACAGGCTAGGGGGATGTCTCCAAAACAGAGGCCTTCCAGCAGAAACAGAAAGGTTGGCAAGTGTGGACTGGCAGTTCTGAGAAATACAGCCATTTGTTTATCCAGACCACAAGCACAGTGCGATCTAAATGTAGTAGGAAGAGAGCCTGAGACATAAGCCCTTGTATTAGAGCCCTGGTATGAGGCAAGACCTGCTTACAGAATCTGGCAAGAACAGGGCTGATATTGCAGAAATATACATTCCTAAGTGCTAGTCACAGAATACTTACGCAAACACGTCCCGATATTAAGTGGTACCAGAGCGTCCCGATATTAAGGATGGTACAAATACATTCCCCAAGGATAACAGGAACACACTGACCCCTCCTAAAAGATAAGGTCAGGAGGATAGTACATAATAGAGATGTTTTGATTGAAACATGTACAAGGTAATGGGTGATAACTAGCCACATCAGGGGGCAGTAACTATGTCAGGGGGCAGTACTAACTTGCTTCTATTGGGGTATAAAGATGCATCTCAAAAGGGAATATTTTTATCTGGCCTAAGTAGGAACGGAAAGTTCCGCTGCTCACTGAGCTGGTCCATTGTTACGGACATACATGTATTTGTGGTACGGTAGAGTCTGTGGGATAATAGTACCGTGCTTTGTCGACAATAAACCTAGCCAGTTGCCTTTGTCCCTTAACAAATCTTGTTGTCATTGGGCGGTTTGCTCAAGGCCTGCTGTGCCAGCTGTCTGCACAGGGCTGGGGTGGCAAACAGGGGGAAACACACATGCATCCAAACATCTAACCACACTGGTGACCCATGACCACTGATCAGGTAAGTAAGCGAGCTGTCCTCTGTAGGACTCATGATCTACCAGGGCAGAAAACCACACGCTAGGGAACTCCCTTATTCCCTCCCTGAAAAACCCCAAAGACAGCAAGCACAAAACCAGAATAAAACATTAAAAACAGCTGTAAAAATCCTACAAAAGAGACATGTGCCATCCCCTGTTATAAATACTTGTGGTCAACAGCAGGCTTCAGGTAGCTATTCTGTGCCTGAAGAATGGCAACAGAAATGGAAAAAGGTGGCTCTAGCAAAATTAAAAGATAAAACGGGGCCCACTGCATTGTGGCCACCACCATATAATTAAGTCCAGGTTCTAGCAAAACCTAAACTGGGACCTAGACTGGTGCCCGTCAGAATGGGACGAGTAAGTGCATAGAAGTAGAATACTTTTACTGAATTAAATCAAAATGAAGCAAAAAAATGGAACAGTTCAGAAAGCACCTTAGGAGACAGGAGCTGTGACCCAATTGCAGGTGAGTGAATAAAAAAAGCTTCAAAGTGAAAAACCAACATTGAGCAGGTTAACACCTAGAATTGATTCATTAACAGATGGAATTGCCCCAAAACAGTTAACTAAAGCATGTAAGAACACTCCCATTTGGCATACAAACAAAAGCAACAGATACTGGGGGAACAAATTCAGGTTTTGCAAGAGCAGGTAATGACCCGCACTCTCCTTTCAAAGCCAGGATAAAAACCAGGAGTGCGGGTTCCCAACTGCTTTAACCCCTGGAGCCACAGTCCTTGCTCATGGCTAAAAGTATAACCACCTTTCTCAAACATTTTTACATACTGATTAAGTTTTCCTTTATATCCTCTCTCAATTTGCTAAACTTGCTGCTGCTGCCTGTATCTTAAGATAACTTCATAGAGGTAAAGTCTCTTGGTACAGGTCTCGCTACCTTCCTAGGTTACTCTTCACCCCTCTTCCCCCACCTCTGCTCACTTCAGCTCCAGCTCTCTTTTTTTTAAAAAAAAGTTATGGCCTCAGGTAACAAGCGTTCAGCAGACAATGGCTCACTCTTGAGGGTGCAGATTCAAAAAGCTGGGTTTTTGTGTAACCGGAGGTGGGGAATTTGCAATCATCTTCCCCCTAGATAGTGGGTTTCGTGAGGACTCCTTTCATTCCAAAAGTCCATTTTTGTCTAGCACATGGTTCAATATAGTCCCTTGAATATCCAGGTCTCATATCTGTCACATCTCTCCCTTTGAGAGGCTACATACAGTCCTGCCCCCCAACAATATATAAATGATTCATTTAATACAATGGACCCCAAAGATACTTGCTCTTAATTCAGTATGGTCTCACTTTCGGGATGTTGCAAAGGCCAAAAATATAACTGGATTCAAAAAAAGAATTAGATAAGTTAGGTCCATCAATGGCTATTAGCCAAGTTGGTCAGGGATGCAACCCCATGCTTTGGATGTCTGTTAACCTCTGACTGCTAGAAGCTGGAACTGGATGACAGGGGATGGATCACTCAATAAATGGCTCTGTTCTATTTCACTACCTCTGAAGCATCTGGCACTGGCTGCTGTTGGAAGACAGGATACTGGGCTAGCTAGATGGGCCATTATGTCCTTATTCCCTAGTGTCCACTTACAGCATTTGCCCATATTTACCAAACATTGTTACCTTTATCTACCATCTTTTCCCCTTATACTCAGGATAGGGTTTAAGGTCAGAAAGGACCACTAGATCACCTTATAGTGAAGTGACGACTCACTGGCACAGCGCCTCCTGCTGGTTATCCTGGGAATTAGCTCTTTTCCAGCATACAGAGCACCCTCTGCTGGCCAATATCTCACTTGCCTGAGGCCCCCCATGTCCCTCCCAGACCCCGGTGCACCTTACCCTGGGGTTCTGCCCTCTGCAATACCCCTACTCTGGGTCTCCCCTGCCAGGGGAACCCCCAACCCTCTATACCTACCTTGCCTCAGTGGCTCCTGCCAGTCATCAGCCCCCACTCACTGGGGCAGACTGCAGTCTGTAAACCACTCATCGCTGGCAAGGGGGGTTTTGGACCGGCTGTCTTTACCTATCCCTGGGCTGCCCCAGTACCTTTCTTGGGCCTGTAACAAGGCCTGCAGCCTGGGGAATTGCCAGGTTGGAGCGACTCTTGCCACTCCCGAGCCCCAGCCTGCTTCATGTACCCTTTTCTCCCAGACACCTAGGTCCATCTCTCTCCAAAACAAGAGAAAGACTGACTCAGCTCCAGGCTCACAGCCCTTTTATAGGGCCAGCTGTGGCCTGATGGGGGCATGGCCCCAGCTGTGGCTGCTTCCCCAATCAACCTAACCTTTTCTCTCAGGATCAGGGTAACTGCCCTGCTACACACCTCATCTTACGTCCTGTATGTCACAGGCCACCAACACCACCTAGCACTTGCACACCAACAAACCCAACAACGGAAGCAGGACCAAAGTAAATGACAGGTTTCAGAGTAACAGCCGTGTTAGTCTGTATTCGCAAAAAGAAAAAGGAGTACTTGTGGCACCTTAAAGACTAACCAATTTATTTGAGCATAAGCTTATGCTCAAATAAATTGGTTAGTCTCTAAGGTACCACAAGTACTCCTTTCTTTTTGCAAAGTAAATGAGACCCTCAGAAGACTAGATTATCATGTGCCATAGACAGAGAATAGCAAAGACTGTGGTGCACCAGGGCCTGAGGCCCCTGCAGTGAAAGGGAAATGATTAAGTGAGAGAGATCCAGATAATCCTGGCAAGTGACCAGCACTCTCTCACTGCAGAGGAAGGAGGAAAAAAACCCGAGGTCACTACCAATCTGACCTGGAGGAAAATTCCTTCCCAATCCAATATATGGAGATCAGTTAGACCTTCTGTATGTGAGCAAAAATCAGCCAATCAAGCACCTGAGAGAGAGAGAGTGCTCAGTGCCACCTCACAGCCCTTGTCCACCCTACCCAGTGTCCTATCTCCAGCCAGGGCCATTCCTGATGCTTCAGAGGAAGGAGATGAAAGAATCTCCCACAATATACTGGGGAGAGAAAAAAATCCCTTTCCAACCCCTGCCTGTGGCTGGCTGAAAATTTGAAGCATGAGCTTGAGGAACATAAACTGGAATTGAGGCCCAGGGCTGTGAAGCCCTTCCCATCATCATCACAAAGCAACCCCTTGCTACAGGGGCAGTAGTAAAATCCTTACTACTGGACTAGCAATCTCATGTGGCAGTTCTTTCAATATTCTGGGATAGACGTTATCTGGGCTCCCCAATGTGAGCACATTAAGTTCTTGAAGTTTTTTCTTCCACCTCAGATGTGATAATTTCCATTTCTAGACACTCAGTTCCATCAGCCCTACTGCCTTCATGCCCATGTTCCATACTATCGTCGTTATTGAAAACTGGGGCAAAGTATCTATTCAGGTTTGGGCCATACCTAGATTATCTTCAATATCCTTCCCATCCACACTGCTTAGCAGTCCAACCTCATCCTTCCTTAGTCTCTATTTATATAAATAAAAAAATCTTAATATTTTGTTTTTCTTGGCAAGAGTTAATTCAGCTTGACTTTTAGCAAGTCTCACTTTATTCTTACATTTTCTAACCTCCACGTTGTAGCTTTCTTTGCTGATCAACCACTTTTCCCCCATTCCCTGTAGACCCTCTGCTTACTCTTAATAAGCTTTTTGAGATAGTTATTCATTCAGCTGGGTCTGGAGCCTTTCCCTACACATTTTTTCCTTTTTCTTGGAATGCAAATTTCAGGTAGTTATATATAAATTTGATATGAAGAAATTCAAAGTCTCCTCCCCAGGTAAGCCCGTGAGCTCTTCAGTCCAGCTTACTTCATTAAGGGAATTAGTTTATTTCCCAAAGCCTGCCCTTTTGAAATCAAAAACCATAGCTGACGACCAGGTTTTGAGTATCCTTCCTTTTAATTTAAACTAAATCAGCTTGTCATCACTCGCCCCAAGGTTATTTTGTATGACCAACTCTTCTATGATGTCCTCATTACTTGCCATTTTAGGCTTGGTTTTAGTATCACCTCTTGTTGGTGCAGTGACAATTTGATGATGAAAGCTATCATCTATCCCATCCAGGAATAACTGGGACCTCCCAGGACTAGTAGTATTTATTCTCCAATCTATATCTGGGAAGTTAAAGCATCCCCTTATGACAGAATACTATTCTAAAGTATTTCCCTCTCTAGTATTAAAGAGATCACTATCCATATACTTAGAAAAGCAGTGACTCTGGTAATTATTAGAAAATATTGACACTTCAGTCTACTAGTGTACTGTTATATGTACCAAGTGATAGGCCTTTCCCCTTGCTAATCCTGTAACCATGCCTTCCTGGTTCACACCCTAATAGATCTTGTAGTTCCTGTCATCTAATTTTCAGACCAAATTTTCCTTTTTAAATTTTATCCCATTGCTCTTACCTCTATCCTATTTATTTTGCTTAAGTCCTCCTCCAGATGTTTGTTGTCTTACCGTATGAATTTTCCTTTTAGTCATCATCACTTAGAGCAGCGATGTCCAATACGTTCACCACTAGCCACATGTGGCTAATAGGCTATTGAATTGTGGCTAATGCATGTGGCTTTTTTACAATGTAGCTAATAAGAAAAATTCAAAACCACAAGTGTGGCTAGCAGTGTGGCTAGCATTGAATTTCTGTTGGACACTGCTGACTTATTCTTTTCTCCTAAGCAATTCCACCCACCTGCTGAACTATTCTGGAGGTCTCTCCTTGTTTAATATCTTGGCAAAATGTAGTACCCAATACTGCAGTGATTAGTGCTGTAACGTTCACTATGTAATAATGGCCTTACTTGGTAATGAGGTTTCTAGAATGTTATACATCATTGTAGGTGCTATTTACCATTTTTACATAATTAATAACTATTTTCTAACTTAGAAAAACCCTCAGCTGAAACCACCAAGATTTTAACCTAATTTTATTTAGTCTTGAGTTTTTCTCATGATTTAAAATGATCAGTAAATCCATTTCTGACTCCCTGGAAAGGGAGTGAGATCTCAAGAAATTCTGCCTAGAATCACTCAAAACTTGGTCCAGGTTTGCTTGCTATGTTCATAAACCACAGTGAACTCAGTAATGTAGTCAATGATAAATGCAGTTAAACTGAGTTTACTCACTTCTCATTTGGGGAATATGGAGTTTAGTTTATTCACTACTTTTTTTTTTTACCACTACACTACTGGGCGAGCTTGGGTTGTTGGGGTTATGAAAGTTCAATCCAGTTCTCCACAGACCAGGCAGTACACACTTTTATGGGTGAATGTACATCGAAAGGAAGCAGAGTCATTTGATAATTGCAAGAGGAATGTATTACAAACATGTACCAACATCAGGAATGCTGTACCTATTTTACAACATGGAAAATTATGATTCAGTAAATTGGCACATTAAAAAGATTATTTTTTTTCTCCTCCTTAAAATTTTGTAAGTTTTATGCAACCATTGCTCCTCTTTTGAACTTCCCCTTTAGAAGGAAAAGCTGAGATGAATTGTTCAAGGACAAAGTCAAAAAGGGAATGAATGAATGTTCCAGGGTGGTGCTAAAAAGTGAACAATAATTTGAGCTATTGGACTGTGAGAAACAGGAGTGACCTGTAAGACAAAGCACAGGGTTTGAAGTTAGGAGGTCATGAGTGTCATGCTGCCTGTTATGGAACACAGCTAAGAGAGTCAGTCTCAGGTCAGACTGCCAGGAAACAGGACATGTGCCCCAAACTGATGGTCATAAGATTTTACCAAGCCATTAACAAGTGTGTGCTTCCAAAATACTATACTAGCTATTATGAAGCCAGAGACAGTTCCTCTAGCCCTTCATGTACCACCCAGACAAAGCAGTCTTCTGTGATAAATTATTATTAAAACTAAAAATCCCGTATATTAAGTTCTTCCTGTTCCAAAGGACCAGACACCCCTGGTCAAAATATACTTCAGATTTTACCCAAAAATCATGCTGGTAGCCAATCCTTTAGTAACTAAAAACTAAAGGTTTATTAATATAAAAAAAGGAAGTGTTATTAAGAGGTTAAAATGAATTCTATACGTTACAGTTGATTTCAGAATTTGTAGATCAGGAAAATAGCAGTGATGTTAAATCTGCTAGTTTGAAATAAGACTCTCTAGTTCATCCCAAATATTGGGGTCCTCGGTCCATTGTTCAAAGCTCTTCTTTATTAGAAATCCTAATCCAGAGATACGGAGCATGGAAGAGGCGAGGGGGTGATGTCTCAGTTTCCAATTTACACCCCCTAGTCCAGGTGCATGGAAAGTTACTGTTTCAAACATGGTGTCAGGGATCACATGTTCTATGTGCCTTGCTGAATCATGAGGCATCCATTGTCTACATGTTCCCTGAGTGTCCTTGAGAGGGCCCACTGGAAGAGTTGATTCTCCGTAATGGCGCTTCAACCACGGTTGGCCGGTCTGGATGTAAATCTGTCTTGTGGGTGTTACCCAGGAACACAACAGGTTTGCGATACAAACCTATAGCAAAGATTCAGAACTTCCTACACAACGATAATACACATATATAAATAGAATAACACTGTTCAACAGATCACAACTTTTCCAGTGATACCTTACAAGGCATACTTTGCATTAGATTGATCACAATTGTAGAGCAGTGGTAGCAACAGCAATATATATGGTCATTTTCTTTCTAAACAGCATCACACTGAGTTCTAACCCTGGCTCTGCCAGGGAATCACTGTATGGTGGGCGGGGGGTGGGGAGGGAGGGAAGTCTGTCTATCTTTAGTTTTCCTATCTATAAAATGGGGCTAATTTACAGTTACCCACCCCCTTCTTATGGATGTGAGGAAGATTAGCCAGTAAATGTCCTACAAGCTTGTGAACATATAGGCAAAGATTTTCAACCAAATTTTAGGCTCCTAAATCCTGATTTAGGCACCCAAATAAGTGGTGTGACTTTGAAAGGTGTTGAGCAATCACTAACGTCAATTACTATTGAAATATTATCCTGAAATGAGTAGCTGCATTTACTCACAAGAAGTCTGAATGTAACCCATAAAGTCTTTCCATTCCTGACTTTTTGTTTGGTTTTAATGTACCACCATACTAGCGGCAAAGAGTCCTGTGGACTCTTTGCCGCTTTTACAGATCCAGACTAACATGGCTACCCCTCTGATACTTGACACCTTATGTCAAGGTTCCTTCCCCACTCTGAACTCTAGGGTACAGATGTGGGGACCTGCATGAAAACCTCCTAAGCTTACTTTTACCAGCTTAGGTTAAAACTTCCCCAAGGTACAAACTATTTTACCTTTTGCCCTTGGACTTTATCACTGCCACCACCAAACGTCTAACAGGTATATAACTGGGAAAGAGCCCATTTGGAAACATCTTTCCCCCCAAAATCCTCCCAAACCTTACACCCCCTTTTCTGGGGAAGGTTTGATAAAAGTCCTCACCAATTTGCATAGGTGACCACAGACCCAAACCCTTGGATCTTAAGAACAATGAAAAAAGCATTCAGATTCTTAAAAGAAGAATTTTAATAGAAGAAAAAGTAAAAAGAATCACCTCTGTAAAATCAGGATGGTAAATACCTTACAGGGTAATCAGATGCAAAACATAGAGAATCCCTCTAGGCAAAACCTTAAGTTACAAAAAGACACAAAAACAGGAATCTACATCCCATTCAGTACAGCTTATTTTCTCAGCCATTTAAAGAAATCAGAATCTAACACATATCTAGCTAGATTACTTACTGAGTTCTAAGACTCCATTCCTGTTCTGTCCCCAGCAAAAGCATTACCCAGACAGAGAGAGCCTTTGTTTCTCCCCCCTCCAGCTTTTGAAAGTATCTTGTCTCTTCATTGGTCATTTTGTTCAGGTGCCATTGAGGTTATCCTAGCATCTTAACTCTTTACAGGTGAAAGGGTTTTTCCTCTGGCCAGGAGGGATTTTAAAGGTGTTTACCCTTCCCTTTATATTTATGAGACCTTACTAGTGCATTAATGTTGTTTTGCATCTCATTTCCTAAATTCTTTAAAAGAAAACAGTGGGGGGGGGGGGAGTGGAGAGGGGAATAAATGGGGAAAATGTAAACTGCATGAATTTTTCAACTATCGTAAGTCTTTACACTTTTAAGCTTCTTTAAGTCCTTAAGGTGAAGTAACTTAAGAAGTTAAGGCAGAATAAGTGCTTAAAATGTAGGGTTAATATAGGGGCTTCGGCAGATTGGCCAGGGGGTGGAATGCTTGTGTTTTAGTAGTCAAGGTCAGGTAAAGCTTCTCAACACTTTTATAAAGGTACATACTTCCCAAGCTGTGTATATATATGATTAGAACATCTGCCTGTAAGTGTGAAACTCTACACAGTGATTATCTACTGAGCTTAGTTCTATATGTAATAATGAAATGGTCAGAACTTGATTAAATACTTTACTGCACTTGCTACATTGTGGGGGTGAGGGGCGGAATCAGTGAGGACCAGTCCTATGTCAAATTTAAAGTATTAGCTGTTTTTGCTGAAATAATAACTAGAAAAATCATAGATAAGATTTATTTTTAATTTGGGAGGTGACTGACTGCTTTTTTTTTTTTTCATCCCCACTGAAATCTAGTGGGCTTTTGCTCAAACTTTTCACAAATAGAGTATTCAGCTCTGGGTAGAGACTAAGCATGGAAAATTTAATCTCCCAGGTGAATTTTGGAGAATCTTAAGAGAGTTTGGAAAACAGACAAGGCTTTACAAACTACTAAAATGATCATAGCCCAATTGGGCCCTGACATGGCTGTAAGGTTCTGTAATTTGAGAGAAGAATAACTTTTAAAGAATGGAAAATGCACTGAATGCATACTCTCTCAGTTTAGCGATGGAGCAAGGGACCTACCTGTGCCACCTGCAATTGGCAACCAGGAGAGCTAGCTGATCATATTGTGAGGAGGGGAGTATGCTGTTTTACGTAAGGTTTCACAGATAACTCCCCTTCCCAGTGCAATAGGAGTTCCCAGGAGGTTTTGAGAGGAAAGATGGTCCAGTGGTTAGGGCCCTACCCTGAGAGTTCAGTTCCTTGTGCAACCTGTCTGACCTTGGGCAAATTACTTAGTCTCCTGTGCATTCGCTCCCATCTGCAACAGGATGTTCCTGCTCTCAAGGGAGAGTTGCAAAGATAAATATGTTACAGATTGAGTTTCTAGGACAGGGGTGGGCAAACTTTTTGACCTGAGGGCCACATCTGGGTGCGAAACTGTATGGAGGGCTGGGTAGGGAAGGCTGTGCCTCCCCAGACAGCCTGCCCTCGCCCCCTATTTGCCTCCTCCCACTTCCCACCCCCTGACTGTCCCCCTCAGAACTCCTGACCCTGCTCCTTGTCCCCTGACTGCCCCCTCCTGGGACCCCTGCCCCAAACCACCCCCCAGGAGTCCACCCCCTGTCCAACCCCTCATTCCCTGACTGCCCTGACCTATCCCCACCCTCCCCACCCCCTGAGACGCCCCCTGGGACTCCCACGTCCTATCCAACTCCCCCTGTTCCCTGACCCCTGACTGCCCGAGAACCTCCACCCCATCCAACCTCCCCTGTCTGCCCCCCAGGAGCCCGCTACCCAACCCCCCCACTCCACCTGTGCTGCCCCCTTACCATGCCGCTCAGAGCGGCAGAAGTTCAGAGCTGCTGCCCGTGCGGCAGCATGGGAGGGGGAACAGCATGGGAGGGGCCGGGGGCAAGCCTCCCAGGCCAGAAGCTCGGGGCCTGGGCAGGACTTTCCCGTAGGCTGGATGTGGCCCACGGACCATAGTTTGCCCACCTCTGTTCTAGGATGTTAAGGTAGTGGGGGCCATATAAGTACTGTAGACAGCAGGAATCTCTGAGACACAAGTTGCTCCCTCTGGCTAGTCTGTCTATGCATCGCCCCTGACTCAGGGTTGTGCCTCAAAGCACGGTCTAGCCCTGGATATTTCATCAGACATGTCATTCTAAGTGGGGTTTTTGCATTTAATATTTCACAGAACTTGTGGCAAAAACAAACCCTTTCTCGTCCCAGGGACACTAATAGTGACTATGAATGACGAAAAGCTGTTTCCAAGCAGTTACTTTTTCAGCTGTTAATTTCCTCTCTCCCTATATATATATTTAGAGAGAGATTTCAAGCAGATTCCAAGAAATGAAGCAATGCAGGATAAATGACTGAGTTTTGGACTGTCGATGCATTTTTTTTTTATTTAGAAATTCTTGAGCAGATGAAGTAATGGACTGAAAATATTTCACTGTGGCTTCTGCCTGAGGAACTTTGAAGGAGCATGTAGTATTGGAATATGCTACCAACCCACATCTTTCCTTTAATCCATTTATAATAAACTGTTCCCCAAAATATTTCATTCTTTGGTTTAAAAAGAAAATAAATTAAGCAGCTAGGAAAAATATAGGGGTATGTCCACGACTGGTAAGTCTGTGTAGCCTCACTGAGATCAATACAATGACACAGATGTACTCCAGCTGAGGATTTAGCTCTCTAGTCTTTCTTCCAACTACTAAAATGGAGTAATATATCAAGAATTATTTATTGATGGGGCTTCGGGTAGACTTATGCTGCATTTGCACTTAATCATTTGTCCACCAAGATCCAGTCGGCAATACTGTTTTTCTCCAAGGTTTAAACTCATTTTGTGTTGGTGGATTGTGGTTGGCGAGGAAGTGAATCTTCCAGTTGGAGGGTAGAGTCCGTGCTCTTAAATATTTTCCATTTTTTTTTCTCAAAAAGGGCAATGAATGCTTCAGGTAAGATTGGTGTGACTTATAATAAATGACTAAAACTTGTGTGGAGTATCCTCTAGGAATGGCCTTTTGTTTGATCTGTGGGTACCAGAACTCCTGAACTTCATACTTCTCTTATCTAGATGACACACTTCAGGCAAAATTCTGCTGCCTAACCGTGGGGCTGCTCTTGACTTCAATGTTTTGCTCTTGAATCTCCTGTTGCTGTGAGCAAGAGATGACCTGTAATACAAGGAGCTTTAAGAAATGTGGTGTTACTGTACCACTAAGGTTTTGGAACATTCTGTGAGGCAGAGTTTAAAAGATGTGTTTGATAGTAGCTGTTGCAGCTGGAATTAGAGATGGAATCCAGCAATGAAGTGAGGCTGGATGTAGCTTGTGAATAAGAATCTGCTTTATTAATTCACTTAATTTTGAGGCTTTGTTTTCTTATTGCTCTCAACCGGTTCACTAAAAAAGCATGATGGGTTAATTTGAATCTGGAGACATAGCAGAAATATGTGCCTGAAGGATCTAAGACCTAAGCAATGTGGATGGGAGCAGACCCGTGGAGAAAAGTAGTGATGGTACAGTATGAAGGGCGGCAAGGCCGTTCAGATGGGAAAGAATAGCCTTATTTTCTGAAGAACCACTTACCTCTTCTCTGCAACAGATCTGTGTGGCCAAAATAACTTCTGGAAAAAGAAGATATGGGATTGCAATAAGCTGTATACTTTATGTAGTTAAAGTTGCAAAAAGCGAATACCTAAACTCACACTCCATAATCTAGGGCAATAAGAGAGCCAGGTAATGGGCCAGCCAAATAATGGTAGCATGGTCCATGTTGAGGCTGGAGGGTGTAAAAGAAGGAGGCATGTGTGTGCATCTGGCTAGGTTCCATGGAGTTGGGACGTTGTTGTCCTTATTTTTGAGAATCTGCCTACTTCACACCCCCACTGATACAGCATACAAGGGATGGACTGTGCCATCTCCATAGTTCTTTCAGAGTTTTTGCATTAACTTTTTCCCCGTGTGTATTTCTGAGCAAGAGGTGAGCATCTATTAATTGAATGGAGCAAAGACCAACAGAGACCATCTTCTGTTGTTTTTTCACTTTTTTGTTCCCTTCTTTCAGTGAATTAATCTATAATCTAACCTTCATTAATAAAACAGGACAGAGACTTGAACACCTTATTCTAAGTAATTGCTAAACATCAAGCCCACTGATCCTGAAGGCTGGTTAAACAATATTCCTAAGCAGACTTCATCATGAAGCTGAGAATACATTAGCAATTTACACTGAAAGATTGACTTTTATAACTTTTATAAAGAAGGCTATGAATCTTTTGCTCTGATCAGTTATTTGTGATTCTTTCTGTGGCTTGCTTCCTAAAGTTGAGAGATGTAAGCTATTGAATCTGCAGTATTTTATATAGCATATACAAATACATAGTTGGAATGGAAAAAATATGGACTGTGTGAACTGAATCCAAATAAATCTGTGGGGGTTCATGCCCTGTAGATTCTGTGACAAATTTTGTGAAACTCCATTGAACTCTATGGGCCTGATTCTCTTTTTACTTACACCAATGTACATCAGAAGTGACACCACTGAAGCCAATTGAGTTGCCCTGGTGTAACACCAGTGCAAGGGGAATCAGGACCACTAGGTGTATGTCGGAACAGAACTTGGCACTCTGAGTCTATTCAACTCTACTTCCTCCATATTGGTGCTAATAGTTATACGACTGCTACAATAGTTATAGTTCTTGCTTTAAAGTTCATTAAGTACATGCCTGTAAAATGCACTGAAATTTCAAACCAAGCTTGATTTCTATCTCACAGTAGGAACATAACTCCATCCTCAGAGAGAGATTTTCTATGGCACTTTTGACAGTATATGTAGGGGAGAGAAAATGGAATGGGAAGGTGTGCAGTACCAGTAGCTCATGTCAATTAAATATTCAGTACCTTTTATTTCACTTGTGTCAGTGATTTCCTCAGCCAGGCTTCAGTGGTTTCAAAAGTGCAAACCTGCTGCTTTCTTCCCCATTTGCAGAGCCACTGGGACCTGAACTCGGCTTGCTCTATGAGTTAGCAGCTGTTTAAATCAGAGAAGGCATGTGGCTGATTGAATCGCCTGTCATATTGATTTATGGAGCTTAAAGGTCATTTTGTTTCTGACTTGTAAGTGATTTTCTTAGAATAAAAAATGTTAAAGAAGAAATTACAGGTTTCCGCTCTAATATTGTCTTTAATTTTTTTAAAGGGTTAAAATAATGAATAAAGTCCAATGGAGAAGACCATTGTACCAATATAGCATCCAGCAGTACCAAAGGGTTGGTTGCTGTTGACAAAATCTTTATAATGCTTCGGATGAAAGGATGATATTAATGGCCTCTGACTTAGTAATAAATCCATTACCACATCCCCTGACTGAGTTTTAAAAAAAAAAAGTTCTTTGCAGCAGCAACTGTGCCTTCTGGTAGGCCAGATTCTGCCATGCATAGTTCTATTTAGGTTCTTTTATCATCTTTCATTTACTTAGTATCTGAATCCCTGGTTTCAGAGGCGCCGAGTTTCTGATTCGCTGGGGGTGCTTGAATTCCGTTCCACCTCAGGCCTCGCCCCCACTTCACCCCATCCCCCAAGGCCCCACCCGTGCCCTGCGTCTTCCTGCCTCCACCCTGCCTCTTCCCACCCCCATTCCACCCCTTTCCCCCAACTATACCCAACTATACCCCTTCCTCGCTCCACCCCTGCCTCCCACTGAACAGGCGGGAGGTGCTGGGGGAGGGGGTGGAGCTGAGCACCCACTATTTTTTTTTCTCCTGTGCGTGCTCCAGCCCCGGAGCATGCACAGAGTAGGCGCCTATGCCTGGTTTCACTCTTATTTCTGTGGGACTGCATGTGGAATAAAGCACTGCAGACTATGAGTAACAGTGAGCGAATCTGTCTGTATATGATCACACAGGGCCTAGCACACCATGGGTACTGCAGTAATATAAGTAATATGTTTTATCTAGTGACATAGGACAGTTTCTGATATATTCTTCTAATAAAATAATAAAATGGAAAGGTACAATTTAAAATAAGCATTTTTCACTTGGGTAATTTCAATGGCCGGATTCTGCCCTGGGAAGTGTGTATTCTAGTAAAATCGATAGGAGTTCTGTGTCACATCTGAGAGCAGAATTTGGCCTGATATCTATTCCTTCTCTGGCTTTATTCCTTTTAGAGGATTTGCTCATGTCTTTCATTCCTTCCTCACCTGTCGGTTCTGACTAGGAATGCTGCTGATCACATGGGTAATATGCAGAGAGAAACTCTGTGAAGCAGTGTGGACACTTACTTTCACCTTTGAACTCCAGGTATCACGTGCATCAATTACAGCTTCTATTTTTGCTTAAGAGAAAAGCTGTTTAATCACCAGATTTGCTTGCTCTTTGCTGAACAAAATGGAAACCAGGACCGTGCTGGGGCCGCTATCCAATCAGGAATTTTCAGAATAACCGGAAAGGCCCCAAGGGAGGACAATGGAAAGCTGACTTCTGCTCTCTTAGGCACTGGCTGACACAATTTACTGAACTGACCCCAAAGCCATTCTGCTATAAAGTCGGAATTTCTTCATTTTCTCATCCACAGAAACTTGTTCATATATCAAGCAGTGATCCTTCCTCAGTTCAAATCAGTGTCAGTCAAAGTAGAGGAACAGATGATGTCCAAAATCAAGAATACCACAAGAGTGAAAATCTAGGTAAAACACAGAGATCTTTCATTAAAAATGAACTACTCAAATAATAGACTTTGTGACTCAAGTTTCACGGCTTCCGTATTAGCCAGATCGAACCACAGATATCTAACCGCAGTTTCACCGGTGCTGAGTCTAGAGCCTGTGCTACTGGACTGAAGCTCTGTTTGAATTTGCACATAATTCAGACAAGCTCTAAATGAATCCCTTCTTTTGCCCTTGGGAATCTCAGAAGAGTTTCAACTTTTTAAGTTATCACTTTTGAAGGGTTATATGCAAGCGTGCATTCAGATAGCAAATAGATTAACTTATATGCCTGGTAAAGCTGTTGATTGGCCTTTCAGAAAAGTCATTTCTGCCCAGTCCTGCAATCCTTATTCACATGAACAGGCTTATTGACTTCACTAGGACTACCTTTGTGAAGTATTGGTTGCAGCATCAGGCGTTTTATCTTTTGAACAAAACCTTGATCTCTGATAGCCCAATGGGGGATAGATTCTAACCTAGCCCTCTTGGATTCAAAACTTTAAGTTGTCAGTATTTGTCCTGGTCATTACAGTTAAAGCTCCATGCAATCCAGTGCAATTCATGTTGTTTCAAAGTCTTGAAGGTTATGCATCTTTAGTGCAGAATAGACACAAACAAATCAATTATTTTTATTTTAAGCTGTCATAATCTATATCCCTTTCTGCACAACAAGAAATGACTAGTTAGCTTTGCCAATATCCTGCCAGAGCTCTTCCTTTTTTGGTTAATTTCCTCTATCGGTATCAGTTAATGTCTCTACCTATTGTACCAGTGTGATTTCCCAAACACAGGTTCATTCAGTAAGTTTACATCAAGCATGAATTTGGTACTCGTGTATTTCTTTTGAACTGATTTCTTACATCAAATCTCTGTTTAAGGCTCTGCCTACACTTGGAGCTAGGGCTGCGATTCCCAGCTCACAAAAATGAGGCGTACTTGTGGCACCTTAGAGACTAACAAATTTATTTGGGCATAAGCTTTTGTGGGCTAAAACCCACTTCATCAGATGCATGGAGTGAAAAATACAATAAGCAGAATATATATTATAGCACTTGAAAAGATGGGAGTTGCCTTACCAAGTGGGGGGGTCAGTGCTAATGAGCCAATTCAGTTAAGGTGGAAGTGGCCTATTCTCAATAGTTTACAAGAAGGGGTGAATACCAAGGGAGGGAAAATTACTTTTGTAGTGCTAACGAGGCCTATGCAATCAAGGTGGCCCATTTCCAACAGTTGACAAGAAGGTGTGAGTATCAGCAGAGGGGGAAAATACTTTTTGTAGTGACCCATCCACTTCCAGTCTTTATTCAGGCCTAATTTGACGGTGTCCAGTTTGCAAATTAATTCCAGTGCTGAAGCTTTCTCATTGGAGTCTGTTTTTGAAGTTTTTTTTCTTGAAGAATTGCCACTTTTAAGTCTGTTATAGAGTGTCCAGAGAGATTGAAGTGTTCTCCTACTGGTGCTTGAATGTTACAATTCTTGATGTCTGATTTGTGTCCATTTATTCTTTTGCGTAGAGACTGTCTGGTTTGGCCAATATACATTGCAGAGGGGCATTGCTGTCACATGATGGCGTATATCACATTGGTAGATGTGCAGGTGAATGAGCCCCTGATGGTATGGCTGATGTGGTTAGGTCCTATGATGGTGTCCCTTGAATAGATATGCAGACAGAGTTGGCAACGGGGTTTGTTGTCAACTGTTGGAAATGGGCCACCTTGATTGCATTGGCCTCGTTAGCACTACAAAAGTAATTTTCCCTCCCTTGGTATTCACCCCTTCTTGTCAACTATTGAGAATAGGCCACTTCCACCTTAATTGAATTGGCTCATTAACATTGACCCCCCCACACACTTGGTAAGGCAACTCCCATCTTTTCATGTGCTATAATATATATTCTGCTTATTGTATTTTTCACTCCATGCATCTGATGAAGTGGGTTTTAGCCCATGAAAGCTTACACCAGCCCATGCAGGGGGGAGGCACAACTCGATTGGGGGCCAGGCAGGGTTCGGGTGAGCAGCAACACCGGCTCCCTGTGGGGAGTGGGGGGCAGGCCTCTGGCGAATGGCTTGGGTCAGCCCTGCATGGGGCTGGGGGGTGCTCAGGCTAGCCCCATGCAGTGTCCCATTTTCCCTTTGGGAAATATGGTCACCCTAGTCAGGGCACTAAAAATAGTAGTGTAGCTGTGGTAGAGTGGGCCTCTCTGAGTATGTACACAGGGGGTTCAGGTGGGATTGTACTCGGTACAGCTCGCTTGTGCTACTGCTCACCACTGCTCATGCTACCCCAGCTACACTGTTATTTTTAGCTCACTCATGCAAGTATGTATATGCAACCTGGGAATCTCATCCCCCAGCTCCAAGTGCATCAAAGCTCATTTAGCAGCTGCATCAAAGTAGATGAAAGTCATGCTGACAAGAAGAATGTTTTTGCCTTCAGAGGGATTTAGCTGCTATAAAATCAGTAGCTGCTCCATGCACACAATCCATGTCTAATTTTGAGCCCAGTGGAAGTGAGTAAGAGCTGCGGGACCGGGTCTCTGAGTACGAGAGATGGGTGACCTGGTTTGGAAAAAAGTAAAGAACAGAATTTGAATCTTTGAATTTGAATCCAAAAAGACAGAAATGTTCATTTAACTTTTTCCATTATTTTTATTCCCTTCTGAAAGTCAAGGTTCCAGACTGGACAAGAAGCAGAAATGCTGAAATCATACGAACCAATATTTTTCATAGATTCCAAGGCAAGAAGGAACCATTGTGATCGTCTAGTTTCTAGTCTGACCTCTTAGTCTGCCTTGTTTGGAAGGAAGGAAGTAGTGTTATATTTTCCATATAAAAGAATAACCATGTTCTTCCAGTAGCAGTTTTAGTGTCAGTGAACAACAAGACAAAGAACAGAAGCAAGGTCGTTAGGCCAATACTGTTTGCTCTTTCATAACTCTCTGCTGCCCTGTACCCTGTGTCATCATTTACACTTGTGCAAAATGGGTGTAAAATACTACCAGCTCAAAATAACAGCACTTGCGCCAACTGTGAAGAGGTGTAAATGATGACCCAGCATGCAGGACAGTGAAGAACCAGGACCTGCATGTCTCCTCAGTGACAGTCTGTGTCAAATAACAGTTGCCTTCTGAAGACCATGAGGCTAAGACCCATAAAAATGTAAGGATGCAGAAAAAGAACCACAACTTACGTAGGTACATATGCTACAAGCAATATTGATAACCTCACAGTAGACTACATTCTTGCAAGGTCAACAAACCCATTCTTGCTTTTCTAAAAATTTGGCTGTAGCTTCATTTATTAAAACCATTACTAGCTTCCTCTTCTAAAAGGATAGTTATTAATTATAGTTGGCAGCCAATGGCTGCCATGAAACACCATGGGCTGGTACTGAACACACATGTGGCACTTAGAATCTCTTCAGCACTGGGATCTCCATTTTGCAGAGGGGGAGATGGAGACACAGGGAGGTTCAGTTACTTGTCCAGGGAGTTAGTGCAGAGCTCTGAATCCCAATCCTGCCATCTACACACTGGCATGTGGCTGTGTTTCAGCAGGGTATGAAAGGATAGGAGATTTGCTGCCTCTTTGAGGAGAATACCGCAAATGTGAGCTCCAGTAGTTGGAGGTAGAAAGATAGATTTACTAGGTGTATAAACTGACAGCATGTGGAAATGGTACAGTTTTTGGCAATGTCAACATACGCACACAAATACGCCATGGGGTTGAGACTGTATAGTCCTTCTGGATGACAGGTGCTATGTAAATGTAAGGCATTATTACTATATATTGTTTTTTGAAAGTATTAAGTTCTAAGAATATGCACCTGCATAGGTACTTTCAGCTGTGTTAGAGTTCCTGTAGGATTTACATTGACTTTACAACTGGGTTACCTCTTAAGTAAGCATGAGTAGCTCATGGTTCTCAGATCCCAGGTACAGCATCTTGAGGCCAGATTTGCTGGCCTCGAGAGGAAAAAAAGGGGAAAGATGGAACTGTTTAGTGTAGCCTAGTGGATAAAGCACAGGACTGGGATCAAAGAAACCTGGGCTCTGCTACTGGCCTGCTGGTGACTTGGGGCAAGTCACCTCACCTTTCCATGCCTTAGTTTCCCCATCTATAAAATGGGGATAATAATACCCACCTCATTTGTAAAATGCTTCGAGATCTATGGATGAAAAGGTTTATATAAGAGCTAGGTTTTATTATTTATTATATAGATGGCATATAGAGCTATTACAGAATAGAACTGGCTTCCCTGATCCTCTGGATCAGGAAGTCAGTCTCACAAAGGAAGGTTACCATCTGGAGCACCTGGCATTGGCCACTGATGGAAGACAGGATATTGGGTTAGATGGACCTTTGGTCTGATCCAATATGGCCATTCTTATGTTCTTAACTGCATGCATTGGGAGCTCCAAAACCTCAAGAACTTTTATTATTTTTGAGGAAACTTCCTGAATTTACTCAGCCATCAGTTTCATTTCACAATTTCCTGGCCCAAAAAACTCTGCCAAAAATTGATAATTTGAGAGTTGCTTGGAATAGAGATTTGGATACATAACTATCCCCAACACAATGGAAGACAATTGTATCTAATGTTAAAAAAGCAGCTATAGACTTGAGACCCACCGGCTTATTCACCAAATGACACTTTTTCACATGTAATGTTCCTGCATCAACTAATGGTAATGGGCCTCATAAATGCTGGCCACTGTTGGAAATGTACCTTCCTTGCTGCTACGTTAGCTCAGATATTTTGGGGGTGTCCTTGTATCATGAATTTCTGGTAGGAGGTGGGTCAAGGACCCAAATTGAAATTCGATGGTAAGTTGGAGTCTGCCCCTTAAGTTTCATTCTTAACCATGTTCTTCACCTTAGGAAAACAGAGCATACTGCAAAGTTGCTTCAAACACAGAATAATCCTGTTGCGCTACATCATGTGTATAGTAGATGCTTCAGAAAAAAGGGGAGACTTGTACCACACACAGTGGTAACCAGACAGAGTGGTTCTAACATGCAGCTTTGGTCACCTAAAAATTTATCCTGGAAAAAATGGAAAAGCCGATCCCCGCCAAACATTGATCCCTGGCTCGGTGATATGGCTGACCTCACAGCTAATGAATGACTGGCATTCCACAGAAGGGGCATGCCCAAAAAAATTCAAAGTGATTTGTACTGATTTTTTTTTACAGGTCTATGAATAATGTAGACCCTGAAGATAGATTTATTCTAATCCTATTTACTTTGTGTACTATGATGAATTTGGTATTTTGCCATATTTGTTGTATTTGGAAAAATTAATAAAAAATTATAGCTCAGAAAAAAGCAGGTACTAATGGTTTATTAAGGGCCCCATATAGGTCAAATATGATCACGCCATGCCAGATGTGTGAATGACAGCCCCTTTTTTAACCTAAATACTACAGCTGTCAATTAATCACAGTTAGCTCATGCAATTAACTCAAAAAGTTTAATCATGATTACAAAAATTAATCGCGATTAATCACAGTTTTAATTGCACTGTAAACAATAGAGTACCAATTGAAATGTATTAAATATTTTGGATGTTTTTATACATTTTCCTATATATTTTATTCTGTGTTATAATTGAAATCAAAGTGTATATTTTTTATTAAAAATATTTGCACTGTAAAAATGATAAAGAAATAGTATTTTTCAGTTCACCTCAGACAAGTACTGAAGTGCAATCTTTGTTGTGAAAGTGCAACTTACAAATGTAGAATATTTTTTGTTACAAAACTGCACTCAAAAACAAAACAATGTAAAACTTCAGAGCCTACAAGTCCACTCAGTCCTACTTCTTTTTCAGTTGATCACTAAGGCAAACAAGTTTGTTTACATTTACAAGAGATAATGCTGCCCTCTTCTTATTTACCATGTCACCAGAAAGTGAGAACAGGCATTTGCATGGCACTTTGGTAGCTGGCATTGCAAGGTATTTATGTGCCAAATATGTTATACATTCATATGCCCCTTCATGCTTTGGCCACCATTCCAGAGGACATGCTTCCATGCTGATGACGCTCATTAAAAAAATGTGTTAGTTAAATTTGTGACTGAACTCCTTGGGGGAGAATTGTATGTCCCCTGCTCTGTTTTACCCACTTTCTGCCATATACTTCATGTTATAGCAGTCTCGGTTGATGACCCAGCACATGTTGTTCATTTTAAGAATACTTTCACTGCAGATTTCACAAAACGCAAAGAAGGTACCAATGTGAGATTTCTAAAGATAGCTATAGCACTTGACCGAAGGTTTAAGAATCTGAAGTGCCTTCCAAAATCTGAGAGGAACAAGGTGTGGAGCATGCTTTCAGAAGTCTTAAAAGAGCAACGCTCCGATGCAGAAACTACAGAACCCAAACCACCAAAATAAAAAATTTAGCCTTCTTCTGGTGGCATCTGACTCAGATAATGAAAATGAACATGCATCGGTCTGCACTGCTTTGGATTGTTATCAAGCAAAACCCATCATCATCATGGACGCATGTCCCCTGGAATGGTGGTTGAAGTAAGAAGGGACATATGAATCTTTAGCACACCAGGCACATAAATATCTTGTGACACTGGCTACAGCAGTGCCATGAGAATGCCTGTTCTCACTTTCAGGTGACATTGTGAACAAGAAGTGGGCAGCATTATCTCCTGCAAATGTAAACAAACTTGATTGGCTGAACAAGAAGTAGGACTGAGTGGGCTTGCAGGCACTAAAATTTTACATGGTTTTGTTTTTGAATGCAGTTTTTATGTACATAATTCTACATATGTAAGTTCAACTTTCGTAATAGAGATTGCACTACAGTACTTGTATTAGGTGTATTGAAAAATACTATTTCTTTTGGTTTTTTACCATGCCAATACTTGTAATCAAAAATAAATATAAAGTGAGCATTGTACACTTTGTATTCTGTGTTGTAATTGAAATCAATATATTTGAAAATGTAAGGAAACATCCAAAAATATTTAAATAAGTTGTATTCTATTATTGTTTAACAGTGTGATTAATCACGATTAATTAAATAGGTATTATCATGTTTCTACTACCACAGGATTTTGTAAGGTTTAGGGAGTTATTTTAATTATCCACTAGGTATTTCTTTAGACAGCTCTAAAACTAGCCCCATTCCAAAGTAAGAAAAGTAGGAGTGGAACTTCCTCAATGTATTGCAATATATACAACTCCCATAGTATAATACAAGCTCTAAGGCATCTAAAGGATTGCATATATTTATATGCAAATAAATATCAGTAGCACTCCTCATCTTTATGTTATCTTTATATCATAAAGATGAGGAGTACTACTGAGGAGTACCCTATATATATATATATATATATATATATATATATATATATATACTAATTTTTTAAGTTCCTCAATAAATTATATACAGTTTTTGACAAAAATTCAAGGTTATTTTTCAACATTAGAAAAGAAAAAGCGCCAACAGTAAGATGCCTACAAAGTTAGAATCTGAGATCAGATTTCCACATATCCCATCACAGGAATTGGCATAAAAATATAATCTCTGATTTAGAAAAACAGAATAAATTATATTGAGCAGGAATACCATTAACAGCCTGCCCAAAGGCAAGCAAACTTCAGTGTGATTCATAATAAACTACTCATCCATGTCACAACTGTAACAGGAAAATTTAATTTTAGGACTCAACACGATAGAATGAAACAGCAAGGCAATCTTTGGTGTGGTTGGTCAGAAAGCAAGAAAGTGGATATGCCATCTACCAAACAGAAACAAGAAATGGCCTCCTCCATAAACCTGTCAACATGAAATGCATTATTTATGCAGTTCCAGAGCCCAGGCTGACAATAATGCTTTCATATATTTCTTTGAATAAGTCCAAACAACAAGGTTTAGCCCATAACAAACTGCCTGCTGTGAAAAACAAACTACCTCAGAGAAAATATTGTGGTAGATTCAGTCAAAACATTCAATCCCACCAAATCCCAATGGACTGCCAGTTGATCTAATAATTTGTAGACTTCCAAATATCATATGGCTATTTCTTGTAATAAGAGGAACTACCTAATAATGCCTTCAAGTTGTCTCTGCATTACGGTTCTGTATTAAATCAGGACACTGCTGAGAACTATGTGAATCTTTAAAAAGTTTATTACACTCAAGGGGATAGGAGGAGAGAATTGCTTAAATTTGAATCCCATGAGTAGAAATGTTTTTATCAATAATCTTAGAGCAATAATTTGGCTAATGAAAGCCACAATTTGTAATTTAGAGAATATTCTCTGTTACAAAGAAATTGGGGGCTGGGGGCAAGTTTTGGCCATAGCTATAGAAAGTGTTTCAGGTCCCTTGAGTGGGTGTATATGCAGGCTCCAGAAAAAAACACATACATGGTCATTTGAAGTTAATGGGGCTACTCGAATGTTTCAAGTTACACGTGTGCTTCGGTACTTTATGGAATTGGGGCCACAGAAATGAAAGAAAAGGGATTTCTCAGTAACTTTAATCCACTGAATAAAAATTCTATGCAAGGATTCTAAGAGCATTTTAAGAATATTATAAAGCAGATCCTACTGGCATATGGCATAAGAAAGGGGTGTCTGCTTTTCTTCCCATGTTTTTTAGCTTTGATAGTTGAGCCACTTTTAGTAAAGTTTAGATAAGCTACACACCAAAGCTGAAATTCTGGTCCCATTGAAGCTAAATGGGAGTTTTGGCATTGACTTAAATAGGGCCAGGATTTCTCCCAGTTGTCCTGGATACTTCTGTAGTTAACGGTTCATTTTGTGGATGATCTGTTGTTTTACCGCATATCGTCACGGAGAACAGATGTGTTCTGAAAATTCTGAAAGCTTGGATATTTCGGGTAGGGAGAGAAATCAGTGATGATTTGGTGTGTGTTTATTTCAAACTGCTCTGATGAAGAACATGAATATGTTCATGACCTTTTTGAATATGTGGAAATCTGAAACACTTCTGTTTTCATGCGCTTAAGACCATTTGAGTGAAAATTAGACTTTCACTTAGAGAGAGTGCTCTTTTTTTTTTCCTCCAAAGCATGCACCCTTAAGCCTTATTAGTTTAAATTTTGCCCTCATTTGAATTTTGTTTAGGGAAAAATGAGAGGGTTTTTTTGCCTGAAGCATGTGAAGATTTGATTTTTTTTTTCATATTTCAATGCAAAAAAGAGGCACTTTATGAAAAGTGAAACTTATGGGCCATGACATTTTCTGAGATTACATTGCAAATACTTTTTCATAAAATTTCCATTTTGGAGCAGGGAGGGTCACTTCTGCACAACACTAATTGACGCAAAATAGTATCTGAACTAGAGCCTTGACTGATGTAAACTAGCATAGTTCCATTAACGTCAGTTGATATAGCTCCACTGATTTTTGTAGAGCTATGCTGATTTATACCAGCCAAGGATCTGGTTCAGAAGCCCCCAGCACTGGAAGAATCCAAGCAAGAATTGTTACTGAACTTGTGTGACATGTAGGTATTCAATTGAAAGAACTCTAAAGCCAATGTTCATCTTGATCTATGATAAACTGTTAAAACCCCCATCAAAAGTCTTTATAGATGAATGAGGCTACCTCTTACTTTGCTGGGTAGAATAAATGTTATTAAAATGGTTATAGACCAAAATATAATTACCTCTTCCAAAGTCTATGTAACAAAATTCCATATTTTTTTGCCTGTTGGTCTAAGGAGAGCTAGTAATTTTAGCTATGCCAAGCATGATGGGGTCAGACTACGTGTTACAGATCCTAGGGTACATACCAGCACAGCTGCAGTTCTGTGTTCTGTTTAGTGAAGACCAGCTACTATGTAAGCAGAATTATCCGAATTCCAGTTCAGGATCACCTGAGTAACCCCATTGTCTTCATAGTATGAGCTGGTTTTCCTATTCATCAGTCCTGAAAGCAATGAACGTTGCATAGGTGTAACTGAGAGCAGAATCTGAGGAGCATGACGTTAGGCATCTAATTATTTGTGGGTAGGTGCAATTGGAAATTGGGGAGAAAGATGAGAAGGGTGGTGGCATAATATTTCACAGGGCTTGAAAAAAATATTAAGTCCTGCCTGGCTCATTGTTTTGTGAAAGCTTAGCTCTGAAACTCCAGCATTCAGCTGTTTGGTTTCTTTAGACTACAATCTTTTAATGAGTTTCTATTTGCTTAAGGTATTTATATTTCCAATCTTAACCCTGTCTTAAAGTTTGTATGAGGCAGAGACAACCCGTACCTGCCGATAGTGGGAGCGGCAGAGTGAGGGCAGTGGCTTCAGCAGATGTTACTGAGCATGCTCAGTCCATATGAGCATGCTCCGTCCAAGCCAAGCAGCAAATGGGGGGGATGACACCCCCTTTCTCCCTCCCGCCCCCCCCCCCCACACCATCACTTCTAGTTTGAGGATAGCTCCAGATGTAAAGTGAGTAGGCTGGAGTGTTTTGGTGCAAGCTGAAGTTAAGGAAGAATGTTCATATATAGAAGATTGTGGAGATCAGACAGAGTACACACCTGCTTCAAGAGAATTCATTAGAAAGCCTGTGAATAGTGACAGAATACAAGGTTGCTTATATAGTCACTCAAGAGTCTTCACTGATGTAGTTCATTATTCATTGCTATGACTCAGAATACAGAGAATGTGTCTGCGAATGCAGTTTGTGAATGGAGGCAATGCCCCAAAGCAAATTCAGTTCTTTTCCATTTTGCCGGTGTAAATGAAACACAAAATACACCAAACATCCCTATGGGTTCCATGCAAAACATAGCAGTGTTGAGGTTTGACAAATCAACCATTCAAAAGTCCAGGAATGCAGATTTTAAAAATGAAAGCTCAATCTTAACCTGGGCCTCATGTATAATGCATTATGTTGTTCCATAAAAGACCATACAGTTTACCTTTCATGACAAGATATTGCATAAATCTATTTGCATTCCATAAATCTGCATCCAAGTCTCTTTTCCTGTCATCTTCCAGATTCTCACCTTGCGCATCTGCTGTTTTGTGTTCCTTCTCCCTTGTACTCTTCCCCCAAAACCCCCAAAAGAGATTTCAGAGGATCAGATCTCTCCTTTGGGGAATTTGACTATAATGCAATGCTTCGGTCCCGTGTGGTGTCAGAGATGCACAGAGTTGGAGAGGTAACCACCCAGCAGAGTTTATAAATCCTAGATGGCAGCTACATCCTGTGATTCCCACAAATAGCCGGTTTTTCCCCTTTTGTCCCTCAGGCTGCTGCATGTCCAGTAATGCTCCCTTTCTCCAGAGCTATAAAGCACACAGGAATTGTATTTTACATTTTCAACAAAAAAAAGCCTTTCTTTTTAAAATGAGAAGTTTAGATTTTTTTCTCTTGTCCGTTTTGTTAAATTAAAAACTGAAAACTGTTTTCCAAAAAAAAAGAGGGGAGGCGGGGGGATTATTGACTCTTTTCTGACCAGTTGCCATGGTATTCCTGTAGTACTTTCAAATGAAAAATATGCATGTTGGCTGTTTTCATTTTGTGGTATATTTTTGCAGTTATTTCACTAAAACTGAGAGTTATACAATTTCATAATTAACTAACATTGCTGTGTAATTCTCATTTTCCAGGAGAATTCACCATAGAAGAGATTTTCTAAAGTACAGATAGCAGTGAGGTGCCAAACTGCCATTTGTGCCTTTGAAAATCACCCCCGAGCTCTGAAACACCAACTGGAAGATAGAACTATATAATTTAGGTCCAAAAAGTGACACATAGTAGCTGGGGTCTTGACATAAACGCAGCTCCCTTTTCTTTATGCCTTTAAAATATGGTCTTTTAGAGCTGTCTGAAAATGTTCAAAGGGAACAGTTTTCAGCGAGAAAATGCTGATTCTACAGAATCAAAGAGTTCCACAGAAACATGTTGATTCTGCCCAAATTTTTGATGGAAACTCGGCCAACTGGCCAGCCTCCCTACCAACCTGCCTGGTTTTCTGCCAGCCCTCCCTCCCTCATGCAAGCCAGAATGAAATGAAACATTGCCAATCCAGAATTTCCCATGAAATAGAAATTCCCTTGTTTGGACAGCTCTCGTTACATGTTGTCCAGGCCTCCCTCTAGTAACAGGGAAAGCCAGCTGAGTGCTTTTTCTCTCCTCTTTAAATTGTTCAAACTTTTTTCCAAACTGCATGTTTACCATCTGGAAATGATCTGTTTACTGCCTTATTTTATTGCTCTTTCACCCCACACATCTTCCTTGAAGGCACCTCTTATTTGGCAGCTAAATCCACTGAATATGATTCAGTTGAAGCCTTGCCATTATATGAGCTAGAGGTAGCTGCTGACCTCCTGATCAACTTTGCAACCCCTGCTGACTCTACAGGGTGAAGTTGAATGGAACACAACTTGTATATTTTATTTTGTGCTCAGAGCACCGAGTCATTCTCTAGTATGTTCTATGTATGCTATAGGTGAAATTCAACATTGGTAAGTGCAAAGTAATGCACATTGGAAAAAGTAATCCTAACTACACATGTATAATGATGGGTTCTAAATTGGCTGTTACCACTCAAGAAAGAGCTCTTGGAGTCATTGTGGATAGTTCTCTGAAAACATCCATTCAACAAGAACAGCAGTCAAGAAGGCTAACCATGTTGGGAACTATTAGGAAAGGGATAGAAAATAAGACAGAAAGTATCATAATCAGGTCTTCAGTTCTCAAAGATTATTTCCCAGAGCCCTCTCCCCATTCAGGGCTCCAGGCTTTAGCCCTGCCTAGGGGCAGGGGTGTATGCCAGGGCTCGGAGCTAAAGCCCTGTGGCCTGGGCAGAAGCCCCGAGGCCCAGAGCCTCCCCTGGGGCTGAAACCCCAAGCTCCGGAGCCTCCCGTGGGACTGAAAATATTTACCACTGGGCTCTGGCTGAATTTAAGCCCTGATCATAATGCAATCTATAAATCCATGTTGCACCCACACCTTGAATACTGTGTCCAGTTCTGGTTGCACCATCTCGAAAAGGAGATAGTGGAACTGGAAAAGGTTCAGCGAAGAGCAACAAAGATGACCAAAGGTATGGAACCGCTTCTATCTGAGGAGAGATTAAAAAGACTGTGAGTGTTCAGCTTGGAAAAGAGAGGACTAAGGGAGGATATGATAGAGGTCTATAAAATCATGAATGGTGTGGAAAAAGTGGATAGAGAAATGTTATTTATCCTTTCCAACAATACAAAAATGAGCATAACCTGATGAAGTTAATAGGCAACTAGTCTGACACAAGCAAAAGGAAATACCTTTTCTCACAATGCACAATTAGCCTGTGGAATTCATTGCCATGGGACATTGTGATGGCTGAAAGTACAACTGGGTTCAGAAAAGAACGAGATACATTCAAGGTCCATCAATGACTATTAGCCAGGATGGTCAGGGTTGCAACCCCATGCTTGGGACGCTCCTAAACCTTTTACTACCAGAGCCAGGAAGAGAAGATGTGGGAGATTTCTCCAAAATTGCCCTTTTCTGTACACTCCCTCTGAAGCTCTGGTACTGGCTACTGTCTGAGACAGGATACTGGTCTAGATGGACCATTGGTCTGACCCAGTATGGCAGTTCCAATGAGGAAAGAAAATCCATTTCAATTAGATGTGTCTCTAGTTAAGCATGCACTTAACTGTTTTGCTGGATTGGGGCTAGAATGTGCAACCCTTCTGCAGGATCAACCCCTCAAAAAAGAAATTCCAAAGACCGGAGAATCCACTCATTTGTTCTCTCATTTAAACACGCTAGCTTGTAGTCATAAGCAAGGAAAGATGAAATGTATCTTGGCAAACAAATATGTATTAAGTACACTGGCTAGAAATGTTTATACTTCATGAAAAATATATGGAGTATATTAATAGTAGTGCTCAGTTTGTATCGTGAAACGTGAGCTGTGTGTATGCATGTGTGACATTGCAGTGAGAGGCTGGTATCTAGTGCAGGAAGTCCAGGCTGTCCTCCCTTATTATTTTTTTAAAAATATGTGACATTTGGCACACTGATGAATTTCAAAATCAAACAATTTGTTTTAATGAGCTTTGGAGAGAAGTCCTTTCTGGCGGGGATGATTCAACAGCATCCAAAGAGGGTGAATTCCCACAGGCTGGGAAACTGCCCCATCCCTCCATTTCAGGGGGCTCATAGTATTTCCTGGGAGTCCTCTTCAGCACATCACTGCTCCAGCTATGTTATAAACAAGAATGTAAACTCCTTGGTACAGGGCCACTGACTCCTCTTTGTTCTGTGTGGCACGGTGCAGAGTGTCTGGGCCCAATTAGTAATGCCTGAAAATTAAGCATTACAACATCTCTGTTAAGTATGTGAATGATGTCCTAGGGAAACATAACTTATGTTCAGCCGCACACAGGGACACTACACAATAACTCAGGACAGGAAATGATAAAAACCTCATTGAACTGAACCTGAAGGGCATGTTTTGGGAAGCAGATTATAAGATCCCAAATTGGAATTTGGTCAGAGCACGGAGCCTAATGCCTTTACTGTTATGAAAATGGTCATGAGATCCTTAGGCACCACATATGGCCAGGCCCTTGGTTTTTGTCTCAGTTGAAGGCCTCTCAGGTGACTCAGTGCAACAATTTTAAATAAGAAATGTTTTCTTTGCAATGGCCTGGCGATAGGCTCCAAAATGAAATTTAGTGCATTATCAGCATTTCCCTCCTGCTTTTTGGTCTCATTGTATGTTTCTACAGGGGAAGCCCTGACAGAATGATTTAATATTTGTAATTTGAAGGAAATGGGTGTAACCTTACAGCTGTATATTTTTAATAGGTTTGGATTTAAAGAAAGTAGTTTTATTTGGAGAAGAGTACAAAAATAATTGGTGTTTGGCTGCTGATAAACACAGACTACAGTGACTTAAAATTCTTACAGTGCAAGGCAACCCAATGTAAACAAATTGAAATAAAGAATGTAAGTAACTCAAATTCATTCTTTCCATGTGGGGCCAATAACTGGGCTTCTTAACCAAAGAGAATTCAACTAAACGATGAAGGTGCACTTAATCGGTTTATATCACTCCGCTTTACATGTGCCTGGGACTTCAGTCCCACACAAATATTAATCCACAGAGACACATGAAGGTGTGTACGGCACAGACTAACTGGTGATAAGAGCACTTCAAAGTTTCATATCAGATACTTATTGCTGCCAGGATGCGAGTCAAACATCATTTTTAGTAGTCAAAGTGAGATGATGTAATTTTCAAATGTGCTATCCGGCAAATGAAGCTTATTAAAAATGCTATAAAATGACAAAAAAATCAAAACAGCTAATTGGTAAATAGTTAAATCTCAAAGCAGGGTTTTATTAGTTCTTGATGAGTTTAAATGCTCTGCGGGGGTAAAAGCATGGCAATATTAAGGGTATTATATTTACAAGAATGTAAATAGAAGGTGATAAAGAAGTACAGAACATGAGGTTTGGACTGGGGGCATAATCTAGTTTCTAGCTGGTAGCCAGATCCTGCAAAGTGTTGAGTGACTCACAGGAGGTGCTAAATCTCCTTAACTCCCCTTTGACTGCAATGAAAATTGAGACTGCACAGCGCTTCTCAGATTTAGGCCCAAAATTAGGCTAATTGGCAGGCACAATGTACATGCTCTTTTATACTGTGAACCATTTCTTTCTTCTAATACAGATTTCATTGATTTTTCTTGAAACAGGAAAGGGGCTACAGCAGTGTGTGAAAAGGCCTTCAACTCTCATTAAAGTCATTGGGAGTTGGATCAAGGCCCAAATAGACTTATAAATTTATGCACAGATGGATATAAATGAAGCATGTAGGATGGGTATAAGGAATGGGCTTTGTACTAATTCTGCAAAGTGTTTTTAGTAGCAAGTGTGTGGGGGGCTGAATTTTTTCATTGACTAATCACAAATTTTACTAACATTGTGACTATCTGATGACCTTGGAAAAAATTGTTGCAGCTAGTGAGGGGCCAGCTGTCCTGGAAATATTGTAGATTAGCCTTTCTGACTGTGTTTCTATATTCCCACTGCTGATCCAAACCAAAAATGTAAACCAGAATATTTTTTTGAAGCATACAATTTTGTTTGTGATATGTTCAAAGAATGGGTAAAGTTTTCAGCTGCACATTGGGTTGATACCTGTGCATAATTGTGTTAGCATCAAGTTGTGACTCTCTTTGATCAAGGCATCTCAATGCAGAATACTTGCCCTGCAGAATAAATAACAAAAGGTGATGATCCTCTATTAGCACGTTCCATGTCTCTGTCACAAACTATTTCTCTCTTTATAGGCATTTAATATTCTGGTTGGAACTGCTATGTGGAAAAAACCTAGTTGTTTGGAATAAAGCCCTGTTTCTAGCCCAAGAGATTTAAATCCAAATTGTAGTATTATTATTAGACCAACAGCTGAGAATGCTAAATGACTCAAGGGAAATGAGGTCAGCATGGGTCAAAAGGGGTAAAAATATAATATTTTGGGCCAGTTGGTGTGTCAGCTAGTTAAACTAAGGGCAACAATTCCATAACGCAATTCTGAGTGTTGGTGTAAACTGAAGACTTCTTATAGCCAGGATTAATATAAGACTTCAGTCTGCAAGGGTTAAAATAAAAAGTCATGCTTCTTGCAGCCCAGAATCAGTTGTAGGATGGGAGGTAGTAAGGGAACTCATCAACCTTTCAGTACAGTGTCCTCCCCTCCTCCCACCCAGCTCTGGGTTTATAGTCTCATCCTTTAGGGGATCCAAGGCCTGTTGACAAATACTGAAGATTTAATAAACCAAGAGGAGTTTCCGTTTGGGGACTGCTGAGCAGCATGATGGCTTAAGGTGGTACCTTTAGCTGCCCCAGTGAGAATTCTTAACCCAACTTTGCCGCACACTGCAGGATTCCGCTGCACTGTCACACACGGCTACAGAATGTTTTGAATGGTTCACTTTGTTAAAAAACAGTATTCACTTCACCCCTCAGTTCTTGACGTACAATAGAAACTCAGGTTTTTGTCCACATTTTTCTCTTGCAAGGGTGTTTCCAGGTCATACCTACAAATGAAGTAAATTTGCCATTACCCAGCTGTGCCTGGCTTTTCTTTCCCCTACATAAACAATTTGCTACATGCCTTTTAATATGCAAAGCAGACCTCCAAAATGTGCCTTGGCCATAGAATTCAGCAGACTATGATTAAAATTTTTGGTTACTGAAATAGATTAGCCTAAATTTACTACGTGCTGAGTGATTTTTGGGTGCCTGACTCAAAACACCTTATAGAAGTCTGATTTTCAGCAAGTCCTGAGTACCCTCTAAAAATCAAACCCCTTCAAAGTGGGCACTCAAAAGCACGGGTCATTTTTTGAAAATTTAAGTCACCATGTTTAAAAATATATATTTAATCACATATTCACTTGCAACACAGAGCAAAGAGTTGGCCCTTGCCCCAAAGAGCTTGCCTTGGTATTCCAGTAATATAACTAATAATGATCATAGAATCATAGAATATCAGGGTTGGAAGGGACCTCAGGAGGTCATCTAGTCCAACCCCCTGCTCAAAGCAGGACCAATCCCCCACTAAATCATCCCAGCCAGGGCTTTGTCAAGCCTGACCTTAAAAATATCTAAGGAAGGAGATTCCACCACCTCCCTAGGTAACGCATTCCAGTGTTTCACCACCCTCCTAGTGAAAAAGTTTTTCCTAATATCCAACCTAAACCTTCCCCATTGCAACTTGAGACCATTACTCCTTGTTCTGTCATCAGCTACCACTGAGAACAGTCTAGATCCATCCTCTTTGGAACCCCCTTTCAGGTAGTTGAAAGCAGCTATCAAATCCCCCCTCATTCTTTTCTTCCGCAGTCTAAACAATCCCAGTTCCCTCAGCCTCTCCTCATAAGTCATGTGTTCCAGTCCTCTAATCATTTTTGTTGCCCTCCGCTGGACGTTTTCCAATTTTTCCACATCCTTCTTGTAGTGTGGGGCCCAAAACTGGACGCAGTACTCCAGATGAGGCCTCACCAATGTCAAATAGAGAGGAACGATCACGTCCTTCGATCTGCTGGCAATGCCCCTACGTATACATCCCAAAATGCCATTGGCCTTGGCAACAAGGGCACACTGTTGACTCATATCCAGCTTCTCGTCCACTGAAAGCCCTAGGTCCTTTTCTGCAGAACTGCTGCCGAGCCATTCGGTCCCTAGTCTCTAGCGGTGCATGGGGTTCTTCTGTCCTAAGTGCAGGACTCTGCACTTGTCCTTGTTGAACCTCATCAGATTTCTTTTGGCCCAATCCTCCAATTTGTCTAGGTCCCTCTGTATCCTATCCATGCCCTCCAGCGTATCTACTTCTCCTCCCAGTTTAGTGTCATCTACAAACTTGCTGAGGGTGCAATCCATGCCATTCTCCATATCATTAATGAAGATCTTGAACAAAACTGGCCCCAGGATCGACCCTTGGGGCACTCCGCTTGATACCAGCTGCCAACTAGACATGGAGCCATTGATCACTACCCGTTGAGCCTGACAATCTAGCCAGCTTTCTATCCACCTTATAGTCCATTCATCCAGTCCATACTTCTTTAACTTGCTGGCAAGAATACTGTGGGAGACCATGTCAAAAGCTTTGCTAAAGTCAAGGAACAACACATCCATCGCTTTCCCCTCATCCACAGAGCCAGTTATCTCATCATAGAAGGCAATTAGATTAGTCATGACTTGCCCTTGGTGAATCCATGTTGACTGTTCCTGATCCCTTTCCTCTCCTCTAAGTGCTTCAGAATTGATTCCTTGAGGACCTGCTCCATGATTTTTTCCAGGGACTGAGGTGAGGCTGACTGGCCTGTAGTTCCCAGGATCCTCCTTCTTCCCTTTTTTAAAGATGGGCACTACATTAGCCTTTTTCCAGTCGTCCGGGACTTCCCCCGATCTCCATGAGTTTTCAAAGATAATGGCCAATGGCTCTGCAATCACATCCGCCAACTCCTTTAGCACTCTCGGATGCAGCGCATCCGGCCCCATGGACTTGTGCTCGTCCAGCTTTTCTAAATAGTCCCGAACCACTTCTTTCTCCACAGAGGGCTGGTCACCTCCTCCCCATGCTATGCTGCCCAGTGCAGTAGTCTGGGAGCTGACCTTGTTCGTGAAGACAGAGGCAAAAAAAGCATTGAGTACATTAGCTTTTTCCACATCCTCTGTCACTAGGTTGCCTCCCTCATTCAGTAAGGGGCCCACACTTTCCTTGACTTTCTTCTTGTTGCTAACATACCTGAAGAAACCCTTCTTGTTACTCTTAACATCTCTTGCTAGTTGCAACTCCAGGTGTGATTTGGCCTTCCTGATTTCACTCCTGCAAGCCCGAGCAATATTTTTATACTCTTCCCTGGTCATTTGTCCGATCTTCCACTTCTTGTAAGCTTCTTTTTTGTGTTCAAGATCAACAAGGATTTCACTGTTAAGCCAAGCTGGTCGCCTGCCATATTTACTATTCTTTCTACTCATCGGCATGGTTTGTCCCTGTAATCTCAATAAAGATTCTTTAAAATACAGCCAGCTCTCCTGGACTCTGCAGTCACTGTTAGAAAGCATGCACACAACCTGCTGGAACACTTCTTCCTTTCAAAATTAAGTTGGATTTAATTGACCTGTGTGATCCATCAGGTAAAATTCCCATTTCCTGGGCTAGTTCCTGTGATCCTCCCTCAGTTCTGAAACATATCCACATGGACTTCAAAGGAGTGTCTTAGTTCAGGATTTGACCCCATAAATGTTAGTAGTAATTCTCTGATAGACAAAGAGAATTAACATACAAAATGGGATGCCTTTCAAATTTGATGTTGGTCATTGCATTTCAAAGATGAGACTTGTCTGATCCTTCTACTTAGTTTTAATTCTGGTAGACAGAATGCTAGTCCTGTAATTACATTGCTTACTTGTGTTGGCCTAAAAAGTCAAGTTCTGTCATGTTCTACTGATGTAGCTGTTGCATTGAGGCTCAGCAAGCTGCTGCTGGTCTCATGTCCACCATCATTGGTTCTTTACTGGGAATTCAGTTCCATAGGGTTCGGTTCCCTCGGGGCACTATTAAATATGACATTGTGCCTCCTCAGTGCTGACATAACTGAGCAGCATACCAAGGTACAAGAAGGAGAGATGTTAATCCATCAGGAAAAAGTGTGTGCTTCATATCCTATGCGAAAGGATCCGAAGAAAGAATCCTTTGGGCCTTGTAAGATATGAAACCATTGATGAAGAGTGCCTGTAGACTCTGTAAGGCATACAGCAAAGACCTTGGCTCTGCCCCCATGGGCAGGTATGGAGATGTTCTCGTGTCCTAGAGCTGGGCTCCCTCTGTCTCACCTTTGTAGGTGTGCAAAAGAGATGCCGTGGATGCATGTGCAGGGGAGGTACTAAACTCCTTAAAATTCAGTCAGGTCAAGTGAGAGCTTTACAAACCATTGCTTTACCTTCTCCGGTCACCATGGAACACATGAAAGGACTGAGTAAGGACTTATGTGGTCTCTGATTGTGTATAAGACTGTAGCAAATATGGTATGACTTTATATTGTATTTGGAAAAAAGTTTTGGCTATGTAACTAAAGACTTTGTTGTGATGCTGTGCCAACTAACCTCTGGCACGTGAGGCTCTAAATTGTGGCCTTCAGGAGCAACTGTTTTAAAGAAGAAAGATGTATCTGATTATGAATTGCAAATGTGTTTCCTGAGCTGATCCCTGTGCCTTTAAGTAGAGGTGAGTGAAGCATCTGAATCACCCCCAACACTACAGGAAGGCGGTGGTATTGGGTTGCTGCCTCACCAGCTGACTCCCACTGCTTCCTCCGCAGCTCCCCTGCTGGCTGCCTGCAACAACAGAAGCTGTTGGGTAGAACTGGCCGGGAACTAGAATTTCTGTTCTGTGGAAAATTCCAACGTTTAAAACCGATTGTTTGCATTTGGAAATGAGAAGCTGAAATTTTGAAATTTCCTGTGTAATGAAAATTCCAAAAAACAGAATCATCTAAAGGTTTTGTTTTGGTAGTTAATTTCAGTTAATTTAGTTTTTACTTTTATTTTATTTAATATGATGTTTACAATTATATAATATGTCAAAACTAAATGCATTGAAAAGAGAGTGTTGAAACAAAATGTTTCACCCTATACCCATTGAAAAGTGTCAAAATTGACACAGCCACAAAACATTTTGATTCTGATTAAACTTTATTTTTCAAAGGAAAACTGTTTTGTCGAAAACCTTTTGGCCACCTTTTCTGTTGGGCATTGAGCATTTTTGAAAATCTGACCATGCGGGTAGGACTGAGCCCCTTGTGCTCAGTGAGTATCTGATTCTGATCTTGCAGACATTGAGTTACCCGTGATTTATGCTGATGTGAAATCAGAAAATGGCCCAGAGAGCCTTCTCCGGAAGAAGAGAAGGGGAGGGGAAGGTTTAGCTCTCAAATTGAAAACCCGGAGTTGTGTACTTTTCTTCCCTGTGATCATGTGAAACTATTAAAACATACAGCCTGTAATAAAAGGAAACTAGTCCTAAATCTTGCCATTTTTTCTCATATGTTTAATAATGTGTTCACAACTGTGCAAGTTTGAACCACTGACACTGTTCACCCACCTTTTGCCTATTCCTGCTGGTCTCAGTCTTTTCCTATGTTGCAGCAGCTATGGCCTTTGAAGTGAATGGCACCCTAGTAGGAAGAGTTCGAGAGGCAGTAAAACTGAAACGTGTTCTAAGACTCATCTTTAAATACAAAATTGCACTGCTGCAGAAATACGTGGCCTGCTGATGCTTTTCCCATCCAGTACTTCCTTGTGTCCTTCCCTTCAGACCCCCCCCTAGGATTAGTTAATCTTCTTATACAGCCAAAATAGTAGTGCAGTATCCTTGAAACATATGGCTTAAATGTGCTACTTTAAACTACCATTCATACTACTTGGGAACATAGAACCTCATGCAAAGCCTTTTGAAACTAAAAGGAGTCTTTCCATTGATTTCAATAGGCTTTGGTTCAGGACCATACTTAGGCTTTCTCTTCATTGGGTAAAAGGTGTGTATTTACGTTGATATAGCTATCTCAATGTAAAATCCTAGTGGAGACAAGGCACAGGTAGGTTTTTACTGCAATGTAGCTAGTCTAGGTCAGTCGTATGCCTCTGACCTGCGGCTCTCCTTGACTAACTACATCAACGTGAAGACTGCAATGCCGTGTCTTCCCCCTGGCATTTTGTAGCAAGAGAGACATCTCAGTGTAAAAACACAACATATCCTTAATTGACCATTATTTCCATGCATTAATCTGATACTCATGAAAAGTGCTTTGCAACAAAATTCATCTAGTCACAGAAAATATGAAAGAGGTTAACATGACTGTATTAATCTTCCTACCTTTGAATGCGTAGCAAAATTTTTAAAAAATTGTTTGCATATTTAATATTTTAATATGTGAGAAAGATTCTGATGAGTAATTTGGATCCCAAATGTAGGGCAGTTGAGCCCCCCTTAATCACATTGAGTAGCATTTTATTCCATGAATAGTACCACTGGTTTCAATGGAGCTACTTGTGGAGTAAAATTCTACACAAAGACTTTGTCCCTATGCCTGGATTTCTTTTTCAAAAAATATTTCACTGAACCTACTATCAATAGAAATGTTTCAATGATTTTTATTTACATTTTGACAATAGCATTTTTTTGCTTAGATTTAAACCTGTCCCTGAAATATTTGTAATTTCTGCAATTCTCAAACACTGCAATGTTAGGCTAGAATATGAGAACCAGAAAGTGAAATTGCCTAAAAACTTATTTATTTGTAATTGTGATAACACAAGGGAGCCTGAGACACAAACCAGCTGTGCTAGGTGCCATACAAACACCAGACCTCATTTAAATTGGGTCATCAAGGCATCTACACCCAAGATGCTTAGAGCTGGGCTGATAGCGAGGAGACGGCAGGGTTCTGGAGGCTGAAGCTATTGTGGACATATATATAGGTGGCATTGATTTGCAGTAAATGTCTGTGATACTACATGTTTGTAGATAGATCTCTCTGGTTAATACAAGGAGGGAAGGGAGCCCTCCCTGGAACAATTTGAAAGGAATTCTATGAAGACTTTTCAGAGTTTTTCTTCCCCTCTGAAACTTTTTCTGTACAGTTTGGGTGGAGGAGGGGTTGATCTGGCCCATTGTATTTATAACTTAAATGTGTCACTTGAACGTATATATTTTTGTCGCATTCATTTCACATTTAAATAAAATGTTAGCATACATTATTTACTCTTGCTTTCCCCTATAGGCCTTAGCTGCAATAGACCAAGGTAGTGATCTTTGGAAGGGTTTAATCTAGAACTAATGTTCCTCTAGAACAGTGGTTCTCAAAGCTGGTCTGCCACTTGTTCAGGGAAAGCCCATGGCGGGCCGGGCCTGTTTGTTTACCTACCGCGACCGCAGGTTCGGCCGATCACGGCTCCCACTGGCCGTGGTTTGCTGATCCAGGCCAATGGGGGCTGCGGGAAGCGCAGCCAGCACATCCCTCGGCCCGCGCCGCTTCCCACAGCCCTCATTGGCCTGGAGCGGCAAACTGCGGCCAGTGGGAGCCGCGATCAGCCGAACCTGTGGACACGGCAGGTAAACAAACCAGTCCAGTCCGCCAGGGGCTTTCCCTGAACAAGCAGTGGACCGGCTTTGAGAACCACTGCTCTAGAATATTGAAATTTCAATAAGACTGTACCAGATATTTGGAACATGAAGTGTCTTTGGCTCCAATTTTTCCCTTATGTTACTCAACAATGAAACTGCTAAAATATGTGTAGTATTTTATATTTTTTAATGTAATTAATATTTAGTAAATGCAGGTGAAAACCTGTTGAATAGGTTACCCTTGTGGAGCACTATCCTTATTATTTGTATTGAAATAACACATAGGAGCCCGGTCAAACACCAGGATCCCATTGTGCTTTGTAAGACTGCTTCAGAATACACCCAAGCATATTGAATATAATTTTTCTCCACGTTGATTAGAAGATCAGCTCAGTTAGAAAGCCAGATTTTTTGGTCCCTTGAGAAGTCACTTAAGACAAATGTTACTTTATAACAATAACATGTAATGTTTATTCTATTTGTGTGCCACACGTCATGGCAGATAATGCAAAATGCATGTTCTACTTGTTTCATGAATAAATATAGGTCCCAGCTCTGCTTTCATTTATGCTGAATATTTCCAGCTAGGTGTTGGTGTATTTATTTAGATGGAGTAAAGGGCCCAAAGATCCAAAGGTGTTACCATGACCCTGAAACTGTCCAACATTAAACGGTTTTAAACAAGGTTTGGTATTCAGAGATCTTAGCCTGTTTTGGCAAACACTATAAAATCCATGCCCAAGTTTAGAAATATATTGACAGAAAAACACAAAAGGCAAAGAGTCTAAATGAGGTGAAGAGCACTGAAACTGATCATTTATGCAAAACAAATTTAATCAAAACCTATTAGAGTCCGTCTTTAGAGACAGTGAATATTGGTTAAAATTTATTTTTCAGTCAAACAGTTTTTCTCAATGGGAAAGAAAGGGGTTTGTTCTGTTGTTCAGTTCTGAGTTGGGACTTTCCTGCTTTAGACAAAACAGACAGATGCGGAAGGAAGGAAGAGCTAGGATTTTGTTGATGTTTTCAAGATAAAGGGTGGCTGGTCAGTCACAGATGGATACCTTGGGCTGGAGATCAGCCATGACAGCAGTTGCTCTGTGTGACATTACCCAGTGTACAATCTGGACTGTTGAACAGCTGTGTTCCCTCAATTCTCCAACCTGGGGTGCCTTTTACTCTGCTTTGCTATGATAGCAACCACTCCTGGTCTGCTCACATACGAACTCCAGCATGTAAATTGCTCCCAGCTGTATTATATGATCACTACGGCCAGCCACTCCTGAATTACACTGCAGAACAACATCAGCAATTCTCAGTCCCAAACTTTCCCCCCAAAATATGTGTCTTATACTGCCCAGCACTCTCCTGGACAATACAAGCTCATATAAAGTCTGTCATTTCATTACTAGAAAATGATAGGCACAAATCCTGTTATCTCAAATGCAGTTTCCCAAATACTTCAATCCAAACACATTGGTTTAGATGAAACAATAATATGAGTTTATTAACTACAGAAAGGTAGATTTTAAGTGATTACAAGTAATGAGGCATAAAAGTCAGAATTGGTTACAAAGAATTAAAAAGTCAAAACACAACTAATATCTGACTTAACAAGTTAAATGAATATAAAGCAATAGGTTTCTCTCACCACATGGTTTAGCAGTGTTGCTGGCTGGAATTCTTTCAGACAGGACCCCTCGTCCCATTCTTCAGGTGGTGCTGACGCCATGAGCAGAGAGAAATGGAGCAGTATTTTGGGACATCTGTTCCCCTTTCTTATAGTTCTCTTTTCCTGTGCAAAAATCATCTCCAGCTGGGTTCAGGAGGCAGAAAGTCTGACAGAACAGGAACCTCAAGCTGTTCCTTTGTCAACTCACTCGCACCCTCTTTCCTGCCAAAGAATGGCCGCTTAACCAGGTGATAGTCCATTTGATTTTGTTGACACCTGTCTGAGGCATCAGTTTGCATTATTATCTCTGAGGAACAGGTCTGTGGGTGTTCCCCAGAATTGTGAAGTGTCTCAGTAATCCTATGTAGTAGAAACTTATAACTTTACATATAATGTTGCCACACATATTTTAACAGGATAATAATGTTCAGCAAACTATGACTTTTCAAATCATACCTCACAAGGCATACTTTGCAGAAAATTTATCATAATTCTCTAAGGGGGTGAACATGAGGATACAGACTGTCACACTCTGGACCCTGGCTCACTTGCCTGGTCAGAAAAATCATTTGGTTGGTCTGGTCAGGTCCCTCTTCTTCACTGGTCCTTCTCAGGCCAGGCGGAGCTGAATGAGCCATCTCAGCTCACCATGCTGGTCATGCAGTACAACTGATTGCAGGAGCAGGTGGAAAGCCGAGAGAGAGAAGACAGAAGGAAGATGGGCATGGGGAGGGACAGAAAAAAAGCCCATGAGGGAAGGCAAGACACAGCAGGATCTCACATATGTTCTGTTGGGGTCCTCTCTGGTGCAGCAATGATGGTCAAGCACCCCATCAGAGTATCAAGGTGTCTGCGTGTCATGGCAACAATCCTTATGCCGCAGCTGCAGTGATGGTAGAAAGTTCCCCTTTTTCTCCCCCGAAGTCTTTTTTTTTTTTAAGGACTTCAAAAAGGTGAAGGTTGGAATAATGCCTCTCATTTTTTGTCCACCAATTAGGCTTAATTTCTGCCACATCAACTTTGGTTTATTGATTTCCGATCCTCTTCTCCTCTTGTTCACCAGTCGTAATCTTAACGCAGTCCTTGAGTGGTGTCAGCTGACCCTTTCTGTTTAAACTAATTCAGTCTTTCTGTCTCCTCCTCGCAGCTTTTCTTAAACAGTGTTATATAACAGATCATTGTGACAATTGCTCACTTTTTGCCAATTAGGCTAACAATTAAAGTAGGCCTGCTAGGCTCAATTTATTACAACAGTGAATATATTATCCAAATTTGCTCTTATTGTTGCAATCTTAGAAAGTTCAGTGGAGTTGCATTAGTGTAACTAAGGTCAGGTTTTGATCCCCATTCTCTCCTCAGATCCTCTAAAGATGCTCAATACAGTTCAATTTACATTACAAATGCAGCCCCAAATCTCTCATTTCTACTCTATTGCTAAAATTTTATGTATCTATTGCCATTGCTTATTCCTTTAAAACTTCAGTGTTCCTGGACAGGAAACCACATGTCTGCCAGGCCTGTAGCTTCTCTGATTTGTGTATGAATCACTGGAGAGACTAAGCAGTTTGGAGGAGGAGGAGTGACAAAGTCAGACCGTATGGTCTCAGTGTGGGGTGTGTCTGTCTGTCTGCACATGAGAAAAATACTATGGGATTTTTTTTGTTCAGATGTTTCAGTTGGGGATACTATTAGAGTCCTTGTTTTAGACTCTTGGTAATCACGGAAAGGAAGTTAAAATAAGTCTGTGAGTTTTAAGGTTGGCAACTAGCATGTGGCTATCCCTGGGATAGCAGGTAGCCTACGCTTTCTTCTGAAGCTCAGGGAGAGTACTTAATGTACTTAACCTGGGTGCCATTAAAGAATATGCCCTGGTTGCACTGGGCCAGATGCTTGTTTATACTATGGTCCCTTTTACATCACTCTGTCAGTGTAAAGAACCCTTGGTATAAATGAGAATCTGGCCCTCTGTCATACCCACTTTTGTTGTTGTTTAATTCTTTACAATTTTTAAAATGAATATAGTTCATGTGAAGTGCATTCAGTGCTTGTGAGTTTCTGCAAACACTGAGTAGACCCAGTCTGTTGAATGAGAGAGTGACTCAAGCTGCGATCTCAGAATATGGATGTATATTAAAGATTAGTGGACAAATTCTCCAGTGACTTACCACCCTGTAAACCCACTGAAGTCAGTGGATTCTAAACAGGGTGTAAACTAGTACTGATTTTTATTTTTATTTTATTTTGATCTAGGAATCAATGGGAAGGGTCTTCTAAATTACAGTATAACTTTTACAGCAGAAAGTTCCAAGCTGTGGTTCAGAGATTTGATAGTTCACATGGTACTGGTTCCTTCTTTTTTCTAATAGCTAAACTACAATGGCAGATGCTGGGAAAATATTTTATCTATTTTAATGTTAATTTTCCATGTGAACTTTTGTCATAGTTGCCACATTAATGTTATGTGACCATGAATTACAGAGTGAGGAGGGATGGGAGAGAATATTGTCAGTGCAGTTGTGAATGGTAGGGAGGTATCCATGTCTATGAAGATGTCCACTGTAGGAAAAGTTGGGAATCCTCTGTTGCAGAGAAACCAAGCCAAGCAACGTTTTAGCTGGTCTGGAGGCACTGACAGGGCAAAGGGAAAATTCTTCTTGTGCTGTGCTGGGTCACCTCTACTGGCTCTACAGAGACTTCCCTATGTAAATCCTGGAGTAGGGGGAATACTCTTGTATTAATATTGATATCAAAGGCCTAAGAGTTAAAGGTGTTTATAAACTCAGTTCAACATTAAACAGTGATAGATAGGTAGGGGGTTATTTTCTAGAGAGACTGTGGAATGACTCAGTTAATTGGCAAACACCCAATTCATACAAGCAGAAAGTTCATTGATTAAACACACCCAAAGAACAAGGAATTAAAAATAAGTACTTATATTGAAACTGTAGCTGAATAATCACGAAAACCAAATTTAGTCAGATGCTATCAAAGTCACTCTTCTTTTGGAATTAAAATATCAGAGTTCTCTAATTTTCATTAATAACGTTTCTTTGATTAAAAGGAAATGGTTAATTTTACTCTAAGCCCTGATGTGCCCAGAGCATTCACTTATCTTGTTTTTAACAAAGGTGGAGGAGAGGTAGAGGACACAAGGTGGAGGAGAGAGAGGATAGAAAAGATAGGTGAAACACGGCTTTTGCTGATGTTTTGGAACACAGGACTGCTGGTTAGTTACAAGTGGATGCTTTGGCCAACAAGTACACCATGACACCTGCTTAGACCCTGGTTTGTGTTCTGGTCAGAAACCTCTGTTTGGATCCTTTCTGCTTAGGCAAGGCAGGCTTGGATGAATGCAGTATAGTTGATTTCAGGATTCAATGAAAAGCTGTGGGAATAAGAGATAGGATAGGAGGAAAGAGGAAGGGCAGAAAGCAATGCAACAAGGGAAGGGAAAACTATATAGGATCTTATAAGTCTCTGCCATGCAGACAATTAGATAGCCCCACTGATGATTTGTTGGCATGATAATGTGATGACTTTCAGCACTGACAGGTGTTCCTTAAACAAGAGCAAGACCAGCCAGCCTTCCTCTCAGGAAGAAAGTCCCTTCACCGTGTCTGCTCCTGCTGCCTCGAGGTTGAGGAAGCTGAGATGGGTTGCAAAGCTAGCAGGTGAGGGGATGAGCTGCGGAGAGGTTGATTCTTCTTTTTTTTTCCTCCCAAAGTGTCTTTTTAAGAACCCCAAAAAGGAGTAAAAGTGTTTAGCATATTTTATCCTCATTATTTTGTCTACCAATTAAATCCATTTCCATTAAGGCCAAATTTGGCATGGGTAAATTTGTTTCCACGTTTTCTTGTTTACCAAGTATGACCCTCACCATAGTCTTTAACTTATATCAGTAGGCCATTTTTGTTTGGACTAATTCCATTTTTCTGTCTGGTTTCTTATACCTGTTCATAACATTTATTTATTAAAAATAACGTATATTCCATGTTAATTCTCAGGCAGGCAAAAAGTCATAAGTTATTGTAACATCTTATGAACTTTCACATATTTTCACTGTTACTTAGGGTAAAATTTTAGGTCCAAAAATCACAACAGATCTTTGGCTTATTCTGCCAGGGCATAGGCAACACTGGGGAGGGTGCTATAACTTCAATTGTTAGATGGATCCCCAGCATGGTTTGGGGGGGGGGGGGGGACACAATTATCTCAGTAGCAGGAAGGTTACTTCAAGCTGTCCTTGTGTTCCCTCTCCCACCCCTTGTTTTGGAGGTGCAGCACAGAATCTGACCCAGAGTCTATGACAGTCATCTGTTACATGTACAAAGTAAATGTACTTACACACAACACTACAGATTAAAGGCCATATCCCCAGCTGGTCTGAATCCATTTGGCACCGCTGGCAGATCTTCACCAATACACGTGGCAGATCTGACTCTTTGGCCACATCACCAGAGTAACATGAAGTCAATGTGAATACACAGATGGTGGCTGCCAGCACCAGGAATTGAACCAGGAATTTCTGGAGGGGAAAACATGAGTCTCTACAGTCTGAGCTAAAAAGCTGGGCTCTCTAACTAGGGCTGTAACAGACTTGCATTCCCTGTGGATCAGGCACAGAGGGGGCATGTAACACATCAGTGAGTTACACAGGTATGTTAATATGAGCAGAACTGGTCACACTATGTAGTCATCATGGAGAAAGCAATTGTAGTTTTGTACTATTATTTTTGTCAAAATGACCTATAGTCCATGGGTTTTCTTCATTTGCCTGTTACTATAATGAACACCATCATTGGAGCATCAGACTGGGACAAGAGGACGGATTGAGTTCTCTTCAAGAGAATTCCCTTTGATCTGAGCTAGAAATACCAAACCTAACATTGCTGACCTGAATTTTAAACCTTCATTCCTGAAGTATTTGAGTCTTGTGTAATTCTACTGCAACTTTATTGCAAGTTCAGTACTACCATATCTTTTGCTTATATTACACCTTTACATTAACAACTGTTAACAATGTATTTATTTTCTACAGGCATTGGTATTGCTTTAATGCACCAAAAGGTGGAGACTGCAAACTGAGAGAATATAAGTGATGGTGACTCCATCCATCACATTTATGTTTATCGAAAAAATACAATTAAATTTGTATTTAAAATGTTATATTTGCGATTTGGCATCTGGCCTTTAATGGGCCACTTAGTTACATAAAAACATAAGAACCGCCATACTGGCTTAGACCAATGGTTCATCTAGCCCAGTATCCTGTCTTCTCATGGTGGCCACATCCAGGTGCTTCAGAGGGAATAAACAGAGCAGGCAATCATTGAGTGCTCCATCCCTTGTCATCCACTCCCAGCTTCTGGCAATCAGAGGCTAGGGACGCTCATAGCAAGCAGTTGCATCCCTGACCATCTTGCCTAATAGTCATTGATGGACCTATCCTCCATGAACTTATCTAATTCTTTTTTGAACCCTGTTATAGTTTTGGCCTTCACAACATTCCCTGACAATGAGTTCCATAGATTGACTGTGTGCTGTGTTAAGAAGTACTTCCTTATGTATGTTTTAAACCTGCTGCCTATTAATTTTATTGTGGCCCCTGATTTTTGTGTTTTGTAATTAGAAGCCTGAATAGCTCGAAGGTCTTTAGATGAAAGGTATATATGCATATTAAAATGGGGTATGTTTGATTATAACTTTTCCCCGGATGCCTTTGTAATTCAGTTATTGTTTTAGGCCCTAATCCAGAAGAGGCTTGCACATGTGTTTAACTTCACCCGTTGTGAGTGGTCCCATTGAAGTCTAAAAAATATTCAGTGAAATATTTTCAACCAGCTTTAATCATATTTTGAACTTTAAAAAATAAATGGAATTTCTGCTCTTTAAAGTTTGAAAGCAGATGCATTAAAATCAGTGACCCTCTCCCATGGCAGGAAGCTGTATCCAAATTTGAATAAAATTGAAAAAAAAGATATCAAAAATAACAATTCATGCTATTATCTTCACAGGGGTTGATTTATTATAAATACAGAAATTTAGGTAATGGTTGGTATAGTGTCATTATTTGCTTGCTTTCAGATTTCAGTGAACAAGAATGCCACTCATTCATTGAAGAACCTGACCCTTGCCACAAAAAAAAATCTTGTTTTGCCACAGGTGAAACAGACTTCTTTTATTCAGTGCTACTTCCACATATAAGATAAAAATCTTTTTAAACTTCATCATTCCCCTCCTGCCACTTTCCACTGGGAATAGCAACCCTTCAGTTGTCTTCTTTCTGCATCTTAGTGCTTTGCATAAATCAAAGGCAATGACAGGGTCCAATGACGTTGATATTTCTTTCTAGTTATTTATAACAGGCATTCAGTCCTCCCTTTCCCTTTATATGTGTGCGTGTGCACATACACAAAGGTTTGGCCTCACAGGTACCAACTTTCCAAAGTGCCGGGGGCTGCCCGACCCCCGGCTCTGGCCCAGACCCCACCTCCACTCCACTCCTTCCCCCAAGGTTCCACCCCCGCCCTGCCTCTTCCTGCCCTCTCTTCATTTCCTGCCCTCAAGCACACCATGTCCTCACTCCTTCCCCATCACCCCCAGCCTCCTGCATGCTGCAAAACAGATGATCGCGGCGGGCAGGAGATGTGGGGTGGTGGTGGTGGGAGCGAATACAGCACCCACCACTTTTTCCCTGGGGGTGCTCCAGCCCTGGAACACCGATGGAGTAGGTGCCTATGTTTGGCCTGATTTTTCACTGGGCCTTTACCTGATTTCCACTTGTGCTTATGCAATTTCTGCACTTCTACCTACACGTGTAGGTGATGGTCTGTATTAACCACATACCCAAGGGTGAGGCACAAAACATGCAAACAACCACAATTAGAGGTTGTCTTTTGAAAGTTGACCTGTTTGCGCCCCAGACCTTAGAGAACCTGGAATCTACACACTGAAGGCCCACTCCTGCCTGTCAAGATAATGGAAGTTGTACATTGGCCCTCAGATGCCTGGGCACTACTACACTCCAGTTTGTCCTATGATTAGAATCACAAGAACAATGCAACTTATTTGTGTGTGTATTTAATACAGTCCAGAACATGTAGAGTGCAGTCTTTCTGTATAGCTCTTGTTATTTGACTGATGGTTGATATACCTTTAGCAGAAACTCTTTCCAAAAACCACATGCAGCATCTGAGCACAGCTCTCCTGAGTAAATAAATTTAAAAAGGCAGGTGGAGGGAGAAACAGCTCCCACTTGTACTGTGGTCTTCCTTAGGAACACATTGCTCTTTGCTATTAGCCTCACACATGCCAGGCATTAAATAATTGTTATTAATTGCAACCCATAGGCGTCTCATTCCACCTCCAGGTGGCTTTGGCCTCCATTCCTCCAAAACAGACTTACTTCCTTTCCGAGTGAGGTCAGGCTTAAGGGTGCCTGGGATGCTGGGCAGCTTTCCCCCCATCTGTTTTCCATGAAGATGCACTGGTTCACACTTTTCCTCTGTCCAGGATTCTCAATATTATTATTCCATGCTACTTTAATTCCCAAATCAAGGCTTGATGAAACTAGCTGCAATGGTTGTTATAGGTACCACATTTGTTTTGCTGGTGGAGCTCATCATATCCATGCTGGTGCTGCCATTCTATGCTGCTGTTTTTAGCATGGGAACTCAAGCAGAGCAAGTCTGTGTCTGTCTACCTGTTTTGGGAAGCATGCTCCCAGTCCCAGCTGCACTGTAAACAATACCCAGTGAGGATACATGAGTGTAGCAGAAAGCAGTACTTGGCCTACTAGCTACTGTGGGAGAAAACCTTCTTAGATACTTTGAGTGATTTTTCTGTATGAACATACAGATGAGGAACAGATCTGTATTGCGCAATGTTGTTACTAGATATGTCAGATCTGATTTTGCTCTCTGTTTATGCTGTTGTAAGTCTTCTGTAGCACCTCTGAAGTCACAGAATTTTCTCTGGACTTATGCCAGACTTCAGAAAATTACAACAGTTAATGTCATTAATCACCCACTTACCTACTTGTCATTCAGCACTGGGCACATGCGTTCCCATTACCTCAAATGTATTTTAATAATGTCCAAGTTAAGTAGCAGTCATTACAATTCACTGTCATTAAGTTAAACTGATTCCTTTTAGGAGACACCCTTACGAAGTGGCCATCCCTACTAAGCTGAGTTTATCCTGTCTTCTTGCAGTGTACATACTGTTATACTCCTGTCAGAGAGATTCTGTCTCATCAAGAGCTCATACGCAGTATCTGATAATGTGTGCATGTGGTTTGTTAGGGGACATACAGGCGTGTAAACAGAAGTGTGAGTCTCCAAACCCTCCCAAGATTAGAAGAAGGCAAAGAATTGATGGTGCTACTCTTGACTGGGACATTGAGGAGGGAGCACGTACCACCCTTCAGGAGATGTATTTCCAGTTGTTTCTGCTCACCCAGTTTAGCAACTGTTTTGTTCTTCCATGCTTTACCTTGAGGGAAGGGAGTGTTCAGAATTTAGTTCATCTCTTGGGACTGCCTTCTGCTCTCAACAATGCTCTTTCACTGAGGGATACGTTAATTAAAGTTTCAGTAAGTATTCCTAAAGAGTAATAAAAATGTTGATAAGCCTTCAAGCAAAGTTCACATGCTACAAAACCGTGTGACTTCATAAGAGGAAAAAAAGCTAACGCTTTTGCAAACATTTTTGTAGTTCTACAGGACTTCATGCTGCCCTACTTCTGTGCTAAAGTTTTGCCTGACAGCCACAAAAGTGAAGATATGTTCCTGTAGTAATGCTTGTCACAGCACCTAAGCCCCAACTTGGAAGGTGTCGTGGGGCAAGTACGCCCCGTCCCCTCTTGGGGTGAGGTGCGGTAATTACTTCCCTGCAGTCACATCCTTATGACCAGACTTTGTCTTGGGGTGATTGAAAAAGTCAATATAGCCACTCTCCTCTCAAGGATGTATGGCCCAATGGCCAGGGTCAGTTACGGTGGCCCTTCTTTTCAGGTCATCATGGCCTAGAAGCCAGAGTCAATATCACAGCCTCCAGACACGGGTCAGTGTAGCCTAGCAGCCAGTACTCAAGGGGCCACCACCAGGTGGGGGGTGGCGGCCTGGGTAGGGGGCCCCAGGCCCTCCTGACTCCACCGGGCCTCAACCCAGGGCCCTAACAGTGGCGGAGTGGTCCGCCACTGGGTCAGCGGGGAATCCTACCGAAACACACTGACCTCACTTGGGTGGGAGATACCACTCGCTCACCCTCCCTGGGTCACTTCCTACCATGTTTCCCAAAGCTGCAGTCTATTGGGTATCGGGGTGTCCAGGATCCTCAGTGTGGATGATTCCCTGGGACTCTGCTGGCCACAGACCTCCAGTCTGACTCTCAGGATCTCTGCTGGGACGGCTCTTCAGCTAGAGCCTCTGTCCAAGGTTCTTCCCCTCCGGCAGCCAGCCCTGTCTGAACTGAGCTTCTCCCTTTTATACCTAGTCTCCAGCTGGAGCATGCCCAGCAGGGTCACGTGGGCATGGCCTCCTCAGCCCAGAAAGTGGCATTAACCCTCGCAGTACCAGTGTGGGGCAAGTGCGCCCCATCACAGAAGGTAATATGATTTCCTCTAAAAACCAGTGCCCATTCATATGCACAGTTCCATCTGCAGACAGACAAATAAAGGGAAGATGACAGAAAGTATTGTCTACTCTTTTTCTATCATGAACTAGAGTGACCAAACATAATGCTCCTGATTTGCCCATAATAATGTTCTAAGTGTGCAGCACAATCACTTTGTGCTGTGATTGCTTCAGAGTTCTTTATGCTAAGCAGACTCCTGTGGTGTCAATACTTGTAGAAGATTTCAAGAAACACCTGAGTGTTATAGGATATAGGTAATTCAGTAGATGGCATTCTTCACTCTGAAACAGAACCAAAACTCCATACTGTACTGGGGGTATGTTTCTTCTGGCTCTGTCTTCTTACATATGACATACATATGAGGTTCTGATCACTTTTGGTCTTTCAAGATCCCATTCTAATTTTTTAGTGGTAGAGGTACTAACTCTGGGGAACATGGCCAAATTCCAACTCAGGTGTTTATGTTCTGCAATCCAAAATTCCACCTATAATTGCAACTGCATACAAGTGTCTTTTTTTTTTTTTTTACTTCCTGTCCTATTGGGTAGTGTAACTGTTTGCTGTTAAATAGTTGCTGTTTTTCATCCCAGAGTTGGCTGCATTTCAGTGGCGCTCCTTATGTAGAGTCTGTATAATTGTTTGAGAGGCAATTTGGGAACTTCAGGGATAAGAGGTGCTATGTTCAGTAGACATAAGCGATTAGTAAGGTAGTTCATAAGGAACCTTGAACCAGTGGCAATTGGGCATGAGGTCTAGGTTTACTATATCTTATGATTTTTATGGAAAGAACATTTGCCAACATAGAACTACATCAACTTCTACTGCCAGGCAGCCAACATCTCTGCACCATAATCAAAAGCTCTCTGCTTCCATCACTGGGATTCTCCACTTACAATTGATGATTTCATGGAAGACCTGTAGGCCTCTTTCCCCAGGTCTGGATGTCTCACTCCCCAGAATCTTATGGCTACTTCCTTCACCTTATGCCTTTGGTAGGTGGACATCAGGCAGGGAAAGTGTCCCACTAAATCTCAAGGGTATTTTGTCTACCACAAAGTAACCATAAACCCTGTACACCGAGTACAGGTTTCTTGGGAATTTGAAGATTTTGTAACTTTTTATTAATATTATTCCTGTCAACTCTAACCAGAAAATCTTATTTTTAGACAAAAGCAAAATGTGTGGTGAAAGGGGAGCCAGTTTTGGATTTGCATCTAGGAGAAAGATGAGAGATCTCATTGTAGAGCAATTTTTGCTTATATTTTTCATTCTTTTCCACACAGCCTGGTTCTAGATTGGACTAAAAGTGTAAGTACAGAAATTTCAAGATTTTCTTCTACTGCTGTAGGCCCAGGAGACTGTGGGATAGTTGGGATAAATTTTCCTTAAGTATTCACATCTTTGGGAGTTCTACAAACCAAATTTGACTTCAGCATTTCTTGTAGTTCTCCCCAGGTTAGTTGCCATCTGAACATTATGGACTAAATGGAAACCAAAAAACTTCTCATTGAACAGCTACAGTCTTGAAGCCTTATAATTCCATTTGCCCTACAGAGTGAATACCTTTGAGTAATATACTCTTATGGTAAGTGTCATAAGGTGGGCCTGTTCACGTAGTCTTGCAAGCTCTTTTTCTTAGTGTGCAAGCAAGGTTTGACTCTTGAGGAGACATGCTGTGACACTGTTAGCCCTGGTCTACACTAGGACTTTAGGTCGAATTTAGCAGCGTTAAATCGATGTAAACCTGCACCCGTCCACACGATGAAGCCCTTTATTTCGACTTAAAGGGCTCTTAAAATCGATTTCCTTACTCCACCCCTGACAAGTGGATTAGCGCTTAAATCGGCCTTGCCAGGTCGAATTTGGGGTACTGTGGACACAGTTCAACGGTATTGGCCTCTGGGAGCTATCCCAGAGTGCTCCATTGTGACTGCTCTGGACAGCACTCTCAACTCAGATGCACAATTGTTTGCCGTTGCTCTGACGCAGGGTGGGGCGACTGACAACACGGCTTACAGGGTTGGCTTACAGGGAGTTAAAATCAACAAAGGGGGTGGCTTTACATCAAGGAGTATTTCAGGCAGGACTTCACGGAGGGTTCCAATAAGAAATGGTGCACCTAAGTTATTGTTCTGATTGGAACAAGGAGGTTAGTCTGGCCTCTGATTGATACGTGGCTAGATTTACCTCGCTGCACCTTCTCTGTGAGTGACTACAGTGTGACCTAGAGGAATGAGTCCCCTAGATGGGGGGCGGGGGAGGGTTTGCAAATGAGTACAAAACAAATCTGGTCTATTTCTTGTTTTGACCCACTCCATCTATCTTTTACATCTTTGCCTGGCAGCAGACAGTGCAGAAGGACTGAATGCCATCCACATCTCATGGCTGCTCGGCAGAAGATGGTACAATAGGACTGCTAGCCATCCTCATCTCTTGCCTGCCCAGCAGAAGATGATTCAATAGGATTGCTAGCAATCCGTATCACCTGCCTGCTCACCATAAGATGGTTCAATAGGACTGACTGCAGGACTAAAGAGAATGACCTGATCAAGTCACTCCACATTTAGTCCCTGCGCCCATGTCTGTCCAGGCGCTCCTGATCGACCTCACAGTGGCGACCAGGAGCACTTCGGACATGACGATGATGGCTACCAGTCCTACTGTACCGTCTGCTGCCATAAGGCAATGAGTTGCTGCTGCTGTGTAGCAATGCAGTACCACGTCTGCCAGCACCCAGGAGACATACGGTGACAGTGAGCTGAGCGGGCTCCATGCTTGTTGTGGTATGGCATCTGCACAGGTAACTCAGGAAAAAAGGCGTGAAACAATTGTCTGCCCTTGCTTCAATGGAGGGAGGGAGGGAACGGGGGCCTGACGATATGTACCCAGAACCACCCGCGTCAATGTTTTAGCCCCATCAGACATTGGGATCTCAACCCAGAATTCCAATGGGCAGCGGAGACTGCGGGAACTGTGGGATAGCTACCCACAGTGCAACACTCCGGAAGTCGACGCTTGCCTCGGTACTGTGGAAACGCTCCGCCAAGTTAATGCACTGAGAGCATTTTCTGTGGGGACACACACACACTCGAATATATAAAACCGATTTCTAAAAAACCGACTTCTATAAATTCGACCTAATTTCATAGTGTAGACATACCCTTAGATTAGGCAAGGCTTTTGTGTGGAAGCAGCTTGGGGAGAGAGGAAGTTACACAATCAGCACAAGAGTTTGCTGTTTGCCTTGGGCTCTGATTAGAGTCAGTTCTTCAGACAGAATTGCTCCCTGAGATCCGAGCTCTGGTGTTGTTCTGGGATTCCTGGAGGAAGGGATTGTGCACTGTCTGACCATCTCATTTCAGGACTGGATTATATGTTTAAATTAAGCAAGACATACTTAAAATACCCCAGACATCACATCACTGACTTCTCCCCCACTGGGAAAACAACTGGCAAGGTCCCAGACACCTGTTACCACTTGGCAGAAGGACAACATTGGCCTCAGAACATGGCACTGGTGTCAGAAGAAGGCACAACAATACTGAGGGCCAGATTCACTGTTATGTTCTGTCTCCTTTGCATTGCTCTGGCAATACAAAGCAGCTATAAACCCAGTCTAACCAGACAGTGAAAGTGGGTTAATAATGGTTGCTTTGTGTCACCAGAGCTGCATAGCACAGCTGAAGTGTACTAGTGAATCTGGCCCTGATTTTTATTTTAAAAAGGCCCTACCTTCCAGTAGGACAGGTGGGATTTTAAGGCTCTAAGACTGTGTATCGAATATGAATTAATTTCAACTCATTTGAAGTCCATAGGTGAAAACTTAGTGCAGCATCCAGCTCTGTGTTGCGGCCCTGGCTGAAGTTGTAACCTTAGATTGGGGCTTAACAATCTAACCCCTGTTATTGTGAAGACAGCCCTGCAAATGGAACTCAGTGTCTGCCACAATAGGGCCCTGATGCTGGCTGGAGCCTTTAGGGGCTACTATAATACCAATGATACATTATACCTAAGGTTGAAAGTTTTTCAAGATGATTTTTAAAAGTCATGGTTTACTTATGGCTCCCTCCAATAATGCAAGGCTGCCCTTGCGGCCCAGGAAACCCACACTTGTGGGACACTTTTGAGTTACTTTTGAGTAACTCAGGGCCAATTGGAGAGTATGGGGAAGGGTCATGTCACTCAGGCTGCTGCCAACAATGCTAGGGCTCCTGAGTGCTCTCTCCTGGCCGCTGGCTGCCTGCAGTTGAACCAGCTCTTCTCCTGAGTAGCCAACCTGGCCTCTGACCATAGGAGGGGCAACTCAAGAGCACAAGTGGCATCAGGATTTGGTGTACTAAGCAGGGAATGGACAGCAGAGTATTTCAATGTCCTGGTCGCAGCTCTGACACTGATTTCCCTCTGTAGCCTTCATCAAGTCACTATTGGCTATGACGTGGACTACATGTCCAAACGGGGCATAAGGAGGAGTAACCATCTCCCCATTGAACGACTTCACAGATTACCCATACAGTGGGTGTGCAGAAGTAAGTGGCCACCTGTGTCCATTACTTCCTCTCTCCTGGAGCAGATGGGAAGTTGACAGAGCACTGGCTCTGCCCTCAGTAAGCAATTAGCACAGCTGGACCAGCTTGCAAGTTGTCATAATACGCAGCTGTTATAGATCATCAGCAAATTACTGTACTATGGGCTGTCCCAAAGCAATGGGGAATCAGGTAGGGAATTATAACTTTAGAGGAGAGTCTGTGAAGCACAGCACCTCCTGGGACTACTTCTTGGGACAGTGCTGCTTACACAGCACCTTTTGTTCAGGGCTGTGTTTATAGGAAAAATCTAGTCCTTAACCTTTCTGCCTTAATAAAAATGGTATGAAGTATTATTAGTCTCGTATGAAAAATAGGTATGATAATACTTACCTTTCTCATGATGGGGTGTGGTAACAATTAAAGTTCGTAAAGACCTAGTAATGGCTAAAAATATCTGATGAAATTTGAGCAAAATTTATTAATAAAATATAGAGGGCAAGATATGGGACCTTCTTGAAAAACAGACATTTTGCCACAAAAAATGCACACGTCTGTGTTTCAGTAGTAAAATACACGACCTATCCACTACAAACAGATGCCCATGTGTTTGAAAGTATATATATATATATATATATATTTGTAGCCAGTGGGATAATTTCTATGCTACTTGCATCAAAGTACAGCCATTTCATTAGAGTTTGTAGGGAGTTCCATATCTAAACATTCCTAACCAGCACTATTAGTTCCTGACCTGGGGGAGCAGTAAATTCACCCACAATGTTTTCTTTTAGAATGGAAACTAGAGCTTTTTAAACTTCTAAAATATATAACCATCTAGACAAATTATCTACAAATTGACATGTTCCCTGTAATCTCAAGGGAAGTTATAGGCAGGCGTGAAAGTAAGTGAAAGGATTTACCGAGTCCTGAGCAGGGGGCGTGGCCTCAACCAGAAGAGGCAGGGCCTTAAATCCCCGAGTCCTTTAAATCTTGATTTAAAGGGCCCGGGGCTCCAGCTGTGGTAGTGGTGACTGGGAGCCTGGGCCCTTTAAATTGCCCCCGAGCTACCAGCTGCAGAGGTGGCTGGGAGCCCCGGGGCTCAGGGGCAGAGCTTTAAAGGGCCTGGGGCTCCGCTGTGGTAGCAGCTGCCAAAGCCCCAAACCCCTTAAATTCCCGCCTGAGCCCTGCTGCCCAAGCCCTGGGGTAGCGGCAGCTGGGCTCCATTGGGAATTTAAAGGGCACCGGGGCTCCAGCCGCCGCTACTGCCCTGGCCCTTTAAATCCCCTCCGGAGCCCCGCCGCTACCCCAGGGCTTCGGCAGCAGGGCTCCGGAAGAGATTTAAAGGGCTTGGGGCTCCGGCAGCCGCTACCGCCCCGGCCCTTTAAATCCCCGCAGGAGCCCCACCGCTGCTACTCCAGGGCTTTAAATTGCCATCTGGGAAAGCCGGTTCCCATACGGCGCACCGACTCTTGTTAGTACGCCATACCGGGGCATACCAGCTTACTTTCACCTCTGGTTATCGGCCAAGTGTGGCCCTGCTCCCTGATTCAGCACAAAGCAAGATGCCATGGCTGCTTCTTTAACCCATGTGCTGTGGCAGTGGTCACAGAGTAGTTATACAATTGCCCTGTGCTCTGAGTTATTTAGGGAGAGGAGATTAGGAGGGTAAGATTCCATTCCCCACCCCATAATTGTTCTTCATGTAAAGGTCATTTTGTTGGGCTTTGCTCAGCAGAAGACAATTGCACCCCAAAGTGAAATAGGCGTCTGTGGTGAAGGAATTAGGTTAAATATCAAGCGTACACTGATGCAATCATAAGCACTAAAGCTAAATGGCTGAACAGGAGACTCTGCTACCTTAATTCATTTTGACTAGTACAGTACTCTGGCAAGCAGTAATATGGTAGTCAAGCATGAGTAAAGGGGGCAGAATCTGGCCCTGAATTATAACTCTATCGGGCTGGTTTATTGTAATTCAAGAGCAGTTATCAAAAGCACTAAGCCATTGTGCATCACCATGTTCATCTTGGACGTACTTGAAAGCAGCTGTGAATATCTTTACAGCTTCAAACTGGAACAAGGCTCCAGTAGGAGCAAGATATTATACAGTCTATATTTTACATTCTCAGAGCTAATGTTTTGATGTCTGTCTTCAGCTTTAGGCTACCACAAAGTTGGCAAGTAACAGAGAAAGCATATTTTCCCAACCACATCCTTAATTCAACACTCTTATAAGTAATATTTATTCTGTTGGGTGGCATCCACTAATGCAGAGCATAGAAACACTTTTAACTGAAAGAATGGAAGCCTGTAGAGGGTATCTGTAGAGGGTAATTAGTGCGAACAATTGCTTCTGAAGAAAGAGCTTAACTATACTGTGGGACAATTATTTTAAAGTATAATTCCCTTTCACCACATATCATATCTCTAGTATAGCTCTGAACTACACCCAGCCCCCTCTGGGCATTGCAGAAGTGTAGCAGTGATCCAGCAACACCCCTTCCCATTGGGAACACTCTTGGCATGCCCTCTAAACAGGAGCTAAAAGAGGGGTAGGAGCTGGGGAAATCCATCTGCAGCTGGAGAGATCCAGCTGCTTTCCGATCCCTCTGTACTACTTCTGTGACACAAAGGCAGTAGAGGAGCTGAGCTCTGGTTTCAGTCCATAAATCTGGACTAATTGAAATGCTGTGATAATATAATAATTTGTATCAAGGTCAAGTAAACTATACACTCTGATCTTAGACAGTATAGTATAAATCAAAATAAATAAATCAAAATTAATTAAATAAATATACTATAATCAAATCAGGGTAGAATTAGCCCCTGAAAAAAGTTCTGATAATTTTTTTGCCTATTGATTTTTTTAAGACTCTATTTTATTAGAAGGCATTGAAAGGCCCCATAGAAGCCAATGGAATCTGAGGTGCAAACAGGAAGCAAATAGAAGTAATGGAAGTATTCAAACCATACATAACCCAGGAGAAAGCAATAGTGGAATACTCTGAGTTCCAAGTTTATGAAAGGGAACCCGCATAGTCAATGTGTGGGAGCCCATTTAGGAGGCACTCCCTCTTGTGCTCTAATATGCCATAGATTCAGCATGCTGATCATTATGAGTCTTAGGGGTAGATTCTTAGCTGCTATAAATGAACATGACTGGAGCTAAGACAATTTACATCAGCTGAGGATCTGCCCCATAGTCGCCTTGACTTCACCAAGGTTGGCAGACAGTCTCTCCAACATCCAAGTCCTCCTAGCATTAGATTCAGTGGAAAGATGCCCAGAGAGCTTGTGGGCACTGGATCAAGCTCCAAAACAACCATGAACTTCATTTGTCTACTGTCCTGGCTCCAGCTCAAAGTTCTGGAACAAACTACTGTAGGCAACTAACACTGTACTCCCAGAAATTGTGTAATTTAGGGCAAGACCACCAACACTGAAACTGAATACGTAGAACTGAATTTCTTACATAACAATTCCTTATGCCTAATGCATAAGAAAACGTTTGGGGCACGATGAAAAACCTCAATGGTTGGATTTGTGACAGAATTTTTTTTCTAATCAAGTAATCGAGGTTTATTTTTGTTTTTGAAAACTCAGCATTTTGATGAATTAATACTTTAAACTTACATAGTAGCACCTTTTCTATGAGGATCTTAAATAATCTAAGTAAGGCTCACAGAACCCCTGTGAGATGGATAAACAGAAAGGTTAAGTGACTTGCTCATAGAAACACAACAAATTAGTGACAGAGGTGGAACTGGAATGCAAATATACTGGTGCCTAACCCTGTGCCCTAATCACAGTACAACCACGTCTGGAGTAGTGAAGTGTGGTGGTATAGGAATGTTCCTGGCCCCTGTAAGTATAAACGCCCAGGCTTCTGACTGTAGGGGGCATCTTTTCCTTTTTCTTTGGTTTGTCTTTTTTACCTAAATCGCAGGCTAATATTAAGGGGATAATTTTCAAGCCAGTGCATGGAGAATTAAGCACACAACTTCTAACGTAACCGCATCGTACTGAAAATATTGGCCTAAGTCGTTTTATGGTCACTGCATTTTCTAACTTCTACAAACCCTACTGCTGGAGTGTAAAATAAGGCGGGATGTTGGTCAGACACTTTTTTACGGTCTCAAAGCAACACTTTTGTAATCATCTCCTCCTCTGGAGTCAGCTGCTGGAAAGTTTTCTGAGGGTATGTCTACACTGGCAAAGTTACATCACTGGCAGTTACAGCGCCGCTCAGAGAGTGCTGAAGGGAAACGGCTGTTGTGCGTTCACACTGTCAGCTGCCTGTGAAATAGCATGTTCACACTTGCTGCACTTGCAGCAGTATTCGGAGCAGTGCACTCAGGGCAGCTATCCCACAGAGCATCTCTTCCTCTTCTGCTGCTAAGAGTTGTAGGAAGGCGGAGGGAGTCATGGGGCGTCTTGGGTCCTGTCCCAATGCCCCATGATGCATTGCTTCACATCCCAGCAATCCCTCTGCTTCCATCTGCATTTGGCACCATCTTTCAATGGTTTGTGTACTGTGTGCTCTGCCTCTTTGGTCTGCAGGAATGGATCCCGCACTGTTGACCAGTATGCTGCTTGCTCTCACTAACACGTCATGACTGGCAGTGGAGTTATTCCTTAAATTACAAATGCAAGAGGAGTTTAACATTGATCTTGCCACACATAGTAGCTACGACACGAGATTGCTTGTGGCATTCACGAAGGTGCTGACCACAGTGGAACTCAGCTTTTGTTCTGGGGAAACAAGCACTGAGTGGTGGGATCACATCGTCATGCACGTCTGGAATGATGAGCAGTGGCTTCAGAACTTTTGCTTGAGGAAAGTCACATTCATGGGACTCTGTGATGAGCTCGCCCCAGCCCTGCAGCACAAGGACATGAGAATGAGAGCTGCCCTGTCATTGGAGAAGCGCGTGGTGATTACACTGTGGAAGCTGGCTACTCCAGACTGCTACCGATTGGTCACTAACCAGTTCGGAGTGGGAAAGTTGACTGCTGGACTCATGTTGACGGAAGTCTGCAGGGCCATTAATCACATCCTGCTCTGAAAGACTGTGACTCTGGGCAACATGCGTGACGTTGTGCATGGCTTGGCACAAATGGGCTTCACTAACTGCAGAGGGGCGATAGATGGAATGCATATTTCAATTCGGGCACCAGCCCACCTAGACACCGAGTACATTAATCGCAAGGGGTATTTCTCCATGGTTCTCCACATGCTTGTGGATTACCGTGGGCATTTCACAGACATTAACACAGGCTGGTCCGGAAAGGTGCATGTCTCACGCATCTTTCAGAACATTGTCCTCTTCAAGAAGCTGCAAGCAGGGACTTTCTTCCCAGACCAGAAGATCATCGTAGGGGAAGTTGAAATGCCCATTGTGATTCTGGGAGACCCTACCTACCTTAATGCTGTGGCTTATGAAGCCATAGACTGGGAACTTTGACAGCACCAAGGAGCGGTTCAACAACAGGCCGACCAAGTGCAGAATGACTGTTGAGCATGTTTTTGGCCATTTAAAGGCCCGCTGGCACTGCCTATATGGGAGGCTGGACCTAGCTGATGACAATATTCCTATGCTTATAGCCGCGTGCTGTACGCTCCATAATATTTGTGAAGAGAAGGATGAAAGCTTTACTCAGGGCTGGACCACAGCTCAGTTCCTGGAGGCTGAGTTTGAACAGCCAGAGACCAGGGCTATTAGAGGGATGCAGCTAAGGATCAGGGTTGCCTTGTGGCAGCAATTTGAAGCAGAAAGCCACTAATATTTGTTGCTGTGCTTGGGAGTGCAGTGCTTGTAATGCTAGGAGGTGATTGTGATTGGTGCAGATGATGCACTGTGAAGGTTTAAGAAAATTGACTGTTGCTTTGCAGGGATCTGTTTGCTTTCAATTAATGGAATACAGATTGCTTTCAAACCAACACAATTCTTTTATTAAAAAACAATAACAGGAGGAGAGAGACAAACAAAAAAATACATCAGCACTGAGGGGGATGGGGGAGGGGAGGGTCCCAGGAGGAGGTGGGATCCCGGGACAGTTAAAGATTTGTGTATGTCCAGATATCATATGCAACCTTGTCCTTTGGAGTACAGTGCAGCGGGTACTGTACTTCAGCAGGGCTAAACTGCAGAGGGACGGGTGTTGAGTGCAGTGGGTACTGGGAGTCCGCCATGCTGGACTGTGACGGGGGAGGAGTGGAATGCTGTGGGTACAGACTGGAGCCAGGAGGTTGGTAAGAGTATGTTGGCGGTGTCTGGGGGGGCGCATGGGAAAGAGTTTTGCAACAGTGGCTGCTGGGGAGGGTGGGTGCGGAGCTGCTCAGTTTTCAGTGCTAGGATCTCCTGGAGCATGTCCGCTTGGTGCTCCATAACATCTAAGAGCCGCTCTGTGGCTTCATTATGGAGCACTGTATTGTCCTTTCGGTCCCTCTTCTCACTGTCCCACCACTCCTTCAATTCTTGTTTTTCGGCTGCGGAGTGCATCATGACCTCACGCAGAAAGTCCTCCTTAATTCTTCTTGGCCGCTTTCTAATTCTGTGCAGCCGTTCCGCCACCAAGAACAAAGAGGGAGGTTGGGCTCCCAAGGTCATCTCTGTGAAGACAAAATGCAACATTTTACAGAAGCAGTATTGTTTGCAACACAGAGACCACTGATTCAGTGATTTAAAACACAGCCACTATTCACATACCTGTCACTAACTGGCTGACCTCAGGCAAGCACACATGAGCCACAAGACCCCCAAAATGGTGAGTAACTTCAGGGGCAGTGGAAATCAGTGTTCCAGGACCATACTGTACACTGGGCATGTGGCTCTTAGGGAGAGCCAGTACTGTAGGGAGGGCCTTATAATCATTACTGTCCCCACATTTTCCACAGGCTGTGCTCATTATGGAAGATATCTCGCTGCTGAGGGTGAGCAGGGAAGCTAGGGAGGATCTTCTTCAATACTGTAGCTTCTCCCCTGGTCATTATACAGTTCGCCTGTCTGCAGCAATGGGCCCTCTGTCCCCCCAGTGACGGCAGAGTGGTGCAGGAAAGTTACCCTTACTGGGGCAAGAAACAAAGCAGCTCTGCCAAAGAACCTGGGGCAGCAGACTGCACAGTATTTCTATGAGAGTTTCCTGGAGATCTCTGAGGCAGATTCCCATGAAGTGAAGGAGTCAATCAACACCCTGTTCCACTGCTCAGACTAGGCATGTGGTGGTACGCGCATCATACAGATGCAAGCCTGCTTTCTGCAACCCTCCTGTCCCCAATAACTCGCTTCAGTGATTCCCAAAATCAAAGCCACATACCAGGGGCCTCCTCTCCTGTTTGCACTTTGCCAAGATCCAACAGCTGTGATTGGCTAACCTCCTCCAGGGTAGAGAAGAGCTCCTGGCTGCATGCATCTCTGATCTCCGAGTCATCCTCTGCCTCTGGGTCCCCCTCCCCACTCCACATACTGGTCCAAGATTTCCTGCTTCTGGCTCAGTCCACTCTCAACTGGCATGCAAACCACCGAAGTATGCACAGTGGCTTTCGCAGTGGAGATGAGGTCGCCACTGACTATCGTGTCCAGGTTTTGTAGAATCGGCAGCTCATGGGCACAGCACAAGAGCGACCGTTTGCCTCCCGCACCTTGTGGTAGGCGTTCTGCAGCTCCTTCACTTTGACCCTGCACAGCAGTGTGTCCCAGTCATGGCCCCTTTCTGTCATGCACCATGAAATCTGTCCGTAGGTATCATAATTCCTACGGCTGGAGCAAAGCTGGGATTGGACAGCCTCCTCTCCCCAGATGCTGATGAGGTCCAGCAGCTCGGCATTGCTCCAAGTAGGGGATCGCCTGGCGCATGGAGCAGGCATGGCCACCTGGAAAGATGTGCTGAGACCACTGAGAAAACAGGAAGAGGACTTTTTAAATTCCCAGGGAATTTAAGGGGTGGGGCTCCTGGTTGGTCATCTGAAGGCAGGGCAGTAGAGTTCAAACCAATGACCAGAGAGTGAGAACAGGCATTGTGGGACACCTGCCGGAGGCCACTTTCAGCGCTGTAATCGACCAGGGTATCTACACCGGCACTGCGGTGCTGTACCCCCAGCGCAGAAAGCCGTACGCCTCTCGTCGGGGTGGTTTTTTTACAGTGCAACTGCGCAGTTTCTGTGCACTGAGTGGCTTGGCAGCGTGCGCACCTCGGGAGTTACACCGCAGAAAGCTGCTTTACTGCGCAGAAGCTTGCCAGTGTAGACAAGGCCTAAGGTGTAATTTTAGTGCTCATGAAATGCAATAATCCTTAGGTACTTGGATGCATGCCTGCTAAGAGTGAGCTATGTGTAGCTAACTCGGCCGATTTCTCCTCTGATATCCTCCTGTGAAGGGAAGTTTCTATACAAAGAAGAGAAGGGTGCAGACTCTAGTGGTCTCTCTTGGAGCATGGGGGTTTCAGGAGAGTTGGCTGGGTGAATAGTGCAGGGATGCAGGGGGAGGAAATTGTAAATGTGTTCAGGAAATCTAATGAGCTGGATTTAGCAAACATTTGTATGAATGGGTTTTATTTTCAGGTGCCTTATATCATGCCCATCACCATGGTAGCTGAGCACCTTCCAGAGGCTCACTGAGCACCTTGACTAATATCCATTACATTTGTTCACATGAAAGTTGGAGGGAAAATCTTTTATTCATCTGACTCCAGATATCCATGCATAAATGAGTGTTTTCATGCCCAAAGTGCTCACCTGGTCAATACATGCAGTTACACGGTAGGAATGTGACAAGAGAAAGTACAGTGTATTAGAAAAGATAGTCAATAGATCTGGTGTATTTTTCTTAAGTTGCCTGAGAATCCAGCTATTTTAAGATCAGGGATCCACATACATAAACATATATATAATATATGTTCTACTGCCACAGGGGACAGTAACATTTTCTAGGCCTGTTTACTGCTTACCTATTTCTCCTTACTTTTTTACATGGGAAATTACATGTCTTAGTGATTTCTTTGGGCACTGCTCCTATTTATTTAGAGGGTAAGTCATCAATTCAGGGAATAGAAACCATAGGATGTGTAACCAGTAGCCAATCACACAGAATTCCAGAGACCAAAGGCATAGAGGAGTGTTTGCCTCACACTGTTTGTAAAAATGGAAGTATGTTTGGTGAGCAATTCTGAAAAACAAATCTGTAAAAATCATGATTGACTTGTGGGCAAGTCAATAGGAAAGAAGGGCGAGATCAGTCACATTTTTGGCACTGTGGTTGCTTAAAGAACTAGAAGATGTAAGTGGAAATCAGTGGCTGAGAAGGGAACTACAGTACAAAAAGGAGAATAGAAAGATCATATGAATAACTCTGTCTGTACTATCAGCCAAGCAATATAGTCAGCCGGAGCAAGCTGGAGGAATAAAGTTTCTTTCCAGTGGGTGAGCTTGCTCATGATTGGATAACCTGATCCAAGAAGTGGTTTTATACAAGTTCATTCTCTGTCACCAACCTGGTGACATACAAAGTGATCTCTTAGTAACCTTGTTAAGTACATGGTAACAACTAAAATTTAGGGTGATTGATTTGGCCTCTTTCTGTTCCTGGAGTGTCTGCAAGCCTGTTGTGATTCTCAAATTTACTAATTATTGTATGTAATCATCTCACTATTTGGGGAATTTTTTAAAACTCTGAACTGATCACAAATAGCTGTATACTTGACATAGGAAAATTATACAGTATTTATTCCCTGTGACTGGTTAGAAATCACCTGGTGGTGTTTCTGTTCCCTGATTGATTGAGGGAATGAATAACTGGGAAGAAAAAGAAGATTTGAAGAAGCTGCAATTTAGGGAGAGTTATCAGGAATAGGGACTCTGAAATCTCTTGATTTTGGACCAGATAAATCTAAGTGCTGTTCTAGTCTTCTATTGTTAGATACATTACTATAAACAAAAGAGTGCAGAACAGACCAAAGCAGCAAATCTTACCAACGTTGTTTATTTAATATATAAACTGTGTAGTCATTTGCATGAAAAAGTTGGTTAGATTAGATTGTGGCATGCACACACGAGCCGGGTTGGGTGGTGTAAGTGAACCATAAAAGCATTAACTTTTGTATAAAGCTTCTGATTCCACAAAGGGCTAGCAACTGTGTCATGCCCACAGCTGGTTGGGATTTTTTCGACAAAACAGTTTTTCATTCAAAAATACCAATTTGTTGAAGCAAACTTTTTGCACAAATGTATCTGTTTCTGAGAACCTTTCCCAACAAAAGTTATGTTGAGAGAGAGAAAAAGAAATACAGTATTCCAGTGGTTAGGCTGCTCACCTGGGATATACAAAGCCCAGGTTCAAGCCCTCTGTATCCAAGTACTCTATACAGACAGATCAGGGATTTGAACGTGGGTTTCCCACAGATCAGGTGTAATAACCACCAGGTTATAGTCAGCCTCTCTCGCAAGCTCTCCTGTTAGAGCTGTTCTACTTTGAAGAAATAATTAAATATTCCCTGGGCCAGACAGAGAGAAACTGACTCTATAGCCCAGAGATTAGGGCATAGTTGTGGATTCAAGTCCCTGAATCTCCCACATCCTGGGTGAGGCCCTAATCACCGGGGTATAGAGTATGTTTCTTTCCCTGGGCCAGTGAATATTGAGAGATGTTTGCTCTGAATTGGGCAAAACAGAGACTTGAACCTGGGTCTGTCATATCCCAAATTAGTGCCCACTCTGAGATCTTATTGAGTGGGTCTCTTACTGCCTCTTTCATCCCAGAATGGGAAAATGTTTGAATTCAGTTTTTTGCAGGATGGAAAAACCATTTCCCATCCAGCTCTAGTTTTGCTCCCTGGGTATGACCAGTGAGTGAGAGCTTGTTCTCATAACTAATATGATCTCCTGTAGGAGGGCTCTGAAAGTATGAGGATTACATTGCGTGGAACCATCTGGTGTTAGTTCTCTCCAGCTTCCTTGTACAATTCCACTTAAGCTCAGCTAAATTACTATTCCCCTTATTAAAAACCATTCTTTTTTCTCCATGCCACAAGACTTGTAAATACTATTTCTCTAAAAACGTGCATGTAAGTGAGGCTACATGCTTTGAAGAAAATTTTGAACTATATTCACCTCTAGAAAATAATCTTATTGTAGACTAAATTTAAACCACTCAAGAGCCCTGATATTTGCTCAGTATTGTTAATTTCACAATGGCGTAGTAGAATGTGAAGGTTGCATTAAAAAAACAAACAAAAAAAGCAGGTTCTTAACTCCTGAATCATTTTACGTTCTTTTTTGTCTTCCCTCTGGGTGCAGAACTTCCCATTTGAATTTATTAGAACAACTAACAGCGCTGCACAAGTGAAAGTATCTGTGGAATCTGTCAAGCAACAACTGCGTTGCCAACTATTCCAACTGATTTGGATGAGATTACAAGTTTGGTTGATAAAGGGAATAGCATTGATGTAATACACATAGACTTCTGTAAGACTTTGACTTGGTACGACACGACATAGTGACTAAAAACCTAAAACAATATAAAATTAACGTGTCACACATGAAATGAATTAAAAGGTGGCTAACTGATAAGTCTTAAAATGTAATTGTAAAGGGTAACCATCATTGAGCAGGTGTGTTTCTAGTGGGGTTTCACAAAGTTCGGTTCTTGACCCTATGCTATTTAACACTTTTATCAAAGAAAACATAAAATCATCACTGAAAACGTTTGCAGATAACATAAAAATTGGGGGAGGAGTAAGTAATGAAGTGGACAGGTTACTGATACAGAGCAATCTCGATTGTTTGTGCCCAGTTTATCAAAGGAACAATGTGCATTGTAATATGGTTGAATGTATACATCTAGGACAGGAGGAGGGATTCTTCCCGAGGAAACAGTGATTCTGAAAAAGAGTTGGGGGTCATGAATCATCAGCTGAATATGAGTTTCTAGTCAGTGCAACATTGTGTCCGAAAGGTTAATGGGATACTTGGATGCATAAAAAGGGGAATCTTGAGTAGAAGTGTGGAGGTTATTTTACCTCTGTATTTGGCACTGATGCTACTACGACTGGAATACTGTGTCCAGTTCTGATTTATTTTGGATAAATAGCTGCTAAATGCAATTTTGCTCTACAGAAAAATGAATACAACTTTAAAAAAAAACTGATTTCTATGAAGAAAGAGGAATAACAAGCCCTGAAACAATTTAAAAAATCCAAAAATTATTCAATTAAAAATGTCCCTATGCCGTGCTGCAATTTGATGAGGTTTTTTCCCCTTCATTAACAGTACAATCTAGATTGACTTCCCCGTGTATATTGAACACCAGTGTGAGCCAATGCTGAGATCATGTTTCTGCCCCCTTATATTTTTTGTAGATCTGTAGCACAGTGGTATTTGTAAAAAAAAAGTCTCTAAAGGATAAAATACTGTTCTATGTCTTTTTTTCTTCTCCTCCAGTGCAAACCATTTCAGGGATTCTACATCTAGGAGTGAATGTCCGATAGACAGCAAACATTATGGTTCTGAGTGACACTGTCTGTGAAAATTTCTATTACATGTGGATCCTCTCTCTGTAGAGAAGTAGATGCAGGTTCATCTCTTTTCATATTCATTTTCATGCCATGTACATGTGTATGGGGCATATCAGTTAGTACATGGACAGATTTGATAAGTTAGCTACTGGAAAAAAGGGAGCAGATTTTTAGTTATCATCAACATCATGTTCCTGTAATTTATTGTGAAATAAAAATGTAGGGCTAAATCCTCAACTAGGGTAAATCAACATAGCTCCATTGACTTGGACCAGCTGAGGATTTGACCCAGGGACACTAATGCAGTATACATTAATTTTAATAATATTAGTTTATTCATATATATGCATACAATTTACAAATGTATATAAACAGGGCAAGGTGTTTCACAGTTCAGAGTTCTGTTTTAGCATGCAAACTTTCATTTGTATTAATTTTTGGCTTCATGATAAATAAAACCTTTTGAATTTCAAAAACAACTGTATAATCTTACATATCTCTATTTTCATGCTGCTCATGAAAATAAACACATAAATTCATGATTATAATTGTTTTATAGTAAAATATACAACAGGATACACAGGCATCTTTCCACATTTCACTTATTGTGATGCAGTATTTTGATTACTAATATGCATATTGTATATTAAATTTGGATTTAAATATTCAATATTACTAACATATGTTTCATATCACATATTAAATGTCAAATTCTGATACCTTCACTCCTGTTCAATAATGCCTTCTTCCTTGATAATACCATGGAAGTCTGTGGGTCAAAACTTTTCTGTAAGTGGGAAAACGTATGAGTCCACTCCCCTCCCACAAATGGAAGAATGCCAGGTGAACTCTGAGTTGACACTTGATGTGTTCACTGTTCCCTATACAGAAATGACGCTCATTGTGGAGGATGGGGCACATTCTCTCTGACAAATGAAAGAGAAGATACACATGAGATCAGTGAATTACTCAAGAAATTGACCCCAGGATCTAAAAACATTCACCTCTAGCTTTCCAGTTCTAATTCAGTATATAATTGTTACCATCCTGTTGGCTATTTAGATGTGTGAAATGAATTTGGTGATCCCAGTTGACTTCCAGGTGGACGTGTCCACAATACAAAAACCCCACATCAAAACTTGCATTTGTTAGCAATGCTGTTGGCACTTTTGATGCGTGGAGGGGAACAGGACAAAGGCCAAATGAGCATGAAGACTGATCAGCCCTCTTATTCTCTAGAAATGGTCCTCTTCCACTGCGAGTTGAGGCATATGTGTGGAGCACTGAGAGAAGGCTGACACTCCTCCTGTACTTGTTCTGTGAATGAAGAGAGGCTTTCATTTTCCCAGGCTGTCATTCCGGCATATTTACATGCACTAAAGTAAATAAATACCATCCCTAGAGAGATGCTGCTATTAAAAATACTCATCCTGCATTTTTAAAACTTAACATTTCAACCCATGTTACAGTCAATGGTAATGAAGTACCTAGTCCGTTTGCAACCTGAATATAGTTTGTATCCATGTGTGACCATTTTTCACCAAAATGCCTCAAAATCATTTGCAGTGTTCCTGTCCAGATGCTCTTCAGGTGTAAACGGTTACAACTCCGTGGACTTCTGTGGAGTTTCATCCAGTTACACCAGCTGAGAATCCAGCCCTATGGTTTTCCCCCCTAAGCCTTTAATAAATTAAAAAAATAATCCCTCATAGAGACTGAAGTGTCAGATGTTAATATTAATGCTGTGGTTAACCACGACACGGCAATGGCTGTTTACCAGGCAAGCTGGGTTTATACGGTGCTCATCACTCTATGTGTAATTAGGAGTACAGAGCAGTAGCGTCAGTACATGAGATTGGCTTTACCAACTTTCAGCTTCAGGGAGAATCTCCTGAAGGTGGAGACCCGTCACTTCTGAAATTATTAAGAAAAGACATGCATCCGATGAAGGGAGCGGTAGCTCATGAAAGCTGATGCTCAAATACATTGGTTAGTCTCTAAGGTGCCACAAGTCCTCCTTTTCTTTCTGCGAATACAGGCTAACACGGCTGCTCCTCTGAAACCTAAGAAAAGAGAGTGAGACTCATTGTTAAAACATCAAACATGTATCTTTCACGATCTCAGGTACCTCAAACCAAAACGCAGATAAAATTACAGAATTTTAATAATAGCATTTTTATAGTGTTTTACAGGTCCAAAATAGTGTATAGAAACTAACTAGTTATTCCTCAGAACACCCCACTGTGATAGGTAAGAAAGTGTTATTCCCAGTTAACAGATGGGGAAACTGAAAGAAGAAAAGGCAGACACTTGCCTAAAGCAACACACTGAGTCAGGACTGAGCCAGTATCAGGGCTCAGGGTGACCTGACTCTTAAATAAGTGCTTGTTTCTTTTAGGAGAATTTATTTATTTCGAGGTAGATTTTTCAAAAGCACTTAGGGAATAAGAAACAGAAGGCCCATTGAAAGCCAATATGACCTGTGCTCGTAATTCCTTTAGATGCTTTTTGAAAATCTCTTGTTTTAATCCCTTTAGTTTCTATTATCTCTGTATCAAGATTAAAACACATTTGGCATAAAACATTTTTAATATATTCTGTATCTTGGAAAAGTTAACCAGGGTTTCCAAATTTTATTTTACTATCTTTCAAGACAAGTTAGCATGGGTTGTTCAACTCAGAAAAAGCTTCTCATCCTCTGTGCGCGCTCATTCAAGTGGTGAGATTTTATGGTGAGATTTCAGAGATAACAAATTGAGGTCAGTAAGGGATCTGTGAGTGACAAACATCAGTATCATGCTATGCATGATGCACCCATGCTGTTCCCTTTAACCTTCACCTTCTTGCTAATCTTATAGTGCACTGATGAGGGAAAATATTCTCTTTAAACTAAACTTTAAAAAAAGGGTGGGGAAAAAAGGAAAAATTCAGACCTAGTGAAAGCAACTCCAATTCAATTGAAGTCAATAGAGTTGCACTCTCTTATACCAGGTCTGAATTTAGGTCATTATGCCTGACTTGCTGCCCCATGACCCTAGGTGTTTTAAAGCAGGCAATTGTAACATCTTTCCTACTTGCTCTTCTTTTTGTTAGAATCTGCAGGGTTAGAACTTGAGACTATCAGGCTTTGGGTTCTCTGGCACCACCACATCAGGCTTAAGCTGGGCTCCCACAGGAGGACCCTTTGAGGCTGGGCTCAGCAAGAAGTACCACTCAGCAGGACCAAAGAGGCGGCCTCAGACAGCTCCCTGATTGGCTGATACCAGTATATAAACCAGGAAGCCATGAAGGGTAGTTGTCTCAGCAGCTGTATAGACTGCTTGTCTCTACTCCAGGCCCTGCTTGTAGGGGACCCTAGATTCTGGTTTCCAACCCTGCATGATGCCTGACTCTTGGTTTTCTCTCTGGTCTATCCTGCACTCTGACCTCCCAGTACTTGCTTGGCCTGACTCCTAGCTCCTGCTCTGACCACTAAGTCTGATGCTAGTATCCTGGTTGTTACAATTTTCAATTCTGGCCCTACAGAAAAGAGGAAAAATCTTAATCAACTAAATCCATCTGTGGGATTATTTGCAATTCCTGCAAGACCCTCACTGCCAAAGGGCTAGATTGGGCAACTCTTGTGTGAATGGGAAATTTGCTCATACAAACAAGACCATTAAAGTCAGCGGATCTACTTGCATGATTAGGGTGAGTAAGGGCTGCACAATCTGGCTCAGACTAATGGAGAAATGAGATTACTTCAATTTCAAGGCAGCTTGAGTCTTTTTTGCCTTCATAGAATCAACATCATGGAAAAAGGAAATACTTTCCTGTAAAATCTTAACTTGGATTTTTAAAGGTGACTAAAGGAGTTAGTTGTCATCCCCACTGAATTTCAGTGGAAGCTGGGATCCTAATGCCAATAGCCCCTTTGAAAATATCAGGATTAGTTCTTTTAATTCTAACCAAATAAATTGAGTGTGAGTGGAGGGAGGAGGGTAGTAAAAGGAGGGGCCTGCAGAAAGACTGGATGGGTTCAGAGCTCTGGTGATGCATTCAATGGTTAAAGTTACCTGGGACCCTGGTTTTGCAGGAAAAAAAATTAATGCATACAATTAAATAAAGAGTATTTTGCAATTTGTCTGTTGATGATGAAGGGATAGTGAAATAACAGGATCTGAAATGGCCCACTGAACCTGACAAAAGGGGAGGACAATGTTGACCAGCCCCAAGCTATTTTGTTGCATATTTTCAGCTCATTTCAGGATACCAGGTTATTAGCAATGATACAGAAAAATGCCCGTTCCCTGCTTGGGAGGCCTGCCAGCAGGGACAAGAGCATACATTTGAAGTTGGTATTATGTTAATTTCAGGTTGACAATAAGTAACGTTTATTTTGGATTGTCTTCTGATTTGTTGAACTTTGGTTTGAGTGAGAGAAAGATATAGATGGTCAAACCTTAGTGGTCACCAGGAGAAAGCAGATTGTCCACCTCTCTGAACAGGAAAGCCTTGTTGGCAAGGCTGAAGAGCTAGCAGCTCAGGAAGGACATGAGAGAGAGAGCTGGTATGAAGGAGAGAGATAGAAAGGATGGATATTCTGAGATTGGGATTCATCAATAGGGAGGGGCAATGAGCATGGCATTCAGATTGCATCTTTCATACACTTCTTATGTGGATGGACCCCCAAAACATCACTACAGTCATCCTACTGAAGCTGTAATGGGCAACAGGGTATGGATTGCTTGGTGATTACCTGTTCTGTTCATTCCCTCTGAAGCGTCTGGCATTGGCCACTGTCGGAAGACAGGATTCTGGGCTAGATGGACCTTTGGTCTGACCCAGTATGGCCACTCTTATGTTCTGCTAGTTCCCATATCTGGTGGCTGTCCAGGTAGAAGTAAAGGATTGAGGTTGTTTGGATTTTGAGTTTTGGTTCAACCCATTATCAAGACAGGGAAAACTTGTTAAATTAAGATTCAGGACCAGAATTTCAAATATCCTAAAATTTTTGATTTTGGTTTGTTCTAGAAACAAAATGTGGAGTATAAGGAAAACAGTGAGGAGATGAGAGATCTGAGAAGGAGGAGCAAGGGGGAGAGAAAAGAGAATTCAAGTGGAAAGGCGGAAGAGATGAAAGAACAAGAATCAAGGAGAAATTGCCCAAGAGGAAAAAGGTTTTTTTGTCCAAGAAAGAGAGAGAATAGAGAATACTTCAGTGGGAAATAAATTGAGATGGGAGAAAAGAATAACATGGAAAGGGGGAGAGAACAAGGATAATATGTAAAGATGAGAAGAATTTAAAGACAACCACAATTCTTCTAGTAGTGAACTGTATTGATTTATGTTCCTAAACTTGTCTCTATCTTCTGCCTCTCTGCCTGGCAACTGAGGCCTGGTCTACTCTTTAAAAGGTTGACCAACAGAGCTTCGACAGTAGAGGGTGCATGGGTTTTTTCTTCCCCCAACATAGCTATGCAGTTATACCAGTATAACTGTACTTATACTAGAATAGCTTGTGCCAGTCAGGGGACTGAGCTTAAGATATCAGAATATTTATAGAGATAAAACTGCATTCACACTAGAGGATTTTGCCATAAATATTAATCTTAAACAAAAAGATGGTTTATGAGCACTGAATGTTTTTCTGTAGAAGCATAGCCAAAGAGAAGTTAATCGTGGATATAATCAATGAGGATGAGAATGCTGCAAAAGGCAATGATGTGTGTATGATCATTAGCACATGCATTACGTTTATAGGGCTGTCAGTCCCATGTTAGCTTTCAAAGAGATATTCATCTCCAAGTTGTGTGTATCATCCTTTCATCTACTGCTGGTTATTGGATCACTGGGTCTTGGAATGAAGGAGAAGATAGAACTGTTTGCCTCAAAACATTGGGAAATATATTTTGTTTGAGTGAAAAATTGAAAAAGAAGATTAAAATGTGAGCAATTCAAACCCACAAACATGTTGGTCTCCATCATCCAAAGTAATGAGATGTTGTTCAGATGCATGGAAATCTGAATTTTTCAATTACTAATTAGCAGCAGATAAGGACTGGAGGCTGCAGATATTTTGGGGTGTTACAATGCCACAATCCCTTGATGTACCTGCCTATGTCTTTCTTATATCAGACTTAGATGGATGAATAAGAAAAGAATCTCATTAGTTATTCTGTTCATATTATTCCTTCCTTTGACCACTGATTCAGTGTTATAAACTCATCAGGACACGCATCCCTTCAAACAGGTCATAATTCACTTGCCTTGCCCTTCAGGACCATAGACATGGCATATTCTACATCAGCTTACCTATGTCTGTCCTAGCCATACACCTCATTTTCTGGGAACACTGCTTGGAGCAACAGTTTGCTATTTAACTGAGGGTGGATGTAGGGAGTGGTCGCAGAGAGGAAGAAGCTGATGGGACTAGATACAATATGTGATTCCAATCCAGCTCCCACTGATTCACATGCTCAATCCCTGATCTGGGGTACTATGCAAGGCAAAACTTCTATTAACTGCAATGAGAGTAAGATCAAGGCCCTGTCATTTTCTACTTTGCTAAGAAATCATTCAAAACGGCAGCATACTCAGTAAACAGGAGTTGTAAAGAGGGGGCAGAATAAGGGATTGAACAAAGCTTCTTCCTTTATCAAAGAAGTCTGCATTGTGACAATAATATAATAAGCAATTTATTAATATGGACATTTTAATAATAGCTGACTTGTATAATTATGCAGTCTGTAATGATAGCATAAGCAAAATTTATATTGAAGTCAGGTGCTTTGACAACACATTACAATCTCATTGCTATAGTATAAATATACATGACATTTGTCCAAGAAAAGAAGTTACGTAGCATACTAATATAGATATCAAACATAACAAAATATTGAAGTAAAGCAAACTGCTTATGCTCTATATAGGAAGCTACTGGACTACTTAGTAGCAAAGATTTTATAAAGGGTGTTCGTCATCATTCCAACAGAGAGTACTGAGGTCCTTTCAGTCAAACTCCCAGTGACTTCACTGAAAGTTTTGCTCAAGTAAGGACTGGCGAAAGACTTCAGGATTTGTCCCAATGTTAAAGGATGTGGAGTAGCACAGGCATATGAATAACACTTCTTTTTACTCACTCTTTTCTTCTGAATCTCTTTAGTGGATAGCAGTGTCAATGCCAAGTCCTCTGGCAGCTTTAAAGAGATTTCAGAAGAAGGGTAAGTAGTAAGCATATGGAAGCTACAATCATGTATTGCCTTTGATAGTGATTCTGTTCATGTGTTACAGTCCAATAATTAGCAATCTTTAAATTGGACATTGACCAAGTTTTAATCCTCACATTTGGCATTTCATGTATTCACCTTAAGTGATATCCAAAATACACCCGGATTTTTGCTACTTATTGGACAAAAGTGGGGTTTGTTTTCATCACACCCAAAGGAGGAGCTATGCTGGCAGAGAATAAATAGATAGCTGACAGTTAGAACTAGGAGAATCTATGGTATCAAAAAAATGTCCATTCTGAAACAGAATGAAAACAAACAAAAAATAGAATTTTCCTACAAAATGAAAATTCTGAAAAAACTTCACTTTGGATCAATGTTTTGTTTTAATAAAAATCAAAACATTTTGTTCTGATTTTTTTTAACTTTGAAAAAGTATTTTAATATAAAAAATGAATTTTGTTTTGAAAAGTCACTGTGAAATGAAAAATTAAATGAATCTGTTCTGCGTCATTGAGTTTTATTCTAAACAAAATTTTGTTTAAATCAGCATGTTTTTTTAAGACAATATTTTGATTTCAACAGAATCATAATTTTTATCAAACCATTTTGGAAAAGAAATTCATACCAGCTCTAGCTGTGTCACTTGTGGTGTAGGATTTTGGGGCAAACCAAATCTCAATGCCACACCCATGCATTAGACTTTAAATGGGTGCCCATCTGAAGTCTGGGAATAATCCACTGCTGCAAATACCAGAATTAAAAAAAAAATTGACTGAATACTCATGGAAGGTGCTTTATTGACACACTGCTGACTGAAGCCCTCTGTTTATCCACAGAACAGGACAGCATAGATAGTGACAGTACAAACTTGGAAATTAAAAACCTCTTGATTTGGACACAGTCACATGTTCTGTAAAGAAATATTGACTAAGGGATTTATGGTAACTAAGGCTTAACTCCAGTGCCCATCTGTATACCTGCCCAGCTCTTCCTACATTCCGTTATATGCTCTAATAAATTTGTTAGTCTCTATGGTGCCACAAGTCCTCCTTTCAGAGTAGCAGCCGTGTTAGTCTGTATTCGCGAAAAGAAAAGGAGTACTAGTGGCAAGGAGTACTAGTGGCACCTTAGTACTCCTTTTTCTTTTTACAAGTACTCCTGTTCTTTTTGCGGATACAGACTAACACGGCTGCTACTCTAAACCTAAACTAATATTTGTGTCTATGTAGATATATATAATTATAATTAGTGAGTATCTGCTCTGGAGGCAGCATGATCTGAGGGTTTGTACACAGAATTTAAGATTAGGACCTCCTGAGATCTAACCCCAGTTCTGTCCTGGCCCCACTCTGCCCTGCCAAATTACTTCTCTAACAAGTGGAGATTATATTTACTAACCTGTTTCATAGGGGAGTTGTGAAGATTAACTAGTTAATGTTTGTGCATTGTTTTGAACATGTCAAGTGCCATAGAAGTGTTACAAATCATTTCCTCAATTCTTGCATTAAAACTTCAATAGGGAGGTGCAGAATACGTCATACAAATTACAGTCTCTACAAACTCCAGCGCAATGCAGATGAAATCTGAAAAATCAAAGATTAAATTTTCTAATCAACACTCTTTCATTTTTTTCTCTCTCATGATAAACTTTCTTGTCCAACTCACAGAAAAGAGCCACACTAAGATAAATGAGTAGTTACTTGCAAGTTCTCACTGTGGGGTAAATCCTGTCACCATCCTTGCAAGAAGGCAATGGAGGGCAAGGCACACCCACGCTTTGTTGGAGTAGAGGACCAAGCTGCAGGGACTCCATGCAACAAGATTCCACAACCCCCCTGCCCACCAGAGAATGGAGTTCTGAAGTTGCATTTTGTTTTGCAACACAGTCTGCATGGGGGAGTGAGGTTAACTCCACCTCTGCTGCTGATGGGGATTGAGGGAATGATGGGAATGTGGCCATGTCAGTTATTTAGTGCAGGGCAGGGATAGCTCCCTGGTTTGAGCATTGGCCTGCTAAATCCAAGGTTGTGAGTTCAATCCTTGAGGGGGCCATTTAGGGATCTGAGGCAGAAATTGGGGATTGGTCCTGCTTTGAGCAGGGGGTTGGACTAGATGACCTCCTGAGGTCCCTTCCAACCCTGATATTCTATGATTTCTCCCCATGCCCTGTAGTAGGGGAGAACAGCCCAACAGCCGAGGCAACATAAGCAGTGGGAAGTTAGAATTATGTTCCTCAGTCCTGTAGTGTCCTTACCCAGAGCAAAACCAGTTTAAATGGGCTTTGCTCCATGTAACAGATTTGGCCATATGTGTATGGCTCACACCTAGAATTGTGGGTACATGCTTTAATGGGAATAAATGAATAATACAGATGAAAACTGATATATTCAGTATGATCTCACTAAGAAATGTTAATTTAAAAGATGTTGGTCAAAGAATTGATCTTTGTTCCATGACCTTTGATCGCGCAGTGACATGCAGCAGCTACAATAAATGTTTTGCAATATTACATTCCCTGGACCAGATCATCAGCTGGTGAAAATTGAGATAACTACATTGGCCTCAGTAGAGCTACACCAGCTTACACCAGCGCAGGATGTGGGCCCCTGTGTTTGAAGCAGATATATTATGTAAACTGTAACAATTTCAGCAATTGTTTTGTCATGTGAACAGGAGATATCTGCAGACCTGCCAGGTTTGGTAGTGTCCCAGTTGTGCTGCAGCATAGGTTCTTCAGGTCTTGGTATGTCTTTATGTATCTTACTTCCCTGACTCGTAGAGCTCAGGTGTCATGAACATAATACATTTGAACTCAGTGAGACAGGGTAGAAAAAAAGTGATAGCAGCTTGCTACACAACTCCCATAGTGTTAGTGCTGAAGGAGCCTTTCCCACATGGAAAAGGAGTTGAACATTTGCAGTAGGAGAAAGGATAACTTAAGGGAGAATTTTCTGAGGCTACATCTACACTGCACACCACTGCAGATGGCATATAGGGTATATGTATCTACATGCTACAATGAAAAGCAAGCTGCATACATACACTCTGTGGTGTGTAGCTATACATGTCAATGAAAGGCTGCAGCAGAGGGGAGGCAGCTGTGGAGGGGAAAGGCTCTGGCAATGATGAACTTCTGAAGCCTTCCTTCACTGTCTCCTCCGTGCCTTTTCCTTGTTGCTAGAGCCTTTCATATGATGGGAAAGATTCCAACAGTGGGGATGTAGCCTGCGCTGCTAAAAATAGCACTATAGGTGGGGGAGACATTGCTTGAGCATGTAGAGAAGAGAGCTGTGTCAGGTACGTACCCACAGGGTTCAGGCATGTCTATATTCTACTCGCCTAAGCAGTGCCTCACTGTCTCCACTGCTATTCATACACATGCTAAGGGTGTGTGTAGTGTATGTACTCTACATGCCACCATAAAGAGTGTAGACATGCCTTTAGGCTTCCATTGGCCTTCAGTTTCGGTCAGGAGGAAGTTCATTCATGATCAGTCAGTTTCATACACATTCACATAGAAAAGATGACTGACCACAGATAAACTAGATGCGAAATGCTCCAGCTCAGAATTGCAGATTGTTTCACAACCAGAATGTAAAACACTTTAAACACGTAGGACTCTTTTATTGAGTTCATGTTTTGGAGATGGTTTCTCTTTCTTTCGTTTAGTTTGTTTTTCAGTCATCACTTTTTTTATTTCCTTCTTGTTCTTTATTTTTAAAAAGCCAATAACCCTTAATTATTTTTTGTAAATGGTATCTTTATATTGTCTGAATATATATATATTTACCTGCAGAATTGATTTGTGGTTTATTTGGTTTTTGGTGAACCCTGTTAACATCTGGTCCTATTGCCATATATAACCAAGTTAGCCTTCTGAGTGCTAACAGCATGCATTAAATAAATTATTCTTGCACTGTCTTTAAGGAGGTAGCTACATTAGCCTTTAAATTATATTTTTTTTATGCCTCCTGTGACAAGCTTCTCTCCCAGTGGCTTTAATCCAGCATCCATCCCTACAGTGCAGTTTGCAACCTTTAATATGTGCTGAGGTTATCCCATAGTGCTGCAAAGATTATTTATATTGGCCTTGTGTGATTAAAAAATCCTATGGGTCTCAGCTAATGAAAGCTAGCAGATCCACACAGAATGCATCTGACAGTGTAACAGGATTTCCAGATGCACAAATTCAGTATATAATGTTAGCCATATAAAAACATCATTTACTCTGTGTGTGTGTGTAATGGTTTGTACAAGGAAAAACACAGTAATACAAAACAAAGATTTTTTTGTTGTTGTTGCTTAATTCAGTATTCCTTAGTCAAGCAACACTTCTAACGATTTCTGTTGATTTTTGGGTTGTATAAAGCTTGGAAGATCCAGGCCAAAATAGGAACAGAAGAATACAGTATAGCAAAAAAAAAACCATTAGTCCCATATAGGATTAGTACCAATGGGACTGAGTTACTGGGGGAAGAAAGGATGCATAGAAATAATGTAGCTTGTCTTCTCTCTCTCTCCTTAAAGTGTTTGGGGGTAAAATGCACACAATGGGAACAGGTTTCAATCCCATAGAAGCCAGTAGCAAAACTCCAAGATCTAGTGCTATGTCATAACCTTTTTAATCATTAACTTTGCAAGGTAATTATTGATTAACTGACTTTTCCCTATGAGGTCCTTTATAAAGCTCTGTTGGCATTTTTTAAGTTCATCTGCAAATCTCTCTTTTGAAAGCAAAGGAGCGACCGACTGGTTTTAGCCTCCCACCTCAATCACCCACAATTGCTCCTTATCAGCCTTTTGTTTTCTGATAGAGTTGCTCAGTTACTGATTTCCATTCTAGCCTCCTCAAGAACATAGGAGACTAGATTTGCCAGCCATCCTCCGCTCTCTCACCCAGAGAGGAGGGCTGATCCTGAGTTTACTTACAGGGGTGTAAAGCAGGAGAGTCCAACAAAGTCAACGGAGTTAGAGTTAGGCCACATCTCGTGTAACCGCTGAAAAAAGAGAGGGAGTGAATGTGCAAGCGAGCAGGGCTACAGTCCTCTCCTGGCTTCCCTTCTAAGCGTTTCCCAGTCGTGCCTAGCTTACTCTGCCTCCTATTGATGAACCAGGGAGACTTGAGGCAGAGGTTTATTCCTGCCCTCCCCAGGTAGGGGGACCGGTGGCGGGCAGGGCTGCAAAGCTGCCGCCAGAGCTAAGGTGCGATCTTCTCTTTAGCAAATGCTAATGCAGGCGGCAGGCTCCAGCTGAGGGGAGAGATGCCCTGGCTGGGCAGGGGTGGGACTGCTGGAGCCAGGGCCTATTGGCTGGGGCAGGGAATGTCCCCAGCTTCCTCCCCACCCCCCGGGGGCAGGTGAGCGCCCCGGCCGGCCCCTCACCTGGAGCCCAGCAGGGCGAGGCGCCACCAAGGCCGCCTCCTCCCCCTGCTCATCCCCGCCCCCATGCCCGCCCTCTCCTGGGCGGGCGGATTCCCCAGAGGGAGCCCCTGTGCGCGGCTCGCTGGCTGCGTGCGGGGAAGGTTGTGCTGCGAGCGGCGGAGCCGGGAGGAGGGGGAGATAGCGGAGCTGCCTCCTGCCTGAGCCGGCAGCTCCCTCAGCCCCGGGCGCGCAGCCACCGCCGGAGGAGGAGACCCGGGACCCGCTCCGGCTCCCAGCCAGACCCCGGGCGCTTCCTCCGCCACGCACGTGGGCTGGGAGCCACCGGGGAGCCCGGAGCCCCTTGGCCGCAGCGGCGCCGCCTCCGCCCGGTGCCCGGGCAGCAGCTCGGCATGGTCGGCAGAGCCGCGGGGTGCGGCCCCGGGGAGAGGAGCTGAGCGCCGCCGGAGGGACGAGGAAAGAGCCGCGCCGAGCCCCGGGGATTATTTCCGAGCCCGGGATGGGGGACTGGAGCCGCCGGCCCCGGGCAGCAGCCAGCGGGTGTCTGCGGGCTGGGAGAGCCGCTGTCCTGGTGCTGCTCCTGGCCCGCTTCTGCCTCAGCGCCGCGGTGGAGGAGAAGAAAGGTACCGATCGCGCCCCGTGGCGGGGAGGGGGAAGGAGCCCCGCTGCCCCCGGGACTGGGGCGGGGAAGCTTTAAACTTTCCCCCCGGCTCCCTAGCTGGAGTTCCGGGCGCCGGCCGCCGCTCCCCCAGCGCTGCGGTGTCAAGGCCGGGGCTGGGGGGGGGGCAATGTCCCAACTCCTTGGCCGCGCCAGTGACAGCTTCGCGGCGTGCCACTTCCTGAGTCTGGGGCTTGCTTTCTCTGGGGGGGAGGAAAGCCAAGCCTCGGCACGTGCTTTCCCCATCACCCAGGAATCACACCGCGCCGCGATCTCCTCGGCTGGCTGAAGACGAAACGTCCCGGATTTTATCGGCACCTCTGTTAGCTCCCACTCTCCCCTTTACTAACTGGGGGGGGGGGGGGGCACGTTCTGCCCTGGGTTGGTTCCGCCCGGGGGGCTGCCGGGGTGTGACCCAGCAGCACCTGCCCCCCCCCGCTTCCCCGCGATGAGTTTGCTAGGCAGCCGGGTCGAGCAATCCCAATCGCTCCCGGCGTGCCCATCTTGTCAGCGTGCTTGGAAGTGTTTTAGTGCCTTTCGGAAGCATCGGTGGGGTAATAGCCCACGAGGGGAGAGGCAGTGACAGGCTTCTGTGTCGTGTTTCACAAGAGTTTAGTTTGCCCTACTAAGGGGTTACTACCCAAGGCTTATTCTCGTCTTCCTGTAACTCATACAGCATTGGGGTGGAGGTGGGGGGAGAGCAACGAATGATTCACGTGCATGCCTGAGCCAAATAACTCGTGTTCCGCGCAAGCCGAAGTTTTGTAACAACTGCAGCGATGTTGGTCTCTTCGCTTGTCACTCTCACCTGCGCCTGATCTTTTCCCGAGCATTGGTTATCTGTCCGGCAGAAATACACCAAGGAAAAAGCTCATTATGTGTCCATTCCCCCCACTCTTCTTAAAAACGGGAGGCACTTCTACGTGTGGTGCCCAGTCTAAACAAATTGGCAAGCTTTATGAATGAATTGCATGTCTCTTACCGTCTGCTGCGCTTGCTGTTTCTCTTCCTATCCCCTGCGCTGAACTGCGCATATAGAGAATTGTGTAGACTAGTTTGTTGCAAGGTTTTTAATACGTTAAGGAACCGGTTTCAGCGTTGGGAGAAAAACAGCTTCTGGCTGGTCAAACAGTTTTTTCTTTTCTTTTCTTTTCTTTTTTCTTCCTTTTGTAAGTTTCAAGAGCAGGCAGCCAACTTCAGTTCCAGGCAAAATCGTCTTTATCTTGGAAATCCTCCAACAACAACACAATGCAGATTTTTGTTAAAAAAATCGCTTGAGAAAAGAAAGACCTGATAGTTTTAGAAAGTCTGTTAGAAGAGCTGAGCATAAGTGAGTTTGCATTTCGTGACTCTGGACAATAAAACCATCTTTGAAAAGGAGAAACACGCCTTTTAGAAAAGCTAATTGCACAATCTTGAAATCAAGAGACACTCTGGTTCCAAGGAGCAAGTTCGTACCTGTTGTTGATGTAACGAGGGCAGGGTTTTGGGGGGAGTTGACTCCCTTGCTGTGATTGTGTAGCTCAGATAAAATTGTTTTGAAACACAGACTGAGTTTTAAAGTTCCTGCAGAATGTTTTGGTGCAAGGGTAATACTAAAGGTTATAGTATTAAGATTAGCAATTATTATTGTTTTACCGGTATTACTGTCGTGTCTAGGAGCCCTAGGTATGGACCAGGACCCCAATCTATTAAATAGTCAGCAGTAAAGAAGTGATAACCAATATGTTTTTTTCCACAGTATAATTGTTTGGCAGTAGCTTTTAACACCAGGAGAGTTAGACCTGTTGGCAAAGATAGAATGCAGTATGCCATCTTCAAAATACCAGTTTCCTGATTCGCAAAAAGAAAAGGAGTACTTGTGGCACCTTAGAGACTAACCAATTTATTTGAGCATGAGCTTTCGTGAGCTCTAGCTCACGAAAGCTCATGCTCAAATAAATTGGTTAGTCTCTAAGGTGCCACAAGTACTCCTTTTCTTTTTGCGAATACAGACTAACACGGCTGTTACTCAGTTTCCTGATTGTTCACTGTAATGTATGATCACTATAGGTGAGCAGCAGAAGAGTGCTTTTTGGTGGCGTGTTACTGCTTCCATTGACTTAACTGGTAAAATTACTATTGAAGTGAATGATACAGGATGAATCCTCATTTGAGAATCATAAAATAGCAGTTCCAAATTTTAACATTTCTTTCAAAGTACTAGGTGGATGATAGATTAGACCATCTTCATGAGTCCAGAACCTGCCTCATGGTTCAAGTACATGGGATCATCCTTTTGATACCACATATCGTGAGCCCTGACTCAGAGGTGCTGGAACTAGGGATGCTGGGGGTGCCTCATGGTTCAAGTACATGGGATCATCCTTTTGATTCCACATATCCTGGGCCCTGACTCAGGGGTGCTGGAACTAGGGATGCTGGGGGTGCAGGAGCACCCCCTGGCTTGAAGTAGTAATAACAACCAAATACACGGTTTCTGCTTTCAGATTCCCCACTTTAAAAATTGGGGGGACCCCCTCCCTTGACTGCACCCCTCCCTTGACTGTAAATCCAAACATATTGTAATGAAGCTGTGCAGCAGTACAAACTGATGAAGTGCTACAGTAAACTAAAATGATGCATCTAAGACATTTTAAATTGTATGTACTTTTGAGCATTCACTTTTTAAAAATTTCAACTGAATGTCACTTCTTTACCATACAAAAAGCTGATTCTTCTTTTTTTGTTTAAAAAAAAAAAGATCAGATGCTCGTACAGTGCTTGTTAGAGTGCCAAAAATGTACAGCTTTTAAGTTTTGGTTTTGGTTAAGGAGATGACTTTAATGTCAATATTTTATAAAATTATATCTTTCTCCAAACTTTGAGAATTAAAAACAAATTTCAATACAGCTTAGAGACAACTGAATTTATTGTTAATGTTGTTGGTGTTTGAATAATTAAAAAGGAATCATGAACATTCCAAAACCAAACAAAACAGAATGATTGAAAATGTAAACACACTGACTGAGATCAGAATCTGGCTCACACAAGTTGGTGTAAACCCAGATGAACACAACAGTTAAGCGAACATGCATTTTCATCAATCCAGTCTCAGTAATAGTTTTAATAGTAGTAATTGGTACTCCTATTACTGGAAGTTTTTGACTAGTGCACTTCATCAATAGCTAACTGAAGCGTAACTGGCAAACCAGTGGCAGCACTGCAATTCAGATAACCTGCTTTCCACTGTACTCTGTATCGGTTTAGTTTTGATTTTCAGGGGTCAACCATTCATGTGAGCACAGTGTTATATACTGGGAATGTGCAAGGCAAAATATTGGGCAACTCATTAACTACAGAGGTTCTCTTCAGTTTCCCATAGTGTCTGGTGTTTTGGATCTCTAATTTTCTTAAGGGTTTTTCATTTATTCATTTTCATATGAAATAAAAAACACATGTCCAATACACTGCAATATTTGTACATTACTAAATGTATATTAGTATGCATGTTTATGGTGTCTTTTAGATTATTCTGTAGACTGCACAGAACAAAATGTTTTACTCATGTTCAAATACTGCTTTATACTGCTAAACCAATGGCAAAAGTTTCTTTTACAACTTTTTGGGTCATATATTGTCATCTGTCTTCCAAATACCAATGGGAATTGCATGCATGGGTCAAGGACATTACATGGTCCCAGATTTGTATCAGAGCCATATATTACACTACATTCTAGCACAGAATTCCTGTTGACTTACAATGGGAGTTTTGCATAAGAAAAGAAGGTGGAACATGCACTTTTAACATCTATGGGTTTGTCTACACAAACATACTTTTTGTAACAAATTAACTGTATTGGTTTAGAAACTGATATTGTTAAATTGGTGCAACCACTGCTGTAGATGTGGTTATGCCAGCATACAAGTGTGTATATTAGTATAGTTTATCTTCATAAAACAATATAAATTGTTCAAAAACTGTGTGTTGATCAGACCTTATTCTGGTGCCTTATGTATGAAAGGCTTAATCTTACCTGTTGTTTAAAAATAAACACACAACAAAAATGTATGTCCATCCACTAAGGACCATATTGTACCCCCAGACTTAGTGCAAAAATTTCATTACCTTCAAGGGAATTTCTCATATGTAAGGAGGGAAACATATAGCAGTAAAGGTGCGGCCAAATCATATATGGCCCTTGGTTTTCATCCTCAATCTATGCTTCTGGCAAAAATGGTCAGATTAAAATCCTTATGTGAGCAAAATTACTCTCAAACAAGATTGGGCCTTAAATTAAGACTATCTGTAGAAAATATATAGAAATGAATAAAGTATATACATACCTGAGAGTAAAAAATGCTAATATATTATTTATTGCAACAACAGTATATTAAGTGCTTTACATACATGTAAGAAAAAAGGTACCTGCCCTGGAGACTAAATCCATTGTAATCCATCTATTAATTTACGGAGACAAACTCCTTCATGGAGTGTCAGACAATCTCATGATGCTTCTGAGGGCTGGCTCTTGCATTTGGGTATCTGCGTTTGCTGTAATCTTTGTGACAGATCAGTTTTAGGCAGCAGTATAAGTGACTGGTCCAACCAGTTTGTTCATAATGCTACAGTTCTTCCATGTTCCCTTTTAGATCAAACCTTACTTCGTTATGTAACTCTTCAAGAACAAGCATAGTGAACATACATGCCTGCCTTAACTCACTTTCATCAGATTGCTTGTATCTTGAGGAAATGGTTTGGGATAGAAGATGCTGATATTCCCAGTAGTGCTTGGGTTATTCCAAGTCTTGGTGATTCATGTGTGCATCAGAGGTACAATCACCTTGTATTTATGAATATTGAATTTAAGAAATGTACTAAGTTCACAAATATGCAAAATTAATAATCAGTATGTCATCTTGTTTGCCTTTATATCATACACATAATGAATATTCCTGTTTTACAATTACAGGAATTTGCCTCAAATTGCATTTTAGAAGGCAAGTTTCTACCCTGTAGAAATGGCCTTCTAGCCAGAACAATCAAAATTTAGTCTCAGCTTCTTTTTGAGTTTCAGCCTGCCAAGACTCTGGGAATGTTGGCATAATGTGAAAGCTATTAAAAAAGATGGCAAAGATCTTATTTGCTCCCATGCTGGAAAGAGTGTGCCAGCTTTTTGTTTCGCAGATTTGCAATACGGTAGTCATGTTAGATCTGTAGTTGCCTCTTGATACTTACATCGTAGCTATTGCCATGAATAAGATTTTGCTACAATTATTCCTGCCTTTCTCACCTCAAAATTAGACCACAGTAATGTTTTCTATTTCAGGTTTCTTCTAAAGACCATTTGGAAACTAAAGGTCGCATGGAATCCAGTGTGTCTGCCTCCTAAGTAGTGCTTCACACATAGCGGTTGTACTGGTGATGCGTGAGCTGCTATAGCTGGCAGCCAGAAAGTCTGCTTCTCTTCCCAGGCTGTTGTGCCATAGTTACAATTAGCATAATCTGTGGTAGTGATGTGATATTACGCGAGGGGGCCCTTAACTCCAGAACTTGCTTGTCATGTAAGAATGGTTAAACACAGTCTAGACATCTTGATGATGAGGGTGGTATAAAAGCCTTGATAGATACAAATCATGGAAAGTCATCCCCTCTTAAGCAATGCTGTCATTCATCCTTATCACCTTTTAATGATTCAGTGAAATGCATAAAGACGTTAAGGGCTGGTGATAGAGTTTTATCAGGTTTATGTTGGTCCAGACACAAAACATTCAGTTGAGTTTCACTTTGCACTTTATGGCCATGAGGCCATGGTACACGTTGTGGGAGTCTGTTTTTTGATACCTCATTTGGACTCTGACATGTTGAGTTGACAATCTTTGTTAGACTTATTAGAACACATGATCTCACTCTTTAACTCATATCATTTTTATTTTGTTTGTTTTTCACATGCACCTCACTGCAAGGAAGGACAATAGTGCTATTTGGCTATTGTGTGCAGTATGAAGTCCGATACTGTTTCTGCCTATATTAAACGGTTTACAGTATCAGAGAACTGTTATAGCAATTCTTGGCTTTCAACTATGTCAAAATAGACTATAATACTTCTTTATTTAGGGCCTAATCTCATTCTGCAAGTATCAGTACAACTGTGCCGCTGCAGTGTGTCTGATGAAGACACTTCAGGTGGATAAAAAAACCACCGTCACAAGCGGAATAAGCTATGTCAGTGGGAGAAGCTGTGCGCACAAACACTTTTGTCGGTGTAATTTATGTTGCTCGGGGTGTGTGTGGAATATTTACACTCTGAGTGACTATATTTTGCTGACATAGGTTATGTCTACACTACAGCCTAAGGGTATTTGAGGAACAAAATATTGATAGTAGAGTACAATGCTCAACTTGTGTAAATTGAACTGGTGTGTGTGTGTTTAAAGCAGGGGTTTAGTACTACATGTGTCTTGCCTGCTGACAGCTCCATATCTGACAGATGCAGGGCTCCTTCACCTATTAAGCTGGTATTTTAACTAGCCTCCTCTAGTGAGCTGTAGCTCACGAAAGCTTATGCTCAAATACATTTGTTAGTCGGTAAGGTGCCACAAGTACTCCTGTTCTTTTTGCGGATACAGAGTAACACGACTGCTACTCTGAACTCCTCTGGAGTGTTACTATGTATGCCACTCATTTTCATATGCGTAATCTGTGTGTTCATATGTATATACCAATATATAAGATAAGTGCAAATGCATAAAAAATCTGAAGTGCTTGTTTCTCCATTTTAATTAACAAAAAAATAGAATACTTGGTATTTAGATGGCTTTTATATTTAAGTGACATCTTCTCAGTATAATGCAAACATTTAAGTAATTAATTGCTGTGGAAAGTGCTAGTGGCTTGCACATTAGCGATCACTGATGTATAAGCACCCGTTAACTGCATCCCAAGAGTCAATAAGGGTATGTTAAAGCTCTCTAAGGGTATAGAAAGGTGGGTTAAAGCACTCATCTTTGTCTGATAGTTTAGGCTTTGCAGTTCCTTTGTGTTGCAGAGCAGCTACACAAGGAGGGTAGACACCAGACTTCTTTCAGGCCATGTGGTCTCTTGAGCAGCTTTAGGCCAGGTCTACCCTAGGAGCACTCAGCTGCTATAGCTATACTGGTCTACTATATTGGCAAAGTGCTCCTAGTGTGAACACAGTTTATATTGGTAAAACCGCACTTTTGCTGATATGGTGTATTCCGTCCCCCCCGCCCCCCACCTCTAAGCAAAACAAGCTGTACTGGACAAAGCACAGTTTTGCCAGTACAGCTGTCTCTCCACTGGAAGCTTTGGCCCGCACAGTGATATCAGTCACAAATCACACCCCTGACCGACATAGCTTTGCCTAGCCTTGGTCTACACTACAGCGTTAGGTCAACATAAGGCAGCTTATGTCAACCTAACTCTGTAAGTGTCTACACCTGTGGTTTTCAACCCGTGACCCACTTGCGGCCCAATCAGCACACAGCTGCATCCCATATGAAATCCTCAAGGCCATACGGGTAGTGTATATATATTATGTGGATTTGGCCACATAATGCATAGGGAGCTGCATATGCAGCCCACAATGGTAAGTAGGTTGAGAACCACTGGTTTACACTAAAATGTAGCTCCCACCGATATATTTCGCTGTCTACACTGACTTAACTCTACCTCCGCGAGAGCTTAGGTTGATGTAATTAGTTTGACACAGTGTCTACACACAGTAGACACTGCGTTGTTTACGTCAACTGTTGCTGCCTTTCAGAAGCCATCCCACAATGCCCCACACTGATAGTTAAATCGGTGCAAATATTCCTGGTGAGGATGCATAACGCCAACACAAGGAGCATAGTGTGGACATGCAAAAGTGATTTAATTACCGCGGTGGCTGTACATCAACATACCTTAGGTTGACTTAATTTTGTAGTTTAGACATGCCCCTAGAGACGTTTTAAGTGTCAATGTTGGGCGCTGGGGAAGGAACAAGAGACTATGAAGCTGTGATGCTCTGGGGAGGGGAAGAGAAGGGCACAAATCAGCTGCTCAGTGGACAGGGCAATGGTGATTTACTTGAGGTTACTACAAGAAGAGAATTACTGGTGTTATGTTCAGTGAAACACTAATTACAAAGTCCATTCAAGTAAACATATTACAGGAAGATAATAATACTTGATTCCACATCAGTTTATGCTCCAAATGGGTAACTGACCTGTAAGGCCCTGGCAAAGGGGCAATGTAACCTTCACAATTCCTCTCTTAGGTAGCTAAGTATTACTTTGTCTACTGGCAGATTTGGAATCTGAGGCAGAGAGAGGTTAAGGAGTTACCTGATGCGACATAGAGGGACAGCTGAGATTTAGGATTTTGGCCTCCAGAACCATGCTCTAACTACTAATCAACACTGCCTGTCATTTTAATGTAACCCACCTCCCACTTCTCCAGTTATGCTTATTGTCAAGCTTTGAAATAGTATACATTTCGTTCAGCACTGTATTTTCACTGGTGTACACATGTAAAGGCGGTTTTAGCATTTGCTGGGCTTGCAAGGCCTGTGTGCTTCTACGTGTTTGTACAGCTTCTATCACAAGGCGTTCCCATTGCCTGACTGGATCCTTTGAGCACTACTGCGGTATAACTAATAATCAACCTCATAAGGAGAGCTCTCATGGAATATGCCAAGTTTGATACTTCACAACCAAAATGCATTAAATCCTATTATATGCAAAAATTCTGTCTCCATATCCCCATTGCAACTGCTGATAGGGGATTATGATAACACACTTTAAGAGCCAATAAGAGAGTCCCCTGTGGATACTTAAATAATAGAGATTTGTAATTGTAGAGCCAAATTCTGGGCTGGTGTAAGCAGCTGCCTACTCACATCAGGTTTGAATTTACTCCTAAATCACTCTTCCACTGTAAATGCAATATAGTTTTAATGGTAGTTCTGACTTCCGTGATTTGGTGCTTTAAACAAAATATTACTCTAGTATTTGTATTACCATAGCAACTAGATATGTCAATTTCTGAGTTTCGATATGCATGCACACTGCTGATTAGATTCAATTGTGTGCACATTTCAGAGTAGAATTTGCCCTGAATGCAGAATAGTTAATATTTCTTTCCAAGTTCTATGCACTTATTTCCATTTATTGCTGCTGATGGTTCTATGTTTAAATCCAGTCTAAATGATCCTTTGGTCTTGAAAATGCTACATTTTTTTGATTGCACACATAGTTTTAACAAGTTGTAAGTCTCTGTTTTTTAAACTGCATGTTTGAGAGTAGAAGTGTATCTTTTAAATGAATTTGTTTAGCAAATTCATTTGGGTTTCCTGAGACTGATCCACTATGTGGAGGTATGTAAAACTGAAAGGGAATGAGGCAAGCCTGGGGGAAGAAGCTTGTTTTAGCAGTTGGGTCAGTTATTTCAACAATGCCTTCAGCAAAGAAGTAAGAAGTTTACTTACACAAATCAGTGGCTACTTTCCATGATACAGATTGAAATACATATTTCAATGCATTTGGATGAGTAAATGGCTGCTAGTAAAGGAGACAACCTCCACAAAATAACATGGCATGTTACACATCTCACATTATTTACTGTGTCCTTTAGAATAGATGTGGTTAGGTGGGTTGCTGCTGGAATACTGTCACATATTGAATCAAAGCCACTTAGCAAAGCCACTTACATTATATCCTAAGTCTATGTTTGTATTTTTACTTTTCAGTAAACAAAATTTTGACTGGGAAAATGCTTTCCCGCTCCTACCTACATTTTTATAATTTTTGACAATTCTCAGGAAAGTTTCTCCTTTTTTCCTGCAATTGCTGTACCATTAGGTGTCCTGCTTACTCTGTTGCCTTGGTTGTTTATGATGCTCTAAGTGAAGCAGTGCAATATCAATCTATTATCAGATTCATCCTTTCTCTAATGTGTGTATGTGAGGTATGTATTATCTCTAGTGCTTCCAAGAGGATGTGCTCCATGATCAATCAGGTCTCTTTCATCTCCAACTTCTGTTGTCCTGATTGGACTTCTGGTGACAGCAACAGTTTCCCAAGATGTTCTGAGATAAAGATTGAGCTTGCTTTTTGTTTCCTAATGTTGTTATTGTTAATATTGTCTTTTATAGTAAATGGATTGTGCTGTAAAAGTTCCTCGGCACTGAGAGAGGATGTACTGTGAAATAAGTACTACACATGTACAGTCTAGGGTCACCTAGCTACAGTGTTGTAACTAGTTATCCAATGCTATATATGGCTGACTAGGCTATTGTATGTTCTGTTGATTAAGGGGTACATCTAGAAATACTGTGGTTTTGCTGTGGTGTAACAGGTTGGACTTGGGACCCTCTGGGGTGGGAGTGGGGGGTCAGCATTGTCTGCGTACCTAATCCCTGGAGATTTATGTCTTCTATTTCCTCATTCTCCCTTCCTGCTTCTTTCCCCTTAATATAACTTAAATGATATCAGCTAATCTACAGTTAAGACATTGAGGATTCCAGTTTAACATTGTAGACTTGTAAGAAAATAAGGAAAACAAGCTTTCAGTGCCATATGAAAATATATTATTTCTATATGTGGCTAATATTTCTGTCACAAATAGAAGTTCAGTTGGATTCCTTTCTCATACTTGAATGCCTGAAGCATAAATCTGCTAAACTCCTTATTATTTTCATATACAGTAATATGGAAAATGAGGCCATGGTAAAAAAAAAAGAAAAAGTAGATACAATATAACTTGGCAAAGTTGAGTATACATTTTTCATTTTGGAGGCACCTGGATTAATATTGTCTATTATGGCAAGTGAACACAGAACTTTAAACAAACAAACAGAAAAGTCCCCCAAATGTGTATGAAATGAAGTTGCAGTCGTGACTGTTCCTTTGGCAAAGTGCACTATCGTGGAATGACTGAACAAGAATTTGGTGCTTTTAGCCATGAGCCAGTTGCTAGTTCCATTTTTAAACTTCGTTTGGTGTTATAACTCAGCTTCCCATAAGGCTGAAACTTTATCCTCCTGCTTTTTAAAAAAGGGTTCGTTTTGTTTCGTGGCTATTCAGACTGGTCAGGTTTTGTTGTGACTTCCAATTTTTTTTTCTTTTCTCTGGCCTGTTTTCTTTACATATTTTGAATTTCATTATGACATGGGTAAATCCAAAGAGGAACATAACCTTTATTTAAAATTTCATGTAATGATCTGACTGGAGAAAGTTAGATTAGATTTAGGCGGTCACTTTGTCCAACAGAGTGAGTGATGTGCATATATAACATGAAAGATCACATCATGCACTTTACTGAGGTAAATGCAATAACTAGACACCATTCACAATATTGCTTCTGTGAAGCCAGGGGCAAAAAGTTGATGTCAGTGGGAGCAAATTAAAAACAAAACAAAACTGCACCCGTATAAATCAGGAGTAAATCGGTGGGATCAATTGAGTTAAAAATTGAGAGCCCATTGTTTGCAGCGAATAACCTGACTAGTTCTAATGGGCAGAGTTAAGGCTGGAAAAAAGCTTCTTAGGTCTTCGTTTCTTTGCTTTAGCTAGTTGATACGTCCTAAATGTTACTTTAATATGCAGGTTTTAGATATGCATCTTATTACTGGATCAATTTGAGCACTTTCTCAGATTTTGAAAGGATTACCACATGCTCATTTCCATTTTCAAGAAGGGATTCAGTTATTTTTGAACAAGTGTATTTTCAGTCTGTTGCCTTCTTAATAAGCTCTGGAAGCTGCTCTTTTTAATGATTTTATTATTTCAAAACTTGTTCTTTCTCTTTTTCTTTCTTTTTTACTTTTTAATGAGACCGTCTCTGAGGCAGCATCATTGGTCACAGATATCTGTACCAGAATAAGCAATCCAGCAACACCTTCTCTGGAGTCTCTTTTTCCATCAATATATATGCTGCTTCTATCAATACACATACCTGATTCCTCTTGACACTACCAGGAATATTGTTTGTGAACAAATAAGGGGGAATAGACCCTCACCAGAGTAAGGGTTGGTTCGTACTTCACGTGAATGTATTTTAAGTCTTGAACAGCAGCCCGTTGTGCTTCAATTAATGCAAGCTACCAACCGGATTAAAAGAGTAAAAATTAACTATTAATTAACAAAGCGTCTGTTTCTTTTGTGTCTGGCTGGTACTAATTATGAACATAATGAATTAAGGATAGCACAGGGCATCCAAGAAGCTCCTGGTATCAAAAATTTATCAAAGTTCTCGGAGAAAATTTGTTGCCCTCTGATATAAATTGTTCCTTCCCTCCCCCAACTGCATTTCTAGATCATAAATACCATACTTGTCTGCTCATGTACTGTCTATATTTTGTATTTATTAAATTACGTGAAAAGAGTACATAAGACAGTCGTTGGCATTTACAAGAGAGACTCTGAGACTGTTTCTTCTTTTCATACAGTGGAAATTGGACCCTGCCTGTAAACTATTATCAAATAATGTTTCAAATGCTCAGTCATTTTAGAAGGAATAAGCCTGTTACTTCTATCTGAGTAAACAGACTAGCCAGAATAGATGGGATTATAAAATAGATTGTTCTGGAACAACATTGTGTTATTGAAAATGATGCTATCTCACTGGTAATCATATTGTTAGACTTTATGGCTCATAAACTTTGATAAAGGCGTTTGTAAAATTGTCAGTAAGAATTCTCACCTTTCGGAGGTTTCCAATGAGCTTCTTCAGTCCCCTTAATAAATTAACACCATCAGCTGTGTTCTTGTAATTACACAAAATAACACTTTCATTCCATGGATGTAATACCTCTATTGGAAAAAAAAAATGACACTGTCAGCTTAAAATTTATGGGCCAGATGCTCAACTAGTGTAAATCGGCAAAGCTCCATTGACTAGCTTACACCAACACTATTCATTATCTGTGTTGCCACTATTCATTATCTGTGTTGTGTTATTAGGAAGGAAAGAATTTTAAAATTTGCTATGTCATTAGTTATATTTTTTGTTTTAAACATTTTTCTCTATTTGGACAAAAAAAGTCAATTGTCAGTTTTACTTTGGTTTAATTGTCAGTTTCATTTTCAGGCTTTTAATGATGCAATATTGGAAACTGACCCTGCAGTGGAATGTGTGTTTAAAATGTGCTTTAATTGGCATTCTAAAATTTTACAGAAACATTTTAGCTTGTGTATACAGTGTGTGTGTGTGTGTGTATGTGTGTGTGTGTATATATATATAAAAAACTTTATATTTTGTGTCAATCATAAGTTGATAATGTCCTTTTAGATTTTTCTCATGGTTACTATTCCTGGCTGCCCCTATTCCCTCCTCATGACTGGTTAAGTAAAAATCATGTGACATCTGTTCATAGGTAATGGGAAATCTTCCCTCTGGAGAGAGGAAGAGTGAGAACAAACCACACGTGACAGATTTTTGTCAGGTTGCTTAAGGCACTACTGGAAGGTACTTGCATACTATGGTGATGAGGGCAATATGTATAAATTAGTTCACACAAGCAGTGAAATAGCCCAAGTCAGAGAGCATTGGTGATAGCTGATACTAACACCTACAAAGGGACAATACTGATAATGAGAAGCAAAGCAGAGAGCTGAAAATGAACTCCAGAACTTTCCAATTCTATCGTCTTAGTGAGATGGGAACAGCCTGTCCACCCGCCCAGCCCACTGAATGCTTTGCCCCCAACCCCGGCGTGCTACTAACAGAGAGATGAAATTACAGGCACTAGTCACAATACAACTTTGTGCTCTGCCTCCAGCTCTCTGGTATATCTGGTAGCAGGGGAGTGACGTTGGGGTCATCATGGAGAACTCAAGGATCTCTTTGGTGCTCCCTGGTATCTTTCCAGGTGAGGATAATCTGGCCCTGTAATTTTGCAATGCATTTCTTCTTCTGAAAAACCTGCAGTGATGCATCTACACCCATAGAAGTTCATGGGAAAGAAAATTGTGCAGAGTTGGAGGAAAAAGGAGATTAGCTTGGAACTCTGATTTCTTAGTTACAGTGGCACTGTGCAGTCAGGACATGATTCTGTGATTGGTGTTAGATCTTGCTATCCTTTGGCATGAATCTCCCCTTGATGCCTGTGGAGGGTGTGTTTTTTGTTTGTTTTTGTTTTTGCATGCACGAACTTGCAGGATCGGGCTTGTTGTAGTTTATTTGTCCAGGCAACTCTTCTCACTGGGTTTGAAGGCAAAGCCCTAGTCATTGAACTGATGTAACATACGTTATATTTTATGATGCCTACAATATAATATAATTCTCCTGAAACAAAAGGTAAAAACATGAAGTGTAATCAGAGCTGGTCCTAGCCCATTAGGGGCCCTAAGCAGGATTTCCCCCCCATACTGCAGCAGGCAAGTTCTTCTAATAAAAAGCAAATGGGGGCCCCCTTGTGCTACTCGGAGCCCTGAGTCTCCTTATGCCTAGCATTGGCTTAGATTACAGTCATGTTGCTACTACACTATATTACAACATTGAAACTAATTTATATCCTATATGATGTTTTTGATTGGATATGGTGGTAGAAAATTTCAGTCTAATAACTGGATGTGCTCATCATTCCATTTTTTCCCCCTAAGAAACTGATCCTTCATATTTTGCCTTATATGGGTAAGACCTTCAGTTTGTGTACATTGCATAGCTCCATTGCCAATTTATACCAACTGAAGATCTGACTCTATATGTCAATGAAAAAGAGATACTGGTGAAATTCAGACATGGCGGGTGTGACTCCATTGAATTCAGTGGCGTTGCACTTGCGTGTCACTGGTTTGAATATGGTGCAATGCCTGTAACTGGGCATTTATATGTTCATATGAAAAAGGGGAACTTCCTTTACAGAAATGAGTAATTTAGTGTAGCCCCTACGAACTACTTGCTGGTCAATTTATACAGGCCTTTAGCACTCCTGCTTAACACTTAAGAAGAAAATGGTGTTAACACAACAAACACTCTACATGGTACTTAAACTGCCACAGTCAAGTTTAAGACCAGACGGTACCACCAATTATGATCTGTTGCTCATTTTCAGAGCACCTAAAAAAATCAGACAGATTTTAAAAATATATCTAATTAAAGTAAGAGCAACAACTTTAATAATATACATACTGAGTTTGTGCAATGGGAGCAAAGGGGAAATCCTGCTGTTTAAGGGTAGCATGTGTTAGTTGATTTAAAGTAAAAAAGTGTTCTTAGTGGAAATAACACACTGTGGCCCCAATTCAGCAAGGTGTATTTGAACTTTAAGCACGTAAGTAGCCCCATTGTTTTCAATGGGATTACACACATGCTTAAAGTTACAACACAGCCTTAAGAATCTTGCTGCACTGGGGTTTAAAGGCCTACATTTTCAGAAGTGGTTAGTGACCTTGGACTGCCTCAGTTTTTGGGTGTCCAACTCCAGACGACTTAAAGGGGGCTTGATTTTCAATGGGTAAGTGCTTAGCACTTTCTGAAAATCAGACTCCTTTAAGGCATTTTAAACTGAGTACCCAAACAAATTGAGGCACCAAAAGTCACATAAAACCTTATCTAGATTTTAAGTTTCTGTATCTCTCTTATTTGACACAGCAAAAGGGATATCTATGTCTGTATATACAGAAAAGCATCATTATAGTAAATATAAAGTTGTAGTTAATACAATAAAGGTTTCCAATACAGTAAAATCTTGTCAGTGGAGGGAGGTGAGAGATGGGGAGGGAGAACATAGATAAGGTAGTAAAGATTTAGAACCAATACAGACTCAATTAGAAAAATACTTTATCACTTATAACCCAGCTATAGGATTAATATGCTGTCTTGAAGTTTATGTGAAACCCCTGGAGAAGGAGAGGAAGTTTGGTAAAGCTCAAAGACTTGTGCATTGTTTAATTTATGAGGTTTCTTCATATCCTTAATGTTTAGTTTAATCGTCAGTGACTATTAGGAAAGAACTGAAGCCAAGGGTATCTGCATTAATAGAATACATATGTCCAGACAAACCATGTCGGGATTAGGAGGAATCATTTGTCACTGTTAATAGTACTCATGCAAAAAGAAGACAAACGTTCACTGCTATTACTGTTGTGCAGAGGGCAGTTGCTTTTTCCAGCTACTAGTTTTTATCAGGCTATATAATATAAAAACATAAATGCATTTCTTTGACACCTGCAATGAAAGGAGGAAAAAAGCTAGACTTTGGAACAATTTTCATTTGGCATCCCTATCTTCATCCATAGTAATCTGTAAAAGAGCTAATGTTTACCTACCATTTTGAAACACTTTGAAATCAGCAGATAAAAAAGCTCTATGCAAATGCTTATACATATCTGGCAGATGTTAATGCTGTTCTTTGCAGCAGTAACTTACAGTCCACCTCTGCTAATATTAATCAGCAAACCTTAAGGGAAATGTGATGCGAGGGACTGGAGGGCAGCACCTTGCAGGAACAGTATATCTAGTAGTCTAGGTGCTCCTCTTCCTGCTGTTGGTGTCTTCTCCATGGTGCAGCCAGGCACTACTCCTGGCAGTAAAGTTAAGCACGTGCCTCAGTGTTTGCAGAATCAGGGCTCAAATCTCTCCTTCTCTGAAAAGAGCATTATCTGGAAATGATGAGCAGTGAATGTCAGAGTGTCCTGTGCCGTCTGTTGTCCTGCTGCAATTTTTTTCAGTGGGAGATTATCATAAGGCCCTTAGGGCTTTATCCAAAGCCCAATAAAGTCAATGCAAGTATTGACTTCATTAGATTTTTGGATCAGGCCTTTGTTCCTTTTTGTGGGCACATTACACCCATAGGGAATCCTGTAAAAAACCATATTTTCAGAGTCACAAAAAGTGAAAACTGTCATTTTTATATAGATATTGTGCAATGTTGAAAGGCAGCCCCCATTTTCTACTCTTCCCCTGCTGAGCTGAGACAAACAGCTCTGCAGGGTAACTTCTAGCCAATTTTCTGCCTTTCAAACTTTTTTTCTGGAGCTGATAGCTTGTAATGCACCTGCTGATGTTCTTCCACACCACCCAAACTGTTAAGTCCTTCATTTTACCTCTTCAGTAGTTGCCCTCTTGATATGGGCCTTCATTGTCACTAGAGAGAGAAGGTGGTTGAGGTAATAATATCTTCTACTGGACCAACTTCTGTTGGTAAGAAACACAAGCTTTTGAGCTGACAGAGAGCTCTTCTTCAGGTCACCTTCAGGTAAGCTCAAAAGCATGTCTCTCTCATAAACAGAAGTTGGTCCAATAAAAGATATTACCTCACCCACCTTGTCTCTTTCATACCCAAGGACTGACAGGGCCAGAACACTTCATTGTCGCTAGTTAGTTAGGTGTGCTGTGGCATATTTGCATTGGTAACCTGCCTGAAACCTCAATAAAGTTTGTTTGAACAAATATCAAAGCACTTTAACAAAGTTCATTGAGGTTGAGGACAGTACCAGTGGTTGAATCTTGGGCACTTGGCAGTACAGTTCGTGGCAGAATTTATTAGGACCTACTACAAAGACAAGAGAGTACCTAGCAGTAGGGTGGGGCGAAGTTCACTAAGACAGTCTATTTAAATAACTTATCAGGGCCTGGGACTAAAAAGCCCAATAGTTTATGCAAAAAAAATTGTAAAAAAGCCAGTGAATGTTGCATATATCTAATTGAAGGCATTTAAACATGTGTGGTAATTTGCCTTGAATGTGAAAAAAATCCGGTTCATATACTTAAGACACAATTATAAAAACAAACAAACAAAAAACACTCCCAGAAGTCTGAATTGTTTGTTTCTTTCCCATAACCTAGCAATTTTTGATAGTAAGTGAAGAGATAGTCAAGCATCATGATTTGAAAATGAGAAGTCATGTTTCTGTGTTTGCACATAATGATTTGAATAAATTACAGCCCATTGACAGTTGTAATTTATTTTGAGAAAATGCGCATACTTTTGAAAGCACAACTCCCCGCCTTTCCAATTAAGTTACTGTACTCATGGTGATGAAACTGGCATTGTATGAGGTATACTTTCCTCTAAAAGCTGTTTTATATGTAAATTTTAAAAAATGCTTTTGGAGTTTGAAATACCAAAAATAGAAAAGCTCAGAAGTTTGATGCTAATTTGTCTGAAAGATGTTCCTAGTGGCCCACATGGTTTAAACAGTGAGAGGATTTATTTGGTATTCTGTGTACAAATAGGTTGAGGGATGAGGTGACGTCCATTTCTGTTTAGTTGTCTGCACTTTGATTTCTTTAAGTTTCTAATAACACAAATGTGGTGTAATGAAACTTGAATCCATCAAACCTGAGTATGTTTTCCTGGAAAAGAGAGGAATGGACACCATCCAGGTTATGAAATAATCTTCTATCTGAGGGATTCTGTCCTGCATTTGCTGGGGTTAAACCCCATGATCTACTAGGTCCATTGCAGTTCTAACTATTGGTCTGATCCTCCAAGCAGTTACCAAAGATAGTAAGCTATTCTTAGTAGTAAAGATTTGCACTATCGTGCCCTATGATCTTGGACCCCATTTTGGCAAGGTACGTAAGCAACATGCTTAACTTTAAATTTATGAGTAGTCCCATTAAAGACAATGGGACTATTGTCATACTTAAAGTTAGGCATGTGCTTAATTGCCATGCTGAGTGGGGGCCATAAATAGCAAGGCTTTAAAAATGAGGGAAAGTTTTTTGTTGTTTTTTGAACTTGCTTTAAAAGTAGCAGTTAAAAGTGTGTGTTAGAAGTTAGAATTAAAGAGAGATTTCTCAGGGATTAGATGATTGTTTGATAGGCTTTGTGTTTTGTTGTTCCAAGTTCAGCAATAGTGTCTGGCCCACCCTGTTAAAACATATGTATGTTGTAGCTGCATTTCCTGATTATATACCGTGTGGTGCATTCGAAAACAGATTAAGCTTGTTGGTTTAGGGGTTAGCCTCTTAGCCTTTAGTTCATGTCCATAACTAAGGGCTATGTCTACACTGCAAAATAACGCTCCAGAGCCCTGTGGCAGTGAGTCTCAGGGCACAGATCAACTGGTTCATGCTACATGGCTAAAAATAGCAGCATAAATGTTCCCATTTGGGCTAGAGCCTCAGCTGTGGAGCCTGGCAAGGGGGATGGGTCATGCGAGAGATGTTAAGAGTAACAAGAAGGGTTTCTTCAGGTATGTTGGCAACAAGAAGAAAGCCAAGGAAAGTGTGGGCCCCTTAATGAATGAGGGAGGCAACCTAGTGACGGAGGATGTGGAAAAAGCTAATGTACTCAATGCTTTTTTTGCCTCTGTCTTCACGAACAAGGTCAGCTCCCAGACTGCTGTGCTGGGCATCACAACATGGGGAATAGATGGCCAGCCCTCTGTGGAGAAAGAGGTGGTTAGGGACTATTTAGAAAAACTGGATGTGCACAAGTCCATGGGGCCGGATGAGTTGCATCCGAGAGTGCTAAAGGAACTGGCGGCTGTGATTGCAGAGCCATTGGCCATTATCTTTGAAAACTCGTGGCGAACGGGGGAAGTCCCGGATGACTGGAAAAAGGCTAATGTAGTGCCAATCTTTAAAAAAGGGAAGAAGGAGGATCCTGGGAACTACAGGCCAGTAAGCCTCACTTCAGTCCCTGGAAAAATCATGGAGCAGGTCCTCAAAGAATCAATCCTGAAGCACTTACATGAGAGGAAAGTGATCAGGAACAGTCAGCATGGATTCACCAAGGGAAGGTCATGCCTGACTAATCTAATCGCCTTCTATGATGAGATTACTGGTTCTGTGGATGAAGGGAAAGCAGTGGATGTATTGTATCTTGAGTTTAGCAAAGCTTTTGACACGGTCTCCCACAGTATTCTTGTCAGCAAGTTAAGGAAGTATGGGCTGGATGAATGCACTATAAGGTGGGTAGAAAGTTGGCTAGATTGTCGGGCTCAACGGGTAGTGATCAATGGCTCCATGTCTAGTTGGCAGCCGGTGTCAAGTGGAGTGCCCCAGGGGTCGGTCCTGGGGCTGGTTTTGTTCAATATCTTCATAAATGATCTGGAGGATGGTGTGGATTGCACTCTCAGCAAATTTGCGGATGATACTAAACTGGGAGGAGTGGTAGATACGCTGGAGGGCATGGATAGGATACAGAGGGACCTAGACAAATTGGAGGATTGGGCCAAAAGAAATCTGATGAGGTTCAATAAGGATAAGTGCAGGGTCCTGCACTTAGGACGGAAGAACCCAATGCACAGCTACAGACTAGGGACTGAATGGCTAGGCAGCAGTTCTGTGGAAAAGGACCTAGGGGTGACAGTGGACGAGAAGCTGGATATGAGCCAGCAGTGTGCCCTTGTTGCCAAGAAGGCCAATGGCATTTTGGGATGTATAAGTAGGGGCATAGCGAGCAGATCGAGGGACATGATCGTCACCCTCTATTCGACATTGGTGAGGCCTCATCTGGAGTACTGCGTCCAGTTTTGGGCCCCACACTACAAGAAGGATGTGGATAAATTGGAGAGAGTCCAGCGAAGGGCAACAAAAATGATTAGGGGTCTGGAACACATGACTTATGAGAAGAGGCTGAGGGAACTGGGATTGTTTAGTCTGCAGAAGAGAAGAATGAGGGGGGATTTGATAGCTGCTTTCAACTACCTGAGAGGTAGTTCCAGAGAGGATGGTTCTAGACTATTCTCAGTGGTGGAAGAGGACAGGACAAGGAGTAATGGTCTCAAGTTGCAGTGGGGGAGGTTTAGGTTGGATATTAGGAAAAACTTTTTCACTAGGAGGGTGGTGAAACACTGGAATGCGTTGCCTAGGGAGGTGGTGGAATCTCCTTCCTTAGAAGTTTTTAAGGTCAGGCTTGATAAAGCCCTGGCTGGGATGATTTAATTGGGTATGGGTCCTGCTTTTGAGCAGGGGGTTGGACTAGATGACCTCCTGAGGTCCCTTCCAACCCTGATATTCTATGATTCTATTCTATGATTCTATGGCTCCAACCCAACTGGGAATGTCTACACTGCTAAATATAGCCCGAGCCCCGTGAGCCTGAGTCAGTTGACCTGGGCTCTGAAATTTGCTGCCTTGTGTTTTGTTTTGTTTTGCAGTGTAGACGTACCCTTAGTTATGTACATGAACTAAAGGCTGCTGCAAGACAAATAAAAAATGAAAGATTATTTTGGTTTGATAGAGGGAGGTTTCTTTTATAGGGAGGAATAGCAAACATTTACTTGTGCAGCTACCAGATGTATGGGCAGCTGTTAGATTTAGATAGCAGTACCACAGTGTGTACAGGTATGGAACTCAAGATTTTACGTAATTGGTAGCATGATGTTATGTAAATGAAGGGCCAAGTACTGCCCTCAGTTAAACCGATGTAGCCCAAATGAAATAATGAGGTTACATAAGTGTAATTAAAGATAGAATTTTGGCCAAAATATCCAGAAAAACAAAGGCAAAAATCTACCTTCTTTCCTGTATACTGTGCTGCCCTATACATAGAATTTGTGACAAAGCCCCAGTTTTTACCTTTATGAACTGTATTCAACCCTACCAGCTCTTGTGGATTAATCCTGTAGAATTCAATAGAGAATAACTTCTGTTTTTGTTTTTTGGACTACTGTAGAATTGAATAGAGAATTATGATCCTGCTATAAAATTCTGTATGATGATTCACAAAAATTATCGAGAGGCTATTTGATCTCTTTTAAATTCTGTAGATTATATTGAATAATTTCTGTAGAACCCTATTTGCTTAATCCTATTACAGTCTAAAATATTTTTCCATAAGGAAATATTCAAAGCCAGGAAGTACCTGTCCCTTTTCTGTTTTTGGCATAGAGTTGATGAGAGGATAAATGAAAGGAATAAAACAGGGAAGAAGCATTTAACAAGCTTTAGGGCTGTTTAATGGGGTGAATCAGTTCATTTGAGCTAGCAGGACTGCACTTTCACCTACATGATAATATTCTTTGCTATGAAATGGAAGACTTCAGTTGTAGTTTCCTAACAATATATGCTGCATGCCCATTGTGCACTGAAGTGAGCAGGAATTGTATTGCTCTGCCTTTCTTCAGTCCTGGCCCTAAACTGGTTATGTGAGATGCTTACAGATTAATATGCATTGGTCTCAAACAGTACATTTATATAGACAGCAATCATTCGTGCTCATTGAAGAAAAACTAGATTGTCATTGGTAAAGTGCAGAGTAACATAAATTTATTTCTGTAGCACCTTTCATCTCAAAGCAGTTAGCTTAACAGCTTCCTTGTTTCCTTGCTCTTTTGCAAAGATGTAGTGTGACAGTGGAGTAACGAAACACGTGTTCTGACTCAAATTGTCATGCCGATGTGCTGTGAAGCCTTTAGGATTGTCTGTGAAGTATTTTAGCATAACCTTTAACTCTGTGTAAAGCCCAAATAGTTGCATATTAATTGAGCTCAGTATAACATTAGGAGAAAATGTTTCTGCACTATATGCAGTGCTACTTTTATTAATTTTAGTTTTATCAGAAATGTATTGTTTGGATTTTTTTGTTTTGTTTAACTGCAGGGAATTTTGGTTTAGTGTGTCAAATAATATTCCAGTTAGCTGTGGGCATATGGAAAAAAATACAGCAAGAAAAGTTGGTTTGAGAAGAGTCTATTGTGAAAGACGGCCTGAATTCAAGCATGAAATCCACTACATGCTCTGATTTTTGACCATATAGGGATCAGAATAATGGATTTCCCATGAGATTGCCAAAAGAGGATTATAAGGGCAGTATCTGTGTATTTCCTGTGACTACCTGCACAATTACATATTTTCGGTAAGCCTTAAAAGAAACATTAGAAATTGTAAATAAAACAGAAATCATATTCCTGAGTACAAAATGCATGGACTAAAGGGATTAATCTCTTTTTAACTTTTCTGTATGAAAGAAGGAGGAAAAAATTCATGGTAAGATGTAAGTATGATAAAAGACTAAGGAAAACACCTTTGGTTTTTATTATTATTTTTTTGCGTGTGACTTGAAAAAGGGTGTGTGTCTGTATGTGTGCATGCATGTGTGCGTAGACACACAATTAAGTGGTTTAATTAAGTGGTGTAAAAAGAAAATATTATTGTAATATTCCTCTTTTCTGGGAACTTCAATTTTACAATAATAAAGCTAATATTGTCTCTCACTCTTCTAAGTGGGCTCATAAGGGCAAGAGGGCATAAGGTGTGACCTTACAGCATAGTGTGGGCTATCTGTGTTGCAGATCCCAGTGTAGGAAGGCCACTCCTCCATTTCCCTTTCAGATGGGCAAGGTGTGGGCGGACAGAGGTAAGAAATGAGCCAAGCCTGGCTTTGCCCTCTAATGCACTGTTCCATGGAGCTGAGCCATCCTGGAGGGGGAAGTAATTTGTTCTCTGCTTCTTGTTCCTGCTGCTGGTCTAGACCATTATTTTATTTCTGGTGGTGTTGCTGGTACAGACCAGTACCAGATGACTTCCATTCTGGCATAATGGGGGAAGAACAACGCAAATGGTGGCTCTTGAAGTTGCAACTCATTCCCACGTCTGTTCCTGAGGGCAGTGCCACTTCTTATACCATCATCTAGCCTTATATGTCCAGTGTCAATTAGGGATGTAAAAGGTTAACTGGTTAACCAGTAAGCATTAGGCTTACTGTTAACCGACCTTAATCGTTAACCTCGGCGACCCCGTGAAGGCCGGAGGGACCCCGGCCATGCTGGGCCAGCCAGAGCAACCTCAGTTAACTGTTAACTGGTTAAACAATATAATTTTAATCATTTGGTTAACTTTTTAAACCAATATTTACATTCCTAGTGTCTATAATTTTATTTTTTTCAGGGCCAGACCCTCAGCTGGCTTAAATCCACTTAACTCCATGATCTAGACCTCATTTGTTTGTTTCACAGAAAATGTGGATTTTTTTTACCTTTGTTTTTAAAGGCCTGATTCGAAGAGATAGGCTGTGAGAAACCTCCACTCCCTCTGAAGTTAAGGATGCACAGCACTTCTCAGAATCAGGCCCTAACACTACATAAGAAATCTCATAGATTCACAATTATCCTCCATTTTAATAGCCCCAGAAATCTTACTAGTTGAAGCTTAGTTGTTCTGTGTCTGGTGAAGTTAATCCTCTGTTGATGAACTTCAAGGTTCTGTTTGGATTAGACATGGTTCACTGTGTTAAAAATATGGGTATGTGGTTATGTAATCTGTAGTTTATTAAATTCATTCTAATTTATCTCCCTACACCATAGCTTAATAAAGTCTGGCAACCTGTATATGTAATGGAGTAATTAAAGGTACAAAAATGAACTGTTGAACAACACACGGATTAACTACAATCTGCCCCTCCCCCTCTCCAATCCAATAACAAAAATGTATTTTAATAGTTCACATCGGGATTTTTTCTGTTTCAATTAATATTGAAAATGAACATCCATCATAACATTGCATCATAACATTGACCTTGCTGCTGAAAACAAACTGGATTTTTTGCTGTAGGCCAAAATCAAATGTGGTATTCCTGATGCACCTGCAATTAATTTTATTGTTATTTTTGATTTCAGTTGTCACTCTATCAGGATAACTGATAGGTATTAAAATTTATTTCATGTCTTTAAAAAAAAGTGGTTAATCTGTATATGCGCAATGGAGCTAAGCTTATTTATTCCAGCAGAAGATCTGGCCCCTTTTTAGCTGAGAAATATAAAGATCACAGTGTAATGTTTTGTTTAAGGTTCTTGTAAACGTTTAGAAAATGATGATGATCTGATGCAAAAACCTGAAGTTTTGTTTACTGGGAACCTGACCTGAAAGGTTCTGAGAGCTGAAAGGGGCAGAGCAAACTCCTGTTGAAATCAAGGGGTTATGAGGGCACTTAGCAATTTGCAAGATTGAGCCCTAAGGGAGATGGAAACTATTCAGTAACAAAGAAAAACTTAGCCAGTCATGGGTTGTATTATTATTTTGTCTTTTTTCAGCTAAGTTATATTTAACCCTTCACATTGCTGCACCTTTGTACTTGCCCACAGATTTGTCTTTGCAAGGAATTTTCATTGTGAAGTGATGGTGAACAGCTACTCCATTGCTTCGCTTCAGTTTAGACTCTCACTACAGCGACAGGAGAGGTTCTCCCATCACTGTATTTAATTCAGTGCCCCCAGGGGCAGTAGCGAGGTTGATGAAAGAAGTCTTCTGTCAGCGTAGCATTGTCTACACAGGGAGTTAGGTCTGCCTAGTTACCTCTCGCAGGGACGTAGATTTTTCACATCCGTTAGAGACATAGCTGTGCTAAGATAAATTTGTAGACCATCCTTAACATCCATAGAATCAAAGAACAACCACAAATCTTAGAATTTTCCAGTCCCAGTGCAAAGCACATTATTTTTCAAACTTGCTTCCTTGCACATAACATATCAGATTAACTCCCCCTCACACACAGGTATACGTTATACATATGCAATCTTTCCCTTTGGGGTGAGGAATGAAGAGGAACATACCTTGACAAATATTAGTCACTGTTTATTTTTACCTCTGGAAGGTGCTCAGAACCAGGGTGATAAATGTGGTGTAAGAACCTGAAAAGAACAGTCTTTCGATTTTTATTGACATTCTATTATTCTAACTGTATTTTTCTGGTGCACAAATAAACATAAAAAGAGCTTAATGTTCATGGCAGCTGGAAAATAGATGGAAGAAACTTATTTGTGCTTTATGCTTTGTTTTGTTGCCTTCCTAATCTTGGAGAGTGACCCTTTCTCTTATCAGAGATTTAAATTCATTAAAAAACACATCTGCACAGATTATGTAACAGACAATAGCTTCTCATCCAAATGTGAAGTGTAGTCATGTACAAACATTTATTTGACCAGCATTGCTAGTTGCTTTAGTGTTAAGTGGACAGTTAACAGCTTAATGGCCCCTTTGAAATTTAAGTGCTTTATTTTTAGTATATATTGACAAAATTGTGTTGGGAGTGCAACTTACTCTCATCCATACAGATCTACAACCCAATGCCTCAAATTGTTGTAATTGTTAGACTGCTCCAGTTTCCAAATTGTCGCTAGATATATTTGGATGGACTACAAACATGGTCATGTTCCATTCAGAATGTAACAACTTTATACAGTCTTACTACAATTTTAGTGAAATGTGACATGTGCTGGGTTAATGTGCTCAGTAATTGCTTCCCTGATCATTGCGGCAAGAAGAAAACCTGCCACTTAAATCAGAAATTTATATGATGCAAAAGAAAATCTCTCAACATAGTTTTGAATATTTCTTTGGTAAGCTAAGTCATAAATAGGTCCACTTTTAGTACACTGTGTAGGGAATTCAATGCATAATAAAAATTATTATTGGTAATATGGACTGTGTGTTGAATTCACTGGTTAAAATTTTATTTGAGTGGATTTTTTTTTCCTGGGGGGGGACAGAGGGCAGAAACTAGGGGAAATCTGTTTCCATAGCTTACAAGGTTTTTATAGCTATGGCAAAATTAAAAATCAAAAATCAACATAAGTTATAAAACAGAACTAACAATAGTAAATGACTTGAGGTTTGGTAGTGGAACAGATTGTTAGTGGAATTTTGTTGTGGGATTGGCAGTGGAATGGAACCTTTCACTTCTAGGTCACCAGTCTGAATCTAGTGCAGGTGAATCTAGTCCAGGTCAGTTGTTACCAAAAGTCATTTCCTTATGATGGGTGGTTGTGCTATTAGTCCTGCTCCTGGTAAACGAGTGTCCACATCACAAACTAACACTAATTGGTGTTAGCAGTTCTGGTCTTAGAGTGGATCCCTTGAGTTTATGGTTGAGACACTTCAACAAGGTAGGTGGGGGAAGATTTCACTATTGCTACTTGTGCTCCCAACCCAGCGACTTTCCCCAGCACTAACTTCACTAGCAGAAAAGTTAATAATGATAAAATGGAACAGCTGGTAAAGACAGAATGTACTAGACTTGGCACTAGTCTTCTCATCAAAGTTTAAGATCCATGCAAAAGAGACTTGAACATGGGAGGAAGCACCTCCTGTTGGTCTTGAGCAAGTTCCTCTGGCCAATGCTCAAAACAGCTGCAGGAAACACAATAAGCCTCCTTTGCCAGAGGCGAGATTGTTGCGACACAGAATCTTTTTTGAGTGTGGGGGGACAAGTAAAGGGAAAAAAAGAAAGGGCCTTGATAGCTGTCCTCCAACCAAACACCCCCCAAACAAAAGCGAATTGCCTAATGGGGGAATCGAGTCCAAATTTTATTCATGGGATCAATTCAGGATTTTAGAAAAGGCCCTTAAAATGAGTATATGCACAGTAAACTGAAGGGACATTATTTAAACAGAAGTCAGTTTACTTTCCACGGATTTGTGGTTATATTTCTTCAGCAACTGGTATGCACCAATTGGAGTTACATATGCATATCAAGAGGCAAACAGGCTCCTTTGTAAACAGTGGACCTCTCCTGCATAATCTCCCTCTTTTTCTTGTTTGTTCATTTCTATTGATGTCGATGGAAGCTGTGTGTTTGGATCAAGAGCAGTGCAATACATGGCCCTGAGAGATCTTTCTTTTCCATTACCCTAGCTAATATTCAGTTACCAGTTTCATATCTATTCATTTGACGGAGCAGGAATGGAAAGCCTTTTTGTCAAGTATTTACAGAAAAAAGAGGATGGGGGGAAACAGGATAGTCATATTTGTGATTATTGTCACCTAGGCCTCTGAAATCATATTCTCACTTTTCCAAAGCCTCTGATTTTCAATTTGTGTGGAACTCTTGTCAAGAAATCACTCACCTTGTTAAATGTCCTCTTTGAAAATATACAGTATGACTTTGTGATCAAATGCTCAATCCTATTCCTGTATAATAGGTTGCTTAGACTGTTTTGTTAAAAATCCTAAATTAGAGAGTAACTTCTAGGTTTTTTTTTTTTAAGTGCTGTTTAATGATTGTTTATAGAGCAAAATTATGAAGAGGCAGCAAAATATGCATTAGTGGATTGCCTGTACTGTGTGTATGCATGTGTGTAATTTTTTAAAATGTCTTCCAATGCACTGTTTAGTAATAAGCCAGAAAACTATCCCAGAATCAAAGTCCGTGTTGATTTATCACTGTGAATAAGTTTTGAAACCTCCTGTGTTATATTGGATGTCAGATAGTTCTGTTGTGAATGCAGTATCACATTTATGTATCCAGGTAAAGGTACAACTGTTGTAACATGTATCTGCATATTGGTAAATTCCGGAGGGCCTACAGGTGCAAGTATAATCTACTCATTAGCGTGTATTATGCCCTTCTCTGTGCCCAGTCCACAGAGTATGTGGGTCTTTTACAGCTCTCAGTTTAAGAACCTGGTTCTTAAACTCAAGCTGCGGACACTCATACTTCGACCTCTTGATGTCCCCAGTTTAATCCCTAATGTCAACCAAGATGGTGGTTGCCACACAAGTAACACCAGTTCCATGCAATAATAAATTACTGGCAGTGTATTTGCTTGATTGGGAGATTTGAAATTTAGCATAAAACGCAGTGGGCCACAACTGCCATTGACTTCAGATGGAGTTTTGTCTGAATAAAGATATCAAGACTTTGACCATTATTTTTCACCGTGGATTCCTGTTTATCTCAGACTTCACCTTAGTTTCTATAAACATCAGCCTTATGTGAGCTGATAGAAGAGAAGGGACTGCTGAGTGTTAAAGGTGTTTGCTGAACGGTTTGGGAAAGGGAGGAGGGGAGGATCGCTTCAGGAGCACACATCTGCTGTTCTCTTGTAGTTCTTGGAACAGAGCAGCAGTTTCTTTAACACTTTAGATTTTTCAGTTCAGTTGCTCAACAAATATTTGTCTTATTCGTTATCATTGTTTTCACATTTCAATATCATTTATTGCCTGGTCTGAAGTAGGGAACTTTGGAGGAAAGTGTAGTTACATTGAATATTCTGTGAGTATGCAAAGAAGATAGACAAATACATTTGTCTGAAATCATTAGCTGACATAAATTATGCTTCCATTCTGCATAAACTGAGCAGATGAGCAGTATACAGTTTTATTGCACAGTGAGTTTAAGCTTAAATGGAGGGACTTGCATCTTCTGGCAGATCACAGGCCTTTACCTTTGAGAATAAACTAGACAAAATGCTATCCATATGGTTGCCTAATGGCTGAATGACAGGTTTTTTTTAAATAGAGCACATTTTTTAAAATAGAGTAAAACATACAGTGTATTACAATTCCAGAGAACTATTAGCCCAAATTTCATTAGTCTAAAGTTACATTTTAGGATGGAAAATAAGAGGGGCTCCTTAGCCTCTGTGTCCTGCAATAACCATTTTATCAGCAGGCAGACTCTCATTAAATATACCCCATCGGCTGCATTCAGGCCAATTTCTGAGATGAAATGTTGTATTAACATGGCTGTTCCCTGCAGGTTATTACTCTTGGAAAATTATAACAAACTGAACAATCCACAAATCAGCATTTCTCATTTATACCAGGCCTTAATCTAAAGTACAGTATGGAAACATGACTGCATGAAGAGTTCCCTTTGTGTCAGGGTGAGAAACAGAATTATTTTGTGTGTGCCTAAAGAAAGAATCTCGTGATTTTTCTATTATACTTAGCACTTCACTGTGGTTTTGATAAGTTTTGCCAATGTGTGTGCATTATATTATGCCTATTGAGTCAATCACAACTGTATAATTGCATAATGCATGTCATTTCTGGGACCATATTTTAACTTTTTATAGTTGTATTATATGGCAAAGTACATTTCTCTGTACAAAAATGCTGTAGGTGATTGCTTCTCTCTTGCTCTCTTTCACCTGCCAGCATTTTGGGCCACACCTACAGTAGATCATTCAACCTGAAAGCTTTCCAAGTGAAAGCAAGGGAAATTTTATGAATTCTTAATTGTACCTTCCCATCAAACCTTTGTTTATAAAGGAATTTCAGGGGTCCAACTAACTAAGAAAGCTGGCTCCTTTGCACTGTAGAAACATCATAAATTTAGCATATGGCAAACATTAGGGTGGTTTTTTTTTTTTTTTTTAAATTTCATGGCACTGCAACAGTTCCAGGAAACTTGGAAAGCTTTAAATATACTGCTCCCTGAATCTTTGTGAAAAGAATAGAATATTATGCCATGTCTAGTAAGGGGGAAGCAACATTTTTTTCATACAGCATTCTTTATCAAATGTTAGCAATTTATCAAACGTTAACAATAAGTAAAGACTTGCAGGGAGTTACTCCCTCTTGCTTGCGTAACAGTTTGCACTGAGAAATGAAAATAAGTTCTAGAGGCTTACATCCTAGGCTTCTTTCTCATATGAGTTGCTAAATTTCCAGGGGACTAGAAAAGCTCCCGGGTTTAAAAAAAATTGGATTTCCACTGGGCAAGGGTGGTGGGGAAGTGTGTGTGTGTGTTACATATTAATTAATATATATTAATTACTTATGAATTACAATGAATGTACTTATTGCATTCAGTTTTTATTAATTGCTTGCTTTATTTGTCTACACCCACCAGTTCTTACTTTGCCATATTGTCAATTAAAATCCTCTTCAATGCTATCAGCAGCATAAGAAACTTCATCCATTCTAATGAAGTATGTTAGCGACTTTTCGTGTCTGCATATCTGAAGAATAGGGATGAGACTTCATTTTCCCCAAGGGTTTACATGAGAGAATAAAAGAGGCTAATTGGATCTGCCTTGCTTCTTCTCTTCAGCACAGAAGATTAAGAGCCAACCACCACAAGATAGATAATTTTGAATAAATGCAAAACATTTGTGTGTATGTTCATGGGGATCTCTTATGCCGTGTGTGTTTAAAAGGAGCACAAGTACCTCATCTTATTAATTTAAATCCATGCGTGTGTGACGGTGAGCATGAGGTGGGGGAGGGAGTTTAGAGAATTGTATTTATCGATCTTTGAGTGTCACTAGAAAATAATATTAATTTCATTTTTGTTCTGTGGTTTCTCTGGTAGAAGGAAAAGATCTAGCTGAATAAGGAAGGGTTTTTTTTTAAAAACATTAAAAACATCTGTGGTGTCTAGGGTTTCCATTCCAAATGTGTTATAAATAACAGCATCTATTAAGAGACTAATTTCTGATGGCCTTATAGGTGGACTTCTAAAACTGATTTTCATTTTATATTCATTGTATAATGAGGAATAAAAAGTAAACACCTTTTCAGGAGTGTAATAGTTGAAATGTAATCCTCAGCAATATCTTAGGCCTGGGATTCTCAAACTTCATTGCACCGCGACCTCCTAATGACAAAAAAAATTATTACACGATCCCAGAAGGGGAGCTGACGCCTGAGCCTGCCCAAGCCCAGGCAGGAGGAACAAAGCCAAAGCCTGAGCCTTGTGCCCCAGGCCTGGTTGGGGGGAGGAGGAGGTGCAAAGCCGAAGTCCTGGGGCTTCAGCTCCAGGCAGGGAGCCTGTAACCTGAGCCCCACCAGCCAGGGCTAAAGTCCTCAGGCTTTGGCTTTGGCCCCAGGCGGTGGGGCTAGGGTGACCAGACAGCAAGTGTGAAAAATTGGGACAGGGTAATAGGAGCCTATTTAAGAAAAAGACCCCAAAATCAGGACTGTCGCTATAAAATCAGGACATCTGGTCACCCTAGGTGGGGCTTGGGCTTTGGCCCCAGCAAGCCTAACACCAGCCCTGGTGATCCCATTAAAACGGGGTTGCGACCCACTTTGGGGTCCCGACCCACAGGTTGAGAACTACTGTCTTAGGCTATGTCTATGTGCCCCGCAGTTTGGACTTAGGGGGTGTGAATAGCAGTGCACACCGAAGTGCTGTGCTGTAACTCGCCTGTATGGATTCTGTGGGCAAGAACTAAAAGGTTTCTAGTTCACATTAATGTAGTCCTGAACTAGAAGTCTTATGGTTTTTGCTCTCAGTATCCATCCCGGAGAGTTACAGTGAAGTACTCTGATGCGCACTACTGTTCACACATCCCTGTAGCCAAACTGAGGCACAGGGTAGATGTGCCCTTAGAAACAAGAACAGAAAGTGTCCAATGAGTAAATCCAAGGACTTTATACATAAGCAAAGAACAAGACCATAGATTTAAAAAAACTGAATGATCATTACATCTGGAGCTTTCATTGTTTTAAAAACTTCTTTTGGAACAGTCATGTGACCAGTTGGGTTACCTGTTCATTGAGGGGAAAAAATGGTATTTTCCATATGCCATATCTGGGTAAAACACACCTTGAACTACATACACTTGCGTTGGAGGGAGCACGTCTCACTACTTCTAAGGAGAGAAAATTAAGTGACCTGAGCATCACCCCAGTATTGCGTATGACTTATATGCTGACGTCAGTTACACTTGCCCATACCTCCCAAAGGACAGAGGATCTCAAGATGAAGAGAAAACTAGTAGCTAGAGCTACATAATTTAGGATATCACAAACGCTTACAGTGGGCTGGTTACCCAGAGTGCAAATAAAGATGATCAGAAACTGAGGTGGGTCTGAGGCAGGACGATCACTGTTCAGGAGGGAGAGACATTTCTCAGGTGGAATACCAGGAAAGTAGCAACAATTTTCCTCACTCTCTGCCCCCTTCCAGTTTTTTAAACAACCTAGCTGACTCCTGAACGTCTCCTGTGAACTAATGAAAATCTAGGCAATGACAGAGCAAACATTTCTTCCAGCCACTTTAAGCTGTTGTAAGGAGGTTAGTTAAGCAGCTCCCAGAGGTAGTGGTGATACCAGTGAGAAGACCCATCAAGTCTTCTGAATAATGTTTAAAAGGTTCTATGGAAAAAGTAACAACTTGCTCATAAAAATGCTCTCTTCTTTTTTCTGGTGATGAATCCATGTATTTTTCTCTGCCTGTGGAAGTGCTTTATGGAACCTGAACTTTTCAGGTGCTAGAGAATAGCTGCTTTAGGCCCTGATCCTGCAATTGGCTCCACACAAGCTAACCTGCACCTGTGTAGAGACCCCTTGAATTTATGGGGGTAACAGAGATCTACCTGCATGTGCACAGTCATAGGCTGAAAAGGAGGAAGAGTTTTGGGAAAGTTCTAGAGATCCTGTGTTTCCCATTCACTTTTTGTTTTACATGAATTTCTTTTAAGCTTCATAAACCAAATAATGTAACAAAGAAACAAGCATCAGAAGTGACTCCAAATCAAGAATAATTGAGATCAAATAAGAAAGCCCAGCAAGTCTAGGAAAACATTTTTATCCCAGAAAGCTATTTTAATATTTATATTGAATACAACTCTTTAAAATTACTGTAAGTATGCCAAGTGAATTTGAAGCAGTTGGTATTGTTGGGCGAGCTGACTTAACTGTGTTGATAGTTACTGCATAGACTGATAGTATAATGAAGAGAACAAAGAAGTATACACTGGAAAGGATCCAGCCCTGTAAGCCTCTACACACAGGGAAGGTTATTTGAAATCAGTGGGAGTTCCATGAGTGGGTGTCATTTTGGATTGGCCTGAAAGAAATAGTTTGTTTGTCTGTTTCTCTCTGAACTTGGATTTTAAAGTTAGGCCCTGGAGTATATGTCCTGATTTTCATAGAAATCGTTGGGACTTGTGGGTGTTCTGCGCTGCTGAAAATCCTAGATATGGCCTTAGAAGCCTAACTTTTGGCATCCAAGTATGAAAAATTTGGTCAAGCAGGAAGAATTTGTGAGTTTAATGCAACTTTCTTATGAGCTTTCAATATGTTTTTGTGGGATAGGCAGAAATAATGTGTTTTTCTTGAGAGACCTTCTCTCACACAAGTAAATAAATGGTACAATTCTAGTGATGTCCCCAGAGTTCTAGTATTGGAAGAGATGGCCCTTGTAAACCTAAAAATGGATTCTGTAACACCAGAGAGCCAAAACGTATTTCTTCTTGTGAGACTGAGAGCACGTGGTAATGCTCTTGAAAGTTGTGCAGAAAAGACCATGTGGCTTCCCTATAAATATTCAGGATAGAAATTGTACAGAGGTTTGCTACAGAAACATCACTCAGACCAATTATGCCTTGATATGACCTTGAAGTTACAAAGCTGCCAAAATGTAACAAATGTGACAAGCAGTCATTTAGACATAGTTCTCTTTTACTGTACAGGTGTGAAAAGAAACAAAGCTTTAATCCGTCTTGGATAAAATTCTAGGGACTTTTTCACACTGGTTAGTGGAGAGGAGCCTGAGTAGAGTAGACATATGAGTATCAGGAAAATATTGGAAGGATGATTGATGAATTAAAATGGAATTCTGACACCACCTTTCAGAGGAATTGCAGATGTATCTATTGCACAACTTTATTTAGAGTAAGAAGGATCAGTTACTAAGGACTGAAGCTTTCTCACTCTCTGGGATGAAGTCACTGCTACTAGTAAATTACCTTCCATGGGAGAACTTCAACTTGCAGGCATGAAGGCCACACTAGACCTTGACAAAGGGGGTTTCTTAAATAGAGATTATAATACAATAAGTACCTCCTGTACCATATGACTAGGAGCTGCAGATAAACTCATGAAAAATATCTGCCATATGTAAGCAAGACTCTGACAGCTGAAGCAGGCCTTGAAGTGATTTTTGTGGGGCACATTTGAAATGGTCAATGATGGACTTTTCACACCAGGCATCCAAGTTTTTTCTTTTGGTGTGCCTGTCTGGTATACTCCTTCCTAGCATTTGTGAGGACCTCAGGTAGTTGCCTGAAGACACCAAATCTTTCAACCTCAGTCTTCTGAGGCATCAGTAGAAGAGGAGAGGTTTTAGAACAAATTGATGGATTAAACATCAATAAGACACCAGGACCACATGGTATTCACCCAAGAGTTCTGAAGGAGCTCCAATATGAAATTGCAGAACTATTAACTGTGGTATGTACCTATTGCTGAAACAAGCCTCTATACCAGATGACTTGAAGGTAGCTAATGTAATGCTGATTTTTTAAAAAGAGCTCCAGAGGCAATCCTGGCAATTAAAGGCCAGTAAGCCTAACTTCAGCACCAGGCAAATTTGTAAAAATTATAGTAAAGAACAGAATTATCAAACACATAGATAACCCCCATGTGTTGAGGAAGAGTCAACAAGGCTTTGGTAAAGGTAAGTCATGCCTCAATCTATTAGAATTCTGAGTGTGTCAACAAGCATATAAATAAGGGTGATCAAGTGAATATAGTGTATTTGGATTTTCAGAAGGTTCAGAGAAGGGCAACAAAGATGATCCAGGGTATGGAATGGCTTCCTTATGAGGAGAGATTAAAAAGAGTAGGGCTGTTCATCTTAGAAAAGAGACAACAAAGGGGAGCTGTGATAGAGGTACATAAAATCATGAATGGTGTGGGGAAAAATGAATAGAGGAGTGTTATTTACCTTTTTCCACAATACAAAATCTAGGGGTCACCCGATGAAATTAATAGGCAGTAGGTTTAATACAAACAAGAAATAGTACGCTTTAATGCAATGCATAATTAATCTGTGGAACTCATTGCTAGGGGATGTTGTGAAGGCCAAAAGTATAACTGGGTTCAAAAAGAACTAGATGAGTTCATGGAGGATAAGTTAATCACTGGCTATTAGCCAAATGTTCAGGGATGCAGCCCCATGCTTAGGGCAGCTCTAAACCTCTGACTGCCAGAAGCCAGGTGTGGAAGACAGAGGTGGCTCACTCCAACTGCCCTGTTCTGTACACTCCCCCTGAAGTGACTCTGGACAGTGTCCTAAACAGGACACTGGGGTAGAGGGATTGTTGGTTTGACCCAGAATGGCTGTTCTTCTATTCTAGATAGAAGCCATGTTGGCAAGGATCATGAGTCAAGTGCTTCGTCTGATGGGATTGCACTGGGACAGCAGTGAGAATTATGTTTGCCTCCAGAAAGAGGGAACTCTTTGGAGAGATCAGGGCCAACATAACTTGATTCAAGGAATGCTATTAATTGGCTTGGCCTGTCTGTGAGAGTGTTATCCTTTCCTGACAGCTATGTGGCAACAAAGATGTCATCTAGTGGGGCACTGCCCAGTTCCACACCTGCAGGCTTTCCCACACAGGATGAATGATCTTGTTACCTTCCTGCTTGCTGATGTAAAACATAATTGTCTGTCATTTGAATCAGGGCCTCGGTTTGTAATACCACGTCTGACTCCTCTTAGAGCATCTAGGACCTCTCTCATCTCCAGAAAATGTACATGCACGTGTGCTGTTCCTAAACAGAGCAAATCAGTATCTTGGGTGTGGTCCCTTTAATGTGGGCTCAATTTTTCAGGCAGAATATATCTGTGATTCCTGTATTTTGGATAGGAGGAATTTGGGTGTCCCTTCTGAAGTTCAGATTGCTCCTGAACAGCCACCACTGCAGTGTCAGACATCATTTGTCATCTGTGAGAGGTGGTTATGCATGTGACCACTGACATTACGGAGGGTCCACTGAAGTTGTCTCATGTGACCCTCCATGGGGAGCACTTTGGAAAAATCTGTAAAATCCTGTAGCTTCACTTGACAATGCTGAGGACTCATATGTCCAAGATGGGTCTGCCAGTAAAGGGTCTCTAGTCTCCCTTTCACAGAAAAGTCCTCTTAAAAGCAATTGCTGGCCAAGCAGCTGTTTCTGTCAGAGCCCTTTAAAAACATGAAGGGGCTTGGAAGGAAGTAGTTCCCTTCAGTTCTTTTAGAAGGGAAGTTGAGCACCCTGACTCTCTAGCGATACTGAGCAACCTTGTAGTCTGACCCAAAAACATATACAGTCTTCTTGACTAGTGCCTTTCCCGTCTCCCACTGTTGGATAAGAGAGAGGGCTGCCAGACCGACCTTGGGAAATGAAAGGTGTCTTCCATTATCTTGGCTTTGGTGAAATTAACCTTTCCCATAATGGTTTCTCACTGTCTTGGCAAGTCCTTGAGCTTCTGCTGCACTTCCATACTGCTGCACTTCCATAATGAAGTCTGGATGCTTGCAGCTGAGCAAGTTGGCATGCGTCTTTCCCAGAGGCAGCTGCTCTTGCTCAAACATCAGATACATCAAAGGCTGTCCTAATGTGTTGTTGGTATGTCTCCGAGCTCTTGTAGAGAACATGTTTGATTTATATCCATATATCTTTGGACAGAGAATTGACAGATTTATGGGCCTTCTTCCACATTGCAGATTGGTACTTACCTATGTAAGACTGGCAGCCAATAATCAGCATTGTGGACTGGTAAAAAATCCTATTTTTGGAAGATGGTGGATGTGAGAGCCAAACCATGTGTTCTGCCAGTCTTGCCAGCAGCATCTGTAAAAACCAAAAAGTATTCTTTATGTTCCTTTATGGACTGCTGCTGTGATGTGTGAATCTGCCAAACATCCCTCACGATAACACAGCTACTCTATCAGCAGAAAGCGTCATCTTTAGGTTTTTCAAAATACCTGCCCTGGAGTAATGGACTCCTTCTAAAGTCCACTGTGCAAGGAAATACTGTAATCATTTTCTTAATTAACAGGGGAGAGGGGGAAGTCAGGAGGAATCCCAGTTCTCTGGGAGAGTTACTGGCTTTTCTCTCTTGTCCCTGAACAAATATAGTTAATTAAAAGAGTGATCTGGCTTTTTGTGCCAAGGATTGCACTTCTGATAGGTAAATAAATATCCTGTAATAAAGATTGTCAGCATAACTGGTGAGGATGTGGGTTCTCTATAATTTTGTTCTGTTTAATTGTGAAATGCTTTATATCTGCACTGAATCTTTTATTAAGTGTCCTGCCCGTCCTCCTGCTCCCCATCCATTTAAGCTCTGACAGAGTTCCGTGTCAGTACTACCAAACAGGCATAGACTCTGGTTATGGAAAATCACAGACACATGTGTTGGCTTACTCAAGGCTTTGTCTTCATAGCCTTCTAGTCCAACTGTGTCAGGCTTATGGTCAGGGCCAGAAGCAGCTTAAGCTGTTTCTGCAGGTAGTAGGTCTCAGGGTGAACATCTGGATGCAGCCAGCACAGTACAGCCACTTGTGCTCCACCCTAATGCGCTGGTTGTGCTTCATCTATGAGAGACATTGCACATCTGTACTTGCACCATTTAAAACTGAGGCTGCTGCTTCTCTGCCTCAAAAGTGGGGTGGAGTGGACAAGAGAAAATATGAATTAGAGATACTGCTACAAAAAAGGACTTAATTATTTTTTATCCTCCCCAGAGTGTATGGGACTGATCTGAACACTTAAGTAAGCTTGGCTCTGTGCCCCCACTGGAACAATAATTTTCCCAAACTTGTTTTGTTAAAAAAAGTTTAAAGCCAACAGAAAGAGATACTGGTTTTGTTATGGTTGGGGGAAGAGGCAACTGTCCATGAAGAGTGCAGATGTGGTGCAGCAATAGCTGAGATCAGCAGCACAGCAACCCCCAGGGAGCTCCTGCATGATCCACGGTAGGAGGGAAACTGAACTTTAGAGCCTCTTAAGCAGTGGTTTTGTTGGATGGAGATGTGGATCCTTGGGGGGGCCACGAGCAGGTTTTAGGGGGTCTGCCAAGTATGGCTGGCATTAGACTCGCTAGGGACCAGGGCATAAAGCCAAAGGGCCACCATGTGGGACTGCAGCCCAGGGACCCAAGTCCCGCCACCTGAGGCTGAAGCTGAAGCCTGAGCAACTTAGCTTTGTGGTGCCCCCTATGGCTTGGGTCCCTAGGCAGTTGCCCTCCTTGCTACCCCCTAATAATGGCCCTGGCTTTGATATGCAGAAAAACAGTTGTGGCACAGCTGGGCCGTGGAGTTTTTATAGCATGGGGCGGGGGGCTCAGAAAGGAAAAGGTTGAGAACCCCTGCTTTAGAGACTGTTTTGTTGCCAGTTAATGGATGATGATGATACAATAGCCCCTGCTTTAGCCAGTGGTTAAAGCATCCAGAGTTGTGGTAGAGCTATGGCAGCAGGTGCATTTTGGAGAAGTCTTGATAATTTTAAACTAAAATATAGAAGTTGACACTGCCTTCTCCCTCTACTTTTCTCTCATTATAGATCCCTTTTACTTTGCACACAGGGCAGAGAGAGAGTTTCATAGAAACACCTGCTTGGTGTGATGTATGGTAATGCAGTTAGGGCCTAGTTCAGCAAGTACTGAAGTACGTACATAGTCTCATTGACTTTAGCAGGACTTCTCATACTTAGTACATTATGTGTGTGTTCAATATGTTATGTTCGTGCTCATGTACCTTGCTGAATTGGGGCCCTAGATATTTATCTCCCTCTGGAATGTGTAACTGCTTGTCCCAGATAAAAGACTGCGTGTTATATTACAATTTGTTAAACAGGGAGCGTGGTAACTTAGAACCTGAAACTTGGGCTTTGGCAGACAGTCTTTCAGCTCATTTTAAAAATGATACTATTTGCAGTTGCAAAGACTTGTTTCTGCAGCTGTGCTGTATCCTGAAATTTAGGCTGGTTTCACATATGGAGTAAATCCAAATCACATGCTAATTTTACACCTGTGCTTTGTTAAAGCTTTGGGATCTTAAATAGTTCTCAGTTTTGTTTAATATATTTGTTTTTTGAAAAACATTTTAAATTCACCTTTTAAGGATACCCTTAAGATAGGAGGATATTGTATTTTCAGGCGTTTAAACAGCTAGAAGAAGGAATGCAAATTGAGTGCACAACGTGATTAGGAAGCCATATGTTTAATAATGAAAACAGGCACTTTTTCATGAAGGCTGTGGCATAACTAATAAATGGCTAAAGGTATAAATGACAGATTGATTAAAGAAAAAGCTGTGATGGAGTTGGTGAGAGAGGGCTCTTTCTTTCTAATGAAGAATTCAATCTGATTAATATAGAAGTTTAGAGTGGTGACTTTCATCATATTTGTGCAGGCAAGACCATATCTGAGCAAGAATTGTTTTCTTTTGGTTAATAAACATTTGTTGTTTGCCTTGAGTACTAAACAGTGTTGTTCTGTTCTGCCGTGTGGAACACCTCTGTAAGGTTTACAAAGGAAACAAAAAATGCAAGTTAACTAAATAGAACCACTAAGGCTTACATGAAAATCTATAACAGGGGTTCCCAAACTTGGTTCACAGCTAGTTCAGGGTAAGTCCCTGGCGGGCCACAAGACACTTTGTTTACCTGAGCGTCCGCAGGTACAGCCGCTCCCAGCTCCCAGTGGCCGCGGTTCATCTTTCCCAGCCAATGGGAGCTACGGGAAGCGGCGAGGGGCAGGCCACTGCTTCCCACAGCTCCCATTGGTCAGGAATGACGAACCATGGCCATTGGGAGCTGCAAGGGGCTGTACCTGCTGATGCTCAGGTAAACAAAGTGTCTCGCGGCCCGCCAGTGGCTTAGCCTGAACAAGCTGTGAACCAAGTTTGGGAACCCCGATCTAAAACAAACACATTTTTTGCTTATTTTTCCTTTATTGTGAATTTGTTGGTTAGTGAAACTACTCACTGCTCTATGTCATGAGCTTCAAGTTCATGCAGTCTCTGTAGACCTACCTACCCACAGAGCTTCAGTAATTACAGCTGAATCTTGCTATTAAGCACTTGTCTACACAGGAAAGTTCTACTGGTATAAACTAAATATACTGAATTTAACCCAACCCCATGTGGTCACTTATTCTGGCATAAGAATGTCTTTTTTTTTTAGTTCTGTCCTCACTGTGGGCAAGGTGTTTAGATACAAGTGATATCCAGAAATTAAAACATATAATTGCTTTGTTCTCCTTTAGGAACACACCTGTCCCTCAAAATGTTTTTCTGGAACACAAAATGGAAACCATTGCACAGACACATTACTAATACACCAGCAATGTATACACACATGTGTCCTGCATGACTGTTAAATGTGGTATGTGGTGGCATGTCTGCTGGAAACTTGTGGTTTTGAAAGTTAATAGGTAAAAAATAAATTTCAGTGTGATTGTATGACCCCAACTTCTCATTTTCCTGGAGGGCTTAAGAAATCCATATATTTAAAATTTTTAACAAAAAATGGCAAAGTTAATCGTTTTGTTGCAGTGATTCAATATGTCCTCAATAAATTCTAGAATGATACTGGAGGAAAATGTCTGATATTGAGACTTTGAAAATGTAAGTTAGTTGTAGAAATTAGCTAATTTATTTTAGATGAGAGTAGATTGCATTCTTCTGTTCCTGGCTTCTGGACACTTCTGCACTTGCAGAGGTTTACCACTTCTTTGTTACGGTAACTCATACTTAGCATATCAGATAAATGCAAGTCGAACAGAACATATAGGAGCAATTCACTTAAGGTTTCTGCTCCAATAATAAATCACGACTGTGAACTCTGGGAGGTTTAGATTTGTCAGAATGAATTACCACCTTTATCTGATTATTTTTCATGTCTTTTACAATAGCAGTATAACCTACACTGAAAACAATAGTTTGATTGACTTGCTGGTTCTAAGATGGCAATTGGAACCGATCAAAAGAGCTCACAAAGAATGAGGCAGGGTTGTTTGGATTCTGGTCAAGTTCAAATGTTCTGATTTTGGTTTCCCTTAATTATTGAAGATCCATCCAAAGATCTCATTTTTAAACTAAAAACAGGGTGTCATACAGAATGTGAAATAGCTCTGCATGCACCTTCAGGCTTTATTTTACTGAGTATGGTATCTGAGTTTATATGCCTGTTTAGTTATTGGTACTGGAACTAGGGTTTCTGGGTTGCTGCTGCACCGCTGGCTTTAAGTAGTAATAATAACCCAACTATATGGTTTCCACCTTCAGCACCCCCACTCTAAAAATTGCTCCAGCACCACTGGTTAGAGTAGTATAAATGAAGTAGTAGTGGCCTTGCAGGCTTATTATTAATTATTTCACTCTAAATTTTCTATTATGCACAGACTGCAAGAGAGAGTAGCCTAGGTGGGTCCAAAACCTGATTTACTAGGGCCAGATCCTGCCATTCTTACCTGCTCCTATTGACTTCACGGGGAATTTCAGCTGAGTAGAGATTGCAGGATGTGTTTGTACTAGCTGTATGCTGTGTATTAGTGGCTCGAAAACTTGTCTTTCTCACCAACAAAAGCTGTTCTAATAAAACAGTGGCTCTCAACCTTTCCAGACTACTGTCCCCCTTTCAGGAGTCTGATTTGTCTTGTGTACCCCCAAGTTACACCTCACTTAAAAACTACTTGCTTATAAAATTCCACATAAAAATACAAAAGTACAAAATGCAGTACACAGTTACTGAACAATTGCTTACTTTCTCATGGTTACCATATAATTATGAAATAAATTAATTGGAATATAAATATTGTACTTATATTTCAATGCATAGTATATAGAGCAGTATAAATAAGTCATTGTGTGAAATATTAGTTTGTACTGACTTCGCTACTGCATTTTATGTGGCTGTTGTAAAAATGGGCAAATATCTAGATCAGTGCTTCTCAAGCTATCTGATGTGGGGGACCGGCAATTTTTTTTTCCGATGTGCGCGCAGACCGGCAGCCGATGGCTCGTGGACTGGCAGCGGTCCGCAGACCACCACTTTGAGTAGCACTGATCTAGATGACTTGATGCATACCCCTGGTTGAGAACTACTGCAATAAAAGATATTACCTCACCCACCTTGTCTCTCTTTGTACTAGCTGTCAGTCAGATTTGCTGGAAGCTAAGTTTTCTTCCAGTTTACTTACGATGATGTGACAGAGAGTATGCGAGAGGCAACAAGTTTCCCCAAGTCTCCTGTATATCGGGTGCTTTAAGGCCAAAGAAGGCTGCTTCAGCCATTACACTTAAAGGAGTTCCATAGTTTTCAGCAGTCTGAGTGGAGGATTCCTTCCTATTGCCTCTCCCAACCACCCTTATGAATGTTCACTCCTTGGGCTGGCACTGGGGAACTGTATTGGCCAAGAGGACCATTTTCATTTAGAAAGTGTTTTAGGAATGAGCCACACTACATTTTATCTTTATCTGATATTTATTTCTTCCTTTAAATTTGGAAGAATTCACCAAATGAATATTAAAAGACCAGGATTTGGAATTTCACACCTGTTTACTGTCTGGTGAAACCCCACTTTACTCCTTGCCACTGGGTGAAGCACTTTGACATTAAGCAAAATTTAAGCTAATTATTATCCTGATGAGTCAGCAGTCATTCCCACTCACTGGATGAAGTGAGTTCCTGGAGAGATGTCCTTGTAAAAGTGATAATTAAGCATGCCCCATTTAAGTGAAGTGTATACATATGAATGTGTGTAATTAATTTATTATTATTATTTGTATTACCAATTTGTAGGACCCCTAGTTGTGGACCAGGACCACATTGTATTAGGCTCTCTGACACAAAACAACATGTGGAATCTGCTATAGAACAAAACTTGGAATCTTCAATTTTAGGATTTGTCTACACTATGAAGACTATACCAGCATAGCTATGAGGGCATCACCCTGTACTGTAGATGCAGTAGGTGTAGTAACACCACCTCCCAAATGACATTAGTTACATTGACTCTTCCAGTGACATTGCTGTGTCTACACTGGGGGTTATGTCAGCTTAGTTATGTCATTCAAAGGGTGGATTTTTCAGTCACCCAATTGATGTAACTTTCAAGCCTAGGCCAAGCCTTTGTAGTATATCTTTCTTATCAAGCCCTAAGATTTTTCTAAACATTGCACAATGTAAGCACCAAAGCATATTACTTCTTTGGACACCTAAATGGCTATGTGCACTTGCAAATGTCAGATGTGTACATGCATATCCCTAAATTTGAAAATCTAGCCCATACTTTGTAAAGCCCTTTTGGATTTCTCAGGGTAAGAAGTGCTATATAAATAAAAATTGTTCTTAACAATTGTCATGTAACAATAGTAAAGAGTCATTATCTTCTGACGCCACATAAGGAAACTTATTAAGCTAAGGGAAACAGTATTATCCTAAAGCTTGCTTCTCTTTCTGTTTCACCAAAGAACAACTGCTTAGAACATTCTTCAGCTCACCTCCTGCCTGGCTTTGTGTTACAGATTTAAAGAAACAGGACACACATACTCTCCATAAACGCTCATGAAAAACTGCTGTAGGTTTTACTAAAAATTAAAATTGTGACTCAAAATAAAGTACTTCATAGCTAAGGTGATGCTCCACCCTCTACCTGGAACACTATGGGTTGTCTTCACTGTAGAGTTAACACAAGTTATCTACACTCTAGTTACTCCTCTTCAGTTAGCGTATCTCAACTGAGAGCAGCCACAGTGTGAGGTAACACTGCAGCTGCTGTTATCCATACTGGTGCTACACTCATCAAGTGGTGCTGAGACTTCTAGGGACACGTCCCAGGGTCCTTTGCACTACAGGAAGCTGAGCTGTTCTATGAATTCTTTCTCAGTGAATAGTGGAAGAACTTGTCTGTCCTTTCTGGGCACACAAGAGTGTTTGTGATGCTATCAGAGTGGCATTTGAGTGGGTTAGCCTGTGTCCACACTGCAGAGTGGTCTTTTTAGCTGCTGATAAGTTACACGAATTCAAGCTTTAGCCTGTCCCCCCAACGTGCCAGTCATATCAAGTTAAAAGCACCACCACATTTGAGTTAAGGGATGTATGTGTGGGTGAGACTTGAGTTAGCCAGTTAGGGACAACATTTGAGTTATAACTTGAGTTAACTTTGCTGTGAAGACAAGACCTAAGTCTTAATATTCCAAAAATCTGTGGACAGGGAAGATTTTAACTATGTCAAGCAACAGCATGCTCAGTTGCAATGGAGTGAAATTAGACACCATATTGTTCTCTCAGTAACACTCTTATATTGAGATTGTTTTTCATGTTGCATAATTCATTTGACTTGTTTCACAGCACCCGAATATCTAGGAGCCTTCTAGGAGTAATTTATGCATTTGTGTCTGTAGTACTGTTCAGCATGAACACTAACCCAGAAACCTATCCTTGCAACAAAGCCCGTTGCCAACTGTGTCCACATATCTATTCAGGGACACCATCATAGGGCCTAATCACATCAGCCACACTATCAGAGGCTCGTTCACCTCGTCTGCCAATGTGATATATGCCATCATGTGCCAGCAATGCCCTTCTGCCATGTACATTGGCCAAACTGGACAGTCTCTACGTAAAAGAATAAATGGACACAAATCAGACGTCAAGGATTATAACATTCAAAAACCAGTCAGAGGACACTTCAGTCTCTTTGGTCACTCGATTACAGACCTAAAAGTCGCAATATTACAACAAAAAAACTTCAAAAACAGACTCCAATGAGAGACTGCTGAATTGGAATTAATTTGCAAACTGGACACCATTAAATTAGGCTTGAATAGACTGGGAGTGGATGTGTCATTACACAAAGTACAACTATTTCCCCATGTTTATTCCCCCCCCCCCCACTGTTCCTCAGAAGTTCTTGTCAACTGCTGGAAATGGCCCACCTTGATTATCACTACAAAAGGTGTGGTTCTCTCTCTCTCTCTCTCTCTCTCCTGCTGGTAATAGCTCACCTTATCTGATCACTCTCGTTACAGTGTGTATGGTAACACCCATTGTTTCATGTTCTCTGTGTATATAAAATCTTCCTACCGTATTTTCCACTGAATGCATCCGATGAAGTGAGCTGTAGCTCATGAAAGCTTATGCTCAAATAAATTTGTTAGTCTCTAAGGTGCCACAAGTCCTCCTTTTTGCAGATACAGACTAACCCGGCTGCTACTCTGAAATTTGGGAGACTGTTTCCAACCCCTCCCCCCAGAACTGTGCTGCAGGTAGCTAAACAGTTCCCACATACACACAACTATCGATGTTGCTAACTGCTGTCTTCACAAATATCCCGGTGAGGTGCACTGAATAGGTAACCCTGGGACTAAAATCCAGATATGTAAATGAGGCTGAGAAGATGTAGGTTTCTGCTTTCAAGTCTTCAAGGGATTTTTGAAATACTTTGATCTCAGAGCTGTTAAAGTCACATTATTTTTAATTGTTACAGATACAGGGTTCTGGAAGCAACATATTTTAGAAGTCTTAAAAAACCCCTCAGAAATCCTAGTGGTTACTCAATGTGCTGAGTTGTGCCTCCAAAAAATACAAGCCTATCAAAGGAAGCTATTGTCCTATGCAAAGGCAGTTAGGCTCAGGTGACAATGCCCTGAGCCAGGGCAGTAAATGGTTTGAATTCTAGCCTTCAAGGAGTATTTCATTCACAGAGTTGTTCTTTTTGACCTTTTCTTTGATGCCATTTACTCTGCTGTGTGATCCAGATGACACTAAAAAGTGTCTCACAGTAAAGCAGAATTTAACAGAGCTGTCAGAGTCATGCCAAAGCAATAATAATCCTTTGTACTCATGTGGCGTTTTACATTTTCTGAGTAGTATAAAGTTAAACACTTAGGCCCCAATCCTGCAAACATTTACACACATACTTTGCTTTAAGCATTTGAGGAATCCCATTGAAGTTAAGCACCTGTGTAAATGTTGGTAGGACTGGGGCTTTAATCACCTCTTTAGGCATGGTCCCAGTCTCCAGACTATTCCCTGAGGTCTGAGGGGTTTGAGAACGAAATCTACTTCATCTATTTTACAAGGTATGTTTAGTTTCTTCCTTTTGAAGGTCCCAAATTTGCAGTTTCATAATCACCAACTTCCCCATCAGTCCATTGCTGCATATGCTGGGCCGGTGACAACTTTTGTTACGGATCAGAGCTGGGGCATAAGTTCTGCTTGTGGAGGGGAAAAATGCTAAATTTTGATTCTCTTCAATGCTGTGCCGCTTCAATATTTTATGTTTCACTGGCAATAACGAATAATAGAAGTACCCTGCCAGGTGAGCTTAGCATTGAATAAAATCAGGCTTGCATTTCCCACCACATTTATTATACATTTTTATTACAGTTGTGTCTAGGGAGTCAACCGATAATGATGCCCCTTTGTGCTTTGTGCAGTACAAACATGTGTTGCACTGATAAGTGATAGGTTTCAGAGTAGCAGCAATGTTAGTCTGTATTCGCAAAAAGAAAAGGAGGACTTGTGGCACCTTAGAGACTAACAAATGTATTTGAGCATAAGCTTTCGTGAGCTGCAGCTCACTTCATCGGATGCATTCAGTGGAAAACACACTGATGTTACTGACATGGGGTCAGTTTATAACAGGGAAATCTCAGAGCAGGAAGTTGGTGATCAGAACATTAACTTTGGGGACTGACAAAAGGAGGGTGATGTAACATCAAAATGTAATCGCTCTTGAGAAATTGCAGATATTATTGTTTGGTCATTCAGCCAATCCTGACAAAAACTGGTCTGTGTTCTCCCTACTGTAAAGCCCTGTGTAGTACTCTCACTTCTTTAATTCCAAGGATGTTTTCTTTTTTAAAAAGAACCTCAATCTCTGTCTGTTTCCTCTTACTGGACTGGTAAATATCAACACACAATATTGTCCTGCCCTGTCTCCCACCCACCCCCACCCCCACCCCCACCCCCACCCCCACTTGGTGAAACCTTTCAAACAATTAGCAGGTTTTTAGATGTTTTATGGTTAACAAGGGCATAGCTGAATTGGGCTACAGGCTATTAACTGACAGTCATTCAATTAGATTGATGTGATTCATGTTGATCTGATGGAATGGCCTAATGCAATGTTCTAGCCCTTAGATAGTTCTCATAGCTGCCATAAATAGATTTGTGGAGCAATTCGACTTAAGTTACCATCTTTCCTTAGGGAAAAATATGCCTATACAAGTTGTTGTCTCATCTTGACAGGCGTATTCAGAAAGGCAGAAGAACAACTTGTTCTTGTTATTGTTTGTGCTTTTTCCCTTCTGGCTTGAGTTCTTCTGTTTCAATAATCTTGAGTATCTAAAAGGAGGACATACACCTGTATTTATCCTTCACTTGGGATGACCAAACTGATCCCCCGTAAGGTAATCATTCTGTACGTTCAGCCAGTGTAGCTTCTCTTCCTTAAAGAAAATATCGATCCTCTGCCCTTCAAGTGTTCATTTGCTTGTCGCATTCAGGGTTAATTGCACCTTTTATTCTCCCCTCTTCATCTTCCTCGAGGGCACCCTCTTAAGGTTTCTGAGTCCCAGCTGTCACCTCTCTTAGGCAGAGACCTCTATCACTCTCTCCTTCCAGATTGGGGCTTTAGACTTGCAGTCCCTCTTTGCCTCACTGTAGTTTCCCCAGCAAGTCTGCCCAGGGTCCGTCATCTGTGGTTAACCTCTCTCCAGGGGCTACAACAGTGTACATGAGTTAACAACCACCTTTGTACAGCAGTCTGCATTTATTCTTATGATAAAAGCATTACAGAGAAAACACATACAAAACAATGTAAGTTCCTATATGCATATTAAAAGCTTACCAGAGGTAACCCATCGGTCTTATGGGTCCTAGTAGGCCAAAGTCCTTCCAACCCATCTGGAAGGGTTGAAGGCCACTGTACGATAGATCCTGTCCATTTGCTGGATCAGAACAAAGGCCCTGATCTGGTTTAAATGCAGCCTTTTTAAGCCACATGCCCTTTCTTTATTTTCCTAGTCTCTGGAAAACCAATTTGAACCAGTATATGTTAACCTCCTCAGGTGGTGGTACCTCTCTGGAAGTATTTACAATGTGAGTGATTCACCATCACCTTTCTCACACCCCACTGTTTTAGAACCTGAAAGAGCTGTGGAGTAGAACGCAATCCGTGGCCAACAGTGATACCTAAGCTTAATGCAATAATTTCCCCCAAAGATGCTGCATGCAGTTACAATATCTGTCATATTGCTTACCATTGACTTTGTATCTCTGTGCAATCAGTGGAAGAAGCATGGCAAACTGCCCTCTTTCTAATTTGCAAAATTGAGTAAACTCAACAGAGAACCAACATTACTGCATCAAAAATGTACCCTGTTCACTTATGACAGTTGTAGGGTTTTTATGATAATACTTTATAATGCACAAATGTAGTGTAAGAGCGGCAAAGAGTCCGGTGGCACCTTATAGACTAACAGATGTATTGGAGCATAAGCTTTTGTGGGTGACTACCCACTTTGTCAGATGTATGTAGTTTAGAATATTTTATAAAAATAATGAATCTTAATCTAATATGAAAGTTCATTATGGTGACTCTTCACTTAGGTTCTGAGTCCAAACCCCCTGAGGTCAATCGGAGTCTTCTCTGGGCTTTAAATCAGAGACCAGACCTGAGAAATGGGGAGATATCAGTGTTTTGGGAATTATAAGATATATGGGGATAGTGAAGCAAAGATTAGTTAAAATTCTACTATAGTAGTAATAAGGGCCAAATTATGTCCTTGTGTTCACCTGTTGTTGCAATTTCTATTGACTTCATTGGGAACTAAGCAATCATGTAAGAGATGGATTCATTTAAACAAAACTGTAACGGGAAAATTTAATTCTATAGACAGTGTAGAAATTAGAATGCATCATGGAAGTATTATCTGTTTATTTACAAATAATATAATCCTGGACCAGCTTTTGCCTATCCTGTGTGTACTTAAAGCCTATTGAAGATTAGACAATACATCTGCTGCATGGGGCTTATCCTTGAAGACAACACGACTATGCATATGCATGAGGTTTGCAGGATCAGGGCTTGGCAATATGCGTGACTAATAGATGACAGTAATAGCAAGAAAGTATGTTTCTGCAGGCATGCTTAATGAACATAACTGAAAAATGTGACTTGCCTAATATAGCATATAAGTGGCAGATAGTCCCATTTTTCTTTTACTTTCCTGGGTGCATTAGCTGATGTATTATTATTTAATTAATATTACAGTAGTATCTAGAGGCCACAGTAAGGAGTCTCTTGAGTGCTAAGTGCTGTACAAACATGTCTGAAGCTATAGTCCCTGTCTTCAAGAGATTGGTATAGTCATATATGCATGTGATTGGTAATGAAAATAGCTGTTTTATTATTGCAGTGGGAAAGTTTCATTGCTGACAGGTATTGCTCAAGCAATTAGCAGTCTGAACTTATTGCATAAAAGACAGCTGCGGGAATTTTCTTGTTCTAAACTATGTCCAGATTCCAAACTCAAGTACATGCCAATTACACTTTGTCGGCATTCCTCAAACTATATGGGATGATATATGTGATCTTTCAGTGTGACAAAAATGCCCCAAAAAGATCAACTCGCTTTTTCCAGTACATGGGCAGAAGACAATTATGCAGGTCTCATTGAGCCTCAATGTAGGAACCCCCCCTCTCCCGCCCCAGGACTAGAACCAGCAACTACAGGGTCTAAGACAGGTGCCACTTCTCCATCTGCACCAAGGGCCTAGGTAGGGTTGTCATTGAGAAGTGCTGAGAATCTAAGCCCTGCAGAATACCCTAAGGGGTATGAGCAACAGCCCTCTGTGATTCCCTGATTAGCTGGCAGTCTCCATATAAACCAGCCATTTCTGGGAGTTGTCTGAGCAATGCAGATCTCCGGTATTCTTCTGCCCCAGACCCTGCATGCCACTCTTTGCTGTGACTTGCCTGGATTCCTGGCTCTTGACCCTGATCTTGGTTTACTGTTTTTGGCTTAGGACCATTGCTGGCCCTGGTGAAAGACCCAGCCTAGCCTGAACCTGATTCTTGTCTCATGCTCTCAATTTAGTAATGGACTCTGTGGTTATGACCTGGGCCTATCTTTGGCCCAGATATTGAACAGCTCACCCCATGCCCACAGGCTGCCCACAACGTGGCCCTTTCACTCAGACTGGCAAGTGTCAGCTAAATAATATTGAAAGAGAAGTTTGCTATTATATTATTGGAATTCATGGTTTCTGTAATACTTGTTGTCATCATTTTTTCCTAGTCTCATATGATCATCCATAGCTGTATGCTTTCCAGAAATATCTTCCCATAAACTATCAAAGGGAGTACAATAGTTTCAGGTTGTGGAGATGCTGTTAAATCATATTATATCTGACCAGAGAACTCCACAGACAACAATTTTAACTTACTAATGACATTTGACCATTTTAGCTGCTATTTGCTCTTCACAATGAGAACAAAGTAATTAATGGCTAGGCAGTCCAGTGAGTTAATAGAGGACACTATTGCATTTGGTTCCCCAAGTTCAAAAATTTTCCCAGCCTAGTCACTGACAGGGTATCCATCTCATAAAGCCACCTTATAATTTATAATAGTGCAACACAATTGGCTGCCTAAATTCCAGGGAGGCTTAGATAATTATGGTGATGAGTGCTATAGAAATACCTGAGAGAGTGAGAGATTTAGGCTTAGAACTGGATCAGCAGGGGAAAGGCAGGTCAGGATCAGGATGTGATGCTGTGGCATTACATGGTGACACAATGTCATGATGGCCAAACCTATAGTTGGACTGACCTGTATTAGCAGTCATCTGGGAATGTTGATACAGTGATCAGCATGCTCTATTCAGTGCTATCGTTACACAAAAATAATATAAATAATTTATAGTGTCTTGTATCTTACTGTGTGACTGAAAGTAGCTGATATTTGTATCTGTGTCTGATTATGTAGGCAGAAGGTGACTTCTAGATTATTACAAAATGGCATTAGGAAATCAAGAGGCCCAATATTCTTTGTATGTGGAACTATACTGAAATCATGAAAGGTTTTGGTCCAAAGTGTGTACGGAAGACCCAGTGGTATATGCTATGGTCAACCTTAATTTTTATTATATAATAACTACAAATACACTATCTGCACCCTTCAGCTTGCAGCTTCAACTCTTGGTGCCAGTTTTGGAAATTCTCAGTGGACCCTCTGCTTCTTTCTGGGTATTCTGTATTTCTTGCATCATACTAAACTTGTCCCTTCAAGGCTGCAGCCAGGATGTGCCTGGCCTGGGGAAAGATAAGCCTTGTCTAAGGGGACTAAGGCAGTCAATGTGGGAGGCTACACCTGAGTAGGGGGAGCTCTAGTGGGCTCTAGGAATTGAGTAACACTCCTGAAAAGCCTAACCTTTAGTCAGTCAAGCCAGGGTCATGACCATATTGATAGGATGCTCCCCATACTCACTGGCTGGACTGTGTTTCCTTCCAGCCTGTGTGTCATACTCTTTGCTACGAGTTCAGTAACTAATTTGTGATTAATATGATATACAATGAATTAATAATATGTGGAAACAAGAAATAAAGTGCCTTAGATGAAGAGATTTGTCTTGATGAAATCTATTAAACCTCTAGGAGTAAATAAATTAGAGCTTTTGCATATACAATTAATGCATTGTTTACCATTAATTGTCTTTCTGTTTCTGTGGAAGTGAGCTACTGAGGCTTATTAGGAAAGATCTATCATTGTGAGGGAGGGATTCATATGGGATAATTATACAAAATACTGAAGAACAGCAGGTTATGGAAATGCACTTGTGTTGTGTATTATTCCCTTTAGAAATCTCCAGTATTTTGTATTCAGTTTTCCTTTAAAGTGTTTGTCTTCATTTCCATATCTTAGTCTTTTAAAGTATCACTACACCAGTACATGAACAAGTTCAGCTATATATACAATGGAGAAGCTGTTAGTGCTATTTAAACAAAGCAAAAATCCCAGTCCTAATGCACTGATGTGTTTTGTCCTTGCCAACAAGATAAATACCAGCAATTTTTGTTTTAAAAATATTGAACAAACAGTGCTGCCTAAACTGCTCAAGGGAGAATCATTTAGGTATATCCGCTTTTAATAGTCCATTCACTGACAGTTTCCTTAAATCTATATATAAAGCTTTGGCATGGATGATTATTGTGCATGTCATTCAGCATATGTTGCTTGTAATAGATGTTACAATTCAGGGCCACAGTGAGACCCTGGTGAGGATGCAAAGAAAATGACAACCAACTGTGACAAAAGAAATTATTCTCATAGTGGCTTGAAATTAATCCTCATATAAACTTCCTTTTATATAAAACAACCTCTCTTTTGTTTCAGGTGAGTTGTGTAATGTAACATTCTTGTGCACTTTTAAGACAATGATCTTACTCTGTTTTGTTTTGTTTTTTAAACACTTGCAAGTGGAAAACAAGTTACCAACGTATACAAGGTGATTTTGTTCAAAAGTTCAGTTACTGTAGAATTTGAAATGAAGCTTACAGGCCCGTTGTATCTTTTTAGATGTCATATGCTACAGAAAATGTGTATGTGGCCCCCCTGTAACTGTAACAGAATCTATAGGTTAAAAATAACTTGTTAATTACTGGAATAATAAATTTATGATGAGAAAACACAGGCATTGGGAAAGTGTTGTTTTTTTTTATTTTAGTAATATCCTTACTTTCACATATTTTTAAATGTTAGCTGTGTCAGTGAATAGAATGACAAAATTTTCTTCTTTCTTGTCTCCTGTATTTGACTGTTCTGATAGACGTTAGTGGGAATGGTTCATGGGAGTAGGCAAAGCAGGATTTGATCCATAGTAAGTTTTTTTGAATGGAAGGAATTTAGGTGACTCATTTGGATACCTTCATATCTTTCCTTATAGTTCTGTATTTTTTTTATCTCCTTGATTGTCTAATTGTCCCCTCTGCCCCACTTTAGTAAGCCATTCTATTCTACGTGTTTCCAATACAAATCCAATGCATCAAGAAATTTCTTTCAAACTTCCATTGTGTTTGGTGTTTTCTTAGTGTCTCCATTACATGCCATGAATATTCCTATCACAGACTAAGAAAATACTGGCGTTTCATATTTTTTCATTTTCTGCAATTATTGCGACTTTTGAGGATTTTATTTTCTTTTTTGAAAAACAAAAGGGCTATATTCTGCTCTTGGTTTTTAAGGAGAACTTGCCATGGCCTTCAACTCCACATTGAAATCAATGGGGAGTTTTGCTTAAAAATTATGTCATGTAGGTAGTTAAGATGGCCAGGGAAGCAATGCCTGGTAATATTGGGAAGAGGTTCATGAATCACTGCCATTAACCTCAGGATTGAAAAGAGTCCTCTGAAGATACTTGTCTGCATAGTAGATACTGATTGACTTGCTTTCAATTTGCTGACACTAGAATTTTGGGTTTGTAATTTAATAAAATTATAGCTTACAGTCTGACTTGTTTGTTACAAATTCAGTATTTTCCTTCCTAAATATTAGACTTCTTCTTGTAAAACTTGTCAGGAGAAAATAGTATTTGTGTCTGCATGTATCGAGAAGGGGGCAGGAGAGGTGGTCATATCTCACAAGGAGGTGGATAAAGTAAAATATTGGATCAGCTTTCCTAAAAGCCTGGTGCTGTGAGGTCTTGATCCCTTATTTCCATCGCAGTCAGAATCAGGTCTTTAAGTAGCAAGCAGGATATAGTCTCTTCTCAAACTTTTAGGGAGCTTGGAGAAATAATGTGTGTGTGTGTGTGTGTCTAAGTTAGAAGAGCCAACAGCAAGCTTTCACTTCTATAAGCAGCACTAATGCTGTATGTCATCTAAATCTCAGTGACTTCTTTAATGTTTACTAGGATCTTACTTTCACTTAGTGCTCTTGTCCAACTCCTCAAACATTTTTATTATGGACAAGATGAGGAAACCCTCACTTGCCAGTTGTGTTTTCAGTTCTCTATACACTTCTGATAGTATCCCAGGTCAATAGATTGCTTCATCATCTTACGGGTCTAGTTCCAGAATATGGTATGGGAGCAACTTGCAGAGCTTATTTTCTCAACTGCAAAGAGTATACAGGAAAAAAAGAAATGATGCCGTTCTAGACATGAGAAATGTCAACTTTTGGACTGAACATAGGTAGACTGGTGAGGAAGTTTCTGTGCATTAGCTGTTCCTGGTAGATGCTATTTTATGGCTGAAAGCAGTGAAAAGTCCACCTTCTGCACAGTAACTAGCATTCATTCCCTCTCATGGTCAAAATGAGTCAGAATTTTTCAAGTCCATATTTGAAAAACACATTCCAAAGGAGTCAGTGGAGCTAAGTGGTTATACACCATATGGAAGGTCTTGGTCTCTCTCTCTCTATATATATAACCTTTGTTAGCTCTGACCCATAGACTGCCTGTAATCATAAGACCAATAAGAAGTCCGGTGGCACCTTAAAGACTAACAGATTTATTTGAGCATAAGCTTTCGAAGTGGGATTTTTACCCACAAAACCTTATGCTCAAATAAATCTGTTAGTCTGTAAGGTGCCACCAGACTCCTTGTTGTTTTTGTGGATACAGACTAACATGGCTACCCCCTGATATGTGTAATCATAATAGTTTGTGCCTGAAGTTTATCAAGGTGAAAAGAGACTTTCAAATGGATTCCCTCGATTGGCTGTGAAGAACTGAATACTCATCAGCTCTTTGGCAGTCAAATAAAGAATGCAACCACCCCAAAGTCTATTAGAGTATCTCTAAGGGTATGTCTACACTACGGAATAAGGTCGAATTTATAGAAGTCGGTTTTTTAGAAATCGGTTTTATAAATTCGAGTGTGTGTGTCCCCACAGTAAATGCTCTAAGTGCATTAAGTGCATTAACTCGGCGGAGCGCTTCCACAGTACCGAGGCAAGCGTCGACTTCCGGAGCGTTGCACTGTGGGTAGCTATCCCACAGTTCCCGCAGTCTCCGCTGCCCATTGGAATTCTGGGTTGAGATCCCAATGCCTGATGGGGCTAAAACATTGTCGCGGGTGGTTCTGGGTACATATCGTCAGCCTCCCGTTCCCTCCCTCCCCCCGTGAAAGCAAGGGCAGACAATCATTTCGCGCCTTTTTTCCTGAGTTACCTGTGCAGACGCCATACCATGGCAAGCATGGAGCCCGCTCAGGTAACCGTCACCCTATGTCTCCTGGGTGCTGGCAGACGCGGTACGGCATTGCTACACAGTAGCAGCAACCCCTTGCCTTGTGGCAGCAGACGGTACAGTACGACTGGTAGCCGTCATCGTCATGTCTGAGGTGCTCCTGGTCGCCTCTGTGAGGTCGATCAGGAGCGCCTGGGCAGACATGGGCACAGGGACTAAATTTGGAGTGACTTGACCAGGTCATTCTCTTTAGTCCTGCAGTCAGTCCTATTGAACCGTCTTATGGTGAGCGGGCAGGCGATACGGACTGCTAGCAGTCGTGCTGTACCATCTTCTGCCGAGCAGTCATGAGATGTGGATGGCATGCAGTCCGTCTGCTGCCAGCCAAAGATGTAAAAGATAGATGGAGTGGGTCAAAACAAGAAATAGACCAGATTTGTTTTGTACTCATTTGCTTCCCCCCCCTCCCCTGTCTAGGGGACTCATTCTTCTAGATCACACTGCAGTCAAGATGCAGCGAGGTAAATCTAGCCATGTATCAATCAGAGGCCAGGCTAACCTTCTTGCTCCAATAAGGACAATAACTTAGGTGCACCATTTCTTATTGGAACCCTCTGTGAAGTCCTGCCTGAAATACTCCTTGATGTAAAGCCACCCCCTTTGTTGATTTTAGCTCCCTGAAGCCAACCCTGTAAGCGCCCCTCCCAGCGTCAGAGCAATGGCAAACAATCGGGCATCTGAGAGTGCTGTCCAGAGCAGTCACAATGGAGCGCTCTGATGGGGCTAAAACATTGTCGCGGGTGGTTCTGGGTACGTGTCGTCAGGCCCCCGTTCCCTCCCTCCCTCCGTGAAAGCAAGGGCAGACAATCATTTCGCGCCTTTTTTCCTGAGTTACCTGTGCAGACGCCATACCACAGCAAGCATGGAGCCCGCTCAGGTAACCGTCACCCTATGTCTCCTGGGTGCTGGCAGACGCGGTACGGCTTTGCTGCACAGTAGCAGCAACCCCTTGCCTTCTGGCAGCAGACGGTGCAATACGATTGGTAGTCGTCCTCATCGTGTCCGAGGTGCTCCTGGCCGCGTCGGCTGGGAGCGCCTGGGCAGACATGGGCGCAGGGACTAAATTTGGAGTGACTTGACCAGGTCATTCTCTTTAGTCCTGCAGTCAGTCCTATTGAACCGTCTTATGGTGAGCAGGCAGGCGATACGGACTGCTAGCAGTCGTACTGTACCATCTTCTGCCAGGCAGGCAAGAGATGAGGATTGCTAGCAGTCGTATTGCACCATCTTCTGCCAGGCAGGCAAGAGATGGGGATGGCTAGCAGGCGTACTGTACCATCTTCTGCCAAGCAGCCATGAGATGTGGATGGCATGCAGTCCTTCTGCACCGTCTGCTGCCAGCCAAAGATGTAAAAGATAGATGGAGTGGGTCAAAACAAGAAATAGACCAGATTTGTTTTGTACTCATTTGCCTCCTCCCCTGTCTAGGGGACTCATTCCTCTAGGTCACACTGCAGTCACTCACAGAGAAGGTGCAGCGAGGTAAATCTAGCCATGTATCAATCAGAGGCCAGGCTAACCTCCTTGTTCCAATAACAACGATAACTTAGGTGCACCATTTCTTATTGGAACCCTCCGTGCAGTCCTGCCTGAAATACTCCTTGATGTACAGGCACCCCCTTTGTTGATTTTAGCTCCCTGAAGCCAACCCTGTAAGCCGTGTCGTCAGTCGCCCCTCCCTCCGTCAGAGCAACGGCAGACAATCGTTCCGCGCCTTTTTTCTGTGCGGACGCCATACCACGGCAAGCATGGAGCCCGCTCAGCTCACTTTGGCAATTAGGAGCACATTAACCACCACACGCATTATTCAGCAGTATATGCAGCACCAGAACATGGCAACGCGATACCGGGCGAGGAGGCGACGTCAGCGCGGTCACGTGAGTGATCAGGACATGGACACAGATTTCTCTGAAAGCATGGGCCCTGACAATGCATGCATCATGGTGCTAATGGGGCAGGTTCATGCTGTGGAACGCCGATTCTGGGCTCGGGAAACAAGCACAGACTGGTGGGACCGCATAGTGTTGCAGGTCTGGGACGATTCCCAGTGGCTACGAAACTTTCGCATGCGTAAGGGCACTTTCATGGAACTTTGTGACTTGCTTTCCCCTGTCCTGAAGCGCATGAATACCAAGATGAGAGCAGCCCTCACAGTTGAGAAGCGAGTGGCGATAGCCCTGTGGAAGCTTGCAACGCCAGACAGCTACCGGTCAGTTGGGAATCAATTTGGAGTGGGCAAATCTACTGTGGGGGCTGCTGTGATGCAAGTAGCCCACGCAATCAAAGATCTGCTGATATCAAGGGTAGTGACCCTGGGAAATGTGCAGGTCATAGTGGATGGCTTTGCTGCAATGGGATTCCCTAACTGTGGTGGGGCTATAGATGGAACCCATATCCCTATCTTGGCACCGGAGCACCAAGCCGCCGAGTACATAAACCGCAAGGGGTACTTTTCAATAGTGCTGCAAGCTCTGGTGGATCACAAGGGACGTTTCACCAACATCAACGTGGGATGGCCGGGAAAGGTGCATGATGCTCGCATCTTCAGGAACTCTGGTCTGTTTCAAAAGCTGCAGGAAGGGACTTTATTCCCAGACCAGAAAATAACTGTTGGGGATGTTGAAATGCCTATATGTATCCTTGGGGACCCAGCCTACCCCTTAATGCCATGGCTCATGAAGCCGTACACAGGCAGCCTGGACAGTGGTCAGGAGCTGTTCAACTACAGGCTGAGCAAGTGCAGAATGGTGGTAGAATGTGCATTTGGACGTTTAAAGGCGCGCTGGCGCAGTTTATTGACTCGCTTAGACCTCAGCGAAACCAATATTCCCACTGTTATTACTGCTTGCTGTGTGCTCCACAATATCTGTGAGAGTAAGGGGGAGACGTTTATGGCGGGGTGGGAGGTTGAGGCAAATCGCCTGGCTGCTGGTTACGCGCAGCCAGACACCAGGGCGGTTAGAAGAGCACAGGAGGGCGCGGTACGCATCAGAGAAGCTTTGAAAAACAGTTTCATGACTGGCCAGGCTACGGTGTAAAAGTTCTGTTTGTTTCTCCTTGATGAACCCCCCCGCCCCTTGGTTCACTCTACTTCCCTGTAAGCTAACCACCCTCCCCTCCTCCCTTTAATCATTGCTTGCAGAGCCAATAAAGTCATTGCTGCTTCACAGTCATGCATTCGTTATTCATTCATCACACAAATAGGGGGATGACTACCAAGGTATCCCAGGAGGGGTGGTGGAGGAGGGAAGGAAAATGCCACACAGCACTTTAAGCACAGCACTTTAAAAGTTTACAACTTTAAAATTTATTGAATGACAGCCTTCTTTTTTTTGGGCAATCCTCTGTGGGGGAGTGGCTGGTTGGCCGGAGGCCTCCCCACCGTGTTCTTGGGCGTCTGGGTGTGGAGGCTATGGAACTTGGGGAGGAGGGCGGTTGGTTACAGAGGGGCTGCAGTGGCAGTCTGTGCTCCAGCTGCCTTTGCTGCAGCTCAACCATACACTGGAGCATACTGGTTTGGTCCTGCAGCAGCCTCAGCATTGAATCCTGCCTCCTCTCATCACGCTGCCGCCACCTTTGAGCTTCAGCCCTGTCTTCAGCCCGCCACTTACTCTCTTCAGCCCGCCACTTACTCTCTTCAGCCCTCCACCTCTCCTCCCGGTCATTTTGTGCTTTCCTGCACTCTGACATTATTTGCCTCCACGCATTCGTCTGTGCTCTGTCAGTGTGGGAGGACAGCATGAGCTCGGAGAACATTTCATCGCGAGTGCGTTTTTTTTTCTTTCTAAGCTTCACTAGCCTCTGGGAAGGAGAAGATCCTGTGATCATTGAAACACATGCAGCTGGTGGAGAAAAAAAAAGGGACAGCGGTATTTAAAAAGACACATTTTATAAAACAGTGGCTACACTCTTTCAGGGTAAACCTTGAAAGTTAACATTACATACATAGCACATGTGCTTTCGTTACAAGGTCGCATTTTGCCTCCTCCCACCGCGTGAACGGATTTTGGTTGAATGCCAGCAAACATACACTGCAATGCTTTGTTCTACAGTGATTCCCCAGTACGTGTTGCTGGCCTGGAGTGGTAAAGTGTCCTACCATGAAGGACGAAATAAGGCTGCCCTCCCCAGAAACCTTTTGCAAAGGCAGAACCGCAAATGCCAGGGCAAAGTAATCCTTTCACATGCTTGCTTTTAAACCATGTATAGCATTTTAAAAGGTACACTCACCAGAGGTCCCTTCTCCGCCTGCTGAGTCCAGGAGGCAGCCTTGGGTGGGTTCGGGGGGTACTGGCTCCAGGTCTAGGGTGAGAAACAGTTCCTGGCTGTCGGGAAAACCGGTTTCTCCGCTTGCTTGCTGTGAGCTATCTACAACCTCCTCATCATCATCTTCTTCGTCCCCAAAACCTACTTCTGTATTGCCTCCATCTCCATTGAAGGAGTCAAACAACACGGCTGGGGTAGTGGTGGCTGAACCCCCTAAAATGGCATGCAGCTCATCATAGAAGCGGCATGTTTGGGGCTCTGACCCAGAGCGGCCGTTCGCCTCTCTGGTTTTCTGGTAGGCTTGCCTCAGCTCCTTCAGTTTCACGCGGCACTGCTTCGGGTCCCTGTTATGGCCTCTGTCCTTCATGCCCTGGGAGATTTTCAGAAAGGTTTTGGCATTTCGAAAACTGGAACGGAGTTCTGATAGCACGGATTCCTCTCCCCAAACAGCGATCAGATCCCGTACCTCCCGTTCAGTCCATGCTGGAGCTCTTTTGCGATTCTGGGACTCCATCATGGTCACCTCTGCTGATGAGCTCTGCATGGTCACCTGCAGCTTGCCACGCTGGCCAAACAGGAAATGAGATTCAAAAGTTCGCGGTTCTTTTCCTGTCTACCTGGCCAGTGCATCTGAGTTGCGAGCGCTGTCCAGAGCGGTCAGAATGGAGCACTCTGGGATAGCTCCCGGAGGCCAATACCATCGAATTGTGTCCACAGTACCCCAAATTCGAGCCGGCAACGTCGATTTAAGCGCTAATCCACTTGTCAGGGGTGGAGTAAGGAAATCGATTTTAAGAGCCCTTTAAGTCGAAATAAAGGGCTTCATTGTGTGGACGGGTGCAGGTTTAAATCGATTTAACGCTGCTAAATTCGATCTAAAGTCCTAGTGTAGACCAGGGCTAAGCTCAAGTTTTGGGAGATTTTGTTATTTTTGCTCATTGGCAACTGAAGTGTAACATCCTTGCTTAACATATTAATAAAATGAACACGTTCAGATTATCTTTTACAACCTTTTAGCTTGGATTTCTTCTTGTCTTCCCCCCCCCCCACCCCCGGATTTATATCAGAAACTTTTGTTCAAAAAATATATTATTTTTAATGCATGGCTAATAAACTTGTAAATGATCCGTGCTTGTCCTATTATACTTTGTCATGTATATCAAACTTATGATAACAATAGTAATGGAAAAAGCCGCCTTTCTGCTCCAAAGTTTGCCAGAACTAGCCTTCAGACTAAGTTTTTACTTCAGTGTTTGTTTTTATCTCTTTTGGTCTGTCTTCACTTTTGCCATCAATTAACTTTCTTCCATGTTCCTTCAGAAACAGCTGTAACTTGTCTTGTGATACTGTTGTAATGGTACTTTAATTTCGTGCTGTGCCTTCTGCCTCTAACATTGCACAAAGTATTATAACTTCTTTCAGTACTCAAATCTTATGGGAATTTAGCTGCTAAACTGTGCCACATATACTCCATCCAGGGACTGAATGAAAAAAAACAGATGGGTCAATTTACACATGAATAAAAAATTAACAAAAAAATCAACAGGAAATAACCACTGAACTCATAGTGGCTCTTGCTATTCTCATTTCCGTTTTCCCCTGCCTTTACTCCCCTCCCCCACAGTCCTGGATCTGTCTTTAAAGTCTTCATTCTGTTGAAGTCGTTAACTTTATATGAGTAGCTATAGACAGAACCATGTGTAAACAGAGCTAACTTCCTTAGCAAAACGGTAGGCAAGGTGTTATGGCCAAGCTATACAAGAAGAGGGAGGGAAATATGATGGGAGCAGGGAGGGAAGGAAGATTATTTTAAAAATAGCCCTTGAAATTTACTTATCCCAAAGGACTTTCTGGTCAGTTCATATGTGGATCATTCATCCACCGCTGAAATGCTGCCACCTCTGGGGAGCATGACATGGTAGCCAGCAACACTGCATAACACATTGGTGGAAAGGAAGCAAAAAATAGCATATACCGTTTAAACAGTGGGAAAGAAATAACAAGTTCAAAAAAGTTCTTTATTCGTAAGTCCTGATTTTTCTACATGTAGAGTTCACATCTTGAAATGGTTTTAAGCTCTATTCTAGCATTCTCTTCTAGTTAACATCTGCCAATATACTACTAACCATGCACCTATTCCAGAGAATCCAGCTTTGGGTTATCTGTACTATTACTTGCTCTCTTTTAACCTTATTTTAACCGTATTCCCTCCTAGAGCACTTACTCCGCAAAGATCTGATTAATTTTTTCTTCTGAGGGTGCTGAGCTCCTGCAGCCTACATATTCTTTGATTGGGCTTGAGGAATGCTGAGTATCCAGAAGCACTGGATCAACTCATCCCATTGAAGATGATCTGCACAAGACCCAATTAACCATTTAAGCACTTACTGCAGGATTTTTAAGTGGGCCTTTAGTGTTACACAGGATCTTCTGTGCAGGCCATCTGCACTGGGATGAATTTTAACCCAAAAATCATTTTAGTGATACTTTTTAAAAATATTTTTTTCAACACTACTTTACAGATGAGAGGAGCAGCCAGGTTTCTTAAACAGTCTATACAATTTAGCCCAAAGTTTAGTTCTTGAAGATAAAACATTAGATCTCTTTACAATCTGAATCAGAATTTCAAGAAGGGAAAAGGGGGAATCCAGTCCCAGCTGATGTTTTATTTATAGGTTACATAACTTAGTTGGAGGACATTTGTTGTAAAGACAGAAGATGCTTTCATAGAAGACAAGATATTTTGCAGATATTATTGGCTTATAAATGTGGTGTATATTTGTTTGTGTATTTCAATTTGTAGTATAAAGGTGGACTGGGACCAAAATCCTGGATCAGGATACAAACTTTACAGCTCATGTCCATCACTAATACAAACAAACCTTCCTATGAGTTGAAATCTTTGGCTGTAATTCTGTCCTCTTGCAGCTTCAGGCATTATTGTACAGTGAGGACAATTTAAGAGACTTCCACCCTCCACCCCCCACCCCCAGTAAACTCCAAACACCTACCCATATAAAATGTCCACCTCCATTTTTTCTTAAGGTTAGATGCCTTTATTTTAGGTAGCCCAGACAAAGTCATGGTGACTGTGGAAAGGAAGAATGAAGGTGATCTATTTAAATATTGTTCCTTGGGTTTGTGGCATATCAGTATCAGAATTACTGGGGACTGGTATATTAATTGAGGATTACCCTTTTAACAGCTTTAGGGAATGTGAATGCTTTTATCATACCACCTAGTTTAGAAAGTTCCCAAGAGCTTTTGGGCCAGGTGGTCAAGACAGTTACACCTTTTTAGCAAGATGTTTTGGCATATTGGTTTATTTTCCTGAATACCTTGAAAATTATTATGGATTATTGAAGCCAAGCTTCTAAATACGTAAATGCAGGAGCAGCATGGAAAATTTTGGTGGAGCAATGGTGGTTCTGCACAGCCCTATTCTTCAAAGCAGGAACATGCTCTGTTATGATACAACTCTAATGCGGGAAGTGCATACCACCTGAGAGAATGCCTTTCTTCTTGTGTGGTACTAGCATAGTTGCAATCACTGGACTAAGTGCTTGAGTTAGCACGGTGGTTCTCAAACTAGGGCTGCCTCTTGTTCAGAGAAAGCCCCTGGTGGGCCGGGCCGGTTTGTTTACCTGCCGGCTCCCACTGGCCACGGTTCACTGCTCCAGGCCAACGGGGGCTGTGGGAAGCGGCGTGGGCTGAGGTATGTGCTGGCCGCCCTTCCTGCAGCCCCCATTGGCCTGGAGCAGCGAACCACAGCCAGTGGGAGCTGCGATCAGCCGAACCTGCGGATGCGGCTGGTAAACAAACCAGCCCGGCCCGCCAGGGGCTTTCCCTGAACATGCGGCGGCCCTAGTCTGAGAACCACTGAGTTGGCAGGCCCTTCCACTAAAAGGATAGGAGCTGCTGACCAGGGAAACTTCTATAATGGGTCCTCAACTTGGAACTTTCCTGCTGCCCCCAGCCTGGATTTCTTACTATTTCAGGCATGCTGCAAAGCTAAATTTTCCTTTCAGGCTTTTGTGGAGGAGATGTGTTTTGAAGCATACAGGTGGTCAGATGTGGGGTTATTAATGGTAGGCAAATTCAGTATGTATTTTGTACTCTGTGTCTTTTAATTATTACCATATTTATTATTCTTAATTAAAAGCAAGAGCAAAATAAGGCACATAAATCTAATACAATAAATGACTGGTGCCTTGGAACTGAATTCAAACAGGAAATAATTAAATGTAGTTCAACAGCAAAATCCTCAAAAGTAAGTTCTTTGGACAGGGACTGTACTTTACCTTGTGTTTTTATACTGCCTAGCACAATGGGGCCCTAACCTGGTCTGGGCTTCTAGGGGCTACCGTAATACAGATCATATAGTGTGTGGCTACAGTGCGTTTGTTGTAACGGATAACAATGCACCTTTCAATGACATCAGCACCTTGACTGACCTCTGCTTTGAGGCTGTCTTTAGCAATTTTCCTTTCTTTATTTAAAAATATAAATAAAATAAAGCATATATTGAAGATAGATATGTAGTGGCATTTTGAGGGGAAAAAAATTTGGGAACCCAGACAATATTTCAATAACTGTAATCTAGAATAACTTGGTGAAAGACCTTGCACTAATACTACATAATAACTTGGGTCTGGTTATTCTTTTCTCTTTGACTTATAATTTTAATACTAGTGGTTTGTGAAGCTCTAACTACTTTGCAGATACTTGTGGGGGTTGTGAAGCCCTTAAACAATAAAAGAGATTCAGAAGTTCTTTACAGTGTCTTGGGCGTTATGTGAAAAATAGTACGTACAATTGGTATGGACATCATGGCGGTGAAGTTTTTAAAAAAATAAGTCATACCAAGTCAGGACATGACATAGCATACTGATTATGGTGTACATTACTTGGCTTTAGTCAAAAATAAAGATCCTCTGTTCTGACTCCAAGATTACAAATCTCTTAATGGCTATTCTTTTTTTTAAAGGCATGTCCACTGATCTTCTGTATAGATGTGGATGATTGTAAAACTACCTTTTCAGGCAAGCCCTTGGTAAAAGACACCTCCATTTCTCTGCCTGTAACATGTTTGGCCTCTGCACTCCTGTCTGTAGCATTTTATCTGAATCAATATGGGCTTTCAGAGAAAGTACTTTCAAAATCTGGGTGCTGAACTATGCTTTCAGCTCTGTATCAAAGGAGGATAAACAAGTATTATACCTGAAAACCTATCACCAGTAGTGAGCAAAAAAAGTCAGACAGATGGAAAACCACATAGAAAAAGCATACTTCCTTATACGTCCTTATACCTGTAGTTAGATCCCTGTTTTTATTACGATTATATGGCAACATAAATGATCATGTCATTTTGGCTTTTGAAAGAGTTACTACATAATTGGTCTTCAGAATCTAAGCTTTCATGGGGAAAAATTGTCTCAATCTCCTGTGGTGCTGTAAAGCTAACTTTCCAAGTATGAAGGAAGTGTAAACTGATGTCTGCCTGAGTCTGCAGAAAGCTTGAAACAATAGCTTTAATACAAGTATGATGACTATTTATAAAGACTTCTCCCTCCCTCCCTCATCAGAATACTTCAAAGCAATGAGAAAATGTTGTTACAACATTGAGATTAGAGGACAAGCTAATGGGAGCAATAAAAGACAAAAAATCTGAAAATTATTTTCCTTCAGGATTTTATGGAGTTATTTATAACGACAAATAAATCCCTGTAATAGGGACGATTATCCAACTGTTTTCCAAAGATCGGTGCCGGAATAGACAGGTAATTAAATGTTATGAATGCCAGAAAGATAATTTTATTACATTCAGATACCTCCAGTGGATTCTGCTGTTGAATCTTTAATCAAAGATATAGCCATTGTACCAAGAAGGGAATCTTTCTCCCTTGGGACTAGCTGGATAGATAGAGGGTTATTTGAGAAATAATTCTGATGTCAGCAGTAGCTCTGCAAACCTCTGTCTCTTCCACATGGTTTTCCAAAGCTTGGTGAAATGTCTTGGAAGATTGATTAATCAAAATGTATTTAATTTAGCTCAGTTCTAAATAAACTGTCTCTAGGAGCATCTTTTTTCCCTTCTGTTGTTCAGTGAAGTCAATGAATCTTTTTGGAGTTTTCTGACAGGGCTCTGTCTGCTGATGTTATAGCAGGAACACAGCTTTGGGTAACCCCTAGAAGGTAGACGACCATGGTAAGCAATTAGCATCAGCCATGTTTTCTGTCGGAGAATTATTGTGACAAGCTCTTAAAAAGGCTGAAGATGGAGAAAAGAGAAACCTGTTTTACCATGATCTGGCAAAGATCAGGGAGAAAGAAGTGCTCCTTTCACATCTGCCACCAGAAATGATTCTTGGAAGAGACAGGAAATCCTGAAAGAGAAGAAGATGATAGGGTAGATGCAGGTCAAAGTCACATGTAGCCAACCATATTCCATTTTCAGGTAAGTCTGGTGTCATGAAAGACAAATATAATGTGTTAAAAGAAAGGGGGAAAAAAAAGTAAAGATTGAGATGAGGAGGAGACTTATAGCATTGATTTGTTGCTGTATAAGCACATGACTGTAGGACAGCAGAGGAACTGATACTTACCTCATTCCTGTAAGGCCAAGCCACTGGAAATACCAGGGATTCTGTCAAAGAAAGTAACTAGAGTGTCCCAAGCTTCTACGCACTGTAATACAAACAATAAATAATAATTTCTGATGGGGGTAATATACTCTTCCCTCTTTTCCAAGTGGATTAATAGACTGTATACATTTTCTATCTAAGAGGACAAAAAGTAAGTTCACTCAAAGAGATTTTTTTAAAAACATTGAAATCCTGTTAAGTATTTTATTTAAATCTCCTCAGAAGTTGTAAGAGCTCTCAGTAATCAGCAAAAAAAAAAAAAAAGGGTATTCCATAGTAAGCTTTCACAAGGTAACACTGTTTGTAGGTTAAATGCGATAAAACTGCTTTTGGCTTTAGCAGTTACATTCACTGGGCCCAGTCCTCCTTGCTTTTACTCACATAAGGAGTCTTTATATAGCCAAAGAGACTATTTTCATGAGTAAAGATGAGCAGGACTTGGCCATTGTCTCTAGTTTATAGCTTTCTCCAGACTGCATACACACAATAGCTATTTGTCAGGACTCCTATATCTTTATATGACAGTACAGTATTGCAAACTTTAGGCCTGATTCCGCAGTCTTAATGAAAGCAAAGCTCTCGTGGTCGTTAGTGATAGTTTTGCCTGGTCAGAGATTGCAGAAGTAGGCCCTGTGTTACCTAATATTTTCCTTCTGGATTGAATTTTTTTGCTCACATAACATTAAATTGACTGAAGCCTAAGCAGACATAAATTCCCTTTCTGTCCACTATAGAAAATGCACCTCCATATGTATACACATTAATGACATGTTAGTGCAGTATGTCTGTGCTATTTTGAAAGGGATTACTGTAACTGCAGCTGAGAGCTATTGAAATTCTAAGTGAAGTAGGGGTTAGAGCCAACTGTGAGCATTTCAGCTTCCCAGCAAAATTATTTGTACCTCAGTGATGATTAAAAAAATATTTTTTCCATATTTAGAATACTGAAATTTAAACTAAGCTGGGAAATTACAACCATAGCAATATTGGACAATTTGATGGAAATAAGTTTAGTTGCTAATGTAAAAATAAACATTTCCAAGAAAGGAGAGGAAGGCATGATTATATTTTATTTAAAAAAAAAAAAAAAGCACACTCTTTTCTTTCCAGCCTCTCCTGTTTTTGTCTTTCAAATGCCAGTCACTGTGTGCAGGTTTATTAAGATTAAATAAAAACATATAGCTACTTTTTCACATTGATTCAGAGTGCATAATTGGCTCAATCTGTAATGCATAAATGACAAATGTAAATATTTTAACAAGTGAGCAGCTGCTGCATTTCCACTTCACGCTCCTTGCACTGCTCTTGAGGAAGGGAGGAGGGGGAAGGAATATAAAGGGAGAATGAGAAAATGCACCGAAATGACACATCTTGAGAGAATGTGTTTTAATGTGGAGGTTTACAAAGTTTTGCTCTATTCCATGGCAACCTGGGTACACAGATTAAACATGCCATTTGAATAACATGGGGCAGGTAATCCCCGTGCCAAAAATGAGAGAGATGGGGAAGCTTGATGAAACCGGCGGATATGTGTGACTCTGTTTGCTGTATGTTAGCAGCAGGCGTAACTGTGGAACAAACGGGTTTTGGCCTGGGTCACAGGTTTCCATTAATCGTGCTTTGGAGAATCCATTTAATTTTTTTAAAGCAATATTGAGCTCTAATATATAGCTATTTGCACAGCCATTGGCACTTACTTTAAAAGGCTTTATAACAATGTATTAAAGATATAATGCTTTTTGGAAATGGAGACTTATATTTCTCGACATCTCAGTGATAACCCGGTGCTAGAAATCTTAGTAATTTCACCTGTGCTTCGGTTGCTTCCCTTGACCTGCCATATGTACTCAATGGGTATGTTATTAGATGGTGACTGTATGTTGGCTAGCTGTTGAGGAGATATGCAGCAGATTTCTCATGCAATTTGGGCTTTTGTTGCTGGACTTGTCCTACACGTAGTCTGTTCTTGCAAGTTGTTTGTTTATATTATGATAGTGCTTAGAACTGCAGTCAGTAACTGGTGATGCCCATTGTGCCAATAATCAAACTGAAGAATTCCCATAGGTCCAGAGCCTAAGAGACATTTCAAGCAGCTCCAGAAGTCTTTGAACAACTTTAATGCTTTGTGATTGACAGGCTGTCCCCTGAATATAAGTTACAGCACGAGATCATGCTGAGAGACCACTACTTTCTCATGGCAGTTCAGTTCATTCTCATCTCAGCGTAATTCTCCAGCATATATACTCAGTAAGTTCTATTATCTTAGCCCAGTGGGTCTGTCTGACTTGGCAGATTAATGACAAATTGTCTTTTTGTTCAGTTTTGTAGTCGAGTGTGGGAATCAAAAAATGAACTGACATCTCTTCTCAAAATAGTTTCCTTCAGTGCTTAATATAAAACATCAGTTGTGCTCCCTGGTGCTAAAGAATGCATATGAACTCAAAAGTGGGAAAATTCTCCTTTCCATGAAGCCAATATTAGATTAGTAAAACTGAGAGGAGAACCTGGCCTGTGAAATTCAGTTTAAATAAAGTGAGGGAATCTGCCATTTGAAACTGTGGCTATCTAGTGTTTGTTTATTTATTGGTTGGATTACAGTAGCGTCCTAAATCTCAGTCAGGATTGGGGACTCATTATGCAAGGATGCTTTACAAGTAGATAGGCAGACATACATTCTACCCCAAAGAGCTTGCATTCTATTTTATGACAAGACACAAAAAATGAGTGTATGTTAGCAATGTGGACATTCAGATAGTCAACATTATGTTTCAGATTTAACATGCAGTTGGGATGGGTGAGGGAAGCATGCTCCTCTTTTATGGCCAGATGCTGTGTCAGATTCACTGCTCAGCATCTTTAAAAAGTTTTTGGGAAAATAAATAAACCCTCCATTCCAATGGCTTGGTCTTAAATGGCTGAAATACCAGTTGGAGCCCTTCTGTGTGATCTATGTGGGGGTTTAGTTTTTGAACAGGGAGATGACCCCCTGGATCTGCATCAAAGTACTTGTGCTCAGTGATGATGGTAGATTAGAAACCAGGAGAGGGAGCTCTCCCCACACTAGCCAAGAAGCAGAGAGTGGGCCCAGATGGGGGGGCAGGGAAGCACTGCTTACCCAAACTGGGAGGCGAGGAAAAGGTCTTTTATTAGAATAGGAAGCGAACTGTGTTCCCCTACTTTAACCTCTGTTTACGCTTCTTAGGAAAAAACCAGTATTTTTGGGCTGCCTGATATTTTTCCACTCTCTTCCCTTGTTGCACTTCTATTTGTAGTTCTATCATTTACCATGACAGACCTGGAAATAGAAAGACAGATGGTCATGAGCTGCACTCAGAAGTCTTTCATCAGGTCACCAGCATAACTGTCTCTTGCAAAGTCCCCACAGGAATAATATTAAAATTAGTATAAGAACTTGACAAACCTCAGTAAATTAATGAATTGTTTGCCCCAAAAGAAAGCAGAGGAGCTATTCTGGCACTGTGAATTACTTCTGCTTTCCGATCCTGCCCCATCCCTTCTTCTGGATGGTGCAAATTAATTGAGGAATATAAATTTTGCAGAGCAAACCGACAGAATCAAAGTGGAAAGTAGTTTTATTTGCCCAAGTTCCTTTGTTTTTTATTTCAGTACAATATAATTTAACCCGATCAGGATATGGCCCTTCAATCACAGAAACGTACTGAAGATGGTCAGCCTATGAGAGATGCGACTCTTATAACATTTAGTACCAGTGACAACAGAAAGATCAAGGCAGTGGTTAGCTATTAAGGAATGCTTTACACATGTAAGTAAACAGAGCAATGGAGACTGTGGTCAGAGGGGGGAATGGACTAGGTCAGGACACCCTCCCCAGGTTCCAGAAGTGAGTGAGTGTCTAATCGATATTTGGTCAAGTATACTTGGACTTTTGGTGTTATCTCTTTATTCTTGTGATAGGCCAGTTGCTCATCTCCTTAATGAAGCCACGTTAACCTTGCTCGTCAAATGTGATGTTTTTCTAAGGTCAGTGAAAGGGCTGTCTTGTTAACACAACTTTCATGTTCTGTTTGTATATTTTGGGGTCAGCTTCGGTGGGCAATTCAGGCTCAGCAAGGCCCTTTCTGCTATTTTCCTGTGAGGGCTCATTCTTCATGGCTGAGGTGCATCCTCTTTTTAAAGATGTGTTTTATTTTGTCATCAGACTAATTTCCATCTGGGAGAGAGTAAGGTAAGTTTACAGTTGGAACAAGAGTTGTTGGGAGACAATCATCCCACTGTACTGCAGATTTTCAGTAGGATTACTATGTAGCCAATCTAAAATGTTGTGCACTGTTTTGGAAGACCTATGCCAATAACCATGTTCTGCTCTTGATTATACATGTGCAAATCTAGAGCAACCCCTTTGTTTCTATATCCTTTTGAGTCCAGGCCAGTTACTCTGGACATTCTGCCGACTTCCATTATAGATAACCAGAATAATCTCAAAAGATAGTATTGACCTCAACCACTACATTTAATATTTCACAGGTTTTTGTAATATCCAGCAAACCTGAAAGGTGTGCTACCATCTCTGCTACTGTTGTTCTGAAATGTTCTGTGTGACTGGGGAGCTGTCCAGCATCTCCTGAGTAACAGGCAGGTATCAGAGCTGAATTTCAAACTGAGAAAATTAGCAATACTATTTACCATGAGAAAATGGAATGGTTACTTCTTCTTCCTCTTAGTCTTAACAATGAATTAAAAAAAAAAAGGCATGAGCTAGTCTTCATGAAAAGAAAGCTGTCACTTGCAGCTGCTGGTTCCATCTGTGCACATCTAATTCCAGCCAAACCAATCTTTCACCCATAGGAATCAAAAGGAGAGAGGCAAGAATTCAACAGTGACTCAGCATTAGGGAAGAAAGTGAGAGCAGTGGTGCTGACTTAGCCACTGAATCGGCAATGAAGGATTATTGCTAACATTAGTGCAATGTACAGAGAATACTGTCAACCCTGTCCTGTCAGTAGTTCTTCCAATTAGTGGAATCATAAAGAGCATATCCATGCCAGATAACAGCAGGTGAATTTGCACCAGTGCTGGTGTATTATTCAGGCCTAGGAATGTTACCTCACTATATGAGTGACATGAAAGGGGGAATTATTAGAGCACATTTAAGAAACAATGTGATTGATTTTTCACTATTCTCATTTTTTTCTTTTGTTTGTGCTTTTGGAGTGAATTTTACTGGTTGTTTCACAATTGAAAGTAATATGGATTGATTAAGAGCTATTCTCCATGCTTTTCTCACGGAGTATATTATCTTCATGCAATGTGATTAGTTCCATGCTAATCACATGCTATGTCTCTGTTCCCTAATTGGATGGCTCCCAGTCCACAGGAATTTTCAAGATGGTAGCACAAACACTTTTAGCATAAGTACTCATGTAAATATATATATTTGCACAAGTATTCATGACAATTTTTCCCACAGCGTCTTTCCTGTGAGCTAAAATTTTCTCATACAAATATTTGTAAAAGCTGAATAAAAGAGGCTGTGAATACTGTTTAAGTTCATTGCCAATTTCAGTGTTGGTAGCTCATGATATTTGGTATACATACATGTCATCATTTCTGGGTGCTCCCCCCTCCGGTTTTTAAACATGTGGGGTTGGCAGTCCTGCAGTTTTTATTTAAACAAAAATGTAATACTTTTCTATAGCTTTCACCCAGCTCTGTGTTAATAATGTCTATGTATGCTTTCAGAACATTTCTCTAATTCATACAGTAGGTGAAAGTTTCTTTTAATAAGCTAGCTTGAGTTGAAATTTTCCCATGTTAAATATATTTAATTATAGCTGGATTAGGAATAGACGGGTGTGCTGTGGAGCACCATTGGAGGCAAAATTTTTGTCATTCCTGCTGGTAGTACCAAGCAGACAAGTGGCGAACCCCAAATTCAGGCTCTAAATCTGTTCGCTGAATTGTTATAGGCTTAGTGCATTCCTCTATTGTCTCACTGGAGATCCTGAAAGATAGCCTCAGTGTAACTAATAATTAGTGGTATTGCTAATAATTCATTTAAATATCACCTGTATTCAGATTCTCTTGATGTCTTCTGGAGTCCTTTTGACTGTTCCTTCTAAAACTGAAGCATAATGTATTAATGTAAGATATAGGCCCAGGTTCTCTTTTACTCCCAAAAGAAGCTGAACATACGAGAGGAAGGAGAACATTAGCATGATTATTTATTTATTTTTTATTTATTTATTTTTTTTTTCCAGTTCTAACCATGGGATGGTTTAGAGCAGTGTTTCTCAATGACGGGTCCATGGACTGATGGCGGTCCTGGAGATCTCCCTGACAAAGTTTATGAAGGCAGCAAGCCGGTATTTAAAAGGTTGAGAAACACTGACTTAGAGCATCTTGGGAGTGAAGTAAGAGCTATCTAGTGTAAGGGCTGCAGAATGAGACTTTCTCTTGCCCATGGTTATTCTTATCTTATATTCTATTTTGGCGTAAACAAAAACTCTCAATTATGTCTCTTTGTGCTAGGCTCATCTGCTCTTTCTGTCACTGTTAATCCTGTGACAACAGGTAGAAGAATCTTAGCGCTTGCTGACAGGTTTCAGAGTAGCAGCCGTGTTAGTCTGTATTCGCAAAAAGAAAAGGAGTACTTGTGGCACCTTAGAGACTAAATTGGTTAGTCTCTAAGGTGCTACAAGTACTCCTTTTCTAAGAGCATGCTAACACTCCTGGATTCTGGAGGAATGTAGGACACGTGCAGAATTATGCTACAGTGTTGAATGCTGTGTCCAGACCACCTCAGGAGTGCTGGAAGGCTGTGTTTAGCCAGTGAGCCACATTTTGGTCCTGACTGTGTTGCCAATTACATAGTAAGCCTAAAACCCCTTTGATGTTGTTTTTCTTGCTTTCCACTCTGTATTTACCACTGCAGTGACATTGGTGAATTACACTGTTTTACAGCTGAATTCCTTTATGTGACAGTAGTTGGTAAGACATCATGTGATTCCACTCAGCATGGAAACCCACTAAACACTTTCCAGGTTAGCAAAGTACTGTCTGGTTTCTAGGGTTTCATCCTGAATCCCTCTGGTGCTCAATCTAAGCAGAAGCTTCTTCTCTTGAAGTTGTCTTTATCTTGTTGTATCTTTTGCTGTACAGACTCTGTTGTCAGCCTTTTCTGTAACCTTCTTCAAATAAAGGTAAGGGGTCACATTCTCTCCTGATTTACATCTATTGTAATCCCTTTGATATCAGCGAGGTTGAACCAGCTGTAGGTCAGCACATAATGTGGCTCGTGGGTATCTATTTAGTAAGCTAGTTGGCAGAAGGAGAATTATTGTAAGTCTTTGGAGCAGGGACTGTCTTTATTACATGACTGTATGGCACCTAGCACAATGGGTCCCTAATTGGGGTTTCTCAGATCTACTGAAAGACAAATACACCTCTACCCCGATGTAACGCGACCGGATATAACACGGTAAAGCAGCACTCCGGGGAGGCGGGGCTGTGTGCTCCGGTGGATCAAAGCAAGTTCGATATAACGCGGTTTCACCTAAAACACGTTAAGATTTTTTGGCTCCCGAGGACAGAATTATATCGGGGTAGAGGTGTAATAAAATCAGATGCTAGTACTTAAAAGGATGACCTCATCAGTCTTTCTTCACACAAATACAAGTAGCGGCTATCTTTAAAATAAAGTGGATTTGTAATAAAGCAGCATTCCCCTCCATGCCCACCCCATACAAACAAAGCTCTGCACTTGAAGAATTAACACATACAACCTATTCCCACTATCACTGCTAAGTGATCAGGGGCACAATGGAAACAAAAAGTACAAAGGAAGAAAATCGATTAAGAGTACGGAAAAACAATCACATATTCCTCTTTGAAGTTGGATTCAAATTAGATGCCAAAGTGTTAGGCTTCTTATAAGCTATTCAAATATAAGTGATTGAAGAACAAAAAAATAGCAGTAAAACAAGCCAACCAACCCTCCTTCCTTTACCTACCCTGTGTGTGTTTAGGGTTATATGCTATCCTCCTATAGATTAACTGACCCAATAGGGGAACTTGCTCAGGAAACTGTCCTTTGAAATCCACTAAGTTCACTTCTGCTCCTCCCCTTAGCAATGTGGGACAGGGACAAGGATGCAGCTGTTGAACTTGATGAATCCTGAACATCTTGGAGCTCAGAGAACGCTGATGTATGTAGAACTGATCAATGAAATTGTTTTTAATTGTTCACTTTATTAATATAACTTCATAAGTAAAATGAATGAAACTATATTCATTCATAAAACCAGGTACCCCAATAACCGGCTAATTGAGTTTCACTTTCAATACAATTGCTGCTTAAATCGCTGAAACTTGCACTATTTCAACATTGTAACTTCTGTTCTCTGTTTGCCATTCCTTACACTTGTCCATATTGTAACCCAAACTCCATTTTAACTTGTCCCAAACTCCATTTTGAAATGTTCACTCCATTTTGTAAAAGCTTCCTGCAACCTTCTTTTTTGCAAAACCCTGCTGTAATCTTATTAGTTTAGTTTAAACATGTGAATGAGGTATGTATGGATGATGGAATCAACCTCCAGCCCCAGCCTGTCCTGATGAAATAAAGTTCAAAACACCAATGGCTGAAGATGCAGACAACAGCCCTAACCAAGTAAGAAGGGTCCACCCTAAAAAGAGAAGAATAACAAAAGTACAATGGAAGGAAGATCAAAGTCAGGTTCCAGGCTGAAAGTCATGTCTGCAATTGACGATCAATCACACCGAACCCAGAGGCAGTGTGACACAGCAAAACCTATAGACTTTGGATTCAAACTAAAAACCTATAAAAAAGATGGGTGAGAGTGAAGACTTTGGGTAACATTCTGCTTCCAGCATCAAGGGGCATCGATGCGCGCCCGACAGAGACCCAGCCCTTCCTCGTGCCTGGCTTTTCTGGCCAGTTAGCCACCACGAGCTACGATCCCAAGCTGTGAAACCAAGCCACAAACTCAAGCTACATTCAGGACTGGTAACTATCTAGCAGCTGCAGAACATTTGATATGTGTGTGTGTGTGTGTGTGTGTGTGTGTACATAGGTATTAGATATTAGTTATTGGTCTTAAATCAAATTGTGTTATTATAATAAACACGACATCTTGTCTTGTCCCCTGAAACGATCCTGTGTATTTTTATCTGTGTAACATTAATGGTGGAGAGTGGATTCTGGGCTACGGTTGCCAACTTTGGTTGGATGAATTCCCGGAGATTTCTTCACATGACATAATCTTTGATTAAAGGTTAATTTTTAATTCCTGGAGACTCCAGGACAATCCTGGAGGATTGGCAACCATACCCTGGGCTAGCCCCACAAAGAACTCTTTTTTTCTGCATAAAAGACTCCCACTCTCCCATGGTGCACAGCTATCTCAGGAAGGCATGCTGCCACTGGATGCCCTCCTCCTGAGAGAGACTGCAGGAAAAGCCATAGCTTTTAGTAGCATTAACTCCCTCCTGAAATTCTGTGGGGTTCTGAGGTGAGCATGCAATGGGCTGCCCTGGGCAAGCAGCCTGCCCAGCTTCAAACCTTATTCCTGCTGGCACCTCTTGAAAACCCATGCAGCCCTCAAAACCTGAAATCGTCACAGAAGGATTCCGGTGGCTTGGGAGTAATCAGAAAAGTATGTTGCTTTGGTTCTTTCCCTCCAGACCTCTTCTAAAAAGATTAGAGTCCTTTGTGTCATAATTCCTGCTTCTTTGCACCGCTCACTAGTCATGTAATGGAGTAGAACAAAGGACCTCTGAAATATATTAGCCATGCTCTTACTCATCTGTGTCAGCCTTTTTACTATGATCTATGATTGAATTCACAGCGAACTAGGTAATATGGCAAGTTATAGCAGGAGCACAGGGAAAAACACTTCCAACTCAGCCAGATAGGCCTAAATATGGGGTTTTTTGTATCAAATGTCAATCAATATAGTTTGAAAATTTGCACCTAGCTCAGGGGTGGGCAAACTTTTTGGCCCGAGGGCCACATTGGGGTGCCAAACTGTATGGAGGGCCAGGTAGGGAAGGCGGTGTCGTCCCCCCGCAAAGCCTGGCTCCCGCCCCCTATTCGCCTCCTCCCACTTCCCATCCCCTGGCTGCCCTCTACTGGGACCTCCCACCCCAAACTTTGCCCCCCCCCGAATCCCACCCCCTATTCAACCCCCCCTGCTCCCTGTACCCTGACTGCCCTGACCTATCCACACCCCCGCCGGTTGACAGGCCCCTCGGGACTCCCACACCCTATCCAACCTCCCCTGTTTCCCGACCCCTGACCACCCCAGAACCTCCCCCCCTTCCAACCGCTCCCTGTCCCCTGTCTGCCCCCTGGGAGCCCCCGCCCCTAACCGCCCTCTGTCCCCTGACTGCCCCCCGGGGCCTGCTACCCAACCCCCTCCACCACTCCGCGCGCGCTGCCCCCTTCCCATGCCGCTCAGAGCGGCAGGAGCTTGCAGCCCCGCTGCCTGTGGGGCGGTGTGGCTGCGGGGGAGGGGCCAGGGGCTAACCTCCCCAGCCAGGAGCTCAGGGGCAGGGCAGGACAGGACCATGGCCCAGATGTGGCCTGTGGGCCATAGTTTGCTCACCTCTGACCTAGCTGTTTAAGATACCACCACAGGTAGCTGTAGTCATATTAAATGTGAATAATTTAATCTTTGATCCTACAGCTTTCAGTCTCTATCCCCATTAGTTAACAGCCTTTTCAGCCTTTGTGCCCCCTGCACTAACAAAAGAAATCATGCAAAATGACCATTATCTTTTATTGGGTCCTTTGGCAAACGTTGTGTAATGAATTTCTGCTTCACAAAATCTATTTAGTAATGTAAACACTATGTCAGAGATTTTATATTGCAAAGCTGTTGTCACAGTATTAAATAAGCATTAAAGGAGTGATCAATTAACATTTTCATTTGGTTCTGCAAATGAAAATGTTAATTGAGCTCTCCTTTTAAAATACAGTAACACTGATCCAAACTTGCATTGTGTTTGATTAGATTACACCTCCTATCCAGTTAGCATTCTGACAGATGCCTTCCATCTTAATTTGTCAGTTACATACAGCATGTTACCTAGGATAGATAATTCATCTTTGTTTCCTTTTTGTGGTCCTCTCAAAGGCTAGTTTTCCTTTATATACAAAGTACCATGCCTGCCATCCAAATTAAAACTGTATTAAGGAGAACACTACATGCTGTGCTTGCGGAGTTGATGTGAAACACTACAGCTGTATCCCCCCTGGAACTCTGAATGGTACAAACGTACTTTGGAATGGAAAACTTATTTTTTTCCAGATGGTTGAGCATGAGGAAATAGAATTGTGCTAAAATCCATGCAAAGGAACTTTCTAAAGCAGTGCTTGCTGATCTGAAAAGACCACTAAATTAGGCACTGTCACTTTCAAATGGCTATACTCTAACATGCCTCTGCACAATCCTCTTCAAAAGACTGGTCAACACAGTACATGCTAATCCCAATGAAACTCAAAATGTCCACGTGTGTTACCTTTGTTACGTTGTCCTTTTCATCCTTAATGGAACTGTAACTGAATAATTCTCTTGTCCCTATTGGATTATGCATGAAAAGCACATTGAGATAGTATTACTTTGGTTTGACAACAGGGATCTACTATTCCTGTACATTATCTGTGTTGTCTGAAGCAAGAGATTTCAAAAATCATTTCAAGCCATTAATGTCAGGATGAAGCAAATAATGAGATTTTACAGTGTGTGTTTTCCCAGTGTGGTTATGCAAAGAAAACAAACATAATTAATGTGACAAAAATATAGCGAGTAAGATCTATGACTTGTTCAAATAGTCTACAAAAACAATATTTACTTCGGCGTGTGTGATTTGCTTGTATGTATGCAATAGACTGGTGCTTTGAGAGAAAAGAAGTGGTGGGAACTCATAGGATATAAAGGATCAGATTCTGCCCCCAAATACCAAGCCCAAATCCGATTGACTTCAATAGAATTTGTCTGTTCATACTGAGTTAAGACAGAATTTAGACCAAAGCCTTTCACTTCTTAGCCATTGATTCAAACCAGGCCCAGTTCAACAGTGATCAAAAATTATTACCATTTGATGGCTGCTTGGTGGCTTCAGCCTAACTTCTAGTGGACATTGCCACCATCACAACTGGCATGCTGAGTATGGTGAATAGTCAGAATAAGTATTGTTTTAAGTTGTTTGCTTGCAGAGTCTGTTCCCACCTTCATACTATATGTACAGCTATCCCAGTGATATTAATTGGTGTTGCAAACTTTACCCAAGAAAATAAGCTCTTATGCGGTTAGAGTCAAGGTTTTGAGGCACAGAAATGGATGCTGTACAGATCAACAGCTCTAAAATTAGACCTACCAGCCTTACTTTCATTTGTGGGCATGTGTGTGCACTTGACACAGTACCTCCACTCTGTCTGTTTTGTTCTTGTAAGCAGGAAGGAAGTTGAAACATTAACAATCTTGTGTTATTGTTTTTTTAAACTTTGGAGAGCTGGATTCTTGCACAGAGTGAAACTTAATAAAGACACTCCTTTCTAAGTCAACCACTTGCCAGTGCTATAATACTATTTACTTTAACCTCTAAAGAGCACCTGTACTACGTGACTAGTGTTTGGTATTCCCTTGGAGAGTCACTTAGGACAGGTTTCACTATATATTTTTTTCCACTGCCTCCTTACAAGGAAGAGAATAAAAGGGAAATATAGGGCATGAGTGCTGTACATTATCAGATGTAAACATGTACCTAGGATCTCAGAGCAACCCAGTGCTTTGAATTGTCAATGACTCAGTAGAATAGTCTGTGTCTGTAATTCATACTTCATTTTGGATTGAGGGGGCTGTATGGGTTGGGCAGACGTGGGGAAAGGCAGGTTTTTATGATCAAGGGGATGGTTTAAAAAGAAATGCAGTGTTCTTAAACTAGATAATATTTTGGATGTGCCAGTGCTAACTGCTTACAGACTGTAAATAAGGATCATAAAAGCAATGTATTTGATCGTCTTGATGTTGCCTAATATTTTAAAAGCTATGCAACCAAGAGTTTTGTACACTGTTCTCAGGGAGATTTTTCTCCTCTCTTCAATGTTCTTTGCCGTGTCATTCACAAGGAGAAGACATACCTGAGACGTAGAATTGTAACTTTTATAAGTGAAAACATATTGATTAGCATAGCAGCTTTTTTCTCTTTCACATTTTGCTGAGTGTGGCTATGCGGTTTCTAATTAAATGATGGGGGAAATGTTTGCTTCCTACCCAAGCTGACCTGAGGTAACCTTGCAGCAGCTGTTCATACTAAAAAACTGAGATCTTCTTAGGAAAAGCTAAAGGCACATTCAAGAAAACTGTTCTCTCATGGACTAACAAAAAGCTGCTAAGGAGTTGGAAGATTTCCCATTTGGTTTAATTACAGAGATCTGATGAATTGCAAAAGTTAAGTATTAGGGTTTTTCCTCCTTTAAGCCAGTGAGTTTCCCTATCCTAAACAGGGAGACGGACGTATATATCCCGAGTGAAAAATTTATAAAAGCATATTCAGGGAGTCTGCTGTCCTCTGAGCTATGTATAACTCCATTAGCTTTAGTGGGAGCTTTGCATGCTCATTCAGAGGAGAATATTTCTTGTAGTATCTGTGAGAAGGGATGGTGGTTTCGTGAGTTGAAGTACCTTGCCCTTTATTTGAAATATTTACAGACTACAGTGTATGACACACTGAGAGTGAATAGAAGAGGAAATAGAAACAGTAAATGAGAAGCCTATATATTTTATTGTAAACCATTATTTAGAAAAATAACTGTTTTAAAGAGTGAGTGCCCAGTCCTGTGTGCTGAGTGACTTCTGTGGGGAGTTAAAAACAGTCAATTCCACCTGAAATCAGCAGGCGTTGATAGCATTTGGCACCTTTCAGGATCAGGCCATTAATGATAGGGTGCAAAACTAGTATGCAGTAAAGGATTGCTAGAAGTAGCTGGACTTGTTAATTCAATTTGTAAACACTGCCTTTCCCCCCCCATGCATGTGTGTGTATGCATGCACACATTTTTTTCTTTTTCTTTTTCTCTTTGTCTTTCTCTTTTTTTCCTTCTCTCTCTGTACATGCATGGAGCATCAGATTACAAAGTGGAGCAAACCAACAAAACAAGTAGAGCAGGATATGAGAAATTATATTTTTTTCTCAGTGCTGTCTTTGGCAGAAGTGCTACATTTACACTATTGCTGGATGGAGGGATTTGAGTTTCCTGGTATTCTATGACCTACTTACAGAAAAAGAGTAGCTTAAAGTTCCAATTAATTACAAAGAGATTTTTTTTATACCCAGAAGAGCATGCTATAAGAAATTATGACCACTGCAATGTAATTGCATACTAGCAGTTGCTTACATTTACAGTACACCAAATGCATCTGCACCATGATGGTCCTGCATAAACATAAGATATGTCCTAGGAATTAGACTGTGGATGCCCTTTAAAAGCTTAATCAGGGAGTGTAAACTGAAAGATAGATACACCTACATCTGTGCAAATTAAAAACATTTTAAAAAACATGCATTGCAGCAGCTTTCGATGTTAAATGGCTGGCCTGGGGAAAAGTCTTCTTATTAGGAACATCCTTTATAATTGGGATATTTTTGTTAGTCCTATTTGTCATGGTTGCCTGAAAACACTCCATTTGCATTTGATAACATGATTACTGTGGTATCTTCAGTAATCCCTGTATTTAGCATAGACACTAGCTAGGGAACACAGCCGTTAAGTTAGTTAAGGGCAAATTACACACTTTAAAAAGGTGTCTGCTATATATAGGATGGCATGTTTATGGCAGATTGTTCTATAGCCCAGACTCCATGGGACCACTTTGGCATATTTTATTCATATGGCTCAAGTGTCATTTTTACGCGGGATGCTCCTCATTTTAGACCCAAAATTCTTTCTTAAAACACCAAAATAGCTTCATGTTTGACTTCCATGGTGGCTCGGAAGAGGCTAGAGGAGGAAAATGAACAAATGACAAGGATGATGTGCATATTTTCCTTGCTTGTATTATTTGACATTATTCATGCCTCTGGTATGAAGGAATGTTGTTTAGGCCGAGCAATAGTTTTATTCTTTCCAATTTCCTTGCACTTTTACCATATTGTGTGTGTTACTGATATCTGCTTATGTGCAGTGTCCTTTCAGTACTACTGGGCTTTTTCTTTCTTTCTTTTCTTGAAGAGGCAAATGTCAGACAGTAAAATGTTTCCCCAAAACTCAGATTAAAATCTTTGAACATACAATTGTATAGGGTCACCTTCCAAATCCTTTAAAGGATTGGTGGCTAGATCCTTAGCTGTGGTAAATCAGCATAGTTCTATTGAGTTCAGTGGAGTTTTGCTAATTTACACCAGCTGAGGATCTAGTCCAGAAAGCTATTTCTTCAGGATCTGTTTCACTCTGCTGAGGTGTTTGAAATAAAATTAATTCACAACTGAAAATATATTGAAAGGAGAAAGGGCTTGAGCACAAATCTATTCCACATTGCGGATAAGTCATGGCTTTTTCTAAATGAGAACTAAACTCCCCATCACTTCTAATTTGAAAAGCAAAATGAAACTGCAACACTGTGCAAGCAAGAAGCAAGCTACACCAGGCTAGTGTTCAATGTTATTTGTCAAGGTGGTCATAGATGGGTGACAGACCAGATTTTAGTCAGTAAGTTACTCTATTCCAGAAATTTAGAGATGGTTAAAACTTCCTTTGTGAACGTGAACCACAGTACTGAAAGGTACTTGCTTCACTCCAGCCCATGAGCTGATGGGGAGCAGTAGACTAGCTGCACAAAGAGCTCTAACAGTCTTCCATGTTTATGTAGCTTTCCCACACTCTCACTTTTTATGAGTGTACACAGAGAACTTTTTTATGGTAATGACTTAGAATGCATAAAAATTAATTAAAAAATCATAGCAACACCATATAAACGCTGATGGTTGAGTAGGCACTTCTGTGCTGCTAAGCACATACACTACAGTGGGTCTGGTGGTTGCTTTCACTTTTTGCAGTAGTCCGTGTTTACTTGAATTCTGAGTTTTATTTTCATGCAGCTTCCCCTCTCTAGAGCTCTTCCTGTGGTATTTGAAGCTATTAAGAGCTCCATAAACGTTGTCACGTAAGGAAGAGCTCTCCTAAAAAACAAAACAAAATAAAAAAAACAAAACCCAGAACAAGATCAACCAAAAATCCCCATAACATTGAACCTTCAACTGCGTGCAGTATTGCTTGTTTCTAAAAATAGTTTTAAGGAAATGTTGCACTTACGAGACAATAACTTACAAAACCCCCTGAGTAGATGCCATTTATACATAAAAATATTGAATGAACACCATTTTTAGTTTGATGCATTTGGTTGGCTAATGGCTAGCTAACTCTGTTTGTTGTTAATCTTCATAAAGTCTTTGGGTGAAATACTGAAGTCCATGGGACTTGTCATGGACTTCAGTGGGGCCAGGGTTTCACCCTTGGAGCCAGATATTGAGATCTTAGCACATATTTTCTGTTTTAATAATCAATGGAAATTTCCCTTAGTAAGGCCCAAATAAAAACTGAGTAAGGATCTCAAGATTGTTGCTGCTGTTCCAGTATTGCATCAGTGTAGCTCCCTTGAAGTCAATGTAGTAACATGAGCATAAAACTAGAATAATAGAGAATTGGGACCAATGTTTTAAAAAATAACCTCCACTCCTTAAGTACAAAAAGTTGTTCAAGTTAGAATTTAGTATGTTATGGCCCAGAAGCTTCCAGATATTGTGGTTATGGTGACCACCTGTCCCTAATGGGCAGAACAGTCCTGAAAAGTGCATTTCAAGTTCTGGTCCTGAATGACTCCAGGACGGCATTTGTCCCGGATTCCCTGTGGTGCTGCTCTGCACCTGCTCGAGGCTCAGAGGTGGCGCCAGACTCTTCCTGGTGAGAGGGGCTCAGGTGGGCCTTAGCTCCTCCTCACCACGAGGCCCTGCCCTCTGCTTCTCCTCTTCCCACTGAGGCCCTGCACCTGGCCAGTCCAGAAGCGAGAGCTGTGCAGTATTAAGAACTGCCCAGGGAGCCCAGGCCACTGTGCGGAGTCCGAGACCCTCGATTTGTCCCAGGTGGCACAGCCCAGGCGGTGGGAACATGGGTCTGGGGCTGCTCTTGGGCACCCCTGCCGAGAGCAGGTGGAGAGACTGGAGTTCCCCACAGCGGCCCAGGCTCGTTGGGCGGCTCTTACCACTGCCTGGCTTCTGCTTCTGGCTTGGCCAGGGGGCAGGGCCACGGAAGTGGGGTAGGGCTCCTGCATGTGTTCCATTTTTGCATTTTGAAAAGATGTTCCCCCTAATTGTGGTGCAAATTTAGATTGGAAAATGTTTTATTTAGATCTAGCTTCTACTCATGAATTAAAGTTTTGAACTCCTCCTGTGTATTGAATGGAGGAATTGGTTGCCCTCAAAGAAGTTTAAAGAGTTTGCTGGTGATAATTTGATGGGGGACAGAACTTATCATACAGGTGCCTACTGAATATGTGTTTAATAATGAATGTATATATCAGCCTGAGTTGGATCGACAGAAACATATCTATGTATGTGGGTGTATTTTGAAGTATCTTTTGAATATACATGCTTGTCTCTAAAGTTACATGTTCAGAAGCTCATCTATATTAATATGTAGCAAAGGTAATAAATATTTTAGGTTAAATACATTAGCAAACACAGTTGTGAGATAACTATGTATTTTGCCCCTAATGTGTTTTTAAAATTGTTTTCGGTCAGAAAAGTTTCAAAGAAATCCTTTTGTGTGTGTGTGTGTGTGTGTGTGTACACTTGTTCCTCCACTGCTGCATGGTAACGGTTGGTGTAGATGCCCTTTCTTCCTTCTGTGATCTGTCCGGTGTAGCTTTAATGCCCATCAACCATGTTGAATTAGCATTGAATTCCTGGTATGCAAACAGAAAGTTCTGAACAAAATACAACCATATGGTAGGTAGTGCCTGCTAATTTTGTTGCATGTGTTGATGGAGTGTGGGAAAACAGATGGAACATGGCTTTACCAAATGCATTTTGAAAAGCATGTAAGCATGTAGGAACAAGCAACCCAGATAGCTATTAATACTTCAAACACTGCAGAGCTATAGTTAAATACAACCATTTTTTAAACAAATAATGCTTTTGTCGTAATACAGTTGATAACTGGAACACATAATTCAAATGTGTTTGATTTGATCCAGCTACCTTATTGCAGCGTTCTTTTTTTTTTTTTTTTTTTAGACTAAGAAAAGCTGGGGTAATGATGCAAACTCACCCACACAAGTTCTGCTTTGTTAAGTAGGATCCATGGTTTGATTTGTTCCCATCCCTTTCAGGTCTTTTAGTTTGTTTGCAGTTTACATTTTTCTATTGCTATAATTCATTGGTAAACTATGCTTACACTTTTTGTGTGGTGCACCTTCAACGTATAACTTTTTTGGCTGAGTGTGCTTAAAAACAAGACGGAATTAGGCTTTTGTCGTAGTTCCATTTTGTCAAAGCACCAGCAGCAGGTTGATGGTTTCCAGGCCAGCAACTTGGGCACATCATTGAGGCCTTCTCTACACTACACAATTAAATCAACCTATGTTAGGTCAACGTAGAGCCACCGCAGTAATTACTGTGGTATTTCATGTCCCCACTACCCTCCTTCTGCCGGCACTGCGCGTCCTCACCAGGAGCGCTTGCACTGACTTAAGTGGGGCAGTGGTGATGGAAGGGGCGTTGACAGCCTGAGCTGTCAGCCCTGCACAGGGCTCACAGCTGGAGCCCCACTCCCTGGTGCCCACAGCTCTGGCTGTTGGCTCCATTCAGCACCCCCAGCCTGAGCTGTCGGCTCCTCATGGAGCCAAGAGCCCAGGCTGTGAGCACACAGCAGCGGAGCTCATAGGCAATGTAAGTAATGCAGTGTCTACACAGATACTGCATCACCTTAACTACATTGACCTAAGCACTATGCCTCTTGTGGCAGTGGAGTTATTAGGTCAGCATAGTGGGCGGCTTACACTGGAGGAGAGCAACCCTGTCGTGTAGACACTTTCAGAGTCGGGTCAACATAAGCTGACCTAACTCTGTACGATAGACCTGGCCTGAGATGATTTTTGTAACTGTGGAGGAATGGTAAAGTTTTTGTGCAGCTGTACTGGAGGCCAATACTAATAATGCTTCCTACCAGATCTAGAAGTGCTTTACAAATATTAATGAATCTTATCTCAGCTCCTCTGTGATGTGCTCTCAAAAATAAATAATATATAGTCTTGACCCTCAACGTCCATGTCCTTACTTGGGTTTGTAAGTAAGAGAGATGGAGAAGCTGACAGGCTGTAGTTAGACTGAGAGTTGAGTCCCTGAGACCAACTTACCTGTTCGAAACAATCAAATCTCATCTCGTGAGTTCTGACTCTCTTGGGGGAAAAGGGGGGAAGCCAGCCCAGACTTGGTCTCTTGATTCAAAACAATCAGAGCGAGGACAAGTATATAACATATCATACTGTCAAACTAGCATACTAGCAGTCATAAAAACAATCTTTTCACAAAAGTCCATTGTCAACAAGCCATTATATTCTGGGTAGTGTTACATAGTTTGAGATACTCTTTTATGGGACCTGTAAAACAGAACTCTCCCTTTGCAAATGAAAGGTGAACAATTTCGTATCATGGAAGTTTGTGTGAAGGGTGATTTTTCTCTCCCTACCTCCCCTATCCCCCAAAAAAGGGAATTAGGCTTCATCTTATGCACATAAATCCCATCAGGCTGCCTTTATGGTATACTGGACCTGCTGCACTTCTACATAGATGGCTAGAGGTCTTACTATGATGCTAAACTACAGCATCTTCTTCACTCACCTGCAAGAGCGGTGAAGTTGGGTTGAAGAAAGTATTGCAACTTCTATGTTTCTGAGAGGCTTATGATCAGAGATTTCTAATATGATTAAATGTGCAGCAATTTTGCAATATGAATTGTCACTCAGAAAGAAATAACCTGACCCCATAGCACTCATTCCTCATTTTCTTGCAAAGTTAAACAAGAGCCTTGGGCTGGCGCAGACAGATTTATTAGTTACACTTGGTAACTCAAGACAAATATGTGTGTATTTTACCCAGCTTTACAAGGTATGAGCCAAATCCTAAGGGATGCTGAGCCCTTACAGCTCTCAGTGAAATCAGTAGGGTATGCAGGTGCTCCGTACTTATCAGGATTTGGCTCTGTATTATTTAATAAATAATCCCTTACCGTAAATGCCTTTTTTCGTCTTTAGAATGGGTTATGCAATTTTGATTAAATAAATGAACAAGGCAGGCTTTCAAGCTCCTTTTTAGCTCCCACCTGCACTAATAGAGATAATTAATAATTGCCTTTTAAATTGAATACAACAGAGTGAAGCACTTTGTTGCTACATTACAATCCATACTTTTACTAGTTCATCAGCATTTTCCTCTATTCATAGTGTATGATGATGAGAAACCCAGTGTAGGTTATTAGACAAGAACCATCGCAACCAACCACAGCCCTTCCAATTGTAATTTAAGATTTGGCAACAAGATGTATATTGATGGACCCCAGGTTTTACATAACTACCACTCATGTTTCATACATTTCGTTACTAACCCACAGTGGAGAAATAATACCACTTGCTGGGGGGAAAAAGGTTCCAACTTCATATTCTAGAATTCTCCAGGTGGAGTGTTGTTTATCTTGTGAAATAGAACATCTGGCTGATGTCTTACAGGGAGGAGGGAGCATTGGAGAGGGCAGGGTGTTTAACAGAAATTGAGCTTGAAAACAACTAGAAGATGCAGTAAGACATCAGGAATGTGTGGTTGTGGGTATGTTGTTTTTTTTCTCCAAACTCTGGAGTGAGTTAGACAGATTACAGGTCACCATGGGTCACAATGTGTTCATTTAAATAAGTGTACAGATAGATTCATTTGATAGTCAGGAAAACTGCATTACTGGCAAATTTCCATCTGCTTCCCCTTTAACAGCTTCCTTCCTAAAGTTACTTCACCCCAACTGTTTAGTGTTATCTGCACTCCTACTAGCAGCTAATTTAAAAAAAAAATCGTATCGAAGAGACTCCCACATTGACTATGAGTCGTTTTTCAAAATCAGGGGGTAGCATACCTGAACTGGGTTGGTATAATCAGAGTCTCACCCAACTTGTTGACATCCTCTCTCTCATCCTCTCACCGTCCTAAACAGGCAACTTTATCCATCAGATCCAAGGTCTCTTTCTGAAGTTACTCTGTACTTGGTTATGCCTCCTTTCCGTGATAACACCATATATTAATTCAGAACACCTAAGGCTTTAGTCAGTCCATGCAAAGTAGTGCACATTAGAAAACATAATCCCAAGTGCATATAGTGATGGCTTCTACATCAGCTATTACCATTCAAGAAAGTTATCATGGATAGTTCTCTGAAAATATCCACTCAACATACAGCAGTCGTCTAAAAGGCTAACAGAATGTTAGGAACTATTAGAAAAAAGATAGAAAATAAGACATAATTTCATAATACCACCTTGAATACTGTATTCATTTCTGGGTGCCCCTAAACCAGAAAAGATTCAGAGAAGGGCAACAAAGATGATCAAAGGTATAATGGAACAACTTCCATATGAAGAGAGACTAGGGCTATGTCTACACTAGAGAGCATATGGCAGCACAGCTGTACCGATGCAGCTGCGCCGCTGTACGATCTCTCATGTAGCCACTCTGTGCCAACAAGAGAGAGCTCTCCCGTTGACATAATCCACCCCCAATGAGTGACAGTAGCTATGTCGGTGAGAGAAGCTTTCCCATCAACATAGCGCTGTGCACACTCACTAGCGCTTATGCTGGTGTAACTTATGTCACTTGGAAAGTGGAATAGTTACACCCCTGAACAACATAAGTTTTGCCGACATTAAGTGGTAATGCAGACATAACCTAAAAAGATAAGAGCTGTTAAACTTAGAAAAGGGACAATTAAGGGGGCATATTATAGAAGTCTATAAAATAATGAATGGTGTGGAAAAAGTGAATACAGAGGTGTTATTTACCATTTTCCACAATACAAATACCAGGAATCACCCAATGAAATTAATAGGCAGCTTGTTTGCTACAAACAGGAAGAATTACTTTTCACACACACACACACACACACACACACACACACACACACACACACACACACACACACACACACACACACACACACACACACAGAGTTAACCGATGGAACTCATTGCCATAGTTATACTTTTGGCCATCACAACATCCTAGGTTCAAAAAAGAGCTAGATACATTCATTGAGGATAGGTTCATCTCTGGCTGTTGGCCAAGATGGTCAGGGACATAACTCTCTGAATGCCAAAAGCCAAGAGAGGAAGAGTGGATCTCTCCAGAATTGCTCTGTTCTGTATACTCCTCCTGAATCTCTGGTACTGATGGAGACAGGAAACTGGGCTAGATGGACCATTGGTCTGACTCAGTATGGCCATTCTTATGTTCCTTTATAATATCCTGCCAGAACCATTGCTTTAGGCTCAGTGGACATTAGGCTTGCACTAGAGTTAGGAGAGCAATAAGTTCAATGAGGACATCCAGCTAATTAAAATTATCTTTTTGAAAAGTTTACTTGATAAATAAGCTCCTAGGGTGAAATTCATACCTGTCCAGAGGGCAAGCACAGTGCACTCAAAGCAGGGATTGAAGTGCTGCATAAGCCTTGGATTTGCCTCTGTGACAGCAGTATCTTTAAAGAAGCAGTTTAACAGATGGTACATATGACCAGGGTACAAGTACTAAACTGCCTGGGGGAAGAATGTCCCTCTGTAATTTAGCACAGTGGGGTGTGGCATTCTTCAGATTGCATTTTCACTGGTACCCTAGGGTTGTTGTTTTCTTCCTCCCCAATTCCATGCCCTATCATCTGTTTCATTGAAGATATTGTACAAAGCCTTAAACTGCAGATTCTTAATCCATCCATATCAAGGGCCTGATCCAAAATTTACTGAGATTGAAACAGTTATGGATTCCCTTAGGGCTTCCCATTGATAAGGTTCTATTCGTCCCCAGCCCCCAACGTTTTGACTAGCAGGAATGATTTATTTAATTGTCTAAGAAAGCCCGGAAGGATTGCGGCAGGCCTTAAGTCACTTCTAATGCCATCCTGATGTTTCTTACAGTCTGTCATTATAGAGGCTTTCAGAATTGTTTTTCCTTTTAATAACAGAGAGAAACAATGTGGCATTATGTTGGGGAAACACCTTCAACAGGATTCATAACACAACCCATGAGCAAAAAACCCACCCCAAGCAAATTGGAGTGTGCCCTTTCCCTTTGGTTCTTGAGTCCAGCAACCCAAAATCACCCAAAGTCCCAAAAGTCCAACAACCCAAAAGTCTCTGTCCCTGGTCAGGGCAGCCCCAGAGTTTGAAAGTTTATCTGCAGAGTTTTACCTCCCAACCTGGGTGGAGATGGGGGGGTTAAGCGGCACCTTACATGGTCCAAAGCTGATTGCCCCACCTCTCAATGGGGCTCTGCTCTGCCAGCCGCCCCCATGAGCTGCTACAGGTATCCGACAAATTGCTGTGCTCCACCAGCCGTCCCGCAAACTGCTCCGCAGTATATCTTCAGGCTCCCCCACTACTTAACACAACACTCAGTGATTTCAGCTCTTGGTAAGTTTAGCTCTTTTGTGATTTCAGCTTGTAGTAGGGGAGCTTCAGTGCTGGTGCACCATTAGCCCAAAGTGAATTCAGCTCAGCAGCCTGTAACTAGACTCCTAATGGAATCAAAATTAGCTCTGATATTCCACAGTAAAGAGAGGAGGAAATGCAATTAGCATGTAAGGCCCTCACCAGGGGGCCAATGCCACCAAGTATTAATACCTGTCCCCAGCCTCTCTCCATTCACTGGGTTTTGGAACCCATGACCCTTGCCTAGCGAGTGCTGCTTAGTTGATGGTGAGTCCCTCCATCATAACAAAAGGCCAAGAACAGTTCCACTGTCCTTGATTCACATAATCAGGATAATAACAGTTTATTTCTGCCCCAATAACAGAAAAACTGGGGCTCCACAGCAGCCAAAGTGACTGTCTAGGCAGGGTGGGTGTGCCTATGCAAATGAGATCAGCCCCTGAAGTTCTTTTCCACAACCCACCATGACTCGCCACCAGATGTCAGGGTATAGCTCATCCTGACTCTGCTTACATAAGCATGAACTGTGTCTGACTTTTTATACATGAACTTTTCGTGTTTATTTAATGACAGTCTTTCTAAAAGATTAAACAGTCATTAATGGGACTAATTCTGTGGTCACAAGGGCTCCTGAATTTACTTCTTTTTAATCCTTGGGGGAATTCTGGAATTTGGGGAAACAGCTTAGACTCTGGAAGAAATTATGCTAATTTACTTTAAGTAGATTGTAAGATGGTGATAAATGCTGCAGAATTCTTTTCAAAGGAAGAGGTAGTGAGCATTGAATGTGTACAGGGTACATATATACATAGCCCATATATACAGCTGACCCTGTAGTGTACATTTTCAAGTTTAGAAATGTTTTGTTTTATTTAGCAGTGATTGTTTTGCCATTGAAATATAAGTTTATTGATGAATTAGAACTAGGTGAATATTCTGTGTTGAATGTTTCCTGAAATAAAAGCACTGAATTTGCTTTCACTTGTATTTGATATCCTTTTGTATTCACTTCCTTTGAATCCTCTAGGGCCGTGTTTCCCAAACTTGGAATGCTGCTTGTTCAGGGAAAGCCCCTGGGGGGCCAGGCTGGTTTGTTTACCTGCCGCGTCTGCAGGTTTGGCCAGTTGTGGCTCCCACTGGCCGCGGTTCACCGCTCCAGGCCAATGGGGGCTGCAGGAAGCAGTGGCCAGTATGTCCCTCGAGCATGATCCACAGAGCATGTGAGTTTGTTACAGCCTCTCTCTAGACAGCCAGTCTCTTCAGCTCTGGGGGTTCATGGTTCAATTCTTGGTGACAGCCAAAATGGTGGTGGTCACTCTCAGCACTGGACACAACTAAAGAGGAAGTGGCAAGGTCCCTGCCTCAAGGAGTCATGATTAGACCAATAATACAGTTCATGTGCATAATTCACCAAATAACCCCTTACTAACAAACTAATGTCACAGAGGAGAAGATGTTTCTTGCACTGGTGGATTATTGACGACACTCCCATGGAGAGAAGGGTGTGTTTAAGAGAGGATATGAGTGATGAAGGGGTTGTTGTTTGGCATAATAGGCAAGAGAAGAGGGAGCTCAAATGCAAGAGGTATCAAGGAAGAGGGCTCAAAGGATACAAGAGTGGGAGAAGGATATCAAAAGTTTCTTAGGTGAGTGGCTTAGAAAAGAAGACAGTGAGTAGGAGAAAATAAGAGAGAAATCAGGTGTGGTGCGGGGGAGGGGAGTAAAGTTCAAATTTGACAAGGAAGCCATTGGAGGTATTTGGAAAGGCAAATAATTTAGTCCAAGTAAGATGTAAGAGTAAAGATAATTTTAGCAGCATCAGTAGCTTTTTGTGTCGACTTGAGGGACTTGAGATGAGATGCTGAGAGACCAAAGAGGTGGAGATTACAGCAGACAGGGTGAGAAATGGACCAGGAGGAAATTGAGAGGAAAGGACAGGTTTGAAAGGTTTGGGAGAGAAACGTGGATAGGTTCAGACCCTAAAATACACACACACACAGACACTTATGTGGAGTTGAGTTAACCCTGGGAGGAAGGGAATGCTTTTTCCTTTAAAAAAAGAATAGCTGGTGTTTTCATGAGAGCCCTTCATAGAGCATGACAGGAATCATACTACGGAAGCCCTGACAATTGTAATTGTGCACCACTGCTCTAGGCTTTCCCCCAATGAGCCTAACAGATCTAATAAAGAAACTTGTATATACAATCAAAAGTGCCCACAAATTGTTAACACAGTATATACTTCTCAGGGATGGCTCATTTTATAAGTTCCAGATGAATGTGATGTCATTGTGCAGACAGCCTATTTGCCACTGAAAAATTGGAAGACAGAAATATGTAAAAAGCATTTGTATTGATCAGTTAGTTGTTTCCTTGTAAAACTTTTGGGACAAAAGAAATTGCATCAAAGAGTTTTTTGTTGTTGTTTGTTTGTTTTGTTGTTTAAATATCTGATGTGAAATATCTTAGGTTCACTTAAGCAAGAGCCATTTTCCTTCCCCCCTCTGTTCCTCTGTCCCAGTTAATTTTATAACCAGAGATGTTCCTGTGCTAATGTTGTCTGTTCTTGCTGCTGTTGTTATTACTATGTTCTTCCCTCCACGCAAATGCATGAAAGCTGCCTCTCAGTTGTGGTTGGTTTCCTTTCTTTGCTTTCACAGAACTACGAGCACTCTGCTGGCAACACTCTGGCTGGAATGCATTCCAGTGCAGCTGGGGAATGTTGAAGCAGCTGGTGTGCTGAGCAGGAATGATGTGTGAAATGTGTGGGTTTCATGCCCCACAATAGAAACTTACTTTTTTTTTCCTGGCTTCGGCTGCATAGAGAGTTCCTACGCCCGCCCACAAACAAACCAACAAACCCTCACCCACCACACAGCCAAAGAGCTAGCTGCCTACATACTAGTTAGCCCTCATTCTGTGTTTCCTTTCCTTCAGATGAGAACAAGAGCGGTGTCTGTTTTTCTAGGCCATTCAGGAAGTCCTACAGTGTAGTAATGACCCTGTTATCTAATGGTCAGAGTTTACTTAGGCTTTCACTGTTTCTGCTGCCCACTTGAAACACCCAGAAAGAAAAAGAAAGAAAGAATAGTTCCCTGTGTTGCTGCTGTAGTCCAATTCAGAGTTGATGGCCAAGTGAAAAAGAAGGTTGTGTCCCCCTGAAAGTGATTTCCACTGCAGTAGCACATTTTTTCCCATCTGGAAGTCAAGCACAGACATCATAATGATCTTTTCTGCCTGCCTTCTTACAAACACAAGTGTGCCTGCCACCAGGGCTCATCCATTCAGATTTGCTGATGGGTTAATTCAGATGTTTGAATATGGTGGTGATTCTCTATGATGCAGATTCAGAAAGAGCTAGTCAGAAGGGTTATTTTAAAGCAGCTAATATTAAATGAATATTTTATTAGGATAAAGTTTTACAAAGAAGAAAGCTAGAAAAGAGCACTTCATTAATCTTTGAGGAAAGTCTCATCTCTTTCTCATCCTTATGATTTGATATGTATTGGCTACAGCATGATATATTGAAATAACACTGAAGAGTCTAAGATGCTAATGCCGTGGACTTTGTGTCTATATTTATGAAGTATCATGCAAGTATTTATGGTGTTATATAATTAATAGCGTACTAGAAAAAAATCTGCCACTGCATTTGTAAGCCACACGCTTCCTGGGTGTGGTGTTCTGTTCCATCTAGTGGCACCAAGACCACTTAGAGATTAATGAGTCTAAGCTTCAAAGGTCACAGGTTCGATCCTGCCCGCCACTAACCAGGGTCTGTTGGCGTTACACACTTACACACAATAGTGAATTTGAACATGCTGCACAGTGATGCATGCCACCTACACTGACACTTTGAACTGACATAGCTTCTTTCATCTGAAAATTTAAAGCATCTTTATAGACATTTAAATAGGGTTCACAGCTCCCGCACTGGGTATGGGTTAAGCCCATTTAATAGATGGATAAACTGAAGCACCGTGCATTTAAATAGCTTATCCCAGGGGAAGTCAGTAGTAGTTATTAGAATGGAACCCAGGGGTCCTGACTCCCACTCTCTACTGCAACCACAGACCACACAGTAGTAGGCTCAGGCCCCACAACTTGAAGATATATCAGGTCGAATTTTCAAAAGCACCTAAGTCCCATTTGTAAGAGGGACTTATGCACTTTGGAGCTCGAGTCTCATTAAAAGTCAATAAGACTTACGATCCTACGTCACTTCGGTGCCTTTGAAAATTTCATCTGACACTGCTAGTGTATCTTCAACCAGCATAGAGAAGGGTCTTTGCCAGGATATGATACACAGATTGCTGTGGCTTCCCTTACTGGGCTACTACATTTCCAGGATAATGCCCAAGAAAGTAACTGTGCATCTCTTATTTCCAGTAACAGGATTTGTGTGCCTAATTCTCAGTTTGCTGTGCTAAATATGAACAAATAAATAAATAAATTGTAGCCCGCCCAACATTCGGACAGTTCCTGGAACAGACTAACTTGTGGACACTCACATTACATGCAGATACTTTCCATGTCATTTCAAAGTCAATTGCCAAGCATTTGCACATTGAAATGAAAAACTATGTGTATTATTTTGTTACGGTAATGGTACATTTCAGTACAAATTACAGTACAGTGGAACACCTATGGGCATGTGACATTTATAGTAATAACAAGTGAGTACATTATGCTCAAGGTTATCCCTGTGATTATCAAATGAATTGGCACTTAAAATAAATCTTCCACAACATCTGCACATGTGAAAGATAGAATCCAGTCTACTCCTTTATTCTAAATGAAGGTCTTTGTGATGCTAAATTTCAGCTCATCTTCTTAAATGCTGGCATGTTGTTCTGTTTGGTTTTGTCACATAAAAGGACTCCTTGACAGTTCAAACATTATCAAGTTTTAACTTCCTTTTTCTCTCTGGAAGGTGGTGGGTTATTTTGAATTTGAAACTCTGCCTCTAAGGCTATTTTTAAAAAATGCATGGAATTATATTTTTTTTATAGTTTCCTGAAAGGCAATATCCAATCTGTGGTACTGATCAAGTTATAGAGTGGTAAGTGTATAAAAAAATGCAAGTGTGCCTTCAAATATACCTATGTAATTCCCACTGAGGACAATAGGTAGCCAGATCCTCAGACGATGTAAATTGTTATAACTTGACTGACACTTTACACCAACTGTGAATCTGGCCCTGGGTGTCAAGCGCGCATATTTGGTGGGGACAGAGTTGAAAAGCACAATAACTAAGTGTGCAGACAGTTTAGATTCTTTAATGCCACCTCCCAGTGGAAGTTGCCTCACCTGTCCAGAGTTCATTTTCAACCCCCCCAGATTTCTACCTGTGTATGTGTGGAGATTACGAAGGAAGTTTTTGTGCCTTTAGGGGGGGAAATCTACCTCTGTTACATATGTTTTAATACAAAGTCATTGCCAATGTGTAGCAAAGTATGCAGATTTGTTTCCTAAATAAGCAGCAAGGTTTAAAATGAAGGTTTCAATAATGTATACAGTGGCATAATAATGTACGTTTATGTACTGGCAACTCCTGATGGAACTCAGAGCTCTTTATAGACTCTGTGTGCATGTAGTGGAGATAGTTATGTTTATAAATTGCAGAGCCCCATGAGAAACTGAACTTGTCATGTGACTGCCACACCTGCACTCTGCCCACTAATCCCATTCACTCGGACTATGTCTAACATTCCAAACCTATGAGCAGTTTTCATACAGCTGTTTTTGTTTGTTACTTATTATGATGTATTATTTGTACTGTAGTATCACTCCAGGGCCCCAGTCAGGACCCATTGTTTCCCAATGGGGCAGTGATTGTCTTTTCCTATATATTTGTACAGCAGTAAACATAAAGACATTACAATCTACAGCAAACAGAGGAGTGGAGGGGCTTGATGTTCAATTTCTGAACTATGGGGACCAAATCTTTAAAATGAAGACTTTTTCCTCTCCCTTCTCCATTTTCAATAGTTAAGGCATAAATAGCAGAACCTAAAATAGCAATATTATTGTTCACTGAAAAACTGCTTCAGAGATGTCTCATACTGGTAAATTACAATCATTTTCTCCCTTCAAGGATTCAGTTGGATTTTGTACTAAGGCTTTAGATGTGGAAGGATATGAAAACTAGTCCCCATAACATATTTAAAATGGTATTTCTTGAAAATACATGACATGGGGTATGGTATGAAGATTTTATCAGGACTTGTTTGGGGTGACCTGCATTTGTGACTTTGCCACTCAGGTAATGCATGTGATCTGGAACTCATCCCATAAAATGTTTCTACCACGCAGTCATGTATTCTCTGGCTGTATTCAAGTATGCATTACTCACCCACCACTAGCATACTGAAATATAGCTACATCTGGGGTGAATCACAGCAACCATTATTTACTAGCAAAGCTATGCAGCATTTTTAGAAAAGAGGGTGGGTGGAGTTGTCCATTTTATGACACCAAACAGACTAGTGGGTAAAAGAGAGGAATTTTGTGAGTTGGAAGACTAGGGTCTCCAGCAGTCATAAGTCTGGTTCATGTGTCCTGAGCTCATGAATGAGCATTTGGAATGAGCATTCAGAGAGCATCTTCCTTGGCTTTTAACACCTTTTGTATGTCTGAAAGGCCCCAATGCCTAACGGATGTTAATTCATCTTTCGTCAATTTTCAATATCGTAGAAAAGCTTTGTGGCTCTCAAGGTTGTATAATACCAGTTCTCAAGAAGTGAATTATGATTTTACACACTTTTTAGTTTGGTATTTTTTGATCAAGAATAATGAATGCTTCATCCATATGCATTCAGAGTATATCACTGGGTGTTGGGAGTAATTCCCCTTTACTCAGTTCCCGGCTCTTTCATACAGAAGTTCACTGTTAAGACTGCCTTCTTGAAGATATTTTACCAAGTGAGGGCTTTTTTCTGACAAATGGTCTGCAGACATAATTAAGAAATCTGTTAAACCTGCTGTTAATTAGCCCAGTTCATGCTGAAAATCTGTTTGGGTTTTGTGAAGGTTGGATGAGTCTAAGTGAGGTTGGGGGTTTGAGGAACAGCCCTCTTCTATTTGCCAGCTGCAAGTAACCAGGTTATTCAACAATTCTTTTGTACTTTATGGTCCTGGAAATTAAGGGCAAGTCTACATCGGTGCAGCTGTGCTACTGTAGCACTTTAATGAAGATGCTCTGAGTCGACGGGAGACAGCTCTCCCATCGGCGTAGTCAATCCACCTCCCCAACAGGCAGTAGCTATGTCAATGGGAAAAGCTCTCTTGCCGACATAGCACTGTCTACATGGGGGGTTAGGTCTGTATAACTACATCACTCAGAGATATGGATTTTTCACAGCCTTGAGTGATGTAGTTATACCAATATAGGGTCTGTAGTGTAGACCAGTCCTAACACCTTTAGTGGAAAGCATCGTTTACCATATAATAAGAGTGTAATTGTGCCTAGAGGAGTTGAAGATAACATCTTTTAACAGTTTTTTGGGAAGGAAAGCTTGGAATTGGCATCACCGTTCCATTCATTTGGTAAATATTTGCTGAGATTGGCCTTCTGTATAAGCAGTATTTATTTCTAGATTGACATCGTCTCATTCACTGTGAGAACATGAGTAATTGCTTGGAACATTCAACTCAAGGCCCACATTTTTCATGCAGTTTGATGTTCAGTTAAACTCACCATGCTCTTCCTGGGTGGACTAGCCTTCAAAATAGTTTTCCATGGCAACAATGACAAAAGCGGTATGATCCTGAATTTGCATCAAGCAGACCAAATTTATAAATCATACACCTATAAAAGGCAGCATGGTCCCAAGCCCTGAAAGCCTGAGTCTAATCCTGGCTGTGCTTTGGGCAAACCACTTAATTTCTCAGCTTCACTCTTTCCCGTAAAGGGTTATTATGAGGGTTGACTAATATTTCTGAAACTCTTTAGTGTGAAAGTGCTTTTGAACCAGTTAGAATATAGTTCATACAATCATGAATACATTTAAAACCTTTAAAAATGCAACATATTTTTCTTAGAACTGGTCTGTTTTTTAAAATGCATTTCATGAGACTGGATCCTTTTGTTTTTGTAAACAAATGTCTTACTCAGGCATATGGTAAACCCCCATGTGTGTGTGTAAGAAGGACATGAGAGGGAGATTTTATCAGTCAAGCACCTAAATGCTATCATGTATTGAATTTTTTTGTCTTTCACATTAAAAAGAAAGAACATACTTCCCACAATACTTACAGAGCCACCATGCTTTGAACAACTTTCCACATTACAAGGGGAATATATAACTCCTGAGGGTATATCCCACAGGATGACATCTGGTAATAATATTTATTTATTTGGAACTTGTTTCTGTACAAAATACAATTTCTGTTGACTGAGTGAAAAACACATATTGGTACAATATCGAAGTAAACACCTACTTAGGCCATAACTCATTCATCCTACTGTACAAGAGTATCGTATCTGAGATGCCTTCTGTAAAAGACAGGCTTCAGAATTCAGAGCAGGCTCTGATTATTTTCACTGAAACAGATGTAGTGATAAACTAATATAAAATTCATGTCATATTTTGCTTCACTTAAACTGATACTAACCGGGGCTGTCTTCAGAGTATTAATTATGAACTCACTGTTTAAAGAATATATATCAGCTAAAGTTTTTAATTTAGCCAGGGCCAAACAACACATAATCATTTGTGTGTGGTAAAAAGCCTGGTATATAACCAGCTTAGTTCCCTGTGCTAGGGTGAGCTGACAAAGATATAATATTTACAAGGTAGATGTGTAAATTGCATGCTCCTGCTCTTTAACAGAGAATTTGCTCTATGGGTTTACTTCATAGCTGATTAAGTAGGAAAAGAATTGACAAATGTTTACTTATTGCCCATCTGTTCAGTTTTTTTTAATCTATTTACTTTTTTAAATAAAAAATTGGAATGTAAAAAAATGTTATCAGATTTAAACCCAAGTTGACTTTTTTATGTTTGCTTAATAAAAAGAATAAATAAAAACATTTCTTAATGGCGTTTGCTAGCACAGGAGCATTTCTAGTGAGTTGAATCTTATTATACTTTCCAGATACATTTTTTTTTTTAATTCCATGGGCCAAGGAGTTGAACTTGTGTAACTGAGAGGAGAATTGTGCCCCCATACATACACCAAAAGTCAGTAGTAGTTCTGCTCTGTTCAGCATGACAGGCAATTGGGATGACTTGCGTTAGAGAGTTTGTAAATATCTCATTGAAGCATGCATGTTATAAACTTCCCCAGTGTCTCTACCTTTATTTTATGTAGCAACATCATGCTGAAAGATTGTGTTTTCAGGTTATGGCCCTGAACCTACAGTGTGTCCTTATATTTATGTGAGATCTCATTCAAGTCACTGTTGCACAAGCGTAAAGGTCTGTGTGAGTGGTTACCTTTGCAGAATCAGAGCCTACATGCATGCATGTCTACATATATACAGGAATTGTTTCACCCTCCATTGCAATGCAGCCACTTGTAGGAAGGTAGCCAGATAGACAATGGCTCCATGTTTTCAAATGTTCTCTAGTTTTGGATGCCTCAGTGCTTGAGTATCCAACCAGTCACACTGAGGACCCTGTTTTCAGATATGCACAGTATCCACCTAGTTACTTCTATTGTGGGTGCTCAGATCCTCGGAAAATCAGGCTCAAGGTGCCTCAGCTTGGACATCCAAATACTAAGATATTCCAAAGAATGATTTGCTTTTGAAAATTTGGGCTGTGGTGCATATCACATTGTCCAACAGAGAGGAGAGAGGGATGGGGAAAGTTTTGGTCAAGAATTCCAGGGCAGTGTTCTAATCTTAAGGGAAGTGCTGTGGAATAATTAGGATCAGAAAGAATGTCGGTATTTAATGTCTTCCCTAAAAGTAAACTTCATGATGGCTTAAAAAAAACCGAAAACCTCCTTTGGGTTTTGTTCTTTAATTCAGAAACTTTTAAAAAATAACAATAACGATCACAAAACTTTTGCTAATAAATACACCAGTTGCTAATACAGAGTATTCTTTATTTAAAGTTATTCTCCAAATACCATGGGTTTGAGATATATACTGGAAATCTGAAATGTAGCAAGAAAATCCATTAGCAAATAGCCAGCTCTTTTTCATATTTATCCAGGAACTTTGATTTTCTTTAGCTTTTTTAATGTGTTTGCATTAGGAGAGGACAGTGCAAAGAACAGTCAATATTTATTCTAGTGTGACTGATAAATAACTGGGTGACTCAGGGATTCTTAGTCAGAGCATCCTTGTCATGGCCATTGCTGACGTCTAAGACAGAGACAAGTTCACTGTCTCTTACACTTTCACAGGAATCAGCACAGGAACCCTAAACAAACACGCTGAGGGTTCTAAGCATAGTGGCTGAGTTTTTAGTAATTATGGAATGACTTTTAAATTACAAAAACAGAGAGGGAAAACTCACCAGAAATAATTCTATATTTATAAACTTACCTATTCAATGGGACATGTGCTCCAAAATTACTTAGGTACTTTTGAAAATCCCACTTTAAGGCTGTATCCTAATGTTTGAGCTTATTCCTCATGCAGTCATACAGATACTTAGTGAGGCTAGCATCCTGCTGTAATGTATCTCGTATTTAATGCACGCAGGAGCTAAGGAAGAACATAAATGTTTGGGAGGTATTGACCAGACCCTCAGCTAGTGTGAAATGGCACAGATTCACAATCAAACCTTCTGTAAAGTTTTACTGTTTCTTCTCCCACCAACCCCTATTTATAGCTGGCAAGTCATACAATTTTTGCTAAAAACTCTGCCACTACACTACAAATTTTCTTTCAATGATGCTGCACTGATTTACACCAGCGGAGGAGCTGTTGTTTACAAGAAAGAAAGAATAGTTAACCAAAGAGGGCTCTGAAAAGGCAGAAAGCTTAATTATAATAAAGCCCCTCCGTTGTGTGAATTAAGAGGATAATATGATGATACAAATTAGAATGGCCTCATTATAGAAAACGTAAGTAGGGTAACTTTCCAAGGAGCCATGTTTTGAAATCAGACTGCTCATGGGGTAGTGTGTGTGTGTATGTGAGAGAGAGAGAGAGAGAATACACAAAATATATGCCAAATGTGTGTACTGGATGGTGTGTGTTTGCTGTTGCTCCTCTCTAACAATATTTATGGGACATGTTTAGAAAAACTAAATCCTCACTCTTTAGTCTGAAGCACTCTGTGTATTAGCCCTATTAGCCTATTTCTAAATACATCTTTGTTTTGTGAAGAAGGATGGTCTTGTAGTTGGAGTGTAGTTTTGCTGTGTTCAGCATGACAGACAATTGGGACAATCTGCATTAGAGCGTTGGTAAATATCTCATTGAAGCATGCATAATATAAACTTCCCCTGTGTCTTTACCTCCGGTAAAGAAGAAAATTGCAGTGTGAAAAATTATGGATGGTTCACTAGGACCAAAAGATTATTTAGATTACCCATCTCTTCGTCTCCCTGTCCCAAGTATCATCATTGCATGTTCTGGGTAAATACAAACCTCAAAATTTGTGAGCGGGAAAATGTTGATGAAAATTCTACAAGACTGCTGAGATCTATTATGAGATTTTTTATCCAACTGAAGACAGGTTTGATATCCCACTCTTACAGAGGTGTTCCCACAAGGGTGTCGTGGGATTTTTGCCTCAGCGGTATGGTAGACAGCTTCCCAAGAGGGGGCGTTGTAGTATGATACTATACTGATGTCTAGGAACTTAGAGAACTCTGATTTTAGGGAAAGCTTGATGTGAGAGGACAGGCTATGTGGCGCAAGGAATAAAGCCTGAATATTGCACTGTCTTGGCTCGCTTTCTCTCTTTATGCTTGAACACTCAGGGCTCGTCTACGCTGGCACTTTACAGCGCTGCAACTTTCTGGCTCAGGGCCATGAAAAAACACCCCCCTGACAGTGCCCCAGCGCTGGGAGCCGCGCCCCTCGTGGAGGTGGGTTGTTTAGTGTAGACACGCTGCGCCACAACCACACCACGCACGTTACGGGTGCTGGTGCAGCAGCGCTTTAGCGTTGCCGGGGTAGACTAGTTCTGAGTAAACACTGATTAAAGTTGTCATGATTTGGAGGATTTGGCCCAAAATTTAGAGGGAGCAATAAATAAGGAGCATTTTAAAAAAATCTACAAATACACAAAGCTGCCTCATTTTAAGTCCTTTTTATTAAAAATGTCTATAGGGAGTAGTGGATGAATTAGTGCTGTTCTCTGGACTGACTTGTTCATTTCCCTCCCCTCATAACTACAGTGTGTTCTTTTGTACTTCAAGTGTTAAATCCTAGAAACAACACTGAACTTTTATCTGAGTATGTTACTAATGAGTATGGAAACATTACTGGAAACTCATTGCTAGTAAAATGTCACCTGACTTAATCGCTTGGTAAAAGCTTTTTCAGAAAGGTTAATGGATACCCTAGGTCTTTGTTTGGCAGTGGCTTCAAAAAGACAGAAAGGATGAGAAGAAAGAACACTTTACAGAGCAGTATAACCATTGGTGAGTGTGGGTACATGCTGCTGCAATTGTTCAATCCAGCAAATTCAGGATCATTGATTAACTTTTTGAATGAACTTTTAGATCTGGTTATTGCCCAAGCTCCTGAGATGATTACACATCGGGTACAATAGCAGCATTATGAACATGTTTTAGAGTACATTCTGACTTTTTTTTTTTTTTTGGAAAGTTCTTTTCTTTTCCTTTTCAAGTCTTGGAGCAGTGCTATTGGTCTGATTTCAGGCAAAGAGCCAGGTTCTTATGCCACCCACAAACCTTGGTAATCACCAGGTGATTTGAATCGCAACTCTAAGCCTCAGTGAATAGGAACTGAGCAGCCACTTCACAATCACCACTGCAGTTCTCTAAGGATAAAATTCTGAGCTGTGCAGAGATTCTGAACAAAGTCTATGTATCACTAAAGTCCTACTTAAATCCTCAAAATAGGGTTTAATTGGGACTTAAATGATGCATAGATCTTGTGCATTGAAATTAATTTTACCCTACAAGCAGAGTATGGTGAGTGGAACCAGTTACTTTTTGTACAGGTGGGCCCTGGCCTGCCCTTGAACTCCTCCCCTGCTTCCATTTTGTGGAGAGAGCTACTCTGGATCTTCCTGTGCAGCCTCTCCATTATCTGTGCAACTCCATCACGCAAGACAACTTCCCTGTTTCCACTGCTTTTCTGTGAATATATTTGGTCAGTTACATTGTCTCAGTTGTTTTATTTTAATAACATACATTAGTCTGTTCTCTTTTTGTCTTGGAAGAGTAATTTCAAGAAAGTGAATCCCTCCCATCTATTAGGGGGCAACAGAGTGAAATAAAAGCAGTCCTAAGATAACCTTCCTTGAAATATACATGTACTTTTTCCTGGCATCAGACACATTCTTTGTGCCCATCACAAACTGGCTTTTATGTTTTCAAGCATCTCTTTCTTCCACTGTTGAGAGAAACGCTTATGTGAAATCTCCACTTCCTCTGGGTTTGTTTTGTGAGAAGTGGAATCCTGTAATGTGATAGCAATTTCCCCCACGAAGAGACAGTAACCAACAGCTGGTTTACTACAGCATTATTTGGAAGAGGAGGACTGAGAGGGTGAGGAAAAGGTTTTGTGTGTGTAACTTTTTCCTTTGGTTTCTTTCCCTCGCGCCTCCCCCCCCCCCCTGCAATTTTAAAAACCTCACCCCTGCCAACTGAATTCATCAGTCCTCTTTTGGTTGGTATGTACGCTGTTAATGTTGTGGTCGAACAGCAGCTGTGTGACAGTTATTTCAAAGCTATCCAGAGTATGGGCACCACAGCAGAGGGAAAGCCTGCAACATTTTACTCTGAATTTTTGTGGGGGAACCTAGGAGCAGCTGTAAGAAAATCACTGTGTTTGCTGATGTATGTCAAATTTTGTGCCAAATATCCACCAAACTGAGTTACTTAACTACAGTAATAGAGAAGAAGGAATTTAATGGAAACTTTGAAAGGTTTAGAACCATCCTGATGTGATTGAGTCATATGGCTTGATGTCGGTCAACAATCAAACGGCTGGTGAAGAAAGACTTATGTTCACCAGGCTTCTCCACAGCTCTGTGGCACATTGTCAAGGTGTTAAATGCGTAAGAAACTGAAATATAAATTCCACAGTTACCCATAGTAACTGTCAGAAAAAAATAAAACTGGGCTTTTCTTCTGAGTTCAGAGCGCCTCTAGTGTACTTGTGCTATTCTTTGATATCCAAGGAGAAGGGAGAGGGCTTTCCTATACCAATGTTGAAGATGTCCTTTAATTGTCTATATGAGGCCTTCTCTTTCATGCTTTGTATGGCACTGAGCGCATTGTTAGTGCTGATCTAGTAAATAATACCATCCATTTGTTTTTGGAAGGTAAGGCTTATTTGAAAAGCCAATATATGGTAGAAATATTTTTTAGGCTTTGGTGTAATGTTTGAATAAGAAGGGGTTGGCATTGGAGCTCAGACCCTAGTGCAGCAAAGAACTTAAGCACTTGTGTAACTTTAAGCGTGTAGGTCTTTCCAGTGAAGGTAAGGAGTCATGTCACATAGTATTCGTTTTGGCCAACATTTTTAAAGGCATTTGAGGCATTGCTGTGCTCAGCACTGCAATGCCTATGTGATTTAGGAGCCCAGATCACATTTTCAAAATGGATTTAAGAAGCCTAAATCCTGATGACTTCAATGGAATTTTGACTCCTAAGTGCCTATGTCCCTTTTGAAAATTAGTTTTAGACGTCTAAATCAGTTATGCATTGCAATGCTGAGTGCAATAATTTAACGCCTAAATACCTGTAAAGATCTGGGCTTTGTGCCTAAAGTTATACATGTGCTTAAGCCCTTTTCTAGATCAGGTGCCGAGGTGATAGGCACCTTACATTAACTCACTACACCGTCATCCTATCCATCAATATTAGTTAACTGTTTCAAATGGGACTTGTTAAAGATTGAACATGGTGGGCCTACCTTATTTCTACCAATGCCAAACCACCACATAGTTAACTATGGTTGGGCCACTTTACTGAGAAAAGGCCTGCAGGGTAGGGGGCAGTTGCTTGGATGCCTATTGGGGTTGTCTGCTAGATGGTAGAGAAGAGTTGAATGAGACACTACTTTCTGGTTTTGCTGTCACTGCCACCACCTTTCAAACATAAATTCCCTTGCAAGGCAATTTTATACCAGAAAACTCACTAGTTTAAAAATGGTTATTGTGTAAATTCCCTGCTTGCTGAATCTTTGGTGCAGGCAATTAAATAAAAGTTTTCCCAAGCAGCAAACTCCAGACAGTATAGCAGCCTTCTTGCATAATAAATCCTAAGATCAATCTAGCCAGAAGTTCCTCAGCTATAAATCAAATTTTGATCATTTCAAGAAGTTTGTATAGATGGCAACTTCTGTTTGTAAATCATGAGATCATAGTCGTGAGACTGTCCAATCACAGCTGTTTCTTGCACACAGTGACTGTGTATGATTGTACAGATGTTTTCAGCAAACTGTTGTCTCAGTCACATCTTCTAAGCAGAGTTGTAGTTTTTGGTTAGGTTTATTATTATTATTATTATTATTAATTATTACTATTATTTTTGGTCCAGCAAAGAACCATGTGTAATTCTGCATGTACGTAAAAGACAGAGATGCCTGCAAATATCTTAAGTTCTCAGTTGTTTAATGAAATCGCTAAGGGTAGACATACGCAAGCTAGCTTTAACCTAAATAGCTTGGGCCCTGGAGCAGTGAAGTCTGTACAAGCTTGCCTGGAACCTTGGGTAATTACTCAGGTGTCTAGCCTGCACTGAAGCCCATATTGTCGTCTGCCACAGCTTCATTGCACCAGTAACCAAGCCAACTGAATTAAAGCTAGGTGGGGTATGCCTACATGAGCTGTAGTTACACCCTGTGCTTGCAGGATAGACATACCCTATGCCAGTCTCAGAGAAGAAGCATATTGGGTTAAAAAATGCAATCACAAGTCAGAAGATTTGGTTTCTCTGCTACTTGACTGTATAACCTTGGAAAAATCAGTGGACCTCTCTCTTTCAGAGTCTTTATCTGTTAAATGAGAATACTTGTCTCCCAGGATAGGAGTGAGGCTCAGTTCATTAATGTTTGAAAAAGATCTGGATGAAAAGTGTTCTGAAAGTGCAAAGATCTTTCGTCTGAAGGTATGAAGTTTCTCTGAATAGTAGAATATATTTGTTTCTGATCCCTTACCAGCAGCATTATTTAAAACAGAAAATGCTATCAAATGTGTTTGTACAACATTTCATGAATATTCCTCTCCCTAAAATTACTTACCTTTTACTTTCTGTTTTTAATTCAACTTTAGAGTAACCAGTCCAACTATTTACATCCACAGCCCTGTGCTAAGCAATTATAGGGAAAGAAGTTTAGGATAACTATTTTTGAAGGCCTTATCTCATAATACAGTAGTGACCATTTACTACACTCACTTGTTGCAAACAGCCAATTTATAAGTTACTACAAAAATTCATTTATTGTGACAACCTGGCTTAATAATATTAGATGCTCAGCTAGTATAAATTGGCATCACTCCCTTATCTTCAGGCTTACACTAGGTGCCTGATCCGGCACCGCTGAAGTGAATGGGAACTTTACCATCAACTTTAATAGGTACAGAATCAAGCCCTAGTTCAGAATTTTGCTGTTAGTGCATATGTTTAAATATTCCTGTGATAGGAGTCCTGGAAGTTGGTTCTAGCATTTGTGATTTTTGCATGAGACCACTTCACAAGGCAGAATTCCAAGTAATGTTGCTGTCCATAAAACCTGAGATGTTTCGGAAACTCTTCCATTTGCAGTTGCTTGCTGGGTTCCAGATTGCAATTAACTCAAAGAAGCATACAGAATATAATAGCAAATCAATCTGGTCTGCAATTAATGTTAACAGGGCAGAAGAAGATTGATTTCCTTTATCATATACGTTACTGTAGGTTTCAAATTGTCACAATGGCTTTTATAGCTTTTCATTTTCACTTGTGTAACTCAGATGTCAGAAAAGGACATTAAAAACAATAAAAGGAATTATTTGGAGGGTTTTTTATTAACTTCTTAAAATTAAAATATTTAAAGATTAGTTCTTGCTGAAATTACAGTATTTATGAACAGTGCCTTTTAAAAATTCCAATCATGAAATTCAAAAGGTCTAGTAATGGTGAAATTTGTTTTTTTTCAGGGGAACTTCTGATTAAAGGAAAAAAGGCTATAGAAAGGCTAGTGTGTGTGTAAGAGAACTATATTTTTCCTGTGGATTAGATTTGCTTTTCAGTAATGCTATCAAATTAGAAAAGACCAAGAAACAAGATGTGCTGAGTGAAGAAGGAACTCCCAATACATGCAAGGCCAAATTCTCAGCTGGGTTAGATAGCAGGGCTTGTAGCACTTCTTACTCTGTTTTTGACTGGAACCTGGCAAAAGTTTGTGTCTCTGTAGTTTTTTATTTAATCCAAACTGTTGGATCAATCCTGAAAGAGCAATAGTTGTTAATTTAATCAAGTCTGTTGGCTGTAACATTTCCTGATTATGATGACATTTTAAGGCCCAATTCTGTTCTCAGACACAGCGGAACATCTCCCACTGAAGCAACTGGGAGTTTGTACCAGAATTTTGGAGGACAAAGTTAGGCTATATAGGCCAAATTCATCCCTCATGTAGGTCTGCTGTTGGCAATAGTGTTACACAAGTTTTAATTTGTCACTATGGGACAAATCCTTAGCTGACTTCAATGGAACTACCTGAACTTACCCCAGCTGAATATCTGCTGTATGTAATAATTAAACATAGGGTCCAGTTGTTCCCTCTCAACTTTTGTAGCCCCAATCCCACAGTATGCTTACAGAGCAGCTGACATGGGAGCCTTCTGTGCCCCCCGCCCCAACACACTTTGTGCCTCCTACCCAGTTCCATTGACTCTTGCTGCCCTCTGCCAGCACAGGGACTGAGCCTTCACACTATCAGCATAAGTGCTGGCTACCCTAATCCATAGTTTTTATCCAGAAGGGTTTAATGGAAAAGCTGTAATCATAAAACCCCCCAATCAAATTTAAGAAGCTGAATATCCCTGGAAAACCTGGTTTGTTCCTTGTTGATTCCTGTGACTGCCATAAAGTTATTCTTGAGAGAGAGGATTTTATCTTCTATTCCTGTATTTTTCATTAAGATTAGGTGGAAAAGACTGCAACTGAATGTTTGATATATAAGGAGAAAGAGAACACCATGAGCTTCCTCTGGGTGCCATAGAATCAATTGGAAAGCAAAATAATAGTGTAGGCAAACTTCTGTTTTTCCTTTCAGAGGAACTAGCCCCTACGTCAGTTTTGAAATTCTTTGGAAAAATAAATAATTGCCTGCTTCTCAGTCCTAGGACCACTGGGATATGTGGAAGCTTTCAATTTTGTCAACATCTGGGAATCTGCAGTTTAATGGTAGCCAACTTCTTTGTTGTGATGGGATTTAATTTTCTTTCCAAGTATATATTTTTAATAGTGTTTAAAAAACAGTCTGTGCATAGTAAGATGACTAGTGGAAGAACAGTTTATGTCTCTGGTTCACAAGAAAGTATGGTGCCACTGTGACCCGGTTCGAAGTACTGTGTCTGAGAGGATCTATTTCTGGAAAGTTGCTCCTCTGCCTGAAGTACGGAAACTTCAAACAGATATTCTGATTAGTTACAGCTTGAGCTGAAATGGTGACCACTTGGTTCGTGCACTAGGCAAGCCTGCTCATTCTGATGATATGCTTCATTCCAAAAGCAGAGATCTGCTGGGAGCTATGACACTCTCACTGATAGTCTCAAGAGTCAAACACTTGGAGGCCAAAAGTGGGATGTTCAGTGGAGGGTCCTCAGCTCTGGAATTTGCTTCTCTGTCTGCTCTAGCAGGAGCCAGAGTTTGTTGACCTTCAGGGTAAAAATCTGTCTATTCACAAAGGATTTTGCTGGCTGGGATGCTGAGAGGGGACACTGAGTTTGATTTTCTTATTGAGATTTAGAGGTTTTGACTGCGTGTCAGCTAATAATGTTCATTTTATAACTGCTGACATTCACCAACTGGTGACCATAAAGAAAAATGCACATGAGAAAATAGATATAACAGCCACATTTCCAGGATTTTTCAATGGATAGACATGTAATATAAGTATACATCTTCCCCTTCCAAGGCTTTGATGTGAGGCGGTGTAGCCTCATGCACAGCTCCACCTTCAAGGCCAAATTCAGAAATATGTCTTGGTGCACCCGCTGTATGAATTTGTCCCTAGAAGTGGGCTTATGGTGCTAACTGTAATTGTATGAGTTGCGGATTGTAAACAGAGCATAGGATTCTGTACCTTTTAGCAGGGTTGGAGTGACTGAGCTTACAATAGCGTTGCCAGTGCTATCACACAATTGCATTTTAAAGAAAAATAAGCTGTTATAGAGCCTAGCCCTTTATCATACATAACAGTATGCCACTGAGTGTACCTCTTCTGTTTATAGATAGGTCTTAGGGTTCTGACTTTGTTATTTATGTTAGTCGGAGGGCACCAATGTGAAAGTCTTGAAGCATAAATATATCTGGCATGGGATGGCTTGAAAACCTCAAGCCATCCTACTGAAACAGGATAGAAAAACTGCATGGACCGATTGCTTCAAAGATGGTTCTGAGTTTGTAGTGTGACACCATGTGTTTTTTCTTGCATCTGATCATGAGAGATTCGTTCGGTCACTGTCTTAGATTCTCATGTTGCAGGGGGTATGCAGGAGAGAAGGATAATAACAAAGAAGGTCTCATTTTTACTGAAAAATAGTAAACTCAGATATTTGACTGTAGGATTTAAGCCCAACTTCTGAATTCACATATATCAGGTGAAAAATATGCTGAGCATGATAATGAGGAAGAATTTGGCTGTTTCCATACCTAGATTTTCTTGGGTTACTAAATACTCTCTTTTGCTTAAAAAAAAAAGGCAGGGGGAGAGGGGTTACTTTTTGTTCGTTATATTTTAGAGATTTTCTTTCACTAAAAGTTGAGGCAAGAGGATGCAAATCAGCCAAAATTTGGAGAGACTCTGTTTGTAAACTGAAATGTATTAGCCAGTTAGTGGAAAAACTGAAAGGTTGACTTATGCAAGAACAGAGGTTAAAAAAAAAAAATAGTGCTTAGTTGTTTACTTCTTCCAGAGTTATACGTCTCTTTGGCTGACCAGTGCAAGCTCCTTACAATGCTTTGAAGCCAGATTTCTCCCTTTCTCCTTTAATAAAGAGAACCTGCCAGTCAAACCATAAATGAATCTCCAGTATTTTGCTATTGGAAAAATCAGTATTTCCTCAAACCACCATCAGGGAGGCTTGCCTCCTTGTTAGCCCACTAAAAAAAAAGTAATTGTCATTTTACTCAAGAGAGCTATCTTTTGTCCACAGTTGTACTTTGAACTTGATTCCTGAGGAATAGAAAGCTTTATCAGGTTTAATATGTGTGTCTTTTGAGCCACATTCTCTTCATAGTTCAAATGATGTTGCCTTCCCATTTGGCACAGTTCAGTCCTGTTAGCATGTTTAATGTTTCTGGTCCCCAAATTGGACCTCATCTAAGATTAAAAAAGTGAAAAAGACATACTAATTCTTCATGTGGGATTTGGCACCTTCATTCACCAGTAATATATATACACTTCATATACAGCAAGCATTGATAGCCAAGTTAGAAGAGTGTCTTTCATTCAAACCTGTTTTACTTTTTAAAGTATGAAACTATATCAATCTGGAAATATATCGATCTAAGCTAGATTTGTGCAATCTAAAAATCCTGTTATTTCAGGTGGTTGCGTAATGCTTAGTTTATGTACAATTCCGCAACTCGTAGAAAAAGCAAAGGAAAGGAGAAGAGAAAAGAGGTATATACTAGTTTTATGCAGTCCTTTCCCGATGAGTTCATATTTTTGTTTGCATATATCTAGCATGGGCATTTTTGTTAGTTGTAGTAGCAAAACCTTCCTAGAGAAACACACCTTCTTAAAAAAGAAAAAAATATACTAAATCTCCTCAGATGATCTGAAACAAGCCACCAATAGAACCTTATTGTGACAGGCTTACAGGATGAACTGTTTGTGAGCTAAAAAAAATATTTAAAGGCTATGTAAATAAACAGAACATAAATGCAGAAGACCCACAGTAAATAGACCCACAGTAAATGCAGAAGACGCACAGTAACTCTCAGCTGACTCCATAGCAAGCTACATGAGGCATCTGTCTGTGCTGTATAAAGAACAGACACTGGTAATAGCTTGCCCATCTAGTCTTCTGTTGAATTGCAGTCTCTAAGGACCAAATCCTGCTCTTAGCTAGAATGGGTTCAGCTCCCATTTATGTTAGGATTTTGACTGCCATTGGAGTCACACCTGTATACGTGATGGCAGGATTTAGCCCTACGCATTTGAATTAAACCAAAAGTCTATGTTCTGTAAGAGATGGCAGAGCTTCTGAAAGGTGTTCTTCAGTGCAGCGGTAGTTCACATTACAGACATATAGTTCAGACCTTTCTGCTGTGAAGCAAGAGCTGAACCAATCTCTTCACATGATTTCCTAAAGAGTCTGACCACATAAATGGTCAGTTCCTGAACAATTTGCCTTTTAATGTTCCTTAATACACCCTTATGCACACACTCATACATTTGTGCCCACTTCATGGGTAGAAGGAAACTATTGAATTTTTAGGTTTTTGCTTGCTTGTTTGTTTTTTCTCCTGTGAAAAGAACAAATTTCAGAATTTAGGCTTACATCAACTTTCCATCCATCCTGGAAACATTAAAGAACTCTTTACCAAATCAAAAAGTATGCAATGTTCAGACCCATACTAACAGTGAATGAAGATTAATTTTGCCCTAGTTCACACAGAACTACATAAAATGGCCCCCTCTTTGTGCAGAGAAGGGTGTAGTCCTTTTCAGGAAGGAAAAAAGAAAGAAAAAAAAAAAGCAGGGGATCTCAAATTGCTTTCAAATGAAAGGTTGGGTAATACATGCATATTAGTTATTGGTTAATAATGATTCTCCCCATTGCAAGTAATGATCTGTAAAGCAAGAAGGGACAGGTACTAGAAGACAAATTTAAGGCTGTTTCTTTTTCCCAGGTGACTCAGTCTTAGAGTGATACTCTTGCCATATATTCAAATAACCAGAAATCCACTGTAAAACTTAAAGGGATACAGTCAGATTTGTTAGGTCTACACATTAATCTACTGTACCTTGAATGTTGCTTCATATTGCCTCTCTTATCTTCCCTGACACTGGTTTGCTTACAACGTGAAAGCTAACTCAGCTTTTTTTTTAAATTAATTAGTTAAAAAAATGCCTTCCTGGAACGGGGACTTAAAAAAACATGTTTGGCATGTGCTAGGCGGAGGATTAAATGTACCTCCCAGCAGCCAAGGAAGGGATTCAGGCCCCCTAACCATGTTCATTGACAATACCTCGTGAGCACTCAAGCAGCATCCCACTGGGAAATACACGTGTTCTGGACTGTAGAGTGGTATGTTGACTCTGTACTTGCTTAGGGGTTCTTTCATTCCAGCCTTTGATTCCGAGGCATCCGATTCATCTTTTCGTTTCAATGAAAGCTAAAATGTTGAAGAAATTGATGTTTTTTACGGCCCAAACATGCACACCTGGGCAAGTTTTTTTTTTTTTTTTTACTCACCAGGGTCAACTGGATTGTTTACAAGCCAGGGCTGGAAGTCATAAGATAATACCTGCCAGTTGGGTCAACTTTCCATGTACAGGAGGACATTTTGAGGGAACATCATACAGTAAATCTTAGTAACTTACCACAGAGAAGAATGCTACATTAAACCATAGAATAAATACTATGCCAATAGGCTGTTAAAATGGAGGCCTCAGGGCTTAGAGAAATGACTTCATTGTTCTTGCCACTATATACTACAGATTATATTCTGTTCTACACAAGCAATTCCTTTATAAGGGATAGTGTAAGCTATGCTTCCCTACATGAGGACTTTCTTAGCTGACTTATACCCATTAACTGATGAATAAGGCAGTCCAGTTTGCTATCATTTACAGAGAGATAAGGACGAAGATGTAAGTTAAAGCTGGATGGGGACTACTGTAACATTCAATTTCTTACACCCTGCTGTTAGATTATTTTCTTTGTACAGTCCTCTCTTCTGAGCTCTCAGCGTGTGAGTTGCTACAATTGTACATTTAGACTGAATGATTCCTTTACACTAAGATTCAGAGGTGATGTGTAAATCAAGGGATGGCAGTATAGTGGAAGGAGATGTAAAGAGGATGGAGATGTAAGTTAGACACTGAAATGCATGTAAGCCTAGAGGAAATCTAAATTGATATTACATATGCATTGGAGAGGCCAGAAGAAGGTATAAATTATACCCAACTTGTACTCCCTTTAGACTCAGCTCTGAATTTGGCTCCAAGTAAACTAAAAAGTCACACATGCCGCTTGATAGTGAAGGAAAATCTGATTCATGTACCTAATGCCAATTCAACCTTACATAGATTTCCTGTAATATGTACATTAATTCTAGCAATATCAATGAGATCTTGGGCAATACCTGGAATGTAAATCACCCGTCCCTTGCTCAGTTAATTCTTAACATTTGATTAACGAATAGATATAATTTATTCGAATAGATATAATTTATTCATTCAGCACAATTCGTTCCCTTTATTCCTTTGCCCCTTTTTGGACCTCAGCTACCAAATCCTCACCACTGCCTTGGACACTGGCCAGTGATCCCAGAGTGCAATGGTAAATACAGGTGGAAAAATGAGCTCTGCTATAATTTTAAGCCAGTTATGTGATCGTACCTTTCTCATTTACCAAAATGTAAAAATCAGAGTTATAGAGGGGATGCAATGTACAATGAAGAGTCCATCCAATGAGTGGGTGTCTGGAGTCCTCCAAACGTATAATAGTTTTGCTGCTGGTAGTTTTAATTTTTCTGTTTACACCCAAGAAACTGATTCAATAGCCATACAAATCTGATTTTGAGCTATTGAACACTAGTGGACAGCTGACTAGCCTCCACACGGAAACTCATGCCAACTACTGCTTCCCCCGCACCCCTTACCACTCCATTTATATCAGTTTATCAACTTCAATTTTCTAACTTCTCAGGGCAATTCATATTGGAATGGAACATTTTGCCTTCACTGCTCAGTAATTCTGTGGTTTTGGACTCAGACTGGGAGGATATGGTTTGTTATAATCCATGGTAACTCTGGTTTCAGACAGCTGTCAAACCCAGGCAGGCTTCATCTTGTCTTGGCTTACCTCACACCTTTTCAGTTAGGGTAAGGCTTCAAGCATCCTATCATGTGGTTGTCATGCAATCTAATTTAACTAATGTGATGCATTGGGGGACTGCCAAACTAATGTACAAGAAGGAATGTATCTCTCAAAACCACAGGAGTGATTGGGGGAAAATGTCCATAAAGCTGGTAGTTCGTTCAGTAAAGACTGAATGAAATTCATTCAAACAGAGTCCCTTGAGTTGATCTGCATTTATAAATTTTGATTTGATTCAATTGCAAGTAAATGAGAGCAATTTAACAAGCTGAGGACTGTACTGATGAAGACAAACTGAACAACAGATAGTAATTGTATAAACTCTAGGGTTTCCCCCTATCTATTGGTGTATAATTGCAATAATTAATCTTTATTTTTTAAAAATAAACCTACTATAAGTAAACTGTTGGCACTACAATAATGACTCTGACTCATTCCAGGGCAATTACTAGTGTCCAGTGCCCTGCTGACAGACAGCACAACCTGAAAAGTGTGTGGCCTTGTTTAGAGATAGTGGTGTTGCTAAGGGGTCTGGAAGATGTGCTGCTTTGCGTGGGGGCCTCTGCTAGCTAATGGAACCCATCATGGAAAATGAAGTGACTCTGTCTGCACAAAGAGGTTCATCTGCACAGAGTCATTTACAGGGTCAGAGTCTTAAACTGCTCTCTTCCACCAGTATTACTATTTGCTCTCCCGAAGGATTCCAGATGGACTGCAGTGGAACTGGTGCAGAGAGGCAGTATTTTCACCTCTTTGCCCGCAAGACTGAGTCTGGCTCATTGTTTCCTTATCGCTGTTCCTAATAAAACCATCAAATATTAACACAGAAGTTCACCTTTTCCTATACTTGCGGTCCATATACTTTACTTTTTGATTGTCACTCAGCTCGGGAAATGAAATAGAACAGTCGCTTTTACTTTTGTTTATTTTGAGTTTAACTGTTTGGTGTTCATGCACTAATTTTTTGTTTAGCACAACACTAGCACCTAGCCTACATTTTGTAGCATGGAATCTAGGCAGGGGCTGGCTGTGGAGCTGATGCTGGTTGCTGAGGAGGTTAGGCAGAGGCAACACATAACACTTGAGAGAGAGGGGGCATAATTTAAAGGTTCTGGGGGAGCAGTGACGACTCCAGAGAGGTTTTCAGTCTGTGGGATGCCCCCCTAAGGGGGGCATGGATGAATTTTTTGGGGGGGAGGGGGGGAACGGCAACGCCAGGTGTTTTGGGCTGGTGATGCTAGGCAGTTTGGGCTGGCCCCGTGCAACAGGGCTGGAGAGGGCACGCCACCTCCACCCCCTGACTCACCCTAGCAGGCCACCCAGCCTGTCTGGGTTGGGGGTGGGGGTATAACGAAAAAATGGGGGGGGGGCACATGACCCCATGTGACCGCTCCATGTCTGAGGTTTGGTATCTCCAATGAGCAGTTAATTGAAGAAAAAGTAAAAAAGCAATGGGACACAAGGCACTACATAGTAATAAAGTGCACTGAAAGGTTCTCTCTGCCATTAGTGGCCTAATTTGCAACCATAAATCTTTGGTATACTAAACACCGAATTTCTAGATCACAAATGGCTCATAGTCAATGGGCAATAGAAGTGTAAAAAAGAGCCTTATTTTTTTCAGTTTTCTAGATAATGATATCAAATGCTGCAAGAGAAAACAGAGGCAGGGAGAGACAAAGTCTCCAAGGTGGTATAGCAGGTCCATGGTAGACCTGGGAATAGAATCCAGGTCTTCTCAGTCGCCAGCTGCTAGCCCATGCTGTCTCTGTATGTGCTCTCTCATACTTCTAGATGATGTTGCAATGCTACATATACTGCAGTTACAAACTGCGCCTCAGCGAGAGGGTGTGGACAGAAGTATCCTGTATTGGAAAACGTGTAGAAACAGAATATTTGCACAAGGCCTAAATCAGTTGTCATTTAAACCTACAGTCAATAACTCTTCCTAGGAAGAACAACTGTGATCTCAAAAGTATGTGAGGAACAAACAGCACAGGGGCGGGGGTTGTGAATCTTACTTTTCCTTGTGTTGTTTCAAATGCAAAAAACTCAAACTAGGACACATTCTGACATTAGATGAAGAGCCACAAGTTTGCATAGACAAATACACTGTTATTGTCATCAAGTGTCAATTTCTCAGTGGTAAACCTCTTCGTAGCTGATTCCAACATTTCCAAGAATTTCCCTTTGTCTCTTCTCAATAGGAGCGTCCTTATTTAATTTGTTCTTCAGACTGTGGTTCATCTTTTTATTTGTTTATTTTTGACTGCATTTGGAATGAGTAGTCAGCAAGCAACATATTGTATGTTCATTTTCCTTGACTCCTCTGAATAGCTCATATATTAAAAAGAGAATAGGAAACTCTCTCTTTTGAAAATATACATCTATCTGGAGATATTGAGGAGTAAAGAGAGAATGAGCATACAGTATAGTACAAAGCAGCCTATCCCTGCAAACCAGAGGGGAGGAGACATTAGTTCCATTCCGCAAACTGCCACTGACTGACTCGCTGTCTGATCTGGAGCAAGTCTCTTTCTCTCCCACCATTTGGCTTCATTGTCTTTATCTCTATAGCCTAGCACAACAGGGCCCTGCATGGTTGTGGCATTTTGACACTACCACAATATAAATATTTACTAATAATATTTAATTATTTTATACACTTTTTTATATTTTTTATTTATATGGTGTGACAGGCGTCAGTCGGTCCTCCGAGCCCCTAGGGGCGATGGAGAGCAATGGTCTCCGTGGCAGGCCTTGGCCCCACCTCCCAGGCATTGGGGAATTAGCGGGAAGGTGTGCTGGCCAGAGTCAGTGGCGCGCCCCTCGGGCAGGGGAGCGCCGGCCAGAGTAAGTGGCGCACCCCTCGGGCAGGGGAGCGCCGGCCAGAGTAAGTGGCGCACCCCTCGGGCAGGGGAGCGCCGGCCAGAGTAAGTGGCGCACCCCTCGGGCAGGGGAGCGCCGGGGTAGGGGAACGCAGGCCCACCCAACTCCACTGTGTTCCAGCCCAGGGCCCTGACAGTGGCGGGAGGCGAAGGTCCCGCCGCTGGGTCAGCGGGGCCGTCTGCGCCCGCTGACCAAACACACCCACCCCACGGTGTAGTTGGGCCCTTGGGCTACTTCCTACCCGGTCTCTCTCAGGCGGGTCGCTCCGGTCCCTCCATCTCCTCCGGGTATTCAGCGGCGGGCAGCTCCCGTTCCCCCTCGGAATCGGACTCACGCTGACCCGGGCTGCAGTCAGGCCCCTCCAGGTCCTCTGGGTATTCAGCGGCCGGCAGCCCTGGTTGCCACAGGCCTTCCCCCAGTCAGGCTCCTCCTTGCCCGGGGCTTCGCCTGGGTCAGCAGCAGGATCACGAGGGAGCAGCCTGTGCCTGTCTCCCTCCCTGGTGCTCTCTTCACTGGGCAGAGGGCCCCGCCCTTTGTACTTCCTGTCCCACCCTTCCCCTTCCGGGGATTGGCGGAAGCTTGGCCTGGCCCCGCCCACTCAGGCTCAAAGGGTGGCTCTTTACCCTCTGGTTCGGAGGGGAGCCACTATGGCTCCCTATATATGGCTTTTTTCTTTTTTGCTGCTCTCACCCTCTCCAGTGAGGGATAAAAAGGACTAGAAAGCAAGTTCTGACTGTGCTATCCTTTTAACAGCTGTTGATGCTGTAAATCCATGCTATGATAAGAACATGCAGCTCACTTTGACAGCAAAGATAGTTGTGCACATGTATTTCAGAGCAGAATTTGGTCCTAAATCCTGCGAGTAGTGATAATGGCAGTGACAGATACAGAAAGAACAGAAACATAACTGCCAAAGAACTTGTTTTGACTAAAGCAGAACAAAGCTAATGTGAAAGTCATTAAGGAAGCAGAACGGAAAATTCAGAAATAGTATCCTCTTACAGAGTAACTTTTTTTTCACTTGAAGGATAGCTTAGTCAAAATTCCAGACAGACCTTTATTATTTAACTTGGAAGAGGGAGGTTTATTCTCCTTTTCATCATAATTTCACAAGTATAAAGTATATTCACATGTTGAGTCTAGCTTTTTTTATACTGCTAGGTGGGAAAAGGATTAATTTCCCCCCTCTTTTTGGTTGTAATTGACAAAATACAACCAAGATGGGTTTAATTAAATGGGTTATATCCTCTCAGGGCCATATGCTAACCTCATTTTTGCAGATGTAAATTTGGAGCAATGCCGCCAAAATCAATGGAGTTGTTCGTGATTTGACATAGATGTAATTGAGAGCAGCATCTGGCCCTGCTATTGACAGCTATAGCTACATTGCAGAGAATATTATCATAACGGTTCTTTTGTTAGAGGCATTCCACTTTGTTATGCAGACCTTAAAATTATATTTGACCAAGTGATAAGGTGGGGCTAATTCAATTAGTTTGAGAAAAATGGACTTTCATAAATTGATGAATTTTTTTCAAGCACTGAATTTTAGAGGCACTCTCAGAAAGGACAAAATGCAGGCCCCAGTCCTGCAAAAACTCGCTTAACCTGCATGTGCTTAACTTTATTAGCATACACAAGTCCTTGCAAAATCTACAGGAAGAAATCACTCCAAATGCACTTTGCTTGCATTTTTCCATGTTTCTCTGCATGATTACTAAATTTAGCAGATGGGATTATTTTGTTCCCTTTGCAAATCTGTGATGTCACACACTTGTCCAAACATCTTTAAGTAGGAAAATATGGGCTTGGAGAGAAAAAAAAAAATCATGATTTCATTACAAATTCCTCAGCTGCAATCCAGGCACAAGGATCTCTGATAAACTAGCAAAGACGAGAGTAAAATTGATTTACATTTAATTCTGACATTATTTTAAAGTCCCTCTTTAAAGTTCTATCCTGAGTCCGGGCTGACCCAACTCTGAAGCTTTGAGTATGAAAGACAGTTTTACTTCCTCATTGTTTCAACCACTTTGGAAAGCAGACTTTGTAGAGGAGGGTGGTGGTGTTTATTGTACACAATAACATTATTACCATATAGTGTGGAAACACAGTGACTTACATAAGCTCGGTTATACAAGGTGCTCTCAACCTCCCACTGTCGCAGAGTTGGGGGTGCTCAGTACCTCCCAGGAATACAAGACTGAAACCATAATGTTCAGCATGAAAACAAGCCTAGACAAATGTCAATGACAGGCTAAAATTTATGAGCAGGATCCTACTTTCCTTGCATGCTGAAAACTCCCATAGACTCTGACAAAGGAGCAGAAAGTACAACAAAAAATCAGAAATGGCTTGGCAGCTGTGCCATGAATTTAACTATGTTTGTCAACAGTCTGAGCCTTTAAAACTCTTCTCAGTGCTGTACAGAGGTGAATGTACATAATGAATGAATGGCAAATTACAGTGATTGTGATATTCTGAGAAGGCAGGCAACAGATAAGAACTCTTCCAGTAGTATATTATATATTATTGTATGTACAAACAGTAGTGCATGCTTCTTTCCCCGGCTCCCCCGACCTACTTGCCTGAGTCAATATTTGCATTGGCCTACTAAATAAGTTATGTTTTTCTGATAAATATTTGGTTTGTTTCGAAAAAGCCCATCAGGTTAATTTGTGGTTAACAGCCAAGTAGTGACAGGTAAGTAAGCAGAGCTTTACAGACAAGGTGTGCAGAAGGCACTGTTGAATACTATCATAAAGAACAGCACAGGTAATTGCTCACAATGTCTCACTGATACAGATATGACTGTTAGGCTTTTTATCATGTTTGCACTTGAAAATTAACTCAGTTTTAAGAGACTAATCTCCCATACTTCTCTAAAGGGGTGTGATCAGGTGATGGTTCAACAGGAAATTGGATTGTTTAAGGATCCCTTTTTCTGAGCAAGTAGGAAATGAATCACAGATGGACCCTGTAGTCTGTCAGTCTTAATTTCACCACTTTTAATCATGTAGAACATGTGTGACACTGGAGACATGCATCATTGTGTTACCCAAGAACACACAATTATACCTTCTTGTATTGGCCCTGCATTTAACTTCCTGTGTTGTGTCAGAACTGTTTGTATTTCAGAGCAATTTTGATTTTACTGGTAAACAGGCTAGCAACTAAAGGGAAGTAGGGGTACAATTCCTAATTATTAATGGAATTTCATGTGTTTAATTGCTTATATTGGAAATTTACCACTGCATATACAATTTCTGGGTTTTCTGATGGGTATCCCTCACTAAAACATACCACAATTTTTTGATTTACAGTGTCAGAATTTTTGGATCACACTTTTATATTGAGACTTCATTTATAAATAGTTTATAAAAGATTAATAAATTATTAATATAGGTTTTATTAAATGGTTAATCAATTGTCGTAGATTGTGAGAGTACAATATGTTGCTTATAACCATGACTTATAGCCATCTATAACATTGTCTATTGATAAGAACAGGGCAGTGACCATACGGGTCAGACCAATGGTCCATCTAACCCAGTATTCTGTCTTCTGACAGTCGTCGGTGCCAGATACTTCACAGGGAATGAACAGAACTGGACAGTTTTTTGAGGGATCCATCCTCTGTTGTCCAGTTCCAGCTTCTGACAGTCAGAGGTTTATGAACACCTGGAGCATGGGGTTGCATCCCTAACCATCTTGGCTAATCCTCCATTAATTTATCTAATTCTTTTTTTAATCCAGTTATATTTGCGACCTTCACAACATCCTCTGGCAATGAGTTCTACAGGTGGACTGTGCATTGTGTGAAGAAGTACTTCCTTATGTTACTGCCTATTAATTTCTTTACGTGACCCTGGTTCTTATGTTATGTGAAGGGGTAAATAATATTTACTTTCTGCACGCCATTCATAATTTTATAGACCTCTATCATGATGAGCTTGTAAGTATCAATAACACATTATACCCCTCTGTATCTTGCTTATAACACCTATTATTCATTTGTTAACCCTGTCTAAACAATTTACAAGTACAACCTTAAGATAAAGTGTGACCCCGATTTTTGTAATGAAATATTATTGATATTTTGTCTCCGATACTGAACTTCTTTGCTATGTGCAAAATGTAAGCAACATTGTCTGATGGGGAAGACATTTTCCTAACCTGAATGCTTGGAGAATAAGGTACATGGAGCATGTCAAACTAATATTCAAATAATTCATACAACTCTAGATAAACGACTGTCCTTTAGGTTTTATTCTCCTTTTATTTATTTTATGCCCCATTCAACACATTTTATCCAAAGTGTATTGAAGTCAATGCCAGTTTTTATATTGACGTCAGTATGCTTTGGCTCAGACCCTACTGCATAAAATGGACCAAGATGGTGGAATCACATGCATGTACACAAGGACGTAATTTGGCCTAACACGTTTTTGTCATTAGATCTATATAATAGCAGTTTATCTCTTCCTCAGTCTTTGAACACTTCACCCAATACTGATATTTATAGTTTGTAAAAGAGAATGTCCTGTTTATTAGTTATTCATGTAAATGAATGTGATACCGAATGAAAAATTAAGTTTAAGATTTCATATTTTTCGATTAAGGAGCTACTCATTAAGGAGACCTCTGCTGATGTGATGTGGTCGGTTGATGTTTCAATTTTGATGGACACATTTTTAAAAAACCTGTGAGCGTTAATCATTTAGAAGAAGAGTTCAGAGTTTGCAGCAACAAAAAAATCACCATATTTCTTCATAATAAAATATACTGAAACGCTTAAGATGCCTATGTTACTAGTTAAATCAATTTCAGTTTCTTACTGTAACTCTTGTCTCCCTATCTTCCTACCCACCTAATGTCTGTAATAATCTTTAGATATCTCTTAAATGAGACTGAAAGATCTTTGAGGGCAATGATATTGTCTTTTATCAGTCTGTAAAGTGCTGTACACATATATGGCACAATTTAACAGTAAATAACTCCATTAATTCCCAACTTAAAATACTTCATGCTTTTCTCAAAATTTCTCTTTATTTCTGCCAATCAGGGTGGTGGATTCATTGTGATAAGCTCCATGTAAACATATGGGAAGATGCAGTCCATGTTCTGAAAAAATTTACAATCTAAATAGCATCATGATTTATAGTGTTGCAATGGATGAAGTACATATTATAAATTACTTAGAATACGAGGCCATGTGTTGAAAATTATTTATGAATATGCTATTATATTTAAATACTAATAAATAATTATTGCAAATTCTAATTCAGACAGCTGTGCTAGAGGAATATAAAAATACAACTCTTTTTTTTAATCGTTACTCAGTGAAAGAAGTGTTTGCTGTCAAACAAAGTAAACATTTACCATGGTTGGATTTAGGGGATAGTATACTGATGTGAATGATGATACAGTGTTGGTGTTTGTTTGTAGACATATCTAGTGGATTCTCAGTTCTGAAATAGTTCCAAACCAATTATTGGTACATTGTATTTTCAGAGTCAGGATTTTCTTAATGCAATTAGAATAATGTCATGCAGTTGATCTGTAACTTTAATGAAGTTGTTTATATAAATTATAGTTGATTAAATGTTTTAATTGAAAATAAGGGAGGGATAAATGACACTGACAGTATGGGAGACTCTTGCAAACCCATGTGTGGTAAGGAGTATTACTTGTTATAGAGATTTGTGTATTAAGACTTAAGGACTCCAGATGAAAGCAAGTAGTCAGTACCCCTGTATGGGTGACTTGCAGCCCAAAAAACAGTGCAAAGGGAACATGCAGCCTATTTACAGACAAACCTGTGGACTGATCCAAAGATCTTTGGATGTACCCAAGGGCAAGACTCCCACTGACTTCAGTGAGTTTTGGATTGGGCTCCCTGTTCTGTGGTGATGTTGCTTTGTGAAGTATCAAAATGAGTCTTCACAGCAAGAGATGAAGAATCAGGATTAGTTTATGGCCCTTGCCAGGGCTGGCCTTACCATGAGGCTAACTGAGGCGGCCGCCTCAGGTGCCAGACTCGGGGGGGTACCACTAGGAGCCAGAGTGTAGAAAATTGTGTCTGCTGCTGGTGCATATGTATTCTCTCTGCTCTAGATGCACAGAGATGGTGCAGTGCTGTGCCGGAGGAAGGAGGGCACAAGAGACATAACAGACAGGCAGGAGAAAAGGTGAGAGGGAATAACAGAAAGCAGCAGAAGCTGCAGGGAGAGAGAGGAGGAGGAGCCTCTTATATCCCTCTCTGGCACCCCCAAGAGCCTGGACTGATTAACAGCAGCTTCTCAGGGAGCTTCCTGTTTCCTGCTGCTTCCCTGAACCCACTTGAGGAAACCAGGCAGTTGACTGAAGTAGTAGGAGCCAGTTAGGCCTTTAAGACACTGATATCTTCCCTCACTCAGGCCCTGCTACCAGCCTGCTTATTTGTCCCTTTCAACTGAGTGTTGAGACCCACTATAGCTGGCGCAGAACAGCAGTCATGAGTGAAAGAAGAAAATGCCCCTCTGGGGCAGCATTCAGAAGAAGAAAGAAAGCAAAGGAAGCTTTTCTATCTAAGCAGGAAGGAGCTCTCCTGAGATACATAGAAACAAATTTCAGAGTGGTAGCCGTGTTAGTCTGTATCAGCAAAAAAACTGAGGAGTACCTGTGGCACCTTAGAGACTAACAAATTTATTTTGGCATAAGCTTTCGTGGGCTAAAACCCACTTCATCAGGGTTTTAGCCCACGAAAGCTTATGGCCAAATAAATTTGTTAGTCTCTAAGGTGCCACAAGTACTCCTCGTTTTTTTATAAACACTAATGTTCATGGTGAGCCTTCCGGCCCCAGTGAGGATGTGAGTGGTGAGGAGATGCCTGATCTTCCAGTTAGTCAGAGTGCAGGTGACCTGGCAGCTACTGCAGCATCCATATCTCCATCTCAAATGGATGTAACCATGCACATTCCTGAAGAAAAGTGTAGATCAGAGAAGAGTGTGGTAGAGGCGCAAGAAACAGCTGCTGCTGAGTTTAGTTCCTTAAGTCTAGATCAGTGGTTCTTAACCTTTACTGCAGCCTGCACCCCTTTGGTTCTCAAAATATGTTCTTGCACCCCTTATCAAAAATCATTGAAGTAGGTCAGTTCTTTAAACCGAGATATATTTTTTGTTTCTTTATTACAGTAATCATTAAAAAGTGTATAATGTTAATAAATACATAGGTTTGACTAAACCAAGTAGTTGTACTTACGTGCCTGTGCTTAATTTGTGTTTTTGATGATTTACCTTCTAAAAAAATCTGGCATGTCTCGCACCCCCAGAAAGTGCACCCCAGGTTAAGAACCACTGGTCTAGATGATCCAGGACTGTGGATCCACTTGAGCAGTAGCCTGAGGACTGCACGGGCCACAGCAAGTGAAAAACTTCATGTTCTCCAAAGACAATGAAAATAGAAGTTTCCGTCCAGCACATTACTGGTGTGAAATCCCCAATGGTGACAAAGTGGAGAGGCCATGGCTTATGTACTCAAAATCCCAGAACGCTGCATACTGTTTTTGTTGCAGACTCTTCCATTCTAATGTTCCAGCCACATTGGGTTCTACAGGAACAAAGGACTGGAAAAATCTGGCTAGAAATCTGCCATGCCACGAGAAGGCAGCAAATCACCAGAGAGCATTCCCATAGGTGGAAAGAGATTGAGATGAGACTAAGGTTAAAGGCCATCATAGATGATCAGCATCAAGATAAGATTGCATCAGAGTCTCTTTACTGGCAAAATGTTCTGAAAAGCTCATTGCCATTGTGAAAATGCTTGCTACCCAAAACCTAGCACCGCGTGGCACTTCAGATGAGCTGTATGTGCCAAACAATGGAAACTTCCTTAAAATTGTGGAGCTGATGGCTCAGTTTGGTGCTGTGCTTCAGGAACAACTAAGAAAAGTCACCACGAAAGAAATGTACACACACCACTACCTTGGAAAAACAATTCAAAATGAGATCATACAGTTACGGGCAACAAAAGTCAAACAGAAGATTGTGGCAGATCTGAAGTCAGCAAGATATTACTCTGTTATTCTGGACTGCACACCTGACATCAGCCATACGGAACAAATGACTTTAATGGTGCATTTTGTAACAATAACAGAACCTAGTGAAAATGTCCCTACAATGGTGACTGTCAGAGAGCATTTTCTAGAATTTATTGACATTGATGATACTTCAGGAGCTGGTATGACAAATGTGCTTCTTAAAAAGCTGGAAGATACGGGAATTGCGATAGCTGACATGAGAGGTCAGGGCTACAATAATGGTGCCAACATGAGAGGAAAGAATAGAGGAGTGCAGACACGGATCCAAGAGTTAAACCCTCGAGCTTTTTTTGTCCCATGCAGTTCTCATTCATTGAACTTGGTGATCAGTGATGCAGCATCAGCTTCTAGTGAGGCTGTTGAATTTTTTAATGTAATTCAAAGCATCTATGTATTTTTCTCTGCATCAACTCATCAATGGCAAATTTTGAAGCAACATCTTGGAACATCCTCTCTGACACTGAAACCACTGAGTGCCACACAATGGGAAAGTCGAGTGGAGGCGATAAAGCCTATCAAACACCAGATTGGGAAGATAGATGATGTCATAGTTGCCATTATGGAGGATAATGCTATGACAGGAACTGTTCATGGAAGAACAGTGGCAGAGGGAAATGGAATCACCAGAAACTTACATAACTTCAAATTTCTGTGTGGCTTAGTGTTGTGGCATGACATACTGTTTGAAATAAATGTTGTAAGCAAGAGACTCCAAGTTGTTGACTTTGATATATCTGGAGCAATGGAACAACTGGACAAAGCAAAGTTATACCTATAGTCTTACCGGTCAGATGAGGAGTTTCAAAACGTTCTGAAGAGTGCACAGAAGTTGGCAGAGGAACTTCACACTGAAGCTATTTTCCCACCCATTCAAGAATACAAGAGTCACCGAAAAAGAAGACATTTTGATTACTAGGCACAGGATAATCCCATGAGAGACCCCAAACAATTCAAAATTGAATTCTTTAACCAGGTGCTAGATTGTGCAATACAGTCAGCTGAAGAACGTTTCATGCAGCTCAAGGAACACAGCAGTATATTTGGGACGTTGTATGATATTCCAAAACTCCTCACTATACCCGAAGAAGACCTACACCAGCAATGCAGGGCACTAGAGACAGTGTTGACACATGATGACATGCGCGATATTGATGCAAATGATTTAGGTGATGAATTGAAAGCCCTTTCAAGATACATTTCATCAGGATCAACTCCAAAAGCTGTTCTGGAATATATGTGCACAAATAAGATGACCACCCTCTTTCCAAATGCTTTTGTTGCTCTGCGCATACTTCTAACAATTCCTATAACAGTTGCCAGTGGAGAACACAGCTTCTCCAAGCTGAAGTTAATAAAAACACATCTACACTCCACAATGACACAGGAGAGGCTGGTCGGCCTTGCAACCATCTCAATAGAGCATGAGCTGGCCCAGACTGTGGACCTTCAGGAAGCAGTTCAAATCTTTGCAACCAAGAAGGCATGGAAAGCATCACTTTGATTATTCAAACAAATAAAAATGCCAGTGTTTACTATGCAGACAAGGAAAGTTACATTTGCTGTTCAGGCGTTTGAAAGTTAAGTGTTTAAAATTTTTGAACAAGGCATTTTAAGTTGTTAGTTCTTTATTGGGGTAGGTAGCAGAGCAGTACCATGAGAGGAGTAGAACAGGAAGAAGGCAGAATTGAGACCTTTCAAAGTTTTGGCCCAGGTGAGGGGGCATGAGGGCGTCATTTGAGCTCCCTGCTTCAGGTGCCAAAATGTTGTGGGCCAGCCCTGACCCTGCTATGCGCAGCACTGGGTTATTTTATTGATCTGAACACCCCCCACCCTTTGGGTAGTGCAGTCACCCTTAGGAGAAGCCGTGACAGAAAACTTGGATAATTAAATTGGAATGTGCTAGCATCAAAAGCAGTCTCTTTCTTTAAGAAGCAGAATTATAGGGACTTTCTGAATGCTTTGTCCCCCTCACAGAAAAAAAGAAACTCAAAATGTTAAAAAATACAGTAAGAAGATTTCAAAAAAAGATTAGAGCAGATAGAACATTTTCAAATTTCAACGTTTTTCAGTGAAGAAAATGAACACATTTTTCACCAATAAAAATTCTGCTTTTCTACCAGCTCTTGAAAATAAAAAGACATAAATACAAAAAGTGCAAACACCAGTCCCCTTTTTATCATCTGTTAGTCATCTCGCATAAAAGAGGGAACATTATAATAATCTGATTCTGAGCAGTTTATTTCAGGAAGAGATTTTTGAGACCCTGTAAAAATGGTAATCAATACCATAGAATCCACCCCCCTCTGCCTAAGGGCCTAAAGGTGAATCTAAAGAAAACAAAACCCCACAAAGTCAGTGAGGTTTCCCCGATATAACTGTGGCCATACTTTGCCTCTGTATAATGTCAGTGAGGGTTTTGACTGATATCTACACCCATCTCTACCGTATTATTTTATGCTTTTTATGCTTTGAGCATCTCTCAACTCTAAAGCAACTTTCTGCTTTGTGAAAGTCAAAAGATGTATGACATATGACAGACTGGCAATTGTTTCAAACTCTTTTGATGAGCAGTAAAAAATGACTTTTCCATGAAAGTGCTGGTTTATGTTACATTCCTATGGAATATGCTACCACATAAAATATATAACGATAAGCCAAGAAAAAAAAGTGGTGCATTCTCACATTCTCAGCAACACACTGCAAAACAAATTAAGCTCCATTATTGGGGAGCTGTCAGACATATTTCCACAGAGTATTTGAGACAGATTAACTCAAAACGGTATAAATAGCCTCTTCACCAATTGCTGATTTTCATCACAGCAAATTGTAGAGTCACCTTGTCTCCACAACACATCTGTATTGCCCAAATGAGTGATGTATTAAAAAGTTCTAAAGAGCATTCACAGCAGTCTGACACAGAGAAAGTGTCTCACTCTGTCTTGGTGACAATAAAGCATTAATTTTCTGGGCCCAACAGCACTCAGCAAGAGTTGTAGTGGGGCTGTCACAGTGACAATTGTAGCCACCTGCACATATTCAGTGAAGTATTAATGGGATCAGTCACCAGGGGTTCCAGAGGTTTTTGACAGTTAAATGGAGTAGAATCTATTTTCTAATAACTGTGTGGCTTACTGCTTAAGAAAATCTCAAGTGCGGTATTCTACTTTCATTTTTAATTGGGAACAAGCATTCTCTTTATCTGTAAAATGAGAATTTACAGTTATTTTCTTCTCAGTCTGAGAAGCACATTTGTGCTCCTGTAAGTATTTAAACCGTTTACCCCTGTGTGTGTTTGTGTGTGCGTGTGCGTGCGTGCGCACGCATATATTACACGCAGGGCTGTTATCACTGCTTATTATTAAGATTGCTTGACCCTTCCCATTATAAGAGCCTGTTTTCAGTTGCTTATAACTTTGTCAAAATGTAACCATTTAGGCTGATATTTTCTGTGCTGGGTGTCTGCCTCAAAATTTCTGCCAAAATTCCTGCCTGGAAAATTTCGGCCAAAATGGTTTAACCGTTTCTGAGAATGAGGCTAGAGGGAAAATATATTGTCTTGCCCATGTTAAAATATTCTGACAACCTTTTGAAAAGCTCTGTCATCCCCATGCTTTTGGAGCAGGGACTTGAAATTGAAACATGGTAGATTGGTGGCCGTGGTGTCAGGGATATGCTTTTTTACTATCCCTGAAACTCTGCTCAAATTTGGCTAAGTGATTTTTTTTTCAAAAGGCTGAGAATAGTGTGCATATGCTCAATATAGACTTGTTAGATTTTAGCAATTAAATTCCCAGAATCCATCTCCCCTGGGCATACTCCATCTTGGGGGTGAGAGGGACTCGCCTGTTAATTTTAGCTCAGGTTGGAGGGGAGAGGGCAGAAGGGGTTAAATATATGGGGAAATGGTAGAGATGCCTATGCCTGTTAAAGCACACTCCCCTTCAGAGCCTTGAATGGAACCAAAGATTCCTGAATCTCACCATTCCTCTGCTGTCAGCAAATATCTGTAAAACCCACTGATAAAGTGTGTGTGTCTCATTCCCCAATAATACTAGTCCACACAGTGAATGAGAGCCTACTACTGCTATTAGTAATTCCATTAGCTCAAGTGACAGAGATCTGTGAAGTGAATCTAAAGGTTCCAGGCCTGCTGATGAGCCAAGTGGATGTCAATATGATGCCATATGATGAAATCTTCTGTGTTTTCTGTTTACTCTTTTAAAAACCTAGGAAATTACACGTGAAAAGAATATGGAATTAAAGACAGTATCATAAGTTTGCATGGATAATTTTAATTCTGGCATTTCCTAGTGCTTGACTTTACAATCTTAGTAATGTTTGTTCAACATTGGCTTTTTGTGTATAACGTAGACGTGTGTGTGTGTATTTATATACTGTGTATGTAATATAATGGCCAGGCTACAATAGTAAGCTCCTAAAAAGAGCTAAGTATCAATAACCTCTGCTGGCTATTTGGTTGATTCTGCAAAATAAGCTGGTAGTGTCCACTCTAGTCCTGATTAGACCAGTATCCACATCACTAGAACACCTTCAATAGTATGTTTATTGGCAATCCCAGCATAGGTGCCAGCAGCTGAATGTGCAGGGGAATTAGAGTAGGTCTACACTAGAGAATTTTGCCAGCATAGGTCTGTTAGGGATGTGATTTTTCTGCAACTTTTCCATTAAAAGCCCTAATGTAGATGCAGTTATACCAGCATAAAAATGCTTTTGCTGGTATAGGGCATTTCGCTCGCTGAACACATTGTACCAGCAAAAGTACTTTTTTGCCACTGTAAGTGCACCTGTCCTGGGAGGGTTTTACCAGTATAGCTACACCAGCAAAACTTTTAATTGTACACTAGGTCGTCGTTACCTTCTCTCTCCTAGAGGTAGTACTTTCAGGTGAAGAATAAGGCAGTGTGGGAATACACATAGTTGTCATTTATCACCTCCTTGCCCCTCACCTTCCTTCCTCTCTCAGTTTGACATCTGTCTTTCTCTCTCTCTTCCTCTTGTTCCCTCTTCCTAACTTGATCTTCACCTCTGGACTGTACTCTTATTTAATCACTGTTCTGACATACTCTTCATGAATTGCGCTGTTCTCTGAGTTTTCCTTCTCCTGTTTTTTTTTTTTAATTACTCAGTGAGTAGTGACTGCCAATCACAATGTTCAAGCCATTGGAAATGGTGAATTATTTGCTTATTCCATGAAAGAAATATCTTCTATACTGGAGCAACCTCTACACCCTCTCAGATATGTTTGTGTGTGGCTCCTTTTGAAATACGAACCTTTATGTTCAGAGAATGTATAGTTTTCTGTGTAATGTTTAGTTGTTTCAAGAACAGAGAGATTTTAGCAAACATTTTTTACCATTCTGTTTATGATGATGTAAAAAAAAAAGTTTGCTAAACACTTTTCTGCAATCAATGCACGTTTGGCAAATAAGTGATAGGCTGTCAAATGATGGGTCTGATCCCTACAAGCCCTCCATTCACTAAACATCCACTGATTCCAAAGAGAGTTCCATGTGTGGATGGTTTCTTGCCATTCTGGGCTCCAAGTGTGAAGGAGATGAGGGCTCATGGATGGCAAGAAGATCAGTGAGACAGTGCTGTCTTTGGGACATTCCTATAAGAGTGTTCCATCTAGAAATTATTTCTTCCTCTGTGAATTTTGCTGTGAACAGATGATGATTTTTCTCCGGGCACATTATAGACCTCTAGCCATATGTTCATATGCTTATGGTATATATGATCACTGATCTTTGATCCAGCCTTAAGTACCTGTGTAATTCACATTTTTGCCAAGTTTCAGGAAAAGCATCTATCTATGCCACATGTGCGTGTAATTTTCAAATTAATTATGCACCAGTCAGGATTCACCAAAATGTATTTTAAAATATATCCAGCTAACCGACTGGATAGTCCAGAGGATTGGTAATGGAATGCAGAGCCTAACACCTGAATTTTACCAGTTGAAATCTAGTCTAGATCAGTAGTGACTGAAAGCGATTACCTGCTGTCAGTGCTTCGGTTTGCCTGTGTGAAATAAGAGAGACAAGGTGGGTGTGATAATATCTTTTATTGGACCAACTTCTGTTGGTGAAAGAGAGAAGCTTTCGAGCTACACAGAGGTCTTCTTCATATCTGGGATATGAAATTAGTAAGCCGAGGGGTTGGTGGACAGGTGTCTATAGTACAAGACCACCACCCATTTGCATTGTATAGCACAGAGACAGCCTTGCACAAGTCTCAATACACAGGCAAAGGGGACAAAATGTTTTTAGGAACTGAACTATCCTCCCATTCCCTAGAAGAGGTCCCTCTAGGACAGAAGTAAACTACACAGGCAGGAATCTTGCACCATCACAGCCCATGCTTTCTTGACAGATTCCATTCTCTAGGGTTGTCAGTCTGGCACCTTTCTCCAAAATGATTTCTTTAAAAAAAAAAAAAATTAATGCAGAACAGCCAATGAGAAAACCTACTTGTTTTCACAGAGCCTCCTGTGTTTACCTGTCAGTGCAGTACTTAGTGCAGTGGGGAAAAGGTGTTGCCATGAAAATTAACACTATGCTGTTTTTAAATTAAGCTCACAGTGCATTTAGGGTGTGATTATGTGTATGATAAGTGGTGAAAAAGTGCTTTAAATGGTCCACGGCCTTTAAAGTGCACAGGATAATGCATGTCCCTTGATTGACCACAGGAGTTATAACCACTCCATTATTAAAGTGCAGGCAAAATAGAAAAAACAGCAGTTAAAGTGCCAAAGCTCCATTAAAGACGTGAGGAGATGTAAGACTGTGGGGTGTGTTTAACTGACTTACTCCTTTAGAATTCCTCTGGAAGCATAGGGCTAAATACTATGATCACTAAAGCTGCTGGTCCTTCATCTGTGTGGTGAAGGGGTCTTAGGGCTGGTCTGCACTTAAAATATTACGGTGGCACTGTTGAGCTGCACTACTATAGCGCAAATCCATTTGTGCAGGAAATGGCCCAACTTGATTGTCATGCACATTGTGTGGAGAGTTGTCACTTTGGATGGGCTATCACCAGCAGGAGAGTGAATTTGTGTGGAGGGGTGGAGGGCGAGAAAACCTGGATTTGTGCTGGAAATGGCCCAACTTGATGATCACTTTAGATAAGCTATTAGCAGCAGGACAGTGGGGTGGGAGGAGGTATTGTTTCATATTCTCTGTGTGTATATAAAGTCTGCTGCAGTTTCCACGGTATGCATCCGATGAAGTGAGCTGTAGCTCACGAAAGCTCATGCTCAAATAAATTGGTTAGTCTCTAAGGTGCCACAAGTACTCCTTTTCTTTTTACAGGGACTTAGGTAAGACTTAACTATGCCGCTCAGGGGTGAGGATTTTTCTGCTAATTTTCCAGTGTAGAACAGGGCTAAGTTTTGTTCTGAAAAGGAGCTCACAAAAAGCAGGACCTGGGATATTTAGTATGGGATTTTCAAAAATACTCTGCATTGAACTAACTGCTCCCACTGAAGTCAATAAAATCTATACCATTGACTTTACTGGGAGCACAGTTAGTTTGAAATCTCACCTTAAGAGTTTGAGAAGAATAAAACATGCTTCATTTCCACCAGAAATTTAAAACATCTTAGTTAAATGTGAATAAACTGAAAATGAGATGAAAGCAATTCTGTTTGAATGAGGTGTACATATTAGTAATCGTGGACAAGAATTACTCCTGTGGGAATTCTGCACCAAAAAATAAAAAATTCTGCGCACAATATTTTAAAATTCTTCAAATTTCTGCATATTTTATTTGTCAAAATAACACAATATAATCACACCAGTTTCAATTATTTTGGTCATTTATTTCAAAATACCTGTCTGAAAATGTCTGTAACAATACAGACAACAGAAAAGATTCAGGAAATGTTTTTTGACACATAGATTCCTTACTAGGTGTATTAATACAGAACTCTTAAGTAATAATTCATTTAAACTACAATACAGAACCGTATTTCCCACACCCCTCAGAAACAGTGCAAAGGCTTGGGAGAGTCAGGGGCAACAGAGGAGCTCAGGGAAATGGAAGTAAATTGCTGGGAAGGAGCCTGGGTGTGAACTTGGAGGGTTGTTGGGTATGGGTGGGAAAAATATGGAACAGGTTTTTTTGGGCAGGTGGGAAGGGATTGTTAGGGGGCTTCCCCCATGCAGACCCTGGCGGACCCTTAGCCTCTCCCATTCAGACAGGCACATCTGCCCCTGTCCCCATGTGTGGCACTCCCATGTGTGCTTGCACCCCTTGTCCACATGTCCTTCCACCCTCCCGACACCCACTCCCCCCACCCCAATGTGGCCCTGCAGCTCCCCCCCATCCCCATGTGGCTCTGTACTCCCTCCCCCTGTCCCCATGTGTCTCTGTGCCCCCACTCAGCCACCCTCTGTCCCTATGTAGCCCTGCACCCCCACCCCATCACCATTTGGCCCTGCACCTCCCTCCCTCCTGTGGCCCTGTGCCTCCACTCCCATTCAACCCCTGCCCCAGTCTGTCCTCCCGCACTAGCCCTTATGATCCCCTGCACCCCATGCTGTCTGTCTCCCCATAGCCTCTGTCTCCTGACCTGGCCTGACAGGCACTGCGAAGAAGGCAAGCTCTTTCTCTTCCCTAGCTGGCCGGGAGCTGCTGCTGTGTTCTATTGCCACAGTGCACTCTGGTGGGCAAAAGGCAGAACTGCAGAAGTTATTTTCTGCTGGGAGCTGCTGCTGGGAGCTGCTGCTGCTGTTCTTGTGCCACACCGCCCTCTGGAACTGCAGCAACATTTCGGCAGAAGCTTTTTTCTGTGCAAAAAAATTAAAAATATGGGCAGCTCATTAATTATGCACGTACACAGTAGCGCAGAATTCCCCCAGGAGGAAAGAATATTTTATATTTGTTGTTTGTAAGCAATTAAATCCACTGGTCATCCACATAGTTTTGGGTAAAGACACTTCCCCATGGAACCATAGCTTCTCAAACGTTAGCTTTTAGAAGTCTGTTGTTCTGTCTCATTACACCTAATTGTGGTGCTCAAGTCACATCATGTAAAATGGTGTAACAAAATTGAAAAGCTCCATTATTATATGTGATCATAAGCTTACAAAGTTTGGAAGAAAGGAGATCTCTCAAATAACACTTGAATATATCATATTGGAGATGCATTTTATTTTTAGTGTGGTTTTGGTAGCAAATTATCTGCTGTATCCTCAAAATGCCAGATACCCACCCCAACCCCCATCACCACCCAAGGATAAACTGTATTGCCATTTATTGGAAGAGTTTAGTGGAGTACGGTAAGTAGACTATACAGAAACTGTCCCTAGACCATTTTAAGATTTACTGCAGAAATATATTTGGTAAAGCTTTCAAGTGCTCAAGTTTCCTATACTCTGTTTAACAACAGTTAGGAGCCAGAGTACAAAATCCTTTTATCAGAGGCAGCCTTCTAAAAACAAGCCCTTGTGACAGTAGAAACATCACATCACTATATAAAATATTCAGAACACAAGCTAGACTTTCCCCTGGGTATTCTTAACTCTTGTACTGGAACCTTTGGGGTCATTGTAAGCTGAATAAAAACGTAAAGTATCTCCCAGCAATTATTTTCTATTGACTCCAAGTCTTCTTACCTTTTTGCACTGTTGTAATTGTTAAGGTTCCATTGCATTTTACTTGCAAATGGGATTGAGAGCATTTCAAAATCCCCATGTGATACAGAAACTTGTAATGCCTAGATACAGCAATCAAATCAAAGCCCCAACGTCATTCGTGCTGTAGGGAGACTTCACACTCTTATTACTTCAATACACAATGTTCCTTTCTAGGTGGCATAGCAGATATGAAATCTTATTTGTTGGTGTTGCCATCCTCCTCACCTCTGCTTGAATAGCAATGGTAGTGTCTGATCTTAAATAAAAGAGGGAGAATTTTGAAGGCACAGAGGACAATAAGATGTTCAACTCCTATTGACTTTCAGTTTAAGTTGGGGTGCACAATTCCCATTTTTGCCTTTGAAAAACTCTCCCTAAATGCTTGATCATACAAACCCTTACTACTGGGCAACATAGTGGTTATTTGCAGGAATGTGTGCGAAGTACTGTGCAGAGCAGCATTTGTAAGCATCATGGTCTAACATTCCAGAATAACAATCTGTATCTCTTACTACTTTCCCAGCCTATACAAGAAATGGCTCGACTAGTTCAAGGTTTTTATTTGTTTCAATGTGCTTGTGTGGGGAGGGAGGGAGCGAGGAAGGGAAGATAAACTCTATTTTTCTCTACAATGAATTTATTGAGGGAAAGTTAAATTGAAAAGATTAGGGTTGACATCCTGGCCCTACTTAAGTCAGTGGCAAAACTCCCATTGATTTCACCCTAGCTTTTGCTGTTGTAACAAGCCAATGAGGAAAGAAATGAGAGCCAAATATTACAGGGCAGTAATCCCACGGGATGCTAATAATTTTGGCTAATCGAACTAAAAAGGGTTGATTCTCCTCTTTCTTTCTTACACTGATTTAGATCAAAAATAACTCCATGGAAGCCAATAGTTACACAGATGAAGAGTAGAGTGTTGAGGTTAAAATTCTCCTATTCAGTCCCCACTGCAGATCTATTACCCATTGCATTTGGTCCATCAGTAGAAATTCTGCAAATGAAATTGGCGTGGTCGCCATGCCATAGAGATCCAGGGAGGAGAAACTGGCCTTAACATGCTACCCCTCTCCTACTCAATCACTCTTAAATCAATTAATTGATTAAGAAAGAATACTTTGTTCAGCTCACATAATGTACTGGGAACCCTGTTACCTCTCTTAAACACAAACTGTTTTGTTCATCAAGGCTGTATAGATCATTATTTTCAGGTGATAAGATTCTCTACTGGCAATTACAATAGCAGCTACAGTGCTTCCAAGAAGAGATGTTGAGGGAAGAGTGGCAAATGAATCAATGACAGCCAAACTGCCCTGTGTCTTTAAAAACTTGCTAGATGTCATTTCTGCAAGATAAGATGGCTCTGTTGAAATGAACTGATTGCAGTGGAATGGGAGGGATCAGAGAGTAGATTATACACTTCTAGTTAACGAATGACTGTGTTGCAATTTTGGAAATTTCCTGAAAATATAGTGGACAAAGCCAAGTATTTCAAACACTAATATTACACCATGAGGGAAAGTATATATAACTTCCAAACTGCAGTTCATAATTATACCCTCCACTCGTGTGAGTAAACATTTAATTGTATGCTTTCTTTTCTGACGTTATTGAAAGGACATTGGAAGACACAAATCGTTAAGCCCTTTTACGATTAGACATTTGTCAGCATACAAAGTTACAGGAAGTGTTCAAATACGAGATCAGGTACTCTAATCTAGGTCACCGTGCAGCTTGCTACTCTACTCGTTTTGGTGTCATGTACATTTTGGATCAGGGTTTGAACTCACATCTCCCTTCCACCCCAAAAAAGAAGCAGCTGCACATAGTATAAAAAGTGTGTGTGTGTATTTTTTGCTGATTTAAAAAAAGGCCTCTCAGAATACAAAGGGTCTGATTCTGATCTTGCAGCAGTGTAAATCAGGCAAAACTCCTTTGAAATCAAAAGAATATTGGGTACATAAGAATCCTGGATTGGGCTATTACTAGCAAGAAGCATCAATATTTTAAGAGTGACAGGAGCTTCACTGATAGGAGTAATCTCTGGATCATCAGTGGTCTGCAAACCACAGTTGGAGAATCATCCTTCTGCAGTTACCAGTATGGTTTTGTCTCAATCTTTGGTTCAAGTCTATACAGAATACGCAGGTGACCAATTTTCTCTGGACCATTGGATGGTTACTTAAGACAGATTTGGCTGTATATTTGAAATATTATATACCTAGCAGCTTTTCACTGGATAATAGCTGCTTTGCTTCCATTTACATGCTCTTACAATAATTAATAAATATGCCAGAAGCGTTCATGTTTTACAGCTCACACAAGTTAAATTCTGTAGGCAGGTAAGGGAAGGGGGCCCGATAGAATATGCATGTATGTGTTCACAGTGGCAGAGAATCCTACCAGGGGGGTCTGGAAGAGGAAGCAGGTGCCATTCAAGCCAAGCAGAGGAAATAATGGTTTTGGAGATGCTGCACAATGGCCTCATGGTTGGCCTATACACTGGATTCAGTCTCTCCCCCTTAATCACTGTTTGGCTCCTGATGTAAAGCATATTTATTCTGGCTTTATGGAGGGATGGAGTGAATTTCACCCCCATTGGCCTAATTCTCCATTGCCATACATCCTGTAGACTCATTAACACCTGAGCAGAGTGAGAATAAAATCGGCCTGATCAGAATGGTAGTATTTCACATCCACTTTACATTCATTCTGCACACATACAAATGACTACGTAGGCACTGAAGAATAACCAGACTTAGGGCAGGTCTACACTACAGCCCGGATCGACGCTCTGAGATCGATCCACCGGCGGTCGGTTTAGTGGGTCCAGTAAAGACCTGCCAAATTGACTGCAGATCGCTCTCCAGTCGACCCCTGTACTCTACCCTCGACAAGAAGAGTAAGGTAAGTCGACAGTAGATCCTTAGGTAACTCAACCTAAGGTACTTCGACACCAGCTATGTAGCGTAGGTCGATTTATTTTGGTAGTGTAGACATAGCCTTAAATTTAAGATGATTTTTAGTTCCCTATGCTTCCAGTACAAGATTTATTTTTGTATATCCTTATTTATTACAACCAGACAGTGGAAAAAAACACCCCAATGGATTTCACAAAACTGTAGCTGTCAAATACTTTAAAACAGTCTATTTTTTAACAAACGTTGGGGGATAGAATAGCAGATGGGAACAGAAATGAATTAGATCAGTTTAACAATAAAACTTTCATGTCTCTACATGAACTTTGCTGTTACAAGCAAAAAGTGCATTTTTTCCAAGACATTTTTGGCAAAGACAAGCACAGTGCAACCGACTGACTTTTACAGATAACATTTTACATTCAACACTAACTTTATTTTCTGCATAGTTTATCAACTTTTTGTACAAAATGCATTGAATGGATGTGACACAGTTAATTTCCAGCAACTTTTTCTCCATGGAATGGGGAATATTTACGTGGGTTTGAGGAATATGCGATTTATTATTTTATTTTTATTTTTCTAATTTGCAGTTGATCTTTTGAATTTTCATCTTTGACATTTCAGCTTTTGTCTCTGAGTAAAGGAAGTGGAGATTTCCCTTCTTTAACTCCCTCTGTCCTTCCCTCAACTATCTCTTTTGATTAGAATTCATCTAAATTGTAACACCAAAATACAGAATCCCCCAAACTATCGGAAGATTCAAGTTCCAGAACCCGAATTTGACAGCTTGAGTCTATATCATACCAAATCTAAACAGATACAAATTTGAGTAAGTTTGATTTTGTATACAGGTCTAAAAACCACGGCCCAGGATTTATCTCTGCTTTTGATGTGTGTATTTTTTATTCTTCTTAGAAAAGAAAATAAATACTTTAACCTCTCTCTTTTTATTAGTGTTCCCAGGGATAATATACAAAATAACAAGTCCATTAAGGAGTCTTCAGTATTAATAATACTTACCATACTTTTATGTATCCCTTTTCATGCATAGACCTCTAAGTGACTTATAAAGATCAATAATTGTCCCCAGTTTAGAGATGGGAAAAAATAAAGCACAGAGGGCTGAAATTATGTCTACAAGGTCACAGAGAACTAAGATGAGACTTAGTCCAATGCCCTGTCCTCTGATTCAAAATATTTTTTAATACCCATCATACCATTTGCCGATATAAATATACACTAGGAAAGTATAACTCTGTGAATTTGAGCAAATATTTATCTGGTGCAACAATTTATTTCTGAAGTTCAGGCTGTGTATTCCTTACGATGAGTAACAAGGCATTACCTTTAATTAAATGGTTTGTACGATATTGAAAGAGCCTACTGAAGTCAAATACCATTCAAGTGCAGAATACACAACAGAGTTTGGTAGTGTGAATCAGTGATAGTGGGCTGCAGGAGAGAATTTTCTCCAAATTTTGAACTTTTTATAACTCACCGTATGTTAAGCGTCAGTAAATTTTAAAATGTTCAAACTTGTTCAAGTTTCTCCACAGGCCTGAAATCTAACTCAAAGTATAGCTGAGATTCCATATTGCTGAACAGGAATATTGATAAGAGCAGGAGACTTGTTTTAACATACATACTTGATAGCACCAAGTGTCAAACCTAATATTTTTTCCCTAGCCTTTTGGAGATAAATTGGTGTGTCATTTTCAAAAGCTATCCAGATACTGTGAAACCACCGAGTGGCTTTTCAGCTGTCCTACCAAAAACAAATAATGAAACATTGTGAATCGGTCACTTTGTCTCATTCATTGAATTTCACGCTATTAATTTAAGTATAATATATGCTTGATTCAAATCCCATTGAAGTCAGTGGGAGTATTTCCATATACATTTACTGTACTTTTCAGCTATTTCTTTTAAAGCTGCACATAACTGAAGTTTTGAAAAACCTCTTGCGAGCATGTCAAACCCATGCAGGCATGTATTTACTTGTTATCTTTTCAAAATCTGCAACTATCTAAATATAAATTCAGATTTCTGCTGGAAGCCCTAATAACTGTGTACTGTTAATGGCAACACTCATTCTCATTAAAGTGCATTTGCTAGATAGAATCTTTCAAAAGAAACAGCTTTTATTTGTTCTCTTTGGTTATTAAAAATATTGTTGGGTTAACCTGATCTTTATTATGTCAAGCAGCAAACACTGTGTAACTTACACATTTTTTTCACAGGGCTCATTTGAGCCCAGCCTAGTTCAGAAAGTCCTAATCCATTCCTGAGAGACAATATGGCTTCAGGGGACTCCAAAGTGAAATGGATCCTTTCATCTCCAGATCTCTGGTTTGAATCCATATGCTGTTTAAATTAATAACATTAGTAACTATAAAATGGCTGTTTGGTGATCTTCATGAAATGAGCTAATTGTATTCTTGCCATTGCTGGCAGTGTCTGCAGAGAGGTGAAGGATTGTATCCAACACCCACTGAAATCAGTGGGAGTATTTACTTTGACTTCCGTGAACAATAGATTAGGCATAGAGATGAACAATCATGAGGTGGTCTGTCTAATTCCAAGACACTGTCAGAGCTTGTGCTGTTGCAGTGTTTTCCAAATATATGGCAAATTTCAATCTTCAGCGTTGTCCGTCTGGTAGCTTTGATCACTAAAAAGTAACTCTCTTTTTTAATTAAAAAGGAGAACTTATTGCATTTGTAAGAGTGTGCTAATATAGACTGGTACTCGGAATCAATTACAGACTGTATCTTTCACCCTTTCTGGGTCTGCATGTGAGTGTTTAAGTAGAATTTACACTTTCAGGGATTTGCGAAACTTTTAGAAAAGCATGTGAGATCACAATAGCTCACTGTTTCAATATTAATTTCACAGATGTAAATGATCTGATCAGTGGTAGGTGCTGGATAATAGAAATCAGTGTAGGAGAGAAAAACATGCAGTATGTCTTCATGGCAAAGAGCAAACAGATATATACAGCTGCAGTGTATTAATAAAATTCCATAGATTACAATATATGTATGATACAATCTCATGTTTCAAAATTTCATTTAGCAAATTTTAAACTATTATGAATCTGTCCTAAGCAATCCATAGTTGATGTTACTGGAACATAATCCCATATATTCCTAGGTACATGTCTTTAGTTTCTTTCTTTTAAGCCAGAGGTGGGCAAACTGAGACCCAAGGGCCACATCCAGCCCACGGGACCATCCTGCCTGGCCCTTGAGCTCCTGGCTAGGGAGGCTAGTCCCCTGCCCCTCCCCTGCTGTCCCCCTTGCCCCGCAGCCTCAGCGCGCTGCACCGCCAGCACTCTGGCCCGGTGTTCCTGCCGGACAGCGTGGCGGCGTGGCTGGCTCCGGCATGGCAAAGGGGCGGGGAGTGGGAGTCCCGGGGGGCAGTCAGGGGACAGGGAGCAGGGGGCAGTTGGGTGGGGCAGAGGTTCTGGGGGGGTGGTCGGTCAGGGAACGGGGAGGCTGGATAGGCGTGGGAGTCCTTCGGGGGCCTGTTAGGGGGTGGGGGTGTGGACAGGGGGCAGGACAGTCAGGGGACAGGGAACGGGGGTGTTGGATAGGTGTGGGAGTCCCAGGGGGCCTGTCAGGGGGCGGAGGTGTGGATAGGGGTCGGGACAGTCAGGGGACAGGGAGAAGGGGTGGTTGGATGGCGGGTGGTTAGGGCCAGTCGGGACAAGGAGCAAAGGGGGTTAGATGGGTCGGGAGTTCTGAGGGGGGCAGTCAAGAGGTGGGAAGTGGGAGGGTGCGGATAGAGGGTGGGGACCAGGCTGTTTGGGGAGGCACAGCCTTCCCTACCCAGTCCTCCATATAGTTTTGCAACCCCAATGTGGCCCTCGGGCCAAAAAAGTTTGCCCACCCCTGTATTAAGCTGTAATATCTTACTGATGCTGACTGGGTGCCAGAACAAACAGTATAAAGGATGAACTTTTTTAGCTCACAGGGCATAAGCTTGCATCTGTTACTATCCAGTTATTTTCCCAAATAACAAGGTGGTGATCTTAAAACATCAAACCCCAGTCATACATCTCTCCCGTAAATACAGACTTGTTGACATATGACAGTTGTACTTGACCTCTCAATCACTTGGGTCCATTAGAAAAGACTTTACACAACACTGGCCTTGCAGGAGTGCACAAAATGCTTGTTGCCAATAACAGCTCTATCTCTGTTAGTGTTGCAAGGGTGAGTGGGACACATAGACAGACAAGGTTGGACCAGGATCGTAGCAGAGACTAACTGTACAGTTTCCTCTGAGGTGCCAGTTAAATAAGAAGGGAGGGGAAGGGAGCTGTCTCTCTAGGTGCATTAGTACCGGGTACCCCTGCCACTACAGTGCTTAGTTGATTTTCTGTACAGCAGGTTTTTTATGTCTCCTTTCCACTGCTATTATTTATTAGAACAGCATGCTGATAGGTGCGTAAAGTACTGCCTCGAAGTTTTTTAACTTGAGTAAGTGTGCACTGAGCGCAGTGGTAGCTTGTGACTCTTTTGACAGGTGAGGCACAAATCACAAAATAATTATTTCCATTCCCACCCAATATATAATTTAATTTTAAAAAAATTACAAGAAAAATACAAAACTGAGAATAGCAAAATAAATAACTCCCCATTATCACATTTAAATAAAAGAAGAGTTGGTGAATCATACTAGTTGAGACAATTTAAGTAAAACAGTTTGGCTAAAATCAAACAACATTCAAAGCATACGATTAATATATATAATTTAATTGTTATTAAAAGCTCATCTTGTTTAGAGCGAAGCAGCAGCAGGCGGACCTAGAGCCACCACTGCTGCTGCTGGAGGGGATTGGGGGTGGCCTGGAGCACGAGATGAGCCAGGAGATCAGTGGTGGCACCTTGCACACACACGGGGGGGGCCCTGCCCCATGTGGGAGAAGGCTGGGGAGGTGCAGGTCCTGCTCCCTGCAAGCTCCCAGCAGTCAAAGCTTAACAGATACAATCCTGCCGTGGCCTTATCAAGCTGTGGTTACCACAGCAACGTGGCTTCTCCTGGGCATGGTAAATTGCCGGGGTCACAAGGCAGCTTCTTGAGGCTCTATGAGCTATATCAGGATTTGGGCCTCGCACAGCACTATGTTCTTTGAACTTCCTGGTATTGCGTTTCACTCCTGGGGAGAGTGAGTTGTGACATTTCAATAGGCAGGTCATTCATCTGGTTTTAAACCAGATGGATCTACTTTTCTAACATAGATAAAACTTGATATTGTTTTGTCCAGTATTGGACAGGAGAAGCCATTTGAAAGAGTGTACTGCTCCACCCCAGCCAGCATGAACTTACATGCAACACTGTGGCAAAGTCATGCAGGTGGGGGAGGGCCACGCCATTCCTGGAAGTACTGGAATGTCCAGTATTCTGGGAATGCATGAGTGGCCATCCTTCATTTTAAATAAAATCACAATTTATCCATAAACCCGCATGTATTCATCAATTCAGTAAAAAATAATTTGCATAATGTATTTTGTAGCGTTTGGGAATTCTTGGGTAGCTTTAGGGAATTCTCACTTGCCTGGGTAGATGAGCTGCCCCTGGCTGAGCCTGAGCGCATACACCTGTTATTGCTCTTCTGGGCATATTGGACCCATGACCTAAAATTTTTTACTGACTCATCATTTGCACATCAGGGTCCCAATGCACTCAAAGCCACACTCCGCATTGTTGCACCAGATTTACACTAATGTGACTTCATTCAATGGACTTCGGTGGACATTGAATTTGTAGAGTGCTGTCCTGCAAGGGGTCTTAGTGTGTATATAAATGCTTCAAATTAAAAACAAATAGAGGCATAGGTAAACATTATGGTTATATGTATCTTCACTAATAAGTAATGTCTCTAAATCCTGATGTGAGGACTTTGGTAACTCAGACAGAGGTTAGGGGTTTATTACAGGAGTGGGTGGGTGAGGTACTGTGGCCTGCAATGTGCAGGAGGTCAGGTGACATGATCATGATGGTCCCTTCTAAGTCTATGAATCCATAATGGAAATGGCTTGTTTGAATTCACTGGCAATAAAATTTGCAGTAGATTAGGGTTGTCTGCTCCCTACAGTTACACAGTAAAGGAAATTGTGGGCTGTAGAGTAAAGCCCAGTTGGTTACATTTGACTCTCAGACCGCACTTTGGGCAGCCTGGATTATTCAAATAGCATTTGCATTAAATTTATAGCAACAGATTAAACACAGCCATGAGGATATGGCAGTTCTGAAAGCTACTCCTTTATTGTTGACATTGGGCTTGAGCCTAATTCATGGTGTTGATTATAATGACTCAGAGAAGGTCAATATTCTAGTCAATATTACAGATAAATAGCCTGCAAAATTCATTTTAAAAATATGAAAGTTCTCCTTTATGTTACACGAGCACAAACTCAAATGCAATACATTTCCAAAATTGCAAAAATTCCTGGGCTTTTAGGGCCAAAATGGACTATTATAATCATCTGGTCTGCGCTTCTGCATAGCATAGTTCATATAAACTCACCCAGTAATTTCTGCATCAAGTCCATAACTTCTGTTTGAACTTTGGTATATCTTTTAGAAAGACATCCAGTCTTGATTAAGAATGTGCCACATCCCTAGGTAAGTTATTCCAATGGTTCGCTATCTTAATTGTTACAAATATGCACCTTATTTCTAGTCTGTATTGGTCTATTTTCAGCTTCCAACCACTGGATTTCAATATGACTTTTGGTGCTAGATTTAAGAGCTGTCTACTATCAGAAATCTCTTCCCCATATAGGTATTTTTGTCAATGATCGAGTTACATCCTAAGCGTCTCTTGGGTAAACGAAATAGACTGTGCTTCTTTACTTTCTCACCATAAGGCATGTTTTCAAAACTTTCAGTCATTCTTTTAGAACTTTTCTGAAGCTTTTCCAGTTGTTCAACATCCTTTTAAAAACGTGGACACAAGAACTGGATACAGTACTTCTGTAATGGTCTCACTAATGCTGGATACAGAGGTAATACTACCTCCCTAACTCCTACTTGATAATCCTCTGCTTATACATCCAAGGATCTTATTCATCCTCTTAGCTATAGGATTGCACAGGGAGCTCATATTTAGTTAAAAGAAAAGGAGTACTTGTGGCACCTTAGAGACTAACCAATTTATTTGAGCATAAGCTTTCGTGAGCTACAGCTCACTTCATCGGATGAAGTGAGCTGTAGCTCACGAAAGCTTATGCTCAAATAAATTGGTTAGTGAGCTGTAGTTCACGAAAGCTTATGCTCAGATAAATTGGTTAGTCTCTAAGGTGCCACAAGTACTCCTTTTCTTTTTGCAAATGCAGACTAACACGGCTGTTACTCTGAAACCTGTCATATTTAGTTAATTTATCTCTTCAATATACACATAGTTGGTTATCTACTATGATCTCTCTAAGTCCTTTACAGTATCCCCTCATTCCAGGAACTTCTAAGTGTGACCTCTGTTCCATGTTCCTAGAGGTATTACCTTGCATTTTGCTATTTTTAAACGAATGAACTCACCTCACCAAGTGATTGGTCAGTATAATGACCTGCCCCCATCATTACTTACCACTTGATCAATTTTTGTGTCATCTTCATATTTTACCAGCGATTATGTTTGCTTCCAGATCACTGATAGAGATATTGAATATCACTGGGTCAAGAGCAGATCCCTGTGAGACCCCACTAGAAACCCCACCCAAAGGATCGGGATTCCCCACATATGATTGCTTTTGGGGATCTGTTAACTGTAGAAAACTCTTGAGTGTGGATTATTATCATTCGTTTGAAACTCTGCTTGTATTTAAAAATAACAGCACAACTCTAATTTGTATAGTTTATAACAAAGCTATCCCACAACATTTACATGACCAAATTCTAAATTTATGGACTTCAGTGGAATTACTCCAAATTTACCCAAGTGTAAAAGAGCAGAATTCAAGCCCTGATCAAATTTGCACTGAAGTCAATGGACAGGCTGCCACTGACTTCAGTGAACTTTAGATCCGGCTCTTAGTCCACAGAGTTAAGCAACAGCAGCACTACATAAAACATGAGGTATAAGCAAGAGAAAAAATCTTATTAGATGGTATTTGAAAAGAAATGGGGAATCACTGAGGCAGAGGCTGACTTCAGTACTACAAGAAGAGTAAGGCTTACTTCATTACTACAAGAACTGTTCTTTCTTGCTTTTGCAAGTCCTTCATTTAGGAGAGACACATTTTTTAAAATAGAATAAACCCTATTAATTTCCTCCTGGTTCTACACAACTGTATCCCAGAGATTTTGTTTGAAACCACAAAGGGAAACAAAATTAGCTATATCTGGAAAAAAAACTACTTCCATCAAAACAAATATAAATAAAAAAGCAGCTTGGAGGGTTTTCCCCAAAGCATGTTCTTTGTCTCCAACATGGTCCATTTGGTTTTGGGGCTGGTTTCTTTTGCAACATAATATCTATCTAGAATGGAATTAAGAGCTATGTCATTGTTTTTACTAGTGTGTCTGGGAGTGTGAATCAATGTGTGTAGTTTTAGTGTTCCAAACCACACCCCTTGGATACAGACACAAAAATCATATTAGGATGTTCAGAGGGGGTTTTTTGGCTTTGATGTAGTATTTTTTTGCTTTGTTTTTGTGTGTGTGTGTTTACAGTGATGTTCTAAATTATAGGATTTGAATACATGCAAAGATAATTGTTAGAAGTGCTGCTCTGGCTGTGTTTTCAGTGCCAAAATGCTGTTATCTTTATAGTTCTATTAAATGAAAACTGATGTTTTTTAGGTGGGGTTTGTATTTGCAACCACTTTTTTTCAGAGGAGAACATCCCCCATTCTCTGATCATTATATGTATTTTGGGGGCTTTTTCCTACTTCTTTTTTCCTTTCTGAAACTTTTGAGAACAAATTATAGCAGATTTTTTGGTTTAGGGTTTGCATGTGTTTTTTCTTTTGTTTTTTGATATTGTGCAGCCTTTTATTTATTTTTTCCTTGGAAATCTTACACTGAGATACAGTCTGTAATTTAAGTCAGAAAAAACAGAAACAACATTCCCCCTTCCCTCCAGTGTACAAATAAAACGAGATACTTAACAAAGGTTTACTTACATGGTTAATTATATATAACAAAACTTCAGTGTTCCCAGTCCGCTTTTACTGCAAGCCTCTGAAATTCTATGCCCATCTTCTTTGTAGCATCATGGGTAGCTCTTTTTCTGGTCAGGCAGAATGTTATTCATGTTGACAAACCACATATCTGCCGTGGGTCTTTCTTTGTAACATTAACACTATTACTTTGATCAGTGTACTGAAAAGTGCTTGAAATTGTGCTTTCCCGGTATCCACAAGAAAGCACTGCCAATCCTGGAGGGATTGTATTTTACATGGATCTGTCCCATATTACATAAGACCAGCTTTCAGGATGTTTTAAAAATAGCCCTGTAGCGGGGTGGTTACCCGCGTCAGCCCTAACAGGGTCTGAAGCCAGCCCAGAGAGAGGGCTAGGGCTGTGGGGAAAAGCCCAGCCGGATTAAGGGAGCAGCCGCAACTGTGGCCAGCCCAATCAGGCACAGCTGGCTCCTATAAGAGGCTGTAAACCAGCAGCCTGGTCAGTCTCTCTCTGCTTGTAAAGGGAGAAGGGCCTGGCTGCAAGGTGCCAAGCAGGACAGCTAGATTGGAGCAGGGCTAGGGAAGGGCCAGAGGAGCTGGGAGCTCCGGCCTGGAAAGCCTCAGGCTGCAGGCCAAATAGGTGCAGGGTTGCAGAGGGGCAGCCCAAAGGTAGGAGGAGGCAGCAGGTCCAAAACTGCCTTGCTGGTGATGAGTGACGTATACACTGCAGTCTGCCCCCAATACAAGGGGCTAAGTGGGGCCTGGCAGTAGCCCAGACTAAGGCAAAGTGGGGTTAGAGGGTGGGGGTTCCCCTGGGTGGGGAGACCCAGAACCTGAGACTGTGGGGGTGTTGCCAGAGGGCAGCACCCCAGAGAAAGGGGTACCAGGTCCTGGGAGGGATATGGGGGCCAGCAGTAAGGCGGATCACCGGCCTGCAGAGGGCACTCCGGTGTCTGGATGAGCTAATTCCTGATGCCGCTGGGTGAGTCCGAATCTTTACAAGCCCATATTAGAGACTCATTGTCCATGGCTCACATGCAGGTGCACAGGGCTGGGGCATGAGGCTGCAAGGAATCTTCACTCAGCCTTTGAGTGCCCAGGTGGGTTGTAGTCAGTTGCAGTCCCTGTTTTTGGAGGAGCACCGGAACAGCTACATCCAAGCACTAGTGTGGGGCACATACGTCATCTAGGTAGCCGGGGTGAGTGGGGCTGCAAGGTATGGAGCAGAGGCATGGTCAGGACTCCATCCTTTCTTCTGCACTGGTGCACACAGGGCAGGGTACACGCTAATATGAGCTGGCTTTTCATGTGTGCACACCAGCGATCCCAGATTTCCTCTCCAAACTCTTCCTGAGGCAGTGTGGTTGCAGACTCCTGCCCTACTTAGTGCATGCCTAAATAACCCAGCCTAGACCTTGGAATTGGTCAATGAACTGGCCTGTCCAAGCAGTGTAGCAATGCAAATGTTACTACAGCACAAGTAAACACTGTGACATAGAATCATAGAGTATCAAGGTTGGAAGGGACCTCAGGAGGTCATCTAGTCCAACCCCCTGTCAAAGCAGGACCATCCCCAACTAAATCATCCTAGCCAGGGCTTTGTCAAGCCTGACCTTAAAAACTCCTAAGGAAGGAGATTCTACCACCTCCCTAGGTAACCCAAGGACAACAGATCCTCCACTTACAAAAACTGAAGCTTTGCTTCTTTAAAAGGCTCCAGAAAGCACATACCTTCCCTTTATCCGACTGGATGAATGATGTATGTTTCAGTGAAAATGGTCCTTTTTTTTACATAAGAAAAAACAACCCCACAGATGTTAAAGGAGGGGTTTTGTTGTTGCTGTTGCTTTTAGACTAAGATTTTTTGTTAAATGGAAAATGGATGAAGTCTCGTTATGTGGGACATTTTTAAATTGAGGCTTGATCAAATAACAGTAAATAGATCAAATCACCTAAGATCTTTTTCATTTCAAATTTCAATGCTTCTGTCCAGTCCATGTGATGAACAGGGTGAAGGGATGGTCTTGTGGACCTTCTGTCTGAAATGGCATTTCACAAGCATGCAGTATATGGAAATACATTGTGACATTATAGCTTACTAACCAGATAAACAGCATGACTGGACACTATTCATTGGCCTTTGCTATTCTTTATCCAGGTAATGTGATATATAACCTTCTCTTACAAACTCCTAAACAACAGTTGAGGGCCTTTGCCATGAAGGTAAAAAAACAATTTAGGGGACCCTCCTTTTAAACCCATTTACTGCTTTTGGGGATGTATCCTCCTCCCTGGATATCTTGCTTTACTACATCTCCATTGATCTGTTAAAATAAACAGCTTGTATCCTAGCTTCAGTACAGTGCCTTTAAAAAAAAAGAAAACTTGGAAAGCTGTCACATATACCTGTCTCCAACTGGGCTACTTCCCTGGGAACCTCCTCAGGCCCCACAATGCCTGCTGAAGTGGCTGCTTTCACATAACTTCTTTACAGCCAAGAGCAAACAATGAAAACACTCATTTCTGTTACGGGAACTTCTGCATCATAAAAGTAAAGCACTGTGTGCAGAGGTCAGGTTGCAGGCTGAAAGCATCTGTGTGGCCTTGTATAGCTTTAATCAGAAACAGAACTTCAAAAATGTTTTTGTTTTGTCCACTTGCTCAGATAAAGCAAGAGAGTGTGTTTCCATTTGACTCCCTGTTTTCAGTTGCTCATAACTTTAAGAAATTCTCTTTTGCTATTGAGATTCTCCAGGTTTGGTCTTAGACTAAAGATATTTTTTGCAGTTATAATTTAATCTGTTCAGCTGTTTGAGTTATACAAGGGTAAAGACTATTCTTTCCATACAGTTTTAAAGACACTGCTGTAACTTGATTTATGGGCCTGATCAAAAACCTATTGAAGTTATGCCATTGACCCAGTGGGCTTTGGGTCAGGTCCTCGGGGTGAAATCATAGTCCCATGAAAACCAGTGGGAATATTGTCATTGTTTTTAATGGGGCCAGGTTCTTACATCCAGTTTGGAGTTTTACACATATGGTATTTAAAGTATGCAAAATATTTAATTTCCAATAAGAACCAGGTTTTGGACCAATATGTGTTCAGACTTAAACAAAAGAACACATCCAGTATATATATTTTTTTAATTATGGACCTGATTTTGAAAGGGGTCTCTCAGTTTGGCTTCCCATTTAACACCCACAGTTTTGGAGCCACAGATATTTGTGACCACAAATTATGTGATTTGCATGGCTAGCTACATGCGATGTGGGCCCTACATTCAATATCTACAAGTTGTATACTAACAGATCCTTGAAAAAATGATTTTCTTGCCATTTCTGGACTCACCTTTACTCCTGTGCATTTTTGAGGAATAGGGTTACTAGGCGTCCGGTTTTCGACTGGAACGCCTGGTGGAAAGGGGACCCTGGCTGGCAGCTCTGGTCAGCACCGTCAAGCGAGCTGTTAAAAGTCTGGTCAGCAGTCCTGTGGGGCTAAGGCACACTAGTCCCTACCTGTCCTGGCACCATGCTGTGCTATGGAAGCAGCCAGCAGGTCTGACTTCTGAGCAGGAGGGCCATAGGGCTCTGCATGCTGCCCCTGCGCGGAGCACTGGCTCCGCACTCCCATTGGCTAGGAACTGCGGCCAGTGGGAGCTGGGGGGGAGGGGGGGCGGTGCCTTCAGGAGAGAGCAGCGCACGGAGCCTTCTGCCCCCGCCTAGGAGCCAGACCTGATGGCCACTTCCGGGGTGTAGTACAGAGCCAGGACAGGTAGGGAGCCTGCCTTAGCTCCACTGCGCCACTGACTGGGAGCCGCCTGAGATAAACCCATGCCCCAACCCCTGCCCCAGACCTGAGCTGCCTCCTGCACCCCAAGCCCCTCATCCACAGCCCCACCCCAGAGCCTGCACCCCCAGCCCAAAGCCCCTACGCCCTCCTGAATTGCAGCCCCCTCCTGCACTCCGAATCCCTTGGCCCCAGCCTGGAGCCCCATCCTTCACCCCAAAACCCTCATCCCCAGCCCTACCCCAGAGTCTTTACCCCCTCCTTCACCCTGAACCCCTCATTTCTGGTCCCACCCTAGTGACCGCATCCTCAGTTAGAGCCTTCACCCCTTCCTGCACATCTGCCTCAGCTCAGTGAAAGTGAGTGAGGGTGGGGGAGAGTGAGCCACCAAGGGAAAGGGAATGCAGTGAGCAGGGGGAGGGGCTTCAGGGAAGGGGCTTGGCCTCGGAGAAGGGGTGGGGCTAGGGTGTTCGGGTTTGTGCGATTAGAAAGTTGGCAACCCTAGTGAGGAGCTGAGAAAGCAGAAAGTGTGTTTTTGTGCTTGTGTGTGATCATGTGGTGATACAGACACACACACGCACATAAATACAGTCACAGTATTATATACATGTCTGAGAGTGTGCACACACATTGAGCAGCATTTAATGAAAAACTATTTATTTTCATTGAATTTTTTTCCCCCACACCCCTCTTAAAGAAGTAGAATCAGTTGCAAACAACACAGATATTAAGACATAAAGTACTATTATCTCTACTGTCCTTCACAGGCAGCTATGTCTGGAACAGTAGCCTTGGAAGATACTATTCTTCCATGGAATCCTAAAATCTGTGAGAAGCAAAATTCTGCAAGGTGGAGTAGAGAGAGGAAAATGTGTAAATAGATTGGCAGGTGTAGATGGCAGAATACAGAAATGTGCTTCTGTTGTCCTCCAAGTTTTGAGTTACTTTCAATAAAGGCTGAAAACGCTGTAGAGAAAATAAATGAATTAAAGAGGACTAGTAATGTCGTATTATAAGTAACACATGAAGTGAGGAAATTGACCCAAGTGTCTCTGAAATCATCTTGTTAGATTATTTATTTTGGCATGTGTCAAAGATGGGGGGGGAAAGCGTGTAGACTGAAACAGATGATGGAGAATGATGGTAATTTGGTTTCATAGCATTCCCAAGGGTCATTTGAGGTCTTAGGAAAGCATGTACAACAGGATTTGTACTGCGGTAATTGGAGGCTTTCTGAGAAATTTTAAAAAATGTTTCCATTTGTATTAGGACTAGGGACCAGTTTTTAACTCTGAGTTTTAATGCACATGGGGATATTACTCTTGAGTCAAATAGCAATTTACAGATGACAGCCTCTTAATTGAGTGGTTGGATTTTGCATCACTAAAGCCCCCTGTATATGGAGGCTTCAGAAAATGTATTCATGAAATTATTTGGTCTCACTCCACTTCTTTGAACATCACCACAGGTGTCAGTAATTGGCACCCTTGCTGACAGTCTTACAGAGGATTAAGAGGGCCATGAAGACTGAGCTCTTTTCTTAAGGTCAAGGTTGCGACACCTTGGTGGGAAAATGACGAGAAACCTACATTTATTTCTGTGGATAAACAGAGGAATTTAGTCTCCAGGACTGTCAGCCCCGTACCTGTCACAAGGACTAAAATTCAATTGCTTTATATTTTAAAGAAAATAGACACCTTTGTATGGTGTCTTGTGACTGTTTCATCTTTGCTTGCTTGGGGCAGTGTTAATTTCAGCCTATGCAATGCTAATTTGGCTCACCGTGCTTGGGTCTCCTGCACAAGGGTTAAACATTATTCTGCACCTGGCATTTTGAAAAGCTGTTTACCTGATCATTTCAACCCTATCTGTACATGTCTATGCTGCTGCGTACGAGAGCTGGGGTTGTTCAGTGTTTACATTGGCCTCCACTTACTAAATTTTATTGACAATTCATATTTTTTGTATACTTTAGAGTATAATTTTGTAATTGCCTAATAAGATACCCACAAAATCTTGGCACTTATAAAGTACAGAGTGTTCTGAGAAAAAAAATCATAAAAGAATTTCATACTTTAATTTTATGTGGCATTGTTCATCCTTGAGGAGGTCTCAAGACACCTTACAAAGACTGGTTTCAGAGGAACAGCCGTGTTAGTCTGTATTCGCAAAAAGAAAAGGAGTACTTGTGGCACCTTAGAGACTAACCAATTTATTTGAGCATGAGCTTTCGTGAAGTGAGCTGTGGCTCACGAAAGCTCATGCTCAAATAAATTGGTTAGTCTCTAAGGTGCCACAAGTACTCCTTTTCTTCTTACAAAGACTGATAGCCTCATCGTTGTTTTACAGATGGGGTGACTGGGCTCAGCCAAGTTAAGTGACTTGCCCAGAGTCACGCAGCTAGTCTGTGGCAGTGTTAAGAACAGAACCCAGACCTCCTGACTTGCAACCCTGTTCTCAGTCCAGCAGATCACAGCTGCACACGGGTGTATCTAAAATATTCAGGCTGGCCATATTTGTGTTGTATTCACATTCAGAAAAAAGCAAAGTCTCTTTCTTTTAAAGATTAACCCATGCCTCAAAGTTCAGATCTGGATCTCAGCTTTCTTAATGTTTGGAGGAACACTCTGACTCAGGGGTCTGATGTGGAAATATCTGTTGTTGTTGTTGTTTTGGCTTTTTTTTTTCTTTGCAGCCCTTTATAAATACGGAATGCTGCAACTATTTAGGATAAGTGAAAGTTTACACGTGCGGGCTGTGTATGGAAGTGTATCTAGCACAGTACATAAGGTATCCCAAGAGAGATCAGTAGTGTCACTGATGTTTGAAATATGTTAGCATCAGTGTTGTTCCCTTAATTCTTTAAAAGGGTGTATGTGGGATCAAAATTTGTCCCTCTGAGTGCAAGAGAGAGTGAATACATCCAGCTTTCAAGAGGTTATTTCTCTCTCACACACACACATGCATCCTGCTGAAATCTCTGTTTAGAGACATGAATCCTGCATTGTCTGTGTATATCTCCTTTGCCAATCCAGGCTTTTGTGGACTAGACAAAATTATACTCCATTATAATCCAACAGATGTAGAGTATCAAGATGTATTTAGTCTTCCCAAATTTATTATAATAAAAACTCTTTCCCACCCCACCCCCCCTCTCTGGCCAAAACTGATGTTTTAGAACAGAGTTAAAATGACAGCATCACATTCAGAAAATGATAGGGTTTGTCTTCTCAGAGTATAGCTTTTGTAAGCAAAGTATTGGAGATCAATGGCACTATTCATAAAAAGTTACGCCATTTCCTTCTCTTTCAAAACATTGTATTTGGGAAATTTTTCAAGTGCTTCTTTATAAATTAGTAATTTAGTGGGTTTGGCGGGGAGGGTTGTTTTGTTTTTAATTATTCTTACCTAATTTATCCAGCACAAAAATGATGAGCCAGATCCTCAGCTGGTGTAAATTGGCATAAAGAGGTTCAACGACTCAGTAGAACTAGATCTACTTACATCAACTGAGGATCTTGCCCTGTATCTTCTGTGCAAACAGAAGTCAAGGAAGAGTTGCTATAAGATGGCCCTAAACTTCTTACTATCACTAGGAACACTGGTGGCTGAGGCCTCCCAAAGAGTGTCAAACAGTTCCCTACCTTACAAATTTGCATGTCATCCTTGCGCAGGGCCATTCTAATCTTCTCTGTATCATTCCAATTTTTAGTATATGTGCTGCCAAACAGCAGGTGACTAGTCACATACCCTTGCTTGGGGGAAAATCTTTATTGCAGTATTGTGTCGTTCTGTGCTCCTCCGAGGCTGACTGTGTTCTTGTTTTGATCCATGGCTTATGACCATCTGAGTTGAAAGTTGTCAAACCCCTCCCTACCTCCAAAGTGCTGGGAAGGAAGTGGGTGCTGGGTTGCCTATCGGAATGCTGTCTCTGGACCCTGTTTTGAAGCTTCATTGTTTGCATCACACCTGTGCTCATACACGTCCATACTGCCCAGGGACTGCTGCTGGAAGGGAAAAAGGAGCGCTCTCGTCCTCTTTTTCCATCCCCTGAGACTATTAGAGGGATATCTGCCACTCTCCAGCCTCTGTGTTTTGGGTCTTCCCATTGACCAGCTCCAGCGTCTGAGGTTCCCTGTAGCTTTCACAAGAGGCATCAAAAGAGGGAAATCAGAAGGTTCTTGTCAGCATTACTCCTCTCCATAGGGGCCTATGCAGCACCAATGAAACCAACCGGGTTTTTGTTAAATTCTGCACCCCCACTCAGCAGCAGCAGATGCACAGAGCTGTTTTGCTGCAGATTCAGGAAAACCGCACTCCATTGGTTCCCTCTTGCAAGGCTTTCGTTGCAACCATAAGAACTAGAAATGTACTTTTTTAAATTAAAGAGTTGATTCTGCAGAAATTGATGGGTTAGGTCTCCTTATTTGCCACAGGTAGGATTTGTCAAGCCCTGACAATAATGCGTTGGCAGATACGCAGCAGGTATCTTGGTAAAATTGTACAATGGGATTTGGAGCCAATTTTGTCAGGTCTAATATCGCTCCAAACTACCTTTAAGGTAGAAAAAGACATACATTTACTTATTCACAGATTGTTAATGTAAATCTCTGAAAGGTGATCTACTAACTCAGTAATACTTGTGATTTCAGTGGCTGATTTAAAATTTTTTAATACTTTGTTGGTCAGTGCACAGAGGCCGGGTGCCATGAACAAGTGCTCCTCTGGGAGAGAGTCCTGCTTATTGTGTGTCCAGTTCTGAAGATCAGTGTAGGTTGATAGGCTACTTTGGCTCCAAGACTAACCTAAGTTTTGTTTGCTACTGATCATTTGTATTGGATTGGGTACAAAGAGATCATTTTAAATGCACACCATTTTAGGGTCAGATCTTCCACCTACACCCACTTATGCCAGCTGAGAATCAGGGTCTTTATTATGAAGTTTGAAGAGATAACATTTCAGTTGGCCGAGGAAAACAAAAGGACAAAATTCTGCTTGTACATCTCCATAGCAAATCTCAACTCCGGCACTCCTCTCCCTGACATATACAGAATTCCTATTAATGACACATTCTGCAATGTATTTCAGTACTAAATAGTGTTTCCATCTTTCTGCCTTTCTAATAAGACTCCTGTGATGATTCACAGTTCTCAGGCTTGAGTCAAAAGGACTCAAGGCAACTTCTTAAATATGTAAAAGTTGGGGCTGCTGAAGTTTGAAATCAGAGTTCAAATATCTTGTCTGATTAAGGGATGTTTCAATCAATGAAACAATCTAGTTCTGAAGCAAATATGAAAGAGCTGCATAGTACTCTTGATCCTCTCACACGATGTGCAGACATCAGAGAATTGTGTGTGTGGCTCAAAGACAGTAAGTAACCTTAAACATATAACGCAGTTCAGTGACACAAGGCTTACATTATGTAATTACAGTGGACCATATTAAAAAGATCCCCTTTGCTAACAGTTGCCACACAACAATATCACATACCACCATATTATCTTATACTTATCACTGTGATACATGAGCCAATCACCTATTTTAAGTATAGGCAAAGTAGTGTGGTATCTGATACCATTTTGTGGTGACTGTGGGAGAAGGATAACTCCTTAATGGTGATCACTGTACTGAGAAATAAAAATGTTCATTGTTAGCTCTGCTTTATTAGGCTATTCTTTCTACTACAAAAACATCCATTGTGTAGTGAATCTTGTACAGGCGTAATTTCTGCATCCCTGGCTCTAACATCCTGGTTGTTTCCTTAGCTTGTGTTGTGTCTTCCCTAAGCACAAAAAAGCTCATCCTTCCAGTGTAGCACTGAAAGATTTGGCATCCGCTTTTGATTGCAGTCATGGTGACTGCAAAACAAGGGCCCAGTTCTGCTCCTGCTGAAGTACATGAAGTCGCTCCAGCTTCGCACCAGTATTGGTGAGCTCAGAATTGGCCCTGGATCTGCATTTGTAAGGTGGCTGCCACCGAAGTGTTCAGTGTTTGAATGTGTATTGTTTCATGCACCGTTCCACTTCTCTCACTTTTGTTGGTGTGACACGGAGAGAGGTGTTAATTTTAGCTATGGAAAAATAACCTGGGGAATGATGGGATGAATGGGGGGTGGAGGAAGGGGGTGATCAGAGAGGTTTCTGTTATGTAATACTGAATTGAACAGTTAGATGAGCTGTGTTATAACAAGCATTTCGCACAAAAGTACTTGAAGTGCCATTCTTTTGTTATGGTTAAATGCACTGGGGCAAATTTTTGACAGTTCCGCTAGTTTGCTAAAGAGGGGATAATAGAATGCCAAGCGAGTACTAATTTTTCTGTCCCCCCATCCTAAACTTACATAATCTCAGCAGTGCTCTGTGTGGAGCCACTTGCCTCCCCACTGAAAATGTAGACTTAAGCATCATTAAGTACATTTGTGCTCCAAGGCAAAAGTATGTCAGTACAACGCTCACCTCAATCAGGCATCCAAACGTTTATCATGGCTAGAGCTGTGTGAACCCTGCAGGACTCAGTTTGTTTGAGGTTCTCAAGCTGAATCCTGCAGCTTTGATTGGCAGGGGCAGGCAGCAAAACAACCCCTGTCGGCTTGCATGGAGAATTGGGTTCAATAAACTCAATATGTTCCACTGCCCTCACTGTGTACCCTTGCGTCTCTCACCTCTGGCTTTTTGAGCATGTGTCAGGTGGTCATTTGCTTTGCCTAAGCAGCCCAGAAAGGAGCTTCAGGCCATTCAGAATATGCCTTTTCCCCAATTCATAAAGGCTCTTTTGAGGGACAGGACCTTCTTTGACCCCCATGGTGTGGCATGGAGTCCTAAGCCTGCAGCTTCTACTACAGATGCACGCCGTATTGAGCTGGAACTGAAGGAAGCCCTATATTTCCTTTAATGGTCTTACAGGGCACAGTTGTTTGGAAATGCCTAGGGCTCCCAATCTAATGCACTAGGCATTATGGGGTTTCTGTCAGCCTCAGCTGAGCAGAATGTGAGGCTGGCAGTAGTAAGCCTAAACAGCTAATAGTCAGCACTCCCTTCTGTTCAGTGGAATGGAAGAGCTTGATGGCTCTAAATTCATGACTTCATGTGTTCTAATGTGAAGAGTGACCATAGGCATAGCATTTGGGGGTTCCATGGCTCAGTAAATTCAATACAAATGTGTTTAATTCACAAGAGAAAAAAAATTTAGTTTTTAAACTTCCAGTCATAAAGCTGGGATCTGAAAGTAATGCTGGGTCTTTATCTTGCATCATCATCAGTATATTGCCTCTTCATCAGCAGTAATACATTGCCTAGGCCAAATTATGCCCCGAATTACATTTGTGAAGCATTATTAGATTGCCTTGTGAGGTTGCACAGGTATAAACGAGGGCCTAATTTGAACTGCAGTATTTTTTTTCTGAAGATGATGCATGAGAAGGACACAGTCTGATAAGTTTGTAGCATTGGGAGTTTAGAGGAAAAGACACTCCCCACCCCCAGCAATTGGAGCAAATTCCAATACGGTCGTCATTTTGAGACAATTAATATGCCATAAAAATCTACACTATCCTTTTTAGTCACCTTCGGAGCAAGGTTCCATTTTAATAGAGTGTGACATTAAATCCATGGCCATTCACCATGGATTTTAATTTTGTTCCAGGTACGAAACTCCTGGGGCTGCTTAGATTTTGGGTCCCAAAATCAGAAGCCACCCACTGGGCTCTCTCCATGACAAAAAGTAGATGATGGAGGGATATTCGTTCTGACCTACCTCTAATCCTAAGGAATGTTGCACATTCCTAACTAATTACAGTTATTAGATAGCGGGAAACACAATATAGAAGTGGTATCGCTTTTCATGACAATCTGTGCTTACACTTCATTTATATTGATTTAATGCTTATAAAGGTGGCTGGACAGTAGCTGCCCATTCTGTACGTGTTCATCCTTGCTTCATGCTGCTTTCTTTCTCCCCACAGTTTGCCAAGGAACAAGTAACAAGCTGACCCAGCTGGGGAACGTGGAAGACCATTTCACTAGCCTGCAAAGGATGTATAACAATTGTGAGGTGGTGCTTGGCAATCTGGAGATCACGTATGTGACACGCAATCATGATCTTTCGTTCCTGAAGGTTAGTGTAGCTAATCACATTGCTCTGATCCAGCATTCAATGTACATTGGTGAGATCCACACAACCTCAAGAGAGTTTAACTCCTAATCGAGATATTTTTCTAGTCTGAGTTACCTGTTTAAGGAATTGAATTGTTTTTTGAAGGGGAAGGGTCAAATATATATAAAATGCGGTGGCAAATGTAAACCCTGTTCAAACACATAGTTGCTGATTGTCAGTTAGAGGCATCACAGAATGGAATTCTAAAATACCTGTCTATCTAGGATATGCTGTACTTGTATCAATGATTTCACAGCACCTAACAAGCAGTTTTTCTCATGCTCATCACCCACTGCTCAAAAGTAATTATTTTAAATGAGAAGTATTGCACTCCTGTTCCCCTCCTCTCCCCCCTCCCCCCATGCTCCCAGGGGAAATGGAAAAGCTCTGCACTGTGCCCTAAAGATAACCAGATTTGAGGAGTTGTGAGACCAGTGAAGCAAACTGCAGTGTTGATGGCTTTTCACTGAAAATGATCATTAGCTTGATCATTCTATTGCCTTGATGATACCTGGCAAAAGATGTAATCTCCCTAATAACTAGAAATCAAGACGTGTAACATCAGCATCCATCATTACTTGTGTAATATGTTCCTGCACCAAGTAAACCAGCTGCGTTCTGTCCAGACAATAATTTTGAGTGACCTTCAAGGATAATCATAGACAGTAATTCATGAACTACTTTCCATTTCTACATTTGTCTCATGCTCATTTCCATGCACAAGTGAACTATTGTTGGGAGGGAATTCGAAAAGAAAGGGACATAAATATTTTACTGCATGTATTGAAAAAAGTGCTTTCTGGCACGGCACAACCAGATAGCACAGGAAGGTTGTGGAACAGCTGGGAGTAGAACTCAGCTCTTCTGACTGCCAGTTTGATACCTTACGCACTAGATCAGCAGTTCTCAAACTGTAAGTCGGGACCCCAAAGTGGGTCGGGACCCCATTTTAATGGGGCTGCCAGGGCTGGCGTTAGACTGGCTGTGGCCGAAGCCTGAGCCCCACTGCTCGGGGCTCAGGCTTCAGCTTCAGCCCTGGGCTGCAGGGCTCAGGTTACAGACCCCCTACCTGGGGATGAAGCCCTTGGACTTTGCTTTGGGGCTGCCGAGGATGATGGGGCTCGGGCTTTGGCCCCTCAGCCTGGAGCATCGGGGCTCAGATGGGTTAAGACTTCAGTCCCTTCTCCTGGGGTCGTGTAGTAACTTCTGTTGTTAGAAGGGGGTCGTGGTGCAATGAAGTTTGAGAAACACTGCAATAGATCATGCTTCCTCAGATTTGTGCTTTTGAAATAGTGTTTTCAATACTCAGTTTATTTCGTGCTTGGTTATCAGGTTACAATATTTTTGAATGCAGAGAGATTATGGGATTAATTATATCAAATATAGCTCACCTGTGTGTAAAAAAATAGAGCTGTGGGTTACCAGAGATTTATGGGTGGGTCACTGATCTGAGTTCTGAGGTGGTGATTTTTTCAAATGAATCTTGTTTTCCTCTCAGCAAACAGCTTGACACAATGACACTAAATGTTTTTGTTCCTTCTAATTTTCCTCAGACCATACAGGAAGTTGCAGGCTACGTGTTAATAGCACTCAACAATGTGGATAGCATTCCACTGGACAATCTCCAGATCATCCGAGGAAACGTGCTTTATGACAACTTTTACGCACTAGCAATTTTATCCAATTATCAGACAAATATAAATAAAACCAGTGGACTCAGGGAGCTACCAATGAAACGGTTATCAGGTAAGTGATGGGGCAGACAATGTGATTCTGAACTGTTACTTTATTTGAAGCAAACTCCCAGATCTTTATGAAAAGCTTCATTTAAGAAGCATTGACCTGTAGAGTCCTATTCCGAAGGAGATACTCTGAATGAAGTTAAATGTAGTTTATCCAAATACCTGCCCACTTTATAACTATCCAGTTTACTGGTAGTGATGGAAAGTTCCTTGTTTTACAATGCATCAGCCCAGGACATCCGGGGGTTAATCAACTTAGGCGCTATAGAATTGCAGAGTAATGAGTGTTGGCCCAAAACTGAGAGGTTTTTGGTGCCAATTTGAGATGCCTTAGAGGGGGCATGATTTTCAGAAAGTGTTGAGAACCTCAAAGTGCTTCAATCTGAGCATCCAAAAATGGAGACACCCAGAATCACAACTCACTCTTGAAAATTTCAGCCACTCAGTTTTGACACCGAGTTTTGCATTTTGTGCACATCCATAATTTCTATTGGCTTCACTGGGTTGCGGGGGGAAGGGGCAGAGGGTTGTATATGGAAAGGCTGCAGCACTGGACCCTTATTCGACAGTTAGTTATGCTTTCTTTCAAGTGTAATAATATATTGTAGATTGTCCTTTTCCATTAACATGACATCTGATTGTGTTTATCTCCTTTTCAAGAAGGAAGGAAGAGAGCAATCATGCAATTGCTTCATTTTTGTCCTGTTTTTCTTTTGCAGAAATTCTTAATGGAGGAGTTAAAATCAGCAACAATCCACAACTGTGCAACATGCAAACAGTTCTGTGGGACGACATTATTGATTTGAACAAAACACCTGCAATGCTGTTGGATTATCAAAATAATCTGACTGATTGTAAGTATATATTTAACAAAACAGTAGTCACTCCATTAAAGACAGCAGTACCATCAACCTACTTATTGCATTATAGAGCTCCATTTCTGCAAACACTTTTATGTAAATGCATTGACTTCAAATCCTGTTCACGTAGAAACCAATTATATTTTGTAATCAAATTTACGAGGACCAAGATTTGGACCTAAGAGACTGATACAAAGCACACTGAAGTCAATGGATTGGCTCCCATTGATATCAGTGGGCTTTGGGTTGGGTCTTAAATATGTGCTTCTTCAGTGAAAATGATACACCAATGTAATGCATACATATTTTCTTTCCAATGATTTTAAATTTACAGCGTGAGATCCTGATTCAGCAAAGCTCTTAAGCGTATGCTTAACTTTAAGCATGTGGGTACTCCCAAGGTGCTTAAATGCATTGCTGGGTTGAGGCCCTAATTCCTATTTGTGAATATCATGAACTCTACACATGGTTTGACAGTATTAGGAAATCTTTGCAAAAATGAAGACCAGAAATGGATAAATAGCGATACTTCAGATCAGTATAGAGTATGTAGCATGTAAATTTGAAAGCTTACATGACATGTATCCATGCTTATATCTGACCCAAGCCAGTACTGTTAATCCTTTGTAAGATCTAAATTCAGCTCAGAAAATTTTAAGAGGGGAGAAAAGAGATGTGGGGTTTTTTTTTTTTGTTTTTTTTTTTTAAATTCTTGAGCATTTTTGGCACTACAGATTGGCACAATGTTTATTTTCTGATCTACTTCCGTGAGAAATTGACTAAGTACTAACAGACACACTCTGTTGACATACACCCTGGAACCCCATTGCAGTCAATGGGATTGCAGGAGGTGTAAATCGGCGCAGAGTTTGGCCGTGAGTACTATGGAAATTTTAACCTTTAACTTTTAAACTTGAATCCCTTTGGTTCAACAGTAAATCAGTCAGTTATTAGACAAATATTGGCACTTGTTCAGCTATTTTGGCAGTGAGGGCGTTGGAAAGAGCCATGTGTTATTAGCTGGACAAAACTGTCCTAGAAAGAAATACTCCTTAAATATAGTAGTAAGTTTCAGATAATCTGTTCAGGCAGCCATTTTTCTTTTTAAATAATGAGCATGCAAGATAATTGTGTCCCTGGGATTTTACCTGTCATTAGAAAACAAACAAAAATAAAAAGCAAAACAAAGCAACAAAAACAACAATAAAAAAGTAAGGGGGGAGGGGAAAGGATTGGCAGGCCTGTACTAACTCTACAGATTAGTTAGTTTTGTTCACCCTTACTTGTTTTCATTAATTGTATGTGTGCTGCATAGTTCAGTGCTGAGAACTACTTTTGTCAGAGCTGTGGAGACAAAAGCAATTAAGTCAGAGTGCAAATTACCTTGTGGTTAGAGTAAATGTCACCAATCATTTGCAAATACAGTCATATTTGTTTTGTTGTCAGCAGTGTATTATTCAAAAACATTGATTTACATGCCAAATTACTATCTGGCCATGAGTTCTAACCATACAGAGTTTCAAGGTGAGGAGGCCAGTTAGTCTTTCAGTTTTCAGTTCCCAGAGATGATGTACTCGTTTCAGATTCCATTCTACCCAGTTCTAGATGCAGATTGCAGATACACATACTCTTCAAGTTAGGGCTCTAATTCTACCTGCTGACTGATTACCTACAAATCTACAGTATCAATAGCAAACACTAATTGGCAAGTTCTTAGTTTTATTTATTTTATATAAGAAACTTTAAAAATATAGAATTCTGATTTTTCCTTCAGAAAATCAGCTTTGTTAATTCAGCATTATATACAGCATTCTTAACTGAAGTAATAGTCCAGTAACATATACATGTGGCTGAAAAGTTTCAGATTAAAAGGTTGAGCTACTTCTGAGAATATGATTAGGAGAAAATAAGTAATTTTGCTTGTGTTAAAATAATTCTTTCAACCATTTTGTTGAGAAACTCCATGCTTTGGAGCAGGCATTTGAAATTTGTCAGGGGGTGGGGCATTGCCCTGGTGTCAGGAATGTGCCTTTTGCCATCCCTCTGAACTTTCATCCACATTTAGCCAAGTTATTTATAAGCCTCTGAAAAATCACAGTTCACACATGCTCAGAAGAGGCTTGATATAGTATGACAGCCATATTCTCTGTATTGGACATGCTCTCCTTACAACTCCTGTGTGCCAACCAGGCTGTGCATGTGCCATCCCCATAAAATAACTGAGCCCTGGTCTACAGTACAAACTTATGTGAGTAAAACGGTTTCTCCAGGGTGCAGAAAATCCACACCCCTGAGTGACGCATTTATATTGACCAAACTCCAGGTGTAGACAGCTCTGGGAGAGCTTCTCCTGTCAACACAGCTACCGCCTCTCAGAGAGGTGGAGTACCTACAGTGATAGGAGTGTCACGCTGTCTGGAGTGGTTCACAAGTGTGAGTGCCTGTCTCAGGGCAGACTGTCAGAAAACAAGGGCAGACACCCCAGACTGATGGTATATTCTGTTATTAGATTTCACCAAGCCAATAACAAGTGTGAACTCTTGGATCACTATACCAGTCTTACCATGGAGTCACAGGCAGTCGGCTTAGCCTCTCCAGCCTATCTTGTCACCCAGACAAACTGAACTTAGTGATGATGGTCACATAAACCAAAAATCACACCCCATCAGGTTTCTCCCAGTCCCAAATGGCCACTTACTCCCAGATCAGTTGGTACGCTGGATCTTACACCAAAGACATTGCTGGCAGCCAATTCTATAGTAAACTAACTATAGGTTTATTAGCTAAGAAAAAAGAGTTATTGGGAGGTTAAAGCAGGTAAAATATAATAACAGGTGAGTCCAAGTTTGTAAGTCCAAAACGATAGCAGAAATGTAGTAATCTGGCAGTTTCCCAAAAGCCTTTTCCAGGGCTACCCAGAATAATTCTGGAGGTCTCCGTCTACTCATTCAGTTATTCTGCCCTGTTAGAATCCAAACAGTCTAGAAAGATCCTTTGAATCAGTACTGATAGCGTCTTTTCACAGACAACAATCTGACAAGTATCTGAACCCACACAATGGTCGGTTGCTTTGAATTTAGCACTCCTCTTCATTTGCATTTGATGAGTTATTTAGTTACAGGGATATACACAATGTAAATGCCTGCCATTACATTATAATAGGAATAGATAAGTGAAAACAGTACAAGTAACATTCCATTAGTTTTCATGAAGTTCTAACACCTGACTACGCTCTTACATTAACACACACTTTGATCTATTTAATTATAGGGCATGCTTAATGTAATAGTAAACAGGATATAGATAGGCAAAAGCAATGCAGTTAACATCTCCTTTGATCTCCATTAAAGCACAAGTGAATTGGCCTGAATATATACTAATACATTTAACTCCTTTGATATTCACACACAAGTGAATTGGCCTATGTCTCTGACCTGAGCTGGTCTGTCAGTATTCTAGGGAGAAGCTCTCCTGTCGGCATAGGTAGTGTCTTCGCTAAGCACTACAGCACTGTAAGTGTAGATGAGCCCTGAGTATTCTCCAGCCTAGAGCTTCAGGGGCTAAGCAGAAGTTTCCTTTCAAGTGCTTCTCTCCGGTGCTGTGAGCCACTATGGTGCCTAGCACTGAAACCAAAAGCAGGCAGAACAGGCACAGAGGACCAGGGAGAATAAGAATAGAGGGAGACTGATACAGGAGCTGGTGGTGTGGAGAGGGACAGAAGTTGGAGAGAGTGGATATGAACAGAAAGGGACAAAGTTAGGAGCTGGGGATGGAGAGGAGCAGAGAAGGACAGACAGGCAGGTGGGGACAGGGAAAGAAGGGTTTGTAACCAGTAAATTACACTCCCCTCCAAAGCCTGGAATAGAATCCAGTCTCAACATTTCTCTGCTGTCAGCAAAATAGTTATGAAATCCACTGGCAAAGTATGTGTCTCCTCTTTCTCTAGTGGCTGATCCAATTGGATAACTGCCTACTAGTACCATTACACCATTAGCTCAAGCAATAGAGAGGTATCTGCTCTGGATTGAATATCCCAGCCCTGCCAATGTCCTATGCTGGGGTCAATCTGGTTCCATATGATAGAATTTCTGGTTTTTCAATTTGCTTCTTTAAAAACGTAGGGTATCACATACAAGAAGAGTACGCTAGAAGAAAGTTACAGTGGTAAAGTCAAGCAATCAAACATTAGGAAATGCTAGACTTAAGATGTTGCTCCATCTCCCTCGTGCTCCACCCTTCCTGCTGCCCCTCTACCCATATATGCATATGCATTAAGATGCAATTAATTACAGGATCATATACTGTTTTTTCCACAGGACCCCTGCCTCATTCAGTACACAGGGTGGACAGTGCTTACTGAATGGCTATTTCATGTTTATTTTTATCCTCATCATTCAGTGTGTGGCACAGAAGCTCTCCTGTAGCTCTAGTAACAGGCATGTGGGGGATATGTTGTGACTTAAAGACTAAGATTCAGCTCCTAACAGCCTTGGTGTGTTATCTAACAATTGTCTGTTACATCATAAAGGTTTTCCTATCAATTTAACATTTACATTTTAGGTTCTAAGTGTCATGCAAATTGTACAGAAGACCACTGTTGGGGTGCCGGCATAGAGAACTGCCAGACATGTAAGTCCACAGATTAATTTAAAATATCCTTGACTGTATGCCCTTAGGTATTTGTTTGTTTATTATTCACTGAATACTGTCCCTGTCACATCCTGATGTGATGACAAGTGTTTTACAGAGAACACTGTGCTCCCCTCCACTGCCCTGAGGACCCATAAGCACACTGTGGACCTGGGTGCTTGCTCCCCTAGCAATCAGTCAGGTCTCTGAGTGATAGTTAATGATGATCCTTGCGGTGGTAACTTGCACTGTGTTTTTGCATATGAACGCCCCCCCCTCTTCTTGTATAGCAAACAAAAAAAAGGCAAACAAAAGCCATTGCAGCTCCTCACTGAGTGGACACATTTGTGGAGAGAAAGGAGGCCTGGTGAACAGCACAGAAACCCCAGAATAATTTGGAATGGACCAAGATTTCTCCATGAATGCTCAGCCTTTGTGTGACACTTTCAGTTTTAGAAGCTGTAATGTGAATTTTCTCCACATCTTTTGTTTCAAGTAGAATGACTGTGTATTAACATACAAACTCTTACAGAATTTTTTAGGCTGAGAATGGGAATAACTCACCACTACTGGTGGTGGGGTTTTTTTGTTTTTGTTTTTTTTAAATCCCCTTTGTAGAATTCCTTCCAACCTGAATACCAGATATATGCTGCAGGCATATAAAGCAAGTCCTGACCACTCAGAAAATGAAGTGATGGCCTTTAAAGGGTGCAGGGCCCAGGGGATTCACAGCACAGGAGAGGTGTCCTAATTATTTATAGAGCACTTCGGAATCCTTAGGCACTCCAGTCACTCATAGGCTGAACACGCTTTACCCTGTAATTTTGCATTTTGGATGCTTACCCTGGGCATCAAGAGAACAAGAAACACAAGATGTTTAGAGACACTTAAAGGTCTTGTGAGGATTTTACTTTTCAGTATATGATGACTGATGGGGAATGTACTTTGAATACTTTTTGTTTCTTTTGATAGTTTATTATTTCACTGCTTTATAATGTGTAGTCTGCATGCAGGGAAATGCTATGGGTTCTTGTTCTTTTCTCGTACCAGCTTTACACTAGCATAATTCCACTGAGTTCAGTACTTCTGATTTAAAAGTGACAGCAGAATCCAGCCCTACAAATGTATTTAAATCTGAGCATCTTGCTCACAATTCAGGTATCAGGCCAGATCTACATAGCTTCAAGAGCAGGTTGAAAAAAATCACTCCAATGTTCCTCTCTTTCTCCCCCACCCTCTATTTTTCATCAGTTTCAAAACTTTTCAGCCATAGTCAGTCCTTCACAGCTGCTCATAAAACACCCTATACTGGATATTGTGGGACTAATTCTGCAGTTACTCTATACACATTGATGTAAATAGTGGTTCTACGTGCAAAGTACTTGCAGGATCATGTCCACTGTTAACATGGTGTCCAGAGGTAATACTAAGCTTTAGGCTTAAGAAATTGAGATCCTAATCCTGCAAACATTTATGTATGGGCATAAAGTTAAGCATGTACATATGTGTTTCCAGGATGGGGTTTATTTAGCAATTAACACTCATTTTGTTAAGCTGTTTATGAATCTGGCCAATGAGAAATTCATCCCATAGGTGGGACATCTTTATGTTATATTTCTTTCCATCCTTGAACATATGTGGAATGTACTGCACAAAATATAAACATTTGCTATGATATACTTCCAGTGGGACGCTTTTGTCAATTGTTCTCAGAATGATGAGCCGTTTTACACCCCTGCTGATGCTTACGAAAATGATATGAAAACTCTGTTGTAAAACAATGTGTCTTTTATCTCACTGTTCTGGTTGTGTGGAGGAGTTGCTGCTAGACCAATTATGTGTATTTTGGAGATAATGTTTCCTTGAAAATGTAGTATTTGGTTACAAATATGAGATCACAAAATAATAAAGCTTAGGTGCAAAAGTTTAACAGAAAGAAAAAGTAAATAATAATAAAACAAAAAAATAGAAGAGGAAAGAAACAAGCCTATACTGGTTGATTACCCTGTAGCAGAGTACCATTCTCGGATGAAGTGAGCTGTAGCTCACGAAAGCTCATGCTCAAATAAATTGGTTAGTCTCTAAGGTGCCACAAGTACTCCTTTTCTTTTTGCAAATACAGACTAACACGGCTGTTCCTCTGAAACCTGTCATAAGTGTTAACTGTGATTGAACTGCAGTGTGACTGTCAAGGTTCCTCCCCCACTCTGAACTCTAGGGTACAGATGTGGGGACCTGCATGAAAAACCTCCTAAGCTTATCTTTACCAGCTTAGGTCAAAACTTCCCCAAGGTACAAAATATTACACCCGTTATCCTTGGAATGGCCGCTACCACCACCAAACTAATACTGGTTACTGGGGAAGAGCTGTTTGGACGCGTCTTTCCCCCCAAAATACTTCCCAAAACCTTGCACCCCACTTCCTGGACAAGGTTTGGTAAAAAGCCTCACCAATTTGCCTAGGTGACTACAGACCCAGACCCTTGGATCTTAAGAACAATGAACAATCCTCCCAACACTTGCACCCCCCCTCTCCTGGGAAATGTTGGATAAAAAGCCTCACCAATTTGCATAGGTGACCACAGACCCAAACCCTTGGATCTGAGAACAATGAAAAAGCATTCAGTTTTTACAAGAAGACTTTTAATAAAAAATAGAAGTAAATAGAAATAAAGAAATCCCCCCTGTAAAATCAGGATGGTAGATATCTTACAGGGTAATTAGATTCCAAAACATAGAGAACCCCTCTAGGCAAAACCTTAAGTTACAAAAAAGATACACAGACAGAAATAGTTATTCTATTCAGCACAATTCTTTTCTCAGCCATTTAAAGAAATCATAATCTAACACATACCTAGCTAGATTACTTACTAAAAGTTCTAAGACTCCATTCCTGGTCTATCCCTGGCAGAAACCAGCATACAGACAGACACAGACCCTTTGTTTCTCTCCCTCCTCCCAGCTTTTGAAAGTATCTTGTCTCCTCATTGGTCATTTTGGTCAGGTGCCAGCGAGGTTACCTTTAGCTTCTTAACCCTTTACAGGTGAGAGGAGCTTTCCCCTGGCCAGGAGGGATTTCAAAGGGGTTTACCCTTCCCTTTATATTTATGACAGTGACTATTTCTGAGTTACAAGAATTTTTAAAATATTTTAACTTCTCTGTGCCCATTAGGGAACTTCATGGCTGACACCATGCTGTACACCAGTCGTTCTCCACCAGGGGTCCAAGGCCTCCTCAGGGGGCACGAGCAGGTTTCAGGGGGGCCGCCAAGCAGGGCCAGCATTAGACTCACTGGGGCCCATGGCAGAAAGCCAAAGCCCTGCCACCTGGGGCTGAAGCCTGGACCCTGAGCCCCGCCACCCAAGGCTGAAGCTGAAGCCTGAGCAATGTAGCTCTGCGGAGGCCCTTGCAGCATGAGGCCCCAGGCAATTGCCCTGCTTGCTATCCCCTAACTCCAGCCCTGGCTTTTACATGCAGAATACCAATTGTCATGACACAGGTGGGCTGTGGCGTTTTTAAAGCATGTTGGGATGGGCCTCAGAAAGAAAAAAATTGAGAACCCCTGCTGTACACAGTAACCACCACTCAGTGGGTTAGGAATCAAATCCTCCTGCTTAAAAAGCACCTCCCTGTTGAATCTAAGGAAAATCAATTAGCCATGAAGGATACATAGTTGAGTGGTTCTGGTTCTGTCCTGCCCAGTTCTGGTTCTCTCCTGGTTCTGTCCTGCCCAGGGCAGTGGTGCAAACCCACATTAGTCAATGATTGATATATTTTTTTCCCCATTATTCTAGTCAGGATGATTTTGATACTAAAAAATTGTTGCAGGTGATTTACTTTGGTATTAGAAACAGCTTCTTGTCCAAAATTTTCCTCTCGCTTATATTGGCTCAAACCCGATGAGAGTTGCATAACAACAGAGAGGAAAACTTAGTCCAAGTATTGAAGTTTAAAAAAATAGTGTAGAAGGCATATGAAATAATTTGCGGGAGAAGGGTTCCTCTGCCAACGTCAGGAATGTGTTTAGTATACTTAACACAGAGGTTGGCAAAATACGGCTCGCAGGCTGGATTCAGCCTGTCTAACATTTCTGTCTGGCCCCCTCACGCTCTCCGAGTCCAGGCCACTAAAAGTCCCATGGCACAGCAGGTCTCAGACAAGCTGCCTGCCTACCATGGCCCCACGCTGCTTCTGGAAGTGGCTAGCTGCTGCTGGCAAATCTCTGTGCTCCACATGCTGCCCCCAGCCCAAGCACCATCCTCACGGAAACCGGCCAATGGGAGCTGCGGGGGCGGTGCTTGTGGGCGCAGGCAGTGCACAGAGACCTGCTGTCCCCCTCCCCACCAAGGGGCACACAGAGATGTGCCAGCAGCAGCCAGCCGCAGCTGCTTCCGGGAGCGGTGTGGGACCACAGCATGCAGGCAGCCTGCCTGAGCCCTGCTGCATCACTGGCCAGGAGTCGCCTGTGGTAAGCGCCTTCCCCTGGTCAGAACCCTCTCCTGCACCCAAACTCCCTCCCAGAGTCCACACTCCTCACCCTGTCCTGCACCCCAACATTGTGGACCAGCCAAGAGCTTCCTCCTGCACCCACACTCCCTCCCAGATCCCGCATCCCTCCATTAATATAGTAGAAACGTGTGGCCCATGACGACTTACCAAAATTCATGGGGTGTCCCCCCTGTGAAAATTATTGCCCACCCCTGACTTAACAGGAACCTTAATGACACACAGAGTATGTACTTTAACCTGTTAATATAAAGCTGGTCTTCCCAGCAAGCTGATATCTCAAAGGTTGCACCAACTGATATTTTTATCTCAGTAAAACTATTAGATACAAAGGTCAAATTCTGCTGTCTTATGCCATTGTAAATTGGGAGTGACTCCACTGATGCCAGTGAAGTTATTCCTGATTTAGCAAGGTGCTGAGCAATGGCCCCTTTCCCACAAAGCATGTAAGCCTATCCTTAACTGTGCTTTTCTGGATCAGGGCCAGAATGCTTAGTGCCTTGCAGAATTGATGCCTTACTGCAGCGTAATTGAGATTTGAATTTGGCTCTAATATGCTGGTGAGGAAAAGCTCAAACTCCCTTCTGGCCTCTCCATCCCACAAATTTCACTTGATGATGAGAGTGGAAACCGGTGTCTCATGACAGGCTTTACCCAGATGTTCTTTATTTGGAGTTTTCTCCTTACTTGTCAATCTTGGTTTAGCAAATATGCATTTTAATTTTTTTTTTTCCTGTCTTTCAGTAACAAAAGTCATCTGTGCCCAGCAATGTTCAGGCCGATGCAGAGGAAGGGTGCCCAGTGACTGTTGTCATAACCAGTGTGCTGCTGGGTGTACAGGACCTCGTGAGAGTGACTGCCTGGTAATACTACAGCAACATGGTTAAAGTTCAGCAGCAGCAGCCAAGCTTTGGGCTGAATGCACTGTAACTTTTTTTTTATCTTAGGAGCCTTGAAAGTGACGCTGAGCACCAGCTGTCTTATTAAAATATGTATGGGACAGATTCTCCATCCATGTAAATCAGTATAGCCAGTCTATACCAGCTGGTGATCTGGCCCATGTATTTCTTATACTTAGCAACAGCTTAGAATTTTAAAACAAAGAATTTTAAAATGAAACTTACTTTTCATCATTTTTAATACCCTTTGTGCGTTTCATTTAGTTTAGACCATGAGAATAGATTATGCAATTTCCTTTTTCTGTCTTTCATTTACTAGAACAACTGTGCTAGGGTTCACAGGACTCAAGGGGATGGAATCCAGAAAAACCTGTTTACATTAGTTGTTTGGTTGGTTTTTTTTTAAACTGTTGCAGTGTTTCCGTTGATCTGTTTTGTGAACCTGTCCCCCTTTTAAAACAAGGGATTCCATTGAGTTTGGGCTTAACTCTAAATTAAGTGGAATTCAAGCAACTTCTATGGAAACGGTCCAGTTTATCTTTGTTTCTTCGGATATATTTGTGTGTCCATTAAAGATGTAAACAAATCACATTAATTATGTTCTTATTGATTCATGGAAGGAAACATTAGTTCTCTCTCCTCAGAAATCCTAGGGAAGAACCAAGGGAGGAAGAAAGATTGTCAACTTGAATGTAGAGTTAGCCTTGTAGAAATGACTTGCACTTCATAAATGCCCATTAAATTGCTCATCGCCTGTAGCCAAGCCTAATGGCATTACTTTAATATTTAACTGTCCAGGTCAGTAATTGACTGCAGGGACTTATTTCATTAATGTTATTAAAAAGTTGCCAATAAAGAAAACAGCCATTTATCTTGATCTGGTTTCTGATTTCTTAGCTTTGTTCTTACTATCCAATACATGCAGGCAGAGCCCTGTTTCTAGGTGGAACTCATGGGCACGCCATACAAGTAGAAGGGTCTACCTCTCAGGGGTCTGGTCCAGTGTTGGAGCCTGGGTTCATAAGGACTTGGTAATGTAGAAGTTATTTGCATGAGTCCGTTAAGATTAAGAACCCTCATACGCTATTTTTGTAAATGTCAGATACAATTGCCCTTCGCCCTTGCACTCTCTCACCTCAATGGCACAAGAGCCCAATACTGGAAAGTGCTCCGTGCCTCAGTTAGTGCTAAGAACCTGGTAGATCTGGCAGTAGCAGCCTTATAAAACAGGAATTATACGTTTATTGTATCTTCCCTTTTGCTATAAAAATAGACTGTAGTTTACTTTGTCACATTCTTCAATGGCAGGCATGCCGCAAGTTTCGGGATGAAGCAACGTGCAAGGATACTTGTCCACCATTAGTGCTGTACAACCCGACCACCTATCAGATGGATGTCAATCCAGATGGAAAATATAGCTTTGGAGCCACTTGCGTGAAAGAATGTCCACGTAAGCTCACTTAAGCTTGCAATCTGGTCAGACCAGGGAAGATAGAGGGTGAAGGACGTGGTGGGCAGAGGTTGATATCGGTTCTCTCCCACCCAATTCAGGCCCCCTCAACTTAGTAGCCCCCTTTTAGACCAAGGAATTTCCTCACTCTCCTTAGCTGCTTTTGCTATGGAAACCAGCAGCAGAACATCAGAAATGAGATGTAGCTGATACAAAAATTTTAAGCCATTTGTATTTTATCAGTTATTTTTATTGGTTTTTCAGGGCTGTTTTTGTTTAAATTTTGAAGATTTTAGCTTAGTCTTTACTGGTGAATGCCAAAAAGAAACACTTTATAAAATCCATCAAACTCTCTCATAAGACCTGATCACGTTCCCACTGAAGTCAGTGGCAAAACTCCCAATAACTTCAATGGCACGGGGGCAAGCCCATAAATAAAGTGGGGCTGATTCTTAGTGGGGTTTACAGAAATCTGTTTTTAACACCTAGGGTATCACATCACAAAGCATACGAGTTCTTCTTAGCTCCTGTATTCATTGCCATGTGTGTTGTGTTTTGTTTTTTCTCTCTATTCTCTGTCCATGGTCTTTTAAAAACATTTATTTAAAGGTAGAGAAGGACCCAAGTCACAGAATTAGGGCCTGTATCTAAAGGTCACCATAGCCTATTATAAAGATGGTGTTATATTATAAAGACTGAGGATGGGGTTGGGAATCAGGAGGTGTTGAGCTCTATTCCTGATTATGCTACTGATTCGCTAGTTGGCTTTAAGAAAGGCCAACTTACTGTCTCAAATAATAATATGATGATGATAATAATAGTCATCCACCCCACCCCTCCGGGATAATTTGTTAATGTCTGTAATTTGGTTGGTTAGTGCTTTGAACGTAGCAACTTCTAAGTACGCTAATGTGTGTTTTAATTCACCCCTTCTCTATTACAAAATGCTGAAATACCTTTTAACTTTTGATCAGTTAAATGCCTGTTTACAGCATAAATACAAATCCCAAAGCATCTCTCCTTTGTTTCATTGCCCATATTGCATTTCCCTTCCTGTCTTTGCAGATAACTACGTGGTGACAGACCATGGCTCCTGTGTTCGCTCGTGTAATGTCGATACCTATGAAGTGGAAGAAAACGGTGTTCGGAAATGTAAAAAATGTGACGGGGTGTGTAGCAAAGGTACGGAAAGTGCGGCAAGATATTAATATTTTTAGTGTGAGGAGAATTTACTTGACGACAAAGCATCCAACCAAATGGGACCCTGATCCTAATTAGAGCCTCAGGGTGCTACTGCAATATAAATATCTAATAATATGGAGGCCTAAGCAAGTAGTTTAGCAGCTTCAACCTGCTCCTCAGCTCCTGGTCCCCTTTGCTCCCGCAGAGGCAGCCGTAAGAGCCCCCGGGGTGGGGAGACCCGGCTCTGTCGCTATCAGACCCTTCCGGGAACAGGGACCGCAGGGTCGTCCTCCCAGCACACAGTCCCTAATACCCCTCTCCCTACATCCTGAGCTACACCCTCCCTGCACCCCGAGCTACCCATCTGCCTGCACACAGCCCCAACTACCCCTCTCCCTGCACCCTGAGCTACCCCCTGTCCGCACACAGCCCCTAGCCACCCCCTCCTGCACCCACAGCCACCCCCTGTGTGTACACAGCCCCAGCTATCCCCCTCCCTGCACCCTAAGCTGTTTTCAAACTTTTTGAGCTAAGCCCTAACTTTGAGTTATAAATTTGGTTGCATCTCCCTTCCCCAAACCAGACAGGCTAGGTGGCCAACTGAGGTGAGTCGGGGTGGAGGTTGTGATACCTCCCTGGACCCTGCCATGCAGAGCTGGCTTGAGCCCCGCTGACCCCTGCTCCCCCGAAATAGAAGTCAAACTATGCCTATGCCCAAGGCCCCTTCCCTGAGGCCCCCCACCCCCGCTGGGCCCTGGAGTTTTTAGAGCATGTTGAGAGGTGCCTCAGAGACAAAAAGGTGGAGAACCCCGTCCTAAGGCAACGCTTTGTTGGCGAGCTGCTACTGGTAAAATTCTGACCATGCCTTCATATTTAAATAAATCTCACTGTAATAAAATCAAGAAAAATTTGAGGTCTGAGACAGCAGTGTCACGAAGCAATCCTACCAAGCTCATACTTGTATGGGTCTCATCCTAGGAGTGACGTCATGTACAGCGTCCAACTTGGCTGGTAATAGCCGGAAGGCCACCATCTTTTGTTTACGGTCCAGCACGCTCAGTCGTATAGTGCCTTCGCTCTTGTTTTTCTTAAGTGTTAGTGGGTTCGTTCTTCTTTTGATCTGTACATACGTACAATTGTGTATTTTAGTGCGCACGCCGCTTTCTGCTTCATGCGCTATCCATGTTTCACATGATTGAGTTTGCGGTGATTGTCTTGTGGACCTGGGTTGAGTGGATCTTGAGGAGGATAAATTTGTGTTGGCTTCCCTCCGTCAGTTTCAGGAACCTTCACAGTAAATATCAGCGTGCAGACAAAAGGATAAATAGAGGGTTTTGAGAGGAAGGAAGATATACATATATATCAAAATATTCTGAGTACTTGGTGAGCAAGTTATTTCAAACTATATGCATATGATTTATAGGCTATTAAAGCCTATAATATTCATTATATTTGTTTGAATATAGACTAGCTTTTCTCACTTTCTCAATGCCTGTCTAGAGATTACCAGTCTTTTTTCTGGTAAATTCTTTTTCTCTTTCTCACATATAGCAGTGTGGCCGAGGTGTTTACTCAAGATTAATTAATGGTCTTGGGAGAGACAGAGGATAGAGAAGCTAACACAAAGAGAGATGTCTGCCTAGTAAATGCTTCAAGAAAAGCTATCTGCCCTAAGCAGTCTGTGCATAGGAAGTGACAAACTCCGTAGCTTATCATTTGAGAACATCATCAATGAGTTTGCTCTCCAAAAATCACGAAAGAAAATGTTTTAAATTTCAGTGTTAAAATTAATGTGATGTGCAAACAGACATACTGCAGGTTATACTGCTTCGATTAAGTAAGCTGGTCTGTGTAAGTGTAACTGCTTTTATGTTGCTGTAGATATAAAGTTTTCATATCTACTAATTAAGAAATCATAGACAAAATATATTAATTTGAAACTATTTTGTAATGCAAACGGGCATAATGCAAGATGTGATTCAGTTAGATTATTCTATTTTTACAGCTTCGCCTTTGTATATATGCAAATATAAAGCTTTCATGTTTATATATTCAATGTCCTTTCTGTGAAAATAATAATAAAAAAAAATTATTATATGGGGCCTCTTACACTTGACATAGCTTAGGGCCTCCAGAATGTCAGAATCCGGCCCTGGGAGTAACACAAAAACAGGTGTGTTTGGAGAAGTGTGCATGCACCTTTATGGGCTTACACTAGATCCTGGACTGAACAAACTTGCAGGGCCGGATTCTGACGTTCTGGAAGCCCTAAGCTATGTCAAGTGTAAGAGGCCCCATACAATAATTTTTTATTATTATTATTTTCACAGAAAGGACATTGAATATATAAACAAAGATGAGACCTATCTTGGGAGCAGATTATCCCACATCTGCCTATTGCAAAGTTCTTGTACCTTCTTCTGAAGCATCTGGCACTTGCCCCCGTCAGAGAGAGGATGGTAGACTAGATGGACTGTGGGTCTGATCCAGTATGGCAGTGTCTATTGCCTAAACCTCTTGCACTTGAGTAGAACTTGGAGCCCTACTCATATCCTAGTGTTGCAAGGAGCATGTCCAGCAACTGCAACATCATATTTATCATTATAAATGTCTGTTCACCACCACCACCATCACTCCTTAGTTCAGACTGCTTTGTGGTTTGTGCAGCGTTTATTAGGATGACGTCCAGATCTTCTATGTGCTTTTAAGGCAATATTAGTAATTCACATCACAGCCTTGACTTTCCCTCTGCTGAAGATATGCATGTGTGCTTGCATCTCTTCTCACCTTGACTATTAAGAGTCCAAGCTCTATAGCCTCCACAAATCCTAGTTGTTGAGGCCCATCATGTACAGAATGTCACTGCCTACCCTCTCCTACCAAGCAGCACATCTACATTCTCCCCATCTTTACACAACCCTATTGGTTCCCCATCCAGTTCCCGCTCCTCTTAGTACACTTGCTACTGTCTATCTCGTAGATCTTATGTGTCTCTCTCCTCCCAGCTCATCTTCTCTGTCTCTTCCCCAATCCTGCCACTTGGTGCAAAAGGCTTTTACATCTGCAGCCAGTGCCGTGTATCTCTCCCCTTCATTCACTCTGTGGACCTGATTCTCCTCTCTCACCAGTGTAAATGAGGAGAAACTCCATTAAAACCACAGGAAATATCCTGATGGGAAAGTAGTATAAGTGAGATGAGAATCTGGCCCTCTGACCCGTTTTAAAAAAACTCACCTGAAAACAAACAATCACCCTTTCTTATAACTGTTAATTTCTCTCTCCTCTGGTTTTGGCCTTAATACTGATTTATTTATTTATTTTATTTTTTGAATTATTAAACCTACAAGACCAGAGCAGTGTAAAGGGGCCTTGTTGTGTAAGTTCCATAATGCCTGTGTACTCCTGTTTTCTCAAATTATTACCAGGTCTTGCCAGCTTTCACACCTTGGGTATTTCTGTAATTAATTTTATAGCTACAGATCTAGAGATAAAACTGCTACAATAGACTCTATCCAGAATGTTACATTGATATTTATTTTCTTAAATGCATTAATTCCTAAAATACCTAAGAAACCTGCAGCTTTTGTGCTTTCATTTTAACAGTCTGCAATGGGATTGGAATAGGTGAACTGAAAGGGATTCTCTCCATAAATGCTACAAACATTGACTCTTTCAAAAATTGTACCAAGATCAACGGGGATGTCAGCATTCTGCCAGTAGCATTTCTAGGGTAAGTCATCAGCTGATTCGTATGTGGTTGAGGAAAAGGGGTCACAGTTGGTCTTTTACCAGAAGCAGCCATTAAAGTTAATGTGTTCTTTTTCAAATTGCATGATCTGTTTTGATTTTTAGTGATCTCTTCACCAAAACACAACCACTGGACCCAAAGAAACTGGATATCTTCAAAACCGTAAAAGAAATATCAGGTAGCGATATGTTTGGCTTAAAATTTTGTCTGATCTTGTAGTCCCAGAAAACACAAACAAAGATGGGAAAAGGAATAAAAACAGTTTTTGTTAAGAAAGACACAACAAACTAAATCATCTGAGTTAGTGCCACTATAAATCCAGAGTAACACCTTTCACCTGCAGTCAGTGGAGTCACTCTGGATTTACACCCATGTAACTCAGATCAGAATCTGGTGTAAGGTGTATGGTTTTACCAACCCATTCCTTCTGCTGAATTGTCAGACATATTAAAGAGCAAAACCAGAACACTTTCAGATACCCAAGAAGTATGATGAAGCAGATGCACAGGAAATGGCGCTCACTGCTAACCCACCCTGAAATAATGGCTGTATTTCTATTGGTGGAAAACTTTTCAAAGGTTCTTTGGGAAATTGTACTCCATTGCTTCCATCGCACCAATGAGAGTCACGAATCTGAATGCCTTTTCCTTGGATCCATGCATGCACTGAGTCGCCTGGGCCTGATTTTGATCTCACACCAACAAAAACAGAGTACTTCTGGTGAAGTCAAAGGACTTCACACCATTGTAAAAGCAGTGTAAAATCTGAATTAGACCCATGGTCTCCCCTTTTTTCTCTCATTTTAAACATGTCCAGTTACTTTAAGTGTAATTGTCACTACATTTAGAAAACTTTTATATAATACTGTTCCCCAAATTCTTTCCCCATTGAATGTCCAAGCAGGAAAATCGATGTCTTTAGCAGTTAAACTCTGCTGTGCTTTTCCCCACTCATTTTTTTTCCCATTTCCTAAATGCTTCCACTACTAGAAAGCTCCAGTGATGTCCTCATGTTTCAGTGAAATCCAGGGACACTTACTGCAGCATTTCCTGATGAGAGACCACAGGAGTTTCTGCTCTTAAGTGCTGCAGGATGTACAGCTCAATAACACACTAGACTTGTACAATGTTAAGCCCTCTTGGTGACCTGAAAGTAAACTGTTTACAAAGCAGCATTAAAAATATCTGCAGACTCCCTAAAATGTAATTCTTTCATTTTGCAAGTCCCATAAAGATGTGAAGAAGATAAAAGTGCCTTCCCCAGCTCAACAGGAATTCACAATAAAAATCCTATTTTCAAGCTGCTGAGGTTTTGGGGGTTTTGTTTTTTTTCCTGTTTCAGGATTTTTGTTGATTCAAGCCTGGCCTGAAAATGCCACAGATCTCTATGCTTTTGAAAATCTGGAGATTATACGAGGCAGAACAAAGCAACAGTAAGTAACCCATGTGCCAGAATGAGGGTGAGATAAACTGTGTTTACAGCCAGGTTTCTCTAAATAATAAAAGGTTTTGCAAAACTTGGGCCAAATTCTCTGATGGTATAAATTTGTGTAGTCCTATTGAAGTCAATGGAACTGCACCATTTTATATCCGTTTTATACCAGTTTGGTCCTATGTGTCCAAGTGACTGTCAAGACATTGTCCCTATTTATATCTGAAAGGAAAGATGGATTTGGGATTAGAGTGCCGGAATGGACCCTGGGAGATATGGCTTCAATTATTGGTTCTGAGGCAGTCTTCCTCTGTGATCTTGCTCAAGTCACAAAATCTCTCTGGCTAAGATTTTTAAAGATATCTGGGTGTTGCTCTGCTCAACATTGCAACACCTACCTGACTTAGGAGCCTAAGTCACTTTTTGAAAACTAGATTTAGGCTCCTAAGTCAGTAAGGCCTGTAACACTGAGCAGAGCAATGCCTAAATACTCCAAAAATCTGGGCCTTTGGGCTTCAGTTCCATAGCTGTAAAATGGTGATAATATGGGCTTGTCTATACGCTGGGGCAATACACTCTACAGGACTGTGATGTCAAAAGCTCACTAATGAACTGCACATTAATTGGTCTGGGTAGACCCTGCTGATACAGGCTAAAGGTTTCCTAGTACGCTTTAACATAGTACTATCTGAAACAGTAGTGCGCATCAGCAGGGTCTATATGGACCAATTAATGCTCAACACGTTAGTGGGCTTTAGAAATCACAGCCCCAGAGAGCACATTGCCCCACCATGTAGACAATCCCAATATTTCATTGCTTCCACTCCTTGTCCATCTTTTATGTAGATTGTTAGCTCTTTGGTACAGCGATTTTTCTCTTATTCAATGCATGTACAGTGCCTAACACAATAGGGCCCTGATCTCAATTGGTACCTTTAGGCACAACTGTGATATAACTAATGAATTACAGCAGTGCCCAAAAGTCCTAATATGAATCAAAGCCCCATTGTACTTGGTGCTAAACTAACATGCTGAGTAGTATGGCAGACTCAAGTGAAAAATAATAACTTTAGCTTTACCTCCATATCGTATTAGTGCATACACGATGCAGTGTGTCAGAGGACTTAACTTTCAGTCCCTACAGAAAATCAGATGTGAATATAGTACCTTTACAATAGATATGTCATAAAAACATCTGTAATGTCACACAAATTAAGTTTGGTGGACCAAGCAGTATATTTCCTTGTAAAACATTCAGTGTACAGTAACCCAGATGGGTCTTTGAAATTCAAAAAGAAAATGTACTCAGTAATCCGTTTCCATCTGTTCTTTTTGCCCCACACCATTTTAGTGGTCAGTATTCTCTTGCCATTGTTAACCTAAAGATACACTCTCTGGGATTGCGCTCCCTCAAGGAAATAAGTGATGGTGATGTCGCCATTATGAAAAACCAGAACCTCTGCTATGCTGAGACAATGAACTGGAATAAACTCTTTGTGACAGAAACTCAGAAAACAAAAATCGTATCCAACAGAAATAAAGATGAATGCAGTAAGTTAATACCGTCCGTTTGTCCCTCTTGGAATGCCATTGCGGGGTGCAGAAAAAGAGATTGTGACCAGTAATTTAAGCAAACCTTTCTTCCTCCTTGTATATTACCACAAACAAAAATCTTTATTAAGCTGCAATTGATGATGTTCAACCCTCCTTTTCTATCAACACAATTACTAAAATTCCAGGCATCAGTTAAACTGATAGTCACATCCCCCTCAACCTCAATTCACATGTCTTGCCAACCAAACACAACAATAACCAAGCACTCCTCTGCTCCATAGCCTGCTCCCATCAATGCCAACATATAACCAAGTACAACTCCCAGTCCCTCACAATCCTCCTCAAACACTCAGTCTTAACTCCACCCTCAGATTGAGATAAGTGACCTGCGTGTAGTGGCAAAGCTCATAATGAATCATCATAAAATCCCAGGGTTGGAAAGGACCTCAGGAGGTCATCTAGTCCAACCCCCTGCTCAAAGCAGGGCCAATCCCCAATTTTTGCCCCAGATCCCAAATGGCCCCCTCAAGGATTGAACTCACAACCGTGGGTTTAGCAGACCAATGCTCAAACCACTGAGCTATCCCTCCCCCAGTAATGTGGTGTTTCTCAAGGAGAAAGTGGGAGGTAAGAGTTGAGGTGGTGCATTTGAATGTGATTCTGAGGAAGTGGATGTCTTCATTGTGTTTGGTTATATAGTGAAACTGAAAGAGAGTTTGTTGTGGAAGGCAGGGGGGAAATTCTGGCTCCACTGAAGTGAATGAGAGCTTTGCCACTGACTCTAATGGGACCAGGATTTCACCTGAGGTGATTGAGAATGCATATGGGTATGATGCTGTGAATATAGTAAGGCATGTGTGTTGCAGCTGATGTGAATGTCTGCTTCAATGGTGACCTCCTGGAGTGTTAGTTGCAATTTCTGTCCACTTGCATGGCAGAGGCAAGGAAGGTCAGACCCAACATTTAACTTGTTGCCTGTCAAAGGCTGTGGATGATGCTGTACTAACGTCAACCTGGGGGGAGGGAGGGGGTTTACCCTTGAGACTATAGACTAAATTGCTTCCTTAGGCTGCCCCAACTCAGCACCCTCAAAGCCTCACTGAGATTCATGAGCCCAAAATTTTGAAGCATTAGCCATGCAGAACCTAGTTTTGGTCCAAACTACCCTTCCCACTCACACATAGGCAGAGGCTCAATTTATACATGCCAAATGGGGAGCAATATAAAAAGATAAAACTCTGGAGTCAGGTGTTCTCCTCTGAACACATTCACTTGCACTGTAGGGGTGTGTGTGTGTGTGTGTGTTTGCATTTGCATGATGTTGTGCTCTAGCAGCTGGCCTACACAGAGGATAAAGGATTAACAATGACTGACAGCTAGGCAAGATCTGCTTTGCTATGGCGCAGCTAGTAGAGGCTTCCGGTTTTGGAGCTGAAGGACAAGGGTGAAAGTTCCAACTCCATTCAGACGTTTGACCCATTCAGTCAGGGCCCAATTTGAGCTTCCCATTGATTTCCGTGGACGTTGTATCAGGCCCTTATTGTGTCTGTCTGCAGCATATTGATTTGTTTTATGTTAATGTCCATTTTAGGAGTAGATTTCTTTACAACAGAATAATCTGTATCTGATTAATAAATCGCTACAGAGGAGCATGTGTTTTTATATGGCAAAACTAAAAGTCCCATTTAATTTCAAGCTTTGGAAACTAGAGAAAAGCATGTATGTTTCTCCTCCTGCTCTGTAATGCTGTCAGGATCCTTCAGATCTACTCTGGGTTAATTTGGAAAAACTGGCTCTCAAAAATGAGTCATTTGTGGTGCTCTAATTACTCTCTCTGAAATTCCTGGCTATTGTTTGTCTTTGTCTCTGTTTCTCTCAGCCGCTGAGGAACACGTTTGTGACCCCTTGTGCTCAGAAGTAGGCTGCTGGGGTCCAGGGCCATTCCATTGCTTTTCCTGTCATCATTTCAGTCGCCAAAGGGAATGTGTGAAAAAATGCAATGTTATGCAAGGGTAAGAAGGGTTGTTTTTTTTTGGGGGGGGGGGGGGGCTGGAGCTGGGGGAGGATTAGCATAGGAAGAAAAATATTAACATTACTAGGGGAAAATAAAAACCAGGAATTCTAATAGTAACAAAAATTGATACTTTTGCAAAAATGTTGGTTTGTGTGGTACCTAAATACAGAAAAGGGGGAAGAAATACCCTTCTCTGTCTAAGAATACTTAGCAGTCTGTTCCTCCAACATCAGTTGGGGGGTGTACATGGATAACTCCCCTAAGACCTACTGGGAGAAGACTGAAATTTCAAAGGGGCTTAAGGGAACTAAGCACCCAACTACCATTGAAAATCAAGCGGCCTACCTCCCTTGGGCTCTTTTGAAAATCTCAGCCTTTAAGCATATTAGGTGAAATCTTCACCCTATTGTAACCAACGGGATTTTGATACTGACTTCACTGGGACCAGGATTTCACCCATTGATTAGCCTAATTTACTTCAATGGGGCAACTCAATGGGGTTAAATTTATGCACATGCTGCAGTTATTTTGCTGGATTGTGGCCTAAACATTTTAAGGTCAAACTCTGCCCTCAGATTCCCAGGCTCCCATCTAAATTATTGGGAGCCTGGTCCAATTCAATAGTTTGTCCTTACAATTTTTACTCCCTTTTATTGCTGAGCTGCAGTGAAGGCATGATGAACCTAAATACACTGGCCACAGCACACCAGGACCAATAATTTCAGGCAAAATAATCCCATCAGGTTGGCTTATGTTTAGCAACATTTATAAGATTCCCTGGGTCTTGAAAAGGAGCATTCTCAGAGTTGTTTAAACCTGTAATATATATGTTAAACAGCTAACATGAGTTACGTTGATCCCAAAACTGAAGGATTTTGAATACACTGTGTTTACAGAGCACAAAATGTTTACTTATCCATAGAACTACCAATGGACATATTTTTCCTATTTCCTTTTTACTAATTCTTTAAAGTCTGTTTAACTTTTAAAAAATAATTAATATTATGACACGAATTTTACGGAATGCTGGAGTCCATAATGTTTATATTTGTCTAGCAATTTCCAATTCAGCAGCTGTTGTCTTTTCAAGAGAATTCCCTCCAGCAGATATTATGGCCTACAGGGCAGATCTGGGCATTTTGTGTCAAATGATGGGTAGATTTGGTTTAATTAATAACACAATTACTTGAAGTGGAACAGCTTTATTGCTATCAAAACCATCTGTTCTCAGCGTTCATATTTTAATGATTCATTGTGTGTTATAGGGAGGGCAAGAATCTAATTATCAGCTAATTTGTTTAATTTCCCAAGTTGTTGTTTAGTGGCTCAGAATCACTAGAAATATTTTTGCTGATCAGTAGTGATAGAAAAATGTTTTGGAGATTTTTGAGAATATTCATCTTCATTAAAATAGAAAGACTAATTTGTAGTTTACAATCTGGATTGCCCTGTGTGGCACTGTCAGCCAAATTTTCCTCACTCTTACCTTTTTCCTGTTTTATGTTCAGCAAGTTATATTGATGTGCTAGGACTAGTCAAGAATTTCTTCCTACATCTCCTCCCATCTCATTATACTCATCCTAATATAGGCAAACTGGAAAAGTAGTGGAAGGTCTGAAATGTAAATTTGAAGTTGACATCTTGTCAAGTATTCTTTCTATTCCTTTTTTTATTTTTCAGGGAGCCAAGAGAATTTGAAAGAAAATCTGAATGCCTTCAGTGTCACCCAGAATGCCTGGTGCAAAATTCAACTGCGTACAATGCAACCTGCAGAGGACCTGTAAGAGCAGATTTGACCTAACAAACTTGTACATGTAGAGACCCTGTAACATGGTGAACATATCAAAATATTTAGATATTGAACAACCAAATCATCATAAATTATGACACTTCCCAAAATGGAGGCTAATTTTTGCTGATCTGAGGCAACTATAGCTAATAGTGAATTAATTCAGTAACTTTTTGCCTCTGAACACGAAAATCAGATTTTAATCAACAGCAGATGTTTGTTGGAAAATATTAAGAAAGCAGTTTTTATTTAAAACCAAACTCTATAGCCCAAAACAATTAAAAGTAATGCATCTCTGTTAATGTAAGTGCAAAGTATTAGATGTTTGTAAAAACGATAGTCAACTTTTCCAAAGTTACTGGAACTTTCTGAGTTTATATAAAGGCCCCTTTTATAAAAGTTAAAATACCTTGGTCTTTCCCAATATCCAATGGCAAAATCCTCCTCAGTTTTATCCTTCTCAGATTTTTAAAATACTCTGTTATTTTATGAAATCTATAGCTTGGCCCGAATGGAAAATAGACTCCCATCTTTCTTTTTACACGTTGTACCAAATTCAGCCTTGAGGGTAAGAGTCAATGGAGAGTTGTACTTCTTTACATTCAGGGTTCAATTTAGTCCCTTAGTTTTACTTTGCAGGATATTTCAGTTCCAGTGAAGCCATTAGCTCAATAATATCTTTTTTTAGTGAAGGGGTGGGCGGGAATTTTCTATTCCCTGACAAAGTGTCAAGGATCCAGTTGGCTTCCTACCCTGCACCTTACAGCCCCACTCTTGGAAACCCCCTGAACCCTCTGTTGCAGCCACTATCCTGACACAGGATGACTGTCCATCCTTCATCTGGCAGAAAGTCACTGTTCAATAATGCAGGGCACTTGCTTCATTCCGTTATGGCTTAGAACTGTAGCTCTCAACCGGGTGCCCTCAGCTCCCGGGTTCACGAGCAGGTTTCAGGCGGTCTGCCAAGCAAGGCCAGTATTAAACTTGCTGGAACTGATGGCAGAAATCCGAAGCTGTGGCATGGGGCCATTGGCTAGCTGGCTACCCCCTAACGCCAGCCCTGGTTTTTATATTCAGAAAACCAGTTGTTGTGGCACAGCTGGGCCATGGAGTTTTTGTAGCCTGTTGGGGGAACCTCAGAAAGAAAAAGGTTCCGAACCCCTGACTTAGAACCTTGGGCCAGATGCACAGCTGCTGGGTAGGGGCCATCATCCTGTTGCTTGTTCATACAGCAGGTCGTACAGTAGAGCCCCGGTCCATGAGTGGGGCTGCTAGACACTACAAATAATACATAAATACATCCACGTTGCTCCACTGCAGTCGGTGCTAGGGATCTAGTCTACTACTTTCTGGAGCATACCTGGGGCTCCTGTCTAGCAATGAACTAGGCCATCAAGGAAGCTTCTCTTTTAAAGTTAGAATAGTCTCTTCGTGTTTGTGATTAATTGCTTACTGGCATCATAAAACTAAAAAGTTATATTCTGCTGACATACAACAGCCTTTCTTCTGATTGTCATGAACGCAACACTTGCAGCTTTTCTTTCTGAAAAGGCAATTTTACCTGGGACTACTTGTTACTCTGTTTAGAGAGTACCCAGATCATTTTGGATCCTGCCACAATCTCAGTAAAAACAACAACATTTCAGAAAATTCATGTAAACTTTAGCTAAAAGCACTTCAGATAGGAAATTTGATGGGCTTTTCTATTTTAACCCAGTTTCCCTTTCTGCTTCAGAGTGGAAGAAAGAAATGTTTTCTTAGCCTTGGTCTACACTACAGGGGTAGATCGAATTTAGCCACGTTTGGTCAATTTAAAAATGACTGCGTCCATACAACCAACCCCGTTCTGTCGACCGAAAGGGCTCTTAACAGTGACTTCTGTACTCCTCCCCATCGAGGGGAGTAGCACTAAAATCGACTTTGCTGGGTCAAATTTGGGGTAGTGCGGACGCAAATTGACAGTATTGGCCTCCGGGAGCTATCCCAGAGTGCTCCATTGTGACCGCTCTGGACAGCACTTTGAACGCCGATGCACTAGCCAGGTACACAGGAAAAGCCCTGGGAACTTTTGAATTTCATTTCCTGTTTGGTCAGCGTAGTGAACTCCGCAGCACAGGTGACCATGCAGTCCCCCCCGAATCGTAGAGCGTAGAATGTTTCTACGCTCCCCCTATCATCTCCATCCCTGAGGTTATTGCAGATTAGAAGGTAAAAAAACCACACTTGCAATGACATGTTTTCTGAGCTCATGCAGTCCTCCCGCACTGATAGGGCACAGCTTAATGCATGGAGGCATTCAGTGGCAGAGGCCAGGAAAGAATTAAGTGAGCGTGAAGAGCGGAGGCAGGACGTGATGCTGAGGCTAATGGGGAAGCAAAAAGACATGATGAAGCGTCTGTTGGAGCTGCAGGAAAGCCAACAAGAGCACAGACCCCCACTGCATCCACTGTATAACCGCCTACCTTCCTCCCCATGTTCCATAGCCTCCTCACCCAGATGCCCAAGAAAGCAAGGGGAGGCTCCGAGCACCCAGCCATTCCACTCCAGAGGATGGCCCCAGCAACAGAAGGCTGGCATTCAAACAGTTTGATTTTTAGTGTGGCTACAATAAGCAATGTGGCCTTGTCCTTCCCTCCTCCCCCACAACACCTGGGCTACCTTGTCCGTTATCACATTTTTTTTTAAATTTATAAAGAAAGAATGCATGGTTTCAAAACAATAGTTACTTTATTTCGAAGCGGGGAGGGTAGTTTGCTTACAGGGAATTAAAATCAATAAAGGAGGCAGGTATGCCTCAAGGAGGAACACACACAACGGTCACACCATAGCCTGGCCCGTCATGAAACTGGTTTTCAAAGCCTCTCTGATGCGCAGCGCGCCTTGCTGTGCTCTTCTAATCGCTCTGGTGTCTGGCTGCTCAAAATCGGACGCCAGGCGATTTGCCTCAATCTCCCACCCCACCATAAACGTCTCCCCCCTACTCTCACAGATATTATGGAGCACACAGCAAGCAGCAATAACAATGGGAATGTTGGTTGCACGGAGGTCTGACCAACAGCGCCAGTGCGCTTTTAAACCTCCAAAGGCACATTCTACCACCATTCTGCACTTGCTCAGCCTATAGTTGAACTGCTCCTTACTACTGTCCAGGCTTCATGAGCCATGGGAGCCAGGGGTAGGCTGGGGTAGGTGCGACTGCGTGGTGCTGCCGGCTGGGAGAGCAGCCTGAGGCAGAAGCCTCCAGCTCGCAGGAGAGCAGAGTTGCAGCAGAAGTAGTGGAGCCATACACCATGCCCTGGAGGTTGTAGGAGCCGGGCAGGAAAGACATTCCCAGAACCCCTGGCCAAGCTACATGTCCGACGAGGATGGCTACCAGTCCTACTGCACTGCCTGCTACAGAGTTGCAGGAGAGCAGAGTTTCAGCGGAAGCGGTGGAGCCGTACACCATGTACGAGGACGGCTAGCAGTCCTACTGCACCATCTGCTGTGAAGGCACCCAGGAGCTGCTGCAGGTGCTTCCGTGTCGAGTGCTTGGAGGTCCTGGTAGGGCAAGGTACCTCAGCCAAGGCAAAAGAGCAAGAGTCCTGGAGCTGTTACATGTGTCAACCACAGAAGTGCTATGGGGTGTTACAGCGCCAACCGGACTTGAATGTAAGGCCGCAAGACTTCTTCACCAGTGACAAAGGACAGGAATATGATGCACCTAAAATCTAAAAAGGCCCACACATTTCCCAGAGTCACTACCCTTGATAACGGAACGTCAATGATTGCATTGGCTACCTGGATCACAGCAGTACCCACAGTAGACTTGCCCACAACAGCAGTGGTAATGGTGAGCTGAGCGGGCTCCATGCTAGCCATGGCATCTGCATGGGTAACCCAGGAAAAAAGGCGCGAAATGATTGTCTGCCGTTGCTTTCACAGAGGGAGGGGCGACTGACGACATGTACCCAAAACCACTCGCAACAATATTTTTGCCCCATCAGGCATTGGGAGCTTAACCCAGAATTCCAATGGGTGGCAGAGACTGTGGGAACTGTGGGATAGCTACCCACAGTGCACCGCTCCATAAGTCAATGCTAGCCATGGTAGTGAGGACGTACTCCGCCGACTTAATGCGCTTAGTGTGGACATACGCAATCGACTGTATAAAATCCAATTCTAAAAATCGACTTCTATAAAATCGACCTAATTTCATAGTGTAGACATACCCTTAGATCAGTGGTTCTCAAAGCCAGTCCACCGCTTGTTCAGGGAAAGCCCTTGGCGGGCCGGACTGGTTTGTTTACCTTCCGCGTCCGCAGGTCCGGCCGATCGGGGCTCCCATTGGCCGCGTTTCGCCGCTCCAGGCCAATGGGGGCTGCAGGAAGCGGCGCGGGCCAAGGGACATGCTGGCTGCCCTTCCCGTAGCCCCCATTGGCCTGGAGCGGCGAACCGCAGCCAGTAGGAGCCACGATAGGCCGAACCTGCGGACGCGGCAGGTAAACAAACCGGTCCAGCCCGCCAGGGGCTTTCCCTGAACAAGCGGCGGACTGGCTTTAAGAACCACTGCTTTAGATTATACAAAGAATGAAAAAGCTTTATGACCTAGATCCTCATCTGGTATAAATTGGTAGAGCTCCACTGATTTCAGTAGAGCAATGGTGGTTTACATTAAATGAGAATCAGGCCTTTGATTTTAAACTTATTTGCTATCAAAGCATCTTTATTCACAGTATTAAACCAAAAATGTAAGTTTTTATTAGGACATAAAATAGGAAAATTACAGAATAATAGGAATCATACATCAGCATTGATACCCAGAGAGAGAGTTATTTAATTGAACATCAGGTGCTGTATCTCACACAGCATATTATACAAGAGGATTAAAACTTTGCAAGCATTTTATGTAGTACAATAATAAGATAAACTAGGATAAAACATTGAATCATGTTTAGAATTTCAAATGATCAAACATGCATTTATTTATCTTCGGAGAGTCTCTTCTTGCATATGCCAACATATGACTTGGGCAAATCTATTACAGACAATTTCTTGCTCTTTATCCAGGGTCCGGACAACTGCATAAAGTGTGCCCATTATATAGATGGCCCTCACTGTGTTAAATCCTGCCCTGCTGGAGTTTTGGGTGAAAATGATACCTTAGTCTGGAAATACGCAGATGAAAACTCAGTGTGTCAGCTCTGTCATCCGAATTGTACCCGTGGGTAGGTAAAATACTTGCTTACACAGAAGTGGAAGGAGTAAAGTATATCTTCCTTGTGATTTTTCTCACTGTAAAGTCATCCATTTGAAAAAAAATAGAAAACTAAAGAGGTTATGAATTTGCAGGTAATGTAAGCAAAGTGCTGCTGAGTTTGAAATAGGTAAAGTTCTGTAGTGCTTCTAGTCAGCAGAAAAGGCAAAAAAGTGGAGAAAATGGTTTTAGCAGACTTAAAACAAGATTATTTTTAAAATTAGACTTTCTGGAATTTTACAAGTTTCCTATGTTATGATTCACTTTTTTCACCACCAGTTGAATGCTTTGTCAGCTGTATTTGTCTGGAGCAATAGTGACATCTGGTGGACCGTGAGATCATTTATAAACATGTGTTTCTCACAAGAGTAGTAAGTATGTCCCATGCCTTTAAGATGAATGTAATAGTATGAGTGGCTGCTCATGTATCTCATTGTGACTTTGATTTTTTTGGAGCAAAACACCAACAGATTGTCTCAAGCATACACTGCATTGTAATGCTTCCCAGAGGTTTCCTCTCTTTTCATATGCTAAGAACATCAGAGCTGCTATCTATACTGAGTCAGAGTGTGGTCCATCAGGCCCAGTATCCTGTCTCCATCAGTGGCCCATACCTGAGCTTCAGGGAGAGTGTACAGAACAGGGCAGTTCTACCTGGGTTGGAATTTAGGGCCTGTTTGCCCCATCAGTACAACTATGTGACGGGGCCTGGCTGCAAACACAGTTCCATTTTGTGGTACAGTCATGGACTGTCCAAGGCTTTAGCATAGTTCAGAGACACAGTTAAGTTCTCAACTCTAATGGGGTCCCCGCATACATTTGCATTTGTGTGCCTACATTAGAGGCACAGAAAGGGGACAGGGTTTGAAAATTGATTTTTGTCCTGCATTGGTTTCAAAGAATGCTCTCTCATTGGTGGTTTTTCCCCAAGGGGTTTCTCCTCAATAGTAGTGGAAATCTTACCTCAAATGCTTATCTTAATTAGCTAAGAGAAGATTTATACACTGCACTTCACAGGCTCAGATTGCCATTTGGCCCAAGTCTCATGTCCTCCTCATGTATTCAACTACCTCCCTGCCAAGCCCTTGAAAAACAGAGCCTGCTTTTGACAAGCACGAACCCGTACATTCACGGAGAGAAAGAAAGGAAGGGGTTAAATAGGCTACAGTATCACTTCGTAGATGACTGGAAGCTAAGGGCTTGTCTACAAGGAGAAGTTAGTGCACAGTGAGCTAGGGTGTGCAAGTAAAGTGCACTAGCTATTCCATACCAGCTCTCCATGTAGTTTCATATACTTTCAAAATGCTATAAGTTCAGGCACACAAAGCACTCTTAATGCACAGTACGAGTGTCCACATGGGGAGTTACTGTGCGCCAGGTACTGTGGGCTTTCCCCCATATAGACACGCCTGAAGCCAGTGTTTCTCAACCTTTTTGATATCGGGGATCAGTTTATTGCCTTCTTAAACTGTGGCCGGGAGATCTCAGGAACTGCCGCCAGTCCATGGATTGGTCACTGAGAAACACTGCCCTAAATCACCTGGTGTGTTTCAAGTCTTCATGAAATTCAGTGCAGTGTTTTTCAGCTTACGTCAATGACAGTAATATGGATTGATGATTTCCCTGTGTTTTATCATGATTGCAGACAAAGGTTGTTTGTGCTTTTCAATCATACAATGAATAATCTTCATTGAAAAATGACACTCCAGGTAAACATTTCCATTCGTTGCCATTGATAGAAACTTGGCCATAGTAAACCAATGTCATTGTCACATGATTGGCCATGTGAAAGCATAGAGTCAGAGAGCCATTCTATCAGCTAGGCTGACCTCCTGTATGTCACAGGCCACCAACACCACTCAGACGCGCACACTAAACCCAACAACCAAAATTAGACAAAAGTATTACAGCCCACTTTAGCTGATAGCTTTAGCAGAACAATGGCTAACCATGTCTAAACAAAGCTTTTAACTATGTGGTTCTGCTAGAAAGATAGAAAAGATAGATTATTCTAATATCAAAAAAATTCAATGTTTTCCACCATATGACATATTAAGGCAGTGAATGAAGACTAATATTCAAATTAATCTCTGATTTGAGTGAGGTGGGGTAAATTTTCAGTTGTTTGTTTTGTATTACAGTAGCCTCTAGAGGTCCCAATTGAGATCAGGATGCAATAGCTGCCCAGATATGTAACAAGAGGCAGCCCATTCGTCCAGGCTTTGGCATAAGTTCCCCATTTTGCTCTGGATTTGTGTATTTACAGGTTCTCTTTCTTTATACTTGCTGTTGAGGATTTCACCGCTTTGTTCAACGTTTCATAAGGCAAACAGAAAAATGCATCCATCATTTATTCAGTCCAAATGGCTCTTTCTCTTCCCCCTTCCTCTCTAATAGCTTGAATTTTTCTGCACTAACTCTCTCTCTCTCTCCCTCCAAGAACAGCTGAGAAAGTATAGTCCATTTAAAGAGAGAGTAACTACTCCAAAGCCCTGGAATTACCCAGGTCATACTTCCAGCAACTAATGAAACACATTAACATGATTAATCTCTCAAGCATGAGTGATCTGAATTTCCCTCGTTATTTTCCCAGGGTGCTACAAGTAAATTTCAGTCCAACTGGTGTGGTAGTGCAGCAAGAACTACAGAGAGCCAGAAGTGTAACTAATAGTGCTGGGCCTTATCACTGAGAGAGCCTCCTACAAACTTAGTTACCACTGATTTATATATTGTTAAATGCCCAGGAAGAATTTTTGCAGCCACTGGATGTGTGAGACATATTTGCCTGTCTTTTAGAAGGTTGATGAAAAAGAAAGGACAGAGGAAAGGGCTTTTAAGGCTTTAAAAAAAGCCTGATGGTTTCCCATTTCATTTATGACTGTGAGGTAACCTGTGTTGTTACAGTCTGAGTCTCCTCTGAAAGGCCATAAATCACAACAACCTGGCTATATTACATCAAATTAGAAACAGTGGGTTGAGGAGAAAGGTGTTTAAAATCTTGATGGAACTGGGAAATAATTAGTTGTATCTGCACCAAGATAATTAATATTTATGTAGACAGATGAAAAAGTTCCAGATAGCACCAGGATAGAATCGTTTCAGGGACTGTATGCTGCACTAATATTACAATAAGTGGATAGCAGAGAGAGATTTTGGGCTACACTCACCATTAGGTTCAGGCTAATGTATACTTAAGATCCCCAGACAGTTTATAATACAAGGTCACATTTCTCATGTTAGTTTCTGGAAGAAGTAGAGGAAAAATAATTCAAGAATGAAAAAGTGATATTTTAGATTCCATAAAACATAGCTTACTTATGTTAGGTGTCCTCGTAAAATTCCACATTAAGAAAGATGGTTATATTTAGACTTGGGTGGATATTTGTTATGTACTTTGCTTCTCCTTTGACTTGTGAAATGAATCAGAATATCACATGGGATTTGAAAAGCACAATCTGATCCATCATTTTTCTCCCCAAACATCTTAACTTTATCGTGGAACCCTTCACATTGATGGATTTGTATGGAGATTCATATTAAAGGACACAGAAGAAAATCTACACCCCTCTTTGAGCCTCCAGTTTGTAATCTAATCTTTCAGACTATGAGCATTAAGGGAGCATTTCCTTTGTTGAGAATAATATATCTGCACCATGCAGCTTCATTTGAGATGGAAACCATTTGGAGAATTGCTCAGAATGAAGGGAGCATGGAAATTGGAATTTTGTAAAAGAAATGCCCTTGAAGAGGTTATACTGGTGGCCTGAAATGTTTTATTTGCACAGCTATGCCAGAAGAGGGTGTTGTACACCTTTTCCCTTAAACTTTCATTTAGCAGTGTTAGAGGGTGGTGGGACTAGAGCTTGCATCCTAGGCAAATGTTCTGAACAAACAAAGAAAACCATAACCAGATGAGGGACAGGGGCAAAGTTGCACACTCAGGCTTCAGGAACCAATGTGCAAAATACCTGAAGTGTGTTCCAGACACCAAGATGCAAATTCTTCTATGGAAGCTCAGTGCACTCACTGAACCTTTCATACTCTTGGCCCTGTTGCACTGTGTTGGCACTGAAAACATAAGGAAAGATTAGAATAACAAAAAAGACCCTAGAAAATGAGCAGTAGGCCCCCCAAGAACCTAGAATAATTTATGGAATAAATTCTCCATCTCCACCTACCATTTTAAAACAGCTCTGACTCCTTTTTCCTACTAATGGAATTCAGAACTGCATTCCTGGCCCTGGCTTACTCCTTATCCCCTGCTTGACCTACTCTGTGTCTGCTTTGAGGTGATGTATTTTCGGTAAGAGAAGGAGGCAGAAGCCCCAGACTGGACTCTTCTCCTTGCTCAGCTCCATTTTTCAGAAATGAGGTAATTGTTTCAGCAGTGTCCTCTCCTTGGTAGATACCACAAAGACCACAATTCCCAGGAGGTGCACACATCTCACCGCTCAGCAGTACGTGGGAATGTTCTGTTTATCTCATACTTTGGCACTTGCAGTTGGAATATGCAGTCACTGTATTTTCATCTTCAAATTGTAGCTGGGGTGTGCATTATATACTGTCTTCCAAAATGAATTTAAGGCGTCTGGAAGGTGGTGTGCATTTAAACTAATACAGAGGGTGAAATAACTGATTCCTGAGAGGATTCTACATAATATGGTACCTTGGCATATACATTCTAGCACAAATCTACTCGGTGTCAGTAAAGCCAGATGTTAGACCCTCAATGAAAAATGTCATAGATTCTTATACGAATAGTGCACACAGTGGTAGAATAGTGCAACCAAATCTCCTAATCAGTGAATGATAGGGTATGTGTCTGCTAGTGATATTTTTCATTCGACTAGAAGACCTGGACACTGACATCCTTTACTAATCCATAAAACAGCTACCGTACAGTGTGGTAAGCAGCAATGCAAGCTTTTCCTCATAGCCCCATGCCTTGTATGAAGGACCTCCCCTAGTGAGAGGTTAGTTCTGTCTCCAGATGTATTCAGTCCTTGCTGCCCCCTTAACAAAAGGGCCAGCCTGTTGCAGTGAACATTTGCCCACTCAGAGCAAGATCACTAGCTCCTTTCACACAGGCCACCAAACAACTCTTTGTGATCAGTTGTTTTGTGCACCCCCAGGGTAGGGATGAACAAGTCAGCTCTTTTGAAGCTGTTGAATAAGGCAGCACTTGTAGAGACTGCAGAGGTATTGGGGGGTGGGGAGGGGAAAGAAGCTGGGGATCCATGGTGCATTCAAATAATGTGCATATATGCCTTGACTGTATTCTTCCACGTTCATAGGCAGACATTCATAAATTGTCCTTTCAAGTGAATATACAGCACTCCTTAGCCTGTGGACCCTGATTCTGCAGTAAAGCTTTCAAAATAATACTTCCAAAAAGCTTAATAATTATAAATCAGAAAGTTAATATTCAGACAGCTTTTAAAAACAGTAAATTGTGAATGAGAATACAGTTATTCCAGAGTAGGTGCGAGTGCTAATATATATTTGTAATTATCATTTTTTACAGGTGCAAAGGACCAGGTCTTGAAGGCTGTCCATTGGGGTAATTATTGCATTCATCACAATTAATGATATAGTTGGGAAGAACATATCCATGTTTACATTTTTGTGCTGGACACTGCACAGTAGTGCCCTGATTCAGTGAAGCATGTCCTTAACTTTAAGCATGTGAATAGTCCTGTTGAAGCCAATGACACTACTCGAGTGCTTTACTGCTTCGCTAGCTCAGGGCCTAGATGTATGGGACTCTTGTTGCTGTCAGTGAGAGATCTGTGTACTTCAACTGCATAGTTTCTGAGGTAAGATCCTTTGTGAGGATCTGAAAGCAAAATTCTGTTCTTATTCTGTATTGAAATAACTGTTTTAAAATCATCAAGACAAATAGAAAGAGTAAGTAAATCACCATCCAATGTGGTGCTTACATACAGTGTCTCTTCAAAATGCTTTTAAAACTATTTGAGCAGGTACAGAGACCGAGACAATGGTTCACAAATCCGAGATTAACATGAGAAATACATGAATTTGGCTGATTAAGATCAAAGCATACTTTAGGGTCTCAATTACTTATAAAATCCTGAACAATAAAAGGCTGGAAGAAAGGAATCAAGAGATTAAATACATATATACCTCCAGTAGACAAGGTCAAAAAATGTCTAATGAAGTTTTTTCATTGAAGAATGGCCTTTCTTTTTAATAAAAAATTTAATGCAAAATTGTTTGGCTTTTTTTTTTTCAAAATTTCTCATTTTTCACCACATTTACTCTAAATTTGTATTAAAAATGTTCTTGAACCCCTGTTTTCAGTCAATGAAAATGTTCAAAAATGGTTTCCATAATGGTTTAGTGGAAGCGTTTGGAGAAAATATAACCTGTTCTATTTCAAACCTGCAACTGAAGCCATTTTGAAGTCTAAAAAAACAACCAACCACAAACCCTGAATGAATAAAACCCCACAAACACTGAATGAAAAGCTTCAGAATATTGACACCCATGTTGCTTGAATGATTAAACTGATCTGAAGCCTTCAATTGGTCATATTTCTAACATGGAATGCTGTATTAAAAGTACACCATTTGTTATTTCTTATATCAAAACAGACCTCTTTCCCCTTTTTGTCTTCTAGCTCCAAAATCCCATCCATTGCAGCTGGTGTTGTTGGAAGTATCCTTTGTTTGGTTGTGATAGCCTTGGTCATAGGGCTTTATATGCGCAGACGTCACATTGTTAGAAAGCGTACATTGCGCAGGCTGCTTCAGGAAAGGGAGGTATGTATTGTAAACAATTTCTAAATATATTGACCAACTTTATTGGTGTGCCACAGCATCTCAGAGAAAGCTGTTTTATTAGGTCAAAATACAGTGGCCCTGACTTCACCCTAGCACAAACATAAAGTACAATAAGAAAAGGAGTACTTGTGGCACCTTAGAGACTAACCAATTTATTTGAGCATGAGCTTTCGTGAGCTACAGCTCACTTCATCAGATGTTTACCGTGGAAACTGCAGCAGACTTCTTACAACTACAATACCCACCTGCAGAAGTAAAGAAACAGATTGATAGAGCCAGAAGAGTTCCCAGAAGTTACCTACTACAGGACAGGCCTAACAAAGAAAATAACAGAACGCCACTAGCGGTCACCTTCAGCCCCCAACTAAAACCCCTCCAACGCATTATTAAGGATCTACAACCTATCCTAAAGGATGACCCAACACTCTCACAAGTCTTGGGAGACAGGCCAGTCCTTGCCTACAGACAGCCCCGCAACCTGAAGCAAATACTCACCAACAACCACATACCACACAACAGAACCACTAACCCAGGAACTTATCCTTGCAACAAAGCCCGTTGCCAATTGTGCCCACACATCTATTCAGGGGACACCATCACAGGGCCTAATAACATCAGCCACACTATCAGAGGCTCGTTCACCTGCACATCCACCAATGTGATATATGCCATCATGTGCCAGCAATGCCCCTCTGCCATGTACATTGGTCAAACTGGACAGTCTCTACGTAAAAGAATAAATGGACACAAATCAGATGTCAAGAATTATAACATTCATAAACCAGTCGGAGAACACTTCAATCTCTCTGGTCACGCAATCACAGACATGAAGGTCGCTATCTTAAAACAAAAAAACTTCAAATCCAGACTCCAGCGAGAAACTGCTGAATTGGAATTCATTTGCAAATTGGATACTATTAATTTAGGCTTAAATAGAGACTGGGAGTGGCTAAGTCATTATGCAAGGTAGCCTGTTTCTTCTTGTTTTTTCCTACCCCCCCCCCCCCCCAGATGTTCTGGTTTAACTTGGATTTAAACTTGGAGAGTGGTCAGTTTAGATGAGCTATTACCAGCAGGAGAGTGAGTTTGTGTGTGTATGGGGGTGGGGGGGATGTGAGAAAACCTTGATCTATGCAGGGAATAGCCCGACTTGATTATGCAAAGAGTTGTCACTTTGGATGGGCTAGCACCAGCAGGAGAGTGAATTTGTGTGGGGGGTGGAGGGTGAGAAAACCTGGATTTGTGCTGGAAATGGCCCACCTGTTGATCACTTTAGATAAGCTATTACCAGCAGGACAGTGGGGTGGGAGGAGGTATTGTTTCATATTCTCTGTGTGTATATAAAGTCTGCTGCAGTTTCCACGGTAAACATCTGATGAAGTGAGCTGTAGCTCACGAAAGCTCATGCTCAAATAAATTGGTTAGTCTCTAAGGTGCCACAAGTACTCCTTTTCTTTTTGCGAATACAGACTAACACGGCTGTTCCTCTGAAACCTGTCATAAAGTACAATGTTATCAGGTGTTTGGATAGCATGTTATCTGCAGTTCTATGTGTAAAAGGGACTATGTAAATATGACACCATATTACTTAATCTCAGATCTTATCTCTGTGGGTAAAAATTGCAATAGCTCATAGGTTAGTTAGGTGCCTAATTTTCACTGAAAGTCATTGGGAATTAGGCTGCTGAGTCACTTACAGTAGTATTTTCAAAAGCACCTGTTATGTCTGATCTGTTTATTCTAATGACAAAAATAAGGGATTTTTTTTTTTTGGCTGTTTTTACTACTCGTTACTCCTGTTAGTGGTGCTGAGCCAACACAGCTCTGGGACATTAAGCTGGATTCTGTTCTGGGGCACACATCATTACAGAACTTTATGGACCGAGTTTCAGTTGCAAAGCCAACATTGCCTTCAGTTGCCCCTGTTCCACTCATGTCTTTTTTTTTGGAATACTATTGCTCACTGAACTTGAGTTTAACAATAGTGAAAACAGATATCTTTTTTATTGTACTATTGGCTACACTATGTTCAGTGCAGGGAGTGATAACCTGAGAGGTTACCCGTACCAACCACTCCACATGGACAACAATGTCAACCTACTACAGGACAGGCCTAACAAAGAAAATAACAGAACGCCACTAGCCGTCACCTTCAGCCCCCAACTAAAACCCCTCCAACGCATTATCAAGGATCTACAACCTATCCTGAAGGATGACCCAACACACTCACAAATTTTGGGAGACAGACCAGTCCTTGTCTACAGACAGTCCCCCAACCTGAAGCGAATACTCACCAGCAGCCACATACCACACAATAGAACCACTAACTCAGGAACCTATCCTTGCAACAAAGCCCGTTGCCAACTGTGCCCACATATCTATTCGGGGACACCATCGCAGGGCCTAATAACATCAGCCACACTATCAGAGGCTCGTTCACCTGCACATCTGCCAATGTGATATGTGCCAGCAATGCCCCTTTGCCTTGTATATTGGTCAAACTGGACAGTCTCTATGTACAAGAATAAATGGACACAAATCAAATATCAAGAATTATAACATTCATAAACCAGTCGGAGAACACTTCAATCTCCCTGGTCATGCGATTACAGACATGAAAGTTGCGATATTACAACAGAAAAATTTGAGAAACAGACTCCAAAGAGAGATTGCTGAATTGAATTAATTTGCAAATTGGATACAATTAACTTAGGCTTGAATAGAGACTGGGAATGGTTGATTCATTATAAAAAGTAACCTATTTCCCATTGTTTATCCTCCTCCCTCCCACCCCCCCCCCCCCAACTGTTCCTCAGACGTTCTTGTTAAACCCTGGATTTGTGCTGGAAATGGCCCACCTTGATTATCATACACATTGTAAGGAGAGTGATCACTTTAGATAAGCTATTACAAGCAGGAGAGTGGGGTGGGGGGAGAGAAAACCTTTTGTAGTGATAAATACCCATTTTTTCATGGTCTGTGTATAAAAACATCTTCTGTATTTTCCACAGTATGCATCAGATGAAGTGAGCTGTAGCTCACGAAAGCTTATGCTCAAATAATTGGTTATTCTCTACGGTGCCACAAGTACTCCTTTTCTTTTTGCGAATACAGACTAACACGGCTGTTACTCTGAATCCTGAACACAGAAATCTCCCTTAAAGCTGTTGCAAGACAATGTGTTCACCTTGCTGGATGAGAACTGGGCTTTCATGCTTCTTGTACTAAACTTTATACACTGCATGGTATAGACTTCATAAGGGTTATAGTATTATCCTCTGGGTATTTTACATGTGAAACACCAAAATGCATATCCAGGATCAAAACAAATCAGGTCCGACTCTTCCCTTTCTCCTTCCCATTCATTTTTAATAGGCTACTAGCAAATTGTATTCACAGTTCTGCTGAAGGACCCTGCTTCCCTCGCTAGCTTTGCAAAGTCAAGTGATAAAAGTCCTGAAGCTGCCCTACTTTTTGCTACATTACCTAGCAACCTTTTAAGAGCCTCCATATTTGACAGTTGTAATGTAATAGCACATATTGTGTTTGGTTCACATTATATATTTTGTACTCCTTAATATGAGAATCATTAACTGAAACAGGAAAATGGCTGGCATGCAGAAAACAGATCTGTATCAGACTAAATGTGGACTTCCAGTTAGGAAAGCTATTCAGGAGAAGGACACAAGACGGTAGTAAAAGGGGACTTTAAATATTAGGAAAACGCCTAGTTTCTGTCATTTGAAGGAACTAATTTGTTTCCTTAGAAAAAATACTGCAACAAAATTTGGATCAAATAAATAAAATCTATTAGTCAACTTAAAACCCCCTTTTTTGCCTGGATAACTAGATAATCTTACTTTAGCATGTGCATATTCCCTATACTAAGAATAGAAGCTACCTCTAATACCAAAAGAAATGCATCTAATTAAGCAAGGCAAAGCTGCAAAGTTTCAGGGTGACCACAGTGTAACCTTTTAAAATGTAGATCGTTAACTTCTGACTTAGTTTTAAAAATGAATCTTTAATTAAACTGGTCAGCATTATGTGCATGTTTTAAGGGTATACATTTTACATCCTAAAATGAACAATAACATCTCTCCACTTTCTTCTAAAATTTTAGTTGCCATGCCAAGATCACATTCTGCTCTCACTTATGCTACATAAAGCTGGTGTAATAATTCCATGGAGTTCATTCTTGTCTTATTTACACAGGTGTAAATCTGGAGTAACTCCACTGAAGTCATGAACTCCGGAGATACTCTAGATTTTCATAGCTGTAAGTCAGAACAGAATTTGCACCATGTATACTTCATGTGGGACAAAATTTTCATTATTACCAACAGTTTTTGCTCAGTTTCAATAGTGTGTGCTGCTTGATTTCCTCCTCTACAGTATATCTTTCTAAAGTCCAATTCCTTTGCACACAATAGCTTGTTGAACCTCTAACACCCAGTGGCGAGGCGCCAAACCAAGCTCTTCTGAGGATTCTAAAGGAAACAGAATTTAAAAAGGTCAAAGTTCTAGGCTCTGGAGCTTTTGGTACAGTTTATAAGGTAAGACCACCATGTTTTTCTCACCACACACATGCACACAAAGCCATCTAAACAGTGTATGCATTGGAAGCTGAAAACAGTCTTTTTTTTTTCTTTTTTAATTGAGTTATATTCAAATCATCTTTAGCTTGGGCCAGGTAAAGTGTGTGTGTGTGTGTGTGTGTGTGTGTGTGTGAGAGAGAGAGAGAGAGAACACACAAGAAGTTTTTCATAAGATCTTATGAGAGCCATGCAGCTGAATATGGAACCAATGTGTCTATTTAAAAAGTACCACTGCCAGAAATACTTTCTTAAGGATGTTAAAATGTTAAGAAGAGAAATCAAAGTATGGCCAACTCAGTCTACTGTGCTAAGCAGAATTTTGTTCGGTTTTTTGTTTGTTCGTTCGTTTGTTTGTTTTTTTATCATCTCTTTTTATTTGTGGATCACTTTCATTGGGTCAAAAGAACCACACAGGGTTACAGAAAAGCAACTGGACCCTTTCTGTTCTATCATTGTGCAGAATGATTTCCCTCCACACACCCATTATTTTTCCTTCTCTAGAGAGTATCTCTTTCTAAAAGATTTCTCAGTGAGGAAGCTTCAGGGTTGTTTTATACCATTTGATACTGAAATGTAAAATATAGATTTACTTATCAAATTAAGTTTAGATACTTGGGGGCAGATTTTCAAATGTGCCTAAAAAATTTAGGAGTGCAAGTCCCATTGTTTTTCAATAGCACTTGTACTCCTAAGTCCCTTGTGTGCTTTTGAAGATTTCCCCTTTTGACCTCATATACTCCTCTGCCTACATGACTAACTAATGCAATAGGTGGTGAACAAGAAACCATTCTGACATGAATTTACTTCTTATAATATTATATTAAGGATTGGATTATTGTATAACCCTTGGAACAGGCTGGCTGAAATTTAGTTTCATGTGAGAAAATCCTGATTCCCATCATTCAGCAGCCTATAAATTAGAAGTGACATAGTAATCAACATAGTGAAAAACGAGTTCAGCAGAGACTAGTAATGTCCAGTTGTGTCCAACTTGCATGTACAACTGCCATGATTGTTAGTACTAATTAGATATTGGTGCACACATATTGCCATTTATGCATCTTCTGGGCTCTTTGCACATATGACTCAAGGTAATTGCACATGCATGTTTTTGAAAATCAGGCCCAAGAGATTGAGATGGATGCCACTCCATTAACAAGAGACTATCCAGAGTGTGACTGCTATATACCTCCTTCGCGGCCTGCTTAGCCTCCACTAATTATTGCTTAGAATGTTTCAGTCTGGTCTGAAAACACCATATACATAAATGTAAAAACATGCATTTGCAATTACCTCAGTGATAGTGAATCATTGGCTAAGGACCTAGGTAACCTTTCTTCTTATTTTATAGGGTCTCTGGATTCCAGAAGGAGAGAAGGTTAAAATTCCTGTTGCTATTAAGGAATTGAGAGAGGCTACCTCCCCAAAAGCCAACAAGGAAATACTTGATGTGAGTTTTCATCTTTGTCTGGTACTATTAAATCTTTGCTGGTGGTAGTCTTAATGGGAGGAAAAATGAGAGGGGGAGAGTGTCCCCTAAATACCTGTAGCATTGATGACGTTTGCTTTGCATTTATATCAAGTGCACAAGGCATCTTTAGCCTTTGAAGGACTGGTTTTCGTATTCAGGGTTTCCTATTGACAGATATAGTGAGCTGGGGTGGAGAAAAGACCAAGATAATTATATATAAATACTTGAAGGGTGTATACATGTAGGTAAATGGTGAGAAGTTGCAGAGCCCTCTGGCCCTGCTCCCACTGAACTCAATAGGAGACCCATCAACGCTCATTGTAGTCAGCGGGGTGTTTACCGTTGACTTTAATGGGGGCAGAGTTACACCAACAGCAGAGCGCTTTTTGAAAATCCTACCTTACAAGCAATAAAGGCATGAAATTTTAAAACGTCAAATTAAGACTGATTGATTATCCATTAAAATATTCTAACAGTGATATCTATTAGACAATGGAACAATCTGCCAAGAGAAAGTGTAGAAGCCCAATCACTTGAGATGTTTCAAGTAAGACCGGATAAAGATAATAGTGTGACACAATCTCTACGATTGCTCTCCCAGCACCTCAAGGCTTTACAGAAATTACAGGATCTAGCTCTAAGCAATGTTAAGCTATTTTACTAGCAGCAGAATAGTTGATGATATTTTAAAATGGAATGAAGATGATCGTATTTTAGGCTAATAATTCCACTCTGTGCCTTCTGTGCATCCCCTGAAAAGTGTGGTTTTGAGTTACTGCAGTCATCATTAAAAGATCAACATCTGTTGACAACTGGTGCATGCTTAAACAGGCCAGCCAAACCCTCTATCCTGCAGCCACTCTGTGGGGTTGGTCTGTGGGTACCATTGCATTCCCTTTATCTCCCATGGACCCCTTTGTGCATAGGTCATTCACTAGCACTGTGTACAGGTACCTTGATTTGGTGCTAAGGGGCATGTTAAACAGTGAGCTTAAGGCAGAGACCATCTCTTTGTTCTGTATTTGTACAGCACCTAGCACAATGGGGTCCTGGTATGTGACGGGGGCTCCTATGTGCTATGGTAATACAAATTATAAAAATAATAATTATCACTAATACTCTTTGGACTCTGATATTTCAGAGTATCATAGGGTTAAATGCATAGTTACATGGGACTAAATGAAATGTTAAAAAATCTGTCTGGCTGGCTCATGTGCCACGGAAACTGTAAAAAATCCTCTGGCCTCTTGACAAATCCAAGTACCACAGAAACCAGTTGGATTTTATTTTCTTTCTTGGATCTAGCTCATAATTAGAAAGGGGGTGGGAGGGAAACTCATATGAATTCTACTTCTAATGTGCTTGGACAGGTCAGACACACTCAGTGACTCACAGGTAGAGCTGGTCTATGTCTGGACCCCCTCCAAAGCCCCAGGAGCTATCTACGCCAGCCTGGAAGGGGAGGTACATTGTACAAGGTTTAGATCTGGTACAGGGTACCTCCCGCACTGAGCAGGGGATGGAGTGTGATTCTGAGTCACAGTCTGCCTCCCAGGGCTGCTCCGAGGGCCGCACAACACTGTACTGCCCCTTGCTTGGCGATCATGGCATATATATTTTAGAAAAAAATATGTATATATATGCTGTAAAAATCCGTGAGTGATAAAATATACATATATTTACAATGGATGAATCATAAACCCAGATCCAGGGATCCTCTAGCTTAGGGAACAATCTGGTATGGAGGCAAATCTGAACTTTGCTGTTAGAGCCTAACTATATATACACACACACTTTATTTCATCCAAGAAAAGTTACGTGTTTATATATAAACACAAGTTAGGCTCAAACAGCTCGAGGATCCCTGGATCTTGGTTTATGGTACCATCTTATGGTACCGTCTTTAATTACATCAGTGATACTCAAACCTCAGTGGTTCAGGAGCCAAATTAGCAATCAACTTTACCCAAAAGACCGGGGAAGTATTTAGTTTATATATCTCACAGCAAATAAGTTCAGTGCAAGTTGATAACTTAATTGGTTAATAACATAGTAAAAGCCCTTAGTCTCAGAAGTGACTGAACTATTTTAGCTGAAAATTTCAACAACAAGAACAAAAAAAAATCAGCCTGAGACTGACTCCCGGCCAGGAAAATTTCAGCCTAAATGGTTAAAGTTTGGCAAAATGATAAGCAACTGAAAACATGGTCTCACAATGGGGAGGTATTGGGCAACCTTAGCTATGGGCCTACAATAAAGCACTTTTGAATCCTCATTTCATCCTAGAAAAACTTTCTATTTCACATATATTTTAGTGTATAGATATGGCACATCATTTTATACATCTACTTTTGAAATACAAAAGAAAAGGTGGTTACTTTCAGGACCAATGTGTCCAACAAAATGCCCGCTGATTTAAGTTGCTTTACTAAAAGCTGGCTATGTATTCACAAATACCGTCCATGTATTTGCACTCTGACAGGCAGACACAAACAAAGGATGCAACCATACTATCACCCCCTGCTGTAGGAAAACCTATGGCAAAAGGAAAACTCACTGATATTCCCCCTCATGGAATATTTTTAGCCTTATTTAATGACAGAAATTAAAAGGACATTAAAAAGCTGATTGAAACTATTATGGAGAAAATAACACAAACTTGACAAAAGTTGACTTGGACCTAATTGTACTAAATTCATGTAGAGTGAAGGAAGGGTTAATTAATAAGCCAAAATTACAGTTTCTGCATTCAGCAGATCAAGCTATTCCCATGACAGGACAGTAACAGATTGTGGCATGTGTGCTCTTCTGAAATATCAAAGTACTGTTTTTTAAACAAAGTTCAGATATCTCCACATGATCTTTTTTTCTTTTTCCCATTGAAGTAGGACCTCTTAGCAAGCAGCTCTTGCCATTTTTAGCACTGTTTACTTCTTAGATGACTTAGTTGATGGAATTCATTCCACATTTCACAAGAAAAGAAAAGATACAAAGCGATGGAAGCAGAGAGAGAGAGAAATAAACAGAACTTCAAAAAGATTTTACTGAACAGCTCTCCAAGGTCACTGATCCCTTGGAGATGGTGGCTAATTAATTAGCCACTTTCCGTAAGAAGAATGGCTAGGTATTCAGCATGTAAAAAAGCATTTGTTCATATGATCCAGTTTATTCTCCAGCCACAACTCCCATTGGCTTTATTAGTGCAGGGCTAGTTCAGGAGATTTGTTACGAAATACCAAGCATAGTTGGAGCGGGTCAGAGCGTACCTCAGAGATTTCCAAGATAAATAATTGAAACAAAGACTTGCTTTAATTTAGTAAAATATTTAAAGAGACCTGTGACTGCACAATGGTTCCATTATAAGTTCAATGGTTCTTCAAAGAGGCTATGGCCTATTTTACTTTGCAGTATCAGATTTAATAGGCAGTGTCAAATCCTGGAAGAATGCCATACTCCGTGTGGCCCATACACCCACTCCACACATTCAATTCCCAATTTCCCAGTCTTGGTCTGCTCCTTGTAGGCTGTGAAGCAGCTGGGGAGTGAGAACAGCTCTGAGTTTGCAGATTTTTCATTCAGTTAAAATGAATTCAGTATGGATCTGAGACTAAACAGGAAACAGTACAAGAAACAGACTTCCTTTATTGCTGGGTTTACATGGTTTTTAAGCCCATTGGGATGAACATAATTGAGCCTCTATTCATGTGGAAACATCTTATAGAATGCGTGAGGCATTGAACCAAGAGGTATTATATAAATTAATCTGAAAACCTGTAAAATTTAGTAGAGAATGACATGCTTTTCCTAGAATTTTTAAACCAGGTAGAATTTAATTGGCAGCCATCTAGAAGTCTATAGGTTAGTTTCAGTATTTTGTAGTAAGGTGGTCATTCTTTATCCAGTTCTGTAGTAATCTTCTGTGATCCTTCTGTCCAGGAACCCTTTGTAAAGGGCAGCATGAGGGTGGGTTATATGTCAAACAAAATCCCTCAAAGCAGACCTCTCAACATTGTCACCTCAGTATCATGTAATAAATATCATGTGTCAGTAACACTTATCATCCTTAGGCTGGCAATGTGAAATAACAGTGCGGTGGCAGAGGAAAATATTGCTCATGGATTTCAGATTTTTTTAACGTCTTTGCTTAAATGTGCTTTTAACAATAGCCCCCTGCCAGCCTCACAACTAGGTGACATCTGTTAAAAGCCTGTTAGATGATGATTAAACTGCTATCATACTGCATTTCTTAAACCTTTCTAAAGAGCAGAACTCTTTCTACCTCCACCACAGAAGTGTCTTGACTTTGCTTGCTTGCTTGCTTATTTTGGGCTGCTATCTGTCAAGGGATGATTAGCTGGTGTCTGTCATTCCAGATGCTGATTTAAATGCTGACCTAAAAGTTCACTAGCGTGGAAAATTTTCCACTTAGTTCTGTATTAACTTTGCGTCAGAAAAAGAATAACCAAAAGCAATATCCTGTCGATCAGGAATGAAAACAAGAAAAAAGATGATCGGGAACCATTAAACCTGATTTTTCCATAGGGCCTCCATTTTTGAGGGCACAACTTTATGCTCGCAGTTCATACTGGGTGTGAAAACTAGCCTGCAAAAAATGGAAATCACTGTTTAAAAAACAGGCCCACAGATGCTCTAAAGTCAGGAGTGAAGAGGGGGGAGAAACCTATACTGGAAGTTAATAATTGAACGCTATAATTGGCCACTGCGTGCATAAAACCTTGATAGATATTTATTTTTGGCATGGTCGTGTTAATGAATGCACCTGGTAGGTGAGTAGTCGCTCACACATTTTCGAAAATCAGGCCCTAAAGTTCAATCTCATTACAAGGCTGCGCTGATGGAAGGCTGATTTCATCCTGGTTCCCCACTGTATAAAAATACATTATAAACACCTTCATATATTGCTCATGTTGCCATAACACACACACAAGCTTTACCAATCAGGGCCAAGACTTTCAAAAATGGTTGCTTAAAATTAGGCTCCTAAATCCTCATTTAGGCTGCTAAATATCTTTCCTGATCTTCAAAAATGCCAGGCACCTAGCCGCTCGCATTAAATTTGAAATGATCAAGTACTGTTTTTGTCTCTGGAAGTTTGCACTGAACTCACTGCTTGGTATACAAGAACCAGGAAAATGAGTTCCCTGGTGCCATTTTAAATGATGTCTCAGCATTCAGATTCAGGACCTCTCAGTGCAATGGGAAATATGCATTAGAGACCCAACGTTTTACAAAAAGGTTCAGTAATCAGAAAAATGCCAGATGTTTCTTTGTTTTGTTTTTTACTACTGCCTCTTGCATCCTAATAGTTCTGTCATACATGAGGGACTGTTTCAGGATGTCTTTTCTTTTTGTGATCAGGAAGCTTACGTGATGGCTAGCGTTGACAATCCCCATGTGTGCCGCTTGCTGGGAATCTGCCTTACTTCTACTGTCCAGCTTATCACACAGCTTATGCCTTTTGGCTGCCTCCTTGACTACATCCGAGAGCACAAGGACAACATTGGCTCCCAGTACCTTCTCAACTGGTGTGTGCAGATTGCAAAGGTAAATGAATGGCAGCACAGTCCATCCAAAACTCTGATTATATCCAGAACCAAGAGATCTGAAAGTATGTAATCTAGCTGTCTGGTAGGTCTTTGTATTTTACCCAAGGATAGAAAGACTTGTTATACTTGATACTAAAGGTAACCACACTTTTTGTTTGTGTAGTGCTTTAGATTTTCAAACTACTGTGCAAATATTAACTGATCCTCAGAACATTCCTGCACAATGCAGGGTTATCACCACTGGACAAGAGATGAAACTTGCACAGATTGCGATTGAATGACTTGCCCAAAGGTATACAGTGAATCAGTGGCAGCAGGAGGGATTAGAACGTGGCAGTTTTTGACTGTCAGTCCTATGCAATACCCTGCTACTCCGCCAATAATCCATAAACGGTCCATTCCAAAACGCTATTTCTGTCATGCTATGTCACAAGGGCAAATGTGATGGTAAAATCTCTTCTGTGTTGGGGATTAATGCCCTGATTTTGCTGACCGCACAGGAATAGTGATCAAATGCAGAGCCTTTTGCTATTAAAACAACAGCGCATTCTGATGCTGGTTGTTTATGACCGAAAGACAGTGCCACTAGGTGGTTCTTCTGTAGCTTGTGTGCAATAAGTTGGTCTACTTAGCCCAGTTCCAGTGGATGTATATCCATATAACAAAATCACTATCACATCTGGCACAAATTGACACGTTGTCAGATTCAGCACAGAGACAAAGGAGGAAAGGCAGCATGGAAACTAAATGATACTCTCTAGTCCTTAGAAGTAATCCTCCATATTAGGGCTGTGCCACCATGGCAGAGCAGTGTAGGAGATATTGCATGGCTCGTACCTATGCTCTCCCTTTTCTTTGTATAAACAGAGGTCCTTTTCCTGCACAGTCCATGGTCTTTCCTACACCTCTCACAAGCATGAGGTTGCTTAAAATTTTTTAATGTTCAATGATCATAGCCATTTGCAAGGTGTCGCATTTGAACAACCTGTTCAACTTTGTTTACATTTCAGAGGAACAGCCGTGTTAGTCTGTATTCGCAAAAAGAAAAGGAGTACTTGTGGCACCTTAGAGACTAACCAATTTATTTGAGCATGAGCTTTCGTGAGCTACAGCTCACTTCATCAGATGTATACCGTGGAAACTGCAGCAGACTTTATATACACACAGAGAATATGAAACAATACCTCCTCCCACCCCACTGTCCTGCTGGTAATAGCTTATCTAAAGTGATCAACAGGTGGGCCATTTCCAGCACAAATCCAGGTTTTCTCACCCTCCACCCCCCCACACAAATTCACTCTCCTGCTGGTGCTAGCCTATCCAAAGTGACAACTCTTTACATAATCAAGTCGGGCTATTTCCTGCATAGATCCAGGTTTTCTCACATCCCCCCCACCCCCATACACACACAAACTCACTCTCCTGCTGGTGATATCTCATCCAAACTGACCACTCTCCAAGTTTAAATCCAAGTTAAACCAGAACATCTGGGGGGGGGGGGGGGTAGGAAAAAACAAGAGGAAACAGGCTACCTTGCATAATGACTTAGCCACTCCCAGTCTCTATTTAAGCCTAAATTAATAGTATCCAATTTGCAAATGAATTCCAATTCAGCAGTTTCTCGCTGGAGTCTGGATTTGAAGTTTTTTTGTTTTAAGATAGCGACCTTCATGTCTGTGATTGCGTGACCAGAGAGATTGAAGTGTTCTCCGACTGGTTTATGAATGTTAGAATTCTTGACATCTGATTTGTGTCCATTTATTCTTTTACGTAGAGACTGTCCAGTTTGACCAATGTACATGGCAGAGGGGCATTGCTGGCACATGATGGCATATATCACATTGGTGGATGTGCAGGTGAACGAGCCTCTGATAGTGTGGCTGATGTTATTAGGCCCTGTGATGGTGTCCCCTGAATAGATATGTGGGCACAATTGGCAACGGGCTTTGTTGCAAGGATAAGTTCCTGGGTTAGTGGTTCTGTTGTGTGGTATGTGGTTGTTGGTGAGTATTTGCTTCAGGTTGCGGGGCTGTCTGTAGGCAAGGACTGGCCTGTCTCCCAAGACTTGTGAGAGTGTTGGGTCATCCTTTAGGATAGGTTGTAGATCCTTAATAATGCGTTGGAGGGGTTTTAGTTGGGGGCTGAAGGTGACCACTAGTGGCGTTCTGTTATTTTCTTTGTTAGGCCTGTCCTGTAGTAGGTAACTTCTGGGAACTCTTCTGGCTCTATCAATCTGTTTCTTCACTGCCGCAGGTGGGTATTGTAGTTGTAAGAATGCTTGATAGAGATCTTGTAGGTGTTTGTCTCTGTCTGAGGGGTTGGAGCAAATGCGGTTGTATCGCAGAGCTTGGCTGTAGATGATGGATCGTGTGGTGTGGTCAGGGTGAAAGCTGGAGGCATGCAGGTAGGAATAGCGGTCAGTAGGTTTCCGGTATAGGGTGGTGTTTATGTGGCCATTGTTTATTAGCACTGTAGTGTCCAGGAAGTGGATCTCTTGTGTGGACTGGACCAGGCTGAGGTTGGTGGTGGGATGGAAATTGTTGAAATCATGGTGGAATTCCTCAAGGGCTTCTTTTCCATGGGTCCAGATGATGAAGATGTCATCAATAGAGCGCAAGTAGAGTAGGGGCTTTAGGGGACGAGAGCTGAGGAAGCGTTGTTCTAAATCAGCCATAAAAATGTTGGCATACTGTGGGGCCATGCGGGTACCCATAGCAGTGCCGCTGATCTGAAGGTATACATTGTCCCCAAATGTGAAATAGTTATGGGTAAGGACAAAGTCACAAAGTTCAGCCACCAGGTTAGCCGTGACATTATCGGGGATAGTGTTCTTGACGGCTTGTAGTCCATCTTTGTGTGGAATGTTGGTGTAGAGGGCTTCTACATCCATAGTGGCCAAGATGGTGTTATCAGGAAGGTCACCGATGGATTGAAGTTTCCTCAGGAAGTCAGTGGTGTCTCGAAGGTAGCTGGGAGTGCTGGTAGCGTAGGGCCTGAGGAGGGAGTCTACATAGCCAGACAATCCTGCTGTCAGGGTGCCAATGCCTGAGATGATGGGGCGCCCAGGATTTCCAGGTTTATGGATCTTGGGTAGTAGATAGAATATCCCAGGTCGGGGTTCCAGGGGTGTGTCTGTGCGGATTTGATCTTGTGCTTTTTCAGGAAGTTTCTTGAGCAAATGCTAAAGTCTGCTGCAGTTTCCACGGTATACATCTGATGAAGTGAGCTCTCCAACACGAGTTTCTACAAGCCACTACCCTATGATCCCACTGAGAGTTACCAAAAGCAACTACAGCATTTGCTCAAGAAACTTCCTGAAAAAGCACAAGATCAAATCCGCACAGACACACCCCTGGAACCCCGACCTGGGATATTCTATCTACTACCCAAGATCCATAAACCTGGAAATCCTGGGCGCCCCATCATCTCAGGCATTGGCACCCTGACAGCAGGATTGTCTGGCTATGTAGACTCCCTCCTCAGGCCCTACGCTACCAGCACTCCCAGCTACCTTCGAGACACCACTGACTTCCTGAGGAAACTTCAATCCATCGGTGACCTTCCTGATAACACCATCTTGGCCACTATGGATGTAGAAGCCCTCTACACCAACATTCCACACAAAGATGGACTACAAGCCGTCAAGAACACTATCCCCGATAATGTCACGGCTAACCTGGTGGCTGAACTTTGTGACTTTGTCCTTACCCATAACTATTTCACATTTGGGGACAATGTATACCTTCAGATCAGCGGCACTGCTATGGGTACCCGCATGGCCCCACAGTATGCCAACATTTTTATGGCTGATTTAGAACAACGCTTCCTCAGCTCTCGTCCCCTAAAGCCCCTACTCTACTTGCGCTCTATTGATGACATCTTCATCATCTGGACCCATGGAAAAGAAGCCCTTGAGGAATTCCACCATGATTTCAACAATTTCCATCCCACCACCAACCTCAGCCTGGTCCAGTCCACACAAGAGATCCACTTCCTGGACACTACAGTGCTAATAAACAATGGCCACATAAACACCACCCTATACCGGAAACCTACTGACCGCTATTCCTACCTGCATGCCTCCAGCTTTCACCCTGACCACACCACACGATCCATCATCTACAGCCAAGCTCTGCGATACAACCGCATTTGCTCCAACCCCTCAGACAGAGACAAACACCTACAAGATCTCTATCAAGCATTCTTACAACTACAATACCCACCTGCGGCAGTGAAGAAACAGATTGATAGAGCCAGAAGAGTTCCCAGAAGTTACCTACTACAGGACAGGCCTAACAAAGAAAATAACAGAACGCCACTAGTGGTCACCTTCAGCCCCCAACTAAAACCCCTCCAACGCATTATTAAGGATCTACAACCTATCCTAAAGGATGACCCAACACTCTCACAAGTCTTGGGAGACAGGCCAGTCCTTGCCTACAGACAGCCCCGCAACCTGAAGCAAATACTCACCAACAACCACATACCACACAACAGAACCACTAACCCAGGAACTTATCCTTGCAACAAAGCCCGTTGCCAATTGTGCCCACATATCTATTCAGGGGACACCATCACAGGGCCTAATAACATCAGCCACACTATCAGAGGCTCGTTCACCTGCACATCCACCAATGTGATATATGCCATCATGTGCCAGCAATGCCCCTCTGCCATGTACATTGGTCAAACTGGACAGTCTCTACGTAAAAGAATAAATGGACACAAATCAGATGTCAAGAATTCTAACATTCATAAACCAGTCGGAGAACACTTCAATCTCTCTGGTCACGCAATCACAGACATGAAGGTCGCTATCTTAAAACAAAAAAACTTCAAATCCAGACTCCAGCGAGAAACTGCTGAATTGGAATTCATTTGCAAATTGGATACTATTAATTTAGGCTTAAATAGAGACTGGGAGTGGCTAAGTCATTATGCAAGGTAGCCTGTTTCCTCTTGTTTTTTCCTACCCCCCCCCCCCCCCAGATGTTCTGGTTTAACTTGGATTTAAACTTGGAGAGTGGTCAGTTTGGATGAGATATCACCAGCAGGAGAGTGAGTTTGTGTGTGTATGGGGGTGGGGGGGATGTGAGAAAACCTGGATCTATGCAGGAAATAGCCCGACTTGATTATGTAAAGAGTTGTCACTTTGGATAGGCTAGCACCAGCAGGAGAGTGAATTTGTGTGGGGGGGTGGAGGGTGAGAAAACCTGGATTTGTGCTGGAAATGGCCCACCTGTTGATCACTTTAGATAAGCTATTACCAGCAGGACAGTGGGGTGGGAGGAGGTATTGTTTCATATTCTCTGTGTGTATATAAAGTCTGCTGCAGTTTCCACGGTATACATCTGATGAAGTGAGCTGTAGCTCACGAAAGCTCATGCTCAAATAAATTGGTTAGTCTCTAAGGTGCCACAAGTACTCCTTTTCTTTTTGTTTACATTGACATATCTCAGAGTAGCAGCCATGTTAGTCTGTATTCGCAAAAAGAAAAGGAGTACTAGTGGCACCTTAGAGACTAACCAATTTATTTGAGCATAAGCTTTCATGAGCTACAGCTAGCTTCATCGGATGCATTCAGTGGAAAATACAGTGAGGGGATTTATTTTCCATTGAATGCATCCGATGAAGTGAGCTGTAGCTCACGAAAGCTTATGCTCACATAAATTGGTTAGTCTCTAAGGTGCCACTAGTACTCCTTTTATTGACATTTCTGTAATTTGATTGAAAGCCTGGTGCTCTGACATTTTCATTTAAACTGTACGATGTCAATATGCTGCCTCTCTAGCTTTGGTGTACTCCTTGAAAAGTGTAATTAGCACGGGAGGGACAAGAGAGATGTCTGTGGATAAAAGCAGGAAGGGCTGCCCAAATTAGCAGAAGGAAAAACAATTACTTGGAGATTCCCTGTGCTTACAAAGGAGAATACCAGCAGCACGAGTAATATCTCTCTAGCCAGTAGAAGCTTGCATCTGCTGTGTTAATATTTCATAGTGGGTCATTTACAGCACCGACTGTATATTCACGTACCCATTTATCGTGCCTTTGTATATTGTTAACCCAGTTATTCCAAAGAATGTTGAGAAAATAGCTGCAGTTACAGTTAATATAAAATCGGTACGTAGTAGAGCAACTCAATATTTCAGGGTGGTATAAGCATGAATTGGGACTGCACAGAGCACGCAATGGATCACTAGCAATTAAAGTAATGTTGTTTACAAGGAAAATCATTAGCCAACAACAGTGATTGGCTCAATGTTATCATTTATTGATGGCATATGCTAAGTCATGATCTTACAGTCAGTGCTGGGATGTTCTTTAAGTAGAGTTATCTTCATAAATTATTCTGTCTCTTGTAATGCAGATTTACAGACCTGATTAAATAACTAAGTAAATAAAACTAAGCTACTGTAGCTCACGCAAAAGAAGAAAATGAGGGGTAAAACAGGTCTTGTCTTGAGTTAGCTGTGAGTAATTTTGTTGGAATCTAAGTTAGCATTTTCCTTTTTTTATAGAAGGATTTGTCCTGGGAGGAAAATAGTGGTTGAATGTCTAGAGTGGGGTAGAGGGGAGCAGAAAGATAGGAAGCTTGGGAAGCACATAACCTTTCCATCTTCTTTTTCTAAATCCTTGTGTTACAGCAGTTACTACATATGTCCATTGTTAAGGTGGTGAATAGTTCCTATTATAACATCCCATTTTCAGTCACTATGTGAAGCATCCCCCTTGTGGACTGACTATTTCTATGTTCGGGCCAGTTCCAAGGTGACTTTTTTGGAAAGCTGGAGCAAAATCCCTTTCGCCATTTTAAGGTGCAGGAGGATGAAAAACCTCATTGCAACAGGGGTCATTAGGAAGAGGTTGGTGGGGGGGAGCTAAGGGGAGGGAACGATAGATGTAGTTTTATTATCTTTCTTAATGAGACTAACAATCTCTAAGATGCTCAGGTCCCTGGTTGCATTATATTCATTTCTGTAATACCTATTTTTAAATTAACCTGAACACACATGGCACACTTATTATTAATCCCTGGAGACCTTGTACACATTCCAAGTTTGCCTGCTATGGTTTGCTTTTGATAAACATACTGAAGACTTCAGAGATGAATCCACAAACTACGTAGCTCCTTTTCTTTCTGAGTTTTGTAGTGTACTGCACACAATACAGTAAATAAACTTTATTCAGTGTATCATGCAAAGCGCCCCTGTTTCTAGTCTGTCTAATTTTAAACTGATTACAGCACCTTCCTGATTTTGCTACTTTTGGAGATTTTATCTCCTGACTACATTTCCCATCTTCCCCATCATTAATTTCTCAGGGGACAAAATTGGTCCTAAAATTGTGACATCTCATTAGTTACACTCTTCTGCGCATCTGAACTGTTACCATTCATAATTGTTAGCTTCTGTTTGATTTCATGCCAGTTCACCCTCCAACTCAGAACAACTCCCATCTTCACAGCTACTAACTGACCATCTACCATTGTCTTTTGAGTGGGTCTTTACTAAATGCTCTTCTTAAAATCCGCATAAATAATGCTGCTAATTTCTCCTATCAACATTTTCTTCGTTACTACATCCACAAATCTTGTCCAATTTTTGGACATGATCTGCTTCTTTAAAAACCCACACTGTTGTTTTTTCTGTAAATCATAGCAAATCTGTTCATCTCTCTTAACTAACAAGCAGGAAACAAGCTCCCTTATGGACCCTTTCACGGTTTATTTTTGTTTCTCTTCCTGTGCTTTTAAAATCATTTTTTAATATACATTACTGCTAATATATTTCATTAGTGTACAGAATGACTAGCTTTCAGATAAAAGGGTTTTGAAGACACCTTTTAAACTCAATAAACACAAAATGGGGAATAACTGGGTAGGTGGTGGTATGCTGAAAAAGGATCAGGGGGTTACAGCGGTTCACAAATTGAATATTAGTTAGCAATGTGATGCAGCTGTGAAAAAGGTGAATACCATTCCTGGGATGTGTTAATAGGAGTGTCATATGGGAGGTAATTGTCTGACTCTACTTGGCATGGTGAGGCCTCAGCTTGAATACTGTGTCCAGTTCTGGATGCCGCACTTTAGGAAAGATGTGGATAAATTGGAAAGAGTCCAGAGGAGAACAACAAAAATGAGAAAAGGTTTGGAAAACGTGACCTATGAGAAAAGGTTAAAAAAAAAAAATCTGGGCATGTTTAGTCTTGAGGAGAAAGACTGATGGGGGGGACCTGATGATAGTCTTCAGATATATTAAGGACTGTTATAAAGAGTTCGATCATCAGTTGTTCTTCATGTGCACTGAAGGCAGGACAAGAAGTAATGGGC